>NC_137856.1:35829176-37192354 GCF_948465745.1 Chenopodium album | reverse complement strand
AGAATATTCAGGTCGCTAACAAATGGTCGTCCACTGGATACTGATAAGGTAATTAGTGGTTAAAGTGTGGTTTGTGCAAGAGATTCTTGTGCTATCTGTTTCTGAAAAACTTAAATTATGTTTGCTATCTATGCTTAAGGTAGAATTGAACATCATTTCTATCCCCAGTATGAATCCAGAGAATAGTCTGTCTGATACTATAAGCTGAAATTAATTTATTTTATTTAATACTATTTTTGAATTTTTGATTTACCATATCATTTATACTCCGTATAATATATTCATCAGTTTGAAGATTAAAAATGGTGTAACTGCATTTTTTTGTACTTGTGCTTTTGGAAAGATGTGATGGCTATGAGATTTTTTGTCCCTTTTCCTTTCTTCATTTTGTTGTGTTTTTCATGGTGCTAAATAATTTTATTTTGTTGCCGTAAATTGTCTTTTCAAGTGTCCTGCAATTGTCCGTGAATTTCCTATCTTAAATAATGCCCACATGCAAGTGTGTGACCATTGCTCATTAAAGCAAAAACCTGTAAATTACCTATTTCAAGACCAGACGACCCCCCCCCCCCCCCCCCCCCCCCCTCTCTTCTTTTTTTTTTTCTCCTGTTGGTTTTGTTGTTATGTCAAGTAGGAATGCTAGGGAAGTCAAGAGTGAAACACAAGGACTCTGGGATATGTTGGTCTGTTTGGCAATTAAACTATCTGCCCAAGCTTAATTGCTTCAAGTGGAAAGTAAACTACTTTAGGATATGATTTTGGAATTATGGCTTAGCTGGGTGTGATTTAGGCAACTACTTTTTACCATATTGGTCTGACTGGACTTCATTTATTAGGTAAATACAAGATGAGGGATAAAGTTTAGTCCAGCTTTTTAATCAGCTTGTGCCAAGTGGTTAGATCTGGTTTGGTTGTTGGAGAGACAAAGACTGAAGTGTCTCTTGGATTTGATAGTTTCTGGGATTCATGTATAGAATTGAGGATTTGTCATTGACTGATTTTGTTGGTAGAAATGACTAGAGATCTTATGCCTCTGAGATAAATTGAAAGCTAGGCCAAGTTCAATTTAAAAAATTTTCTCATCACATGACAATAAATCTGGGCATAAAATATCGTTGCTTGATATCTGGGCTTGTCATTTTGATACATTTGCTTAGTTCTTACCTGTTTGTGCAGATTTCAGAACGAACCTTTGTGGATAAGAAGAATACACCACAGACTTTGTATAAGCTTTGGAAGGATAATTTCATACAAATGGAGGTACCTTAATTTTCATTGGATTATCATCTTGGTTGTCTTTCATATGTGAATGATTTTCGTCTGATTATTTTTCTATGCAGTTGTTCTAAATGAATATTTGATGATATGAAAGAAAAATATATTGTAGCTAAAGGACTTTGCTCTGGATCTTTGTGTTTGTTACCAACAAATGGTCTATAATATTCTACTGTTGCATTACTGAAGGCCTTTATTACTTACTTCACTATTGAGGGAAATCGCAGAAACAATCTTATAAAATCACTTTTTGTGAGACAATTTTTTTAAAAAAAGTGGCATCAAAACTATTATTATGATATTTGATTTATGCAAGAAGTTACCTAATGCCAGAATACGATCATCAACTTTATTATCCGGCATTGCCCATTGATTTTTTTCTTTTTTCTTTTTCCTTCTTCCTCCTTACATCCTTTTCATTTCCCTCCTCCCCATCACCTTACTGGTGAATTCAAGAAACAACCCATGCTCACAATCAATCACTTCCTCCCTGTCCGTATAATGATAAAAACTCCACAAGCATTACTTATTTTTCTGTTAATTTGTGTGCCATGAAAGTCTTCAGGTGAAAAGTCTAAATATTCTTATTCTTGAATTTGTTACAAAGATTAGCTTCTTATACTAGAAAAGTAACCAGTTTTAATATTGATCTCCTTGGTTAGATCTGGGACCCTTTTGGATGATCTTTTTTTGCCTACTAAAGACATTAATTGATGTTAATATTCCACATAATTAGATGTTGGTATACAATGTTCGTGTTACCTAATGCCAGTAGATGCATTTTTTTTCATTTCATATTCTAATGGTACAGCTCTGGGGCTGTGGTGTTCTAACCTCTTTTTTTATTGTTTAATTTTGGGTGTAATGACTTTTTCTGTGTGTTGATTTTATTTCCTATAAAGCAGCTTAATGCTCATCTGTAGGCTGTAAGTCATGTCTCAACATTTATTTTTGTAGAAAGTAACTACTGGAGGTCCAAGACAGACAGACTTCTTTTTGTGGAGTGTGAAGAAAGACAATCTTTGGCATCAAATTTTGGATGAGCTGTACCATGCTGCACTTAATCTATGTTTACGATATGCTCATGAAGTCGATCAAGAGCGAGAGGTAGTATAATGATTTTACTTAGCATTCTGTTGGGCTGTATAAGATGTGATGTTGTTTTATGTTCACTTCTCGTTCTTTGATTATTGCCCTACCAGTCTTGGCCCCTCTGTAGGACTAGATCCCCCCCCCCCCCCCCCCTCGTTCTACACGGTAATTTTAGCACCCCAAGCAACTCCTCAAAAATAATTGTTTTGGCTCAATTATTACTCACAGAAGGCCTTAATTCCTGCAGTAATGCACCTGGTTGATTGACTTATTTGAGTTTATTCCTAAGTAAAATTTTGTAAAGTCTTTCAAATAGTGTTACATGCCATATATCCATGTGCTCTTTGTTTTCGTGTTGCTTCTTACAAGATAGTCATGTCAGTGATGTCACTACTGAACAGATTTTTGTTTTTCATATCTTGATTTTGCTTTATCATTTTTTTTTTTTACTTTCTTTCAGATCCAAAACTTGAGCATAGAAAATCCCTCACAAGAGGTGAAGGAGAGGAGAAGGCGTCTACGAAATGTGAGGATTCTACTGGACTCGTCTTTAATGAAGCTAGATGATGCTGTTATGCTCTTTCACGACTTCCTGCTGTGAGCTGTCTTTCAAGGCTTATACTAGGCAACAACGGTGAAAATTGACCAGTTGTTAATCAACTTTTGCAACTTGAATTCGATTTGTAGTGCAAAAGGTAGTTTCTTCTTCATTTTCATTGTCCTTCCTCTCCCTTCACCCTTGATCTATAAAGATTCTCTTTCTTGAATGTATGCAATATGTTCTTCATTATAGCTATCTAGGTCTGTACTTAGAGTTCTCTAGTCTTTCATAAATTAATATAAATACATTACTTATATTATCAAGAATATATAAAGTGATATTAATGCGATAATTTTTAATCCATATGTCCTAATGTGTGTGCATCATTTCCAAATATAAGGGGGATTACTTATCATCTGGGTGAATGTTGTTGGTTTTGTTTCAATTTGTAATAGTAGATATTACGGAGTATGAGCAACTATTTACATTCCTATTAACATGATGTCGTTTTGTAAGAGCTTAACAATGAATCTGTGGCACGATTGAAACAATTGTACTTGAATATAAGTGTCTTTTTATTGATTTCTTTAGCCGTAAATATTTTCGATATTATCTTACCTTTCAAGGTTTTAAGAAGTGGCATGTGGTTGATTATTGGGGAAAAGGTAGTGAATTTCTAGGGTTAATAAAGTTCATAAAGCTTTTCCAAAAAAAAAAAAACCTTAATATAGCTACTCGTAATACAGAATACAGTATACATGACATGATGACAGTGATGACGCTTTATTTTTCGCCCGCAGTAATTTAGTTGGCTGAACTTTTATCCACAATGGGCTGAAAATGACGCAACAAGGCTTTCCAGGCCGAAAATGGCTCATTTTATCTTATTCCAACTTTTGAAACTAAAATTGAAAGTGATGGAGGTAGTATCTATTAGTTACCTATGAGATACCATATGCACACAAAGCGATGAGTCCAGTCAAATATTAGGGCCCGTTCAGTGTCACAATAATAGTTTTTTATATTTTTTATTTTTTATTTTTTTTTAATTTTTATATATATATATTTTTAATTTTTATTTATTTATTTATTTTTTATTTTTATAAAAAAAGTCATATAATATACGTCATGTTCTATTGAAATTATGATTATTAAAAAAAACTAACAATAGAAAAATAAAAACCAAGTAATCTAGTAACACGAACGAAGTAACCTTCATTAAATCTGGCTACAACGTATGGTCAACCACATATAATAGGTTGGTAAAAAATAAAAAATAATTTTTTTTTGGTGCAGTAAAAAATAATGAGAAAGCCCTGAAGATTTGTTTTATCTAATTTGTTGATTTTTGATTATGAAGATAAACAATTTGAGGTTTAACTTTATTTAAGAGGGAAAAAAAAAAATAGGGGTTTATTTACAAGTGGTATGGGTTGGTCCACGTTTCGAGTCTTGTGACTATATTAGATCACAAGCTAAGTAGTTCATATGAAGCCCTACACTAGATTTACCGTTTGCTCATCAATCTACCCAAAAATCAAAGACTTTTTTAAGAAACATAGGGTTATAGCCTTATAGAACATGTGCAATATTAGCAATAAAATGCAATATCAAGTTAAAACGCAAAAAGAAAAACTTTAATTTTATGAATCCTGTATACGAAGTAATTACTCCATAATACACACATACTTATAAGCTCGAATGTATCCAAATTCTCTAGAATTTTGTGAATACTATGTATATGAAATTATAACTTTACAATTAATTATGAGATAATGTTTGTTGTTTTAATATGATTAAAGAAATACTATGATGGTATTTAGTCCATTTCATTCAACTCATGCATTATACAATCGACTATTCCTTACTTTTTTGCAATTTGGAAGACCGACTTAGATAAGCATTATCTCTCTGTACTTTATATTATTATTATTTTTTGCCTATTAATGTAACTAGATTTCTTACAGATAAGTTGTGCAAATGAGCAAATATGTTAACCGATTGTACCTTTCATAATTGATTAAAATTGCCCTATCCAATTAGCTAGAAATTTTGACATTTTTACAACTACTCTCACACTTATTTTAGTAAAAATTCGACTGTAAATTACTTTCAAAAGTGCTAAGACTGCTAAGTGCTAACCCTTGACAAACAATATGTGTCCCTCTCTAAAAATAGTCATAAATTAAGAAATCTAGCTAGGGTACTAGAGGTCTAGAGTAGGTATAGATAGGATATAGATATACCACTAATCATATCACATATAATGTGTGAATGCTATACTAGCCGCTTTAGATAATTAGGATTATTGGCAATTACATAATTCGGCGTTTTTGTTTTTCTAAGCTACTTAAATCAAAGGAATTGGACCATATAATAATATAATATAATAATATAATTTTGAGCTTAGACTATCACTAATTTTTTTTCAAAATTTATTAATACAAACCTAATTTTAGCCCAAAGAAAGGGATGTTTCTTAGAGTCATTCATTGTTAAAAGTGGGAGAAAATTAAAGAGGATATTGCACACAAGAATACTGGATTCACAATATTGGGAAAATACAATTACTATGGTGTTTTTCATATATTCATCTCTTTTTGTTTGCCGGATGAGATTAACAATTATATTTAATGTCTAAAAAAGGTATTGTTAGTCACTTATTTCTTTATTAGTCTCTTTTTATATATCGGGTGGCCTGGAATTTGATAACATGAGTATCCCTATATTTTATATTTGAAAAATATTATTTTACTTCTTTTTGAAGATATATGGTTGGACCATATTAATTACATAGATGAGATTTAATAATGATTGTTGTCGAATTTGAACACTAGTATAATTTTGATTTTTAATTAAATGCTTCTACACCAATTGTAAAGTGATCTTCCCAAAATTATTGCATCAATTCAAAACATTTGTTATCCAATCTTATCAATTGTGTTTTGTGTATAACTGCTATTGCAACTTTCACACGGGAATTTATTTTTTTCAAAAAAAGCTACAAGGACAAGTGATAAGAATTGATTCCAAGATTACTTGGAACCATGTGGGAAGCTCTAACCAGGCCACTTGAGCTATCCCTCACTCTCACTTTTGCACGGGTTACTAGTATAAAAAAGTCTACGGAATTATTATATATGTATCATTATCTCTAGGAAATAGACTAGGTTTTGTTTTAATAAAGAAATATAATAATTCAACCTTTAAATCCAAAAGTTTATGTTTGCGCCATTTGTTTGTACCATATAGAATTTGTTCCACTTCAGATTTGATTCCTTTTAAGTCCTTAGATATGCATATCAATTAAAAGTTGGCATTGATTTTTATATTGTGTATTAATCATTGATGAAAAGATCGAGAGCGACCTACAAATCTACAATGTAATACAGTACAAGTAGTGCTAGTGAAATTCTGGCAAATTTACAATAATTCGGTGTTGCATGACTTTTAAGAATGGAATATTAAATTTACTATTTTTGAAGCTATCAGCTTTCTAGTTTCTATGAATTGAATAATGTTAGTCTCATATACTATTTTGGGCATTTCAAAATAATGTACCAATATTGCACATATTTCAAAATAATCTACCAATATTGCACATAATCTACCAATAATGTTAGTCCCATATACCTTAAATTATGCAATTATGACTTGTGCTTTCCTAATAAAAAATGAAAAAAGTTAAATAAGGTAAACTAATCATGAATTATGTTAAACTTTAATTAAGATTCCAAATATATTTTTTTTTTTTATTTTATGTGATTGATTCTATATGGTACTAACATTATGAAACGGAGGGAGTACTATGTAAACCTACATAGATTCCCAATCAAAGAAGAATAAAGTTTCACTTAAAACAAATCACATCAAATCCTTTTGGAATATTGGCAAAAGAATAGAGTAATGGTGGAAATTAAAATTATGATATGATCTCTCTGATTGATTAGTAGTAGTGTATATCAATGTCAGTAATTAAACAAATAAATGTTGTAATTAGTGTCAAAAAATCCTTAAACTATATAATCATTGGAGGTTTAAGTACTTGTCTAAATCTATAAATCTTTTACAGAGATATGTTACTAAGACTTTATTGTCTTTTGTTTAAAATCATTATTAAACAACAATATCATATAATTATTCACTCAATTACCCAATTTCAAAGTTTAATACCCCACTAATAAATTATCCTCCTAAAGTAATTGAAACACTATGAATTTCACATTTGTTAATAATTTTACCAAAAACAATATTTTGACCGTGCCATATAAAATAAGTTGATATTAAGAATACTTCGTACTGCATCTATCAAACAACTATTATTTACAACTAACTTTTACTTTGAATTACTTCGTTATAATAACTGAAATTAAATGGTTAAATAAAATTAAAGTAAGAGTTGAATAATAATGAAAATTTTAAATTGGGAGAAATATGAGTTTTGCACTCAAGCCAACAAAATACACTCAAGCCAACAAAATACAACCCTCGGTTTCCAACCAATTAAATTCAAGGGTGAGGGAGCTACTAACCCTAGTCAATAATAAAACCAAACGGCATTATAAGACCCTGAAATGTGTCACCTAGGGTCTCAAAACTTTTCGCCACCAGGTTCGATAACCTCAAAATTTTCTCAAAAATCGTAGATATTAGTCTTCAATTTTGGAATTTTTGCACTTTATTTGCCCGGAAATAAAAATTGTTGAAATGTTGACCATGGTCCCTAATATCCTCCAGGAGTCCAATTGGGTGGGTGGAACCATCCAATTCGCCTTAAAACGGACAATTTACTCATTTTTGTACTTGCATCGATTTCGTGAAATCAAGCCTACCACGGACATTTTTGACAACATATTAATGGTCATATATGGTTTCAAACGTCATTATATGACCCTAAGATTTATCCCCTATTATCTCAAGACTTTTCGCCACCGGACCTCGTAACATCAAAAGTTCTTCAAAAAACGTGAATAAAGCCTTCAATTTTGGAATTTTTTGACCTTTTTCCGTCAGGAAATAAAAATTGCCGAGATGTAACCATGGTCCCTAATACCCTCTGAGAGTCCATTTGGGTGGGTGGAACCATCCAATTTGCCTTAAAACGATCAATTTACCTGTTTTCGTACTTGCACCGATTTCGTGAACTCAAGCCTACCACAGACATTTTTGAAAACATATAATGATCATATATGCTTCCAAACTTCATTTTATGAACTTAAGACGTAACCCCTTGTATCTCAAAACTTTTCACCACCGAGCCCTGAAACATAAAAAATTCCTTAAAAAGCGTTGTTAATAGCCTTCAATTTTAGAATTTTTTTTACCTTTTTCCGCCCAAAAACAAAAAATGCTGAGATGTTGACCATGGTCCCTAATACCCTCCAGGAGTCCAATTAGGTGGGTGGAACCATCCAATTTGCCTTAAAATGGTCAATTTACCCGTTTTCGTACTTGCACCGATTTCGTGAACTCAAGCTTACCACGGACATTTTTGACAACATTTAAATGGTCATATATGGTTACAAACGTCATTATATGACCATAAGATGTATCCCCTAGGATCTCAAGGCTTTTCGCCACCGGGCCCCGTAGCATCAAAAATTCCTCAAAAAACGTAGATAATAGCCTTCAATTATGGAATTTTTAACCTTTTTTCGACCGAAAATAAAAATTTCCGAGATGTTAACCATGGTCCCTAATACCCTCCGGTAGTCCAATTGGGTGAATGGAACCATCCAATTTGCCTTAAAACAGTCCATTTACCCGTTTTCATATACTTGCACCGATTTCGTGAACTCAAGCCTATCACGGACATTTTTGACAACATATAATGGTCATATATGGTTCCAAACGTCATTGTATATACCTAAGATGTATCCCCTAGGATCTCAAGGTTTTTCGCCACTGGGCCCCGTAACATAAAAAATTCCCCAAAAAGCGTGGATAATAGCCTTCGATTTTGGAATTTTATGACCTTTTTCCGCCAGGAAACAAAAATTGCCGAAATGTTAGCCATGGCCTCTAATACCTTTAGGGAGTCCAATTGGGTGGGTGGGACCATCCAATTTGCCTTAAAACGATCAATTTACCCGCTTTCGTACTCGCACCGATTTCGTAAACTCAAGCATACCACATACATTTTTGACAACATATAATGGTCATATATGATTCCAAGCCTCATTATATGACCCTAAGATGTATCCCCTAGGATCTCAAGACTTTTCGCCACTGTGCCCGTGATATCAAAAATTTATTAAAAACGTGGATAATAGCCTTTAATTTAGGAGTTTTTTAACCTTTTTTCGCCCGGAAATATAAATTGCCGAGATGTTAACCATGGATCCTAATACCCTCCAGGGCCCAATTGGGTGAGTGGAACCATCCAATTTGCCTTAAAATGGTCAATTTACCCGTTTTCGTATTGACACCGATTTTGTGAACTCAAGCGTACCACAGACATTTTTGACAACATATAATGGTCATATATGGTTCCAAACCTCATTATATGATCCTAAGATGTATCCCCTAGGATCTCAAGACTTTTTGCCACCATGCCTCGTAACATCAAAAATTTCTCAAAAAACGTGGATAATAGCCTTCAATTTTTGAATTTTTTGACCCTTTTCAACCCGGAAACAAAAATTGCTGAGATGTTAACCATGGTCCCTAATACCCTCCAGGGCCCAATTGGATAGGTGGAACCATCCAATTTGCCTTAAAAAGGTCAATTTACCCGTTTTCGTACTTGCACCGATTTCGTGAACTCAAGCCTACCACATACATTTTTGACAACATATAATGGTCAGATATGGTTCCAAACGTTATTATATGACCTTAAGACGTATCCCCCTAGGATCTCAAGACTTTTTGCAACCGACCCCTGTATCATCAAAAATTCTTGAAAAAGCGTGGATAATATAGCCTTCAATTTTGGACATATAGATATGATAAATAACTGGCTCAGGTCAATCCCGATTAATTCACCTTATTTTTATTTGTTTTAAGAAATTTACAGTACATGGTGTGGCCTAAAAAGGGGACTATTGGATTAAAATCGTTAAGGTATGTAGTTTTTTCAACAAAAAAAAAATATTTCTATAAAATCCACTTTTTCACTAAGATTGTTTCATAAAAGGCCAGTAAAAAATTACAAAATATATACTCGTACCTTTTACACTTTTAGTATGTGGAGTTCTTGTGTTGTTATTATCAAGCTCAATATGAATAGGACATCCATTAAAAATAAATAAGGCAATTTAGATAGAGAAAGTACTAATACGTATCAAATCACTTTTAAGTACAAGTATATTTTAATGTTTGTGCATTATATATGTGAAATCAATCTTAAAATTCCAAAGAAGCATGAACCAATGAATGAATGATAATATTGGGCTTACTTTAGCCGCCAAATTCATTCACCATCCCTAAAAAAAATAAAAATTAAAAAAAAAAAAAAAAAACAAAAAAAACTAACTAATGAGCTTTATGAGCTGCCGTCCTAATGTCCTATGCAGTTTGCCCAGTTTACTGGAGGCAATTCAACAACTCTATCAAATACTAACAAATTAATTATGGTAATATTGGTCCATCTCTTGACTTACTTAGGTTTTAACTTCAAGGATTTCACCAAAGTTTGAACCGTTATTGAGTTTAGACCTTCAAAAATAAGCCAGATTTTGTATTCTAACACTTCAAAAAAAAAAAAAAATTATTTGAATTGAAGAAACTTTTTTGAATACTTTATACCTAGCTACCTTAGCAAATTATTATGTAGGATTGTTTGAAAATGAGCTTTGTTTAATATGTGTGCGTGGATCTTTATAATTCATTAGCTCAAAGTTCCTTAGTGTCTTTTTCATAAGGTTTGAAATAGACGCGTTCTTTGAAATCATGATGATAGCAATTGTTATCAAGTTACTTTGTAAAACAGTACAGAGTCGAATTTTAATTAACTAAACATGGACTACATGATATTTTTGTAAAACATTTATGCTGTGTTTTAACACACATCATAAGCTTAAGTTAACACATAGACTTTTAATATAAGGTGTGTTCTGTTCACCTGAATTTCACTTACTAGAACTTATGAGACTTTATTAAAACTTTTTTTTAGTTGTAATTTTTGCATTGGTTACCCTTATCATAACTTATTTTATTGAACTAAATAGCTAAACTTATCCGAATTTAACTTAATTTATCTTAACTTATTAAACCTGAAATAAGTGAAATTAAGGTGAACAGGACACGCCCTTATTTTTGACTTGATTTAAGATCACTAATACTTGTTGTAAATAAAAATAAGATTTTGCTATATATATTTATATCTTGTATAAACATTTGTTTATTAATAAAATGTAAAAACCAATACGCATATTATATTTAGGGCTTGTTTATATTTACTTAATTTCAGTTCAGTTCAGCTCCAATTAGTTCAGTTCAGCTCCAATCAGTTCAGTTCAGTTCAGCTCTTAATTTCCCTCTCTCATAAAATATTCATTTCAGTTCAGTTCAGATCAGTTCAGCTCCAATCAGTTCAGTTCAGTTCAGTTCAGTTCAGTTCAGCTTAGTTCAGTAAATATAAACAGACCCTAGTATGGTAGCAGTGTAGCACATATATAGATCTAGATTTAGGTCAAATACTTTTGAGATGAACCTTTTATTCTCTGAGATAGATTTTTTATATTTTCTTTCTTCGTAAGTCTCCAAGCTAGATTTCATCAAACTGTCATAAAAGATGATAACATCGACAATATATATTAAATGGCTAAATGCTAGCAAGAATGGCACATTGTCATCAATGTTGAATTTCAACACTACTCCACGTTGTCTAACATATAATAATTCTACACATCAGGATTTAGGAACATAGTTTGTCTTCTGATTATACTCCTATCATCAATTGGAGTAGTTCGTTTGCGTTATAATTCATTTCCCTTTGGTGAATTATTATGAAGTAATTAATTTGGTTCACAGATGGAAAATAACTGTGCAAGATTACACAACAACAAAAGTTCATTTATTGAATACAATCCAATTATGAACCATAAGGAAATATAATCCTCGTGGCTACAAAAAATCATCAAAGTAGGCCAAACCGATTCTTTAAAAATACTATTCATTTAAGCGAAATGTATGAGACATATGTAGATCTCTATTTAGAAACCATACTTTTGATGCTGGATTCTTTTTGTAGAAGTCGTATTGCATTTGATTAATGATTTAATTTTACTATTAATAAGAAAAAGTGTATGTATGTGGCCTAACATATATAAAAACCCGAAATTTATAAACATGTCGAAATCATGTATCAACTTGTTTGAGCTTTTTTGTATCATCCTAAGAAAAAACCATAATATTGTTCAAAGGATGTATGCATGGTACCATTGCCTCCCTTGTTTGTTCAATCATCCAATTCTAGTGGAGTTTATTTATCCACGAGACACACAATAAACAAACGTAAAGATTAATAGAATATAGCTAACTTATTATATTAGACACAAATTATAACAGCTAGCAAGTACAAAGCTTAAATAATTTCCACTTATTTGAGTTAAGCATCTATCTTAATCACCGGCCATTTGAATTTTAATTTGAAATGTGATGCTCTGAATTTCGTCTTATATTAATAAAAAGTTGAAGAAGCAAAAGGCTAAGTTTCTGGTAATTCTCCAAAAATTACATTTTTGATAGCTAGCTAAGCTAGATCTTCCGACCTATATATTCAGTGAATAATAACATAAAAGATTTTACAAAAAATATGTATGTAATTGTACAAGTATATGATGATTATATAATTGATAAGCATGCTTTAGTTGTTGATATGATGACTGATTAGTACAGTTTATACTTTATATTTAGTTGGATTTAATTACGTGTATGCATAAATTTTGTTCTAAGAAGTTTCTATTCAACGATACTAATGTGGGTCTATACTAGGTTTATTAGGTGATAGTGATAACGATAGTCATGTATGTTTCACAAATCCTAACATATAGGACTCTTAGAACACTTTAGTGGCTGAATTAGGACGGAGTACTTTGTATCTTAATATTTGTAACACTTTGATATGATTTTTACAATAATTTATAGTATAGAGTCATATATCTTCAACTAAAATTAATTGTTACAAACGATTTGTTACAATCTAGATTCGTTTAAAAACTAAGATTTAAATAGATTCATATTAAGATGGTCAACACAATAATTTTATTTTTTAAAAGAACATAATTTTATATGTATAGCATTGTAGAACTCTATTGATAAAAAAAAAAAAAAAAAAAAAAAAAATTACTTTCACAAATTACTTAATACTAACGTAAACAGAACACCTATGTTATGAACCCTCGAAACCTAAATTCTAGATCCTATAAAATTAATTTAGATCCATCAATCAAATCCAAATCGAATTTAGCACCCATTAATATACCCACATTTACAACCCTAAAAGCATTGCGAGCATTAAAAACATTTGATAAAATGATTTCAAATTTAGAATGCATGAAAAATGTGTCAATCAATATTATTATTAAATTTAATTTATTATTAATATATCCATTTTTAGGTTTTTACATGCATATTTGATGCAAATATTATAACGTCGGTAATTTTCAAGTTTAATAAATACTATACTTCACCCTCATTATACCTCTTTAACTTCCGTCTCGCCAATTATTGTACGCACACTATTAATTTTGACTAACTTAAGCTCATCAAACTCTTTCCCAACAAATATCTTCCCGAGATGTTCATGTTAATTACTCCCTCAGTCTCTTTATTTATTAAAGTCCCCTTTCTAACATTTATTACTCACATAATAAAGAGAAAGGGAACTCGAATAAAGAGACAGAGGGAGTACAAAATAAGAAGATACGAGGAGGGCCCCACCCTATCACAGAAATAAGGGGATGAGGATTCGAACCCCCAACACTAGGGGGGAGGGGGGAGATAGAGGGACTAACCATCCTTCTATCTCCTAGTTCCTCGTATGATATTTGCCTTTAATATCATTTTGACATTTTTATCGTCAAATAATATGTTTTCCTCTTAATTATTGGACCGTCATATACTACTCACCTTTAACTCAATATTAGTATGATATTTTCCAATTTGAGCTTTTAATTAAACCAAATTAGGGCCTGTTCACATTTACTGAATTGAGCCGAACTTAACTGAACTGAAATGATTGAAGCTGAACTGAACTGAAATGAGCTGAAATGAATATTTTATGACAGAGGGAAATTAAGAGCTGAATTGAACTGCATTGATTGGAGCTGAATTGAATTGAAATGAACTGAAATGAAATGAAATGAAATTAAGTTGAAATGAACAGGCCCTTACTATTATACTTCTGACGTATTAAATAGTAATCACTAGACGAAATAAACCTATTAATATTTTTATTGGATAAGAATACAATAATTATTTTTTAGAAAGGCGGAACGAGTAGTAAAACTCTAGAATGAATCATAGGTAGTTCCATAAATAAGGAATGGAAGTTCATTGTAAAGAATTCCATGATAATGACATCCAAAACGGCATTTCATGACATCCAAAACGGCATATCACTGTTCACTATTTACTACACTCTATACCTACGTCTAAAACGCGCACCTGTAAATTTGAGGGTCAAACACTCAAAATCCATATTGATATTACCCTTTTTTTTTTTATCCGTTTTTTCTTTAGTGAATTATGCATGCATGTCATGGCTTCTTTGATGGGAGATGAGTGGAAGACCTAGGTCATCCAATAAGGCCTTTTCCCTCTCTCCTTTTTTAGCTCTCAAATCTAATTATTTTTCCCCAATTGTAGAGGCTCAAGTTTAATGATACCTCCTTCTCAAAATTAAATATAATTTAAATAATTAATTGTACTCATCTAGCTTCATGCCAACCACACACATATATATGTCTATTATGTGGTTATTAGAAACATTTTGTTTATAGGAGTACACTAACTTTTAAATGTGGCTGGTCACACCACTATTAGATTGCTCGTGTCGTTTAATGTAATAGGGGTTATTCGATTAGTGTCATATTATAAGCAGAGATTAATTGATTAGTAAAATATATAGGAATTATTCTGTCAGTGTTGTACGTAGGAGTTCTTTAGTTATATAAGGGCTACTCAATAAATATAATAAAGGGTTACTATATCAGTGTTAGAGGGGGTTACTTCGTTTTTGACAAGCGTTCATATGATGTGACCAGCCACACAGAAAACACGTTGATGAGAATGACTTTTATTTATTAATATGAGTAATATCATGTATTCATTCGACTAATCCCCAGCTTTTTTACTAGTAAAAGAATAATATTATTTGTTTATGAAAATATATGACCCCATTTTAATGGATCAATCCTTATCCGCATTAAGGTAACCCTTTTGATCATCGTCATAAGTTATATTACTCAATTAATTACCTTGATTTTAGAATGGTCACACCATCAACTAATAGTGTAGTTAATCAGATTTAAACTTGTGATAGAATTATATCATGAATTCAAAATTATGGTATATACTCAAATTGTATGTAGTAACTTTACATATCGAATAATAATCATCTTTATATATAAAACTTAAATTTCTTTGGAGTAATGTTATAGAATGATGGATTTCTAGGCCGGGATCATGAAGTACCTACTTGTAGGGTTCATGACTAAGGTATATCTGGTTTAACATTTATAACATCCACGAAGTTGATCGACAAAGAATCAGCATAGCTTTTCACTTGGTTAACTATAGCATTCTTATTTCTTAATTCTTTTCTAATATATATGAATTACTGAAATTCTGTGGTAGTCATTCTTAAACTGACTACCATTATACTAATTTTATATTGATTGATTTTTGATTTATTTTTTATGTCAAAATTAAATATGTACTCCGTATTTTTTTTATGTTGGTCAAAATTTTCATAAGTAATTTATGATTTTTTTTAATTTTAGCAATAAAACTAAATTTCGTAAATTAATTATTAAAATAATAAATAAAATTCAAAAATTATTTCAAAATTAATAAATGAATTTCAAAAATTAGATAAATGATTTATAATTAATTTTGACATTAAAAATAAATCAAAATCAGCTTATAAAAAATTAATATAATATAGTCATTTTAAGGATGACTACCATAGAATTACTCCTGGTCTCCGTTCTATAACAATTAACACATTCAGACTTGACAAGTTTGCCAATGCACTAATTTGACTGTAAATATGAATAATTAAACATTATTAAAAATTAGAAAAACTGATAATTTGAATTTTTTTTTTGAACAGTGATATTTTGAGGGTAAACGCAGTTTTAGGAGATGATTATTGATTAGTGAGGGTAAACGAGCGATTTTATCAATATAATTTTTACACAAAGATTAGAATAGGGTTAAATATCATTAGTAAAAATTATAATGAATAATTTATCCGTTTACATTACATAAACCCGACCTCAAAACACGTGCCACAAGGCTGTGTTGCAAGTAAAAAAAATGGAGGAAGTATTTGACAGCATATTACATGATACATTTTTTTTAAAGCTTATATAATTTAAAAAAAATAAAAACATAAATACTATATGAGTTTATTTTTTAGAAATAAAAACAAAAAGAATAGAGTTTCTTTGTAGTATTTAATTAAATTGTGTGGATCGGAATAAAAATGGGTTACTTGTATATTATTCATTATATTTTGACTTGCGTAGACCAATTTATATTGAATACTCGTACTATACATCATACAAAACAAGAAGTATATATACATGTCAAACAAAAGGAGTCAAAATAGTGTACGTCAAAAGTTATGATTGGAAGAGATAGACGGACCATACACCATATAAAAGATCGATGGTGACCCATTGGAATGGGAGGTGCCGAAGGGGGGTTTAGCCAAGCCAACGTACTAATAATCTCCTACTCGTACTAAAACACATACTTTTAAAGGTTTTGGGAGGTTAAGACGGTGGCAAAAAATCATTCCTTTAATTTTGAAATGGATGGATCAGTGGCGTATCCAGGATTTCCAAATAGTGGGTTCGGAATCAGAAAAAAAAAGGAACGCGAATACATTAATTAAATATTCAGTACATTAGTTCAAATTTCGGATTACAAATGGATTACACTTAGAAAAATGAAAAAAAAAATAATAAATTAAAAAAAAAAACCTACAAAAGCATTCTTCGAGTTTTCATACTTTGGAAGCGTATCAATACATCATCATCACTAACTCTAGCAAATAAGTCTCTCTCAAGAAAAGTGACTAAACTATCATTCAATAATTGATCGCCCATACTATTCCGCAACTTATTTTTTACATAAGTCATTGATGAAAACACTCGTTCCACACTTGCAGTCGCCACCGGAAGGATCAATGCTAGTCGTATAAGCAAGCAAACCAATTTGTAAGAATTATGCTTATTTGTTTCAACAAGCACCATAGAAAGCTCATTAATATCCTTCAAGTCTCCAAACCTTGCATCTTTGCGCATATCATCAATAAAAAATCCAAGTTCATGACGAAGTGCAGTCATTGTCATATCATTAGTTGGAAATTCATTGGGATATAGCTCAGCAAGTCTCATCAACTTTTGCTTATCAAATGCCGCAAATGAATTGACCGGATTTAAGCATGATATACAAATAAGCAACTCCATATTTTCCTCATCAAATCTATTATTGAGCTCTTGGAGTTGTAAATCAATGACACTTATAAACATTTCTACCCGAAATCGGTGGAGATTAGAAACTTTGGCAAAGAAGCGTTTCGATCTTCCACGAGGAACATACATATCATCCATAGCAGGTACTTCCACATTATACTTATCACAAAAAGAAATTACAAGATCCAAGAAACCTCGTGACAAAGCAGTGGTATCCTTTACATGTACAATTCCAAGAAACCTCTCAGTTATCTTCCCTTTTTTATTGACATAACGTAAACAAAGGGCCATTTGTTCCTTTTGAGATATATCACTAGATTCATCAGCTAGTATCCCAAAATAATCATCCCCAATATCATCAATGAGAAGTTTAGTGGTTTCTTTGGCACAAGAGTTAATGAGGTCCTTTTGAATTAAAGGAGAAGTCATTTGATTATTTCCAGGAGCATTACTAAGAACAACCTTTGCAACATCACTATTATTTTCTGCAAGCCATGTTAAGAGTGCAAGAAAATTACCCCTATTCCAAGATTCTTCACTTTCATCATGCCCACGACAAGCTAAACCTTGACTTAAAAGAAACTTAATGCATTTCAAAGAATAAGTCAATCGAGATTTGTATTGAAGTTTAGCTTCCGAGGAGTAAGTGCAAAAAGATTCAGCAACGGATGTCTTTGGGTTAGTGAAATTTTTATATTTCTCATTAGCTTCATTATGTAAACTACCAATACCACCTACATGAACATCAAATCTACCAATCTTATTCCATCCTCTAAACCCCCCTTTAACAAAGTTATCATTAACAGCCATATGAGTATCTTTATCCCTGAATAGATAGCACACAAAACAGAAAGCTGCATCCTTCTCAACACTATATTCAAGCCAATCATATTTATCAAACCAAGCAACATTAAAGCGGCGCATACCTCCTATTTGTCTTCGAGGGAAATTATGTGTTCGTGGAGCACAACGTTTCATTGTAATATAACCTCTCCTCACAGCATCTTGATCATTAAGAGGATACTCCAAAATTGGAATTCTCTTCCCAGGGTCATGTGGAAGAAGATCAACATCATAAATGCGAGTATCATCAGTTTCAACATTAGCATTTGGATTGTTCTCCCTTTGACAAGTTTGAGGTGTGCTCTCAGGAGTCTCAGGGGTTGGAATGGAAGCAGCCACAGGAATTGCATCATCGTTCGGAGACTCAATATCATCTTCTTCTATAAGAGGATCCCTTGAACTAGGTGAAGAACAAGCAGATGATTTTTGTGACTTCCCCACACGTTTCCAAAAAGACTCTAAACTCATTTGCAAACTGAAATCAAACAACAATCATACAATAAATTAACTACATCAAACAATCATCAATTTATCAATTATAAACCCCACAAATTATATTTATCAAACAATCATCAATTTATCAATTATAAACCCCAGTACCCCACAAATTATATTTATCAAACAATCATCAATTTATCAATTATAAACCCCACAAATTATATTTATCAAACAATCATCAATTTATCAATTATAAACCCCAACAATCTAAGTATTCAATATTTCAATCAATAAATCAATTATAATTTATAAACACCACAAATTTACAATCTAATTAAATGAATTAACATTTAAGTATTGAACTATATAGAATTGTACTTGTAGAATACCTAAAAAAAAGTAGAATTGTAGAAATGTAGAATACCTTACTCAGTTGCCTCGCTGCCGTCGCTGGAGTCGCTGCCTCGCTGGGCTGTTGCCGACTTGCCGCCTGTTGGGAAGGTGGTGGAGCCGTGGGTGGAGGAGGAGGAGCCGTAAGTGGTGTCGGCGTGCTGGAGAGGAGTGGTGGAGCCGTGGAGGTGAGGAGACGAGGAGAGCTGGAGAGGCAGAGAGGTGAGTTAGGGTTTTCGAATTTGGGGGAAATAATTTGGGAGTGAATCAGTGAATGACTGAACTGCTGAATAAAAAAAAATTACAGAATAAAAAAAAAAAAGGGTTATGGCAGGGTTCGAACCCGTGCCTTCTTAATAAGAGGGGAAGTAAAGGCGCGCAAGGCAAAACACCACTAGGCTGCACATTGTTTTGTTGATATTTAGTGTAAAGATATTGTATTTAACCTTTTTTCGTTTTTTTTTTTTTAAAAAAAAAAACTTTTAATTTTTTTTCAAAAATTCAGTGGGTTCAATGAACCCACTTGAACCCAACCTGTATCCGCCCCTGGGATGGATGAGGTAACTTTATTATGAGTTTAATAGTTTTGTTATTTTTTATTAGGGAAATGAGTTTTGTAACACTTTTGTAGTGACACATGCATTCATCTTCGGCCTCATATCATATATTCATATATATCATCAACAAATCCAAAGTTCTAAACTATGGATTTTCGGCAACAATTTTCTAACGTGCTAAAACAACCAAAATATTACTAGTACAATGAATGTTATGAGTTTGAACTTTTTACTAAAAGTGTAAATAGCACTAACTAGTAGCTATCATCAACTCATCAAAAATTCATCAATAGTATTAAAAACATTATTTTTATTTATTAAATTTTTAGTTTTATTTATGTAGTTTTTATTACTATTTTATAGTTCCTCGAAAATTTTCAAAAATTATATTTGCATTGTAGATATTAAAATACTATTTGTGTTCATATTATAATGTAAAAAAAAGATGTTAATTAAAACATCCTAATATACACTTTATCGAAGCATTTTTTTTTTAATTATTAAAACAACAATTTCCTAGTTTCGAGCAATCTAGCTTAAGAATGTGCCACTTTTATCATTTTATGTATGCAAGGACAACGTAGCAAATTTACGATCCACTACTCTACCCAACAGCACTCATTGCCCAGCCAGGAAATCTCAATTCCACCAATTAGAACAATAGATCACATACATTTTAAATACATTGCATGAATATGTACACATGACACACGAGGCTATATAAAAGAAACTATGGTACGTAATATGGTATATATATTGGTATGTGATATGGTGTAGTGATTTTGGTAACATATATAGAATAACCAAGTTTGCCAATGAGATATTGAATTAGTGGTTAAAAGTTTAAGACTAATTGTCTATGTATGATTGATAAGTCGCAAGTTCAAATCTTCTCACTCTCAACTCATTTGCACCTTGTATTGTCTATATGGCTCATTCGAACCAAACAAGAAATAAAAAGTGATCACATTCTTATAATTTTTTATTTTTATTTTTTTATACTTGTACAATTTAGGACAATTTTCAAATGGTCACAACATTTATACTTGTACAATTTAGGACAATTTTCAAATGGTCACAGTAAAATTGTGACCATTGTATAAAACCAAATCATAGTTTTTATTTTTATTGACTAATGTAAACCGTTAATTTACTTTTAATTTTATTTTATACATATAAAAAACATTGGCATAAAAAACCACGTTCTTATTAGTTTCTCTTCCACTTTCTTTATTGTTTACTCAATATTCCGTCAAAAATAAAATAAAATTAAAAGTAAACCATACCAGCAGTTTATATTAGTCAATAAAAAAATAAACAGTTGTGATTTGATTTAATACAATGGTTACAATTTGACCGTGGACGAGAAAAACCATCCTATATTTTAACTCTTTTTTTTTTTTTGGCAAAAGTGATGAACACGGAACACTTCTATGGTTTTATTACCAAATGCGGAAAGACGTCTACTTTTGGGAGCCGCAATGTAGTAGGTAAATTGAGGCAATAGATAACTCTCCTTGCATTATTGGTTTGCATAATTTTGGTCCTTATTACTATTATGAGATAGTATTTGGTAATTTGGTAAACACGTGGGTTCCAAGAAGTGCAACAGTATACTAAGGGGGTGTTTGGTATAAATATTATAAATGAAAGGGAAAGGATTCAAATAAGTAGGGGAAAGGGTAATGATAAACGTTACTTTTACTATGTGTTTGGTATCGTAATGTAATGGAAACAATTTGAGTAGATTGTGATTGAGTAAGGAAACGTATTTTGTATCTACTAGTTTGTCAATGGTAACAAATTGGGGGATTTTGTTACCCTTAACAAAAGGTATTTGTTACTTTTAACACATACCAAACAACAAGAGATGGAAACACTTAATTGAATCCGTTTCCTACATCTAAAATTTGGTAATTTGGTAATTGTAACGAAATCGAGGAAGTAACTCATGATTCAATCTCTAGTAGTGACTAGTAGTATAAGTGTAATTAAAAACAGTATGCAACACAGCAACAGTATACTGCTAATAATACTTAATTTATGCATCCTTCAGTATACTTGGACTTTAATAATTATGGGCCTATTGACTTTACTTGAAATAAATAATGAAGTGCCGCAAAAATAGCAAACGATCTCACCGCGTATATCCAAAAAAAATGTAGTTTGACCATGCATACTGCATACCGTCCAAGTCTCTGATGGTTTCATGTTAAAAAATAGAAATACGTACTCCAGTCACCTGTACGCGGACATCATACAACGACTCCCTACTGGCTAATTAAGTAGTATCCGGTATTTCGCCATCTATTTTATACTCCGTCTGTGTTTTTTTTTTTTTTTTTTAAGGGAGGGTCTGTTCTGTTCAGCTTAATTTTAATTCAGTTCAGTTTCTATTTTCCTTAAACAATTCATTTTAGCTCTATTCAGTTCAGTTCATCTCCAATCAGTTCAAAATTGTTTTTAGTAAATTGGAACAAGCCCGGACTTACTATTCAATATACTCCCTCCGTTTTTTTTTTTTATAAGTGACTCACTATTCAATAACTATACATACCGTCCAAGTTTTTGAGGTTGCATTGTATATGGTACTATTGAACGACTAATTAGTCACAATGTTTAATTTTATAATATTGACATGCATGCATGAAATTAGTAGTATGTCACTTAAAAATAAGCTTTCTATTGTGAAAATCACATAATTATTTTTTTGGTAAAAGAAATTACACCTTTTCTGTTTACTTTTGTTGCAACAATTTGACTGAGAACAAAAAAATATACATTTAATGGATTTAATATATTAACGTAGTCTTTGCGTGGTACTTCTTTCGAACAATTTAAGTCTTCTGCTAGGAGCATTGGAGTCATATCATTATATGAGGCATAGTGCATGCTTGCTTACATGCATTTTATCACAAGTATTTGGGTGCGTCATGTTATCAGATCCACTATGAACAAAGTTGGGTGATAAGGTTGATAAGTGTGTATTCATTTGTGACTATTGTCAGTCAAATTGTTACAAAGGGCCATGCATTAATATAAATCAGCCCCTAAATAGAGGGCTCAATGTATATTATCACTACACGTACAATTTTTTCCAGTTTTTTTTATTTATTTTATTTTATTTTATTTTTATTTATTTTTTTTCCAACCAATCTTTAAAAAAATAAATAACTCCCTCCGTCTAATAACATTATGACTAATTAAAATTTGATATGATCTTCAAAAATAATTTCGACCATTAGTATATCTTTAATTACGTGATAAAAGAAAAATGATACGGTAATGCAAAACACAAGCAAGCAATAAGATGAATCTAGCGACATGATATTTTACATGACCAAATTTCTTAATTACGGAGTTTTTTTTTTTATTTTTTTTTTTTTTTTTTATTTTTTATTTTTTTATACTGGTATAAGTTTATGACACATACTTCACCCTAAAAATAGAAATAGACGCTATATTATGGTCGGAATGCTCATTACTTTACTTGCATTTAATCATCATAGTTAATTAGTTACATATATACATCTACTTAGCTTTGATAGCGTAACTATCCCGTTCCCCACAACTTTACTGGCGCTCACATTGTTTAATCATATTCAGATTGGGTGATACCCACAATATCTAATCTTAAACCTCTCATTAGAGTTACACATATCAACTTAATCAAATTGGGTTGATCGAAGAGCCCCACTTAAAAGACATGCAAAAGATGCAAATATCCACCGAGTAGGGACGGAGTCCACTAAGTTCTATTCTTTTAGATGTAGGGCCTATATTGATTGATAAACTGAGTTGAACTTAACTGAATATTTTATGTAAGAAGGAAATTAAGAATTGAGCTGAACTAAACTGAAAATAATCTAAAGAAAATAAGTCCTTAAATTATATTTAATTTTTTTACTTTATCTTAGGATCAAATTAAAAAAATATAATTTCAGTATGAAACGAGTAGCTTCATTTTCAATTTAATCCAGTCCAGTTCAATTTATTATTCCAAGGCCTAACAATTACAATATTAATTCACCCAACTACCCAAGTGACCCAACTAAAGCCTAAGAAATTGTGTAAAATCCCAATCGATCATTCTATTAGAGATGGAGAAAGTATGATGCTTTGTATATGTAATAAAATAATTTTAATATTAGTAAATTAATGCATGTAATAATACTTTCCTGTAATACATTAATCATAATAATTTTGAAAAATGATTGTTGAATACATATTTCTAATGTTGGTAATAATCAATCCTGTATTAATTTAATCATGGGATACATGTTTGTTCCAATTAAAATTAAAAATTGTAGAAATATATACTAATGATGACCAAAAAATCAAAATGAAAAAAAATTAACTTTAATTTTGTTATGTCAAATTTACTACGGAGTGAATTCTACTAATTCACTAGTATGAATATTATGCCAAGGCAAACCTCAAAGTTGGTGAAAAAGCTAGTAATAAGTGAAAAATTAATTTGAACAAAATTGTGTGGTTGGTAGGGGTTGTAATTGATTGGAAAGTGTAGTGACATTGTAAACATAATGGAGTACGTAACTAACAAGTACGTGTTCGGTCTATGAAGCATATCTTCAACACCTACGAAAATTTATCTCTTAGAAAATGCTAGGGATTAGTTAATTGGGTATGGAATGATAAATAATGGTAATGAAGATTAAATATAAATATATAATCCTCTACTTTGTGGTAAATTTGCTAACCAAACAAGTCAATGTGCATTTATTTCTTCTGAAAATCAAAATTTACATGTCAGACAATTAATTTAACTCTTGAAAACAAGGAGATTAACTTGTTTAAAGCTATCTTAGAAATACGATAAATATAGTTTCATCTACAAAAATTATAGGTTAAGAGTAATGCATAACATTAAGTATTAATAAGTCTAATTTTTGGTAAAATTATAAAAGTTAATAAGTATTTTATAAATACATACTGAAACGGATCTAAAAAGGCCACAACCAACTACCATACACAACATAAAAACACAAATTTATCGATTGCTTTAAGTGGTTGGTAAAAATTGATGTGCAGTCACTAAATTAATTGCTAGCCATGACTAAAGGGTTATGTAATTTATTGATAATTTGAGATTCACCAACAACTTAATCGTTAGTAAAGATTTAAACAACCGCTCGAATAGATTTACAAGCCAATGTTAAATTAAACTCGCGTGTCGCTAATCAATATCTATAACCGTTGTCGCTATTTATCGACAACTCGACAAGTGAAACGGTTGGTAATTAGCGACGACAGCCTAATCGTCACTCCGAACCAGATTGGTGGGTGTTTTGGAACTTGGTTCACGATGGCCTAACCATCTATGGACTTTACTTTTATATGATTCACAAACGATGATTAAAGTAAAATGTGTGAATAGTTTTAATATACGAAGTATAATTATTAAACAGAGATACTTCCTCTGTTCTTTTTTTAATTGACTTGCTTGTTTTTTTTTATCACGCTTGCCAATGCAAAACTTTAACGATCAATAACTTTAATTTTCAATAAGTAAAAATTATAAAAGTTATATATTATGATAATTCTTATTGAGACGAATTTAAAAAGATCTCACATGAATATGTTTGTCCTTACATATTATTCACAAAAGACGGTCAAAGAAGAGGTGATTAATAATATAAAAGTCAAAGCGGGTAAAGTAAAAAAAAATAATAGAATATATACAATAAACTAAAAAAAACATGATTTGTGAAAGTTTACCATAATCCCATGCATAATTAGAACATACAAACCATGGAACGTAGAACGTCAAGGCCACACGATTTGAACATGAAAAGGTAAAATGAAAGCCCTCATTCTCATTACAACTATATGAAAAATATAAATAATCTTCCTATATAATTCTTCATACTATGAAAGTTTTGGTATTAGCAACCGCGGTTCTCATTACCTTTATTCTATTCTAAAAATGAAAAAATAATTCTATTCAACTTTATTTCAAGTCAAAGGACGAGTTTCAACTATGACATTTCCATAAGGTCAAACTAAATAAAATAGTGCTATTAATCATCTTAAACTTTTCTTTTTCCTTTATTTTATTATTTCTTTTTGTCCTTTTCTCTTCTACACTTCTATAAATACCCTTTTCCTGCTTCGTCATACTCATCATATATACTCGTATTTACACAACTCTTAAGAGAGAAACTTAAAAACCAGAGAAAAAAAAAAAGGAAGAAAGCAAAAATGAGTCTTAATCTTTTATTCGGATTTATAATCTTCTTCTTGTTATGGAAATTGTTTAATGCTTGCTTTCTTTCACCCATTCTTTCGCTGCGAAAGCTGCGAAAGAATGGGTTGGGAGGACCAACACCTAAGTTTCCTCTGGGAAACTTAGGTGATATGAAGGAGATGATCATCAAAGCTAAATCTTTATCTTCGTCTTTGTCTTCGTCATCGGATACTATATCCCATGACATCCATTCGTCTTCTCTTCCATATTTCTCTCAATGGCAAAAATTGCACGGTAAGCATATCATTTTTGTTTTTTGGGTTCAGTATTAGTCTCATGGGTATTATAGCGAATGAGTTAAATAGTTTCTTCCGTTCACTTTTAGTTGCAACATTTTAACCAAAAATCTCATATTAAAAGTGAAGAATTATATTCGGTGATTCTAAATAAGTTAAATGAATAGCCCTAAGGAGAAAAAAAATATATACATAGTATATAACAATAATGAAACTATTCTTATTTTCAAATATAATGTTTGTCTTTTATTTTATTTTTTTTGATTCGTTTTCAAATGTTGTTCGAGTATAAATGGGTACTAGAAATTTCAAAAAAAAAAAAAAAAAAAAAAAAAAAAAAAATGGGAAACACTACATATATCTCCTGAAATAATTTTTTTCTAGCCATTATTTTTGGAGAATCCTATTAAGTTTTTTAATTTACGATATTAGAAAATAAAAGAGATGCTTTTAAATTTGACACCATGCAAAATCCAAAGAGTTCCTTTTATCGTATACGAAATATATATTATTATATTACTCCGTCCAGTCCAAATAATTTTGCATGTAGATGTCCTAATCAACATTATGTTAATACTTATGTATAAATAATATAATATTGACGATGATTGGCATAAAAGAGCATCAAATATTCAAATATATATGCAAGTGATAAAGTGCTAATTATAATGATTAAAATAATTAATAAAGTAATATATGGTTGATTTAATTTTGCAGGTAAAGTGTATGTTTATTGGATGGGCGTTGAACCATTTTTATACGTAGCAGACCCTGAGTTTTTGAAGCAAATGTCAGGAAAAGTATTAGCCAAGAATTGGGGAAAACCTACTGTTTTCAAAAGTGATAGAATTCCCATGTTTGGTGAATATGGTCTTAATATGATTGAGGGTAACACTTGGGTTCGTCATAGACATATTATTACTCCGGCCTTTTCTTCCACCAACTTGAAGGTATGTAAAATTTTATCGCCTTTTGCTCAATTTTGAAAAAAAATTAATTAAAGCTAATTTAGGATCGCGTATGGTTTGCATTGTATGGAGTGATTAATAAATTTTGCGTTTTTACAAATATAGGGAATGGCAAATTCAATGGTGGAATCAACAACTAAGATGATAAGTCAATGGACTACTCTCCTTGCTGACACGAGCAAGGTTGAACTTGACATGGAGAAAGAAGTCACAATATTAGCCGGAGAGATAATTGCTAAAACTAATTTTGGAATTAGTAGTAGATTGGGAAATGTGTTGCTTGAAAAGCTAAGAGCAATGCAGATTAGTTTGTTTAAACATACGCGTTATGTTGGAGTCCCTTATGGCCAGTTGTTGACCATGGGACAAACCTTAGAGGCTAGGAGGCTAGGGCAAGAGATCGATGACATTCTTTTATCCATTATAAACGCGAGAAAAAAGGTTATTGGTGTGGAACCTCAACATGATCTACTAGGGTTATTACTCGAGGGGGAGGATCAAGTTGATGGCCAATTTGTGAGGAAATTAACAACTAGGGAGCTAATCGACGAGTGTAAAACGTTCTTCTTTGGAGGGCACGAGACAGTTGCATTAGCAATGACATGGACATTGATGCTATTAGCAATGTATCCAAAATGGCAAGATGAATTAAGGGAGGAAATTAAAGAAGTGATTGGAGAGAATGATAACATTGACTTCACCATGCTTGCTGGACTCAAGAAGGTAAGAGATTTGACACTATAACACATGATTATGTTTTTTTCGTATGCTAAATACTATCTAACATTATCAACGCATGCATATTTATACATGTTCTTATATACTTTATGTTTAAACAACAAAACATGCACCGTACCTTATTTTCTCAATTGTTTTTCATTTTTCTTGTTTTAATCCTCCAATTGAAAGGTCTTGTTCTTAGAGTTCCTAATATAGAGCACATAACTACATGTGATTATAATATTGTGCTACTTGGTGTTGGTCCTAAACCAACCAAATGACAAAGTTAAAATTTACTATCAAATGGCATTAGATCTTATGATTATAAACTCTTTACTTCTCTTATTGTTTAAAGTATAAAAAGATCTACGATATATATCTATTTATAAGATAATATCTCTATATTAAACCCGAGCGCACCTGTTAAATATTTGCTCATTCCATAGGTATATAACCATATAAGTCATACAACCAAAATTTTTTTTTCTTAAAAAGGATATATAACTAATAAATTGAAAACAAATTATGTTCCCGAAAAAGGGATATAAAAGGATGAGATAAGAGGGCAAAAATTTGTCAATGAGAAACCATAATGGTCCAAATTAAAGAATCAAAGATTTGACCACCACCTAAAGTGATTTTTTTTTTTTTAAAAAAAAAAAAAAAAATACTGTTTTGTCATTTAGCGCCGCAATGTCATAACCGTCCGGAAGTCTAACAGTAAAATAGTTTAGATAATTGTCACTTTTTTGCTGTTTTTAATTTCTGTTTTTAATTTTACTTGTATATGTCAATTCTAATTAAATTTGTAATATATTTCAGATGGGATGGGTGTTTAATGAAGTATTACGATTATACCCCTCGTCACCAAATGCACAAAGACAAGCAAGAAGTGACATTCAAGTAGGCAATGTAGTAATCCCTAATGGCACCAACATATGGATTGACGTCGTTGGAATGCACCACGACCGAGCCCTTTGGGGAGACGATGTTAATGAGTTTAAACCGGAGAGATTTGATGGAGACTCGTTGTATGGTGGATGCAAGCACAAGATGGGTTACATGCCCTTTGGATTTGGAGGAAGGATGTGCATTGGCAAGAACTATGCACTTATGGAGTACAAGATAGTAATGTCCTTGATTCTTCGTCAGTTTTCGTTTTCCGTTGCACCGTCATATCATCATAGCCCTACTTATTTTTTCTCATTCAGACCTGGTTCTGGGGTGCCTCTTATTGTAAAACCTCTGTAATTATGTTCAACTTCACTAGAAATAGCTCACATAAGAAAGTGTTGTACAACATATATATATAATGCTGCAAAAATTTATTAGGAATACAATTAGTAAGTCTGGGAAATCTAGCTAAGTTTACAAAGTTGAGTAGCCTTAGTCTCCCAAACAATACACAGCCAATGAAGTGCTCAATTACTTTTATGGTAATTCAGAGTTTTGATTTGCCCCAACAAAACTTCACACTAGCCCTAACATATTGCATGCAACAAAACTTACTAATTCCAGGAATAGTCATCTTATTTTCTTATGTAGTGATGATCGATAACATCTTATATGTCGCCAATGAGTATGACATGGGAGTTCACAAGTCTTGTAAAGGTTACGGATTCATACCTTATCATCTGACCAAACAAGAGGCACCTCAATTTATAACCAAACAGGAGACAAATTGTTGCTTCTCTTGGTCTGCTAACAAATTGTCCCTTGACATCGTAGTAAAAGTGTACCATATCACAGGAACATCTGCTCTACCTTGTACAAAGACTGCAAATAAAATTTAAATTCATAAAGGTGCTAGCTAGATTAGGAGCTACAACAAAAAATAAGCCTAAACCTCAACAAGGATTCAATAAGCATGCATTACTGAGAGAAATGTAGCTTTTATTACAAATTCAAATTCATATATAGAAATCCAACCCCCAAACCCCCTAGAAGTCCCCTTGAAAGAACTACTTAAGAGTACAAAAGCAAGTAGACTCCTTGCTCCACAAAACCCTAAGCCTACAATTGCTTCACAAGTGTATTAATTGTGGCAATAGTGGATCGTTGAAATTGGTAAAGAGAGCAACATGTTGCCCGGTTCAAAACAACCTTAGAAGAGAGGCAACCTTGATGGAAAACGGACATGCATCCACTGTCGCTCATATGAAGCTATGTGTTCCCATCCAATCTCTTCAATCAAGGAGAGCTTAAGATCATACAATTTCTTCTTAGGAGGTTGCCCGTCTTCATTGATGATGTCATTCAACACCTGATGCACCACAATGACAACCACAAGTATATTAACTATTGGAATTATAATTTCAATAAAATTGATTTTTCTCAAGCACATTATCATTTTTATAAATTAAAACATAGCACTCTTAACCAGAGAGGAAAAACTGTCTCCACCAAAAACCCCATGCCCTAGAGGTGGCTACTGCCAATGAGCAGAAGCCTTTCCAGTGGGCATCTGCACCAAATAATTTGACTATCCTTCTGCAAGTTTCCAATCGAGATCTTCATAATCCCATCTCAGTGACTGCCAAATTTCATATATTTTTGCTCTTTCTCTTTAGCTGATGTTTAGCTTTGGTGGTGACATATGTGACCATAATCCATAAGGGACCATATTCAATATTAATCCATCAATTTGGAGTTACAAGAAGGTACTTAATGATCTGCGGCTCTAAGGGTTTTTGTAGGATAAGAAAGAAATGGATGAGGTTTCTGTTTGAGAGTGATTAAATATTTTCGTGATCAAGTAAAGTCATGTCTTGCCAAGAATTGATGGATTTTAGATTTTTTTAAAGATGAGGGTAACTAGGAGTAAACTCAGTTTTTAATTGCTACTGTTACCGGAATTCAGTTGCTAATTTGCTTTTAAGATAACTCAATTCTCAGGTTTATCCCAAGTATTTCTTAGGTTGGCCCATAGAATTTATTAATGCTAGCATACTGGTTAGTGTTTCTTCAGAGTGTGCAGACTCTTAGCACACAACTCAGGCAAAGCTCTCGAGGACAGATTCAATAAAGTTTATGCAACTCCCCAAAACTATTTATTGTAAATTGAAAATCAAAAGAGTATCAAAGTCAACTTTGACTATTAGAATACTATTATTCCTTATTTAAAATACACACCAATCCAATAAAACTAGTCACAATTTAATCAAAGCAATACTACATTTTACAATCACAAGGAACTGACTTTTATTTTCTAATGACTATAATAAGATTCCTAATAGCTACAGCTAAACACGTGTAGAATAATTTCCAGAGAGGAGATCGCAAATCCTTTTATGTACTCTGCATGGGAGAGGACCATTTGCAGAGCTAAAGAAGTATACTGACCTATACATTAATGGAGAACCAAATAACAAGTACTGTTACAAGGGGGAATGCATCCCTACTTTACAATACCTCGAGATAGCAATGATGGTAGCAAAACAACATTATGATTATTTTGGAGGACGAAGATGAACCACAAGAAGATGAAGCTGAGAGTAGCAAGGGAGAATATGATGCTTGAAATATACCACTTGTGTTTAGCTGTAGTTATTGGGATTTTTTTTAGTCATTAAAAAATAAAGCCAGTTCCTTATGATTGGAAGCTATTATATTGCTTTGATTAAATTGTGACTAGTAGGCTAATTGGGTTAGCATTGGTGTGTTTATTTTAAATAAGGAGTAATAGTTAGAATAGTCTATAAAATGTAGATCCCTAGCTCAATAATTTGCCCACAAGAATTGCTGCAGTCTGTCCCGTTAAATGACCCCTCTTTAGAAATATGATGCCATCATGCTAGTTGGGTAGTTTCTTAAGACTGTTTGAGCATTGAAGTGGAAAATCTATCTTAAAAGGTCAAAAAGAAAACTAATATCCGACTGCAGTCTCAAATGAAGTGATCCAGTATCCTCGAAATGTTTTACTCTTTGAACAAGTTGATGAGATATTAGGGTCTTGACCTTTCAGTCACAGCAAACATATGTTATTACAAGTTTTAACATGGGCATTGACTCCTTCAATCCAATTGAGCTATGAGTTGTTGGAGTGTTAGATCTTGACAATTAGAAATAGTTCAGTACTTCAGTGTGAAGACATGCAAGACAAGTTCTTATGATCAACAGAAGATCAATTTGGTCCACATCTTGTTCAGATTGTGATAATATTGGTCCAATCATAGTTCAGTTCAGATTATTGCAAAATCAATCCTCATTAAGGTGTGTTCTCTTCACCTGTATTTTATATATTTGAACGTATTACCCACATGAACCTATTGGCTCTGAAATTAACTTATTTGAACTTATTGAAATTTACTTGGGGATTTGAACTTGGGTAATTTTAACGGTATAACCCTTAATAGCTACAAACTTAACTCCACTATCCCTAAACTTTATTTATCTAAGCTATTAGCACTAAACTTATCATCAACACATATTTTTCCTGAAATAAGTGAAAGAAAGGTGTGGGCAACAGAGCATCAGTCCTATCAATTTTGTCTTGACTGGGTTAAGATTAGGTCAATTTCAGTCCAGGTCAAAACAGACACATACACAACCAACGAGAACGGATATTAAGCATATCTTTGATCAAGAATTAGCAAGATTAAATATCGAACCTTCAGAGCTGTTCCCAGTCTTTTGGAACGCCTTTCTCGGATCACTGAGAGAGTTCCATATTTAGATGACTTTACATCAGCCCATTTCCTTAACTCCTTGTATGTTGCTTCGAATGAATTTTGATGGGCTTCTGGAGGAGCTCCGACTTGATCACTAGCCAAATCCTCTGCTTTACTTTCCGCCTGAAAGCTCAGATAAGCACCCTCTAGATTATATAGCTATTACAAAAGGAAATTTGAATCCAACAAAAGTGCAGTCAATTACAAACTATGTAAGTTGAATTTAACAAAGAAATTTTGTTATATGCTTATGAAGGCATTTAAAGCACATTTGAAGGAACAAAATGGAGATATATTTTACCTTCAATGATTCAATTTCAGATAAAGCTAATCCTTTCTGGTAAAGAGCCTCGGCTAACTGGTCTCGTGTTGTCTCCATTTGCTTCTTCGTTTTCTGCAACATATAACAACATATTACCAACACTTTACATGATGGGGGTAACCAAATTGCATAGAGCCAATATAAATGCACCAAGTAGAAAGGAATGAGGTAACATATAAGTCAGAACCAAAGCATAAGAAATGCATGCAAGTGCTTCAACATTAGGAACTGGGGGACAAGCAACTGCAAAGAAAACTAATAGGTTGTGTGGGTGATCCCAATAATGAAATACAATGTTTTTAGGGACAAAATCCCATGAAAGTCCATTGGCTACAATATCACAATATTTAATAACTATTATACTATGCTTTCATATTTACAGTTGACAATCTCAACACAGCATACCTCTTCTTCTTCATCTTCAGGAACAATTTTCTGTGAAAGATATTTTGCCAGCTCGTCTCTGTCAATGCTATCAATAACCTCATCAGCTGCTTTAATAACCTACATAGCAGCACAAAGATGATCAAGCAATATTTAAGAGCCACAAAGCACAATGTAGTAAGCTAAAAGTTATACAACAGTGTTGCCTATAATACGGAAGTTCTAGAATGCAAAAGGAATTTAGGTACGAGAATCGTTTGTCACAATGCATAACACATGACCTGAAAGCCAACTTATCAACTACTGATGAATTATGGAGATAAATATTGATCCCAACATTTCCAATTGTTATACCCCTGATAGTATTTTTCTCTCCTCTTAGTACCCCCTAAGTATCCCATCTTATGTAAGCTAATGGATACCCCGTCCAGTCCAAAGTGATTGTCTATAATAAATTTTCCCAAATACTTCCTCCGTTCCCCTAATATTGCAACAAGGGGGCAAGACACGGAATTAAGATGAGGAGAAATATAGAGAAAAATAAAGAGATGGACCCATGTGATGAGGAGAGAGATAGAGAGAGAGCATGTGCAAATATGTAATGTTGCAATATTTGTGGAACTACCTAAAATGGTAATTGTTGCAATATTAGGGGAACGGAGGAAGTATTAAGGATCGTAATTAATGAGTAGTTTACTAACTTTACTTTATTACCTAACAATAAAAGAGAAAGGGTAAAAAAAAAAAAAAAAAAAATGGAAGTACACTATCAATGTAGGAGTATAAACAAATCCCTATAATGCATCAAGGCAGCACTTTAGGTTGTTCAAAGGAGCACAAACAGTTCCTCAACTACTCTAGATTGATAGAGAAACCTTTTCCAACACACCCACAATCAAAGCAAGAGCTTTCTGCAAATAAAAGTTACTCACACAGTCACACCACCCCTAAATAATAGGCCACTTTCGTATTTTAGTTCATCCCAAAATGATAGACAATTTTCTAGATTCAGCAAATTAGAAATTAAACTTTCTTATACAGAGTTTTACTTTTGATGATAACGTAGCAGTTCCAAAGAAAATAACATAAAGATGACAGAGATGTTAACTCATGGTATTTATTCAATTCCTTAATATTGACCACCAACATGGGCCTTATTACAGGATGACAAGAGCACTATAATTTTATGACGCAGTTTAATAAAAACCTCACATGGAAAAATAAGCATTCAAAACAGAATTCAAGTCCAACACAAAAGTTTACCTCTTCCAAATGGCAACATTTGTCCTCAATGTTATCTTGAGAAAGGATACCCTCCAAGATCTTAGCAAGTAATGGAGTGTACTTCGGATATTCAGACTGCCAAGCAACAGACACCATATAACATTTTATATTAACAAAACCAAGACAACCACACCTTTGAGAAGCATCATAATGAGAAAATTCCCAATAGTCCTAAATTCATATCTACATAGACAGCAATCAGTAGATTTTACCTTCAATGATATAGACAATTTTTTCCATTCCTCACGTTCTTCAGCACTATGCAGCTTCAGGCTTGTTAAAACTTTTATCTTCGCATCTCTAACCTAATAAGTTGAAAGCTGAAGTAAGCAATAGTTTTAAAAGTACCAGTGAGTATCATGTATAGACATAATTATTTTACATAGATACCTCTTCTTCAATCCGCTCAGCAATGTTCTTGCTAGTTGATATAGAAAGATCTGAGCCTTTATCTTCACCAGTCTATCAGAGAAAGTAAGTACAGTAAAGTTAAGGGACCAAGTTAGACTTAATATGAGAATTTATTCGGTATTAAACAACATAAAATAAAATACATACAAAAAAATTACATAATTTAAAATATATAAGCATAGTTAACCAACCTTATTGGGAGGGACCACATAGTATATCTGATAAGGAACAGGATTCTTTTCAGGGTCTCCTCCGTTTTTCTCCTTGGAAGAAGATACTCTTCCATACGATATTGCCCCAACCAGCAATGATCCCTCAGGACAATTCTGCAGCAATTAAGCTATGAGCAAATCCAGTAGATTATATCTGTACAAGCTCAAAGTCACAACTTTAAGAATACCTTCGGAAGTTTGTCCTTGGATGGAGGACCTACATAAAAAGCTTCTTCTGATCTGCAAACACAGTACCAAAAAAGATAAAGGAACATAATCCAAGGGGTTACTGGAAATTAACATCTCAAATGAAAAAGCATACCCTGGAACCAAGATTGAAGACTTAAAGTTATCATTTCCTGTAACATGGCCATCAGGTTGAGAATAAAAGCTTAATTGGATGACTTCCTGAATCAAAATAGAAACCAGAAGCAAGCATCTCAGACATAAGAGCTCTTTAAATTGGCAAGCACCACATGGTACCAGACTATTGATGCTAGAATGACTAGAAAAAGGGCTCCAAAAGGAAGAGACAGAAAAACAATGTTACCTTGCTATCCAAAGTCCTCTCGATAAAAATGACCAGAGTCTTCATTTTCTCCAACAGTTGTACGCTGTCATGCCTGAGCAAGAACAAAAACGTGAGTGACAAATACACACTGTAGATATTATAATGTCAAAATGATTTCAGCTCAAAAGTCAAAAGTTAAGGACATAAAATTTCAAGTAATAATTGCAGCCCAAAAATGGACACTAATTCTTTACCTTAAAAATAATTGCAAGGTCATTTCACCCTTTGGCACACTTGCAGCTTCTGGATAGACATCACCCCAGGCATAAATACGCTAGACACACAAAGACCACACAAAAGGGGAGTGAATGTTGGGTTAACAAGACAAATATCCAGAGATATGAAGCAATGCCAATGGGCATTGATATAAAAATACACTTCATAAATGATCATTACCGGAACCATAATTTAGCTTCAAGTAGTAGAATAATACAGTACCAGAATCAAGGTTTTTTATGTAGTAACACTTACATTTATATCAAAACCAAAACAAAATAAGAAGTGATAATTCTAGTAAAGAGAAAAGATTAAAACATAGCAAACAGACATACAACACGAATGCTGACCTTGTTCGCATCTGAGATCATATAAAATTGAGACTCAAACTTTGTATCGTATACGCGATTGTTGAGCAAAGGGATATAAGGCTTTATCTCAGCTCCATCCTCAAGTTTAAACTTATAACTGTGGAGCAAAAAAAGGCACAGTTACTAGACAACAACATCAATCCAATGAAAACAGGTAATGGTGTGTATAAACTGATATAAAACCCACGTTAATGTAAGAGCTAATATTTGCTTCCCCGATGGCAACCTGTCCCGATTTGTTGGGAGAGTTCGAAGTTTTGTCGCCACTGGTCGTAATGGAATTCTAACCTGCATATTACAAGCAAATAAAATCAGATTTGAAATCATAGTATCACTAACCTCTGTCTCTAGTTCTCTATGCCTTCGACAATCTTTACCTTTTTTAGAGTAGCTGAGGGGACAAGTTTCTCAGATGATAGCAGACTTCCAACATCTATTCTTGTGGGAGCTTCACTCCCACCAAGAACTATTTCCTCATTTTTAATTTTGAAACCATGAAATGCAATCTGCACATTTGCGTCGACAGAAAGTGTTATCCAGGATGATAATACTAAGACATAACCAAAACAATATGATGCTATGGGAAAGCATACAGCTAAAGGTTAGACCTGTCCATCTTGATATTTACATATATGAGCAAAACTTTGATTTCCAAATTGAAAAATGTCACATGCATGCTTATTCTTGGTACGAAATTCTGACAAGGTAGAGAATACTGTTCCCCTTGTTTTTAATGAGCAATCTTTGAAGTTTAAGGAGTTCACCAGAAACAAAATATTTGAGGAACACACTACCAAAAGTTTTTTATTTAGATTTAAAAAAAAAAAAAAAGGAGGATAAATTATAGATGGAGGATAAGGCGAATAGTGAGAGGAGTAGCGAGAATCAGGGTAGTAGCCAAGTTGGAGGAAGGCGTAAAATTGTCTTTTCAATTCTCAAAGTTCAATCACTACTTGAAAATGCTGCTCTAATTAGTGGTTTCAAATCAGCATTTTGGAGCCATTCCACAGTTTGAAACTGCTCACTACCAAACACAATAATTAGAAGATATCAGTGATCAATCTACTGTTAACCATACAAAGCCTTGAAAATTGGGTTATCTTGTCTAAGGAACAATTAAGATCAAACTTGGGCGATTGGTATGAGTTATTTTTGCTGGGAGCACTTTATTTGGAGATGGTCAATCTATCTCTTTCACAAACATGAGATGAGGGTAGGAAGAATGAGGGTATGCTCTGGTGGAGTTGGCTGTTTCAAGCACATATTCAATCTCTGGTAGTACTGCATATTCCATGTGATCAAAATCGATAATACATCACAAAAATGATCAAGGTATAATCTTGAGAATGAATGCCAAGGTCCAGGAAGAAATTTTAAAACATAAATACTATAGTACTTGCAAAGATAGGAATAATAGTGATACCTCAAAGTCCACAGTTGTTAATTCCTGACTTCCTGTTCCACTAGACCAAAATTGAGCTATAGCCAATTCAATTGTCTTGCCACCCTCTACAGCAAAGGAAAATGTCTGAGCTGATGGAGATGAGAATGTGACCACACTCTCTGTTTTCATATATCTTTTCAAGGGAGAAAGCTGCAAACACGTTGAACCAGATATAGATCACAAATAGGTTTTTGGATTTTGAAAAGGGCAAAGACCTAATAGTTCAGACACCATTTCTCCAAACCTGTACAGCATCAACAAAAAATCTACGAGACGTATCAAATCCAGATGTACGCATAGTTGCCTCAATCCACGTAGCACCATGTGGTACTTCAATATATTTCCGCTCTATATGACCTAGTGAAATGTGAAAAGAAAATACATATAAAGATTTAAAAGGATGCAGAAATGTTTGGAAAGCTTCGTATACATGTAGAAGGGATAATATAGTTGCACCCACCAAATTATATTTCCATCAAGAAAGATATGGAGTATTAACATACAATGGAAATAAGTGAATCACCACCTACATGAGAGCTACTGCTAAGTCCAGAAAGAGCAAGATTTACGGTCTTACCTTAACCATGTCATAAAGCAGACACTAATCAAAAGAATCCACAATAGTATTTTAAAAAGTATTTAAAAATAGAAGAAGACAAAGAAAATCTAGTAGTAATAGATATAGACATCTTTGCCACCTCTATGTTAATGAAACTCCTGTATATGCCAGCACGGCAGCACCTGCTTAAGTGGTGAACACTCTTCATGATAATGCAGTCCTTTTCAGTGAACTTTTTTTTTTGGCACTCCCATGAGGCTTGCAACACATTAAAAACCACAGTACTCACACCCGGAGACTTCATCTTAGTCTTAATACAATCTGAAACCTACAGAAGTCCTCCAGTATATGGCCCTTAGTGTGAAGTTGTTTCTTACAATTTTAGGTTAATACACACAATTGGTAGCAGGTACATTACCCACAATTATTCTAATGAACTCATTCGAAATCAAAACAAAAAGAAAACAATCACAACTTGATGTGATATAACTCAATTTTGAAGCATATTTTACTCAATAACCCAACTAAGCATCCTACCACTAGTCTTTGCACCTCATACTTGTCCCTCTAATCAAATACTTCCTCTATCTCAATATTCTAGCCCCTAATTTACGACCGACTTTATAAGAAGGCAACTATAAAGGAATTCACAAACACATGAATTACCTTATAGTTTAGACTTTAGAGTACATAGTCAATACAAGAGGCAAGCTCAGTGAGCTCAATGTCATTCATTTACAAGCATCAACTACCTTCGGGACATCCACAAAAATTGAAGAACCAATACATTGGGCTAGAGGGATGATACACAATTGAAATCCTCTCAAGCACCTTCAACAAATCATTCAATCCATCTAATTAAAGGGGGAAAGACGACATTTTGATCTCCCATTATAAAAATGAAATATTCATTCATAAATAACCTGCTTATAAGGAAACAGAATTGGTTATCAGAATTTCTTAAATTTATCAGCCTCTTATAAGTTTATGGTGTAGGTTGAGCAACTAAACGATAATAGTTGGCAAGGGAAGACAACAAGGCAAGTCAAGATTTGTTAAAAAAAACTAGTCAAGTTCAACTCAATTCAATCCTGCTCACAACTATTCACAAGTAACTTGCTAGCTTGTTTGACTCAATATCAACCTTAGTTGATCCTGCATCCATATTATTGCAATAATGATAACATGCAAAATGTCAATCAAGTTCTTTATTTAGATGATCTTGGGATTGTTCTAATGTCTATGATGTTATTATCGTCTAGTTGAATGTTATTTTGCAAGATAAGCCTCAAGCTATCAATGGTAATGCAACTTTACCCTTAACTGGTAATGATTAAATCATACAAACTTCATACCATAACTCCCCTTTAATTACCACCTATGAAAAGGGTCAACAGTGCGCCTATAAAAGCCAAGGTTTTTCCAGGTTACTTATGCCAGCTAATATCAACTCGGTATCTTTGGTGCAGCTTTGGATAGCTTTCTTATACAATGAAACCCAAATCAGATCACAGCATGAGAACACAAGATATTCAGATTCTGTATCGTACATCCGTAAGATGCAGCCAATCGACTTCAACAACTCAATGCTAACACTACAGGAAAATAGAGTTTGAACAGCTCAAGCACTACATATTAGACCAAAAGCAACTGAACTCAAAGGCTGCCTCTGAGAGTGAGCACAAGAGAGAGAATTTTGACAGATAACCAAGGATGGGCAGGAAAAATGAGAATGAAGAGAGAACAATACCTGGACAAAACTGCATGCCTGCAAAAGAAATCAGTGGTGGACTATTCATCACAGCCACAGGCTTTGTAATAGTCACTGGAATTCTAAAAAGAGGCCCACGCCATGGTGCTTTGCTATCAATTCCATAGACTTCATAATAATGTAACCCACTTTCAAGATTTGTGGGATCAACAATTACACTGTAGGAAAAAGGATATTCCAGCTTACAAACATAGTTGTAAAATCAAACTGAAAACAAATGCATAAAGCTTAAGTGTAAATAAAGATGAGCTGGCAGATAACAATAGAAAACAAAAGACTCCACAAGAAATTTGAAGGACAAGGAGCTCATTCTGTAACCTAACCTTTCATTAGGGCCATTAAGCTACACAGTAAGTCAACCCCTGTCCCACAAACCTAAAAAAACACAGCTCTATTTGAAATTTCAAATCATTTAACTAAACAATAGACTAATAGCTCTCACACTTACACACACACAGAGAGGCTAGATAACCACTAAAGAGGTAAAGCAGCTCTTTTTAAAATTCAAATCAATTTAGCTAAAATATAACCCAACCACGCAAGTTCAATGGCTGATTCTTCCAACAAAAGCGTGACATTATTCAATCAACATCAACTTGAAGAAAACCTCTAAATGAATACTACTGTACAAAACCACTATATCTAAACCAAACACTTTCTTGTCCAAAAGTTCAACTATTGACCTACAAACATATTTTCTACAGAATATAACTTAAGCTCATATTATTAACAGGGAGAGGTATGTCTCAGAAACTAAATGTTTATAATGCATATAAGGGAAGGGGGGAAAATCATTATAATAACAAAATAGAGTTGACAGTTATACAAGAAACTGAAGTTAAAGAAGAGGATAAAAAGGAACACAAGGGGGAAGGGGGAGGCAAGATCCAAGGATGAGGATAGACACTAACTTGAAACTACGCCCATTATGAGTTAGGAAAAGATACTCTGGAGCTCTGACAACGGTAGTGTCGCTGGAATGCAACTCAATACACTCCTCAAAGGGAACTAAATCATCTAACTTACTCGCATCCTCGTGAAATTTTGGAGCAACTTGAACTGTCCACTGTTAAGAGCACGGTATTAGATTCTAAGTTTGAAGCATATGCAAATTAGCTGTATAGATTATAAGTCTGAAACATGCCAATACATTTGGAATAATCCAAGCTAGCTAGGAAAAGTCTATTACACTAGGATGCATTAAAACTAAAAAAGAAATAATAAAATAGCTATTAGCAATTTGGTGACTAATAGAGTGAGAAACAAAAACTGACCACTATAATAGAAGTCATCTTGCTAGGATTCCAACTTCAAGTATAGACTTAGAGAATACAGAAATAATGGTTTTGAAAAAATGATAAGCATGTGGCGCTTTAAGGTACAAGGAGTTTCTATTTAAGGTGTGTACGTGAGAGAAAGAAGCAAGCATCATGCACAATATATAACCAATTTCTGTCACTTATTCATCAAGAAGAAGGAGAGGGATGTGCCACATTGTCCTCACTGCATCCCAGGCATCATGCCTGGCATATCTCGATATCCCAGATTATAAACCCAATATGAAACTAAACTGATAATAGCATTAGACCTGCCAAAGGTAAGATTCATGCTAGGTGGCGAAATATAACATATACCAGAGTGATGATCATGTCAATTAAAAAGCCCATCAAACAACTACAACTTTTGCTCACCTCTGCAGCCTGTTGGCAAGCACTAGCCTCTCTCAAGTAGACACCTCGATATGTGGGTGCTGCAAGAAAATGTGGATAATGCATAAGAAGTGAAGAACAGCCAAATGGTACAGATATCAAAAGTTTAGCATCACAATAGGCCAATCACAGTACCCAGCCATGCTTTAGTCACTGCAAACATAAATATATCTCACCACTTTTCCTAGTTATGCTTCAGTCCAAAAAGGTGAACTTAGGCTTTTGGTACAAACTGAAGTATAGTAAAAATTACACTACCAGCACAGAAGTTGCCACAAAAATAACAAAACCAGAAAAGTAGTTAACAGTTAAAAATTACAAATAAATTGTAATCTGTCAAGTGCATGTGTCATAAATGCTAATTAGTAGGCAGGTGCATTAATATTACATGGAAATCAAGAGCTGGCACGGTTTGCCAAGTGGTATCAATAACGAAGCAAATAAACTTCCAAAACTAATCATACACAAAATAATTTTTCGATGACTCAATGGAAGGCGCCTAGATATATTTAGCACCAGAAAGAAAGAAATAACAATACACTAACGAAACAAACACTCTTCTTCTTCCAAAGTTTAGTCGGTGTCACATTAATAATTGTAGGCACAACATTCAAGGACTTCAATCGTGCTTGTCAAGGCGTCATGGCCCCTAAAAGAGTGTGTGCACTGTCAAGGAGTGGTGATCTGGTGAATGTGGTGATGCAATCAGTGCTGCCAAGCATACAGCGGAAAAAGACCAAAGAATACGTTGTAATTTGTGACAAGAGTGAAGCAGGCACGTATCGTAGGTGGGAGCAAAAAGACAAGGACATTATAGTTGTAAGGTGGACCAACCAAAGAAACTCAACCCTAACCAGCAAAAGTTGGTCTAAAAGCTATATATATACGTGTAATACATCTAATTAAAAAGCTGAGCTTTTAAACTCAAGAAGACAACCCATGTCAAACTTTGATAGGACTTGGAGATAACCTCAAACCATGTCTTATACACCAGACCTTCCACGATTTGGATAAACAAATAATTTCTAGTGTTAGCTTTCGTACATATTTAACTTTTTTTCATAAAATTTTAGACCTCAGAAGTCAATATATTAATCTCAAGATTGCCAGATTAATGAATAAAATAATTGAAGATAAGTAAATGTCACATATCTAATATAATTTATCACAATCATTTTGAAATGTGGGATAGATTAATTAGCAAATTGTTTAAGAAGTAAAAAATTAGGAAGAAACAGCAAGGAGACTTACTTGACTTTCCAGATAAATTGACTTTAACTTCATACCAGACAGAGGGAATGTCACTTAATTGTCTAACATATTCCAATGCCCTGAAGAAATAGAGATTTGTAATACATTTTGAGTTCATAACATTAACTTAATTAATAAAAATCACAGATATATGCTGGAGACACTAACTTGTCAACTTGCATAAGCCCCATCCCTGTGGTTAGCCTCTCCTCTGGCGAACTACTTATGGGAGCACATGTATTTTCAATAGCCTTCCTCACATCATATGGACTAACATGAATACCCTCGGCCTGAAGACAGCAGAATATTCAAGGAGAAATCAGTAAAGTGGTAAACAAACCCTCGCAAAATGACTAGTAAGCTAACTAATGCGCGCTAGGAACCTTCATTGCACTAATGAGTAATGCAACTCCACCGCATGCACAAGGAGATGACATTGATGTTCCATTCATGAGCATTCGGCACTGAAGGGTCCATGTTGGAACAGGAGCTACAGCCCCTCCTGGAGCACTTACAGACACACCAAGATCTCCATCTGCAGTTGGTCCTCGACTAGACCTGGATTACATTCATCCAATCACACCTTTAAATACTTCAATTACAATATATCCGAACAATTTCAGATCATTCATGTTGTTGAAATCAGACAAAATACTATTACAGCTATTTTAAGAAAAGGATGTGATCACTGGATCATACCATGTGTACTCCAGCCCTTCATTAGGAGGTTCAACAACACAATGAGCTCCAGCTGCCATTGCAGGAGAAACATAAGCACCAATTCCAATTATGCTTGATGTGGTTCCCCCAGGTGCTCCTACAGTGCTCAAAGCTGGCCCCTCATTTCCAGCACTACTGATAAATACCAAGTGATGCTTATTGACAGCCTAGATTAGCAAACAAGGGCATCGCAATTCATCAGAAAAGAGAATATAAATGTCAGAGATATATGTTGATTAATGGCAGCTCACATTCTTAATAAAGAACAGACGAATAGGAAATACGTAGTATCAAATAGCAATAGGTAGTTAAATAACCTCATTAACTAGATCGACAAAGCGACCATAATCTGGCAGTAAAGAAGCTTCACCATAGCTCATATTGATAAGATCACATTTGTGCTGCAAGGAACCAAATGGAAAGTCATTGATACTATCAAAAAATTAAATGCAGCAGAAATTTACAGCCAGAAAGAATAACGGCTAAGTAACTCATAATTTTAAAACAGTTCCCATCTCTATATGAAATAGAAACAATACAAACCCAGGATTTAATTATACTTCTCCCAGAGTACTCTCTTGATCCACCCAAAAAATGAAAATGGAATACAATAGTGTGCAATTATAACGAATAGGAACATTTTATCCATCGAAAGAGTAAGCTAGAAAAGAAACAAAAAAAATTATCTAGCTACTCATTATATTTTTTTATCAAATATGAAGAACACAAGCTATAGATCTCCCTTTTTCAAAATCTCACCTCCACAGCTGCAATTAGAGCTCGGGTTAAACCTGTCCCAGTCTCCATTGAACCTAAGCGAGCGTCACCAATTTTACAGGAAATTATCTGAGCTCCAGGTGCAACTCCGCTTAACAAGGGCTCCTATAGATAGCCAAATATCCCATCACTATTAGATGGTGAAATGCAAGTGATACTAATGAGATAGAAAAAGGACACAACCTGGGGATGATAAGCAGTGGCAATCCCAGCAACATGAGTTCCATGAGGGGAGCAATCAGTTACAATGCTTAAAACATTCCCTTCTTCAAACACATTAGTCACAAATGAACAAGCATCCAGTTTGCTGAATATGCCATACTTCCTTTCAATCCTGTCATATCATCAGCAACATAGAGATATAAACTTCGATAGCTATAAAATGATGATATATTTCAGGATTGGAAGTGTTTAACAGGATATAGCAGTGGTTTTCGCTTCTTCAATGTGTGTTTTTCTACAAAGAAAATCCAGACTTGGGGCAAGATACTTTTTTTCTATCAGCTTTCTATTAGAAGACTCCTTGCCCTCTGAATGTGGTTAGAACACACATGATACAATTATATCAGAACAATCATTGCCTTTCTATTAGAAGACTCCTTGCCCATACAATCATATCAGAACAATCATACAATCATACGCTAGAAAGACAATAGACGTGTGTTGGTTGTAATTGATTAGTGGTTGAAAGACTTGAAACCCACTATTATAAAAGGCCCTGTGTGTTTCAGATGGTAGCAAAACAACAATGTGATTCATAAGGAAAGTCTAATTTAGCTACCTATTGGAGGAAGATTTGGGGGTTGAATCACATGTCAAAGGGACAATTAAGTAAATTAGCTACCAATTACAACGAGTTAAGTGAGAATGCATAATTGGGCAGCGTATAGATACATGTGCCCTTTCCTAATTGGATTCTCATGCATCAAAATACTAGATTGGCTTCAAGTATTACTGTAACCTTAAAAAAAACTCCCCAAAATCCTCAATATTGAGGATTGAATAGAGCAACTACTAGCAAATTGTTAATAACGTCAATGCAACAATCAACAAGCAAAATTTACACATCCCCGAAAGGAGACAGCATATAAAAAGGAATCAGACACTTACATAAGTGAGGATAAAAGATAAAGCACACTGGAAGGAGATGTGTTGGTTAATAAGTCAATTATTGAGTCCAGACTCTAAATTCTAGAAAGCAAACTTACCTATAAAAAGGGCCAGTATTTTACACCTCTTCTTTAGTGATAATTATTTTTTTTCTTCATAGGAAAAAGAATACAGTATAGCAGGAGATCTTTTAAATCCTGGATGTGGTAGTTGAAAGACTAATTATATGGCTACCTGTAGTTAGTGAGGGGAACAAAATCTGCGAGTTTCCCCTTGCCTGGTTCATCCTCAAGACTTTGGGTGTCAAGAGCAACCCTCCAATATTCCCCATCATTCCATACAACAGCATCAATAACAGGTCCTTTGTCATCGTAGCTCTGGACACATAAATGTAAAGTTAAAACGAAAATGTCATGTTTGAACATAGTAATAAAATAAAATAAAAATATTTTAAAAAATAATAAAATAAAATTAAAAAAAAAACTAAGAGACCTTATACTTACATTAGCTTGCTTTTGTAGTAAGTCTACCCTGTTCTGGAGGTCCTCACGCAACCTTTTTAGGTGTGGATCTTCCACCTTGGTATGTTTCTGCAATAAGAGCTTTGAGCAGCTAATTTACACACAAAACCAAACTCAAGCTTGCAAAAGAGAAGAGGATGAAAGCACAGAAGAACTATAGCTGATTGAATACAGTTTATAATAGGCTTCACAATAGCTTTTGGAAGCAAATAAAGATAGCTGTTAGTGTTTGAAAAAAATGAAATATATATCGATAGCTGTGAGAATTCCCAAATGGATTTTAGAAATAAATCAGTATCCAAAAACCAAAGTGTATGGAAGTAAAATGACAGAAACACAAAATGATTTTCATGGAAGGAAATGGAACTAGGCAAATACCATGCAAAATTTTCCCTTTTTTTTTTTTCTTTTTTAATTCATTAGCTGTCAATTGAAGGAACACTTTCAAGAATAAACCATGTCTCAAGAAAGAACCTGGTCAAATTCTGAGAGTTTCTCTACAGCGTCAGAGATTGCTTCCTGGTTTAATTCATCCCATTTTTTCCTTCTCTCTTTCTGTCCACAACAGAAATGCTTTTAGAATAAATACTCTTTTGCAATTTTGCAGTCAGATATATAAAAAAATAAATCAGACCAAAAATATTGGGAAAAGGTTCCAATAGGCAATTACCTTCAGACGGGATGTCAGATCTTTAGTAAATAGCTCGTAAACCAGCTTATAACCCACATGCCACTCCCCAGAAGGATTCTTCCACGAGGAATTCACAACCAATGGTGCTCCTAGTTATATTTTCACCCAGAAGAAAGAAACTGAATATTTCATCATAAAAGAGACTACTTGAATCTGAAGACTTCAACAGACGACCCATCCTTGCTGGATGTGGAACAGTTCATGGTAGAAACGAACTAATGTAACATTGTGAAACCTATGACATACTTTAGTCACACAATAGCTTTATATAATTGATAATTAACCCACTTTGAGATAAATATAACTTAAGGATACATGATTACCGGCTGGAAAAAGGAAGGGGTGACTAGATTGATGAAAAAGAATTTTTTTTAAAATAAGGCCGAGAATTTCTGACGATTTGAAATATCTATAAATTAGAACAGAAAAGAAATTGTTGATAATCAATATTGATGCAACCATTTAAATGATGTGGAAACTAGAATCAAAGATATTGAAGTTTCAAATCTATCCACAAGCAAAAAATATACATCATTGCATTACAAAACTAATTTGTAAATTTTCTACAAGGTTTAGAAAATGCTACAAGCTCATGTACTTGCACCATTATCACATGATCAAAGCACCAAGTCTTGTGCCCCTTGAGCGTTGTTCACAACTTTGAAGTCAAAAGAAATCCGTCCAAACAATAAACCGATGCATTGCCCATAAACAATCCACAAGGCATATGTCACGTAGAGAAATTGAGCTAATGTATGCTATGTCAAATCAGAATGACAATGTGGTTTCTTTTCTTTAAAACACACAAGTGCACGTGTATATACAAAGCACACTAGGATTAAAACACGTTTGTACAATGATTACAATTCACAAATATAATTTTTAACCAGTACAGAAATTGAAGTGAATATGCATATTAGCTAATTAAGACCTATTTGATAGTATCGCAAAATAGCCAATCAGAACCAGATGACCAACCTGAAGCTCCACAAATACAGCCATCTGCATCAGCCTTTACCACAGTTGATGTGTCAACATCCCCGCTACCAGTACTAATTATGTAAGGAAAATGTATATTTCATTAGCTAGTTTCCATAAAGAAAAATGCAAATTATCATCATTTTTTTTGTAATTTTTTTAAAATATAATAAAAACCTGATGAATAATTAAAAACAGAATCACCACAACAAGTGGAATTAACTAAATTCATAGCACTCAAAATCTCAAATATTGGCAACAGTGCCAACCTTTGCCTCTCATTTAATTCCCTAAATTTACTTGTATTAGAAAGTCACAAAGAGCAAAAAGTGAAAATTAAGAAGAAGAAAAAATCACTATAAATATATCCTCATTCACATTAAGAGATTTTAGATATACCAGTCAAGGACATCTAGAACTTTTGGCTTCCCATCTGAAGTTACTTGTAAAGCAGCGGCAGCCGGATCCACCCCCGAATCTAATCATAGACAGCCATTTAATATCAATAAATGGAAATGGTGGTAATCAAGCAGATTAAGCAATTATAACCAATTCCTGCACTCTTGACTACACACATACACCAATAAGCATAATTTAGCAATAATTAGCATCATGATTGGTAGGCCATGGAAGCATCATGATTGGAAAGCTGTGGAATGTCATGTAAAAAAAAAAACATCACAGATAGTCCATCAAAGAATTAAGTCAAATATACTCCATCCCCAATTAAATAAGCTACATTTCTATTTTGGGAATTCCCATACTACTCATATCAAGTAAAATAATATTACTCTTACATAGTACATTTTTCACGAGGTTTGGTCCGTAGGTTCAAAATAAGATGCTAATTGTTAAAAATAGTACAAATAATCAAGGATAAACCTAATATTTCTAGTCAATTTCCTAGATTTAACCTCTAACTAGAGTTTTTAAAGTGGGACCGAAGGAATACTACTTTGTGATGTCCAAAAAAGTTACTCTATCTCCTTTTTTAGATTTGCAATGGCTTATAAATAAACTTTCCACCCACTACCTTTTTTTTTTTCATATTGAGTATGAGAATGGTTCAACAATAATAGTTGTACTCATACTCCGTAGTAACTTCATCACATATCCTTTATTGCGAGAAGGTTGTGATAATAGTAATACTTAATTCCAATTTCTGACGGCATATCATACACGAAATGCATTATACATAAACACATACACTAATAAACTTGAGCTTAATTTCGAGAGGGTTGTGATAACAGTAGTACTTAATTCCGATTGCTGACAGCATATCAGACATGAAATTCTAGTTTTAGACTTTTTAGTTAAACTCATACACTAATAAACCTGAGCTTAATGCTAGTATTCAGGCCCCTGTACTTCCACTTATTTACTAAAATTAAGTTCAAATTAGTTCCACTTATTAACTAAAATTAAGTTGAAATTAGTTCAAGTAAGATCAAATAAGTTGACATAAAGTAAAAATGCGGCTAACCGGACTCACTCGTTATGTAAATACAATAATTAGCAATATGATATCAATAATTTTCATTTTCAAAATCATAATCAACTTTCTACAATAATTATTTCATGTTCCAGCAATCCGAAAAATCATCATTTCACAAAAAAAAAGCAACCAAATCAATTTACTATCATTCATCAAACACACGAAATTAAAAAATCAAATGACATGATCAATCATCATTGATAAATGATAATCAAGTACTTTGTATAATCAAATCTTCATGCATCAAAAATTCGATAAAAAAATGTAAAAAAGAGGAGAGAGAAAATAGAAGAAGAAGAAGAAGAAATACCGAAAATAGCAATAAGGACGCCGCGACCGTCGTAGTCAGGGTTAGCTTCGAGAAACTTATCGGCGGCGATCTCACGTTTGGGCATGAGAGAAGCAAGAAAAGAGGCCTGAGTATGCTTAAAATTACGAAGATTGCCACCAGTGGCTGCTTCAATGGAGGACGAACAAGAAGCAGGCATTGCCCTAAAAATTCGACTGTTGTTGAATTTTCTCTCTCCTAAATTTCTGGGTTTTGATTCTGAAAATGGTGGAGATTTTAAGGAAGAAGGAGTTTGTGGTAGTATACTACGAGTAGAAGTAGTGGAAATAGTGCGAGTACAAGTTAGCCATGATTGATTTTGCATTTATGGTGGAAGGGTGGTTTGGTAATTTTGATGGGGTGGTGATAGTGGTTTTGAAGGTGGTGACAGGTGGTGGATGGTGGTAAACGCCACCTAAAGGTGGATTAGCCAATGAGGTGTTTTTGGGATTTTTTTTTTTTTTTTTTTTTTTTTGGATTGAGTTTTTTTGGTCTAGAGATGTGTGAAATTATTATTTTGTCCTTTTGTGTGTATCATGTGTAATCTGAAATGGTCTTTTTGGGCTTTGGGTTTGATGGTTTTCCATCGTTAGATGTTTGAGTTGCATTTTGGTTTAGGCTATGTTTTTTTTTAGGTTCTTGTAGTCAATCTCTCAAAGCTCACAAACTATTGGACTTTCGAATTTTAGCTAGAACTAAAGAATTTCAATCAAACAAGTAACAAAGGGATTCATTCCCAAAACAAAACACATACACTCTTCAAAAAAAATAATAGCAGTGCCTTTTTGGTGCAGCAGGCCACATGATGTGGCCTGCTGCCAAGTCAGCAAAAATAATGGGAGTTACTGGTATTATCAAGGTTACTTGTATTTTTTAGCTGTTACTTGTATTTTTTTTTTCAGGAGTTACTTGTATGATTACTTATTTAGGGGTTACTTATAATTTTTTTTTTCAAGAGTTATTTGTATGGATTACTTATTCAGGGGTTACTTGTTTTATTTTTTTTTCAGGAGTTACTGATTACTTGTATTTTTTAGGGGTTACTTGTTTTTTTTTAAGGGGTTACTTGTATGGAATACTTATTCAGGGTTTACTTGTATGAGTTAATTTAAGAGTTACTTGTATGATTAATTATTCAAGGGTTACTTATATGAGTTACTAGCTTATTTAAGGGTTACTTGTATGCATAGGTTACTTGTATGAGTTACTTATTCAAGGTTACTTGTATGAGTTACTTGTTCAAGGGTTGTTTGTACGTATGCCCTATACCAAACCAGTAACACCCTACAAGTAACCCCGACCAAAACCAGTAACACCCTACAAGTAACCCCTGACCAAAACCAGTAACATCGTACAAGTAACTCTTGAAAAAAAAATTGTATTCTGGGTTACTTGTTTCAATTCTGGAGTTACTTGTATTCTAGGGTTACTTGTATGGAACACTTGAACCCTAGATCAAAATCTCGTACCAAACCAATAACACCCTACAAGTAACCCCTGACCAAAACTAGTAACACGTATACAAGTAACCCCATAATACAAGTAACCCCTGACCAAAACCAGTAACACCCATACAAGTAACCCCAGAATACAGGTAATACCTACAAGTAACCCCTGACAAAACCAGTAACACCCATACAAGTAACCCTAGAAACAAGTAACACCTATAGTAACACCATATAAGTAACCCCTGCCGCACCATGTGGCCAGCCGCATACAAAAATTTGTGAAATAATAGAGTAAAAAATCGTATAAAGATAAGATAGAAAATTGATAAATGATTTTTTTTTTTTTTGACAAGAGCTTAAGATAATTTATAATCATAATCCTAAGAAAATGTAGAAATTAAAATTAAAACTTGAAAAGTAGGAACTTTAAATTTAGCTATGCAATGGAGAATACAACTCTATGTCCAATAAATGTGGTCACTGGTCAATAATGATAATGCGGTTCATGAGCCATGTGAAATTTATAAGCTAATAGGTCTGTTTAGCCTAATTTGACTTTAATTGTCAATTTTATTCAATGTGATAATTTTAAAAGGTTTAAAATAGGGAAAATTACAACACTACAGTATATACTTTGTATTTATACTCACAAGACTAAGTGTACAACAATTGTACATGAAAATAACAACGAAAGCAAATTATTCTAGGCAGAAAACACTATACAAAATGAAAGAATAAATTCTGCTAGAATTAAGCAAAGTAAAATCAAAAGATAGACTAATGAATGCAAGATAACCGTGTATATTGCTTGTGGATTAGAATCTAAGAGAACCCTTAATAACATTAGATAAAAATATGTGTAGTACTTGCTCAACTTGGGAGTTGGAAGCTTGGAACACTATATGTGTAGTATACATGCCATGCCATTTAAATTCAATTGTTCGCTACGCAAGCGAATCCAACGTTATTCACTAGTGAGTATACATCTCAAATGTTTACTCCTCAAGATTGATTCATAAGAATAATCCTTGATTGTCACGTACTAATGCTATAGAACTGTCTTTGTAATCTAAGTACATCAAATTCTTCAAGAGTAGTAAATTGTGTCATGTTTCAGTTTTTCCAGCTTCATTAATTTACATTCTTGTATATTAAAGGAAACAAAATCATACATCTAATAGACTAAAAGTTTGTAGCCATAACCATCACGACTTCAAAGCAATAAACCGAAGTCATAAACAGGTACAATAACATTGAAGTATATATAAGAATGAACTAGAAGAATAGTGATTTTATATCTTATGATATGGTATGGGAACAAAATGATTTATCTTACAGGAATGTGTACACCAAAAAATTACTTCATCTATTCTGTATCAGAACAATAAATCAAACTTTTGTATATTGAATCGAGCTATGAAATCTCCAGCTGTATAAATTTCCTAAGTCCTATGATGATTCCCTGAGTATATTAGTCTATGCTGGTATAATATTATGGCAGGAAGAATTACAAGGATATGGACAATCGATCAGCTTTGTCTCGTTTCGTTCAAAATACCAATCACCAACAGCCTCTGCAATGGTCTGCAGGATATACAAAGTATTATTACTAGTTGAGCTTCTAGGACGATGAAATATAAACAATGTACTAAGAATCAGGATTCATATGTTAGAAATAAACCATGAAGAAGAGATTGTACATGTACCTTCTTGTGCAGTCTAGGGGAGTCAACAGCGAACCAAGTTTCCTGTTGTTCACTTTGGCAATGTGCAAAGCATGAATTTATAAACATTCCTCCACTAGTTGAATGTGTATAGAAAGAGTATGCAGCCTCGAGCATTTCCTGTCGAAAATCTGAAACAAAGATTCCGAATTTTAAGTCCATGATTTGGCTGGATTTTGCCTCATAGCCTAAAGATAACACTTTGATTTATACCTTGTAGTTTCTGAATTTGACTGTCAGTACAAGTTGATACATTATACTTGCAATACTTCCATTCTTTGCTCTGATCAGCCGAAGATGGTACCAAGATATTATGGAACTGCCAAAGCAAATTAAAACCATTAGTACATGAGTTTAATAAATCTAAGAAATACAGGAGCTAAAAGAAGTAGATATAACATATACCTGCCACACATCATATGCAGTGTTTAAGATAAAAATGGGAGTCTTAATGAAACTTAAGACATGTTGTGGAAAGAAGCACTGAAACAAAATAGAGAAACATGTCAGTCCAGAACCTTATAATGTGCACAAAAGCATATTATTACTTTATTAGGTGAATATATCAAGCAGTTTGCATTATCATACTAGCTTAGGATCGATTAGAGAATTGGTGCAATTTTTGTCGAGATTTTCTTCTACTCCTTGCAGTGTAACAACACCATGGTATACGGACCTAATTGTTTCATGCATGGCTACATCTTTTCTGCAAGAACAATGACAAAGATCAAAATTTGGAAAACATAGGGTAGGAAAAGAATAAGCAAAAATTCATAGGACACGAGTAGAAGAGAGGACATACATGTCCAAGAAAAAACCGGCATCACTCAAACATTTGACAGTAGTATTTCTTGGTAGAAACCTGGATAAGTTGTCACAGTGCAGGAACACTGCTAAACCCCCTGCAGAGCAACCAGAAAGCAAAGCCTGCAGAGTACGAACGAAAAGATGTCAAATGCCTATGATTTCGCAAGGTGTTAAGAAGTTTATTACATTTGATTTCATGATATTATCATAGAAATCTACCTTTTCTGCATGTGCCAACCCTTTTGGAAGAAGATCAAGAATCATTGCCTGCCATATTTTTTGCCCTCTAAAGTAAAGCACTGAGGTCTGTCCAATGTTAACATACACAATTAGAGAAATGGAACAGATAATAATCTATTGTAATTCTGAAACCTACACAAGACTGATCTTAAAAACAGATCAGACCAAGCCATTAAGTGAAATATATCTACCCCATTGTCAAACTTGGAATCGCCAGCAAAGGAAGCTCCATCACAGTATCTTAGCTTGACGCGGTTCCAATTGTAGAAGTCTGTTGTCAACGTTATATGAAGCAAACACTGAATCAATATAGCGAAAATAAACAAAGCTCCTCTAAGTTCAAATCACTTTCACATCCTATGCTTCAGGTTATTTTTTAACATGAACATGTCTATTAGTTACTAAGCTGGCTAAACAAGAACCTGGCCTATACACATTATAAATCATTGGAAATGGATAGATTATGATCGTGATCACATTGCAAAAATAAAAATCAAAGACTCATTTTGCAGGGGACTTCACATAGCTATGATGATGAAATTATTATTATTTTAATCCATTATAGCAAATTCAGAAGAAGGCATACATAACTAGATCAGTATGTAAATGTTACTTAGATAAGTTTTTTTGAAGTTAATACAAAATAAGGATAATTTAATACTTGCAATTTGCGTACATAAGACAGAACAAACAAGGTTAATATAAAAGAAAAGGTCCCATTGTCTGATACTTCTTCCTAGAGATTCTCAAACAACCACACAAATTTATCTACTAGACGCTCATGCACTAAACTGACTCTTCTAGCTTGGCCGGTGATTATTTTTCTTTTCAAAATACTATTTCTAATCATACATAAAGGCAAAAAATGCTACAATCCAAAAAGAAAAATAAGATGTGAATAATAGTTGTATGTGATGAGTGATTAAACCAACATGGTGTATGAATTGAGAGTCTATTACAAAGGCGTCTTTTTAGAGTATCAGGTAAATTTAGGTGTAAATTACAAATATGATGTTTTCCCTTGCATATTTGAGGAAATTTTTGAGAGAAAAAGTGTGTAACATACATGGGATTGGGTTTGTACTTCTTCAATGGTATATGTAACTATGTTAGTGTTTAATCACTAGAATTTGGAAATGTGGATACAGCAAAACACAAATTTTAAATGTGGAAAAGGTCTTTAAAAAAAAAAAAAAAAAAAGCTGTAAAGTGTTAAAATAAAAGGCCCATTATGTAGATAACAAATAACTTTAGTGTATGGAAATTTAGGTTGGGTGACATTTTAACTACTAAAAGAAAGAGAGGTGGAAAATGATGTGCATGTACTAGTAGGTCCAAAAACATCAAAATAACTTGCAAGTAAAAGTCAATAATGTAATAAGGAGGGGTAACCATCTGAAACTGAAATCTGAACCATTGATTTTAAAATAGACATGATCTTTATGAAATTTTGTATATACAGGCTTATACAGCTTGATTCATGCAAATTTAGACATTATCCTCACTGACCCACATTTTGGGGGGGGTAAAAGCAACAAAAAAATTCAGTAGTGTTTCTGTTTTTATTACTGCATTCTTCTTCAAACCAACATTTGAAGGCTTTTGTATATATGTGTATTCGGTTCTACATTGCTCTGATTAGGTTGTCGTAAGTTTGAATGATTCCAAACCCATACCACTTGTAAGTTATAGCTGGTTTGGGTGGAATCTTTGGGAAATTAATACTCATCCTAATGGTCCTATTTTAAGAATGGAATTCTTTATTTGTTTAAAAAACCACAGATTTGATTCCTGTACTTGATACCTAGCTAAAGGCAATCTAAACTAGATCTAAGTTTAAAATATACAAATATCAGCTGCAATTGTTCTGAATTTCTAAGTGGATCTCCAATGTTGGTCGAGCAAGACCACTTATAACTTGACTTGCAACATCAACATTTCCTACACCATTTTCGGGCTACAATATTCTCCAATGGTGATCGAGTTACAATACATGTAGAATGACTCAACAGCCAACATATCATCATGAATCAATACCAGATACAGCTACACACTTCAGTGGTCAAGCGAGTTAAGTAAAATTTAAATTCAACTTAATTTAGAAAGTCGGCTATTAATAACATCTTAAAATAAACTTGTTGTGGGTTGAACTAGAGATACAGTCAACGTGTTAGGTAAACATAAACAACTATTAAGATGGGAGGATCATTTTTAAAAACTCAAATCTAACTCCTCTCTTTCGAAAATCTGACATTATTATTATTATTATAGAAAAGGCAAAAATTAGCAAAGTGACAAATGATATAACGTGGTGAACAGAACATAGACATGGCACAAACTATAACACACACAAAGTCACACTGAATTTCTGGCCTAAATCGACATACAAGTCATAATAAGATTTTGGACATAAATCATGGGCAATGCTATAGTAGCAGCAGAGTCAATTAAGTTAAGGACAGCTTAAAGCTATCAAAGTAATTTAGTTAAATCATGTACTATAACAGTGATTAATGTCACCTTTTGCACATGTTGTTTGTTATAATTGAACAAATTTCCAGTCTGTCCTGTCTAGTTAGTTTGTATCAACATGACCATCCCACTTTGTCGTCTCGTGTATTGTTTGCTTGCACAATTACAACTTACTCGATCTAGTTTCTTTCCTAGCTAGCTTCCCTCGTTCTAAAGATTCATAGAGTATGAGTAGAGATGGCCAAAGGGGTAAGTCGGGTTTGGTTGGGTGGACCGCACTAGGCTTAGTGACCCGGTTAATTGATGGTTAGAGCGGAATGGAGGGCTAGGATTTTGATCCATCATGACCCACCTAGGTGGACTAGATAGTGCACCAACTAGTCCAAGCTAGGTTGTGTGCTTGTGTTGTGTTGAGCTAGGCCAGCCGTGTCAAAATTATCCCAATAGCCTATAGCACCTCTAAAAAATTTTATAATACTTCGTAATGCCAGGGCCTAGGAGATTGTTTTTCTACGGTTTGTTGTAGAATGAAAAATAAAATATTACTAACATTCAGTGGCGGATCTTGGACCAAAAAGTATTGAGAGCAGAAGTTTAAACCTTAAATCTTTAATTAAAAGTTTAACTTAAGTAACAAAACCTTTGTGAACACAACTTTTCATATTCATAATTTAGACAATATTCTTCTTGTTTCATACAAAGTATATATTTAAAAATTTAATGAGATCGTCAAACCCCTATATACCTCAATGAAGATCATCCCTGCTAGCATCAATTTGTTAATTTTTAAAAATTTCATCATGATTTCATTAACAAAAGTTTGGTAGTACTAATGAGATTATAATTAAAGCTGACCCATGAGAGATATATTAACCGAAAGTGCCTAACAGAAATTTAGCATATCTTAAAAACCAAGAAAGTAATAAAAATAAAGAAATAGGAACCTACCTGGGTTGAGGGATTCATTGTTGCTTAGGATCCCAGAAAAGACCTCCACCTTAGTCATGTAGTGTGTGGATCCACGACGAGTTTTAGCCCTCTCCATGCATGATTTAACATCATTGCACCACCCACCACCCTACCAAAAACATCATCATATGTGTTTAGCTAATGATCTCCATTTTCAAAGCTAGCATCATCACATGTAGCGATGTACGTACAATGTATGCATAGTTCCTTATCATTTATCGAGTTTGTCACATAGTACTTGTATAGCACAACGTATCAAACGATTAATTATCAATTAAAATAATTGACAGTCGTAATTAAAATCTTAAACTTAGTAATAAATAATTGCCAATCGAGTTCATTAAGGTCAATTTATGGGCAAGGAGATAAAGGACTAAATCGACTATATGAAATCTTAATAACGTACATAGTAGCATCAATATCGCGAATGTAACTTTGTACATCTTTCATCATGTAGTAAATTCAATTATCATTGGAATTATTTAATCTCTAACTCCATACAATTACAATTGAAAGAGAATTTGTTCATAGATAGTTATTACGAGTATAATTTTTGATGACTCTTGATTGGTGCATTTTGATTAGTTACACTAACTATTATTGACCATTAGACGTAGACAACCTCATTTTTCAACTTGAAAATTTAATCGACTAGTCCTTTATTACTAATTGACCACAAAGGAATGCAATTATTCCATCAGCAGCCATATATAACTTTGGATCAATGGCGGCGGGTCCACAATATTCGGTATGTAGTGCAATTAATACACGCAAATTATCACATTTACAACCTTATTCATTCACTAGATAAATACAAATTATACAATTATATGATTAATGTCCAACAAAATTAAATTAATTATATGTTGCTGACTTACTGGATCGTACCAATAATCAAGACTTCTCATTTTAGATACCTTGCATTATTCATAGATCTTATCCAAATTACATTATTTGATCGTGTATATCTTTGTGATATTGTATGTGAAAGTGTCTAAGCATTGCTCTTCTTCAAAGGGTGGGGTACGCATGGCCAATTGGCCTTAACGTGCAAGTAGGTCCATCTAAGGTCTATTGAACATTGACTCTTGAGTGTGAGTGAGTCCAACTAGATGAAGAATTCTCCGTATGTATCGTATGTATCATACAATCAATTACTAATAAGTTGTTTAAGTTTACACGTTACTACTACAAACCAAATTATTTTCTGATCGACTTTATTGATTTGTGACAATCTCATAAATGATTCTAACTTAGTGGATTAGCCGTGAAAGTATGATAACAATAGAATTGTTGCTTTCATTGACATATACCAAATAATACAAACTTTGATATAATAAGGTAAGATACGCAATATCATCAAATTAGGATGACATTGCCTTATGCCAACGCGAATACACGAACATGACCACCTTTTTAACATTGCAAGTAAAATTCTCCAGTTGTTAATAATACTCCGTGTTTGGAGCATATTATATAGGAGTATAGGACTATAATTAGAAGCTCAAAATGTGCAAATTATGTTAGCAAACTTTATTAGCAATTCTAAAGCCGTGACCTTCGGAAATGATAGAAACAAAGCAAGTGGGCGTGCAACGACTGGTTTAACTACTCAATGTTCTTTTTGACATTTGTTTTACATTTTGTTTAACTTTGTTTTCACATAAAAGCCAGGAGAATTAATTCTTTTGAGGGCGTTTCAGATTGCCCCAAAAAACTGCAACAAAGTTGCAACAATACCCAAAGAAGTGACTTTGACATAAGAGAAAGCAAAGAATCTCTACATTCTAGTGTTAATTTATTGGATCAACCTATACAATACCAAATGAATTTTCAAATAATTAACCTTTAGTAATCGCGAATTTAGTATTCAATTTTTTAAAATTGAATAAATAGAAAATTTAATATGGAGTACGTGTATAAATAAAAAATTTACTTTTGACTAGTTCGACTTAAAGGTTAATTGTTAGGCATTATGCACAATGCCGTATTAGTAAAATCACTTTTCAATAAATGTATATGAATACAATAATTATTATGGTTTGCTAATTATTCCTATAATCCTATGTATTGCTAAAATCTCTAAAACGTAGTTAATGGAAATTTCCACCATTATTATAGACTTTGTAGTAGAATTAATAGAAATTACCTCAAATTGCAAAAGCCAGTTGCGTGCGCCAGAACCGAATCCTTTGCTAAAATGATATCCGGGTAAACTCCCATCCAAGCAATCTTCAACCACATAATTAAATCACACCATTTTAATTAACTTATATAAGCATAATAACTAATGAAAAACAATTATTTATAAGGGTAATAATGTAATTTCAAATATTGTTTGAAAATAACGACTTACATGCTCCAAGAGCTGTAGCAGTAGAATTTTTCACCATTGTCATTCCCACCACAAGTCGATGTGGTAGTTGCGAGTTAACACACCACGGTACGCATGTTATCAGCAACAATAAAGCTACAACTAACCGTAACGCCACCATTTTTCGTAACGACGTTATAAACAAATTTACAATGTATGTGTTATGAGAATGTAGATAGAAAGCCCCGGCTAACACAGGGCCGGGGCGTAATAAAATCAAGTTCCGCCAAAGTAATGAACGAGTTTGAAATACCAACTCCTCGGCCTCCAATATAGGAGGATAAGCAAGAGTGTTGTAAAGGAGGGAAAGGAAAGATGGAGGGGAAATGGGAGGGAAATGGAGGTGTGCTGGTTTATATAGGGAGATTGAAGAAAGAGATAAAGAAAAAGATGGGGCCCAATTTCGTTTGTTGTGAAAATGATTGATGGTCAGGGATCGGGCCTCTAACTTTTCACTTTTTTACATTTTGTGTCGTCTCTACTCTTGTTTTGAGTCACCTTTTTTTTTTTCTTTAATTGAAATTTATCAAACATCTATGGGTATTTAAGTTACTTTATCTAATTATTCTAATCTCAACATATTTTTCTTTCTATAATATTAAAAGAATTTATTAATGATCTACTACCTCCATTTTATATTAGTTATAACTTTGGGTATTATTTGTTAACTAGGTTAGTTCCCGTTATTTTAATTACCCCATATTTTCTTTTAACAAATTAATTTATTTATAGCATAAAATATAAAGATTGTGTAAAATATCTTGAACAAAATTGAATAAAAATGGTAAATATTATTCCTCATTTATATAGTTGACAAAAACAAACATCTTTTTAAAACATTTTCCTTAAATAAACTATACTTCGTAATAATTAATTATTAAAAAATAATATAATAAAGGACACACTAGAAATTGACATGTGTCATTGCTAGTGTGTCTATTGATCTTTTATTATTATTATTATCTTTTATCTTTGTTAAACCTTTTATGAAGGATAACCTTCTTAAGTCTGCAAATTTAAAATTGAATTTTCCTTATTTTTGTTAAATCAAAGATTTTTTTAAGGGAAAATTGCATAATTATATATCACTGTATATATGTTATGATAATCATGGTATTTTTAGTAAGTATTTTCTTGGTGATTATTGTTGTTTCCTTATTTCTGTGAGATAATTGATGGTGGGAATATATATTCATATCTTTGTCATTATTGTATTTTTGTCGTCATATTATTTGTTTCTTTAAATAAATTTTTATTTTTTTAAAAAAAAAATATACTATGGACACACTAGGAGATGACACGTGTCATGGCTAGTGTGTCTTTTAGCATATATGAATTTGTCGTCAAAAAAAAAAAAAAAAGTTGTACATTAATAGGCCGTCAATAGTCTCAATATCGTCATCCCGTGTATTAACACAGGTAAATTCTAGTCTAGTAAAATAAAACAAAATAGTGAAGGTGGTGTTTGGTAGAAGTAATTGAGTATGGGGAGTTTGATTGAATTTGAAGCTAACAAACTAAAAGAAAATATAGGGAGGTTTGGTTGGAGAATGGAGGTCTGCCTAAGTTGGTCCCGTGACTGTCGCTTACCTTTGAACTTGTATACTTTGACAAATATTCTGATTTAGATTAGTTAAAGAGTGCTTCAATATTTCTAGCCCAAGATATGGGTGGGTAGAATCTAGTACGCTAGACTTTAGCACAAATTATGGGTACTAGAGATTTTGACGCATGACTATGGTTAACAGATTGATCAAGACATATAACAAGTCATTCTAGTGAGGTTATTCATGTTTAATTGATGATTGTTCATTTTACTACCTCCGATTCTTATTACTCGCAAAAAGGGGTAGAGGTAGTATATTTTTGAAAAACTTAGTCATAATTTAGTCATATTGAGTTTAGTTATGGCCATATTTAGTAAACAGCTTATTGAGGGAAAATTATCTTATTTGACCAACTTTAGCTGATTGACTAGTCAAATAAGCTAATACTAGTGTTTTGTAGCAAGCTTATTGGAAGAGCTTATTTACCTCAATAAGCTTTTTTACAAAACGTTGGTATGAGCAACGTTTCCAAAAAGCTTATTTGGTTAGGTGTTTAAATTATGAATTTGCCCTCTTGTTTTGATTAAGTCCTATGACATACGGTGATACAGCCCTACAACTGCAATTCATTTCTCACTTCTTCCCACCTCCACTCCACATACTCCATTGTAGATCTAATTCTGTTCATTTTCTCAATTTCTTTTCCTCAATTTTTAATTTTATTGAAACAATTTCCTTTAATTTTCTTTGTTTTGATTATTGTTTTTTTTTTTCTTAGTAGATTTAATTATTGGTCATGTGTTAATAAAAAAATAAAAAATTAAAAAATAAATCTGTTTTAATCTAACTTTTAGTAATTCTTATCTCCTCCAAAATTTTTGAAATCCTTAATTAAACCCAAACCAAATAAATCTGTTTATTATTATTATTATTATTATTATTATTATTATTATTATTATTATTATTATTATTATCATCATCATCATTCATGTTTTTTTTAATAATCTGATTTTTTTATGTTAGATTTATTTTTTTTTGAAGAAGAAGAAACAAGTTTTTTTTTTTTTTTTTTTTGACAAGAAAGAAACAGGTTTTATTTAATAAACATAAAATTTTTCAATATCATAAAAATGATTGTAACATTACAAAGTTTATAATGTAATTTTTCTTTTATGAAATAACTAATCCTTCAAAGTTAAAAATGTCAATGTCTTTTTTGGTCATTTTGCATATTTAAACAACTTTAAGTAATCAGCTATTCATCAAATACTTTTATACAATCAATTAATACAATAAGGGCCTGTTCACATTTACTGAACTGAACTGAATTGAGCTGAAATGAATATTTTATGAGAGACGGAAATTAGGAGTTGAACTGGACTGAACTGATTGGAGTTGAACTGAACTGAACTGATTGGAGCTGAACTTAACTGAAATTAAGTAAATGTGAACAAGCCCTAAGTTAGGGCATGTTCTCTTACATTGAAATTCAGTTCAGTTCAGCTCCTAATTTCCTTCTCTTATAAAATATTCATTTCAGTTCAGTTCAGTTCAGCTCAATTCAATTCAGTTCAGTTTTAGTCAAATCAGTTAATAAAATCAACTAGTCAAAATCAGCTAAAACTCAATCAGTTTCAGCTTTCCACCAAACAGGGTCATATATTTTTCAAATTGAAATCATGTATAAGATGCACAGTTTAAATTGGGTAATTGATTACTTCGTATAATTATTTTGTTGTCATGTTCCATAGGAAATTTAACAAAATTTATAAGAGGGCTTACAATCAACTAATTGGGATTCAAGATAATTGTAAATCAACCACCTATGTTATAAATAAAAAAATAAAAAAATAAAAAAAAGGAGTAGAAAAATGAAAAAATGATAAAGTTATCTCATTTATCAGGTAATGACAAAGCTATGCTTTCTCTCATTTATTAAATGACCCTACCGCCCCTTGATTTATAACATTTTTTTTTACTATCAGACTTAACAACTCCAATGGCAAGCTAATTGTCAAATTAGCTTGTCATGCCACATAAGCTTTCAAGCTAATTATCTTTATAGCTAGTTTGATCCCCAATGACTAGCTATTAGTTTACTATTTAAATTATCAATTTATTATTTTTAAGTTAATTACTAATTGACTTTTAGCAATTTCTTTTTGGCAAGTTTTATTCAAGCAAATTAGCTTGGCAAAGCTAATTTGCTTGACTAAGCTAATTACATATTTTTGCTCTAATGGTCAAGCTAGTAGCTAGGGATTATTCAAAATTGCAAGCAAGTCCCTAGCTACAACTATTGGAGTTGCTCTGAATGTTCTTGTTTTAGTGACGATGGAAAATGAATGGAAAAATAATGAGGATATTGTAAAGCTCAATGATTAATGGAATATTTTGGAAATAATACTAAAATCTTTCCATCTAATAAAAAATGGCGTTATAGAAGCTTGGAATTATAATATTCAAATCTCTCCCCTCCCTCTTCCCAAATTTTCCAATCACCCCTTAATGATATAGTCATGTTCACAAATAACACGTAAAATTTGGTCGTTGGACAAGTCATGTTAGAGTGAAGGACAATAATAAGTAGTTTCAAAGACAATTTTACATTTTATGAGCCAAAGCAAATTGAGTTAATGCATATTGTATCTCGTAAGTTGATAATGAGCAGACAACTACGGAGTAATAAATAAACAAGGAAAAAAAAAATAGAGGTGAGAGATTAAAATTAGTTAAAAGATGACCTATTGACAGTTTGACATGGTAATATATGGTATACTAGATTAGGTCCCGTGCCATGCACGATATATATATCTTAATTTTCATCATTAAATAACATTATTTTTAATTAAAAAAATTTCTAAAACTATTGTGAGCAATTTTTTTACCAAAAGATAGTTATTTTTATTTTTTCTTATTTCATGTCTTTACAAAAATATTTAAATACTTGTATTAATATTACGTGAAAGAGTTGTTTAGTACTTTAGTCGAATGAGTATATTAAAATTATGTCGAATGACTGATTTTAAAAACGGTCGGTAATTGGCGACCGTTTTTATAATCATTCGCTAACATTCATTTTATCGACTAATTTGATGCTCGTCATTTAAATTTTTCAAAGACAAAATTGATGTATCCTTTTTATTTTTTACAATTAATCAAAGAAGTATGTATAAATTATATAGGTTTTTTTTGTCTTTCCTAATTTAGTAATTATTCTTGTCCAGTATATTCTTAAGATTATATATTCTTAAAAAAAATTCACAAAGATTGCATTTTTTTAAAAATAATTATATGGTAATGTTGCCAAAACTCATACCTATAATAGTTGTGAACCCATCTACAGAATGTAAAAGATCTTTAATTCTTTTATATGGTTAATTATGACAATTATTATTGTATATAATAATTTCCTTAAATATAAAAGTTTTATGAAAGGATTGTTTTTTTAAGAAAAACAAAAATATTAAGGACACACTAGAAAATTGACGCCTGTCATTGCTGGTGTGTCTTTTAGTATATACTTCCTCCGTTTTCTTTTAGATGCAACACACCCTTTAGCACGGTAATTAAGAAGGGTGGGGTTTATATGATATAATAAACTTTAAAATAGGATGAGTGGTTGTTAGGAGTGTAATTTAGTGGGCCATGTGCTTTGAATAAGGAAAATAGTATAGTTTTTCTTAAAGTAACTTTCCTTTTATAGTGTGTTGCAAGTATTGTGACATTTCCTTTTTAGGGAAGTGTTGCAAGTAAAAGAAAACGGAGGAAGTAGTTATTGATTGATGTTGAAACTTGAAAGTCTTAAAATAAGATTGTGCTAACCTCACTTTAAATTCCATATTACTAGTAAGGGGGTGTTTGGTTCAAGCATATTAGGTATAAGGTATGGGTTTGGAATGACCAAAACCCATACCTTGTGTTTGTTTCTTGAAATTTCATTTTTCAAACCCATACCTCAAACCCCCAAGGTATGGGTTTTTGAAACTTAAGGGGGGAGGTGAGTATGACTCATACCCATATCTTTAAGTTTAAAATTAAAAGGAAAACTATCATTCCTATATAAAAACCAAACACATGAAATCAAGTATCAAGTTCCAACCCCATACCACCCAAGTTTCATTCCTCATTCCAAACCCATACCATTGTTTGAACCAAACGCCCCTAAGTTATTAACACATTCCTGCGTTAACCCACTATACGTGGCCCAACTAAACTCCAACAAAACCCAAACCTAAAAACACAATATTAACCTGTTGGGCTTAAATGTCATCCTAAATTTTCCTCAAAAAAAATAAAATAAAATGTCATCCTAAATTCTCTCGGAAATTTGGCAAGTCCTCAAACTCTGAGTACAAAATCTACAAATATCAGAAGATGAGGGACCAATCTGCAAAAAATCAATCACATATCAAATTCAGACTACTTTTGGTCAATCGAATTAAGACCATCTCCCAAGAATAGTAAGTACTTTTTCCACTCACTCCTCAATCTCCCTTCAAGTCCAAGGTTAGTCCAATTTCCAACCCTTAATTCCATATCTTCATCAATTCTAATTTATTATTTTCACATTCAAACTTAAAGATCCCATCTTATTCTGATCTGGGTATTTGTTCTTGTTTAATTTTGATTAAATTGATGAATATTAACTGGGTTTTTTTTAAAAAAATTTTTGAATTGCAATTCTTAGTGTAATTGCTTCATTATTTACTTGCTGCTGATCAGTTAAAAGGTAATTGATGATTATTTTGGGTATGTTGCAATTAATGTTTGTAATTATCAGTTGCTTTTTATTTGTGGGGTTTTGATATTTGTTGTTGTAAAGTGTAATTTTGATGAAAATCTGGAATTTGATGATTTATCCTGTTGTAATGTTTGATTTAGTAGAATTTAAGAGCGCACAGGATTAAGATGAAACTGGGGTTTGTGAATTGTTGAGCATTATTTTTCTTCTTTTATTTACTCGTACTACTTAGACTGAGAATTTGTTGCAATGGGAGAAAAGGTACAAATTACTTAATCAAACCATGATAGTAGATGATTAACCACAAAAAAGGAAATTTAATGATAGTTGATGGATATCGAGGCAAATGGCCATAGGTTTGCTTATTTGCTATGCCATAGTTTCATTGATATTTTTGGGCCATGTTCAAATTCAATTAAAGTATGGGGTTATGACTTTAAGTTTAAAGAATGTTTGCGGAGTAGTTGCTTTAATTGTTCTATATATTGTCTTGGTAGTACTCTTGGTTGCTTTTTCCACAAGTAGAGATCTTGGAATTGTATATGGTAAACGGTATATCTAGTTTTATTTTGTGTTTGGGCAATGCTATTATGCTAGTGTCATTGCTTATACGGCCAAACTCTTATCTCCCTGTGGAGTTGTGGTGCTTGTTGGTTGGAACGGATCTGATATTTTCCTATTTTGACTCATTTCAGGTTGTGTAATTTCTCTGGTCCAGTTTACACCGGAGAAAGGTTGCAGCTTTGGCAGTAGAGTATTTTTTTTACTAATCTTAGGTGTGCAAAGTTAAGCTTCTATAGATTTAATCGAAGGGTTTTGCATGTGGAGTAAGCTATGGAATCTTTGTGGAAGCTTCTTTATTTGTTAGAACCTGCTCCGATTACTCTCATTATAACTGCAGTTGCTGTGACATTTGGTTCTGCTTTTCGAGCTCTAAATTATGGTAAAGAGATGGAGCGTAATCGTGATTTGTCTGAAGCATCAATTACCTTGGACAGGTCTCAAGCCCTTATGATCCCAATTATGAGCTCTTTCAGCTTGATCATGATGTTTTACTTGTTTTCTTCAGTGTCACAAATCTTGACCGGGTTTACAGCTATTGCCTCTGCTTCCTCACTTTTTTTTTGCCTATCACCATACGTCAATCGTGTGAAGTTGCAACTTGGGTTGGCTGACCCATATGTGTCACGGTGTTGTTCCAAGTCAATTACCAGGACCCAAGGGCTTCTTTTGGTTGTGTGTGTGTGCACAGTGGCAGCTTGGCTTGTTTCTGGTCACTGGATATTGAACAACTTGTTAGGCATTTCCATCTGTGTTGCTTTTGTAAGTCACGTGCGACTTCCAAACATTAAAGTGTGTGCGATGCTTCTTGCATGTTTATTTATGTACGACATCTTTTGGGTTTTCTACTCAGAAAGATTCTTTGGTGCCAATGTAATGGTCTCCGTTGCAACTCAGCAGGCATCTAATCCCGTACATACTGTAGCAAATAGTTTGAGTCTTCCAGGTTTGCAGTTGATTACTAAAAAATTGGAGCTACCGGTGAAGATTGTCTTCCCTAGGAATCTCCTAGGTGGAGTCACTCCAGGAGAACATGCAGCAGACTTCATGATGCTTGGACTAGGAGACATGGTATAGCATTCTCTCAACTTAACTTGCTAGTTCAGTGATTGAGTGGTTGACATGCAATTTTTAGTCTTGATTATTGAGATAAATTAATAGTTACTATACTTGAAATACTTTGATTTGGAATTTTGGAAAAAATAGAACATTTGTTAATTGCTGGTTTTAGGCCTTGATCATGCATTGATGTATATACGCTTTTCTTTTATTGCTCTATGCATTTCTTCTCATGGCTAGAGTTAGCTACCCTATGTGCAAGGTCATCACAATATCATTAAGCAAGGTTGTCTATTGATATCTATCTCATTTAAACTTTAGCATGCATCTGGATTTTGTGTATTGAGGTGTCAACAACTGTGTACTCTTTGAGTCTTCTCTATTGCTAGTAATTCTTTGCCACATGAAAAAAATTCACTTGCAGTCCTTTACCAATGAAATCCTTTGTCGAATAAGTCAAACGCACTTGGCACATATTATCCAGAGATGCATCTAAAGCTATAATTTACATTGTTGGCATTGTGTCCACTGACTACCAAGCTAAACAGTACAGGGCTGGTTTGATCCTGCCCAGTTATAAATGCAACAAGATGCTTCTACTTGATAAAGTAACTAGAGTTGTCATAGGTAACATTTTTGGAAAACTGGGTGTATGCACAATAGTGTGAAATTTTCTGATTGTCTTCATCATTAGCAAAGCCTGAGTCTTCTCTGTTGCAACCGAATTCTCTTCTGTTTCTTTTCAAGGAACTTTGCATTTAAATCTATATTTGATTGTTTTTCAGGCAATCCCTGCCATGCTTTTAGCATTAGTTTTCTGCTTCGATCACAGAAAGAGAGCAGTCAACCCGATTGATTTTGCTTCCTCTAGAGGGCACAAGTATATATGGTACGCCACGTCTGGATATGCTGTCGGCCTTGTGACGGCTTTGGCTGCTGGGATTTTGTCTCATTCACCGCAGCCAGCACTTTTGTACCTGGTAAGGTTACTTTTATACTGGTGGAACATATGAAATTTGTATAAAGGCATGGTTCTATAATTGAATCATAGATATGCTTGACGTGATTGTACTTATTAGAAATAGATGTTTATCTGGCTGGTAACTTCTTATTATAGGTTTATTGATTCATGTTTCTGATTATGTGATGTTTTATTTAGCTTAATATATCAATTAATTATGGAGTTTCTATACGTTACAATATTACATAACATCACTGTATCAAAAATATTCTATTTGCTGATTTGGTATGCTTAAGGGTGATATTTGTATGGGTTTTATGGTTACGAACTTGCACATTGTAGTCTCTCTATAGGAATTAGAAAATCTGATAAGTAGTTTGGCATCATTTTGTGCTAGTTAGTTGAGATTCATTCATTAGAAATTAAAACAATCATCTTCTCCCAAAGAGAGAAGGCTGTGGGTGGGGGGAGAGGTTCCTCAACCTTATAATGTCAAAATGAGGCTGTGATGGATTGAAATATTTCTTGACATTATGCTATGAAAGTATGAAACTGCTCTTTTGCATATTTCCTCTTTACCTAGGAATATACAGATGTGGTAGTTATCACAACTCAGTGAAATTACTTTTGAACTCTTTGGAGACTCTAAGAGTTTAGAAGTAGTGGTTGTTGTGGAGACAAAAGATTGCTGCCGCTAAGTTGAAAACTTTTGAACTTTAGGGTATATACTTCAAGGCAACTTATACGATGTATGTGCCTTTTTACTAGCACTCGATTCTGATTTGAAACTCTCTTTTTTGTTGATGCAGGTCCCTTCAACATTAGGTCCTATAATTGTAATCTCTTGGCTCAGGAATGAGCTGCTAGAGCTGTGGGAAGGTTCACTACCAAATTTGAATGAAAAAGCTCATTCAGTTGAAGTGTGATTACTTGAATCCATTTCAGAGTATATACGATTCAGATTAAGGGCTTGGTAAATGTAAAGATACTTTTGGCGCGAGTAATGCTTCTGTTTTTAGCTTCTTAGAAACACCGCCTGTTGTATGGAAAAAGATTGATTATCTTTTATCAATGAAATTGTTAAATTAATTCTTCATTAAGTACACTACTATTGTATTCATGGTCTCGAATTATTAAACAGTTACAATTATGACATTGACTTTTTGATGGATTCAAGTTCGAGTTCCTATTCACAATCATACTCAAGTTTTATTAACAGTGAAGCTTATTTAGATAATACTCCGTACCAAACTTAATCTACGAGCTCACATCCTCCAAATTTCACATTCAATAAAGTGGAAGAGCGGATTGTAAAGCTGCAAAATAACCATGTATGTATTTTTATTTTATTTTTTAGAAGAAGAAAAGCCATGTATGTATATGATACTAACTTTTGGACAAGTTTACAAACTTCTTGCAATAGAATTTGTACATAATGACAACTTTTAAGGGGATTGGGAGTATACAAATTCTTAAATGAATCAGGTTCACACTAATTTATTGTGGACCACTAACATTAGAGAAACTCTGGTTGTTTTATTAATAAAAAAAAAGTCACTAGAATAAAATGAAGGTCACTATGTTAAAATTAGGGTCACTATAAGAGGTTAATTTTTTTAATGAAATATTTTATAAGGTCAATATAAATAATAAAATAAAGGTCACTATGTTAAAATTAGGGTCATAACGTTGTACTTCAAAAATAAGAGTCACAATAGTATTAAACGTGATGCAACTTTTAATAAAGGTTACTATGTTAAAATTAAGGAAACTATGTAAAAAATAAGGGTCACTATGTTTAATATGATGTCAGTTGCGTGTGTATAAACCTTGGGTCCACAATAATATTATTGTGGACCAGGTCCACGCAAGTATTTAAATTCTTAAATGAATCAGGTTCACACTAATTTATTGTGGACCACTAACATTAGAGAAACTCTATTCTCTGTTGAGAGTATGCACTTGTCACATTTCACTCTATTCTCTGGAAAAAAATGAATGTGATAGTAAAGAAATAATAATAATAATAATAATAATAATAATAATAATAATAATAATAAACAAAAGGTAATTAGGTAGTGAGTTTGGATGAAAACTATGAGATAAGAAAAATACAATATTTCGTACTTGTATTAAAATGTAGCTTTTTGGAAAAAAAAAATGTAATCCTTATTAAAACACGCCTTACAAGAGTAGGAGCTGCCGAGCTGTGCAAGAAATATTTCCATAAAAAAATTCTTACCATTTTATTAGGAAAAAAGTTTATCTCTGAGATAATATAAAAATATATCTCCTCTCACAATATATTGTTTTACTTTTTTACTTTTATTTTCTAAATAATAAAAATAAAAAAGTAAAGTGGTATAAAAATATACTACGTATGAATAAAAGGTTGTGAGAGGAGGTTAGGAGAATAACTTGAAATGTAAATCAAGTGCTAAACTAAAGAGAATAACTTGGAATGTAAATCAAGTGCTAATCTATAAATAAATACAAACTTATAGTAATAATGTAATATACAAATATATAATTGATGGGGTAAAAAAATTATACAGCCTAAATAATAGAAAAATAACAACTTTAAATGAATAAAATATTACACACACACACACACTAAAAGAGAGACCAGGAGTGATACATGTCATCTCCTGGTTAAATTTTTTCCCTCCAAATTATTTTTTCATTTTTTTTATGCTAAATCTTCTTTAAAACTACTATATAGTATAAAATATTTTTTCCATATTTAGCTAACATATTTCTTTCATATAATTCTATACCTTTATATTAGGTATCTATAAATCATGATGAACTTAAATAAGGTAATAATAATATTATTAACTAAGATTTTTGGTCTTTTTTTTTTATATTTTATTTCAATTTATATATAGTCAATTTTTTTTGCTAACGCAACAAATATATGGAGTACTATGTACATAATATAGAAGATGTATATTCCAACAATTTAAAGTCATAATAATTAGTAATGACATGTCGAACTTTGGTGCACAAATTTTTCATCAATTTATTTTGTACTTGAAAAAAAATTATTAGTAATAAGGAAAATTTTCCTATACAAAAAAAAAAAAAAAAAAAAAAACACTAACTAAAGATTGTAATCAAAAATTTTGAAGATAAAATAAATTGGCAAAATAGGAGGAACATACAAAAAATGTTGTAATAACACTGAAAAACAAAAGGTTTCCAAAAAAGGAAATAAGATATCCTCTCATGTGTTGCCTAAAGAAATTCAATTTCAATAAAAAAGGAAACACCTTATTCAAAATTAAAAATACCAGTAAAAGAATAACAAAATCACAATATATACAAGTAACAACAAAAATAAACAGATACTACGTCTGCTACACATTCAACACAAAGCCAAACCAACAGGCAACACTGCAATAGCCCCCTTCACTCTACCCCTACTAGGCTACTATACAAGCCTACAACTAGTACTAGTGCCCTTCAAAAAAAAGAGAAATCAGGCCGTTCAAAAACCGGCACTGGTTTTCCTCCATTTAAAAACCTCTCTCCCTCATTTTTTTTCCTCCCTTCTCTTTACCCTCTTTTACAAATATATTTCTTTCATCAACCCTCCAAGAATCTATTAGTATGTACAATTTTTTTTTTTTTTTTTTTTTTTTTTTTTTTTTTTTTTTTTTTTTTAATACAACTTTTATCTCCCAACTATTATTTAATAATTTATTAATTACATAATACAAACTATAAGTGAACAACACAAGTTTGTATGGTCTTCTTCCATAATTTGGTGATCGTATATTGTCAATAAATATATATATTATACTATGCAAAATAAAATACTCGCAAAAAATAATGTAATTGTCATAGTCAATATATATGTATATACTTAATAATCGAACCATTAATCCAAATTGTTTTACAAAACAAGTGTTGTCGTATAATACGCAACAACCCGAAATATTGTCCAAACATCCCCAGGTGAATTGCCAAATCCCCGGTCACCCACATCGATCAGAATTCACATCCGTCCAAAAAAGAAGATTTGCATGAAAAAAGGTGGTACTATAATCTGCTACACTACACTGTACACTTTACAGTGTACACAACAACTACACACCCCTACCAACATCCAAGTTCACTCTGCAACGTCCAAAGTATCAGTAACCACTAACCAATTCAATGGCGCCACCTCACTAATTATAACCAACCATGCCTTGACTCATCCTCCTAACTCTAGTGATATCTCAAACCCAGGCCAGCTTTTTAACCATGGTTTAATTTTATTTTCTCTGCTCTATTTTTACCTCTTCTTCTCGTTTGCTCTTACTACATCAGTATTACATCTTCAAAAAGAGGAGAGAGAATAAGTTGCCGTGTTCTTCAAGCTCATAAATTGGTCACGTCTATGACAAGATCGAGCCTCTTTCTGCCGTAACAACCTCTTCAGCCACCGCTGTTTCTTCATTGCGCCACCGCCGTTTCTTCGTTGCGCCATCACCGTTTCTTCATTGCGCCACCGCTTACGGCTGACGGAGCTCCTCATCGCCCCCCTGCTAACTGCGAACTTACTCGTTCCGGAAACATCCCTGTTCCCTGTGTCCACTCCGAGGTAGTTTATATACTTTATTTTTCTGAAATGTATACTTTACATTTTCTTTTGCGGCTGTTTTTTACTATTTTACTTGTTTAAATATTGTGTGGGTTGATTTTTGTTAAAGTTTGAGGTCTATTATTAATGGAAGGTTTTTGTGTTTTATCGGTTTTTCGAAAACCATTGCATTTTCAGGGTTTTAATATTTGTATTTTATGAGTAAAAACGGATTGTATTTAATATTTATCATTGCTAGAGTTACTTATGATTTTGCATACATGGCTTGGTAAATGTAAAGATACTTTTGGCGCGAGTAATGCTTCTGTTTTAGCTTCTTAGAAACACCACCTGTTGTATGGAAAAAGATTGATTATCTCTCGTCAATGAAATTGTTGAAGTAATTCTTAGTTCTTGCTCTAGTATTTCCTTTTCACAAGTTGGTAGTGAGGGCAATTGTGCTGCTCATATATTAGCTAGAGCTAGTAGAGATTATGTTGAGATGAGAGTGTGGTTAGAAGAAATGCTGTTTTGTTAGACTCTCCTAGCTTTGAGTAATATTTTGGCTTGATCATCCTGACAAAAAAAAAAAAAAACAAAAAAAAAAAAGTACACTACTATTGTATTCATGGTCTCGAATTATTAAACACTTACAATTACGACATTAACTTTTTAATGGATTCAAGTTCGAGTTCCTATTCACAAATCACAATAATACTCAAGTTTAATTAACAATGAAGCTTATTTAGATAATACTCCGTACCAAACTTAATCTACGAGCTCACATCCTCCAAATTTCACATTCAATAAAGTGGAAGAGCGGATTGTAAAGCTGCAAAATAACCATGTATGTACTTTTATTTTATTTTTTTGAAAAAGAAAAGCCATGTATGTATATAATAGTTATGCCGAAAATCCCAGTTTTATCATCACTTGTAATTTGTTTTTTTGAATGTGATAATATTGTGTTTTTTGGCAGATGAATTCAACGGAGCAGCAGCTGAATGGAACGGAGCTAACTAAAATGCTCCGGTCTTTTGCGGATAGAATTATCGAAAATTCTATTGCACCGGAGCATTTCCATTGGGCGTGTTTCTCTCAACTTCCTAGAAATCCAATGCCGAAAACATTGAATCAAGGTGAAGAGGGTGAGTATAGTAATTTTATCATTTTATTTTATTTTTTGGAATTAAATTTTTTCTTTTTCTTATTATGCTGGTTGATGATCGGTGTTTGGTGCCTCACTCTATTGAAAATTTGAAATCGTTTTATCTAAGGCTCCCAACAATTATAGCTGAATCTTTGATTTTCATTGCTTACAAACCACTACTATTTCAACGAGCAAACTAGATCACTTATGCAACAATGAGTTGCAAACCACATTATCAATCAAGCCACAAGTATTGACTTTCTCTTATTCTCATCCTTCATAAAGTATTGACTTTCCTCATATATCTAATTCAATTTGAAAGAAAAAGACATCCAAGTATGCCACGCATGCTATAGGAACTTAAAATTATAAATCATAACAAGTATGAATCATACCAGAAGGTAACACTGGTCACTGTAAGAAAAACGAACTGAACTGTTCTGGGCCCAACACTATGTCCTCTCTTCTGTTAATTTTTTGTTGTTGTTTAACTATGGCCCACCACTACTCTAAATGTTCTATATCTATCTCATTATAGTTTGATAGTTTGATTTTAGTTTGTTAATCATGATAATTATATCTTATAATTTGATTTGATTTTAGTTCGTTAATCATGCTCTATATCTATCTTATGATCTTATAGTTTGATAATTTGATACTTGTGTTTTTGTTAAATATCGTATAGGATGTATTTGAATTATATTGTACAGTCAAAGTAGTTTATTTGTTACCTATTTTGTAGCATGATTCACGCCTAATGATAAGGCTAGTATACTTGTATATATTCTGACTTACTCAATGAATGAAATCAAGGAAAATATTCCCTAACTCTTTCATGGTATCAGTTAGCCTAGGTTGCTTTACTCTCTAATTCCGCTGCGCCCTAGTGCTCTGTTCTGCCCATTACTCTGTTTCTACTCCTTATCTTCTTCTTATCTTCTTTATCTCCATGGGTGATTCTAAATCATCTTTTCATCTTCTTATATGTAGGAATCTGTTTGCCCATGAGTACGAGATCCCTATTGCAGTTTCAGATCAATCTCATGGGGATGATTCTAGCAATCTCAGATGTGCCACAATTGAGTACTGATTATATGGTGGACATGTATCAATTGATGGAGGAGCCCCAAACCACAGAAAACTTCCTCAAATTGATAAGAGATGGAATAGTTTCCGAAGAGGACTACGACACTCTGAAGAAATGTGTAAAAATGGTAATGTTTTTGTTCTGATGTGATCAAAACTTTTGGCTTAATAAATTCGTGGGGCAAACAATTTGGTTATGCAGTTAAGGATCAGGGAGGTTTTGGCTCTCTCATGGCTCAAGCAATTGTCGCAATTTACGTCGCTCAAGTGAGGAAATGGTGGGCTTAAGGGTTTGGTTGAAGGGAAATGGTGGCCTTAAATTTTTGACTCTTTCTTTAATATGTTTTGTTATTCAATTTGGTGGAGTCTCTTGTTTATTCATATCTTAGAGATATGGTGTAAGTACTCGTAGGCTTTGAAGCAACGGTTTCTTTTTCTATGCCTGATCAAATCAAGAAAGTAGGCCGGTCACACTATTTATTAGTTCTAAATTTCTAACTTTCCTTGAAGTTTACTATTGATGTGGTTTTGATACAAAGCATAGCCGGAGCATGTTTTCTTGTTTCCATCCACTGATAATTCGTGAAACCTTTTTCTTTTAGACAGTGAAGAGGAATATCATTGATTATCAAGCATATGACGTCATAATCTGAAAAATGATAGAAATAGAGAAATGACATAACTGTTGTAGATAAGAAACTGATCAAGGGTTCTAACTCAAAAGCTAGTAAAATGGCATAAACAAACTATTACATGGAAACACTTGCAAGATCTAAACTAAAAAACAAAGCCAAAGTCTAAATTTAAAATTTTGATATGAAAGTGCCTCTTTATTTAAGATCCTAAACATGTCGTATAGTGTATAGATATGCTTGACATGTTAATTCCTTAGTCCTACTATTATCTACAGGTGCGGTAATGTTCTTATTTAGGGGAGACTTCGGTCACGTCCTTTACACTGGCGATTTTTGTTGGGAAACACTGGTGATAGGTCTGTGAAAGCAAGGAAGATGCCCCTTGATGCTCTGAATAGTGCAGTTGTCGATGTCCTTTACCTGGATGGACAATACATATTGCAATCCTGCGTATTGCTTTCCTGCACGAGATGTTGCTACTCAAAAGGTACTTCTAATTCTCTTTGTTGTGGAACTGAACTGTGTCTGCTATGCTATGCACAATACATGATTGCATCTTCCTCTTCATTTTCATGAGATTCCTTTTCTATGTGGTGTTATGGTTAAAGTGATGCTTGTTGCTTATTTGAATCAGTAAGGAGCATGGTAATAATCTGTGCATTGGTGAGAGGTTAAGATTTATATTAAAATTTTCTCATGTAGGATTGCTAGCCGATAGTAGTTATCTATTAAAATTAACATGTGGATGCACCAGGTGATCACTTGGGTGTTTTGACTTTGCTCTAGAGTTGGATAGCCAGATTTGTGACCAGTATATAAAAGTTCAGAGCTTCATACACGGTGTTGTCTTGCTTTAATACTTGCGTGTCGTTTTTAGGTTTTTATAGATATTGTGTCTACCTTGTGTTATAGCCCCTTAGTTGCCCGGAAAACATGGTGTTTCAGTCATACTTGTGCACAAGCCCCGGACACCAATCTCTCTAAAGCTGACTGTGCTTGTGTTGTTGTGTGTTCAAAAGCCTTTCCAATTAGGCTTCCATCCTTGTTTACAAACAGGCAATAGTGTGCCGCACGATCTGGTGTCAAAACACTCGAATGTGGGTCCACAAATTTTTCTTTCAGGAAATCATAGGCATGCTCTTCTTGTTCACATTCGATCCCCAAAGTTTTTTTCAATATCTATAAAGCATGGTGTAATTAGGAATGACATTAAAGGCGGAGTTTATAAGTGTGCACCTTCCTGCCTTGCTTAATATGTTGGCTTTCCACTGAGCAAGCTTAGACTTTACCTTATCCACTTATTTAAAATATGCACTACTTGGTTCTTGGAAGGTCTTTGGTCAGTTAGAGGAGATCTAAGGTAAATACCTCAGTCATTACTCTGCTGATTCCCCAGTTACTCAGAGATCGCGTCAACCTTGATCTGTCTATTTGGAGAAGTAAATCTTGCTCTTTGAAGGGTTCAATTTTCGTGACAGCTGATGGAATCTGTGTAATACATCAGCAGTTGCTGGATATTGCTTACTATTATATTGCTGTGACAGTTGCTAGAACAATCTGTTAGACCTTAAGTGATCAGTATATTGCTTAAACAAGTTGTTTTGCCTAAGGGTTACTTGAATGGCTGATTTGCAGGTTATAGATATCGTTGCCTCACACCCAGAGCATGACGTCATCATTGGGATTGATTCCCTGTTTAAAGAAGATATTTTGCTTCAAATTGCTAATAGCCTAAAGATCAAGGTTTTTATCTTTTGCTAAGTTGATTTTTAGTCTTTTAGAACACTAGTTGTCTCCCTTTTTTCCTCAATTAGTGAGTTATAGATAACTGATTCAAAACTAAAAGTTTATATTCTGAACGAACATAATTTACGGTGGGAAAAAGTATACTACAAAAGAAAGTTTAATCCTGTAACCATAACATGGCATCTCAAATTGGAAGTCATGTAAAATTACAATATATATGTACATATATATATATAACACAAATTAAGAATTGATTTTTGATTGCAATACATGAGGTTTTATGAAGAAACTTTGGTAAAGATCACTATTTTGTAGTTCTTTGTGTATAACATGTAACACTTAATGCATGATATTTGCTGATTACTAGGATTAGTCATCATCCATTCTGGACTCTATGTGCCTCTTGATTTTGTCCATTATATATAATCTGCTGAAAGTGTATGCAAAAGATGACTTACAAGAAGCTGTCATGTCTCCTTACCAATATAATTATATTTGTCATCTAACTGTATGTGTTTCCTCCAAAGATCTGGGTGTGGCCAGAACGGTTGCAGACCATTCATATTCTTGGCTACCTCGATGTCTGCAGTCTGCACAACCAGGACTTCCTTGACAAGAGTGTGAGCTGTTCCTCGTTACAGTTTCAGCATTAACACCTTAGAGGGCTTAAATGAGCTAAAACCAACTATCGGAATTATGCCATCTGGTCTTCCGTGGTTAGTGAAACCCTTACGCAGTACAATAATGAAAATAAAGAAGCTTTGATTTGCATGTTCAAGAACAACAGATATCAATCTCCCCCTTTAATAACTATGAGCAAGAGTATGTTAATCCATAAGTGGTGTAAGCTAATACGATATTTTGTGATCAATCGTGAGCCTACCTCCGTTCAGATCATCATTGTCTCGTGCTTTGTTGCTGATATCTGAAGTAGAATTTGTTCGAATTTTATGTTTGTATTTTAGCACTTATTCTAACAATGAGGATGGTTTCTTCCTTCTTGGTGAATGGAACACATGCGAGGATTAACAAGTAGGTAGTACATATTAGTATTTTATGTTGCTGGTCCTTGTCTCGTGCTCCCTTCTCTAGTTCTCTTTATTTGTTTTTTGTTTTTAAAGTAAGATGGTAGTAGTTCATTTTTGTTTTTGATATTTTTGTACAAGTTTTTGTTTGAAATTGCGTCTTTTATTACACTAGTCCGAGTGTGCCGCGCGCACCGATTTGTAAAGCTTATTAAGAAAATTATTAGCAAGACGTATAAGTAAGATATAATTAGCTTAGTTTTTGTAAATTGTACATAATATAAATTATTAGCAAGACGTATATGTAAGTTAATTAGCTTGATTTTTGTAAATTGTACATGATATATACTTGTATACGTCATAAATTATTGCATTATTGTGTCTTAGTAGTAACCGATTAAATGATTTTAGAGACTTGGAGTGCTGATTACTGATTCTTGGTCTTGGGAGTTAACTTACCCAGGGGAACATATTGAGGCTTCATCTGACATTGAGTAATGTAACAAAGATTATCACTTAATGGTTGACCATGGTGAAGGCTATACAGTACATGCTAAGACAGAAATAAATAGGATGCTACTGTCCGCGCACTGTTTTGTTAATATAATTTAGGAAACTATTAGTGAATCGTTTAAATAATCAACTTGATTTAGCTTTTGTAATTTTGTGCATGAATTTGTAGTTGTATGAAATATAAATTATTAGAATGCGTGTGTAAGATATAATTATTTCATATCTATATTTAATGTTAGCAATTATTTAGATCACAAACAATTGATAAGTATTGACACTCATGTTGATACGGAGTATAGAAAATTAGAAAAGTTAATATCATTGCTTGGATTGGATCACATGTTTGAGCTTTGTCTTGCTTTGTGTTAATTATTTCTTGATCAGGGGTTACTCAAGTTGTTGGGGTTACTCAAGTTACTTGGTTAGGGGTTACTTGAGTTACTCCTTATCGAGTAACTCTGTAAGTAACCCTGACTGAGTAACCCCTCGAGTAATCCATGATTACCCCTCGAGTAACCCCTAACTGAGTAACCCCTCCCCCTCAAGTAACCATTGATTGAGTAACCCCTCAAGTAACTCTGACTTAACCCTCAAGTAACTACTAACCGAACTCCTTAAATAACCCCTTACGGAGTAACTCGAGTAACCACTGATTGAGTAGCTCGAGTAACCCATGACCAAGTGAACACCTCGAGTAACCTTTGTCCGAACCCCTCAAGTAACCCCTGATCGATTAACCCTTCAAGTAACCCTTGACCGAGTGAACCCCTATTCAGTTCTGTTTAGCTCCAATCAATTCAGTTCAGTTCAGCTCCAATCAGTTCAGTTTAGTTCAGTTCAGTTCAACTTAGTTTAGTAAATATAAACATGCTCTAAATAATTTCTTCACCCCAAAAAATTATATACAATTTACCTCACTCCTAGATAAATAATGTACTTTCCCCTAAATAAATTGCTCTTGCATAAATAGTTCGCTCACCCCTAAAAATTACATGCAATTACGTGTCTCACCCTTAAACAAATTGCTTACCTTTTCTTCAAAAAATATAATACAAATAAACCATACGCTGATGATTTTTTTTTTAAAAAAATAATCAATATCTTGTCTTCAAATTTAATTTAAAAGTGGTTAAAAAAGTTTTTTCTTTTTACTACTCTTTCTCATAGTTTTAAATTTTGGTAATATTATAAAGTTTATTCTCACTATCTCCCCTCCTAATCTCTCCTTTTATTACTTCCATCTTGTTTTAAATCCTGTCTTAAATTGACATGATTTTGATATTGTACGAATTATTTCATATTCTTATACAACATACTATTTTATACTACCAGATGCCATTATACCTTTAAGGAAAACACTTTGATACTTATTAAGAGTTAATCAATAAGTTGATAATCCAAAGTAAATAACAATCTATAAGGCCCTGCATTAATCATACCATGAGTTGTTAGTTGAAACTTAAATTGGTTGATTAACTATAAATGTATTTTTTTTTTTTCCTCTGAACAAATTCCTTATTTTAAACACATATATATTAAGAATTTTATCTACATATTCTTGATAAAAAACAAATAAACAGGTGCCTAAACTTACACTTACAAAAAGAATGATTGACAAAATTGTAAAGATACAATGAATTGTCAAAACAGAAGATATGAACAAATAGGTGGTTTCAAATTTTCTGGTCCTCAAGTACACCATGTTTATACCCGTAGCAAAAATTGGGGGTCTAAGTTATGTAAACAACGTGACCACATCTTTCTTGTATCCTCTTACAGTTAAAAGCCTCGGAATGTTTTCCACCAAAAGATCCAAGTACTCCATATAAAATATAGATGGGTGATGGAGGTGGTGGCAGTAAGCTAACAAGTACCACAACGGTCATTCTTGAGTATCTTAGCAACTTCAAGGTAGTGTAAAGAAACTTCACCTGTTGCTCATTCACAACTACAGGTTTACCATCAGCCATCAAAGGATTGCCGTCCCTCTCAGCTATTTCTTTGATCTTTGACATGACAAATGTAACAAGAGCGGACCTACAATGCAATGACCAATGTAACAATCAAATTCTCATTACAATGCAAAACAACAAAAGCTTCAAATTTAAAAACCAACATTAATGTCACACAATATCATTCTTTTACAAGGATACAAAGAGCTAATAAGAACAATTTTGTTATTTTCGTTCTATTTTCATGAGTTTAATTATGAAATTAACCCCATTTTTAGGTAGTAAGAAGGCCTTCTAACTACCTAAAAACCATTTTTCGGACTTTCCGCTAGCTCTAACAAGCCAACCATGCTATTTCTACAAGAGCAAAGTGCCCAATTAACAAAAACCTTTATGATGATACAAAGTATTATATATTCTTTATACAGAGTATAATATAAGACAAAAGCGTACAAATCTGAGCCTTTTCATGTTCACACAGAGGCAAATCATATGAAAAATCCAACAATTATCTGAGGAAATTTAAGATAATTTAGAGTAAAATGTGACATTCTATTGCTCAATTGCATCAAATCGAAAAAAACTCAACTACCCAGAAATATTTTACTCAATATACTCACATTACAGCTTAGTTACATACAAACGATTAATACAATTTCAATTCATTCACAAGAAAATTTCTCAATTTTAAGTTCCAGCACCCAAGATTTTTACAGATTAGCATTGTATCTTATACCATGCCCACATATCTACATCAAAAAATCAATTTACAGTAACATAGATTCAAGACTCAAGTTTAACATATGATAGATCAACAACCAAACATCAGATTTTCTAAAGCTTAGTCATGAAAAAAGTTGTTATTTTCTTTCAAAGATTTTGGAGGTCTTAGTTTCTAAGATTGATAGGCTGCCTTTACCAAATGGAGTAAGGCCACAACTTGGCTACAAATTTTCAGTTGTCATCCAGCCAATATTCCAGACACCCACATCAAGTTACTCTTATCACCCATTTATAAAGAAATTTAAACATAGTAAGTATCAACAAAGAGAGGCAATAATTTAATTGAAAGCCCTAATCTACAAAGGGACAACTTAATTTGACAAATTGTTTGACAATTTTTCATCAATCAACCTCCGAAAACAACAGAGTAAAATAAAAAAATTTAAAATTTTTTTTAAAAAAAAAATTTACCTTAGCCTCGGAGTGAGAGACAAAACATAAGAGGAGAAAGCAAGCGCGACATCGAGCACAACCTTAACAGCAGCATCAACACCAAAAAGGAATTGTTGGAGATGGGACCTGTTGCAAGCCTATGGTTCTTCTCTTGACATATATGTTGTCTTTCTTTTGGACAAACCCTGCAGTAGAGTAGTGCCAACTTTCTAAGTGACATTAAACAGGCCAACTCTCATCTATCCTTGTATTTCAACATTAAGAATTAAAAAACAAGTGATGTTAAGTCCATACCTGGCTCCTTTGAGCATCTTTTTTGATATCTTTCCCTGAATTCGGGCTTCTCTACTTGATCGGGCAAGGGAGCCCCTGCAATGCTTATTGCTCAAAACCCGCTGTCTTTCTGATTCATCTTCCCATCTCTAATATAGGCGGACAATTGCAACCACTTCTAAGTAATGGCAATCTAATCATAAATTTCAGCATGGAAAGAGCCAAAAAAAAAAGTCTACTGATCACCCGCCTCAATGTGTTCAATCTGTAGAGGTTTCTGCCCTTAATTAAGAGGGGATGAAGTGGAGGTAGTGGTTTGTGGCCTTTGCTCCAGAGAACCTCAGCCTGGAAATTGAAAGATGGTCAGTACCAGATCTTTAAGCATGTTTGCTGTCAAGATAAATGATATTTGAGCAAAGAAATGTTTTTTGGGCATTTGAAGATAATCAGCATAAAAGGTCTAGCATTGTGCTATCATGGAAAGGAAAAAAAAAAAAAAAAAACCTTAAGGGGCAAGAATAAGACGCCATTTGATAAGGAATTCAGCACTAAATAAATGAGTCTGTTAACATTTTGCTACTGGTACAAGTAATAGAAATACAATATCCCTCCCTTATCATTATACATATCAGTCAATACTCGAGATCATTTATCTTGATCTCCTAAACATTTTTATTCCTAGCTAGCTACATTTATCTTAAATCAAGTTCCCAACACGATATTGTGGTCATACATCCCATCGTATAACATTAAGAATTTACGATCATAGGACACAATAGATTTCTGTCTTAATTTCATACTATCACCCAACTTAACCTCTTAAAAAAGGCTAAACAAGATCATTAAGATGCTTTCCTACACATAAAACAATGGAAAACAATTTTCTTGATTTCCTAAATGTTTCGACCCTAGCTAGCTACATTCATCATGAATCCAACTCTGCTCATTAGCAAACAAGACTCTAAATTTATCCAAATTGTTTGAAAAAAATCTAAAGTAGAACCCATAAGAAGGAATATAAGTGACCTGAAATGTAAAGGGAATTATAGTAAGAGAGTCACAACCTTAGAAAAATTGTATCCAAAACACGATAAATCTTTCATAGTTAACTCCAGATCAAAATCCATTCAAAATTTAGTACTTCATCATCACTACTTCAATTCAATTATCAATTACAATTAATGAAATTGAAGGTAAAACTTTTACACAAACTTGACAAATAAAAATAAAAACTAAAATCTTACAGAGTCCAAGTCGATTTGGGTGAGGTCGATAGTGATTAGTGAGGCATGGTCCCTTATATTTTCTTCTGATCTGCAACCACAAATCATTAAAAAGTCTTTTACCAAAAAATAACAGATAAAATCTTTGAAACATCAGATCAATTAATCAAGCAAAGATGAAAAACCCAAACAAAATCATGAAACTGACACTACCTAAAGATCTGAGCTTGAAGCTCTACACAAACCCAGAAACAATGGAACACTCAAATTATAATCCTTGAACCCGCTTTAAGGAGTATATAAAATCAGAATTTGACATACCCAGATGAGATTCATGATGGAAAACTCAAACCCCAAGTCAAAGTAGAATTTAATGGAGAACTCAAACACCGAGTAAATTGGCGATGAACCCTAGATTTAGATCATCAATCACCTGCAATTCATAATTAAGGGTCATATGAAAACACAAACCCCTAGATTAAATGAGAAAATACCCACAATCTATTTCATTCAAGCAATTCATCAAACACTTTAAGATCAAATATTGACAAGACAAAAGAAAATAATATAACATTAAATTAGATTCGAATGAACTCACCTTGGCACAAACATTGACAACTCAATCAAGAATATCTTCTTTAATTCAATCTTGAACATCTGGGTTTCCTACAAAATCTGCCAAAAAATAAAATCAGAAATAATCAAGCTTAGAAGAACCCTAAACATCTGAGGTTGAAGCTCTACACAAACCCAGAAACAATGGAACACTCAAATTATAATCGTTGAACCCTCTTTAAGGAATATATAAAATCAGAATTTGACATACCTAGAATGCAAGCGAGCAAATTGTTTCTTACACATTAAGCATTACATCAAGACACAAAATTCATAAAGAATCAAACTTTACAACCTTAAGCATCAAATTTTGTGACTAATGAAGTAGTTTAGAATTTCAAAACCCAAAATGCAAGCCCCCTGAGTAAATGTGAGAGTGCGCATAATTACACCCGTTCTAGGATAGACACCCTACATAACGACAAATAACACACTATAAGCATATTATAGCGAAATTTCATGCAATTTAGACCCTCAAACTCAACAAGAACACACCATAATTCGATGAAACTTACACTAAGTAACCACACAACACAAGGTGCTTTCCTCATACTTCACATTAGTACTATCATTTCCCGGAAGTGAGACAAAGTCAATTATCAAAATCTTAGATACACAACACAATTCCAAACACGGGTATCAAATTCAACCAAAACCCCTAAATCTAAAATAATTATTTTTTCACTAAATCATAGGAATGATCAGAAAGTAACAAAAAAAATATTAATATATAGATGATAAAATAAGAGCAAATATACTTGAAACTGCTTTGGTATATAAAGAAAAGCATGCAAATTTGTAAATGATTTAGGTCAAGGAATTCTGCAAAACAATAGATAGAACAAAACATGAATTGGGATTTTTGTCCCAGCAAAATGGAAGCTTTTTAAGTAAAAATATTCATTAAACGGTTTATTTCGTTAATTTGATCAATACAGTATAGTATAAAAGAGATGAAAAATATAGATCAAATATAGTGATTCTTTAATTTTACCTAACAAAGAAAGCTCTGGCACTGGAAGCTACCATTTAATGATTCTCTTTCTTCTTGTTTTTGAATAAAGCTTACTCAAATTCCTCCTGCAAAAATACATAAATTCATACAATGTTAAGTGAAAAACCATAGATAGTTTAGAAATATTTCATATGCACGGGATATACAGATTTTAAGGAAAACACACAAAACATCAAATTCCCTAGCCATTTGCACAATTTAATGGAGGATCGGAGGCTAAGGTAATTTTTTTAAAATTTTAGAATCAATAAAAATTTACCTGAAAAATTACCCAAGCCATTTCCAGCGAACGCCCTCTCTCCTCAGTATTCGGGCTCAGCTTTCTGTTTCTCCCTCCTGGTTTGTAAAAAATTAAATCAACAAAAATTTAGAATCAATTTCAATTTGAAACAATCAAAACCAAAATTAGGAGGAAGATCAATGACCATGTTTCTGGGCATGCTCAAGATGAAGGCGTTCCTCGGGATTGACGAACAAAGCGATATACTTGAAATTCGTCGGTGGAGATGTTGGTGATGCTGTGGCCATGAATGAGAAATGAGGGCTTTTGATAGATCGACGGCTTTTGTTGATTGGGTTTGGTGAATCGGTGCACGACTCAAATGGAGTTTGTGGGTTTTAAAAAAAGGAGAGAGAAAGATGGGTTCTCCTGTCAAAGAAATAAACCCTAAATCCATCAATCTCACCAAAATAAACATCCAAAGAATTATGAGGATAGGATTAGCGTTCAAAATGAAGAACCCTGGCCTAGAATTCGAGAACAGAGAGGAGGTTGAGTGAAGAGGATTACTTTGATAGGTTGAGGAGAGAGATTGAGAAGTGATGAGGAGAGAGTAAAAATAGGAGCAAAATGCAGTGAAGCTGAGAATTGAAAGGCTGGAAAAGACGACAAAACAAAAGAAAAAACCAAAAAGAAATTGAAGAGGGCAATAAGGGAAGGGAAGGGCAGCATGCAGCAAGAACAAAAAAATATTATGGCAGGAGCATAACCGTCCGAGCACTGTTCATAAGAGAATTGCTAAAAGTAAAAATTCCTCAACCCAATTTGGCTTTTATAAGGGTTATGGATTTGTTTCAAAAACGTGCAAGACCCGTTTTGGACCCGGATTCGTTGGATCCGTCAGATCTAGATCTGGATCTGGGTCTTCATTTCCAAACCCGGCGGATCTAGATCCAAGGTTGAAAAACGAATCTGGATCCGGATCCATCCGGAGCTGGTCCATATCCGACCTGTTGCCATCCCTAATTACAACCAATTTGCAAAAGAATGTGAAAGAAAAGTTGCATTACTTCAATATCAATAGTTGATTATGAACAAAATTGAGTTGGGGAGAGCGGTACCACGGTGGTGATGGTGGCAGAATAGCAATAATTATATAGGTGGTAGTCGCTGCGGAAGGGTGGTCGACGGGTGGTTATGGTGGTGGCGGATGAGATTCCGACAACCACGATGGAAGGGCGGCAGTTATGGCAACAGCATAGTCATTGTTGTGTTGTTAGTGTAGGCTTTGTAAATGTGATTTTCCTTCCAAATCTTTTCAAATTTGGAAGGATTTGTTTCCTAAGGATGGAAGAAGACAATTTCCTTCCATTTCTCTTCCTCCCATTTCCTTCCCCTCCCAATTTTGCTATCCAAATAAAGGAAATTACATCCCTTCCCCTTTCTCTCCTTTCCTTCCATCCATCCAAACAAACTGTTAATGTTCTATGCATTGTGCTTTATTCCATTTTGGTACACTCTCTCTCTCCAATCTAGTTTTACTTTTTAACCCCACCTTCCCATACTTTCCCCACTTTCCCTTACCTTTTCCCCTTTTCACACACTCTCACTTCATTCTATTTTTACTTTTTGACCCCACTCACATTATAATACATTATTCCTACTTTGTCCCCCAAACATTTTTTTTTTTTTTGATGCAAATGTGGGAAAATCCTAAACAAGAAAACAGAGAACCAAACTAAGTCACTAGCCTAGAAGTAGTCACCCCAATGGCATCCTCCAAGAGCAGGCTCCTTATTTCGATCGGAGGAGAATCGAAATAAGCAAACTTCTCTTGCAGCACTACCCCTAAATTGGCTAAGCAATCAGCTACCTTATTCCCTTCCCTAAAGCAATGCACTAAACGAAAATTACAACTAAAAAACTGAATTAAATTACGACAACTATTTAAGATGTGGAAGGCTTCTCCTCCATGATGGTCTGGATTCTGTACAGCTTCAATGCAGGCTTTGTTGTCCATTTGTAATTCCAGCTTGGTGATGCCTATATTTACTGCCATTTGAAGACCTCGTTCTGCTGCTAGAAGTTCAACTCTGAAGGCAGTGCATATACCAAAGTTTGCAACAAAACTTCTTACATAATTCTAGGGATGTCAGTGGGGCGGGTCAAGTAGGAGACCCGCCCCATCCCCGCCCCACTGGGGCGGGGATGGGTCTTGGTTTGGTGGGTGGTGGGGCGGGGATGGGGATAAAAGTCATACCCGCCATGGGTGATGGGGCGGGGGTGGATTTTACATTGTACCCGCCCCATCCCCGCCCCGCTCCACCCGCCCCACTTCGTACCCGCCCCATCCCCACCCGCCCCACTTCGTACCCGCCTCATCCCCACCTCACACCCACATCTATATATTTTATATACTTGTATACTATTTTATATATAAAAAAAAATATGTAAAACAAAATAGTAGATATAATAATTTATAATACACTAATTTTATAATTAAAAAAAAGTGTGTAATATTAATAATAATTTTATTTGTTGTAATTTATACGTAGTATTAAATATGTTGGATTATGTATTGGGAGGTGGATCTTAGGGTGGGGATTAAGCGGGTCTTAGGTGGGGATGGATATCCAAGTGGGGGGTGGGGCGGGGATGGTTTTGGAATTGTACCCGCCGGGGCGGGGATGGGGATGAATTTTAGACCCGCCGCGGGGATGGGGACATGGATGGGTATGAAATTTTTAGATGGGGATGGGGATGGGAAGGCCAACATCTGCCCCGACCCGCCCCATTGACATCCCTACATAATTCCCTGCCTCATCATGCAAAATACCACCTCCTCCAGCAGGCCCAGGAGCACCTTTCGCTGCTCCATCAGTGTTTAAGGCTGACCAGAAAACAGGTGGGTTCAACCACTTAACAAAGATTTCTTTCTTAGAACGAGTGAGTATGGAATATTTTATTTAGAACGACTTACCACTCTTTAATGTCCATTTTTTAGTCCCTACTACTTTTTAATTTGAATAAAATAACAAAATCAATTACGATAATGAATTTGTGTGAGTAATAAATATGTAAATTATAACTGAAACGAGACCTCGCCCGGACCAAAATACTAGTTATGGTTTAATTCTAGTTCTAGATCATCAATCAAAAACTTGACTTAGGGCCTGTTTGATTCAACTTATTTTCAGTTGAGCTCCAATTAGTTTAGTTTAGTTTAGTTTAATTCAGTTCAGTTCAACTGTTTTCAACCGAAACGAACAACCCCTTAGTTCTAACTAGGGGTGATTATGATGCGAGTCAAGCCCGAGTATCACTTAGAGATGGAAATACCCAACGGAGGATCCGACCACTCGATCCATCCGCTTTATTAAATGGGTGAAAAACCCGGTTTATATGGATGAGAGGCGGGTGTCGGGTGAATCAGGTGATGGATCAAGTCGGATTCGGGTGGTGACCTAGTTAATCCCATCCGTCACCCATCCATCCATCCATTTAGTATTATAAATACTCTTATTTTTATAAAAATAAATATAGATATCTTATACATATACTACCTCCGATTTTTTTTATGTGCAACTTGGAATATTTTATATTTCACAAATAATACTCCAAAGTTGTGGAAACAAGTCTCTCTCTCTTCCTCTCCTGCCGTCCAAACCAGAAAAAGAGAAAGAAAAACCCAACTCTCTCTCTCTCTCTCTTCTAGTCCTCGCTCAAATCACAATTCGGATCGAAGAAAATCAACAATGGAATTAGACTGTATCACGGACTTTTGTTGGGTTCCCGTATCTTCTCTCCCTGAAGATCAAGTTTATGATTCCCCGTCAGTAATTTAAATTTCAGTCTCTTTTGTTTGTTGTTGTTAGAATTAATTGTCTCTTTTGTGGTTGATTGAAGATTAATTGTCTCTTTCTTCTTCTTTTATCATTGATTTTTGTAGAGTTATTGGTTGATTATTTTGCTCATCTACTTGTTTTGAAACAACTTTGCCTTTAGATTATTATCATACACATATTAATTAATTAATTAATAAATAAATAAATAAATATTCATTGATGTGTTTTGCTCGTTTCCTTCTCTCAACTTGTTTGTTATTTGTGCCTGATTTAGGGTTAAGTACTAACAGACTCTATAATTAATTAATTAATGTTTGTTTAGCCAACAAAGGACAAGGAGGCTGGTTCGCTCCACCAAAGCTGGCCACATTTACAAGCGGACGAGCCGGTAATCTGTCTCTTATCTGCTCTTGTTTCTTCTCCTCTCTTTGATTGATTGTATTGATTTGTGGTTCAGTTATATATATATATATATATATATATATATATATATATATATATATAGTATGCTTTCTGGCCGAAACCACCACGGTCTCATTAATGCTAGTAGTAGTATGCAGGGAGAATTTTGAGGAGTTGGGGTGTGTAGGAGGAGGCGATACCTGTCTGTCTAATAATTTTAGACTTTACTAGTGTAGTAAGGGAAGGGAAAGTGGAGCAAACCGCCTTTACGGTGTGTTTGGATAGAAGGAAATGGAAGGAAAAAAAGGGGAGGGAAATGGAGAGATGTGATATCTTTCATTTGGATAACAAATGAGGAAGGAAGGGAATTGGAGGAGAGAGAAATAGAGGGATTAAATTGTAGGAAAATGATCCCTCCAACAATGGAGGGATTTGGAAGGAAAACTCACCAATCTTCTCTCCCCTCCCTTTCCCTCCCCTCCTCTTCTCCTCCCTCCCCTTCTTTTCCTTCCTCTAATGTTATCCAAACACACTGTTAGTTTACTAATACTTCCCCCATCATATTATCCGGTTGTCTCCCTCGGTCCCTCCCCTTCCCTTCCCTTCCCTTCCCCCTCATTTTATGTTATCCAAACAAAGTGTAATACTCAAGTTTAGTCATCCTTACTGTCATGTCAATTGTCATTCCAGCTTGGGAGTCATGACAATCCAGATGTTGATGATGAGGAGGAATCTGAGGATAGCTTCAAAAACTATGCAGCCTTGGCCTTAGATAGGTATGGTGAAAACCATGAGCTTGTGGAGATTGGCCCTGTAGCCGTTGGAGAAATCGCACAAGGCCGTGTTTCGCATTTCAACATCAAGGCTAAGGCTCAGAACCAGGATGAACCACCTAATGCTGTAGAGAAGACTTTTTTCTGTGAACTGATCAAAACTAACGCGAAAGATGTCAATCTTGTTTCTGTGAGGTGCTTGGGAGAAAGCAGCCAACTACCAGGTTACTTTTTCTACATTTAAAAATTGATTTCTTAATTATCTTTTCCACTTCGCAGTATTATCTTTATGTAGGTGTTCTTATTTAGACTTTTGCTCTCTCCATTATTATTGTGGTAATCCTTTTGGTGCTTATTTTCAGAGAAAGCCAAGACTTTTGGATGCATTTATTGTTCTGACAAGAATATTCATCATCCGGATGAGGACTATTCGCACTCTTACCATACTGGTAGGGAAAAACATCGAGAATTCGTGTTCTCCAAAATCATATCGTTGCGTAAACAAATACGGGATTGGTATGTTGAGGCTTCTTGTTTTTTGTTGTTGTTGTTGTTGTTGTTGTTGTTGTTGTTACCAATTCTCTAGTATCACTCATTTTCATTTTGACGGACTTAATTGTGCTGTTCATACTCTGTTGTTCTACATTCTATTGAGTTTGATTAGAAAGTATGGCAATGGCCCTTTTATGTAGCAGTAGGCACTTGCTATCATGTTTACTTAGCACAATTCTTGATTTGTATTTCTTTTTCATATTGCTATTCGTATTGTGATTACTACCTTTGTCCGGAATAATTAAACAGTGAAGAAAGCCAGGTGAAGCCTAGTTTTACACATCCTGGAGTTATGTACTTTGGGTCATCCTTCTCAAACTCACTATCGCAATATGCAACTGCTGCCTTACGCCTGTTTAATAGCAACAAGGTGTGTTTTCTTTACACTGGTTCCTCTTCTTTCTAATTATGACTATGTGAATGCTATTGTGCAGTAATGTCTTTTTTCTAGTCATATGGTCATTCCTTTTTGTCTTCATTGGTTGCAAATTACAGAATGCAAACTGGGAGTTTGTGAAGCATCGCTGCTGGGGACACTCAGCTCCAATATTTATAGGTTTGATTACACACATAAACTTCGATGCTAAAAACTTAGATGACCCTGATGCTGGAGTGTCCACATTTTTTGCTGAAGTTATCCGTAATCGGACTTTTCTCTTTGCTGCTTCTTGTGAACGCTTGGAACCAGGTATATTTCTATAACGTGTTTTCTTTCCTACAATTAGTTTGTTGGTACGAGTGTGTCTTTTGACGATCGTGATGCCTACATATATTTCAGAGAAAGCTGAGCATCATGGTTGCAGTCATTGCCCACGTTGTGTTCTTCATCCTCCTGGTCCAGGGTATATGAATGGCCGGGGATATGTTGATTACAAGGCCTAATACCATTATCCTGATTCTAATCTACTTTCATTTGTGTATGCGCCCTCTTAAAACATCTATGAAGCTTATGTGGGAGTGTATTGACTTAGCATATCTGTGTATACAGTTGCTCCATACGTTGCAATTTCGGGTTTCCATTTTCTTGCAGCTTTGTCTGTGATTAGGCTCTCTGGCTTTTTCTTGTTAAGGAAAAGTTAATAGTAATAGTGAACTGCTAAACCCTTAAGGCCTTAACTCTGTTGCCTTTAGTAAGAGTAGTCTCTCCTAGGTAAACATTTTTTTTATGAATGTTGTTAATGTGATATGTTTATCATCTATCTATCTATGCAAATCCATTTCTGCCAAAGTTACAAGGCTCTGGGGAAAGGTATCCATACAAACACGTTCATAATTTGAATTGACCTAATTGTTATTTAATCTGACCTAACTTAAAGCCGAGATATAACATGACCATCTTTTTATTTATTTTTTCATATAACTTGGATTCAAATTTATGTATTTGTATGTTAAAAGTAGTTGTTAGTAGTATTGTCTTTAGTTTATCCAAATTCTTAATTTACCATCAACCAATTTCTCTCATGTATTTCTGCCAACATAAATCAAGAATACTTATTTTTAACTTCACTTGTTTTCGTATACTACTTATAATCATTTTTTGTTATTGCTTAGGTGAACTTATGTTTATGAACTTGATATAAACTTTGACTAAACGAAATGTCAATTTTTGAATAATTTAAAACTTGAATAAGATTATTTTTACTAAAACAAAAGGATTGAAATTCCCAAATACTGAATATGAGATACTAAGGGTTCGTTTGGCATCGTGGTTTTCTGTTTTTTGGTTTTTTGTTTTTTAAAAGTGTATTATATATAATATGTCACATAATGAAACAAAAATTATATACACTTATTAAAATCATGATAAATTTGAAAACTAACAACAGAAAAGTGAAAACACCTTTTTCTTGTTCCCTGTTTTTGGTTTTTGGTTTTCAAAAAAACGGAAAACTGAAAACCAAAAATGATGCCAAACAAGCCCTAAACTAATGGTTTTTTTTAAAAAAAAAAAATAAAAAATAATAATAAGCTAAAAATCAATGGTCTAACTAGTAACAGTTGCAAGATTAATAGAGGCCTAATAATTGGTTACAACTTACAATTGTCGAAAAAAGATTAAAAAAAAACAGTGAAATTTGGATAAAATAAATTTAGTGCAGATTACAAACTCGGCTATACAAATTAAATTTTGCTATATATACTCAGTCTCATATTAATAAACTACCCACAGACCCACTAGGTAACTATAGCAAGGTTTAAAGATAAGTAAAAGGTGAACCCCACCCTGGTCTAAATTACAATTTAAGTCACAGAAGATGTAAGCTCCATTTCCTTCCCCTGCTCCAAGCTGGTGCAGAAATAATGTTCACAACAATCATCACTTTGATCTTCTCTGTAAAGGCCAACTTCTGTAAAACTTCGAATATCCGCTTAGTCTCAGCACAACCAAAAATGCAACAGAATGATTGAGCTCTGAGATAGAACATTCATTGAATTTCAAGTGCCTGTGTAAGCAACTTAGCAACCTCATGTCACTGCAGGAGGGATTATTTTGCAGACTTCTGCAGTGAAACCACAATCCATCAATGTAAGCAACCATGCTCGCTGTTGTTCAGAGAGTCGATCTCTAGGGCCTTTGACTTCAACAAGTTTCGCTTCACCCTTGTACTCTCCATGAAAGCGCCATAACAGTAGATCAGGCATTCCACTAGTCCAACTACGGTAATCCTGAGCCAAAAGCCAGCAAAGATTTGCTAGGCAAGGCCCACCAATGCATGTAACAGCTGCACGAAGCTCGGAAAGTGAATTCCTTTCCCAATTAACACCCCTGCAAAGAGTTCCAAAATGCAACTCCCACGACATTATGACTTTTATGAGGATAGCCTCAGCCATACCCTCATAAAAATCTTTTGCAAGTGAAGTTCAATAATACTCTTTCTGGCAACATAGAAATTGTCACTGTCCATATCTAAAGGTGCATTCTGCAAACAAATAAAACTTATTTAATCAAGCACCTTAATACTTTCAAAACGTGGCTGATCAAGGGAAAAAAAAAATGTTGTAAAGCGGTCAATTTTTGTAAGAAAAAATTTAAAAATTCCAGATTTCATAAGATATTAAGATGTAATTCCAAAACTCAAATTTATGCCACATAACTCGCAATTTGGCTCTACTCCTTTCAATTACAACTAAAAACAAGAGTATGAATTTGTTATACCTGAAATTTAGTGCGGAAGGTATTTGGTACATCTGAAAAAATTACATCCCACATAAGAAGACCATAAATAGTCAGCCAAATGCCACTCTCTGTATGGACACCCTGCCAGCCACCACCTTCTCCAGCATAGAACTGTAAAGCAAGCTCTTCTACTCCACATTGCTCACCATCTTCGCCATAAAATCTGCTCTTCATTCCTACTTTTCCAGTCAGTGGTCTTCCTTGGATATGGACCTATGTAGATAGATAATGCTTCAAGTTCAAATTCTTTTAATTTTAAGCTCTTAAAATAACAACTATTAAAATCTCTATACAGCTACCTCAGTGATCTTTCTTTTGACAGAAGCAGCATAGCCGGGGACTTTCCACCGCCTTGGTGGCTTACTCAAGCGTATGACCCGCCTCTGCAATGCCATTCTTGAGCCAGCACGAACCCAAGGGTCCAGTATCCCATCTTCTGCAACACAGAGACTCTCTTCAATACAGCCCATGTGCTCTAAATCAACTGACAATCTTAACGTCCAGTATCCCCTTCTTCCATCAGAAGCACAACTGTTGAGCAACAGCTTCAATAATTTGATGGCGTCTTGGTACCTATAAATAAAGTTCAATTCAGCTATATCACCTTCTAAAAGAATCACAAAACATCATAACTGGCATACAACTGTCTACCTTGGACATTATGTCATACAGATATATCATAGAAGACCTGATTGCAGCACTAAATTTCTACTCAGCAAATTAAGAAAGTACAACATGCAGAAAAAATCCAAAGGACTTGCATATAACTGAATGAGTAAAATTAAACGGAAAAAATAAAGGAAAAATTGACATTTGCTACCAGCAAAAGAACTGTGTGTCACATTTGCTACCTGTTAATTTTTTTTTATTTTATTTTGCTACCACCCAAATCTCTAAAATATTTACTACCTCCGGTTCAATTTAGTCGCAACAAAGGACATGTTTGCGGAAACCAAGGCAAAAGATTGAAAACATGATTATGGAATAATAAGGGTATATGCTTAACTATTAATCCAACCCAAAAAAAAGAAAAAACAAATTTAACCTTAATTAAATTAAATAACCCACCAGCATCAACACCACCAAGCATCACCCAAACCACCCACCACCACCACCCAGCATCACCGAAACTACCCACCACCACCCAGTACCGAACCCAGCACCGCCGACGCAACACCACCACCCCACTCACCCATCAACCCGTCGACCCACCACCACCACCCCACGCACCCAGCAACCCACGAACCCAGCCACCCCACACTACCACCACCCCACGAACCAAACCGCCGATCTGCAACCCACGAATCAAACCTACGAAACCAAACCCACTACCGCCGCCGATCTGAAACCCACGAAACCAAACCACCGATTGCAACCCACGAATCAAACCCACGAAACCAAACCACCGATCTGCAACCCACGAATCAAACCCACTGCCGCCACCGATCTAAAACCCACGAAACCAAACCGCCGATCTGCAACCCACGAATCAAACCGACAAACCAAACCCACGACGCCGCCGATCTACAACCCTCGCCGCTCGTAACACCATGAAGCCACCATGAAAATGGGGTTGGAGGAGGAGAGAGAAAATTAAATGGGATGAGAGTTTAATTAATTAAGATTGGTGTTTAATCTAATAAAATCAGATTTATAATTTGATAAGGGTGTTAAAAAAAAAAGTAAGGGTATGTTGGTCATTTACCATCCAAAAATATACTAAAAAAATGAAAGAAACAAGTTTGTTGCGAGTAAATTGAACCACCCAAAAAAGGAAATTGTTGCGAGTAAATTGAACCGGAGGTAGTATTTCACTACCAAATGACTTACGCCGTTACTATTTCCGTTAATTGGGTTTAGCAACCGTTCAACCACCCCTCCACCTCCATGCCACCCCCTCCCCCTGCCGGCGCGAACCCACCCCCTTCCTACGCAGCCAACCTCCTTCCCTTTCCCCGTTCTTGCTGCCCTGACCCCCACCCCGAACCAAAACCAACCCATTTTCCCCACCGGGATCGCCCCCCAGCCCCGTTCCCCCCACTGAAATCAACCCCCCTCCCCTTCCCTTACCCTTTTCGGCCATCCCTAACTAAACCACCACCACAAAACAAATTTTAGGGTTTCGCTTATGGTGGTTTTGGGGTGGTGGTTTAGGGTTAGGGATGGCCGAAAAGGGTAGGGGAAAGGGAGAGGGTCGATTTCGGTGAGGGGAACGGGGCTGGGGTGCCGATTCCGGTGGGGGAAAGGAGAAAAGGGGGTGGTTTTGGTTCGGGGTGGGGGTCGGGAACGCAAGAACGGGGAAAGGGAAGGGGGTTGGCTGCGTAGGGTGGGGGAAAGGGAGGGCGGTGAATTCGCACTGGCGCCGGCCGCCGGTAGGGGGGGAGGGGATGCAGTGAGGTGGAGGGGTGGCTGGGTTACTTTTTTTTTGGAATAAACTTAACGGATCCTTAACGGATTCCGTTAAGTGGTAGTGAAATTTTAATATTTGATTTTAGGTGATAACAAAATAAAATTAAAAATTAAACGGGTAGCAAATGTATCACAAGGTACTTCCGCTGGTAGTAAATGTCAATTTTTCCAAAAATAAAATAAAATCTGAATCTTAAGTTCATGAATGGAAGTCTTCTTCACCCTTCAACAATTTAAATAAATATTCCCTACACACTATGTTACTCGGACTCTTCATTTCACCTCACGTACCAGTGTCGGACCCTCGACACTCGGACATGGGTATGACACCCGGACACTTCACTTTTAGTTCAAAATCATGGAATTTTTTCACAAAATAGCCGAGTTGGACGCTTGGACACGTACCCATGTTGGACATGGGTACCCGAGTCCAAGTAAAAGAGATAGTATCATCACAATTTACATAAATACTGTAAAATCCTCATGATCTGAAACAGCTAAGGGTTTGGTCTAGATATCTAGCTTAAGTCTTCAGTTGAATACCAAAGTATTCCTTGTCAGGATTTTCATCTTCATGTTGAAATTAAAAATAATAAATCAATGGTTAGGTTCTCTCTGAACACCAACCAATCACTAATTAATTATCTTTCGTTTTACTTGGGTGTAAAATACAACAAATATAAAATTGACTTTGCTCTAGGAAATTCTAGCTTAATAATACAAATACTCACCAGCCAATTACTACAGCTCACAAGGGTAGGAAGGGTCTTTCAAATCATGACATGAAGTAGCCACCTTTTTCTTTCTTGAATGGAAGCTCAAAATGCTAGAAATACTATATTAAGAAACTACCCTTGCAACACATCAAGAGGATGCAATAATAGATCTAGGTCAACCAAAAAATTATTAAATCTAGTCTTTGAATGTTTGGCTCGTATCTGTCCACACAGCATATCTCTTACTATGTAGTCATCAGAAGTCAAATAACTTTAGGAGCATTCATCAGGAAATCATCCAATCTTTAGAAAGATTCATCAATCATGCTCCAACATCTATACCTTGCCTCTACACTTGAGGAGAGTATTAACATAATGAACATTTATGGAGCACACATCTATGCATTTACATGATAGTAATATAATAACACAATTCATCAGACAATATAGTGTAATAGACTAACTTGGAGGGGTAGTATAGGTATTCTAGTTTTATTAGTTTATTAGGGTTAATAGTCCTTAGTATAAATAGAAAGGTAAGAGAAAGAAATAGATAGGCAGAATGTTATTATTTTAGAGAGTTCTTGGAGAGTGATGGCCTAAAGCCATTAACGAGTGTACGCAAGCTTTAAGCTTTTCTATCCAAAACAACCTTCCGTCCATTTTATTTAATCGCACCACGCTAGTTCGTTGCATATAGCAGATAGCAGGCCAAAAATAACACTGGACTATCATCACAGGCCTAGAATAATTTTGCATTGAAATGACAAAAATAGAACCCACCTTATTTTATCCAGGTAACAAAGGAAGCTATTCTTCTTGTAATTCTTTTTCATAAGCAATGACAGAATAGAATATAGAAAAAATTGTGATTATGACAATGTGAATGTTAATGATAAGTATCATCCACTAAAACTATGGGATTAACCAGGATAAGGAGAATAACTATTAAATCAGCAGGCATCAAAGCAAATATTTTCAAAAAATTTTAATAAATAGAAGGAAACAATGAGTACCTTTTTGAGTATTTTCAAGATCTCACACAGCTCATTCACTGTAAGAATGTGCAAAAGTTCTTCCAGAACATTGTCAATAACTTCACTCTTATAGCCAAAAGAACAAACATAGGATGCTTCTGTTGGACAATATCATACAACAGATCCACCATTCAATCTTGATAGCCAGAAATACACATCTCACAAGCACATGCTGACATGAAAATTTACCTGACAACTCATTAACTGCTTGTTGGTAATCCAATATTTCTGGATATGTAAGACTAGATATGCGAAACCATGGTCCTGAAAGAAAAATTATATTAAAAATTCCATATAGGAATAACTAGTTTGCACTTTGCAGAATGTCATTTATTCATGCATCACAACTGCATCTCCCAATGTCAATTAAGTATTCTTTTGAAGCATTAAAAGTAAGCCAAGGGAGTGATGCGGAAAAAAGAAAAAAAGAAAAAAAACACCTTTTATTCTTTGTATGTTTTATCATTATCTGATTATTTGAAGATAAGAAAAATAACCTAAGAGTGTAGCCCCAGAACGCTGTAGAGGGAACTTTATAAAAATATGATACAAGAAAAACACCAATGCAACTGAAAACACAATATTCAACTACTTTCAGAAATTTTTTTGGCTCTGGCAATTTTCAATGCAACAGACATAAACATAACAGAAACCACAGAAGACAAAATAATATGTATACAATCAAAATAAGATGTATCAAAACATCTCCATCAAAGCACACATTGACACTATCAGTTTGTTTCACTAGGAGTCTGCTTTCCAACATGTATGTATGAACATATGGTAAAACCTGGTTTTGACGGCAACTTCCATACTATCCAAAGGTTATATGTATGTGGTGGAGAATTTCACCAAACATGCAAATGCAATTATTTGTTTACATTTTGTGAATTCTATGAAATTTGAAAGATGCCAAGATGGTGACATGAATGGAACCTTTTCTTGTGTAGAGTCATACAAAAAGTCTTTGGCTGTCATCTGACATTGAGCTGAAAGAATCTGGTAACAATGAACCATTATTTCAAAACGATCAAGTGATACAAATATGAAATAGCTGTTAAATATGGAGGTTGAGCTGAGTGTAAAAGGGAATAGCCTACCTAAGAATAACTTCTCAGCATCTGTGAAAAGACAAAGGTTTCCCCTTAAAGCCTTTTCAATCATGAGCCTAAAATTCTGCTGGTACTTTATGGGGCTCTGTGGACATATCTCACCAGACTTCATCAGACGAAAAATATTTATACATGATGAATTCAACATAGGTATGTCATCCTTTGCCACTTCGTTACAAGATGATGTATTTAGGCACATCATCTCAATGGGCACAATATCCAGGGAATTTTTCGGGACTAAAGTGATGGCTCCCTGCAGCATTACATATGACAAACATAGTAGTTATCATATTGAGACCAAAGAACAATTAAAAGATACTGCCAAGTGCCAACAATGGAATTAGAAAAAACTTCAGTTTATCATAGGCATTTCTAGTACATAACAAGCTTCTAAACAGTGTTTGCACAACACCAACAACATCTTTTGCTTAGAACTTTGGCAAAAAAAAAAAAAAAAAAAAAAAAAAATACACACTACCTAGAAAATGTCCCCATTTGCGAAATTTCCACCATTCTTATCTTCCTTCTTAAGATCATATTAATCACGGCGTTATTGATGATTTTTAAATTTGAGCAAATTTAGTGACAGAAATTGGTGTTCAGGGCAAAAGAATGCAATTTTTGTCTAGGCCAAAAACATGACCATTGAAATCAAGAACAGCACTTGGGAGCAATCTTCATTGAAGATACATTTTGAAAAGTTAGATGCTAAACTTGAAAAAAAAAAAATAAAAAAAGAACTTAATATAAAAGAAAAAAGGTTTATACAGCAATAGCCAAAATGAATGAAAAATAAAAAAGCCAACTTAGCAAGCAAGATATTAAATTCATGGTATAAGCAAAGAAGATGATTGTTTGTGTCCCTGAAAAGGGGGAGGGTAGGATTGGGAAACAGAAGAAAATAAAGAAGAAAAACATTTGATAGATTAGTAACAAACTACCTTGAAATTGATCTGATACTTGTCAATCAAAGGAGACATATGCTGAGCTAATTCCCGAGGAAGAAAACCTAGGACTGTTCCACTGCCGGAATCTGGAGAAACAACCTGGCCTCAGTGGACCATACAGTCTATACCAAAATTAGCAACATAACAAGCTTAACAAAGAAGAAAACTGAGATAGTAGGTATAAACCTTGATAGCATTAGGATCTTTAATGTTGGTAGGGTCTCTGAGAAAATAAATGCTAGCTCCAGAAATAATTTCTGCTGCATCTACATACTTACGACCCACAATGCATGTCTTAAAAACCATCCCAGATAGCTCACTAAGAATTCCTTCCATATCAAAGTTTGATGCTCCAGATTCAAGGTCCACAGAATAAGTATCAACCATGTCATTTATACTATCATCAACAATGTTTAAACTATCTTCCTGTTGTGAAATAGAATCTAAAGCTAACGATGACTTCAATGAGGTTCCATCATCAGGTCCACTGATTTCACATTGACTTATGGCACAAGTTGCTTTATCATTGCTAATGCTGGCCAACTGGGGAATATCATTCTTCATGGGTTCACTGTCTTGAATCACATTAGTTTCAGCAAGAACCCCCTCATCCACACACTTATTATCTTTGAGTTTCGAGCAGAAGCTGAACTGAAGAAGAGTCCTTTGACTCAGCTTTCGTTTTGTGCCTCTGACAAGACACATATCTGAAGTGATCAATGAAAAGTTAGAACGGATTGCACTATTACAAACAAGTCTAAGCCAAATGAAGTACTAGAAACTACATATCTATTAAGAAGAATTACGGTACTTTTGTGAAAAAGAAAGAAAAAAGATTTGAGCCATACTCTGTATCTAATAACTCATTAGTCATGACAAAGCCATACTCCCAACATATATGTTAGGAGAGCAAATGACACAACTCTATTCTTACCAGTGTATGGTGTGAATGTATTTGACTACTTCAATGAAGAACAGACAGAATAATAATTGACTTTAGTGGTTATTGTAGACAAAGAATAGCATTGAATATAATAAGTAAGATTGCACGTGTATTAGCGATAATAGCAGCAGGATCAAAATGCAAAGATGGATTCAATACAAGAAGTAGAGCTCATTAAGGATGTCATCCTCTTAATCACAGTGACATTGGGTATTTGGATTATAGATATTATCATTTGACTTCTTTATCATGCCCATACATTGATCTTCACTACTAGCATTCAAATTTGAAGGAAAAGACAAGCGAAAAAGCTTGTTTCCACTTGTAATCTTTCAACCTTTTAGGAAACCGCCGCTCCAAGACCTTACACTAATCAATTGTCAAGATGAATTCGGCAACCTCAACAAAAGTTGCATCTTTGCCAATGCCAACTAAAACTAGTAAACATATCAACCAACTCAACAACAGCTCAATTGTATTAAGTTTGTAACTATATTCCATCAAATTCAAATCTGACAACACCAATTAGTTGCAACAAAATCCTATAAACAACATTTTCTAACCAATACCATAATCAAATAAACCAAACTTTCAGCCAAATTACAAATCATAAACTTCAATGTTCAACAAATAATGAGATAATTTAGTAAAAATTGAAACTCAAATTAGACTAACCAAGATGTAAATTAAAGGAGCGATCGTCGCCGCGAATCTGAATGCTACAAACTGGACAAGTAACAAATTCATTACCAGAAGTTACGGCTTCTGAATCATTGTCGATTTTCTTCGATTCCGCCTTTGTAATTGCAGAGTCATTAATTATAAACTTTTCATCATTTTCGACTTTCAGATATTTCGACGATGATGAGGAAGAAGAAGAGAGGATGCGAGAGAGATTAGGGAGAAATCTCCTTCGTTTTCCGATGATTCTTTTCAGGCTTTCTCTTCCTCTTAGCATTTTTTTTCCCAGAAATTTGGGGAAATGTGATTAGCGTAGGATTAGGGTTTTAGAAAATTTGCCCAAATTTTGAAATTGGAATAAATATTGGGGACGATTCGCACCGTACCTTTGGAATGTTTGGATATTCACCCTCTTCCCGCCATTTTTTGAGGGGATTTAAGTATTTAACTCCTCATTTCCAATAATAGCCTCCTCTTCCCCGAAATAAACCCTTTCATCTTTCCTCTTCCCGTCAAAAAAAAAAAGTTGTAACAAACTTATAAACTTATAATTTTACAAATTTGATTAGGATTGTTATTTGATGATTGGATAATGGGAGGAAAAGAAAAAGGTTGCACCCTGCTATTCCGGTATAATTTTACACTCGAATGTATAATAGAAATTGTATGAGACAAGTTTTGTCAATTGTAATTATTATTGAACAAAAAACTTTTTGTAGAAGTTTAAATAAAGTAAGTTGATACCGAAATATTAGTCAAAGATTCATAACTATGTTGAGATGAGTGAAATACGTATGAGTCATGGGTTAAAAGTGCCGAGAAGGTGGGTATTGGGGACATGGGCATTGGTGATATGGATGTAGGCAAGCCATACTCTAGTATAGGCTCTAAAATTCCGGTATCTTGTCTTCTTTGGAAGAGGTGGTAGGTTTATCCACCAGTACAAGGAATCCAAGGAGGGCTATTAGCATCTTGCCTAAGGGTCTGTTCTCATTGACTGAACTCAGCTGAACTGAGCTGAACTGAACTGAGCTGAACTGAACTAAACTAAACTGAGCTGAACTGAACTGAACTGAGCTGAACTGAACTGAACTGAGCTGAACTGAACTGAGCTGAACTGAACTGAGCTGAACTGAACTAAATATTTTATAAGAGAAGGAAATCAGGAGCTGAACTGAACTGAGCTGAGCTGAACTGAACTGAATTTCAACACATGAGAACAGGCCCTAACTCACTTCTCTAGGTTGCTCAAGGGAAAGGAAGAAGCACAGCCGCAAAGGAAGGCACCTCTGGAAGAGACGTGGACCTTGAGTACCACAAATGTAGGCTATGTTGCTAATTTGCTATTTACACATACTCGAGTCCTAAAATGTAGTCTCCCTTTTGTGTATATTATTGTCTACATTTCATACTCCTTCCCGTTAAAGAAAAAGGCCAACATCACAGCCTCTGAATTTAGTCATTACAAATTTACAGTTAGATCTTAAGGTGGATATGCTGTCGCCTGTCGGCCTTGTGACGGCTTTGGCTGCTGGAAATTTGTCTCATTCACCGCAGCCAGCACTTTTGCCCCTGGTAAGGTTACTTTCATACAAGTGGAATATATGAAAAATGGTTCCATTAGTGCATCATTAATATGCTTGATGTGATTGTACTTATTAAAAAGAGATGTTTATCTGGCTGGTAACTTCTTAATATATGTTTATTGATTCATGTTTCTGATTATGTGATGTTTTATGTAGCTTAATATATCAATTAATTATGGAGTTTCTATACGTTACAATATTACATAACATCACTGTATCAAAAATATTCTATATGCTGATTTGGTATGCTTAAGGAGTTAAGGGTGATATTTGTATGGGTTTTATGGTTGCGAACCTTCACATTATAGTCTCTCTATAGGAATTAGAAAATATGATAAGTAGTTTGGCATCATTTGTGCTAGTTAGTTGAGATTCATTCATTAGAAATTAAAACAATCATCTTCTCCCGAAGAGAGAAGGCTGTGGGTGTGGGGAGAGGTTCCTCCACCTTATAATGTCAAAATGAGGCTGCGATGGATTGAAATATTTCTTGACCTATGCTATGAAAGTATGAAACTGCTCTTTTGCATATTTCCTCTTTACCTAGGAATATACAGATGTGGTAGTTATCACAATTCAGTGAAATCACTTTTGAAGACTCAAGAGTGTAGTAGTAGTGGTTGTTGTGGAGACAAAAGATTGCTGCCGCTAAGTTGAAAACTTTTGAACTTTAGGGTATATACTTCAAGGCAACTTATACGATGTATGTGCCTTTTTACTAGCACTTGATTCTGATTTGAAATTCTGTTTTTTGTTGATGCAGGTCCCTTCTACATTAGGTCCTATAATTGTAATCTCTTGGCTCAGAAATGAGCTGCTAGAGCTGTGGGAAGGTTCACTACCAAATTTGAATGAAAAAGTTCATTCAGTTGAAGTATGATTACGAGTACTTGAATCCATTTCAGAGTATATACGATTATTCAGATTAAGGGCTTGGTAAATGTAAAGATACTTTTGGCACGAGTAATGCTTTTGTTTTAGCTTCTTAGAAACACCGCCTGTTGTATGGAAAGAGATAGATTACCTCTTATCAATGAAATTGTTGAATTAATTCTTCATTAAGTCCACTATTATCCTTGTAATTCATGGGAAATTCTGCATAATGTTTGATTATTAAACACTTAAGAGTTATGACATTGACTTTTATTTATTTATTTTTTTAATTTATGGGTCATTTGGGTCGTGCCATATGTTGATGTTGAACCCAATCCCCGCTCTTCAAATTATCCCTTCATCTATCAAAGATTAAGATCCCCATATACTCCTCCATGAGGACTGAAGAGCTACAATTAGGTGACTGAGAAGCATCAAGGAAATCACGGTTATATTTGGCCTTCATTACCTTCCTCAACATAGACTCCTTAGCACGAACAAGGTGCCACGCTTGGGGATGGATGGAGGAAAAACAAAAACCAAAATGTAAAGTTTTCTTTACTTGGGGATGGAGGGAATACATAAATGGTACAATAGGAATCAAGGAATTATAAAATACTTATTTAAAAAAAATCCATTGGAATAAACTGAATTTCCAGCATTTAACTTTTGAGAAGACATTAGAGATCATAAACATTACGTCAGAATATGCAACCAATGTCTACATAATTTTAGAACATGAGAGTTGAATCAGATTTACATAAGCCAATTACAAGCAGCAGTTGTTGAGACTGCAGAATTCAGCGAGCACGACGCGGGCGAGGATGTAAAGAGCCGAGACGAAAGATACGTTCAGAAAGAAATCCATGGGATGGATGCTTAATGGTTTCGCATGACGAACATCCAGCAGATTCATTACCTGTTTGAGGAGCAAAAAGAGGCTGTAAATAATTGAGGGTAGAAATTCTGAAGTTGTGATTGTCAATAAATTATTTGCGAGGCTTACTTAAAAGAGCACACATACTAGAAATAACTTACAAGAAGCAATGCAGCAGGAGGCTAGGGTCTTTTTTTACCTTTTAAGATTCGACAATGAGTTACTGAATTATACGGTGGATCTTTGATACCACGAAGCTCGGCAAAGAAGAGCTTGGTTGGAGAATCCTCATCGCCATCAGAAGTCCTTTGTTCCTTAGCAGTGAAGTTGCAGTGGACCCAAATTCCATTGCATAACATCGCATTGCTAGCCAAGGCATCTACAAGCTGATAGTTTTTCCGCTGCAGATTACAAAATGCAAGTGCAGAAATTAAAGAGTGTATGTACAGTAACATGATTTTAAGCAGAAAAGAAAGAGAAAGGATATACTTCTGGTAAATAAAGTATACAAGTACATACGTATTTCTTATTGTAGAATTCCAAAGCATGTTCAGCAGCCTCAACATTTTGACGCTTAAGCTCCTCTGTGAAGTCTCTTTTTGGATAACTTTTTTTTTTTGAAAGAACACAAAGGAGCAGAAGTATTAATATGTGGCATCCAACTCCGCAAGTTAAACATTAGTTTCCAAAATTATTAAAAAAAAAAAAAAACAATAAATCTTCTTCATTATATCTAATTTTATACGGGAAAAGGGAGCTATTTACAAGTTACAAGGTCGATTGAGTATTTGTGTTATTGAAAAAACAGGTACAAGTCCAAAAAAACCCACATATTGTACTTGCACATCAATGCTTGTGACAAGGCAGAATGGTGAAACGAATAGCCAAACAACTACAATGGTCGGGGGGTGTATTCGTGTATAAAAAAGATTGAGGGTAGGCTAATTACAAGTTATAAGGTCGGTTCTTGATCTTGGTAAGGCGGAATGGTGAAATGCAAAAAAACACAACAACTAGAATGCTAGCAAAATTATTATGATGAGCTGGATAACATAACCAATAAGGATAACTAATTGTCTGTGTTACAGTCAATAATGAATTCAGTCTAAACTAAACAATTTGCAAGATTTCTCACAACAAAGAGGGTTGAATGTTAAAATAGAGACAAGTAATCAAGTATGGCACACTATGAATTCCCAAAATTACTGCAACACAGAAGATGAATACATCAATTGATACCATATTAATTGCTCAATTTGTTAATAAATTCTCTTTAAATTCATAAACATCCAAACCCTAAATTCTCTCAATCTCAATTGAAATTCTTCAAAATCAAACAACAACAAAACAAATAAGGAGTTGCGGGTCAGAAAACCTACGTGTATTCAATTTCCCCTCTAATTGGAGACCGGGGACCTCCCCACGCATCGTAGTCGTCCTCAGAATTTCTGACAATTGCAACCAATTTCAATGTGTTAATCATCTAATTGACAAATTCATATATATATATATGGTTCTAAATTTTTCCAAAAATTAAAAAGCAGGAAAATAAATTACTCTTGTTCATTCAAAGATTTGAATTTCTTAGTTGTTTCCTGCGAATCAGAAAGTGCAGAAACTCTCTTCATTCTCAGCGTCTCCTTGATTCTGTTGTAGGAAGAGATAGATTGATCAACAGTTAATTCAAAATCAAAAACCCTAAAAAGTATATCAAAATAACACACACCATTCAATTGAGATACTGAAAATTGAAGAGAATTCAAAGAAACAATTTGAAGAAAATCGACATACCCAAAATTCCTTTCCAAGTTTTAACCCTAACTAATCTTCCAGATTTCCCTCAATAAAAAAAAAATCTTCCAGATACCCTGAATAATACAATACATACGGTATATATAATGTCCGTAAGTCGGTTCGTGGTGCCTTGTACGGTTATACCAGTATTTCTTACGAGTAGTTCTTACAATATGGGCTCCGAAATTGGGCTGGATTATTTGTCAACCTTTCATTTATGCCATCAAATGTACACGAACTTTTAAATAAAACGGCATCCGTTATAAAGTGACAATGAAAGGCGCAAAAGTTACTCTGATATATATAAGAGTTATATATGCTTCATTGATAAATTTGACAAAAGTGATACTAAATTTGACAAAAGTGACACTAAATTTGACAAAAGTGAACTCGATGTACAGTAAGGCCTTGTTCTTTTACGTTGAAGTTCAGTTCAACTCAGTTCAGTATAGTTTAGTTCAGTTCAGTTCAGCTCAACTCCTAATTTCCTTCTCTTATAAACTATTCAGTTCAATTTAGTTCAGCTGAGTTCAGTCAATGAGAACAGATCCTAAATTACTGAAAACCGGGTGTATACAAAAGTGATTTTAATCTATAACCGCGGAGTACAGGAGTATATATACTTCGTACTCCGTATTTTTTATTGGCAATAGCTTACGAGTGTCACGGGACGTTGTATAAGCTAACTAAAATTAAAAATAAATATTAATTACACCGATCGATGAGTGATTTGGGCATACATTTCGCGTTTCTTTTTAGTTAATACGTTTCTTTAGTCACGTTTGTCAATGCACAACTTCAATCCTTAATATCTTTAATTACCGAAAAGCAAAAGTTATAAAAAGTTGACATTTTGAAAATGTATCCCACGACAAATTTAATAAGATCTCACATGATTATATTTTTCATTACGCATAAATCACAAAGCACGATCAAAGAGAGGTGTGTGAATAGTGATAAGGAAGTAAGGAACTGTACACTCTGTTCATTATTTCATTAGAAGCACCAGTATCTGAAACCCAACAACGATACGTGGGCTTCAAATTTCAACTGAAATACAATCAATTACATTATTACAAGACCAAGCTCTATAATTGTGCATCACTCCAATAGTCCAATATAAGCAATGTTTCATGATCGACATAAATTAAAGCATTTAAACAGAGGTTGGAAACTCAAAATACAATTACTCCAATTTCATAATCACCATTTGAATAATCAATTCATATACCAATCCACGTAAATCATCTGAAAACTTTAAAGGAGTGATTCACAACTGTGAACCCTCCATCAACCACAAGATTATCCCCACTTACATACTTTGCCTCGTCGCTTGCCAAAAAAAGCACACAATTAGCAACATCATCAACTGTCAGCTCCACCCCTTTCAAATTGGCGTTTTTTGCACTGAAGGCACGGACACCAGCAAAAACATCTTCGGTCCTCTCATCCTCAGGCAAATGAGCCACGGACAAGTTTGTTGGAATCGCGTAGGGAGAAACACAGTTTACTCGTATCCCATGCAGTCCTAGTTCAGCTGCCACACTCTTTGTTAGTCCCAAAACAGCATGTTTAGACCCTGTGTAAGCATGTGGACCACAACCTGCTACAATGCTTGAAACACTAGAGATTGAAATAATGGATCCTTTTGTAGATGGGATCATTACTCGAGCAGCATGCTTCATCCCTAGAAACACACCCTTCACATTTATGTTGAATGTCCTCTCAAAATCAGATAGGTCTACATTACGAATGTCACTGCAAGGAGGACCCGAAATCCCTGCATTGTTCACCATAATATCAAGAGCACCAAACTTTTCAACTGTAAAGTCAACAGCATGCCGGACATCATCTTCTTTGCTAACATCACAATGGGTGAAACAGATGTTCGAGTCACCACCAAGAGAATCAAAGAGGCGTTGGCCATCATCATCATTTATATCTACAAAACATACTTTTGCACCATTATTGTGGAATAAACGCACAATGCTCTCTCCTATTCCATTGGCTCCTCCGGTTACCAAGGCCACTTTTCCTGATAACCTGGAGATCAAACACAAGAGTGACATAGTATGAAACAGGTTAGAATACAAGAATGTACAACCATGTCAAGATCATATCTTATAAGGTACTAGATCTTTTCTGTTTCACATACTTTAAACTCGAGTAAAAACCAATTTTTAGTAAGCAAATAGAGAGTCCTACACACTATGACATGCTATGTATGACGGAGTACAAGTTTATTATTCTCATCATTATATTACTAAGGCTTGCTACTAAATGGTGGAAACTATTAATGATCGTCATTCTTACTCTAATACGAGTATGCTGGTTCACTTCGTAGCTACCACTACATAAAGGCTAAAGTGTTATTACACATTATAAGCAGTATCAGGCCATGAAGCACTTCTAACAGACCCCTGTTACATGTTGATGAAACTAATGGATATACTACGGAGTATCATCTAAAAGTCATATGCAACCTTCATAGCCAAAATAAACATCCCAGTCACTAATTAAACGTCATTTCTCTATTGTGTAGCTGACTAGCTATAATAACCATTAACAATGACTTATTTGTACGAGTATATGCTTAGACTGAACCAAATACATTATATGCAGATTTCCGGTTCAAATTACATTATTAACATGACTATTAATTTATTAATTATTTACTCATAGTTCAAATTACATTATCAACATGACTATTAATTATTTGATCTTAAACCCAATTTGATACAATTTCACTTCACACTAAGAAGAACAAACAAGAATGCAAGAATCATCCAATCCCTTAAACACTGATTACAATCACCATGATTAGCTCTTATCGCATACAAATAACATCAATTTAGCAACAGCAAGTCAACAACAACAGCAAAACCTACTTTAATTCAGATGTGATTAAAATCGGGCTGAAAGCCCGACTTGGACTGGATACATTCTGGCCCGTAAACCCGGCCCAAAGTTGCTCATAATCTAAAAACAGTGTGATTTTCTTTCAAATGAAAAACCGGCCCAAAGCAAAGCCCGAATTTGGTCCAACCCGGCCCTGATCAGCTCTATTTGGATTGAACTCTAGTTTAAATTAATTAAAGATTAATCAAAAGCATACTATTATCCAATGATGTTGCTTTTTAGCAAACATCAGTCCACCTAACATTGTGAATTATCTGGCCCACAATTCCAACTGAAATATATTCCACCTTAATAAATAATTTTATTTAAAAAAAAAAAGAAAAATTCTTCAAATGATCAAAACCAGCATTAAGGTATCAAAATAATCAAATGAATTAAGATTAAGAACCCAGAAAATTTGTGCATTAGATACAAGTAGATATAACATTCAAAATCCAATCATTAAACCCAGATCAAATCAAGCAAATTAGCAGTAAGTAATAAAAAAAAATGATAAAAATAAAGGTAATAAAAAGCAGAAATTGATAAAGAACAAACCTTTGAAATGAAGGTTGAGAATTCAAAGAGTTGGTGTTTGAAGTTTCCATTGATTATTCTAAAGCTTATTCTTCTTGTTCTTCTTCTTTGAGACTTTGAGTTGTTGTTGTATGCAAGTGTTTGGAGTAGAATACAGAATTTATTAAGTACAAAAAACAAAAAAAATAAAACACATGACAGCATGTTGTACATGTGGCCAATGTGGGTGGGTCACTGCCTGTTTTTATTTATCTTTATTTTTCTTTTTAAAAAGTTTTTTTTCTGGTGCTAGATATTGCAATTTGTACTGGTAATTGTTAACAGTTGAAAGAAACCTCGTAAAAGTCGTTATTAGTTGATTTAAATTATTTTCTTTTGATGCATTAATGGGATCGGATAGAAAAGAGTACTCATAATAATCTATGATATTTGCACCAAAAAAAAAATAATAATCTATGATATGATTGATATCTATTAATTACAAAATAAGTGGCTCATTTTGTCCGCCACATATGTTAATACAGAGGTTTAATTAATACAAATACTATGTTTGATTACTACGAAGTATTAAAGTAGTTGGAGCTGGGAACTAGGAGAGTTTGCTAACAAATTGATAGTCGGAAACTATATATTGAGACAATTATAATAAAAACTCACTTAAATATTTATAATCTTATATAAAGCACCAACATAGGTTAAACTTGAGTATGTGAATAATATAAACTTAATGTTTCGAAACAGATTCATTAAGTTGAGAATGATACAACAACAATTTACTTATTTGCAGGTTGATAAAATTCAACCTTAAAGTTGTCAAATTATATGCTTGTAGTTTAAAGATGATTTAGATACAAATGCATTGTGTTGCAAGGAGCAGATCTTTGTCATCATCGACTAGAGAACAGAAACTTGTCATTTAAAGTTACCTAAAGAATGATTAACTGATGCAAATCCTCCATCAATCACAAGATTATCTGCACTTATATACCTTGCCTCATCGCTTGCCAAGAAAAGCACAGCATTAGCCACATCGTCTGCTGTCAACTCCACCCCTTGCAGATTTGCTTCCCTTGCAACGAATCTCCGGAAATCAGCATCTGCATTACCATCCCTCTCTTCCTCAGGCACATGAGCCAAGGCCAAGTTTGTTGGAACTGCATAGGGAGAAACACAATTAACCCTTATCCCATGCTTTCCTAGCTCGGCTGCTACATTCTTTGTTAGGCCTAAGACAGCGTGTTTGGATGCTGCATATGCATGAGGGCTTAGCCCTCCTACGACTGCAGCAACACTACATAGTGAAATTATGGAACCTTTCTTTAATGGGATCATAACTCTAGCAGCATGCTTCATCCCAAAAAATACACCCTTCACATTTACATCCAACACCTTCTCTACATCAGCACGATCTATCTCACGGATGTCCTTGAAAGGAGGATCTGAGAGCCCTGCATTGTTCACCATTATATCGAGAGTGCCAAACTTTTCTACTGTAAAATCCACAGCTCGTCTAACATCATCCTCATTGGTAACATCACAGTGGAAGAAACATATGTTCGAGTCATCACCAAGAGAATCACAGACGCGTTGGCCAGCTTCATCACTTATATCTACTAAACATACTTTTGCTCCATGCTTGTGGAGTGTGCGCACTATGCTCTCTCCTAATCCTGCAGCTCCTCCAGTTACGAGTGCTACTTTCCCCAATAACCTGAATATATATGAATGCATATTTGCACATACAGTGAAACAATTCAGGTAACAAAATAAATGCATCAGGGAAAATTAATTTGTTACCCTGCAGCTAACCAGCCACTTACGAGGTATTACAGATTATTTTCAGGACAGCAGAAAGTTCAGACTACAGGCTTATGTGAACAGATCAACCTATAACATTTCTTCAGACTAGTCCTTTTTTGCTAGGAGAGCAGGAAGTTTAGACTACAGGAACATCAGATAAATTCTTTACCATTTTTCTAGAACAAGTACTGAAAATCCGGAAGTTCAGATTACAGGATCATTTCATTTTGTCAGACTACAATAATCTGGCTATGAGATCAGGAAGTTCAGCAAGGAAAATGCTACTCACAAGGAATTAGAATATGGATGTCAGGGAAGGACACAATTCCTCATAATGCAGTATTTAACATGGCTACAGTCATCAGGGTAAAAGGCCGCTAAGCCCCAGAATCTACATTAACTTGTAGAATTTCATTACTACCTTCCTTTGTCCAAATCTACCAGTCACGCACGTAATTAGTTTGAACTATATAAATACCATTTAACATACGATCTGAATCATGACTAGTTCAAAAATGCGACAAATAACTGAGTACAGAGAGTATACAATGTTTGAAATATGTAGAAACTAAGAAAAACTCCTCTAGGATGGGAAGATACAAGACTAAATATCAATTAGACAATTATATACAGAAGCAATTAAGATACAGAAGTTGCAGCTAATCTAGAGCAAACTAGTGATCATAGAATTAAGCTAAAACAAAAGTCTGATGTGATTAATTACCTTTGGGTTGGAGATGGAGGATTAATACAGCTACTAATTGCTGCCATTAGTTTTGAGCTATCTTTATCTCTCCTCTCTCTATCTCTCCACCTATCTTTATATAATCCATTACTTAGTTATTTTCCACCAAAAATATACATGTTGTACCAAGGTCTCATTTGTAATTGACTTAATATAAGGTTGTGTTTTGGTCATCAATCACCTTGAGTTATTTTCCACCCGAAATATATATGTTGTGCGAAGGTGTCATTTGAAATCGAATTTAAGGTCAATATAAGTTACACAAGTTCAATTTGATTTATAACTAAAATGTACAATAGTACAAGTGTCAATTTAATCTATTAAGTGAAAATAAAGTGAATAGAACAAACCATAAATTTTAAAATTAGATTGAGATGAAAGCTTGTTCAATTGGACATAATTAAGCTAGACTTGATCTAATTTGTTAAACCAACTATTAAAAGTAACTAATTTTACTATAAGTAGTCTTATAGTCCATTAAAGTACTGATTTTGGCAAACAATCCTAATGTGGGTGTGTGGCACACACCGCACACCTTTTCCTTATATGGTCCATGAAGACATTACATAGTAGATAAGATGATTAGTACTTCGTATATGAACTTATTTGGAGTTTGGACTTTTAAAAGCGTGTCAATTTTTGGTACTATGTATCAAATTTTGTATTGGGTTTTCCCAATCTAAACTCAGCTTTAAATTTATGAGCTAGGTGGTGTAGCTTTACATTTTGTAAACTGGTTATTCGATCCACCAATCTCATTTTCAATGTCTAAATTGATTAAATGTAGTAATACTCCATATTTCATATAATTTTAAGATTTTAATGATTTAGTTTTATTCGATTCAACTCGGGTCATTTTTTTAGAATTTTTTTTTTGAAAAAACAAAAAATTACAAAACGACGTCGTTCATGGTCTTGCTAAAACCCTCTCAAATACTCTCCTGAAATTCTGAAAACGCAAAAACTTCCCTCCTCCGAGTCCTCTCTTCAGTTCTTCTCCCTTAACACACAAACAGTCTTGTTCACCAAAGAGGAGAGAGAAAAATGGGGACATCGGTGCAGGTAACACCTTTGTGCGGTGTATACAACGAAAACCCACTTTCGTATTTGGTCTCCATTGATGGCTTCAACTTCCTCATTGATTGCGGTTGGAATGACCATTTTGACCCCTCCCTTCTTCTACCCCTCTCTAGGTTTTGTGTCCCTCTTCTTTCCTTTCAATTTTGCTTTACTCTATTCTGTAATTTCTATCTGTATTAATTTTGTAGCTAAAACATAGTTTCATGATATTATGTTGATTGGTTTCTGTATTTTTAATTAGTTTCAGAAATTATTTATGCTTGTGAATTGAGTTGAATTTACTTAACCCATTTAGGGTCTTTAAAACGGTTTGAATGCCGTGTTGTTTGCTTAAAGGTCTTGGTGTTAGTGGGGTTGTGCTAGATGGAGAAATAAATTTAATTTGTGCTATAATTTGGAGTGAAAGAATGGATTAATGTAATTCATGTAATTGATCAGGAAATCAATTCAATAAAGGGTTATTCTTTCGTTGTATAAAAGGTTTATGATTTGTGGGTTTTGGGGTTTATATGTTAATATTGTTCCTTTGAAATGTATCTGTGATAATGACTCGTCGGAGTAGTTTTTAGGTTTGGTACTTTAATATTTGGGGATGCCCTTGGTGATTATGAAATGTTGGGTATTGACATTTTTGTTTGGAGCACATTGGTATGAAGCTATGAACCCCTCTACACAAATGAAAGCATTTGGTATAATTTATGTAGTATTTTGGGATGCAAAATGAAGTGGTTGCTTTCTACCAATAATCGTAGAGGCTGTGATTGGGCAATTGAGATGCTTAAAAATTTAATTACGGAGTATAAAGTATTTTGGAGATTTGCACTTAGCCTTGATTGTGAGGGGGTAGATATGGCTATAATTTTTACATGTAGCGGATTGTTTTTCAGTAAAGCCTCTCGATCCACCTCTGTTTGCTTACAATCTTATAAACCTCTTTTTACTAGGCTCGAGCTTGATGATAGCTCTGGATTAAACTTTAAAAACGTAGTTGAGCATCCGAGCATTAGTTATAATTATTATGGATCTGATTTAAGCGTGAGTAAAATATATTCATCTGAGTTAAGATCTGCCAAGGGATTAACATAGCATCAGAAGGATTGTATAAATGATAATCTTTGTGGCTAAATGCATCAGTAATCATGTCATTATGGATGCTTTTCTTGTACTACTATATGTCTGTTGCAACTCTTTTAAAATAATTATTTTTTCCTCCTTTTTTTGGGGTGTGAAATCATGGGTTGAGGAAAGGGGGATAATCTGGTCAGTAGAGGCTCAGAACTAGGCAAAATAATTATTTTCATCACGTAATATTGATCACAGACAAAGCACTAGAGCATCCCATTCAACAAATTTATCATTCCTTGTGTGAAATGCAGGGTAGCTTCTACTGTAGATGCTGTTCTCCTATCATACCCTGATACACTGCATCTTGGTGCTTTGCCATATGCAATGAAGCAGTTTGGGCTCTCCGCACCAGTTTATGCAACAGAACCAGTCTACAGACTAGGTCTTCTGACTATGTATGATCACTATCTTTCACGCAAGGTAAATTGCTATCTATCTTTTAGCCAAGTTAAGTCTTTGAGATTTGTGTGCTCTATATATCTCATTTACTCTTGCAATCTCTTAAAAGCAGTACATATTTGATCAATCTTAAAGTTGAGTGTATTGAGCTTGTGTCTTCTGAGGAACCCCTGTTATGAGTTTCCAAACTATTGATTGATTTAATTTTACGCAATTGAATGATGAAACAAATTCAGCATCATGACCAAACTTTAGCAAATACTGTTTTTTTTTTAATGACTTACTAGAGCTAGCATACATCTTTGTCTATGCTTTTCTGCTGGAGTAGAAAATAAAAACAAATTTACTTGGTGTTGATAGAAGGCTGTAGATGATAAGCGAAGTAATAGAATGAATAGTTGTTTTTTTTATTTTTATTTTTATGAAACTTAATACTACAATAGTACACCTTATGTTTCTTGTTGAAACTTTGACTGAAAACAGATCAACATGCTGTTAATGTGATATCTGCTATCTAAATTTGCAATCTTATCCAACTGTGCCATATGCAATTGCTAATTCTTCTTGATCATCTGCAGCAAGTGTCAGATTTTGACTTGTTTACACTGGATGACATTGATGCTGCTTTCCAGAATGTGACACGACTAACTTATTCCCAGAATCATCATCTGTCTGGTTAGTGCCATATCTGTGCATCTTTTCAGATCACAAAGTAGATAAATTTATGATGATAAATCAGTGAAGTTGGAGATAAATTTCTGAGACTGTACTAGCTTGTGAACTTGGCATATGAGACTATGATGTTGGTGGCTAACTGGTTATGAAAATTGATTCACCTACATCTCCTTGGTTAAATTTACTTTTTGACCAACTATAATAGCTTTTGGCTCATTATTGGCTATTAAATTCTACTTTACCTGTTATTTATTATGGGTGCAAACTATCTAGTTTTACAAGTCAATGATGAATCAGAAGAGTTGAAAATGATCTATCAATATTTTTTAGATGTAATCTTGTATGGCTCATTTGGTTTTGATTTTGATATTGCTCTTCATTATAGACAAAGGTGAAGGAATTGTTATTGCTCCACATGTGTCTGGGCATCTACTTGGAGGTACTGTGTGGAAGATAACCAAGGATGGGGAGGATGTTATTTATGCTGTAGACTTTAATCATCGCAAGGAAAGGTTTGCTGTCTGTTGTTGAGCTTCATCTGAATATGTTTTACTGCTTGGTTGTGGAATCTGCTTATAATAAGGCTATTGACTTATCAACTGGATATCAGGCATTTAAATGGAACAGTTCTTGAATCATTTGTTCGCCCAGCTGTGCTAATAACAGATGCTTACAATGCGTTGAACAATCAACCTCCAAGACGCCAAAGGGATCATGAATTCTTAGGTTGATTTCTTTCTTTATCCCCCTTTTGCCTCATTTACTTCTCTTTGCATATATGTGATGTAATGTACATGCATACGTGCATACATACAAATACAAATACAAGTTTATATATATTTCTTCAATATTGGATTGCACCGCCATAGACAAGGGTAGTGAATCAAATTACTAAGCTTCCTTGGAGTGATTATAATTAGGAGTTAGGACCACTGATGGTCTGCATATTTCCTCATTAACAAGTTGCAAACTCCTAATAGTGCAAAGAACAGTGTGTTTTTTACAAGTATTTTTTTTTGGCATTACTGAATGTTATATCATATATAAGCTCTTTCTTCCTCTCCATGTTGTTAGGTTTCTTTGAGACTTTGCTATTAAACAATTCGTAGTCTTTATACATTCCCTCATGCATGTAACAAATCATAATACTAATATTTCATAATGCTGAGATAATTTCTTAGTTTTCCCACTTCACTTGTGTAGATGTTATAGTGAAAACACTCAGAGCTGACGGAAAGGTGTTACTTCCGGTCGATACTGCTGGGCGAGTACTGGAACTTCTTTTGATACTGGAACAGGTATTTCCAAATGTTGTAGTCCTTTCCTATATGGATTGATGTCATCCGTCAAGTAACTGATGCTATGATCGTATTGGAAACTGCAGCACTGGGCACAGCACCATTTGACTTTTCCAATCTTCTTTCTCACTTATGTTTCCTCAAGTACAATAGACTATGTGAAAAGTTTTTTGGAGTGGATGAATGATTCAATAGCAAAATCCTTTGAACACACACGTGATAATGCTTTTCTTCTGAGGTATGTAGTTTTGCTTTCCTTTATGCTACTCATATTTGTATATTCTTATGGGCATCATCAATATAATTTTTTTGCATATGATCTGCTAATGAAGCATACCAATTTTTTTTCAAGGATGTATTGATTTTCTTTAACTGCTATCTCTGATTTCTTTTATTTTCAAAATCTCAAGTCTGTAGTTGGCCTGAGTTAAAATAAAAATTATTTATGTATGGATAATCGCTTACTAGGCATTTCTACAAACACTTGAAGGCACGTCTCGCTTTTGATCAATAAGGGTGAACTGGAGAAAGTTCCTGAAGGTCCAAAGGTAGGTTATATGCAAAGTTTTTATTTATTCGTTTATCACTTTTCATATTTGTATCCAATAAATTGTTCCCATTGTGCAGATTGTTCTGGCATCAATGGCCAGTCTTGAAGCAGGTTTCTCTCATGACATATTTGCTGAGTGGGCTACTGATCCCAAGAATCTTGTTCTTTTCACAGAAAGAGGGCAGGTAATCTTTTGTTTTGTCTGATATTATGACATTGCTAAACAATAATGCTGAAGTTGCTTGAAATTTCTTGCTAAGCATTTTTTACCGTTAAATTCCCTTGTATTCTTACTTTCTTATTTTTGCAAGCTCTAGGATGAGCCCTTCTACCTTGCGAGTTTGGAGATAATGAACCAATTTATTTGCTTCCCTTTAATGTTCTAGATCAAGAATTTATATATACATATAAATATTGATTTTTGACTGATTTTTGTCTGGCATTTGAAATAGTTTCAGACATACGGAGTAACAATATCTTATGACTGCCCCTGCATGCTGAGTTTTGTTTTTTTTTTTTTTTTTTTGGTATGCAGTTTGGCACATTAGCTCGAATGCTGCAGGCAGATCCCCCTCCAAAAGCTGTAAAAGTTACATTGTCAAATAGAGTGCCTTTGGTAGGAGAGGAGTTAGCAGCATATGAAGAAGAGCAAAACCGGAAAAAGGAAGAAGCTTTAAAAGCCAGTCAAATCAAAGAGGAAGAAGTGAAGATATCACATGGATCTGATCCTAATTTGGGTGATCCAATGGTGATTGATACTCGTGAGATACATGGCCCATCAGATGGTATGTCAAATTTTTATGTGATGACATCGGATACGCTATCAATTTCCTCAGAGAGTATAAAATAAGGCAATATTGATGACGAATCTGTGAAATTGTTCTGTGATGTTGTGGAACTTTTACTAAATCACTTTATTACAATAAGGTCACTGACTTTATGTCATTAGAGTTGCCAGACCTTTTCAATCAACTATTGTGGCAAACTTATTGATTCATTTTCTTAGGGAGGGTTATGCATGTTTTATCAGTTATGCTTGCAGTCATTTGTTGGACTCACATGTGTAGTTGACATGCTCGCTGCATTAATATTTTCTTATAGTACTTGTGTCCTTTAAGCTGCGTTTTATATTTAATTTTGACGTTGTTTGAAGAATTGAAGGTAATAGCACTCGGTATATTTAAATATATGAAGGGACATAATTCTATACCTAAAGCCATTTTCATCTTTTCTTCCCTTGAGAAATGAAGGCTTCTGTCCCATACTCCCTCTTTTGAGATTAACTATGTTCATTATTAGATTTGTCATGACAAAGTTTGCACATTGCATCTTTCTCGGCCTAATTGTTGGGGAAGATGGGGGGGGGGGGGGGGTCAATCTATTTGCAATTGTTTAATATTGGGTTGATTCTAACTTGTTGGTACCTTTGCTCAGGTGGAACATCTGTTGGTGGGCATAAAGACATTTTGATCGATGGATTCGTTTCACCTTCAACTAGTGTAGCCCCTATGTTTCCCTTTTTTGAAAATTCTGCTGCATGGGATGATTTTGGTGAAGTCATCAATCCTGATGATTATATGATCAAGGAAGATAATATGGATTTCTTACAGGTTGAGTTTGCTAATCAAAGTACTGTTATTGGATCTATTTGTTGTATCAAATGGTTGCTGGTTTGTTGTTCTATATTTGTGGCATTGTTGTTCACTTGTTCTTATAGAAATTCATAACCAACGACCATTTACCTTTTTCTCTTGATCTCAGCTGCAAGAATCATGTCATATTAAGTTGATAATAAATTTGCCACACTGTGTTTTTTGTGCAGGGTGGTGGAGATCTCAATGGAAAACTTGACGAAGGCTCAGCTGGCCTTATGCTTGATACTACTCCTTCCAAAGTTGTATCCACTGAATTGACCGTAAGTTTCTTTTAATTTTCCTCCTTGCTCAACTCGTGGATTCATTCAATGTGGACAAGACCTAACTTTTGTATATTTTCTTTTCCACCTACTGGTACACAATTATTAGTCTTGTTAGCTTTTCAATAATTGTTCTAAGACCTTGATAAGGTGCTTATATTCAGGATACTTTTTACCCAATCACTTCAGGACAAAGTATTCGAGGTTGAATCAATTTTGTATCTCATTTGACATCGGTGCAAACTCTGTTTTGTTTGATTCAGTTGTGCATTTCACCTTTTGGTCTATGTTTCCATAATTGGCATATTTGGTTGCTACAGTTGCTGGTATATGCTTTGGCTTTCTTTGAAGTAGTTTGGGGCCATACAGAGGCAAATTTATTGGCTTACTCTTAAACCTCAACCTGAGATAAAACAGAGAGGAAAGTGAACATTGCATGCAAACGTAACCATAGCAGGAGTTACTTGCACTTTGTGAATGGCTGTGTTTATTTCACTGATCTCTGTGCTTTCAGAATTGTAGTTAATGTTGATACTATTCGTAATGTTTCAGGTGCAAGTGAAGTGTTCACTGGTCTACATGGATTATGAGGGCCGCTCTGATGGCCGATCGATTAAGTCAATTCTTGCTCATGTGGCTCCTCTAAAGCTTGTAAGAATGATTTTTATTACCTTAATTGTAAATCTCTATTTTAATTACTTGTATGTCTTAAACTGTACATATGTGATGTGTATGTTAGAATGATGGCACATAGCCTGCATTATATGTTGGTTGAATATTAATGCACAAATAAAAGGCGTTGGTTGAATATTAATGCACTAATAAAACTATTATTGGCTATCACTTGAATTAAAATCATAATAGCCTAAACCAAATTATTAATTATCTTATTAAGCGTGATTTCAAGTACAAATTTCCTTTAAACCTGCATAAAAGGCGTGATCAAACAATAACAACAAATATAATATCAAGCAACATGAAAATAATAATAATAATAATTATAACAATCATCACAACCATGTTAACAATAAAGCATAAACATAATAGCAAGATCCTAGGCATGATACTAACAAGATTAATAACAAGATCCTAGGCATTGTTATTATTATCATGTTCCTCTCCCCTGCTCCAGATTCCTTTGTTTCGGAAATTGAAATAGCCCTATTTTTTTCCCTTTTTTCTTTCAGGTTTTGGTGCATGGATCAGCTGAGGCTACCGAGCACTTGAAGCAACATTGCTCTAAGAATGTTTGTCCACATGTTTATGCCCCTCAAATTGAAGAAACAATTGATGTCACTTCTGATCTTTGCGCTTACAAGGTACAGACTGCAGGACGTAGTTTTGTAAAGATCTTCATGTGATAGTAGATAGGCATTTTTATTTGAACATCTGTTCTCTCCGCAGGTGCAACTCTCGGAAAAGTTGATGAGCAATGTTCTGTTTAAGAAAGTAAGTCGTTGAAGTATCACATGATTGATGTTAAACTGTGAGATGGGCATGGATTGCTTTTACTTTACGTTGGCTCTATTATCTTTTCACCAAATCTCAATATATAATGCATAACTCAATTGTCTATCCTCTCTATTTTGGAATATTCAGAATATAGGCTTGGTGTCTTGAATTAGTGTCAGACTCTAGGAATGCTGTTCAAGTTATCTAGCTTTAGCAATATCCATCACTGTTATCTATTATTGCCTCTGTTTCTAAATGGTAGGCAATTACTGGATGTCATTGCGTAAGAATTGAGTTGGAATATCATAAGTTTTGTTTTTCATCAGAGTTGTACATCCCCATCTCATGTACAAGATGATCTTGCCTTGAAAATAATAATCTAGGAGGTATCATTAAGGGTAATATCTAAAATGGGCAAGTTGAACGTTTACATTACTATATTTAGAAAGTAGCATATATGCCATCATGAGAATTAAGTAGGAGCTTTGTGTGTGTGTGTGTGTGTGTGTTTGTTTTGGCATTATCCTCAACTTCATGGTTGAATACTGTGATTGTTGTTGCCTGGGGTGAGATCCCTTTCTCTCTTCCATATGGGTTGTACCTTCTGGGCCACTTATCCAGCTTCCAGGAGAGGGGGGGTGGGCTTGTAGGGTGTTAATTTGGCCTTTACTCTTTTAAAGCATAGCATCAATCGTTGGTAATATGACCAAGTGTATATTAGTATATTCCGTAAAGCTCTTGTGTATAGTTTCATTTTGTCATACTTCTCCGTTTCACATTATTTGACACATTTTGACTATGGATACTATTCACATAGCTTTACTTTGATTTCCTTTTGTGATTTTACTTTGGAAAAAATAAAACGTATCTATATGGAATCTTGTTTAATATTTTCCATTTAAGCTTTTATAATTTATTGGTATTGAAGAGAATCTTGGCAACCTAAAAATATTTGTCGACTAAAGTTTAACGGAAAAAAGTATACTACTAATACTAGCATTAACATTGACTTTTCTCATTCATCTTCTATGTCCTTTTGCTCTGGTTATGTGCTTATACCAAATCTGGCAGCTTGGAGATTATGAAATTGCTTGGATTGATTCTGAAGTTGGCCAAACTGAAGGTGGGACACTTTCATTGCTCCCTCTGTCAAATCAAGCTCCAACTCACAAATCAGTTCTGGTTGGTGACATTAAAATGGCAGATTTCAAACAGTTTTTAGCTAGTAAAGGCATCCAGGTAATGTTCTCTCATGACTAACTTTGTGGATTTTGATTGACATGTAACTATGTAAGTCTTACAAGAATCTACTCAATTTTCAGGCAGAATTTTCAGGGGGAGCCTTGCGGTGTGGAGAGTTTGTTACCTTGCGTAAAGTTGGAGACCCTACCCAAAAGGTTAGTTCTCATTTTACCATCAAACATGGCTTTAGTATCTTCTGGGTGACCATGTAAGCTGATCTTTTTCATTTAATCTATGATGTAGGGTGGTGTAGCCGGGAGTCAGCAAATTGTCATCGAAGGCCCTCTATCAGAGGAATACTATAAGATTAGGGATTATCTTTATTCTCAGTTCTATTTGCTCTAAGTGTGCCAATGTACACTTAGTCGGAACTTATACTCCGTAGTTATTTTTATTTCCTTACCTTCTGCGGAACGAATTATTTTGTACTGTGTAATATAACTAATATCATGTTGTATCAGAGCATTACAAAGCAAACTGTTAAATTTCAGATTCCTTGCTCTTAAGGGTCTGAGGTGTGTTTGACATGTAATTACAGCTAGTTCAACGAATTTGTTGGTCAAGTTTGGCATCTATAACAGAGTATTACTTTAGAGAGGTGTTGAAATTATTTAGGTAATTGAAATTGAGTTGATTGACCAAGGTTTCAATAATTATAGTAAATCTTAGTTAGCTTTGTATAGTTTCTACAACTATACAAGAACCTTTTAAATTTATACCCATCCTTTTGAAGCTACACTTTTTTCTACACACAGCTTATATGTTTACTTGATTAGTGAAGTGAGAATTAAAACCCTTAATTAAGTGATATAGTATAAAATCGTTTTAGAAAGTGAACAAATCTTAGTGTGTACTATTGTATTCAATCAAAGTTCAAGCTTTACCCAAAATATTTTAGATTAGGTGAATAAGTATATATTTTCAATAGGTAAAAACTTAAAAGTTTGCAATCCATGTCAAAATCACGCATTGTAATGGTGTCATATATTTCCTTTGTTTCGCTATAGATCTCTTCATTTACTTGTTTCACTATTAGTTTACTTGTTTCACTCTTAAACATGTTTGACAACAGTATCTAATCATGACAAAAATTTAATTATTAACACATGTAAATATCGTAAAAGTTGATATTTAAAAACTTGATATTTAAAAACTATACATTGAAATGATCTTGACAATCTTACACAAGATTTTGTTACTCACTAATAATTGTTGAATTGTGAGAAGTGATGTCTATTAGGATTCTTCTCCTTTTCATAAATTTTCTAAAAAAATAGTTAAATTAAATTATGTGATTAGTTAATAATTCGTATTGGTCATCTAAAAGAAAAAATAGATAATCAAATTGCTAATTTGGTTACCATTCTAATTTAAGGTCACTTAATTAGAATAAAATTTTGAGAACCCCTATCATGCATTCGGGTATACCTAGAGTTAGGTGTATATAAAGGTTTTACTTTATACTCTACTCATTCAATGATTTTCTTGCTACATATCTTCACTTATGCAAAAAATTTTAAAACTTCATAAAATGTGGATTATAATTTATAAGTTAGGTTTTTTTTTTTTTTTTTTTTTTTTTTTTTTTTTTTTTTTTTTTTTCAAATGTATTCTAATCTTCCATAAGATAAAAAAAATAATTCACCTTAGATAAAATATAGAAAGTACGAAGAAGATAACATTGTTGGATGATCACATCACCATTTTCGTCCTCTCTTCAGTACTCAACTTTCTAACAACAACCCCTCAATTTTCAAAATATCACTACACTTGTTCTATCACTTTCGAACATCTTCTTCTTTTTCAAGTGCCAAAATAAAGTCTTCCACCAAACAATCCCTCAACAAATTCACACAAATTTCCCCTTTTCATTTTCTGGGTAATTTTTGATTTTTATTTTATTTTCTGGGTTTAATTTTCTGGGATTTCTGAAATGAGTTTACTAACAACACCATCACCAAGAACAACATGGTGTTATCAACTTCAATTCAATTTCAAGTTCAGGAAATCTCAGACGCCATTGTTGCTTATCAAAGCTCGGGGTTCGAACCCTGGTAATTTCCGCCGCCATCATCTTCGAGTTCATTGTGTTGCACAAGATGAAGCTAAGAGTGGTAGTGATGAATCAGAACGGCGTCGTTCTGGGGATTCTTGGATTAATTTGAATGCTTCTTCTGTTGATGCTGCTTTGTCTGATTGGTTTGGAAATTCTAACCCTGATGATTCTGGCCAGAAAAATGGAATTGGAGGTGAAATTTTTGTTCTTTTGCTATTTTTAGATTATGGGTTTAATTGGGTTTAAGGGTTTTATTGTTATTGTGAGTTTTAGTTGGTTCTTTTAATTATTGATTGTTCTTAAGCTATTTGGGTTTAATTGGATTATAAAGGTTATTTTGTTGTAAATTTGGTTAATTGAATCAAGCTTAGTAAGAATGGTTGTGTAGTAAACTGTTAGAAAACATTGAATTATAATAGTTGTACTTAATTTAATATGTAATTGTGCATGATATGTGTTTCAGAACTTGGAAAAGCTTAATTGTTATAGTCTGTTAGTTTTGGTTCTTATTGAGAATGTGTAGCTACATATGTACAGGAATTTTGGAGGAAATGGTAGGTTTACACAATTATCGAATTATGCCGTTTTGTTTAGAAATGTGATAATTCATTATTTTGCTTGATAAGAACTTGTAACAAATGTCAAATGTATCCACAACTTATTGAACTGTTGGCAATTGAGTTAATTCTATAGGAAGGAGACTAGGAGAGAAGGGTGTAGGATCAGTGTGTATATAGTGGCTTCAGAGAACTTCGTTTACATATCTTTAAAAAAGGATCGATTTAAAGCAGTTTGGGGATTCTAAAGGGATGTTTTTGTTAAAGTTAGTGGAACCTTTTCATTTTGGAAACAATGTGTGAGTTGCTAACTGGGATTTTGACCCTTGAAATAAGGATGTTGATTCACTAAAGAAATGTCTGAAGCTGCATCTCATTACAGGAATTGTCATTTCCTTTTCAATTATTGGCTGCCCCTATCTTGTTTTTATTGATTCTTTTTTGAAGTCACTGTAATGATCTTGAAGTAGCTGAATTTCAGGAATTCTGGGAGTAGGGCTCGCTGGTGTTTTACTTTTTGCTGGAATCACCTCTGCTGCAATATCTATGGGCAAGAGGAGCAGCTCAAGTGAGTAGCACTCTCCTTTGTTATAGTAGTGTTTAAGATATGTGTCTGTTAAAAACTTAAAACTAGCTATTGAGTAACAAAACCCTTATATTGCTCCATCTGTGTTCCAATTATTATACTGCTCTACTTGTTTTTTCAGGGTCAATGCAAGAGATGAAGCCATTGGTGGAACAGCAAGAAGTAATGTTGTCTTCTGAAGAGGAGGTTTACGGGGACAGAGAGAATGTAAATGATGATAAATTTAATGTGCAGGGTGAAAGTAACGAACCTACTGAATCTGTTGATCAAGGGGAAGTTGTTGATGATACCAATGTAGAGTCATTATTTGTTACTGAAAATCCAACATTGAATGACCTTGATGCTTCTGCTGAAGATAATTTACAAACTGGTTCCACATTATCTGATGTAAACAGTCCTGATACAGTTTCAACCTCAGCCGAAATTTCTCAATTAGAAAGTGTAGATGGCTCCTATGTGACATCTACTTCCATAGATAGGCAGAACACCATTGTGGTGAGTGAAACAGAAGATCACCTTGATGCTGGGTTAAATGATGCTCAAGCTGGTGCTGTGCTCCTTAGCACATATGAGCAGCAAGAAACCTTCACAGCAAGCCAGACTGATGCTTCCAATGCTGCAGTTGAATCATCTACTAGTGTAGTTGTGCCTATCAAAATTCAAAATGTAGATCATTCAGCCACTGCTAATGCAGCAGTAGGAACTGATAGTGTTCCTGGTGGTGATAAGCCAGTATTTGCATCAGTTACAAGCAAGGAAGACAACGAGGTGCAGAAACTATCTAGCTTTGATTCACAATCTTTGAGTAGCGTCTCTGCCTCTCGTGGAATCCCTGCACCATCATTACTTTCTGCTGCACTTATGGTGCCTCCTGGAAAGGTTTTGGTTCCTGCAGTTGCTGATCAAACTCAATCGCAAGCTTTGACGGCATTGCAAGTATTGAAGGTATTCTTCTATCATATATTTTTGAGTTGTGATCTTCATATGTCTGCTGACCTCCTCTATGGTATCAGATACTGTTATGGCCTTGACCGTCCTATGAAATACTCAGTAACTTGTTCTAGCAAAAAAGAAAATGTTGGGTTGCTGTTACTCTGTAAGCATTGCTAACATTTAGTGTGTGACTATCTAGTTTGTTTGTGATCTGAGGAGACTTAGAATTGTGGATCTGTTATACTTCCTCCGTTTTTTTTAGTTGACACCGTTTGACTTTTACACTATTCACACAACACGCTTTGACTTGCTTATGTGGTTTATAGATACAATAAAACATATTCATGTGGGGATCTTGTTTGAATCGTCTATATGTATATTTTATTAATATCCGCTTTTCATAATTTTATAATGTTGATAATTGAAGTTATTAAGCGTTAAAAACATGCGTTGGCAAGCGTGATAATAGAAAGATGTCAACTAAAAAAAACAGAGGAAGTGTGATAATAGAAAGATGTCAACTAAAAAAAAACAGAGGAAGTATATAGGCATTAACAGTTAAACAAACATTGGAATAATATCTAAAGTACTACCTAGTAAAAGTGCCATAAGCCCATAGGGGTAGTTTCAATTGTTCATTGATCATTTCAGTTCCATTTAACCTCTAGCCGTTCAACGATAGCATTATTCCATCGTATGTTAGGCTGTGAGAAAGTAGTTTTGCAATCTTAAGATAAGTCTCCTGCCATCTAATAGTAGCATTACCTGTGAGAAATCTTAACAATACATTATGAACCTGTGGGCCTGTGGCTATTGACAATCTTGTTTATCAATATCCCTCAAAATTGGACAATTGTATCAGAATATATGCGGTGCACTTGAATTATATATTTTGTTGTCTCTTAGGATGATTGCTTCCATTATTGACTAGACATCATAAGAATAAAAAGTGCACCGGAAGTGTTGTCGTTTATTTTGGGCAATTTATGTAACAGAATTGCATGTAGATAAGGCCACCTTGCTGGCCATGATTGCCATTTTGCAGACTTGCTCGACTTACGTTTGATGGAATGCAAACATTAATTCCAAAACTTAATTAAAATACCAAGAAGTGTAGGTCTAGTTTCCATCCTGGTATGATAAGGATTTTTCAACCACTGTTTAGAGTTACCCACCATCATTATTTTTCTATAGCCATTGTCCCTCGCTATCGGTAGGCCATTATACCATGCGTAGAATTGTGCATGTTAAGATCACCAATTGTAAATTCTTATCTCCTTCTCCAACATGTTTCCATCATCATTTAGCCCAGCCATTACTGCCGTTCATCCTCCTTTTCTATTACATTTTTCTGTTTCATCAACCATTTAACAAGCCTATTCTCCTGGCTACCCTTTACTTGACATGACACCTTTGCTTTCTGGACATCCCACTCATAAGAATTGCATTATGAGTGCCATGTTATTGTACTTCCAAACACTTGACATGACACCTATGCTATCTGGACATCCCACTCATAAAAATTGCACTAGGACTCTAGGAGTGCCATGTTATTGTACTTCCAAAACAAACACGTGCTTAAGATGTATGAAGTTTAAGTTGGGACCCTGTGTCACATCTGACTACTTGAGGAAACAAAGGGTCATTTGTGATGATATGGCATTTGGTTGTTTTGGGTACGTAGCTTTCATAGTGGAATATGTCAATATCCCCCTCACAAGGCTGGATGTGACGCACTAGATATATCTATCATCCCCCCCCCCCCCCCCCTCCCACTCTTTCAAACTGTAGCTGGCAGCCAGCGCAGCATAGTCAATTTTCTCGACATATGAGCTCTATTTTTGGCATAAAACACTGGAAACATCATTAAAAGCCAATAGGCAAGTTACGGTAATTTTGTTATAAATAGTTGAAAAGAATGTGTGTCCTGATTTAAAAATTTTATTTACTGACTGGAGAAAGGTTCATAACTTTTTGTTTTTTAATAATTTTGGCCTGTGCATTTTGTACTTCATCTAGTTTTAAATCTACTCACAAACTTTTGTATCCTGATTGACAATACAGCCTTGACTGCTGTGCATTTCTATCTTGTCTGAATCTTTCTCTTAACCCTGAGTAGATGAACTTTTGCTTTGAAATCTAGAATTTTATGTGGATCAAAGTCTTCAACACTTGAACAGCGTGGTACTTCCCTATATTATGTTTTGCTTGAAATATTGTTTAACATAATGCTTTCTTCTTTTTTTTTCTGCTTTCTCGCTTGTGATTGTCAGTTAGTGGTACTTCCCTATATTATGTTCTGTTGTATTGTGTCTCTTGACATCTTCCTTTGTTAATCTCAGGTGATAGAGAGTGATGCTCAACCTGGTGATCTATGCACTCGTCGTGAGTATGCTCGTTGGTTAGTTACTGCAAGTAGTGCTCTTTCACGGTATGTGCGGGTTTTTTAAATCATTATTTTGTTTTACTCCAATGTGCTTATGTGGTAAATGAGCTTTGGTTTGCATTGTCAGAAACTTGACTTTAAAGGTCTATCCGGCTATGTATATTGAAAATGTTACCGAGCTTGCATTTGATGACATCACACCTGAAGATCCTGACTTCTCATTTATCCAAGGTATAATACTGTTATGTCAGTAAAAGATTTGAGTTATTGGGTTTAATGTGTCATATTAAATAACACTAATAAATCCTGTGTTCCAGGTTTGGCAGAAGCTGGACTTATATCGAGCAAGCTTTCTAGACGTGATATGGTTTCTTCTCCTGATGAAGATATAGGTTCCTTCTACTTCCATCCTGATAGGTGATTCTTCCATTTGCTACTAATAAGCAAGCTTTTGAGAATCAAGTGTGGTTTGCTCATTCTTAATACATGTTTGATTAAGTCCTTGGACCTTTGCTATTAATAGAGCTGATAGAGGTGGAGGTGGACTTACAAAGCATTTTGAGGGCAGTAGAGTGGGATCATCTGGAACTTGCTGAGAATAGATACCTTGACATAAATCTGTGTTTGTGACTTTACTATTGATATACTTATTAAGCTTTTAGAGCTGTGTGTAGTATCTAGAATGATGTCAAAATGCTGTGCAAAGGTTTAAGGCAATCAAAGGACTAATGTATCTAGAATCTTGGTCTTATTCACTGGGCCAACTTTTTGGCACATATAATTCTGTAGATTGTCTGACAGCTTTTTAGATACAAGTTTACTTGTGCTGACTGGTTAGAGTGGGATATCATGCCGGGTAGTAGACTAGTAGGTGTATCATGTGGACATTTTACCTCTGTTCTGTTTGGCCATAGTTGCTTTGAACTAAATGGCATGTATTTTACTCAATTTCTTTCTGCAGCTCTTTATCTCGTCAGGATCTTGTGACTTGGAAGATGGCCTTGGAAAAGAGGCAGCTACCAGAAGCTGACAGAAAGGTTAGGAATTTAAGAGAACTATGTAGTATGTACTCCGTATATCTTATCATTTGCAAAATATTATTTCTAACGAAACAACTAATGCCTTGTGCATTTTTCAATAGGACCTGCACCAACTTTCTGGTTTCATAGACATTGACAGAATTGACCCAGATGCATGTCCTGCACTTGTGGCTGACTTATCTGCATCAGAGCAGGGGATTGTGGCACTTGCATTTGGTCAGTCTAATTCCTGTATCAATAGCGTAGTTTATGTTTCTCCCAATGTTCCCTTAGCTTGGTGTTTGATGGACCACTAACGTTAAATTGCAGGCTACACGAGACTTTTCCAGCCAGATAAGCCAGTTACGAAAGGCCAAGCTGCAATTGCTCTTGCAAATGGGGAGGCTGCTGATTTAGTCAGTGAAGAGCTCGCTCGTATTGAAGCAGAATCTATTGCTGACAAAGCAGTTGCTACCCATAATGCATTGATGGCAGAAGTGGAAAAGGATATAAATGCGATTTTTGAGATGGAGCTTCTGATGGAAAAAGAAAAAATAGATGCTGTGCAGAAAATGGCTGAAGAAGCAATGCAAGAAGTGGAAAGGCTGAGAGAAGAGAGAGAAGAAAAAAATATTGCCCTAATGAAGGAACGGGCTACTGTGGATTCAGAGATGGAAGTTCTTTCTAAATTGAGACATGAGCTAGAGGAGCAGTTGCAAAGTGTCATGAGTAATAAGGTTGAGATATCTTATGAGAAGGAACGGATTGAAAAACTCAAGAAAGAGACTGAAGATGAAAATCAAGCAATTGTTCGTTTGCAATATGAGCTGGAAGTCGAGCGAAAGGCCCTTTCCATGGCCCGGTAAATATGTTTTGCTTGAATTGTAGATGTTGTTGCCATCTTCATTATCTTACCGTCTTTGTTGCCTCTTTCCATCACCCCCCCCCCCCCCCCCCAACCAAACAAATAAACTAAAATATTAGAAATCCTTTAGCTCTGTGGTTAAATTTCCCATAAACATGGTTTCTACATCTCTGGCTAATGACATTCTATTTTCATTTCAGGACTTGGGCAGAGGACGAAGCTAGAAGAGTGCAAGAACATGCTAAAGCACTGGAGGAGGCTAGAGACCGCTGGGAAAGAAAAGGCCTCAAAATTATGGTTGATGAGGATCTTCGTGAGGAGGCCTCAGCTGATACATGGACCAATGTGGGGAAAAAGCTATCAGTAGAGGAAACCACCGAGAGGGCTGATAATTTATTAGATAAACTCAAGATTATGGCAGGTGAAGTTGGTGGAAAATCTAGAGAGATAATTAACAGCATTATCCAAAGGATTCAGTCGCTAATCTCAGCCATCAAGGAATGGATTGCCGGGGCAGGCAAGCAAACGACAGAATTCAGAGATGTTGCTGTTGCAAAAGTAGGTGGATCTGTACAAGAATTGCAACAAAATGCAGCAGGATTTGGTACAACTGTGAAGGAAGGAGCTAAGCGCGTTGTTGGAGACTGTAGAGAAGGTGTTGAGAAACTAACACAAAGGTTTAAGACATGATGTCTCCCCTCTATATTGGCTTAGAGACCAACTGATTTTTGGCAAGCTTGGAGTTTTGTGTAATGCTCATATAATTGTTTCTGCACTGGAATTTCGCCGGAATTTTCACATTAACTTATGTACACCCCAAATTGTACATGAAATAGACTATATTTGTAATAATGACAGATCAGGATACTTGAATAGCATGATTAACAGCATAGCTGATACAGTGATACCAGCATATGTGACTGAAATAAAAGAAGCTATTCTTAGTATGATCTAGTTTTGTAATTGCAAAAGGCATTAAATTAGATCAGACGCAGGACCATGCACAAGAGACTTCTACAAATTCCCAACTTATTGAATAAAATTTCACTTTTATTGATTCACTAGTTTTGTGTCCGGATAGTTAAATTTTGAATTTTAGAGTTAAATTTTTTACCTTAAAAGACAAATATTAACCCGTTTGATTGATACAATCATATTTTATGAGGCATGAAGTAAGATATTTCAACAAAATATAGCATTGGTTCCGTATGATTGATACAATCATATTTTATGAGGCATGAAGATATTTCAACATTATATAGCATTGGTTTATCATATTTGATGACATCCCAAATACCTACAATGTAATACCTACAATGAGTATGTGCACTCATGAATTTAAATACCTACAATGTAATATTAGTACATTACAAATACTTCTCTGTTTCTCAGCGCAGTCTTAAAAAAATTGAAGTGTTTTACTAAATGAAAATGGATGATGTATATTGCTAACTAAATTTCAAGCAGTCTAGCACTAGAGCTACAAAGAGAAGACACAAAATGAGAGACAATAAGGCATAGTAATAATTTAATATCAAACCTACATTGACCAATGTTACTGTCTCACTGATTACAACTTACAAGCATAAGAAAAAAGTTTAGACTAGTTTCCCAATACTGCGATGCAGCATTGCCAAAGCAAAATTGGATGCAAGTAAAACATTTTAAACAGAAGTTACTTCAACTTTTAAGTAATCAAAACATCTTAAGAGTTCCTACAAGATATGGATCACAGAACGTCCGAGCATCACTTCTTCTTCTCTGTTCCTCCAGCAGATCTGTTTAAAAGCAGTCCACCAGTTAGAAACATGAAAAGTGAAACTAGATATCAACTAAAGATCATAGCCTACAAAATTCAGAGACAAAAAGTTAACAAATAACAAACCTCATCTTCCTCAGCACATTGGACATCTCCTCACGCTTCCTCTTTGCCCTCTTGTGGGTACCCAACTTTCTCTTAGCCAATTTCAAAGCACGCTTGTCTTTCCCAACCTTCAAGAGCTCAGTGATTCTCTTTTCATAGGGAGCAAATCCAGCGACTTCCCTAATAATACTCCTCACAAAGAGAACCCTCTTGCTGGTTTTCTGTCGATTGTCATAAACAAAATACAAATGGTATACAGAATCAAATTTCCAAAACCACTTACTTCCACTTATTAATACTTGCAATGTTTGGACTTTTAACAATAAAAAACACAATTGCATTCATTAATAGCACTAAAAAATCTACTTTTCAACATATTGAACAGCCTACATTGTCGGCATCAGAATGCAACATGATATTCAAGGTATAATACATACATCTCATTTTGAATTGATTTTAATCAGTCCAATGTTCAAGTGGACATCCAAAAAAAAAACAAAAAAAAAAAGAGAGATATATATCAATGCACACCATCACATAACGATTAATGTCCACTTGTCCCAGAAGCAATATACGAAAACTTCAACACATGGGTAAACACTGTTTCATGGTGTCAAGAAGACTATCAACTCATACACTACTATTCATTCAAATAAACAGGAACTATTTTTATCAAATAAACATGGACTTTTATTATTAAATTTGAACTTAACATAAAGATCAACAATCCACTTCCTTTAACACACAAAAGTTTTATTAACTAAATCATTTAAGTTATAAACAACATTGAAAATTAATACAGCTTTACGCCATAAAGTATATTACTTTTTGCAAATTTGCAATGCTATCATATGCAATCAGCAAATGAGTCCATCATTCCAAAATAAATCCATCTGAAGCACAAATGAAACTTCAATCCAATAGATAGCATTTCTCAGCAATTACTCAATTCATGCAGCCTAAGTCAATCAATAATGTTCATATCTAGAATACGGAATTCAAACACATGGTAAGTTGTGTGAATAGCCAAGTGCCTAAGCCATAGAATTCAAACAAAGTGTAGCATCCTTTCAAAGGATCAAATCAACGATATACATTCACATATCTCATTAACATTGCCATAAACAAATCAGAGAGTTTCATATTGATCCTGGGGTAGTAATCAGACTCATAACATCAGAGATTAGTAAGAATAAACATTTTACCCCTGTGCGGTCGGAGGGCCGTGGTGCCAACTTCTTCTTGGTTACAATGTGACCCTTGTTCAAACCCACGAAGAGACCAGTATTCGGCTGTTTTGGAGCCATCTTCTGCTTTCAAATTAATCAAACAAGTAACTATTAAATTCTAGGTACTATACCTTAAACATAGTGTAGAGCAACTAATAGTGTACAAAAGAAAAAAAGGAAATTTCAAAATCAAAGCATACAACAATTAGCCCTTTTCTGGGAATAATTAAGTATACAAAATTAAGAGCATGATGAAACACACCCAGCTTAAAGTTCATGATTACTAAACCCTAAAATCAATTTTAATCAATTTCAAGCAACCAACATTTGGGATTTTTAGTACGAATTAATGCTTTTATTGCAAAAACCTAGAAAAAAAATTGCAATATTCACATTGAATAAAATAAAACAACCCTATTTCGAGCTCCTTAAACCCTAAACTAGCATTACAGAGTTCAATCACAAGGAACAGCTAAAACAACATAAGAACAGATCGATTAAGTAAAATCAAATGTGAATTAAAACGGGTTTAGCTTCATTTCTCAAATCAAACAATAATGGAAGACGAATCAAAGAGGGAAGAGAAAGAGGGGCTTACGATTTATGCGACTGGATGAGAAACCCTAAAAACCTTGAATAGCTTCTCGGCTCACTAATGTAAAAAATGGGGGTTTTATAGCGTTAATTTTGGTGATATGATTGATTGGGCCTTTATTTAAAAGAGTTCAGGCCCGTATTATGTAAACAACACCAAATAGCCTTAAGGGCCTAAGTTGGTCAATTCAATTTCTCAAATCAATATCAATATATCAACTAGGCTTATGGCCCGTGCAATGCACGGGTTATTCATATAAAATTGTATTGAGAGATAAGTGAGGAAATATCAGTAAATCATTATAGGGTATAATATATAATCGGAAACATGATTTACAAATAATTAAAATTTTGGAACTTTAATCGAAAAAGAGGCTTAAATAGAAGGTGGGAGGGCTAAAATTAAAGAGAGAATAGGAAAAGGTTGAATTAAAGGGGAGAGATGAAGTGTGTATGAAATAATTAAAAAAAAAATGGTGTAACAAAAAATTAATAATGTAAGATGACATGTGGCACTATGGTTAGAGAAGTGTAATAACATGGATGAGGACATGTGTCTTTCTTAGTTTTTTGGTTATAGTTTTTAAATACTAAGTATAGATATAGATATCTATCTATACTATATACTAAAGTAATCACCAAAGGGGACACTTGGCATAATTTTGTGAAAAATTTTCCCTCCAAAATGCTTTACTTTTATTTTATTTTTTTTAAAAAAAAAATTTTATTAATAAAATAAATTCTTTTATTAAATTTTATTTATGCAACACATAATTAAGAATTTAAAAAATAGACATTAATAAATTCAAATTTGAAAAAAAAAGTAAAATTGTTACATAAGTCATTTAATTTAAATTAACTCTATATAGTTTCAATCAACTATAATTATTTATAAATCTTACTTTATAAATCTGTGCATTGCACGGGCCAAAAACTAGTATATTATTAAAACTCATGGCAAGACATGTTTTGCCATGTGTCCCCAATTTTGCCATTTGGCATATGACATGTCGCCAAATCATACCATATCATTAATAATTGAAAAACTTCATGCATTAACCTCTATGTTTAATGTTTAGTTTAGTTGATAATGTTTAGTTTAATTGATAAACTCTTCATATGCATAACACCTTTCTTTGGAATGTAACTCCACAATAATTACACAATAATAAAGTTTGTAAGAAACTAAACATACTCCATTTTTATTTTGTGCATTAATTCATAAAATTGTAATTATAGAGAAAAAGATTTTTGTGCATTATGGAGTAGTATATTTAAATTTATAAAGATTTGATTTATCATTTTTATTTTACAAAAAGTTGATTATAATGCAAAAAAGTTATTCTTACAGTCAAACCAACTCATACAAACAACAAACTTCTTAAACTATGATCTTTTAAAAAAATAGTAATAAAAAAAATAAAAATAAAAAAAAAAAAACCACTTGTGCTGTCAGTGACAAACAAGCCAAAATATATACAGTTCAATTAAAATAATAAATTTTTATTGACTGGGGCATCGTCCGGGCCCATAACTAGTTACTTGCTAATTACACTCAAGTTGATTAATTTAATAAATTTTAGGTTGTAAAAAAAAATTTGCAATGAACTTCTCAATTAATGCCTCAATCTTAAGTTGTAGATTGCTTAATGGTAATGCGAAAATTGCTCTTTTTCATAAAAGATTAGTCTTAAGTCTTAGAAGTCGCTACACTAGTATTGCGCAATTTTACATTATATACTTGAATATGATGAAAGGAAAGTATAGTGTAAGACTGTAAATTATGGTGTATGTGTGTATGATGTGTTCCTGTGAGGGAGGTCAATTATTGAGTCACGTATGTGAAACGCAAAGCATGTAATGTGCCATTCAATTAAATGTGCACTTGAGACACACTCCTTTAAGAAATAAGATTTAAATCGGAGCATATAAATACAATGAGCTAAAATTATGAGAAAACCTTTTAAAAGTAGTATCACATTAATAGGAAACCTCCAATATGTTTCTCATATTCAACACTGGTAGGCGTGTCGCGTACCTAACAAAAATAACCTAACAAGACCACTACTATGTAGACGGGCAAGTAAGGGTCGGATCCCAAGAGACTATAGTTAAAACTAATTAAATAGACTCAAGCAATTACTAAGCAAGTAACCAAATCAACGAATGAGAATCAATAACTAAAGAACTAACTAAAGCGATTAAACTAAATAATATGATAAATCAATGCTAAAAAACATCCAAGATCAAGCATCACCACGAATACAATTAATGCAATAGTCGTTCTACCCCTAACATATAATTCAATTGATTAATGAGGAAAAGTAATCCCTATATAATACCAATGGTCTCTCCCGAGTTATCAATGGCTTCTCTAATCACAATCAAGCCTACTTCCGTGGAATCATGCAAATTAAAGACCTTGTGCACATTACTCTAACTTCCTAATCATCCGTTCACCTACTTCCGTGATGAACTTCAAACCCTTAATTGATTTATTCAAATCCGTCAAAACCCAACTCCCGTTGTGATTAAAACAATGGATTATTAACAATACTAATTATCCCTAATCTAGCAATGGCATGAGCACAATCAATTAAGCATATCAATTGCAATTATCATTAGAAAAAATAAAGAATTAAATCATGCATTAATTATATTCGGGTTCCGCTAGATCTTGGAATAAGGAAACTACTCACACATATTAATGAAAACAATAACGATAATCAATAAAGAAAACATAATTAACAATAATAAAATAAGAGAATTGAGAGAAGAAATCAATACTTGGAATTAATTATGAAATCTTGAATCTTGAAAACAAACCCTAGGAAATAATATGGAAGAACGTAATACCCAAAAAGAAGTCTAAAAATAATATCTAAACAATGAATAAAAGTGATAAAATAAAAGACTATCTAAAACCTATTTATATCCTAGCATAAAACTAGGTATTTTTATCTAAATAGGACTCTCAAACGCCACCAAAACAAGCTGCCACAGGTAGGTTGTGGCACGAAGAAAACCGCCACAACCAGGCTGTGGAGCGGGCTGCCTTCAGCCTCTCCTTTGCTCCAATATAGACGCCCACAACCAGGTTGTGGCCAACAGATTGCACGCCACAACCGAGCTGTGGAGTAGGCTGCCAAATGCTCCATCGATGCTCCATTGGTGCTAGAAACGCTCCATATGAAGAACTATCTCACGCTTAAAATAAATTCCACGCCAATCGAGCCCTATTCCTATAAAAACAAAAGCAAACAAACCGAGAAGAGCAATATCGAAATAGGAAGAATAATAGCTCAAAAAGATTAGGAAAATGAAGAAAACACAATAAAATATGACCAAATATCACATATAAATCATGTATAATATCGTGTTATCAAACACATATAAGTAGAGCTGTCAATTCTAATTAAACGGGTCGGGTTTGGGTCGGGTAAGAGTGGGTCGAGTCAATTCAAATTAATTCCGTAACCTATGCGGGTCGGGTTTGGGTTGGGTCATGCTTGAGTCGGGTCACGTCGGGTCATACTTCTTATCAAGTTTGGGTCGGGTTAATAACAGGTCGGGTTACATTCGGGTCGGGTGAACAATAGGTCGAGTTTAATTCATATTTTCACGGGTTAAAACGGGTTAGGGTAATTTTTGGGTTCGAGTCAGGTTTGGTTCAAGTCAATAATTTATGGGTTAGAATCAGGTCGGGTCATTCTCGGGTTTGAGTCGGGTTCGGTTCAAGTCAATAATTTGCGGATTATAATCAGGTCAGGTCATTTTCAAGTAAGATCATTCTCGGGTTCAAGTCGGGTTCGGTTCAAGTCAATAATTTGCGGATTATAATCAGGTCCGGTCATTTTCAAGTCCGATCATTCTCGGGTTCAAGTCGGGTTCGGTTCAAGTCAATAATTTTGCGGGTAATAATCAGGTTGGGTCATTTCCAAGTCGGGTCATATTCGGGTTCAATTGACTATAAATAGATAATTATCATTTTTATCAAGCTAATTATTTTCTTTATTTGACTATAATATATATGACAATATAATAGGGAACTATAGTCTATAATTTAGGAAGATAATTAACTCCTTTGACCATACAACAAATATATACTATATTTAATTCTTAAGTTTGAGGATGATGCTCCTTTCTTTTGTTGGCCCGGACCAACTTGGTCTCCCTAGACAAAATGCTTTAATCAACGATAATAAGGTGGTCTAGATTGCATTTAAGGTGATTTAAAATCATGTCAAGAACAATTTGGGTTGAATTAAGGTCAGGTCAATAACAAGTCGTGTTAATTTCGAGTCGGGTTAGTAACGGATCGGGTTGAATTTTTGGGTCGGGTAAGTAACAGGTCTGGTAAAATTTGGGTCGGGTCAATAAATAGTCGGGTTGAATTTGGGTCAGGTCAATAACAACTCAGGTTGATTTCGGGTCGGGTTTATAACATGTAAGTTTAAATTTGGGTCGAGTAATGAACGAGTCGGGTTGAATTCAGGTCAGGTTAGTAACAAGTCGGGTAAAATTCGGGTTTTGACAGGTTAAAACAGGTTTTGGTCAATTTCGGTTCAAATCGGGTTTGGTGCAAGTTGATTAAATTGCCATTGTAAACCGGTAAATCGGTGCAAGTTGTAAACTGGTAAATTGGTCATTCAAAAGCAAATTGGATGGTTCCACACGCCCAATTGGACTCTCGGAGGGTATTATGGACCATGGTAAACGTTTCGGCAATTTTTATTTTCGGGCGAAAAAAAATCAAGAAAATCCGAAATTGAAGACTAATATCTACGTTTTTTGAGAAATTTTGGAGGTTTCAGGGCCCGGTGTCTAAAAGTCTTGAAATTCCATGGGATACATCTCGGGGTCATATAATGTCATTTGGAACCATATATGATCATTATTTGTTGTCATAAATGTTCGTGGTAGGCTTGAATTAATGAAATCGGTGCAAATTGTAAACCGGTAAATTGGTCGTTTAAAGGCAAATTGGATGGTTCCACCCACCCATTGGACTACCGGAGGGTATTAGAGACCACTGTAAACGTTTCGGCAATTTTTATTTCCGGGCGAAAAAAAGTCAAAAAAATCCAAAATTGAAGGCTAATATCCACGTTTTTTTAAATTTTTGGAGGTTTCGGGCCAGTGTAGAAAAATCTTGATATTTTAGGGGATACATATCGGGGTCAAATAATGCTGTTTGGAACCATATATGATCATTATATGTTGTCATATATGTTCGTAGTATGCTTGAGTTAATGAAATCCGTGAAAGTTGTAAACCGGTAAATTGGCCGTTTATAGGCAAATTGGATGGTTCCTCCAACCCAATTGGACTCCCATAGGATACTAGGGACCATGTAAATATTTCGGCCATTTTTATTTCGAGGCAAAAAATAAATCAAAAAATTCCAAAATTGAAGACTATATCCACGTTTTTTGAGAAATTTAGGAGGTTTCGAGGCCCAATGTCGAGAAGTCTTGAAATTTTAGGGGATACATCTCGGGGTCATATAATGCCGTTTGGAACCATATATGATCATTATTTATTGTCATAGCTTGAGTTAATAATAAAATCAGTGCAAGTTGTAAATCGGTAAATTGGTGGTGTAAAGGCAAATTGGATGGTTCCACCCACCCAATGGGACTCCCGGACAGTATTAGGGATCGTGGTAAATATTTCGGCAATTATTATTTCTGGGCGGAAAAAGTCAAAAAATTCTAAATTTGAAGACTAATATCCACGCTTTTTGAGAAATTTTGGAGGTATCGGAGACCGGTGTCGAAAAGTCTTGAAATTTTAGGGGATACATCTCGGGGTCATATAATGCCATTTGGAATCATGTATAATCATTATATGTTGTCATAAGTGTTCGTGGTAGGCTTGAGTTAATGAAATCAGTGCAAATTGTAAACCGGTAAATTGGTCGTTTAAAAGCAAATTGGATGGTTCCACCCACCGAATTGGACTCCTGGAGGATATTAGGGGTCATGGTAAACATTTCGGCAATTTTTATATCTGGACGAAAAAAAGTCAAATAATTCCAAAATTGAAGGCTAATATCCACGCTTTTTGAGAAATTTCGAAGGTTTCGTGAACCGGTGTAGAAAAGTCTTGATATTTTAGGGGATACATCTCGGGATCATATAATTCCGTTTGGAACCATATATGATCATTATATGTTGTCATAAATGTTCGTACTAGGCTTGAGTTAATGAAATCGGTGCAAATTGTAAGCCGGGAAATTGGCCGTTTAAAGGCTAATTTGATGGTTTCACCCAGCCAATTGGACTTTCGGAGGGTATTAGAGATCAAGGTAAACATTTCAGCAATTTTTATTTTCGGGTGAAAAAAAGTCAAAAAATTTCAAAATTGAAGGCTAATATCCGCGCTTTTTGTGAAAATTTGGAGGTTTCGGCCATATAAGTTTAAGTAGAGTCTTATTAGAGTTTTGTTGGACAAATCTCCAACAATTTTATAATTTTATAATTATACCAATTTTTAAAAAATAGATGTTGAGATGAATTTGAATTTAACAAGACCTAAAATGACTATTTTTCTGTAAATAGTTAATAAATTTAAACCGTGTCATAACTATCATCTAATTTAGAACGGAAGAAGTACTTGTATTATTGGCTTTAGATTTAAGGTTTAATCTTAGTTTTTTTGTTTGTTTGTTTGTTTTTTTTTTTTTTTAAAGCTAACCCCCAAAAAACGTGAAAAATGTAGATGTCACGTGTTTTTATGGTTGAAAAAGAAACAACCAACAGCCAGCTCCTCGGAATCGTCTTACAACGGAGCCGCCGTGCCACCTGAATGCCAATCAAATCACTAAAATTACACCAACCCATCTAATCTTAAGCCCTGATTTTTAACATTCAAACTCATTTTTTGACAATTTTCCAAAATCTTCGCTGACTCCAGGTACCTCTACCACTCTACCTTATCTTGATTTAGTTGTACATTCATATGTTCTCACTTTAGATTACAAATTTTCAAGCTTTTTATAAGTACCTTTTATTATTTTTAAAGTGGGTAATTATCTAGAAAAAGCACCTACATTTCCCATAATTTTGGATATTGGGGTTTAATTGTTGATTTTTTACACTTTTGTGGATGATCATATCAATCTTATAGATCAAAATCATCAAATTCCCTTTTTGCAATTTTTTTCCCAGATTCCCACTTTTTAACTTGCTTATTCTGTTGGCAATAATTGGCTTTTGATACCTTTTTGCTTGGTGGGGTTCTCTGTTTGAAGTTAGAATGCTATAAAATTGTACCCTTTTGAGCTTTGATCTTGCTTAATTAGTTTGATTTGTAATAATTTCCAGTTATCCCATTTTGTTGAAGATTCCAATTAGCTCAAATTTGAGTTCTTGTACTTGCTCATAAAACCCATGTACTAAAATTCATGTTTGATGATGCATATAAGATTTTGGATGCTGCAAATCCCCTAGCCAAAACCATCCGACTTATTGATATATGCAAAGTATTAGAGGAACAACCTTGGACTGTAGAGGACAATGTCAATCCTCTGTGGTTTACCTCTTATTGAGTGTGTATACTGCCTAGGCTGTGCTCGTTGGGCGTGGAAGCGGTGTCTTCACACGGCTGGCCATGATAGTGAGGATTGGGGGATTGCTACTGCTGAGGAATTTGAGCCTGTACCTCGATTGTGTCGGTACATCCTTTCTGTTTACGAGGATGATCTACGAAACCCTCTCTTTGCACCACCTGGAGGTTATGGAATGGACTCGGATTGTTTGGTAACTAAAAGGACATACAAAGATACACAAAAACATGCGCCTCCGTATATAGTGTACCTTGATCATGATCATGCTGATATAGTTCTTGCCTTTAGGGGGTTAAATATGGCTAAGGAGAGTGATTATAAAGTCCTTTTGGATAATAAGTTGGGAAAAAAGAAATTTGATGGAGGTTATGTGCATAATGGTCTATTTAGAGCTGCTGTTTGGGTTTTGGAGAAAGAAGGTGATTTGTTGAGGAAGCTGATTGAAAAGCATCCAGATTATACATTGACTTTTGCTGGTCATTCCCTTGGGTCTGGTGTTGCAACACTTCTGACAATGGTGGCTGTGCATAACCTAGAAAAATTGGGAAATATTGACAGGAAAAAGGTTAGAGGCTATGCTATTGCACCTGCTAGGAGTGTTTCACTAAATCTTGCTGTAAGATATGCAGATGTCATCAATTCCGTTGTGCTTCAGGTAAGGAATTTATGTGAATATGTGATCTTTTTGTTGTCAACATGTTGGAAGATTTGTTATTGACTGGTTTATGTTTACCATAACCCATACATTTTTGTCATGCAATCAATTAGCTTCATTAGCTATTAGGGAACTAGAGAGTGAGAATCCATATAGGTATTTATGGCAGGTATCACATTATAAATCTAATAATGTTACTGTATTTACCTTTGTGTGATAAAAATCTCATGATAACTACTCCTTGGCTCCACAGCGTAATTATTATATGTGATAGGCACACTGTAAGTGGAAACATTTTTCAGTACTTTTCTGAGCTCTTTTAAATTAAATTACATTCCAATTATTATGTGGAAATTCCTTGAAATTGATCCTAAATTTACGTGAAATTTTATTAATCTTCACTTCCTGAATGCTTGTAGGACTCCCAAAAGTGTAGAACCTTTTCTTTGTTTTTTTTTTTTTTGTTTTTTTTTAACTTTTAAAAATTTGGGTTTGTGGAAGAGAGTCAAAGGACCTGCATTTGTGCTTTTGTTTCACGTTGTTTCATAATAGATCTTTCTAAGGTCCATTCATGGTGATCAATTCAGGAGCTTATGGATTCTGTGTTGTGCTGTATGTGTGACTTATGTCAACTTTCTTGAATATGAGCCAACATGGCTGTTCAATTTGGTAATTAATTTAAGGGCCTGTTCTCTTACGTTGAAATTCAATTCAGTTGAGTTCAGTTCAGCTCAGCTCAGTTCAGTTCAGCTCCTAATTTCCTTCTCTTATAAAATATTCATTTCAGTTCAGTTCAGTTCAGTTCAGCTGAGTTTAGTTCAGTTCAGTTTAGTTCAGCTGAGTTCAGTTCAGTTCAGCTGAGTTCAGTCAATGAGAACAGGCCCTAAGTGATATATATCATAGCAATTATGTCAACTAACATGCGTGAGAGGTCAGAACAAAGAGTTAGCTTTCTATAGACTATCTCAGTTAATAATATAGTCTGAATATATGCTACCGGTTAGAACAGGATGAAGCAGCAACATGACTGTAGAAATATGCCTGTGAGTTAGAGAGGACATAATGTGCTCGTGGACGAAGGTAATGGGTAACCTATTTCAATGATTAGGAGATGATGAGCACGAGAAAGATTGCCCTTGGAGGCAATCAGGTAACATTCAGAATAAAAGGTTCACAAAATTGAGTGCAAAAAAATAGAAAATTAAAAAAAAAAAAAAAAAAAATTCTAAATTAATTTGACACCTTCGCCGATCTTTGATCTTTTGAGAAAGGATGGTTGATGAAAATATTTGATATTTGTATTCATTGCATACTATATTATGGCATTTTTTATAGACTACCTTCTTTCTTTTATCTAGCTTATTTGTGGAGGAAGTCCTTACAAGTTAATTCCCTATTTCGGCATTTTCTCTTAATTACAATGGGCATTTTCTCATGATATTCAAACATAACTACATAAGAAACAGAGATGTTGAAACATGATGTGCATATTCTACTTGTTTCTTCTCAATTTTCCACAGCACTTTCTTTTCCTTGTATACTACAGACCTCTAATATGCATTTCTGTATAACCCAGGATGACTTTTTGCCGAGGACAGCAACGCCTCTAGAAGACATATTCAAATCACTTTTCTGGTAATTCTTTTCTTATATATTTTTGTGGGCTTAATGAGTAGCATGATAGATATGTTTATTGGATAATGTTATTTATGTGCTAGGGTACTTCTACTGGAGCAAGCATCCTATGTTTCATTTATTTGATTCACTTATTGACAAATTACTTAATAATATTTTGTTACCTTTGTCTCATTCTATTACCTTTTTCCGTTATTCTTGTTCCACAGTTTACCATGCTTACTATGCTTAAGGTGTACGAGGGATACATGCATATCAGAGGAAAAGAAGCTCAGAGATCCAAGAAGGTTGTATGCACCTGGTCGTCTGTATCACATCGTTGAGAGAAAACTATGCAGGTAGATATCAGAGGCTCCTTATGGACTCATTACAAGACTGCAATTACTATGAATCTTTCACCAAACTAGTAATCACATTCAAATATATAATACTTCCTAATTAATATGGTGAGGATTGAGAATAGAGTGGAGAACCTTTATCATTTCTCATTGAAGAAGTATAACTTTGACTTGGATGATATCTAGTGGGATTCTATTCACTTTCTTAATTGTATGGCAGATGTGGAAGGTTCCCTCCAGTTGTTAGGACAGCAGTTCCTGTAGATGGAAGGTTTGAGCATATTGTTCTTTCTTGTAATGCAACTTCTGACCATGCTATCATTTGGATAGAAAGGGAAGCCAAAAGGGCATTGGAGGTCAGTCACAATTTCCTTACAGCTTTCATTAATCATAGATAAATTTTGGTAAAATAATCCACTCTATGATCCATCAGTGAGAGAAGGGTCAAATTTTTTTTTTTTTTTTTTTTACAACAAAATAATGATCCAAAGTGGTCTAATTCATGTCTCCATGACATATGTTTACAACTACTCGGTTTGCACAGTCATTCCAATTGCCCTCAAAAGGGTATCCATGGGTAGCTTATAGCTATACTGATATAGATCATAAACCATGATTTAGGATCCTGTACTCATTGTCTGAAATTCTTTGGTACTCTCTAGTCTCTACAATTGAATTAGCTAAGATTTGTATTACTTAATCTTGGTTGTTCTTCCATGCGTGCATGTCAATTTGATCACTAGAAATAATTCAAAGTGAAGATGAACAATCAGCTTTAAAGACACAACAATAAATGCTTACTTTTCCTTGACAATTGAGAAATAGATCTTCTGCAGTAGCTGTGTTTCCTATTGGGTGTATTCTGTTATTATTGTTCTAGGTCATTTTAAAATTTAAAATAATTATGGCTTTTTGAGAATCATAACATTAGTCTTAATTGGTTTAACCTTAAACCACTTTCTGAACTTAGTAGCCATAATGTATTCATTAACTTATGTTCTTATTAACCCTTAGACTTGTCTGAACCTATTTTCTTTTCTCTATATTTTCTGAACTGATTGGCTCTTATCTAAAAAAAATACATTTTTTCCCCGAATCTCACTGTTTTATGGGTGAAATGACATAATGCCTTATTCTTGATTTCTTTTTTCTTTTTTTGATAAACTTATTCTTGATATCTTATATCAAATGCTCTTAAAAAATAGATTAAAAACTCCTTTGTGGGTAGGCAAGATTCATTTTGGGACTAATTCTATATTATAGTTCGATTCCTTCAGAGTCACTGCACTGGCTGCAGATTATTAGTTTATTACAGTAATGAGTTTTTAAGTTCTAACTATTGGTTTACCTCACTTTCCCGGAATACAGCTGATGCAAGAGAAAGATGATGTAATGGAAATTCCAGCTAAGCAAAAGATGGAGAGGCAGGAGACTTTGGCCAGAGAACATAGTCAAGAACACAAAGCAGCGTTGCAGAGAGCTGTCACATTATCTGTACCTCATGCAATTCTCCCTTCCCAATATGGCACTTTTGAGGATCTTGATGATGAAAGTGAGCATTCAGATGGATCTTTCCAAGGCACACCTTATGAGGAATCATCTAAGGGAAGCAAAAAGAAGGAAAGCTGGGATGAATTAGTTGCACGTCTTTTCGACAAGGATGAAACTGGTCTAGTTGCACGTCTTTTCGACAAGGATGAAACTGGTCATCTCATCCCCAAAAAAGGCTCTTAGTATTTAGAACTATCATGTGTATGTTGTGTTATGAGTTATTCTTTCTATTCTTTACCAATTGTTTTCCCGGATTTGGCATTTGTTTCTCGAACTTAATTAAAAGAGTTGTTCCACTTTGTTAGAAGCTTTAAACTTAGTACATGATATGGCAATGGCTGCAACATTCCTCTACTATAATCTGTGTCAAGTTGCTCCTGTAAAACTTCAGTAATTGTATAAGATTGAGCAGGTACATTTGCAAATGAGTGATGAAAATGAAGTTAATCTTTGATGTCGATTGCTTCTCAGAAAGTTGGCAATTAGACAGTTATGTTATCAAATTCGAAGCTTGATGCAAGTGTTATGATAGGGAAGATAGAAGTCATAGAACTGAGCCCTGAGTACCATGTTTGATTGTAGATTTGCAGTACTGCTCAGCTTTCAAAGTGATTTTAACATCCTGTATTCTTTTGTTAAGTAGGACATTGCCTTTAATATTGTCTTAGGGAGTACAATGCTCTAATTAAAGCGATGAACCAAGATTATGTACGGAGTAATTTTAATTTTGAAACATTTATGACAATTATGAGTGGATACTACATTTATTGGTTTCTGATATTTATGAGTACATTTTAGGGGAAGTCATGTAATAAGCTTCAAAACTAGATATTGACTCAAGGTTGGTTAAATAAACAAAGAAGGAACAATGATTTTCTTTAACTACCAACAAGTGCTTAGATCAACTAGTAAAGGAGTTGTTCTAAGTACTTCTAACTTAACCAAGGTCTCGAGTTTGAGACTTGAGAACGCAGCAACACTTGTTGAGAAAGTTTTTCCATCAATTTGGCTCTAATCCGGATTAGTCGGAATCTAATTGGCTTTGGATTACTAAATGTACTTACATTGAAAAAAAAAAAAACCTGTTTCATTTCATGACATCTAAATTGGTTGATAAACTTACTTCATTTCACTTTTTCAGTGTCACAAGACTCACAACATCCATACTCCCCGAAGTTTCATGCCTTTTTTTTTTTATTATTATACATGATTAAACCATTTCTGAAATTCAATTTCATCAATCAATTTCAATTTTTTCTCATCTTTAATTCATTCTATTAATTTTTTTCCCTTTATTTATCCTCTCTCAATCTTTCTCAAAGATAATGGCATCGTTGCTTCAAATTCTTCTCTTTTTTGCTTTTATGAGTTTTTTCTCGAGTTCCTCAGCTGAAATGTAAGTTAGTTTGGTTGATTCGATTACTGGGTATCAGTTAATTTGGTTTGATTTTGTCTTGATTTACTATATTTTATCTGGGTGCTCATTTATTTGGAATTATATGCATCTTTTTGCACTGTATAATTTCAATAGTTACTTCAATTCTTGTTTATTGTCAAAGTTTGGTTATGTTCTTTGATTTTTGGGGTTTTTCCAGAAGTGCACTGATTTTGGATTGATTTGTTTATTCATTTTCTGTAAATACATCATGTTAACTAACTGATTTAGTATAAATCATTACTTGATTGCTGCTCAACTGATAATGCTATCAAAAATTTGACTGATGTAAAATTTATTTAGATTGGAGAATTTTCTAGATGGTTAATGCTGATTTCTGTGCTTAATTGTGTGGGAAGAATCTATTATGGAGTAATTGATGTTCAAATTTATGATTGATTGACACATTGATCTTTCAAGTTATTTGTTACTCATGGTTTTGTAAATAGAATATGCTACTCAGTACTTGATTTTGTTTTCGGTTGTTTCGAGGAGTTTCAGATGTAAAAGTTTCTGAATAGTCTTGGCATCATGTTTTTGTTGTTCAGTAGTAGCAGAAAGGAAGTAAGAAGTAAAGAAACAATCCAGGACAATCCTGTACAGTCGAGCAGGATCGATCCATCAAGGGTTGTCCAGCTGTCTTGGCAACCAAGGTCAGGTATTTTGACACACGAATTGCTGTCGAATTGCTTTAGATCTTCCCTTACCTGAATTGCAGTATTTTCTCTAACGCAAGGCAAGAAAAGATCTGCTATTCATTATGTGTTGTTTGTGAAGAACTATAAGTTACTATACATACTAGTTATTTAGTTAATAGCATAGTGTATGTATGGAATTTTCGTATTGCGTATCACCTTTTCTCTAATCGAAAATTGATTGGAAGTTGTTAAATGTGACAGGGTCTTTGTTTATAGAGGTTTTATCTCTGAAGAGGATTGTGACCATCTCATCTCTCTGGTAAGTCTCTTTGCATCACCGATTCAAAATTACCAATTTGTGCCTGAATTGGTCTTGATGCCGTTCCTTACTAATTTACTAGGCACATGGACAGAAAGAAGGTACCAACTCTGTGGTCAGTGACACCCAAGGACTGAGAACAAGATCATTAGTCACTCTTGATGTGAAAGTAAGCTCCCATGTTTGGTGTGAAGTGATTTATTGCCTAATAAGTGCTTACAGCTGTTTGGGCTAGTTTTATGAAATGTATGTCAAATATTTTACCATGTTCATTCTTCTCTAGGACGAAGTAGTTGCAAGAATAGAGGAAAAACTTTCAGCATGGACTCTTCTTCCTCTAGGTATTTTCTCTTATTCGAGTGTATCGTCTGAACTTTGAAACTAATAATATAAGGTACCTTACCCTTATAGTCTTCTCTACTTTGTTGTGTTAACAGAGAATAGTAGGCCTTTTGAAGTTCAGCATTATGGGAATGAAGAAGCCAAACAGAAAAATGACTATTTTGGGAATCAGTCTGCCTGGAAAGTTAGTGAACCTTTGATGGCAACTGTTATCTTGTTTCTTTCAGATGTGTCTCGAGGTGGTGAGATTTCCTTCCCTGAGTCACAGGTAACAATGACCTCATGATCACTTTTCTTTTGTTTTTGACCTAGATGGAATTTTTACTAGTTCAATTCTAATGTTCTTTTCCCCTCCTCTGCAAAGAAAATCTGTTTACACAATCTCCGAATATGTGATGAACATTTTCAGACAATGGATTGATGAAAATATATATGATGACTGCTTATTAAAAGTTTAAAACTAGCACATTTTACTGAACATTTGCTTTTTATAGTTCTTTATGTATGATTCTCTTCAGTCTTCAACTCGTCTGAACAATGATTCTTTAGGCATTGAGGGAATTGTCTACTAATTTTCAGTTCAGTACCCTGTTTGATGAGAAATGATCTTAGCAATGAGGCTGGGAATTGTCATATGCAAGTCGCTGAACTGTTTACTGCTTTTATTTTTCCTTTTTTCTAGGAACATTATACGAAATAGATGATATTTTATCATTATTCATTAATATATATAGGTGGTTAATCAACTTGTGATTAAATTCTGCAGCTCAAAACCTCTCGATTGAGGAGCAGAGTGTGGTCTACTAACCATGACAAGCTGCTAAGACCTATCAAAGGGAATGCTATTCTGTTTTTCAGTGTCCGCCCCAACGCATCTCCTGACAAAAGCAGTCGCCATGAGAGAAATCCTGTTCTTGAGGGTGAATTGTGGTGTGCCACCAAATTCTTTCACATACGATCAATATTAAGTAAGAGAAACATTCCATCTGAGTCAGACAACAGTGACTGCAGCGATGAAGATGAAAATTGCCCACAATGGGCTGCACTTGGTGAATGTCAAAAGAATCCAACATTCATGGTTGGTTCTCCTGATTATTATGGGACGTGTAGGAGGAGCTGTCATGTTTGCTGATGCATCGAATTACAGTCAAGAAGCTTTTAGCAGGATTTAGTGGTAGCCGTTTAGGTTTAAGAATTTTTCTTCTTTGAAATCCATATCCATGTGCATCACTATAACTCGATTGGCAGAAATCATGAATGAAACTGCTAATCTTACGAGCTTGACAAAGTTTTGTAACTGCACTGCATCAAATTCTTATGTTTGAAGTTATATGAACACGATACTTGATTGAGCTAACTTTTGGAGCCAGGTTTTCATACTCCGTTAGTACATCTTAAAGAAAATCAGCTGATTGATGATATCAGAGCAACACAGAATTCCAAATTTCCAATCAAAAATCTGTGAACAATACAGAAACAAGTAGAACAAACTATTGTAAATATTATTGCCATGAAAGGTGATTCAGAATTTCAACCTCCAATAACATTGGTCAAAAAGACCAAGTATTACAAAATTTTGCACCTACTCTTCAGGTGGAAACCGTAGTACTATTTCTTACATACAAGATTAGTTTAGCATCTGAAAGCAAGAATGTTTCAGTTTAGTTCGAGACACTATTGTTACTACTCAAAATCGACGAAGAATCTTGTTTACCGATAGAACACGAAGACTTGAAAGCTCCTCAACAGGATCTTGAATTCTTCATAAAAATTGATAAACGGGCTTGGGCCACGCTCAACACAACTGTCCACTTTATACGATTAAGGAAGTTCCACCTCAAAACCATATGACAATAAGAGGAGTAGCCCCTTTTAACATCATCATTTTGAGTTTTAAGACTTATGTTTAAGATTTTCCCCATTTTTCTTCTTAAGTCCTTAAGTCTCAAGTTGAGTTTTGAAATTTCAAGACTCAACTTAAGACTTAAGATTGAGACCCACCTCACTTTTATTTTTATTATCCATTTTTTTCCACACTTTTCTACATATAATATGTCATATATTTGAGTCTAAGGGCTAAAGTGATAAATTTGGGCAAATCTTAGTGAGTTTTAACAAGAATTTGATGACATTATTTTCAGTGGGGATCACAATAAATGATGTCACATTCAAATCTAAAAAACTTGGAGCTAAACTTGCTCTTAGCATTATAAAGTGGACACAACTTTCTTATTTCTTCAATGCCCAACACTTTCTACACTCTTCAATGTAAGAGAATACACCACTCACATGTGGATTTTCTCATGGGCTTAACAAAAATCAACTAAAAATTAATATTGAGGATACAAGTACAATTGAATTAGCTAATGCTACTACCCTAGAAATTGCCTGGATTTTCATGGCCCAAATTGTAATTACAGAAATACACTAGATATTAATTGATTCCATCATTAGTTTATTCAGTCCCTAAAATTAAGAATTCCTTAGGAAAATCTTTGAAATCTGTATTTCTATGATAATCAATACTTCGTATTTATTGTTCACTTGAGAGACGGTACAATATTATAACAATGTAGAGAAGAGTATACTTGCTACAATTCTACAAACGATCTCAAATTCTCAATGATATCATCTCAATTGTCCATAAACAATTTGCAGAACAGCAAGTATGAGGTTGTGGATGCTAGCGCCTAGCAGTATATGGGTTTATTTACAATATACTCCGTAATTCAATATCATTGCAACTTCAAGGCTAACCCAAAAAAAAAAAAAAAAAAAAAAAAAAAAAAAGCTAAAAAGGAAGACTAAAAGTCTAAAAGCCATAGGAATAGGATTGTTATACTGATACATTGTTTCCTTTAGGATGTAACTATGTAAGGAGTACTATAACTTTTTTTTTTTGGCAGCTAAGTAACTTGGTAGAAGGTTATAGTAAAGAAGACTTTGACTGTAAAGAAGACTTTGACTTTGAATATTATGTCTTAAAATTTTCCACATCACACGGTGACATAATCTTCTTCGAAGCTACACTCCCAATGTTTTGATCCATTGTGGCGATTGTGCACAATTCTGTTATAGGACTATCCATTGCAAGGTATGGGACTTGAGTCCCACATTGGTCATATGGGAGATTGATGTGGGATTTATAACAAATCCTCAACAGGATCTTAAACACTTCATAAAAACCAACCATAAATTAGTTTTGAGGGTGCAAGTACAAATGAATTAGCTAATGGTTTTTTTTTTACTTTTTTCTTTTGACAAGAACATATGAATTAGCTAATGCTACTACCACTGAATTGCCTGGATTTTCATGGCTTAAAATGTAATTACTGAAATACACTAGAAATTAATTGGTTCCATCATTAATTTATTCAGTTCCTAAAATTAAGTATTCTTTAGGAAAATTCTTGAAATCTATTCTTAATTATTCACTTGAGAGACAGGTACAACATACTACGGAAGTACGGAGTACATAATTATTGCTTAGTCATTATAACAACTAGCCTTCTGTCTCGTGCAATGCACGGGTTGTTCATAGATAATTGTATTGAGAGATGAGTGAGGAAATATCAATAAATTAGTATGGGTGTAATGTGTAACAAAAACCGTGATTAAAGAAATTTATCTTTTTAGACTTTGATTCAAAATGAAGCTTTGTAAAAAAGAAGGTGAAACTAAAATTAAATAAGAAAAGGAAAAGGTTGAATTGAAGATGGGAGATGAAGATGAAGGGTTTTATGAAAGAGTGAAGAAAGATATTGTAATAAATAAAATTAAACATATAAGATGACATGTGGCACATTGGCTTGGAAAAGAAGATGGAGAAGTGTAATAGGATGAGGACACATGTCTTTTTGGTTTGAGTTTTTAAATACTAAGTATAGATAGATGTTAAGTACTCCATCTGTGTTTTTTTAAGTGTTACACTTACCAAATTCGGCCGTGTTTTAATAAGTATTCCCCACCTAAACCCACTACTACTTTTTATTATTATATCTTTTCTCTCACATTTCATTACTTTTCAATAAATTATTAACCCCACTATCTTTCTTTTACTCCCTCCATCTCCTTTTGATAGTCCCTTATGAGCATTTTTCACGGGAATTTATAAATACAAATAAGAATAGTAAAAGTGTATTGGAAAAGTAAATTGACATTGGGTATGCAAAAAAGTAGAGAGAGAAAGCAATAAAAGTACATGGAAAAACAAAATTTACATGGGAAATTAAAATTTGCACAAATATTGCTGTAAATCGGAGGGATTTTTGGTAGAAAAATTAATATTAATGCTTGTTGGAAAAAACAAACGAGGTGAACATTTTCGGATTAAAATTTGACCATAAGGGACTATCAAAAGGGGACGGAGGGAGTACAATTTTTTTAATACTCCAACTACCCCACTTACCTCTTATTTATTAAAGTCAATTTAAATTGACTAAAACTATGTGCCGATCAAACTGTAACACTTAAAAAAACACGGAGGGAGTAGCTTAGTGTAGAAAAAAGTTTTTTTTTTTTTTTAAAAAAAAAGGTATACTTGCTACAATTCTACAAACCATTTCAAATTCTCAATGTAATGAGTGGTCTCATTTTTTAGTACCATCTCCGATCCACAAAATAATTATCCTATATTCCTATCCCCTCCATCCACAAATTAACAAATAAAACTCAGCAATAATATAAGCTTGGAGTTTTATACACAAGAATGGACATGATGCTCAATCTTTGCCGTGGTCCGACACGAAGTTTACGTTTGATATAAACATATTTGTCCTTGAAATCGACGTGGCGAAACCTTAGCTTGTTGTATTTACAAGACCTTGACTTTTAAAATTATAGCTCGTCTTAACAAAACCTTCATTATTTTTGGCCTATTGAAAAATGAAAGCTAGTGTTCTTGGCCCATGTTATCTTGACCTGGTTGACTTCAAAGAAAACCCTTAATAATAATGAAAATTATACATTAGTCATTTTCAAAATGACTATCACTATACTTATGGCTGGCCACACCATATATTCACTTGTAAAAGAACAAAATAGCCCCTATAACACTGACCGAGTAACCCTAAAACAATGAGCGAATAACATATTGATGAAGTAATGAACCATCGTAACACTGACAAAATGACTTGTATAACACTAACGAAGAAACCCCTATATAATAGCATACTACACAATGTAGCCAGTCATATAAAAGAATTTGTGCATTAAAAATGATTTTTCTTTTATAAAAATTCACTAGTTGCGAAAGTGTGGAGAAATAACCGTGACTCTTCTTTTTAACTAGCACCACAGTAATTGCGTCACAATCCGATCAATTTCTTGTTGGCTTCCGTGACATGAAAATTATACCAAACAGTGTGTTTGTAAGTTTGACTGAGCAAGAGTTGGTTTTGTCTATAAAAGTGTGATGACAAGAGTTTTCATTTTGCATCTATCACTCTAAAACTCTTGTCCACTTTACTTGCTCCATAATACAGCTTTGCCTTGGAAATCACCAAAAACAAAATATGATCAAAATGAATTGTTTTTTTATTACAATTCTGTTGTTTATGAAGGCTATAATATTGTGTAGTTGTAGTGGGTACTTGAACAACAGCCAGTTGGGGTGTATACCTTCTGAAAGGAAGGCACTGCTCCAATTCAAGGACAGTGTTACTTTCTATGACGAATTCGAAGATGTTCCGTCTTCATGGGAAAGTGATGAGGATTGTTGCAGTTGGCGTAGGGTCAAGTGTGATCCTACTACCGGCCATGTCGTCCAGCTTCATCTCCATGGCGGCGATTGCGATAAGACTGGTTGCATACCATTGTTTTGGGCTAGAAAGATGGAGTCATCTTTGCTACATTTGGTAAAGTTGGATCATCTTAAGCATTTGGATGTAAGCATCAACGGTTTTGGTGACAGCAAGATCCCGAAATTCGTGGGCTACATGAAGCAACTCAGGTACCTTAATCTTTCAAGCACTTTCTCTTATGGAAAAATTCCACATGAGGTTGCTAATCTCACTAACTTGCAAGTCCTCGATCTATCAAATAACGGTGATTTATTAGTGCATAGTTTGAAATGGGCTTCTAGTCTTGAGCAATTGCGTCACCTTGATTTAAGTGGCTTGAATCTAAGTCTGGCCCATGACTGGATAAGCTCACTTATTGGGCCACTTCCCTTTTTAAGTGTTTTGGGTTTGTCTGGTTGTAGCCTACAAAACAGTCACCAAATTCATTTGAATTCATCATTTGAATCTGTCAGTTATTTAAATCTCAGGTACAATGATTTGGAGGGAGACATTCCACCTTTTATTCGAAACCTGACTTCTCTTGAATACCTTGACCTTTCATATAATACATTTGGATCCCAAATCCCACTTTGGCTAGGTGAACTTGAAAGTCTCATACACCTCGACTTCGCTGGGTCTGCTGTCACTGGCATTGAAGGAGGAAGTATTTGGAGCCTTATACACAACCTATGCAATTTGAAGTACCTAGATATGAGCTATACTCAGCTACAAGGCCATTTGTTGGAACCTCGTGAAAACATATCCACTAGTTGTACCCATTTTGACTTAGAGCTGCTTAATTTGTCTGGAAATTCATTCATTAGTGGAAGTATAGGTGCTTGGTTAGGAGAACACTTTCGAAGCCTAAAGTCTCTATCACTAAGTTATAGCAACATATCAGGTCCTATCTCAAATTCTCTGGGCATGTTGTCAGCCTTAGAGAATTTGGACATATCCCACAATCCTTTGGAAGCAGTAGTTTTGTCTGAAGCTCACTTTGCTAATCTTACAAGCTTGACAATTGTGGATATGAGTCAAACCTTCTTATCGATTAAGTTGCCTTCTGACTGGGTGTCTCCCTTCCAACTTGATCAATTGCGTGCTAGCACCTGCAAACTCAATAGTCAATTCCCTAAATGGCTTAATACACACAAGAATCTCACATGGTTGGAGTTATCTAACTCTAAAATTCAAGGGGTGTTGCCAGAATGGTTTTATAACATGCCATCTCTTTCTTGGGTTGATCTCTCTAATAACAATATCATTGGTTGTCCTACCTTTCCCATTAACTTTGATTATGCGTCTCTTTCTAATAACTCAATATCTTGCCTACCTGGAAGCCATAGAAATAACATGTATTATCAGGCTCATTCAATTGATCTGTCTCATAATTCCATCTCAGGGCAACTTCCAGAACATTTGTATCATATAATGCCTAATTTGTCTTCACTCGTCCTATCCAATAACTTGATAAATGGTTCAATCCCAAAGTCTATATGTGATTTTACGATGGCAATATTAGATCTTCAAAAGAATAGGTTTTCTGGGACAATTCCTGATTGTTTGGGTGATTTGTCAAGTCTTCGTTTTTTAAGCCTGTCGTTCAACACATTCTCGGGAGATATCCCTTGTTACAACAACACACAGTTGAGTTATCTGCATTTAAACGACAATATGTTAAGTGGAGAGATTCCTTCTTGCTTAACTAACCTCTCAAGGTTGAGGGTTTTGGATGTTGGTGAGAATAATCTATCAGGCGAGATGCCAACATTAATTGTTCCAGAGTTGCGAATACTTCGGTTAAGAAATAATAAACTCAAAGGCAGTATTCCTCATCAGTTGTGCTCATTGTCTAACCTCCAAATCTTAGACCTTGGCCATAATTATTTAATTGGAACCATCCCTTACTGTCTCAGTAACCTTACGTCCATGAATTCTAAGTTGGTTGATGCAAATATATATTTTGAAGGGGACAACAACATCAATCAGGTCCTCCATGGAATTGAGCGTGAATACACATCCAACTTAGGGTTCTTAGTGAACATCGACCTCTCATGTAATAAACTGGTCGGCAGCATTCCAGATGAAATCACAAATCTCTCCTACTTGCTTGGTTTGAACATATCCTACAATCAATTGTCGGGGAAACTCCCAAGGAACATAGGCGGTTTGAAATCGTTGATCTCTCTTGATTTATCAAGAAACAAACTCTCGGGATCAATCCCAACAAGCTTGGGTGCAATAACTTCCTTGGAGTCCCTAGACTTATCCTACAACAATCTCTCTGGCCAAATCCCAACTGGAAATCAGTTGCAAACCTTCAACAACGCCTCCATTTATGACCACAATCCATATCTTTGTGGGGACCCACTTCCCAAGAAATGCAGGAATGACGACTTACCAAACAATGGTTCAGGAGATCAAGGAAGCCAAGATGAAGACAACGAGGACAAGCGTGAGACGATGTGGTTCTACCTGGTGGTAATGTCGGGGGTTGCAACAGGATTTTGGGGAGTTGTAGGTAGTTTGTTTTTGAAAAAGAGTTGGAGGTATGCTTACTTTAGGCGTGTTGAAGATTTGCATGACTGGTTGTATGTGGCTATTGCTGTTAGTATGGCTAAGTTGAGGAATAATAATTAAGATAGTTAGCCAGTGTAGTGTTGTATTACATCCACCATGTATAAGTGGCTATAGCATAGTAGTAAGTCCAAGTTTGTACAACAAATGCATCAGATGTATTGTTGTATTAACGTGTGAATAAGATGGTTGTATGTAAGATCTTTTTAACCAACTTGGTTTTCCTTTGCTGCTATTGTACACCGAGTATGGTACCTTTGTTTTTTCTATTTTCTCTAGTAGTATAATTAACAGGGATGCAGCACTCCGACATAAATTTGCTGCCAACTCTTTTCTTTACAACTGTAAGTTGCAATTCCTTTGTTAGTAACTCAGAAATTTAAGATGAAATAGTTGGGAAAAAAAAATTAAAAGGATGAAATTTTTCTTTTGCTTTTGACCTAGATGGAGTTTAATACTAATGTAATTTTAATAATCTTTTCCCCAATTCTGCAAACAAAATCTGCTTATCAATCTCCAAATATCAGACAATGGAATTATATCTGATGACTGCTTATTTAAACTGACAAAGTTTTGTAACTGTACTGCAGCAAATTCTCATGTTTGAAGTTATATGAACACGATAATTGAATGAGCTAACTATCGCAGCCAGGTTTTCATACTCCTGTTAGTCCGTTTTACAGAAAATCAATTCCAAATTTCCAAACAAAATCTGTCAAACACAGAAGCAAGTAGAACAATCTATTGTATATTTTATTGCCATGAAAGATTGAAAGGTGATTCAGAATTTCAACCTCCAACATTTGTCAAAAGGACCATGAGGAACAAAATTTTGCACATACAGGATTAGTTTAGCATAATGTTTCAGTTTAGTTGGAGACAGTATTGTTACCAGTTGCAATCGACGAAGAATCTTGTTTGTTGATAGAACACGAAGACTTGAAAGCTTCGATTTGTGGTTGGCACTTGACATAATCGCCTTTGTTTTCCTCTAAGCATTTCTTCAGAGCCTCGACATCACACGGTGACATAATCTTCTTCGAAGCTACATTCCCGGTGTTTTGATCCATTGTGCACAATCCCTACTACATGAAAAACTCACATCATCATTATAAACTCCTCAACAACAGTATCTTAAACACTTCATAAAAATCAACCATAAAATCCAAAACTCTTAATTTTTAAGGTACAATTACAATTGAATTAGCTAACACTACTACTTTCTAACCAAAATGAAAGATAAACCCTATTAACTACACAGTCGACTGTTAAATCAGTTGTACATGTAATTACATAAATTGATCAAGCACTAGAAATGAATTGATTTAATTCAATAGTTTATTCAGTTCCCAAAATTAAGAAATCTTTAGGAAAAATCTTGAAATCTATATTTCTATGATAGTCTACAATTAATTTGTTCACTTGAGATTGAATGAGACGATACTATATAATACAAAAATTAATGGTGTTGAAAATAAATATGAATTTGAATTAAAACAGATGTGAAATTGAAATTAACATACCGATTCAAGGTTGAGAACAAGAAAGACTTCGCCTCCACCGCCGGTGAAAGAGCTGCCGGTGGCAGTTCTAAGTTTTTGAAGATCGGAAAAATAAAGAAAACACGGCCTCCTAATTTCAGTAAAGTTTGGGTTATTGAGTATATCAGCCTGGGCTTTATGGTTTTATTTAACGGGCCCGTGTAGAAGTAATGAATATTCTGTAATATTAGGCTCTAATCTCTTCACCTTCAAAAAAAATAATATTTAGTAAAAATAATTTTAGTTCAGTAAAAGAAGAATTATAATAGAAAATCAGTAAAAAGTAATTTAAATTCAGCAAAAATAATTTAAGTTCAGGAAAAATAATTGAAGTTAAGCAAAATTAAGGTGAAGAAAACGGGGCCTTACTTTGTATTTAGGGCTTGTTTGGTTCACTTTATTTTAGTTTATCTAAACTTATCTGATCTGTCCTGATTTGATCCGATTTAGTTTTTTTTTTTTATTTGATCTGAATGTCAGATTTGATCATATTTTGACTATAATTATATAATTAACAATCTATATGGAAAAAATGTCAAATGGGGTCTTGTTAGATTCTTTATAATGTGTATTTTATTAATATGTGATTTTCATAATTATTTTCATTACAAAATTAAAGATATTTAGCGATAAAAAAACTGCACATAAAACTTGTAAAAATTAAGGTGAACTAAACCACGCCTTAAAGCCAAAATTAAAGGTATTTTTTTGGGTTTTCACTATTTTTTTTTTTTTTTTTTGGGTGCACTAGGTTTTCACTAATTGATTAGGCTAATGATTTGATAAGTTTTCAATTTTTTATTTTTTATTGTACTTTTATCATTCTAGGTTTCAATTTCTTCAAAAAAAAAAAAAAATATCAATACATATATATATATCATATATGCCATTGTTTGATGAGTAAAGAAAAACCACTTCTCCAACAAAAATTAAATGGAAGAGATAGAAGGAGTCTCTCTTAAGATGGAGCAGATGAAGCTAACAACCAACCCTATTATACCTTTTGATCTATTAACCATTGAAATCCTCACTAGGCTACCTCCAAAATCGCTAATTCGATTCAAATCTGTCTCAAAACAATGGCTATCAACAATCTCAAGCCGAAAATTTGTCAATTTACATGCCCAACGAACAAACACCAATGACCACAATCACGGGGTTCTCATCGAAACAAGACGGTCACCAATCTTTAACAAAGGAAGTGTAGTTTTACGCCACGATAATTTGTTAGGTGTCATGACCTTCCAACATTACAAATTCCCTCCCTCGATAATGGACGAGGGTTTCAGCATATTGGGTTCGTGTAACGGGTTGGTCTGCTTATATGTTTGTTGTAAAGGGATCATAATTTGGAATCCTGTCACGCAGGAGCATCGATTCGTTTCGAACCCATCAATAATGATGGAACCTTATATATACGATGTGAATCCGGGGTTATGGGATTAGCCTACCTTCCTTCCATAGATGATCACAAACTAGTCAATCTAAATATGTGTTCGTCACATAATCGAATTAGATTTCAGGTAAGCGTATATACATTAAGGACTAATAAATGGGTTCAATACATGTCTGATTCATTATCTGCTGATATCGTCGAAAATCTACGGTTGAACACGCATTACGTCCTTGGGATTGTGTTGTTGAACAATGTATCACATTGGTTGATATATAAATGGAATGACATTACCTTTGGAGTGCCGTTCATATTAGCGTTCGATATGGTGACCGAGACCTTCAATGAGGTACCACTTCCCCAAGACATGAAATCATGTGAGTATGTGTCTTATAATTTGAGTAGGATTAAGGACAATCTGTGTTTTGAAGCCGAGTATAGGTCCGACGACGGAAGTGGCCGGGTGTGTTATCGAGTAGTTTGGGAGTTAAAACGATATGGAGAATGGAGATCATGGAAGAAGATTATTGAGCTTTGTCCTAAACAAGATAGTTTTGAAATAAGAGATATACAGGAGTTGGATGGTTTTGCTTCTAATATTTATAAGAAGAGTTATCAATTTTTGATGTGTATGTTGCAGTCTTTTGGTTGGTTTATCTACCGAAGCAATGATGGGAGACACAAATGTATTCAACTAGATAAAAATCATTGTGCCCGCCTCGTGTGCTCACATGTTGAAACTCTTGTTTCACCTCTCATGGGATCGGACAATAGGCTAGAACTTTAGATTATTCTTTTAATTATATGTAGCTTTTAATTATGTTTATCAATTTTATAATTTGACTATTTGTTCATCAACAAACTAATGATACTAAGCATAGTATAATATAATTAATTATCTTTCACGTTATGTTATATATTTTGTATATGTTCTATTGCATGTTTAGAAAAATATAAAGTCTTAGTATATACTTCACTTCGTATGTGTGTCAATGTGTAGTTGTTCTTGCCTAACAAGATTTTAAAATATTTGTGAGTTTTTTTTTGAAAAAGCTCATAGGAGCAGGATTAGCATTAATCAAACCAAATCGAGATCCGCCAAGGCAACTAGGCCTTGCGGGAATGAGTTTACAAAGATCTGTTTCGCACCATTGACTGGACTAATCCTAGCAACCGAATGAGCAACACAATTACCCCCTCTTTTAACATGGAAACAAGAAAAGCTATAGAAATTCTTGCTTAAAAAATCTATATCATCAAAGACAAGATTAATTGGGGCTCGCCCGTCTCTGCTGCTATTAATGGCATTCACCACAATTGTCGAATCACATTCAAGCTCAACCTTCTGTATACTCATCCTGTGCGCCAATTCCACACCCATTCTAGCTGCCATTGCCTCCGCAGTAGCCACACCATGCTGAGCACTCACCCGCTGCACCATTGCTGCCACAATTTTACCCTCTGCATCTCTGATCACAGCCCCTAAACACACCCCTCAACCCTCCATAACAGCAGCATCAGTATTATTAACCCGCATCACACCAGCAGCAGGACACTTCCACGATCCACTAGACCTCACCACAGCATTCTTGGTGCCCCCAGAAACAGCCTTCGAATACTCTTTTTAGTCTCCCACGAGAGTGACAAACCCCAATACCCCTATATCTCTATTTTGCCACGGATCCTCAAAAATCACCGAATTCCTATAATTCAATCGACAATTATTCCCTTAGTCAAATCCCCAACTATCTCGCAAGTAGCTAGAACTATTTTCTATTAAAATAAAAAAAAAAAAAAACCTAGAGTTATTTATAATCCTACGTGGCGCACTAAGAAAATTATTTATAATCGGCATTTGAATTTATTTTTTTTTGTTTAAAGAGCCACAAGGGCTGGGTGAGATTCGAACCTAGGATCTTCTGGAATCAAGAGGGAAGCTCTAACAACTTGAGCTATCCTTCACTCTCAAAAGATAAAGGCATTCGAACTATTTAATTATAAAAGATTATAATAATCTCTTATTTAATTGGCTACTATTTATAATCCTACGTGGCGCACTAAGAAAATTAGATCATACGTGACTCTCTAAAAACTCGGGAAAAAACTCTAGATGAAGCCCGTGCGATGCACAGTTTGTTTGTTTTTTTTTTTTTTTTTTTTGTATTTATGAGCTTAAATTTGTTATATATTTAGATAAAATTCCTAATATTAGAAGATAATATTTAAAATTTAACTAATTTAAACTTAAAAATCTCATTCACCAATTTTATTTACGTGTCATTTGAATTATTTAATTCTGAAAGAAATTAATAATCTCTTATTTAATTGGCTACTACTAAGGTTTATAATCCTACATGGCGAGCTGAGAAAATTAGATCCTACGTGGCTTTCTAAAAACTCGGGAAAAAACTACCCTTTAAATATATAATATTTTCATTTTTTATATTAACTTTGACCATAGTTGATTCTATAAGATAACAAAGCACAAATATTATCATATACTCCGTATATTGTTAAAATACTTGCCTAATATACTTCGTAATTATTTATGTCAAGTTTGACTGTGTTAATATAATTCTGAAAGGAAAGGGAGTATAAGGTTAAATTTTGATATAAGGAGTAATCAAACATAGCTTTAGGAAATTAGGCCCTTAAGCCCGTTAGTTTTGGGGAGTTTTCCAAATAGTCTCCATAAATCCCAAATTCCGAAACTTTATCTCCCTGCTTGACAATCACTCTTCAATTCTAAGGTACGGAGTATAATTCTTATCTTTTTTTTTTCTAATTTTAATTTTCTGGGTTTCAAATCTTGTTTTTGTTATTTGTTTCTGCTCTAATTAGAAATTCTTCACTGGTTTTAGCCTATTAATTCTTTGAACGTATGTTCTATTGCTAAAGTTTTGATCTTTCTTATGCATTTTTTTCGAATTATTTCAATCAGCTTGGAATTCACGCTTTAATTAGGTTAATTTCCCAATAATCCCTTTACCCAGATTCTTACGCTGGATTCTGAATTGCTTTACAAAGATTTATATTTGCCTATTTGTTCTGAAATTGATATATGTATGAGATTTTTATTTGCCTATTTGTTCTGAAATTGATATATGTACGCTTTTGTGGGATTATTATTGAGAAAATTTGCTGTTATTCTGTAGAATTGATGCAATTTACCCTCATACCATAGTCAAACGTTGATTGTAGTTAATTTAGTGAGTGATTTTGCGGAATTTAGGAAGGTTTGGATTGAAGAATTTGTTTTTGATACCCAAAACTATTTCGCATTATGAAAGTTTGCTTTATCTTTCTTATTGTATTAAATTATTCACCTTTCAATCATGATATTGGTGTACCCAGTCCGAGTAGAGGGGAAATAGCAGATTATGAATTTATGATACCGGTGTACCGAGTCCGAGTAGAGGGGAAAAACAGATGGATGGTAGTTGATTCATGAGAAGTATTTGTGGGGTTTAGGAGTTTGTTTTGTGTTTGAAAGGTTAGGGTTTGCAAATCCGACACGAGTTGGGAGAAGTTATTATATGATATTTGCTTTACTTATCTTCCTCTTTTGAACATTGTCTGGTGAATGGTAACAGGACAATACATCCCTTTAGCTTGTTTCTTTCCTTTCAATGATTACATGTTATTGGTGAATGTATTCTGTTAGTAACGTGAAGATGGAATCGGTGTTGTGTTGTTTTTTTTCAGCTAATTTTGTTCTGTCTGTTTTTGATGACTGTGACTGTGAGGATCTTTTTATTTATTTTTTATTTTAATGTCGTGAATTGAATTGTTGCTAGTGATATCTGATTTTCTGTAATTTGCATCATCTGGTGTTTCCTTTGTTACTTAATTTTTGAAGAATTTCTGCTCATAGTTGTTTATTTGACTGCTAAAGATATGAGTTTCTATACCTTGCTTTGCAGATTGATAAAACTAGAAGTTGTTGAAATAATTACAAGGAAGAAATATGAGTTCGCGGTTTTGGGATCAGGTATGCCATTATTTAACCCATCTTACTCAATCAACATTCAATTTGCTATCCATCCAGTGAAAAATTGTCTTTCTTTTTCCCTTTCTGTAGGGTAACAGTGATACTGAGGATGAGGAGGAGAGTAATTATGATGAGGGAGAGGAGGTTGCTTCTGATGCAGCTGAAAATGGTGGAAGCAAGTATATATTAAGAGATAATGACAATGACAGTGAGGATTCAGATGACCATAAGCGAGTAGTTGTTCCTGCTAAGGATAAGCGCTTCCAGGAGATGTCTGCTACTGTTGAGCAGATAAAGAATGCCATTAAGATCAATGACTGGGTGAGCCTACAAGAGAGCTTTGATAAGATTAATAAACAACTTGAAAAAGTTATGCGTGTTGTGGAGACGGGTATTGTTCCCAACGTCTATATAAAGGCCCTTGTACTGTTGGAGGATTTTCTGAATGAAACTTTGTCAAATAAGGAGGCTAAGAAAAAGATGAGCACCAGCAATGCGAAAGCATTAAATAAAATGAAGCAGAATCTGAAGAAGAACAACAAGCAATATGAACATCTGATTAACAAATTTAGGGAAAATCCTGAGTCTGAAGATGAAAGGGATGAAGAGGATGAGGCGGACAATGTATCAGAATTTTCTGACGAACCTGAGTCAGAAACTGAAGAGACTGATAAGGAGGATGACACCAGGGAGGATGATGTTGAGGATGAGGATGGCGATTGGCAGAAGCCAGGGAAGAACAATAAGCTTATAGATTCAAATTTACTGAAAAATCCAAATGAGATCACGTGGGATACAGTGAACAAGAAAGTCAAAGAAATTGTTGCTGGACGTGGTAGGAAGGGAACTGGGAAAATTGAGCTAGTTGAGCGGCTCACCTTCTTGACTAGGGTTGCAAAGACACCAGCTCAGAAGCTGGAGATCCTTTTCAGTGTTGTTTCTGCCCAATTTGATATTAATCCTAGTCTCAGTGGTCATTTGCCAATAAATGTGTGGAAGAAATGCGTGCAGAATATGTTTGTTATACTTGATATTCTCACTCAGTATCCTAACATATTGGTGGATGATTCAGTAGAACCTGAAGAAAACGAAACCCAGAAGGGTCCAGACCATAAGGGTACCATTCGAGTATGGGGAAACTTGGTAGCCTTCCTTGAGAGAATAGATATTGAGTTCTTCAAGAGCTTGCAAGTTATAGATCCTTATACACGTGAATTTGTTGACAGACTCAGAGATGAGCCTTTGTTTTTGGTCCTGGCACAAAACGTCCAAGAGTACTTGGAGAAAAGTGGTAATCTGAAGGCAGCTGCAAAAGTAGCCCTGAGACGTGCTGAGTTTGTGTACTATAAGCCTCAAGAAGTTTACGAGGCAATGAGGAAATTGGCTGAACAATCAGAAGAAGAAAATGATGAAGCAGTAGGTGAGGAATCCAAGGGGGCTGGTCTAGGTAGGGGCCCCCCTTTGTTTGTAGTTACTCCTGAGCTTGTGCCACGGAAATCTACATTTCCAGAGCGCAGTAGGGCCTTGATGGATAGCTTAGTTTCTCTCATTTATCAATATGGAGATGAGCGAACAACGGCCCGTGCGATGCTTTGTGATATATACCACCATGCTCTTATGGATGAATTTTCAGTTGCTCGTGATTTGTTGCTTATGAGTCATTTGCAAGACACAATTCAACACATGGATGTATCAACCCAGATATTGTTCAATAGAGCTATGGCTCAGCTCGGTCTATGTGCTTTTAGGAGTGGTCTGATTGCAGAAGGACATGGTTGCCTTTCTGAAATATATTCCACTGGTAGAGTGAGAGAATTGCTTGCACAAGGTTTCTCTCAAAGCCGTTACCATGAGAAGACTCCTGAACAGGTATGACTGCTCATATTTGAGACTGTTATCTGTAATGCTATTGTATACAGTGGTTGTTCTGATCTTCTGGTTGGAATTTTAAGCAAATTTTGCAGGGTATAGTAGTCACTAGTCAGATCATGATAGTTGCAGATTTGCAGTGGCTTCTGTTCTGATGTATTTTAGGAAGAATTTAATAGGACTACGTCATTAGAATATTCTCTGCGTGATCAATTTAATTCCTAGATTTCCCTCTTATGTGATTTGGTCTATTCATTCTTGTTGCGTTGAAAGTAGATATTGATCTTTAGTAACCAATTTTAGTGTCCTGTTACTGTAATAATCAAGGCCTTTCTATGATGATTTTATTCATGAAATGTTTAGAATACACTTTGAATTTATGTCATCATACTGCCAATGTAGTGTGCAGAACTGTCAATTTGATAGAAAAAGATGTAAATCCACACCAGGCTGTGGCCAAGTGCTGTAGTGGGGATCTGCATATGAGGGGGAATTAGCTATGCTTTAAGCAACAGAGGAGACATCCCATAAAATTAGTGTTTTAAATGAACTTATACTAGTAACCTTTTTTATATTTTCAAGAATGCAATATCATGTTAATGCTTGCCTTCTTTTCTTGTTTTTTAAAGCTCACTCATGATTTTTCAATATTACCAGGAGATGAGAGAAAAAAGACAGCAGATGCCATACCACATGCACATCAATTTGGAACTCTTGGAGGCAGTTCATCTGACTTGTGCCATGCTGTTGGAGGTCCCTTACATGGCTGCCAACACCCTTGAGTCACAGCGCAGGATTATAAGCAAGACTTTTCGGAGATTGCTCGATGCTAGTGAGAGACAAACATTGCGGGGCCCACCTGAAAATGTCAGGGATCATGCTATGGCTGCTACAAGAGGCCTCACTCAAGGAGACTTTCAAAAGGCCTTTGATGTCATCACATCTCTGGATGTGTGGAAGCTCCTGAAAAACAAAGAGAGTGTCTTTGAGATGCTGAAATCTAAGATCAAAGAAGCAGCCCTAAAGACTTACCTATTTACTTATGCTGTTTCTTACAGTTCTCTGAGCCTTGACCAGCTGTCTAAGATGTTTGAGTTGTCAGAGCCTCAGATACACAGCGTTGTGAGCAAGATGATGGTTAATGAGGAGCTGCGTGCTTCATGGGACCAGCCTACCCGGTGCATCATCTTCCATGAGGTTGAGCACACTAGGTTGCAGGCTCTTGCATTCCAATTGACTGAGAAGCTAAATTACTTCGCAGAAAATAATGAGCGGGCTATGGAGGCCAAGCTGGGTGGTGGTACTTTGGATGGTTTGCCTCCCAGGAGAAGAGATGGACCAGATTATTCTGCAGTTGCCTCTTCTGGTGGTGGTAGGTGGCATGACAACTCGTACCAGCAAGGAAGACCCGGTGGGCGTTCAGGATATGGAGGAAAGATGATGAATCCAGGACAGTTTTCTGCGGGTGGATATTCAAGAGATCATGGTGGTCATGCAAGAGGGGCAGGCTCTTATGGGCGTGCATCCATGCGAGGACAACACACTGATTCTTCAGCCCGTATGGTCAGCCTTAATCGCGGAGTTCGTTAATTTGTTTTGATCATCTGAAAAATTTTGCCCCAAGGTTCTAAAACTAAATAGTCTAAATTGTTTCCTTCTTATCATTATTGATTATTCCTTCATTTCTTGGTAGAAGTTCTGGTTTCAATTAAACTAACTGAACTGATTAGTTGTAAGCTTGTAACTTTCGTAAGCTTTTTTTACCAGTTTTGTGTTTTGAAGCGCAGGAAACTCCTATTTTATTCTACCTTTTGTTTCTGAAAATTGTCATTGTTCTGTGCTAAAGTTTAATTGAAATTTTCAGAGCTTGTGGTTTTTGTTTGAGCTATCTACGTTTTTGTGACTGCAAGTGAGGCGTATATTTCCATCTCTATCTCAGGTTACAGCTTGAAAGTGGCATTGCACGTAACCTGAGATGTTTCTGACAAGGGGCTGTGGGGAGGGCATCGATGGAGATGTGTCTGCGTGTTTTTCACACGTTGAGCGTGCACCCCCCCCCCCCCCCCCCCCCGGCACTTGATGATAATTACTCCGTATACTTTGCCTTTCAGAGTATTGTAGTACGAGTAAATCTAAATGAGCAAAGAAAATAGCTTAACATGCACCATAGATGTTGCACTTATCAAACCCTACAATGACATGATTTACTAATGAACCAGTAATTGACTTCGTGTATATCTAAAAGAGCAGGATTTTTTTTTATAATGTGAGAGCTCTATATCTCATATGTCATTCAAGGTTCTAAATGCTTAAATTATGTTTTTAGTCTAGTCATCATTCAACTCATACTTGAATGGAAGAAGTGACTACTCTGGTCCAAACGTTACTCCATTTGACTTGTAATTTAATCAAGTCAACCCACTAATTATATTCATACGTCAACCCATATCTTGGGCTAAAATTTTAAATTAGGAATTAGGCACAATGCAGCATATCCCTAATATCTTTCCATATAAATTAGGACATTTATATTGTTGCTCATCTATATATATAGCTCATTCTAGTTCTTCCATCTTCTAGGGGAGGATCTTGATTTGATTTAATAAAATTAATACGTCCCTCCCCCTTCAATTCATCCTTTCCTTCTCCTCGTAACACATACTTATCTACTAGAAATTTGTTATTGTACGTACGAAAATGTTGGTGTTGAGGCTAAGTGTGGCTGTGTTGCTTCTGCTGACATTCGCGCTGTGTTGTGCTTACGCACAATCACCTTTGGTTGGCATAACATTGGTGAAAAATACTACTGCCAAAGATATTGGAGCATGTAAGGCTTAACTTATAAATAACACTAATTACATACCTAAAATTTTTTGTTATTAATTTTTTTTTACTAATCCTTATTTTTAATCAAAATGGTAAAATTTAATTATGTGGTTGAAGATTGCTTGGATGGGAGTTTACCTGCATATCAGTTCAGCAAAGGATTTGGTTCTGGAGCAAGCAACTGGCTTTTGCACATTGAGGTAATTCACTAATTCATAATAATGCTACTATAGACCAATTTTAATTACTTGTCTTTTCATTAGTTGATACAGAGTAATTAATATCTTTGAATTTACGGCGATTTTTTCATATATATACAAGTATACAACTGATTGTACTTTGTTCATGACGGTAAAGCAAAAGCTTAGTTTTTATTCATGTTCCTAACATAGACAAAAAAATAGCCTTGATTCGGTACAAGCATTTTTTTTTTTTCCTTAAAATCATGATTTGCTAAAAATGGATTGAGAGTAATTATGATTTGCTACTGGATTGAAAATTATAATAATTTGCTTCCATATTGAGGTTGATATTAAACAATTGAATTAGAATCATACTAAAGAGGTATAATGTATCATGATTTGAAATAAACCATGATTTCTTTTTTATAATGATTTGCTTGTATTAGCTGTAGTACGTGCTGTATGTAAGAAAAATTTTAATTATACTAAAATGGTACAAAATCATAATTATTTGCTGTGATAATTTGTTCATATCTTACTTATTGGGAATAATTAAAAATCATAGTGAAAATAAAAGACAGTGTTAAGACTTTTGTAGTTTAACTTGGAGATGGAGATTGGGATTATTAAGAGTTGTTGTACTTACTTAACAAAGACTTTGATGAAGCTAGCTAGCTTTGACAATGGAGACCGATCACTCGATACATATGATGATATAAATAATGATAATATGTTTTGTTAGGGTGGTGGATGGTGCAATGATGTAAAATCATGCTTGGAGAGGGCTACTACTCGAATTGGTTCCTCAAGCTACATGACCGAGAATGTCTTTTCTGGGATCCTAAGCAGCAATGAATCCCTCAACCCAGGTTCTTATTTCATAATTTTTACTTGACTTATTGCTTGCTTGGTTTGTTATAAATTTTTGGTTAATTTTTGTTCCACGAAACTTTATACTATAAGTCTATAATTATGTACTCATTGTTAATGGCAAGTTGCTATATATATATATATGCTCATCCTCCAATTCCATCGAAAATAATGTTTATAGGCCAGGTTCTTACTAGAAAGCAAAGTCATGAACTCATGAATTGTTTAATCTTAGACATGTTATTTTTCCTTTCACAATATTAATTCAAAATATGCTTCATATAATGTTGATAACAGACTTCTACAATTGGAATCGCGTTATGCTAAGATACTGTGATGGAGCTTCCTTTGCTGGCAATTCCATTTACCAAAATGCGGTAAATATATTTCAGCTTGATCTCTTTTCAGATCAATTTTTTGTGCAGGCTAGGTCTATCTCACAATAACAGTAAATGATTTTCTGTTCTTTCTAATTTGTGTATGCTAACATTCGACAGACCTCATCGCTTTACTTTAGAGGGCAAAAAATTTGGCAAGCAATTATTTCTGATCTTCTTCCACAAGGGTTGGCACATGCAGAGAAGGTTTATTATTGAGATAAATTTGTAATCTTAACCTTACGAAAAGCATAGGCATATGACATTAACGCGTACTCTGATCTGCACTCTGCAGGCTTTGCTTTCTGGCTGCTCAGCAGGGGGTTTAGCAGTGTTTCTGCACTGTGACAACTTCTCCAGGTATCTACCAGGAAATGCTACTGTCAAATGTGTCAGTGATGCCGGGTTTTTCTTAGACGTGTGAGTCATCTTATTTACTCATGTCCTGCAAATTTTCGCCTTCCTTTACCCTACTCTACTGATTTCATATCTTTGTCATTCTTGCAGGAAAGATGTAGCCAAGGATGACAAGATTAGAACCTTATACCATGATGTCGTTTCTCTTCAAGGGGTTGAACAAAATCTCAACCAAAAATGCACCAGTTCTCAAACCGATCCTAAGCAAGTATGATTATGCAAATTGCTTGAAATATTTAAATTATAAGTCGCTTGCTTTTGATCAAATTATAATAAGGTTCTGATCTGATTTTTATCAGTGCTTTTTTCCACAATATTTCCTGAGCTACATCAAGACTCCGATGTTCATTTTAAACACTGCATACGATACATGGCAGGTACTGTTTCTTAAATTTATTGAACTTATCTACTGTATTAGAATTTTCTTATTTTTTTTCATGGTTTTGATTATATACTTTGGCAGTTTTATAACATCTTGGTACCATCTTCGGCTGATCCGGGAGGAGTATGGAATTCTTGCAAGAAAAATGTAAAAACTTGCACTGACAGTCAAATTCAGACACTACAAGGTTTAAAGTAGTCACTTACTACCAATTTTATCAAGCCTGTTTTTTTTAAAAATTATCAGCTCAATTATGCACCTGACATTTCGGAATCTGTTATTCAGATTTTCGACGAATCATGCTCAATGCTACATACTCTTTTTACAAATCTTCAACAAGTGGAGGAATGTTCATAAATTCATGCTTTGCACATTGCCAAACTGAGCATCAGGAAACTTGGTTCGCCGCTAACTCCCCTAGAATGCAAAATAAGGTACTTTATTAGTCTTTTCTTCATGGTTTTTTCTTATATATCAGTCCTAGTAGTAAGTCATTTTTCATTCTTACAGCAGCATTGATCATACTATATGTATCTTAGTATCTACACCCTTTTTGTTACGGCGTATATATATATACTAACATTGCTGCTTAGTATAGTAATTTGCATATATAATTTGTATAATCTCTTGTAATTATACTCTGTATATCCTGCAGACCATTGCAGAGGCTGTAGGCGATTGGTATTTTGAACGAAACGAGACAAAGCTGATCGATTGTCCATATCCTTGTGACTCTACTTGTCAATATTAGACCAAGATAAAACCCAGGGAAATATCATAGGACTTGGAGAAATTTTTGGAGGTGAAGATCATAAAGCACAGTTTATTCTTAATCTACAAAAGTTAGTTTTATTTTGCTGATGTAAAAAGATGAAGTGATATTCGGTGAACAAATTCCTATAAGAAAATAAAACTTGTACCTGGATTATATAATATTCAATCTTAATTCTTCTAATCTGATCAAATAATGTACATCAATTTACAGTGCCTTTTCAAACAAATAAATTTTTTTTGTATTGGTTTGAAGTCACGTTGATGACCATGGCTAAATTTAATTTTAGTCTACTTCGTATTAAATCGACCAAAATACGTTTGTTACATGTGAATGTATAAACTACTCCAAATGTGGAAGAAATTCAATTTTGAGGAGACCTTCATCTAATCCACACCACCTTTATACGTCAATGACATGGAAAATGCTTGTTTGGTCTAGGAAAGAGCCATTTATACATTCTGTAGGCACACATAATACGTAGTAGTTCAACTTTGATCAAAGGGAAGAGCACCCTAAATAATCCAACTTCTAAGGTGACTTTGAGACCATATATATCATACAATATCTTAATTGTCTCCAACTAAACCATAAGGGACACTATTTATCTTTTAACTATATTTTTTTTAATACTATTTTTTTTAATAGTTAAACATCTTAGATGAGACCGTCCCACATTAATTTATAACGACACATTCAAACATTTATCTCATGAAATAAACGATTCTTATGGGGCGCTAACACAAAAGATGATGCATACAAAGTTTGAAATCATTCATTAGCATATTAGGTAACATAGACTAATTATTAACCAAAGCTATAAAAATAATGATGATACAAAGGACAAAAGTAGACCAAAAGCTTTTGTAAGTGGGTAATGCTTGCTGTCCTCTGTTTTACCAATTAAATTCATGTATTTCATCAGATTTCTGTTTTCTTCAAAAGTCAAAAAGATAAACTAAAAAAAAGCTAAAATTAGCCAAATTTTAAAAAGATTTCCTGATAAGGACTAACGGTTGAAAATTGAGAGGTGGGATACGAAGGTTCACTTTTACTTTGATAAGTGCATTAAGATCTCACTAACCTACTCTATAAGCATGTGCAATTTTTGCTTTGTCCACTTCAAAATACTAATTAATTTTTTATTTAACTTTTGCAATTAGTCAAATTATTTCTTTATTTTGTAGTGGAAAACAACTCACAATGCACCAAGTTAAAACTTAAAAAGTTATTTTGTCCTCATTGCATTTCCTAATTTGTTTTCTCTTTCTTTTTATTTTCCCAAATTATCACCTTAGTTCTAAAAAATCAATTGTACGAATAGATAATTTTAATGGTTAATTTTGAACAAGAATTTGAATACTTTCTCTTTTCTTTGTTATTGCAAATTTGCAACATGTTAGCTAGGTAAGTAACTAAGTATGATGTACTACAAGGGAGACAGATAGGCAAAAAAAATCTATGTACCGTGATTGGAGTTTTAAAGGCCTTTCTCTCACTCCTACTTGTATAAGAGAAAAACATTAAAAAAAGATAAATTATTTTTAACCAACCAAAATCTAGACTTAGATTTCGTAATTTGCAAATGTATACATGACTTATGCGGAGTATGTACTTATTATTAAGTAGATTATGCGCAAACCTAATATTCCATAACTTTTATTATTGAATATAGTGAATATACTTTGAACAATAAATATTGCATATTATATAATTAAATAATCAATTCTACTTTTGTTGGCAACATGTGCACGGTGGGGAGTTACAATTATTTATATTCAAATTTTATATACTTGTATAGTTTATACTTTATATAAGTACAAGTATTTAAGAAAATTCAACCACAATTTGCAAGGTACTCAATCCCCTAAACTACTTGAGTCAACTTAGTGGTTGTCAGATCAAAAATTGACTTCTCACATTTTTATTAGAGTCCAAAAGATCATGCCAGAGAATACTTTCACAAGTTTCAGTAGTGACTACTGCCACTAACCCATTAAGCCCAACAACACTATTCATCTTATATGACAACAAAACTATCTTCTAGTGATGTAAAATAAAAAAATTAAAAAAACATCTTGATTAATACTTTGTACATAAAGTACTTTGTATGAAACAATCTAAACTTAGGGTTTGTTCTCATATGATTATTTTCAGTTCAGTTAAGTTTAGCTCTAATAAGTTCAGTTCAGTTCAGCTTCTAATTTCCTTCTCTTATAACATATTCAGTTCAGTTCAGCTCTAATAAGTTCAGTTCAGTTCAGTTCAGTTCAACTCATTTCAATTAGTGAGAACAAACCCTTAGTCACTTATATATATTAATGCTAAAGATGAAATTTTATTTGATCGCTTAAAAGTGTAATCTAGATCCCTTTGTATGAAACAATCTAGACTTAGCCACTTATATATCAATGTTAAAGATGAAATTTAGATCAATATAGTGTAATCTAGATCCTACATATGGAGTACATATATGGAGTAATAATACATATGGGTCGTTCAAAAGTCAATTGATGATGTGAAGTATTACATAACTTTTTTAATCTTAAGACGGTCATGTTTAACAATAGAATTTACAGATACATGACATATGTATAGTAGGCATGTATATGATGATGCACATACAAAGTATAGCAAAGGATCGGATTATATTATTAGTACAAAAATAACAGCAATGACTTTTATTTGATATGATAATATTATTAGCTTAGTATAAGTTGCAAGTTGCAAACTTGCAACATATAGTGATGAAAACCTCCTTTCATCGAAATTTCATTTATCACTTGAATTATCTATCTTATATTATGCACTACTAGAAACATAATATTCCCTTATGCTTTACAATATTCCAGTACAACTAATAATTTAAGCTACTATACATCATGGCACCTTTTCTTTGAAAGACATTGTTCTTATTAATCTTTACAATATAGTTCTAAAAAACAATACTATAAACGTTACATATTTGATTATTTTCTATAGCATGGTCGAAGAAGACAGCTATATTATCTATATTATATTGCAGCAACATATACATGCATGCATCAGCACCACACACCATACTTTGACTAATTCCACCTTCTGCGTCACTCTTTGCCCCTTTTTACCTTCTTCATCAGGAGTTTTTTTTGCAACTTGACGACTTGTGTAGTTGTGTTATCTTTTCATCAATATACCTATACTAAAGGCGAAACCAGAAATGACACTTGTCATAACCTGGTTAAAAATATTCCCTCCAAAAGGTTTTTTTTTTTCAAAGCTTCTTAGAGAAGTATTTAATCTAATACTTACTTTACAATAATATTTCTTTTCTATTTGGCAAGTATATTTATTTTTACACATTCAACAAATATTTATATATTTATTTATTTATGACGGGAACAAAGTCATATAATACAATAATGTAATATTATCTATAACTTTGTAATGTAATCCATGGTTATTTTTATTAGTCGTGCATGCATTTCTTCCTCTGTTTTCTTTAAAGATTCAAAAAAATTGTAATTATAGAACTTTCATCCTGTTTTGCAATTTGATATTATTTTTTATAGTAAAATAATTGTATTAAACTAATGATAAATATTGAAATTACCGTGCATGGCACGGGATCTAACCTAGTGTACAATATATTAGTAGTAAATCACAATTAAAGCACGCATATGCGCGCATAACTTTAACTATTGTACTTGTTTTAGACGTCGTACTTCTTGTTTTATTCTTGTTTTTAGAAATCTATCGGTGTTAATAAGGGTTATCAAAAGGTTGTAAAATTGGTATCAAATCTAAGGTGTTATACCACTTGTTTAACTTTTTTTCAACTACAATAAGTTGAATGAAACTTTTTATCAGGTATACAACTATACAAGCAATATCTTTGAATAATATATACAAAAGAATTCGATCTTATATGCAATGTTATGTTAGATCTTTCCTTTTGACCTTTGACGAATGTGGTTAATTTGTACACTTTTTTTTACAATAGACTGCTTATGTACAAATACATATGATGTTTATTAATCTTAAAGATAAGATAAGCTGAGGACTGTGTATCAGATTTGAAGTAGTACTTATGAGCTTAATTATCACTTTCTACCCTTTAAGGTAGAACAAGACATAAAATTCATTATCTAATTGAAAACATAGATAGGCTGATATTTTAAATTTATTGGCTCAAAATAAGAGACATACAGACTAACATGTCAACGTGACAAAATTTATCTATGTACATATATATAACCGGGGAAAATCGAAACCTAATATCTAATATATCAGGATCGGACCTCGGTCTTAACCTTTAGACTAAGGCCTCATCGGCTAAATGATTCAAATTAAATAAATAAAAAATCAACTAACATCATGTATAATGATCTCAATTAGTTGAATATTGTCTCATCAAGTAAATGAACAAATTTGTTATATTCTACTCCGTGTAATTAAGTACTAATCATCTCTAATTCTCTATACATATATATATTCTACTCCGTGTAAGTACGTACTAATTATCGGCACTATGCTGCCCATCCGAATTTGCCTCTACAAAGTTTCCTTGTGCTGATGAATTCGAAGTTATTAATGTTAATTCAGCAATTGTAATCACAACCTGAGGACAATCAACAGCATTAGAAACATGATCTTTAACGGCTTCATGTTTTGTAACATTTTCGGGTTTTGACTTTTCTACGACATTGGTCTCCTTAATCTTGGCCTTCTTAAAATGTGCGAGTAGTGCAAGATCATACGTAGACTCAGCAATTTTCTCCGTGCAATCAACAATATCGATCAGTAGAGAAGCTAATGTCGCGATTGGTATGATTTGTAACAACTCGACTTGTTGATTATATGATGAGCCGGATTTGAGGAACGTCTTGAGGCTTTTCACGGCTGCTTTTGAGCTAACAATGTGTGCATTAACTGAAGTTGAAGGATATGTCATTTTTCTTATGCATGATCCTAACTTTTTTAGTGTTTTGCTTGATTCCAAACTTATTTTGGTGCATGCTTCTCTTATTTCCTCTGGGAACTTTTGTGGTTTCTGTAACAATTCACACAAGAAAAATTTATTATTGTTACAACTAATTGTATTGAATTGTACGTTAAAAATATCATGTAGAAACGAGATATTTAGTTAAGTTTAGTAAAAATAAGTTGATTTTTACTATTTGAATGTAAGGTAAATAAAATTATTAATATTAAATAGATTGTACGTGTTTTTGACCATATACCTGTGTTTGAGGATCAAAATAAGCATTAAGAGCATCAATTCTGTAGGCGCATTGCCTAACAAGGCCTCCTAGCTTAAGGTATTGATTCCATGGATGATGGTATCTAAACTGCCCGTGTCCTGGCTCCCACCTCGCGAAATTTGCCTAAAATAATTCGAATAAACGTACATGTCATTTCGATGAAGTCTAGCTAGCTAGGAATCATTCTCTAGGAAATCGAAATTAAACGATGAAAAGATCGAAAGGCTTAAAAACTTACCATGGTGTCTTCCACACTTTTGGAATTTAGAACACTTTTGTAGCCTTGAAAAGATGACTTATTTCCATCCTTAGATTTAACTTCACCATCAGATGTTTTCAAGTATATAGCACCAAATCCTGCAAAAATAGTTTTAAATTTAGTTACGTTACTAAACTATACAACATGATGTTACATAATAATATGTATGCATGAACTTTAATTCTTTATATTAAAATAGTATAAGATGACTAATTTATTATGTGTATGTGTATACCTTCTAAGAATAGACCTAGTTTTTCCATATTAGTGGCAACTGATCTATGTAATTCTTCACCGGCCCAAACAGGAAAAATGAGTGAGTTTATAAGCAAGCTAACGGATCCACCTATCGCGATGGTTGACAATCTTTTGTGTGCCAATTCTACGATTTCATCTGCTCGATACCCTGATATGGATACGAAGCTGAATGTCAATATGAATATCAAGAACCCATAAATCATAATCATATCGCGCCTTAATTTTTGGGAAAAATCGCATGAATGTTGATGCTGCAGCTGCATTTTTGTCAATCAAATAATTTCATATCGTTAGCACCATGTATGATGTATAATATATCTTAGATTTAAATGTTACGGCTTTTTTTTTATGTAATGTTTATATTATTACTCGTACCAAATATGTAGACAAATAATCCAATAAGGACAGGTTCACCAATCTTGCCACAAAGACTAGCCAAGTGATGCGCCCCAACTCCTAAAGCACCTGCTAGTAAAGTTGCTAGAGCTCTATTTAAACCTTTCCCTAATGTTGCCCCTGCAAAATAATTAACACGATGAATTTAGTAAGATAACTCGTACAAAACATGCATTTACCTAATCTATAATTTAAACATATTTAATTGGTAAAGACTAAAGAGTATATACTTACCAACAGTAAATTCAAAGACAACAACTACAGTCATTACAGCCCACATAGCAGAAACGCCAAAGCTATTATAAAGAGGTTGAAAATAGTAAAACAAAGATACCAAAGTTATAGCTAGTCCAACTTTGAATGAATGAATAACCCTTCTTGGATCATCCCTAGCTAAGTTTCTCATCATTGTTGCAATGCCAACAACCTTAGCGACTAACCTCTTTGGCAAGTGATGGAGTACTCGCGATACAAGACTAATTTTATCATCGTGACTAATAACATGCTCACTAGTAGTAAACCCCATGATTTTTGTGGTTAAAAGTTCTGCTTTGCATTTGCATATGCTAAGAGAAAATGTGTAGTGATATGAGTTATGAGAGCTAATAAACGCCAAAGCAACATATTTATAGGGGAACGAATGAAAGATGTGATGTAAAAAGAAAAACAAATAGTAATGTCTTATTCAATGGAAATTGTACAATGCAAGTACAGGGGAATTTTTGTTTATGGTTGTCACTTTCTGCGGTCTGCTTTTAGTGGTATTTTTTGTATGGTTGGTTGTTAAGTAAAGCAGGATTTTTGTCTGTCACTTTCTATGTTTTTCTGTAGGCCACATACATTTGAAATCATCAATAACAAAGTGTAGCAAGCTAGCAACATTGAAATTAAAATTATAGTATCAAATAAATTAAAAGAAGATTAAAGATAGTGGCAAACTTGTGTTTTGTAGTGGGGTTGAACTTTCCTATGCTTTCATTTTCATAGTAAAATTCTATTTTTCAAAAGTTTTACTGTTTAACCGACATACAGTACGTATTTTAATTAATTTTAGTATAAAAATTTGTAAAAATAATTTACAAAAAAATTATGAGCGAGTAGAAGTGGAGATCACAAGAGGAGAGATGTAATCAATATGTATACTTCCTCCATTATTTTTGGTTGACAAGGTTATATTATCAAGTGTAACAACAAATAAGTTTAAGCACGGTTAATAACTTTAATTACAGACATGTAAATATTAAAAGAAATACATTTTATAAATATGTATGTTGAGCCGATTCAAAAAAGATTTTACATAACTATGTTTATTACGGAGTATAATTATAAGGAAATTTTGACTTTTACCACCAAAAAAAATTAAAAAATTGTTTTTTACCACCAAAACTTCTAAAACTTTTATTTTACCACCAAAAAAATTTCTAAAAATTGTTTTTTACCACCAAACGTCAAGAAAACCGTTAAATCTAACAGCTTTAAAAAAATTTCTTCTAATTTCGTGCGCAAAATATGTTTTTCATAGGTTTAGGGGGGCACTTTGGCCCTATGGGTTCAATTTGAGGTCAAAATTGACAAAAAATGATCGGGAATGCCTCGTTTTACGTGTTCACGCAAATCGAGGTTTTTTTAAACATGCAAAACGAGGCATTTTCGATCATTTTTTGTCAATTCTGACCTCAAATTGGGGCAAAGGGACAAAGTGCCCCCCAAAACCCCTAAAGAGCATGTGTTTGACACGAAAATCGAAGAATTTAAAAAATTCCGTTAGGTTTTTGACGACAGGTGGTAAAAAGCAACTTTTAATTTTTTATTTGGTGGTAAAATAAAAGTTTTAGAAGTTTTGGTGGTAAAGGTCAAAAAATCCTAATTATAAATTGCAAAAGTTAGTCAAATTACAATTTGTGAATAATATCAAAATTCATAACGTATCAACTAATAAAAAAGAATGAACGAATTATAAAAATACAAGGTATATGTAATACGGAGTAATTGTTATTTGCCAAAAAAAAATAAAAATAAAAATAAAAATAAAGAAAAAAGTTCAACACTAAGTAAAATCATTAAGACAGTGCAACACTTGAAAACAATAGTGGAAAGTGATATTTGTAATAATCAAAATTGGCAGCTAAATAATCCGTACGCATTTCCATAAAAAGTAGAAGATTTATGGCATTACCATTACATACTGTTTTTCCCATTGTTTCTAAATACATTGCATGTGTATGCTATTTTGTTTATAATATATTGGTATACAGAAGTGACTGCTAATATATTGTTTCTTAGTAAAGAAGTGACTGCTAATTAACACTGTGGTTAACCCACAATGTATTAATGTGTTAATTTTTTGTAAAATATACGAAATATTTCAAGAGAGATCAAAATAATTAAAAAATATTATTGAATTATTGAATATGTTTAGTTTTTTGTAAAAAAAAAAGAATATGTTTAATTTTGTAATAAAAAATATAAAAATTGAAGTATTTGAAAGTGCATAATATGAATCTAATGACATATCCATTTTTTAAGATGTTTTTATCTTAAGAATTAGTGCACAAATAATAATAAAAAATGGTTGAAATTTTGAATTGATAAGATGGATGAACATATATGGCTAAAATCAAATAAAAAACCAAACAAAGCCATATTCAATTACATATTGATCGCGTTATCACAAGGTCGTGGAGTAACATCATATCCGCAGTGCTATATGACGATAACAATAATTAAAGTTGGACCAATATACTTGTAATAAACCAATTAATATTTAGTTTGGTGCCACTATAAAATGAAATAATAATAATAAAACTTTAGCAAAGTACTCCGTACAACGTTGCTAAATCAGGCATAGGAAAGAAAAGTAACTGATCGAATTAACTAATTGCTAATTCGAAGAAGAAAACAAATAAAAGAATATTTATGTATTTGGTTAACTTAATGTTTAACGAAAAAAAGAAGTTAACTAATAATAATGTAGCTTAAAACTCTAAAAATGCATCTCGAACTACTATCAATATCATCTTCATATAGGAAGTGCTTCTTTAATGAACTGATATACATTCTAGTTGCATGTGCATTTGTACTTGAAACACATGTACACATAGAACATATAAAACCAATACGATATTGGCCTAGTGCATGGATAAGAATGAAAAAGGGTTGTGTACAACAGTTAACAAAACACGGGTTCAAACCTCAGCCCTTATTTGTAATTTATATTGTTGTTGTGGCTCATTCGGAATAATAATGAAGAATTTGGTCACACTTTCAAATTTTGGTCTAAAGTTGATGAAAGCTCTAAAAAATTTTGGTGAGACAAAAATAGCATATGTGAAAGTGAAATAGTAAGAAATTAATTATAAAATTTATGCTATGAGACAAACTAATTAAACTAGACTTATACAATAATTCGTACGAAGCAATTGTAGTGGGATGGAGAAATTCTAAATTATGCATGGTAAGCAAACTATGTAGAAAATATAAAGATTCTCTTACTAAATTGGTAGAAACCTAATGTTGGCATGCTTAGATCAGAATCAATCCTTATCCAGAGGCCTAAATAAAAAGTAATAATAAAGCTTACATAATATTATAGTGCGAATTATATCGTCTTATCGTGAGCTGTGACATTTTACCTTATCAATATGGTACATTTCATTAAAGAATTAGGCATATCATAGAATAATATAATTCCGTGTGAATATTATTGTTTTTATATTCTAAACACCATACATCAATCTTTTCTGATAGATTGTAAAGGATAATGGTATACAATTGAAATTTATGTGATCCTAACTCTTATTAAATTACCATCCTTCACAAATATTGCCACCTAAAATTTCTTAAATACTCTATGTTGTACCTAATTTGTACATTTTATGCATTCTGTATATTCCATTCAAAAAAGAGTTACTCTGATCTGTATATGTTTGTATACTAATACACTCTATATATCCCTTGTGATCGAATCTCATTCTCAAGTGTATATTTTTAAAATTGTAATATATTTGGTTTCATATAAAAAAAAATGATGACGCATGTTAAGACAATTTGTAGCTTATAATATTCTCAACATATAGGCGTTATAATGAAAAACCGGTGGAAACTAGCTTAATCGATGAAAGGCACCCCTCTAAATTTTAAACACCATCAAGGGGTTAATGCAAAATTTCCAAGGTTAATGGGAAGTCAGTACTCAGTACAGCACAATGTCACTACTCAGTAGCATACTCAATACAATTACCCTCGATATAGTCAAAATTCACCATACATTTGGACTCTAATTTGAGTGTATATATGATCATTACACTCATCAAGGAGATTAGGAGAAATTGGCTTTTTATTTTGAAAATTGAAAATAAACGAACTTAAATGTTGAATAGTGGGCCCACCCTGGCGGCCGAATGGCCCAAAGTATTTGGACCATTTCAAGGCAATCATTGGGCCCACAAGAGAATTTCGATTCAAAGTAGTAGCTCATTGAGTCATTATTGATAGAAAAAACAAGTGCATGGCTGCATGCCTTAAACATCACGTAAGTTTCAATTAATTTCCTATAGTAAAAAACTCATGTCTTAACGCAAATGAAGGTCAAATAACATATTCCTACTTTCCTATCTACCATTGGACTTTAGAGTTTGTAGTCATAATCTTGACATGACTTTCATCTTCTACCATGAATAATATATTGTGTGACATTTAGGAAGCTTGCTGGGGGCACGAGTGCATGACATTGTACTACACAATGTTGATTTCGCGGTGTCTAGGCTAATTGTTGAGGTCGGCATCATGGACCATGATTTATGACATGTACGACAAGAGGACAAATTTTAACATGAGCCCAACGGCACGACAAGACCAATATGTGAGCTATGTACTTGTGTTGTATCACTAATGTGGCTTGTGTCAAGGTTGGTCCTTAAACCTACCGTCATGGTATAATATAACAATGCCAATGGACCATTATTCATGCCATAAAATAAGCTTTTATTACAAAGTACATAAAGATATGACCTTGAGCAGTAAACTGTAATTTGTATAGATATATAAAAGGGAGCTGAAAATTTTGTGTAGCATTCTCTAAATTTTTGTTTACAACTTAAAATGGCTGGAAATTATAAAATGATTTGCCATGCTAAAAGTCCAAGAAATTGTAAAATGGTTTAGGTCAAGAAGCATTTACGCAATTTAAGGCCACATGTATCAATTTTAGCAACTGGACCCAGCCCACTTAGAAAGAAAGCCCAATAATAATTTTTTTTTGGTGAAAGAGAGGGGCAAGCCCCAGCAATAATAATGGATCTACGTAGCTTGCAACTACAATTTCTCAACAACATAGGAAAAGAAATGCAAGTACAAAATATGAGAGAATGTTTGTAGCAAAAGCCTCATTTTCAACATAATTCAACATCTTGGAATAAATTACGTAGTAATAGAGTGTTTAAGGATACAATAATAAGTCATAATCGAGTGTTTTATTACCAATTAATTTGTCTTCATTTTAGTCTCCAGATCTTAGACCAACACATTACACATGTTCACATTCTATTTCATTATAGTACTAACTAGTTCAAATCCCGTGCAATGCACGGTGGTGATTAATTTTTTTAAAGAGTTATTATTGTATTGAATTTTGTAAAAAAAAATTATACTCATATTATTAATTCAAAAGTAAATATAAAAATATATTAGTTGGGTTTATATGGAGAGTTATTATTGTTAAGAATTTTAAGTGGAAGAAAGATATTTTTCATTATTATAAAATGATTTCCTTACCGAATCTTCGTAAAATGGAAAGTAAAATAGGCGGGAAAATTGTTAATGACATTGTGACAAGTGTCATTTTAGGTTCGCTTTTAGTATAGGTTAATTGATTGATTTGATCCCACTTGCTTAATCACAATAGATCCTATATTTTCATTGCCTAAATACTTATTAATAAACGTCAATACTTATTAAAAGTTTAAGATGTATAAGGTATTAAGACTATTACCTAAGTCATTAGTTATTATATATTTTAATATAAAGAACAATATGGTATTGTTTAACTTTTATTTGTAACGTTGGTTAACTTTTATCTGCAACGTTCCTAAAATGATACTTTGGAATTTGGATTAGTAAACGTCAAATTCTTATTATAATGTTTAGAAGTATCATCTTACAGGATTTAAAAAATATATGGAGTATAAAGCAATAAAAACCTATAAAGGGGAAGGTATGAAAATTCCTTACTCCCAAGTAAATGTAGTTTGTGAGACTCAAATTCGTGATCTCAAAGTCACAAGGTGAGTTTCCCGCCAACTCCATCAAGCTTTGTATGATATTTGGAATATGGAGTATCAAGTATGGAGTTTATGGACTAGTCAATTTTCCTATCCATCTCAAATACGAATAATCTATTCACATTTATTGAACTGAGCTGAATTAAATTGAATTGAACTAAACTGAATTGATCGGAACTAAACTGAACTGAACTCAAAAGAGCTGAAATGAATATTTTATGAGAGAAGGAAATTAGGAGCTGAACTGAACTAAACTGATTGAAGCTGAACTGAAACTAAGCTAAAGAGAACAGGCCCGAAGTAAAATTTTATCTAAAAAGTTAATTTTCTAGGTCTACTTTTTTCTTCTTAGGAGCTAAAGAAAAGCCACTAAAAAAAAAAAAAAATATATGCCATCCTTCTACTACAAGCATTACCAAAGTAAAGCTCTTGTAAAACTGCCACTTGGAATTGGAAAACTCTGTCATGTCAGAGACCACCATTGCAGATTTGCAGTAAAAAAATTTCTTCTCATCTTTGCCCCTTTTCTCAACCAATAAATTCAATCTTTTTCAAAAGCAACATAATTCTCACTATAAACAAACTCACAATCAATAAAAAAAATTCATAAAAAAATGTAAAGTTTTCCCCTTTTCTCATCAGATTCCACAAATCTAATGTAAATTTTCAACAAATCTTCAATTTCAGCAAAAACCCATCAATTTTGCAATCTTAATCTTTTGTCAAAAAGATTGAAGAAAATTTCTGGGTTAAGCTGAATTGATTGAATCAGGAACTGGGTAATTCTCAATTTACAATGGGAAGTAATAATGAGAGAGAAAATAATGAGCAAATGGTCAATTATTATGCTGAAAATACTGTATTTGTGGCTGTGGGAAAGAATTTCAAGGAGAGTGAATCTGTGTTGACATGGGCTGTAAAGAAATTTGGTGGGAAGAAGAGAATTTGCATCCTTCATGTTCATCAACCTCACTTGCTCACTTTTTGTAAGTTCTTCATCTTCTTTCTCTCTCCTCAATTTAACCATTTTATGATTGAGAATTTTGGAATTGTGAATTTCTTATGATATTTGGAGGTTGAAATTGAATTTGGTGTGGTTTGGTGTTGATCTAAGAAATAGTGATTTCTTTTGATGTTAAGTGTGATTGACTTCATTATATTGTTAGACTCTTGTTTACTTCACGATCTAATGGAACAGTGAATTAGTTTTTCGACTCGTTTGGTAGGTGGTAATAAATCGCAGGAGGACTGATTGGAGGTGATATATAGAGTAGTGAAATTTGTAGTTTTGGGTTGCAATTGATTGCCGACTCTTTGGGGAATTCAGTCCGAATTATTAAGTATTTAGTGGGTAATTATAAAGTATTTTTATTAAAATAAGAAGGGGTTAATTTCCCCATTGGAATGAAGCCAAAAGAGTAGTTAATCTTTGGGTTTGGAACTATGGATTATACTAATGGAATAATTCAATGGGCTCTTGAAACGGTTTGTACTTCATTTTTATGGTGAGGTTACTGAGGTAGCAGATGTCCGTGTTTGGAGTTCGGACCAAATGATAAGTGAAAATAGCTTCATTTGTTATCAAATATTTTTAAGACAGGTGAATTTGCTTACGTCGTACTCTCCCAGTCTCCCTTACCCTGCCCACGCTTGCCTGGTAGTCAGAGGTGCCTGTTTAGACGTATTGAAGTAATGTTGAGGCTTGTGAGCAAGATAGGATTGACCTACTTAATGGTGGCAAATTATATGTTGTGTTTTAGCTTATTGTCTTAATAGTTAGAATTGTCGTAGTAAAGAGTTTGACAGCCAATTGCTTTAGTAGTAGATTTTTCATTGTAGTTGCACTTGAATATAGTATGGCATGGTTGCATATCCACTGGCTTTATTAGGAATAGTTTCTATGTTTTACAGTATTAGGGATAATCCTGATTGTCACACAGTGGATATATAATGGCACTTCGGCTCTTCAAGTTGAACCAAAAACATGGAAAACTTCCTTAAGGTTTCATAGTCCAACCCTTAGACCCCTTTTATATTGGGGTTTTAAAATCAGATCCACCATAGCTCATTGCCCAATTTAGTGTGAACTAAGAGATTTATTTTCAACTCGAACACCTTAATGGTTGAAGAGAGGTGGACATAGCCATGAGCCCCATGACTAATTGAATTCATTGACCTATTCAGTTCTGAAACTATATTTTTGGATGTCTACAATGGTATTTCAGATACTTTATTATTCTCTATCTCTTAAATGATGGACTTAGGGATCATTTGCTGTGGCATTTTGAGTGTTTAATTAGGCCAATGCCAAATTGTCAAGTTTCCTGTGATGGATCTGCTTTTAGTGAAATAAAATTTCCTCGCCCATTAATGCCACTATCAACTCACAACCAAATATCTTGGCAGTTTTGATTATTGGACTGCTTATTTGCATTTGAGCAATTTTTTATCGCTTGATAATAATCATTGTGAGCCATTACTAATAGATGTGTTCCTGTATTTCTACTTTTTAAAATACTTCAGTAGATGGGAAGTTATCAATCAGCAAATTTAAACAAAGAGCAGTCAAGGCACTCCATGAATCACATATGCAGAAACTCCATAAACTCGTCAGTCAATATGTTTCCTTTGTATCTCAAATGGGGGTAATGCTTACTTTCTTCATTCAGCTGTAATTCATACTCTTTATTGTATTTTTATTTTTGAAAATGTTTTTGTTGGTTTGTCCATCTATATTAAGGCAATTGACTATATTGACTCGTGTCCCTAGGTGCGTGCAGATAGGATGTGGATAGAAATGGAGACTGTTGAGGATGGAATAGTTAAGATGATTGCTCAGCATGGTATCAAATGGCTAGTGATGGGAGCAGCAGCAGACAAATATTACACTAAGTATGTGGAGCCTTTTGAGTTTGCATGGTGTGTTAAGACTTAAGATATCATATAAGCTGGAGGATATTAAATAGAACTAAATATTTTAACTAAACGAATATGCAGGGAAATGGCTGACCTGAAGTCCAAAAAGGCAAAATATGTCTATGAACAAGGCCTGGTTTCCTGTCACATTTGGTTTATTTGTAGGGGAATGCTTATCTGTACAAGGTTCCTTCTTTTCCCTCTTCTTTTTTATATTCCTTCAGTAAACAGATGTGAACGCAAATTTGTTACCTTTCCTCTCCTTTATCGCACATTCCAGTCCTGTCTACTCTTGGTGTTCTGACTAACTTTAGAAAGCTTATATTAACAGGGAGGGTATTAAAAACTATCCTGGGGCGAATATGTCAGAGGCAACTGAATCGCAAGATTCTAATATGGCCACCAAAAAAACAGAAAAAATAAGATTAGGTGGTCCTGGTGCAGAATTTTCCCCAATTTCACAACCTCTAGATTTGAGTGGTGTGGCTGAAGAAGCAGAACATCCGAGAGTAGGAGATCGTCTCGTAGGTGGACTATCACTGGATTCAGATGTTTCATCAGAAGGGTCTGTGTCAGAATCTCTAGAATCAGATGTGGTGACTGAAGAAGTAGCACGTGTCAGAGTAAACGATCGTGGTGCCAATACAGTGTTGTTAGAGGCACAAGTAGTTGCAACTGAATCACAAGATTCTAATATGGCCACCAAATCAGAGAATATAAGATTAGGTCGTCCTAGTGCAGAATACCCCCCAATTTCACAACCACTAGATTTTAGTGGTGTGATTATTCCGAGAGTAGAAGATCGTCTTGTAGGTGGACTATCATTGGATTCAGATATTTCATCTGAAGAGTCCGATTCAGAATATGTAGAATCAGATGCGGTGACTGAAGAAGAAGTAGAATGTGTCAGAGTAAAAGATTTTGGTGCCAATACACGATTGTTAGAGTCACAAGTGGCTGCTAAAGAATCAGGGCGCGTGAGAATGGATTGTATGGCTGATGAGCATGGATCACCCCCCCGGCTGACGTTTCGGGAACGTGGCTCCATCCTCCGGGCCTGTTCTGTTGATTTCAGCTTTGCTATGGAGAAGGATACGGTGTTAAAATCTCCAAACAATAGTAGGACTTCAAATGATTGCATAGACAAAGAAAAAGAGGACCGTGGATATGAGAGCAACTTGCAGTTGTTCAAATTTCGCTCTTCATTCAAATCATTGTCGTCTGAATGCAAAATGGTAGGCCTCATGAAATCTCTAGCAATTGCATGTTAATCCTTGTCTAGCTCTGAGTTGCCGAAAAATGACATGCTAAAAGACAGTTGGCTTTTTTTAGAAGAAACGAACAGCGCTATGATGTTCAGAGTCCTTTTGCCCTTTGGGACACTAACTGATAGAAAAACTTCTCTTTGAAAGCTCACTATGGTTGATAAATGTTTGCACAGGCAGGAAAAGCTAAACTGCAAACGCCAAGAGAAACTCGTGGTAGACTGGAACAAGCCACTTTTGATGCTGAAAACTTGAAACAGTTAGCGTTTGAAGAATCAGTCAAGAGATGGAAAGCTGAGGACGAAGCTGTTGATGCTAAGAGAAAGGTATATTGCGCTATGACGTAATATCATCTTTTTTCTCTAACTTTTTGATTTTCCTACTATAAAGCAGCAAGATATGAGTGAATTGGAAGTCAACGATCTGATTATTGGGTAGATCCCGACCCTAGTAAATTAAATTTACCGTGATCTGACTGATCACTCTAAATCTTTCAACTGTTGCAGGCTGATGCTGCCATAAGTAAACATATTGAGATGGTGAAACAAAGAAAAGCAATTGAGGAAGCTTTGGTAAAAAGGAACCTAGAATGTGGAAGAATCAAAGAAGAATATGAGAAGTGTAAGAAAGAACTCCCAATGGTCCAAGATCAATGTTTTGGCCTAAAAAGCCAGATCAGAGAATCTGAAATTGCAGCTAAGGAGCTGGAGGAGAAGATTATATCAGCTGTTGAGCTCTTGATATCTTTCAAAAATCAGAGGGACCAGTCACAGCTGGAGCGTGATAAGGCTGTCCTAGAACTGAAGAATCTGGAGAACTTGAAGCAACAGAGAAATGCGGCATTGTCTGGCCTACAATTTTCAACATTTTCCTTGGTGGAGATTGGTGAAGCAACTTGCAGTTTTGATCCTTGTAAAAGAATTGGAGATGGGAGATGCGGAAGTGTTTATAGAGGGATCCTTCGACATGTGGATGTTGCTATAAGGATGCTGCCAAATAATGGATTCTTGAGCCAACAGATGTTTGAACATTGGGTAAAATCGTAAATGTACCTTAAGTTTGTACAATCATTTCTTCTTTTTATATGATCAATCTGAACCTCACATATTAGCTATGTTACTCGGACTCTTTATTTCGCCTCAAGTATCCATGTTGAATTTTGGAGACTTGACACTTCACTTTTCAAAAAAAATAGCCAAGTCCGAGTAACATATCGTTTTATAATGAGCAGATATTTATTATTTCTTATGGGTTGGGAATTGCAGGTTGAAATTCTTAGCAGAATACGGCATCCAAACATAGTGACGCTTATCGGGCTTTGTCCAGAAGCGCGTACTATAATATATGAGTACCTTAAAAGAGGTAGTTTGGAAGACCAACTATCATGCAGGGATAAAACTCCCCCTCTGCAATGGCAAACTCGAGTTCGCATTGCAATAGAACTGTGCTCTGCCCTGATCTTCCTTCATACAAATAACCCTCCAATTATTCATGGGAATTTAAAGCCCACTAAGGTCCTTATTGATGCCAATTTTAAGAGCAAACTTGGTGACTTGGGCATCTTCTTTTTGATCCCACAAAATGAGATTCCTATCAAAAGCCAACATGGTACCTCTGTGTATATTGACCCAGAGTTTCTTGAGACTGGAATAGTTACTCGAGAATCAGATATATATTCATTTGGAATGATACTTTTACGACTTTTAACTGGTAGAACTGCTTCAGGAATTTTGAAGGATGTCAAATGTGCCTTACAGAAAGATAAGCTTGAGTTTGTGTTGGATTTTTCAGCTGGAGACTGGCCGATTAATCAAGCAAGAACACTGGCTCGAATAGCATTGCAGTGCTGTGACAGAAAACCATCAAAACGACCTGACCTAGCTTCGGATATCTGGAGTGTTCTTGAGCCATTGAAAAAGTCATGTGACACTCAAGCATCATGCTTGCAGAAGAAGGAAAACCGCCGTCCTCCCTCTCACTTCCTGTGTCCAATTTATCAGGTATATTAAGTTTTTAAAATGCCATTTTTGCAACTTTTTCCATCAGTATATATGAATATCCGTATTAGAGTAAACAATTATCTTATATCTACTTAAATAAATTTAGCTCACAATTCTGTGGTATTGGAATATTACACTGATGAATAATGCATATCTCTGTATTGCATTGCAGAATAAGATGGAAAGAAAGTAGTTAAGTTGCCTGATAAAATGAATTTTAGGGGCACAATTTAAGTTCTTAACTATTTGCTTTTGTAACTTCATCTACAGGAGGTTATGATGGATCCGTGTACGGCAGAAGATGGCTACACCTACGAAGGAGAAGTGATAAGAGGATGGTTGGACAGCGGCCATACAACTTCACCCATGACAAACCTGAAACTTTCAACCTGTGATCTGATCCCCAATCATGCTCTTCAGTATGCGATCCAAGAATGGCTGCAGGGCGCATAATTGTACATTCTACACATCTCTAGCCTTAAGGTTGCACATAATATGGTACAGGGTATACTTCTGTTATTCTTTTATCTGAATACTTGGTCAAAAGTTATGCTTATGCATATTAATAAGCCAAAGTGGAACCCAAGAATGACCAAATGCATACTGTTGGGAGATATCTAATGTTAGTAATTATATTATACTGGAGTATCTAAATCACATATTATAATTACTATCATTAAGATATACTCCAACTAATAGACAAATTTATTGATAATTACACTGATAGTTAGATAGGCTCTGCAGTACAGTGAAGCTCTGCTTAGGTTGGATCAGTGTAATAAGGGATTAGGGGATAACTAATATTTACCTTTGTTCCCTTCATGTGATCAAAGGATTTTGAGCTTTGATCAAGAGTTTTATCATCTTTTTAATTTAATTAATTTCTAATAACCCATGTCACAATAAGGTTTATTACTGTAATTAATTATTGTAGTCATTTATTACCTGTCTCCTGTCTAATTATCAGAGACTTGTCGCAGTGTGCAAAAAATGTTTTGGTTGGCGCATTGCTCATTCTAGTCGAACCAATGTCTTAAAGAACAGGAAAAAGCGAGTAGCTAACTAGCTAGCATGCAGTCTAGTGCACGCCTATTTGCCCATCAAGTCTTAACTCACTGAAGGGAGAGGGGTGAATGTAACCTTAGATAGGCAGGTTAGACCCATTATAGTATGTGTTATGGTGTAGTTTACAAATATACGAAGTATGTATTTGCATTCATCAAACTTGGCAAATCACCATGGCAAGTAAGTGAAATAACACTCGAATAATATTTATGTTACAAAAAAGGCTTAAATTGTGGGGATGAACTCATTTTAGCAAAGTTGGTTGATAAAGGACTCTTTGCTCCTCATTGATGAAAGTAGATGGGACACATTTGATTGGGCTGGCAGGTCACCGTTTTGTTCCATGGGTATGTTGTATGATGAGAGTTGCCTTTCTTTCATTCTATCACTCAGCTTTTCACCATTATTTGGTCTAAAGTTCAATCAATAATGAAATCTATTAGCTCAAGATAGTAAAATAATTTCTGTCCAAAAAAAAAAAAAAAAAAAGAGTAAAAGAAAGTAGCAATAGGCAGTCAAAATGTAAAATTTGTGTTCGGTTGATAATTGAAAAGAAGTTGCCTTGCGTTTTAAAATAATTGTAATATTCTTTCTCAAGATCAGAGATTACAAAATTGACGACTACGTATGTATTAATTTTCAATAATATATTCATATAAGAAAATCATAATCACATGATATCTTGTTAAATACGGAGTTGTTTATAATAACACAAATTCAACAATAAAATCATCCATAAAGTCTAATCTAAGTATGCACTATTGACGACCCAATTCATTTTGTTCGTCACTTAATAATTATACATAACGAAAATTATAGTTATGCCGGATCTCATTAAGTTCGTATCTAAATATATTTTCCAAATATAAAATCTTTCTAATTACTTTATTATGACGGGAAGTAAACTTTTATTCAATCAAGGAAGAAGGCTTTATTATGGATATAAGGATTACATTTATACTTTGACAAACATGCTAAGGTATAATGGAACTGCTAATAAAGATTAAAAAAAAAAGGAATATTAATATTTACTCGTTCTGTAAAATTCAAGATCCATAACAGGTTTAATTCCTATTGAAATGGAATATATTTGCGCTTAACATGAAAACATTATAGCTTTAATTAAATACGAGATATTAATATCACCGATTGATACGTAATCTTAATACGAATTGCTAAGTCAGTTAACTTTTATAAATGTATTATTGTATTAATATTAATACTCTTTAGATGGAAAAAGAAAATGAAGATTTGAATCTCTTTGTGATTTTTCTTGATAAGGATTAGAGATCTTTCTATTATTAAAGATTTAAAGCAAAAAATAAAATAAAAAGAGTTAAAAAAAAAATAAAATTATAAGGAGAGATTTACTAAAGGTGGCATTTCTCTTGCTCTTCTTCTTCCCTCTCTTCTCTCTCACCGTCTCTAAGCTTTCGCCGACCATCTTTCTTCACGTTCGTGCCCTTTTTCTTCCAGAAACTTCTTTCGTTTGCTCTCTCCTCTTCAACCCAGAAAAGCGCAGGCCATTCTCTATCGATCGACGCTTCTGATTCTCTCTCCTTTGAATCATAAAGTGTCAACTCATCACTGGGTACGTCACACTTTTTTTCAAACTATTCTGCTGTAATTTTTTTGATAAATTGTTATGATTTCAATATTCTTTGTTGTAGTTTGTGCCTTCCCAGATCATTTGACGCCTGAAACTTTGTTAAGTTGTTTGAATTTGATCTGATTTTTCTGAGGTTTTGGAATTTTGGTGATCTGCACACTTTTGTTTTGGGGGGTTGTAGTTGGTATTTTGATTTCTTAGGGTTTTTTTTGTTGATTTGGGATCATCGTGGATCCAATGTAGATTGTGGGTATCGTAGGTTTTTTGCTCAATTTGATTGTAGCTTATTAATTTTGGGTGTTTTTGGTGGGTTTTGTTTTCTGATTTTCCCTTTACATTTAATTCATTTTGTATGTTATTAAGTGCTATTGCTTGATTTGATTCGTGCCCTTGTTATTAAAGAGTGGTCTTTTATGTTGTTTGTTTTAGGTTTTTTGGTGAATATTCATGTACATTGTGTTGTATGTTGTTGGCAAATTTGTATTGTGTGGAATTTTTGAGACATTGTTGTTTGAATTGTTTTCGATTACTTTTCCGTTTATGGAATACATTGTTGATTGCTCGATTGCCCGGACTAGTGAAGTGTGTTTGGTTGAGCAGTCATGGTTTAGTACCTTGCCTTGTGTTGAAGATCTCAAACAACTATTAGAAGTGGCGGAAAACGCCCTCTTGTCTGGTGGCGATCAGGTTGATTGGAAAGTCTTACTTTGTAGTTATTTTGAACATTTAATTGTTCCGCCATTTCCGCTCTCGTCTCATTGAAAAGCTATGCAGTTAAAGCTTTCAAGGATTAATATAAGCCTTGAATTATTTGGAAATGCAGTTTTTGAGAATGAATACGGTCTCAGCTTTAATCAGGAAGGAATTTGGAACTCTCACTTGTGGCTGGCCTGAGAACCAATAGAATGGGTAATATACATGAGCTACTTTACTGTGAGAAATTTAAGCTTTGTTACCGGTATGCAGAAATGATTTTAGCCGTTTTGTTAAAAGAGGATGCCAAGGGAAAAAAGCTGATTTCTACTAGGAAAGATGATGAATTAAAATGAAGTTTTACATGAAGGTTAGTAGCTCTTTTCCATGTGAGGTAACAACACGTTATTGGTTCATGAAAATGGAGCATAAGGAATTAAGCAGCCATATGTCCTAAAGTTTGGCTTCTATCTATGGGTTGCTACCATGATGTGATCTCGTGAAGTCCCAAGGAATTATCTATCCAGCAAAAGTAGCTACTACCTCCGTTACATATTAGTTGCAACTTTGGGCAATATTTGTGAGAGATAAAATATTCCAAAGTTGCAACTAATATGTGACGGAGGTAGTATATCTTTTGTTCCTTTATATTTCGTTATCATCTCACTAAATGATGGCCGCTTTGCATGTCTATCGTCTTGGAGGGTTGGAGACCTGCAGTTCATAATATCTGGAGTAAACTTCTGATTGTCTTCTCTACAGTTTACGCTAGAACGCTACAGGTGGCTTTGATATTTTGGTGCTAGTGAAGTCCATATCTGTAAGCTGTTTTCACTGCTCACAAAATTAGGTTTAGCCTAGATACTCATTAATTGCAGAATTTTAGAAATTGGGCTCAGATCAATTTGTATGCTCATTTAACGGGAAGGTATCTGATATCTGGAGATTTTGGCGGCAATGGGCTCTCTTAATCTTAGCTTGTTAAACATATGGAAACGGTGATTATGACAAAGACATTTGGGAGACATAATAACTTGTGGTTAAATAAGTCTTCAATGCTTTTGTCACTGGCTCACATCTGTCTGGTCCTTTGACTGTTAGAGCATAAATGTACTTGATTTATTTCCTTCTTACATTATTCTGTAGAAGGATAAAAGCGAATGTTTTTTCTTTATTGAGCCGAATCATGTTTGACCCTTGACTATCTTATTTGATATACTTGATTACTTGCATATTATAGGGGCTTGCCATTCATTCAGTAGAGTGAAGACTCTTTTTTTTTTTTTTTCATGTACTTTTTATTTTTACTCCTAGTCTGTGATATCTTTATTTTTCATCAATGAGTTTTTTTACCAAAAGAAAAATTGTTGGTGAATTTAGAGCTTTGAACAAGCATGTCTAATATTCTGATGAAGTTGTGTGTTCAATACTTCAATTTATTTGGCTACTTTATGTCAGATGACTTTGATTCAATTGTTGAGGTCTTACCTGCATTCCATAAATCCATACTATTGTTATTGAAGAGAAATTTTTTATGCAGAACATTATCCTAAGGTTGCAACCGTTAAAGTAGCACTTGGAAGATAAATGCCACTTCCACAGATCAAGGCCGCTGGTGCAGCAGATGCAATGAAGACGGAAGATGGAAATGACTCTTTAGACACTTTCATCAGACAAGCAATAGGGAAAGAGCCTTTTCTTTCTTTCTCCAGGGCAAATGACAGTCCAGTTCAGTGGATTCAGTTACTTCATGCCTTAGATCAACAAGGTACTAGCAATTTTCTTGTGGTCTAGACTCTAGAGTGTAATAGGATAGAATTGAAGGAGAAGTTCTAGAGCATGTCTTCGTTACAAGTCTCTCATACATCTGAGGTTACTAGTTCAAAGGAATCTTTTCACTGTGTTAAATGAGATTGACACAATAAATATGCACAGAATTCTGTACAATTTTTTGGGCCCATGCTAAGGCCTATGGTGAGTCTGAAAATGTGTACGTTTCTAGCAGGTCTGTAGTCAGAGGCTAGGATAAAGGTGTGATTTGTGTAGTAGCGCTTTTTCTGATTTTTTTCCCTTCTATATCTTCCATGGCAGATTTGCCAGGGTGGCCTTTGTTATCTCCATTGAAGGTTCAAATGCAGAAATGTGATAAATGTTCTCGTGAATTTTGTTCAACTATCAATTATCGAAGGCATATGCGCCTCCATAGGAGGAATTTGAACATTGATAAGGTATCCTTTCTTACATATACCTTTTGTCACCTAGCTGAAGCTGTGTTATACGGAAGTCACAAAATGGTTGCCAAATTATTTTCATTAGAAAAACGAATCTGTTAAACCTGATGGTCACCCTTTTTTTTTTCTTTTTTTTTTTTTGGGGTGTGTATTTAGCTTTGACTAGTACCCTCTACCTTGGCTTATGTTTATGCACGTTCTACAGGATTCAACTATTAAAAACAGGGGCCTGTTGCAAGCTTTTTGGGATAAGGTACGTAATTTTCTATTTTTTTGTGTCACCTCTTGGTCATTTCTGTTGGAAGCTCTATTTAAACCTGTAATTTTCGGTTCTTTTGATGCAGCTTTGTCCAGAAGAAGCCATGGAGATTATCTCATTTGATGACGTTTCTCTTGAGGTAAGAACTTTGTCTGGGATCATGGTTGGATTCACAAGTTTGTGGCGGTTTTATATTACTTTGTAGTTAATGATCATAGGATTTATTGGTTTTTTGCACTATTTAGCAGTTATCTGCAGCAGTGGTTTACCCCTAACCTTTTCAAAGTCTATAATATATTAAAATTAACATGCTAGGTTCAAGAATTACTTTCGAATTACTTTCATGTACATAATCTCATAGCTAGAGCTTATTGATTTGGAAATTTGATATAGAAACAAGAGAGTATAGGCATATCGCATGAGTTCAGAATTAATAATAGCGGGGCACTTGAATTTTCATACTATCTCTTCTATTTGTAAATTTTTTAATATCATTATCTCCATTTTGCATTTACTTAACATGTTTGGAACACCTGAATTATACACTAATTATCTTTTTCATTGATCTTTCTAGGGAGTTAGTGGGTGCTCGATTGTGAAGGCATTGACATCATTTATACGGAAACCTGGATTCACTTCTCTACCACAGAGTTATGTAAGATCTGGGTCTGCACTCCTGGTAAGAAAATAGTTGTGGTTCTGATTATGTTTTGACTACTAGCTGCTGCTCCTGCTCTCTCTTGTTTTTTGTCTCCAATCAAAACCTTTTCCTGTTATATCTAGCTTGTTAACAGGATAATCTTAGCTTTAACACTGATTATTAAAAATCGCAGGACCTTGTCCAGGGTAGACCTTCCAGGTTCCCGATATCGTCACAGGAGCTGTTTAGTATTTTAGATGATGCAAGCGAGAAAACTTTTTTATGTGCTGGCACAGCTACATCATTACAGAAGTATGTGTTTGACGGTGAGGCTGGGAAGATTGGGCTTGAGATGAGGAACTTGGTTGCTTGTACCAGTTTCCTTGTTGAGCAGAAAGTGGTACAGGCTTGACTGATTCTTCAGATTTGTGATGTATTCTTTACAAGCATTTTTCCTAAATTGCCCCTTTTCATGATTTGTGTTTGGATATTTCATCTGATCTACTATTTTGTAATTTGCAAACGTTTTTTATCTGTTCATGAGCAGGTCAAGGCATGCCTTGCTGATAAGGATGCTGAAGCTTTAAGGTACCAGAAGTTGCTTGTGGAGGAAGAAGAAGCTGCTCAAAAGAGGTATCTTGCTGTTATTATGTTTTTTGCGACTTTCTTGACTTAATAGTTCACTAAAGATATATATACACTATCTCAACAGTGTGTGTGTGTGTGTGTGTGTGTGTGTGTAGGCTGAGCCCTATTTAAATTAAAAACTGATATGCCTTGGTATACATTGTTCCAGACAAGCTGCTCTTTTGGAAAAGAAAAGACAGAAGAAAATTAGGCAGAAGGAGCAAAGGGCAAAGGAGCAAGCCATTGTGGAAATAGATGATTCTCCAGAAGAAAGTTCCCCTTCTCCGCCAACATCAAGCCCTGTTAACACCCCTGACTCTGTTCTAGATGTTCCAGAGATTCTTCACAACTTAACTTTATCTTCAGAGCCTGTTCAAATAATGAATGTGGAAGCAGATAGCACCAAAATTCAAGAATATGAATATGCAGATTTTGATACTTCCCAAAATGTTTATCCTGATTTGGTTACTTACCACAATGTTGAGCATCGAACATCGCATCGAAATGGCCGAAGGTACACAGTTAACTCCCGTTGGCAAGTACAAAAATTGCAGAGAACACCTAATGGCTTCCATACCAGTCACAACAATCAGGCACCAAAGCTTGGACCCATGCAGAAGCATGCCTCTTCCAGGGATTCCCGTTCTGCTGCCACCAGTGGCATTAAAGTGTGGACCCCAAAACCAAAATCAGACACTGATGAAGAGGGTTGCAAGCATAGGTTACAGATTGATGCACCAAATCCACCTGGCCAGGATAAAAAGCATGAAGTTCTTATTGGTTCAATATCTGTCACACTTGGAAATTGTAATAACCCGCAACATGACGAAGATCTTGTTCGAAATTTAGAAAGCAGTGCCTTGGAGGTCTCTACACCAAATGTTAATGGTATTGATGAGAAGCCTGTGAAAAATGAGGCATTTCAGGGTACTGCAATTCATTCAATTGGCAAGCTGCGGAGACAAGTTAGTCGACATGATAAGGGAGGCCAGCTCCCCATCCAAAACGGCAGTAGTGCTTGTGAACTTGGTAGCATCCCTTGCAATGACTGTAATGAGGTCCAGCAGACATGTGAAGCAGAGACTTACTCGAATTGCCGTGAAGACAATTATGCTTCTGTTGAAGGTGGACTTGAGAGAGGCTCAAGGTTTTCCAGCCATGTGGCAGAAGCTTTTCTTGCAAAAAGTATGTTTTCTCTCTCTCTCTCTCCCTCTCTCTCTTCCTAACTTCTTTGGGAATGTGTTTTCGTTAATGACACCAGTTAGGATGATTAAAGTTGGTAGAATCTATGTCGTGAGCTGATATGATATATTGGAATAGATGCTAGTAGTGATATGTCATTAAAATTTAGTAATATGTCAATTGTTTTACTATTTTTTTGAGACTCGATTTTTCACTGTAGGGTTTGATGTGAATATATCTGGGCTAAAAGTTGGTAAGGCATAGCATGTGATGGATGATAAAATTCTGAATTTTCTTAAAAATTAGATATGGGTTATCTTGGAACGGGAGAATAATTAGATTTGCACCCTAAGGGTATATTGGGGAATATGAAATAGGTTTATATTATCCAGAGAATAATGGGACAAACATTTTTGGAATTGTGAAAATAAATAATAATACTCCCTCTGTCACTTTTCTATGGTTAAGTATTCTATTTTGGCATTTCGTTTTCAAGTTTACATATCTAAGCTTTCCTAAAAGAGAATACTAATTTTATACATCTACCCCCATATCTTTCACACTCCCAATACACTCACCCTCAAATTACCTGCTTCAAAGGCAACTATTCTCATTTACCAAAATATTTACATATTTATTTCCATTTACCAAAATATTTACATACTCCCAAAGCATATATTTCCATATAGCTACTCCCAAAACAAATATTCTCAATTTTCATTCTCCCAAAATTTGTTTCTTAATACCCGCGTAAAAAAAACCAAACATAACTGTAGAAAAGTGCAGAGGAAAAAAAGTGACAGAGGGAGTAATAAAGGGACAGGTAATTTTTTGAGGTATTTAAAAGGTCTGAGTTTAAAGCGCATATCTACTCATAAATTAGTGTACAAGTGGTCTTTTGTTAACATGTTTTGCACCAAAACTCTTATAGGGTGGAAGGAGGCTATTGCATCAAACCATGTGAAGCTAGTCTTACTTCCTGAAGCTAGACCTCCCGAAGGCCCTGATGTGCAGAATGAAAACAAAGGCTCATCCAGGTTGGAGCATCGTCGCATCCTTCATAGTGCAGAGAACCGTATGGAGAATTACACAAACCTTGAACATTCAGTGGCTGTCAAGTCAAAGACCAGAGCTAAGGCAGAGAAGGGCTGCAAGGTGAAATACATTCCAAAACAAAAAAGTGCTTATTGAGAAATTCTGGGGATTCATAGGTGGTATAGCATATGTGCAGTTTTCATTTACTATATCTTACATTCTTAGCAGAGGTTCCAGTTTTAACAGCGGTCTTCTGTCCGGAAATTTTTGGGGGAAGTGATTATTTATTAGCAATCTAGTTTCTTTTCTAATTTCAGGATGCAGTAACCTCTATTATTTGCCTTCAATAGGTTAGATTTTTTCTCATGTAATAAACTGGGGTTTTTATAAGTGATGTTGCAGATTTTACCCTCTGGCTTTTTGTTGGCATTTTATAGTTTTGCTTCTCTTCTCTTTAAAATGCAAAAGTGTATAGCTTCCGAAGTTCAAGATGATAAGTTTAGTATAGTACATTAGTACTAGTTAGGACTTAGGAGACTTAGGACCTGAGTCACCTGACCAATTGATGTCACAGAAAATTTGTGCATCTATCATTCTTTCCTGTTATTCCTATGGTTTATTGATATGATATCTATGCTGCATCTCTACATGTTAAGAGAGTAAAATGTATGTATTGTTCATTTGTTCTATGTTAAGTCTTCTTGAAAACAAACCCTCAGTCAAAATGGCTTTTTTTTTTTTTTTTTTTTTTTTTTTTTTAACGCGAAGAGAGTGAATGTGTGTTATTTTAGTCACAGGGATACTAGTATAATACTTGGAGTAGCTTCTTGTGAAGATTATAATAGTTGTCTCAAGTTGTTCTTACTCGCACGTTTATGGTAGCATTCCTAGCACATATGACATGTAATAAGATTACGCTGCACATTTCTGATCTGGCATTACGTCACGCTTCACATTTCTGATCTGGTATGCTGCACATATCTATTTTACATGCCAAGAAGGTTGTTTGTAAAATACTCTGATTTGTGCTAGTTTATAGTCTTACTTGATGAATTAATGAGCACAGTATACGTTAAGTAGAAATAAATTTCAATATTATATTAAGCAAATTGCATATTCAATTTAAGCATCCTGCACATAGAATACGTTATTATTCCAAGGATAGGTATTAAAATTATTTGCGGTTTCCTCGAACATCTCTAGGGTGCGATGGAGGATGTATATTACTTATAAAATACTTGAGTAAACTTGTATTTATTTTCTAATAAGTCAACAGAGTTAGCTACCTTATAAATATTGTATATGAACCCTTTGCAAATGAAACTACCTTAATCTTCAAAAACTTTGAGATAAAAAATCAGAATAATCCATCTTCAAAATCTCATATTTTTGAGATGTCGAAAATCACCCTTAGGCCATACCAGCTATCCGATGTCGATGATTATATGCAATGGGCTTGTAACTCAGAAGTGCTAGAATACATCCTATTGCAGTTTTGGATAAAAGTCGACTCTTTAAGGGAAGAAGTTGTAAGCTACTTCAAAGAAGTGGTCATTAATCATCCATGGTACCAAGCCATCTGCTTGGATGACCGTCCCATTGGCTACATAGTACTCGAAACACAAGCTGGTAAGTTTGGCGTTGATAGGGGTAGAGCTCAACTATCCTATGCTTTAGGCCGTGAGCATTGGGGCCGAGGCATCACCCCTATTGCATTGAGAATGGCTCTCTCTTCTGCTTTCCAGAAGCTTACTAATCTTGTTAGGATTCAAGCTTTTGTTGATCTCGAAAACAAGGCGTCTGAAAGGGTGCTCCAAAAGGTTGGTTTTACTAAGGAAGGTGTTTTACGACAGTATGGTATGGTAGTAGATGGGGAGGGTATAGATCTTAATATCTATAGCATTATATCCACTGATCCAATACTTAATTGAAACCCACTTTAATTTCTATACACTATAATTTTATGATGTTATGTATTTTAGTTTTGTTTCTTGTACTACGTACCGCTACTATTGTATTCATTTATCAAGCTTGTTTGATGGACGGGTTGTATGATATCGTCTCTTAACATGTTAATACTTTTTACATGCATTATATTAGTTATGCAAAAAAAGAAAAAAAAAACAAGGTCTATTCTTTTAATTTGCTCCACATTGGAAAGATAAAGGATACTTTTGATTTACTGTATATGTGGGTTAGGTTATGTTTTTGAAAACACTATGGCCTTGTTTGACAATTGGCTGTTGGCTGTCGGCTGGTTTGATTGGCTGATTTGACTGGCTGTTTGACTTTTTATTAGTCTGTAAACATGTTTGGTAAAATTGGTTGTTGAATGTTATTAGTAACTTAGAAAGCCAAAAGCCAAAAGCTACTCCAAGTAGCTTTTTCATTTTGGCTTAAAAGCCAGCTTTACAGCTAGCTGAAAAAGCCATTTACCAAACACGAATTTAGGATGTTTGACCAAATAAAAAAGCCAAAAGCCAATAAAAAAGCCAATGAAAAGCCATTTACCAAACAAGGCCTATGTGAGATCGTGAGTTAGACTAGCTAGACATAGATCGGTTCGTGAATATGCCTATTCTTTTTAATCCATATTTATTTCAACACGTTTAGTATCAATTACTAGTCTCAACTCTCAACTCGATCATGTATAATACGACTCTTTTTAAACTTATTAGAAATTTAGGCAACACAAGTTGCCACTTTTGAGATCCCAAATTGCAAATAGTTACTTCTAAAATTCTAAGAATACTTGTATGTAAATTTTTTTTTTTTTTAAAAAAAAAAAAAAAAAAAAAAAACCAAGGTCTATTTTATCATCATGATAAAAAAATAGCCCAAATTAAGTGGCAAATTTTTAATCAAATCATCAACTATTATTGCTTGAACTAACTACAATATTAAATATTACAGGTGTCAACCCTTTGCAAATTATAATTGATCTAAATATACTATTATATGACTTAGGGTGATTAAAATTGACCTTTAAGAATCGAGAATGAATGTATAAACACAAATTTGTTATGGTTTCAAAGATTAAACATTTTTAAGATCTATAATTGCACAAAATAATTTTTTTTTTAAAAAAAGTTATCAATCTCATATGTTTGAGATGTCAAAAATCACCCTTAGGCCATACCAACTATCTGATGTTGATGATTTTGTGCAATGGGCGTGTAACTCAGAAGTGTTAATATACATCCTATTGCAACTTTTGATAAAAGTCAACTCATCAAGGGAAGAAGTTGTAAGATATTTCAAACAAGGGGTCATTAACCATCCATGGTACCAAGCCATCTGCTTGGATGGCCGTACCATTGGCTTCGTCGTACTAGAATTGCAAGCTGGTAAGTATGGGCACTGTCATAAAGGGCATATTGGATGGTTCCACTGACCCAATTAGACTCCAGGAGGGTATTTGGAACCATGGTAAACATCTCGGCAATTAATATTTCCGGGCGAAAAACGGTTATAAAATTACAAAATTGAAGGCTATAATCCACACTTTTTTAGTAAATTTGGAGGTTTTGGGGCCCGGTGACGAAAACTCTTGAAACTCTAAAGGATACATCTCGGGGTCATATAATGCCGTTTGAAACTATATATGATCATTGTATATTGTCATAAACGTCCATGGTAAGCTTGAGTTTACAAAATCACTACAATTTGCGAACGGGTAAAGTGACCGTTTAAGGGCATATTGGATGGTTCCACCCACACAATTAGACTCACTGAGGATATTAGGGACCATGGTAAACATCTCGGAAATTTCTATTTCCGAGCGAAAAAATGGTCATAAAATTACAAAATTAAAGACTATAATCCACATTTTTAAAGTAAATTTGGAGATTTCAGGGCCTGGTGGCGAAAACTCTTGAGACCCTAAGGGATACATCTCGATGTCATATAATGTCGTTTGAAACTATATACGATCATTGTGTATTGTCATAAACATCCGTGGTTGGCTTGAGTTTACGAAATCACTACAAGTTGCGAACGGGTAAAATGACCGTTTAAAGGCATATTTGATGGTTCCATCCACCCAATTGGACTCTCGAAGGGTATTTGGGATCACGGTAAACATCTCGGCAATTTTTATTTCCGGGCGAAAAAAGGTCATAAAATTACAAAATTGAAGACTATAATCCACGCTTTTTTAGTAAATTTGGAGGTTTCGGGGCCTGGTGGCGAAAACTCTTGAGAACTTAAGGGATACATCTAGGTGTCATATGATGCCGTTTGAAACCATATATGATCATTGTATATTGCCATAAACGTCCGTGGTAGGCTTGAGTTTATACAAAATCACCGCAAGTTGAGAACGGGTAAAATGAAGGTTTAAGGGCATATTGGACGGTTCCACCGACCCAATTGGACTCTCGTTGGGTATTAGGGACCATGGTAAACATCTCGGTAATTTTTATATCCGGCGAAAATAGGTCATAAAATTACAAAATTGAAGGCTATAATCCACGCTTTTTTAGTAAATTTGGAGGTTTCGTGGACCGGTGGCGAAAACTCTTGAAACCTTAAAGGATACATCTCGGGGTCATATAATGCCGTTTGAAACTATATATGATAATTGTGTATTGTCATAAACGTCCGTGGTAGGCTTGAGTTTACGAAATCATTGCAAGTTGCATGCAAACGGGTAAAATGAATGTTTAAGGGCATATTGGATGGTTTTACCCACCCAATTGGACTACCCAAAGGTATTTTAGACCATGGTAAACATCTCGGCAATTTTTATTTCCAGGCGAAAAATGGTCATAAAATTTTAAAATTGAAGGCTATATATTTCACGCTTTTTTAGTAAATTTGGATGTTTCGGGGCCCGGTGGCCAAAACTCTTGAGACATTAAGGGATATATCTCGGGGTCATATAATGCCGTTTAAAACTATATACTCCCTTTTTTTTTATATGCATCACTTTGACAATTGCACGATTCACATACCATGGATGACTTTATTTTTCACCTCTAAAAAAATGAATAATTCTTATTATATTATATATCGTTAGATTTGTCATAATGTCTAGTTTCATAATATAATTTTGTTATAATTTTTACTAATACACAATTAAAGATATTTATGGTCAAAGTAGCGTCTCGGCAAATGTGCCTGTCAAACTGATGCATTTAAAAAAAAATAGAGGGATTATGATCATTGTATATTGTCATAAACGAACGTCCATGGTAGGCTTGAGTTTACGAAATTACTACAAGTTGCGAACGGGTAAAATGACTATTTAAGGGCATATTGGATGGTTCCACCGACCCAATTGGACTCCGGGAGGATATTAGGAACCACGGTAAACATTTCGCCAATTTTTATTTCCGGGCGAAAAAAGGTGAAAAATTTACCAAATTGAAGGTTACAATTCACTCTTTTTAGGAAATTTTGAGGTTTTGCCGTTTTGGGCCTGGTGGCGAAAAGTTTTGAGACCCTAAGGGATACATCTTGGGGTCATATAATGCCGTGTGAAACCATATATGATAATTATATGTTGTCATAAACGTCCGTGGTATGCTTGAGTATACGAAATCGGTGCAAGTTGCGAACGGGTAAATTGACTGTTTAAGGACATATTGGATGGTTGCACCCACCTACATAGAGTCCTGGGGTGTATTAGTGTTCATGGTAAGCATCTCGACAATTTTTATTTCTGGGTCAAAATAAGTGAAAAATTGTCCAAAATTGAAGGTTATAATACACGATTTTGGTCAATTTTTGACTTTTCTTCAAAAAATTAACTAAATGTGTTGGGTGGATTTTGGGGTTATATAATTAGGTTTGAAACCATAAGACATTGATAAAGATGTCCATAAAGTACCAACAATGAGTTTTGACTCTACTTTCAAATTCATGAAATATAGTGTTGTCATGTAAGTGTAATAATATGATGTGACTTGACTTTAATGATGCCATATAGTATATTGAAGTGATGTCATATAAATATAATGATGTCAAGAAAGTATATATGAAGTGATGTAACTTGACTATACTGATATAAAAGTATATATGAAGTGATGTGAATTGACTATAATGATGTCATGAAAGTATATGTGAAGTGATGTGACTTGATTATAATGATGTCATATTATGAAAATAAATTTTTAATAATGTGATGTCATAATATGACTTGACTTGACAATAATGATGTTATAAAAGTATAATTATATTATGATATATAAGTGATGTAATATGGGTAAAATAGTGATGTGATATGATAGATGTAACCATAATATTGATTTGACAATTGTAATGGAAATGAACACATTACAAGCATGAATAATGACTATTCATTGTTACTATTTACATGTGTGTTATATTGATTAATATATTTGAATAAACTATTTATGTTTTTGATGTAAGTATCATATGTTGGCTCATGTAAACAATCACAACAACCCAAACTGTCCTCCAATCACCCTGTTTTGGGGTCAATCATCATATTCTCGGACCGGTCTCGAACCTCGAAAAAAACACGATTACAAAAGTAGCAACATATATGTTTAAAATGACTTCAAAATTAAATACTCTTTGTTTACACAACTCTAATATTGCAAGCACTGAAAAACAAATAGGAGTAATACTATAAAAAAAAAAAAAAAGAGTTTGCCTTGACAAAGACAATTTCAAAATACAAAATCTATAAAATATACAATTACAAAAGTAGCAATTCGGGGCAATACCCGGGCTACTCAGGGCCTATTCACATTACTAAACTGAGCTGAGGTGAACTGAACTAAACTGAATTGATTGGAGCTGAATTGAACTGAACTGATTGGAGCTGAATTGAACTAAACTGAGTTGAAATGAATATTTTATGAGAGAAGGAAATTAGGAGCTAAACTGCATGAACTGAATTGAACTGAACTGAAGTTAAGTAAATGTGGACAAGCCCTCACTAGTTTTCAATATTATATCAAGCAGATTGCATATTCAATATAAGCATCCTACACATAGAATACGTTATTCCAAAAATAGGTATTAAAATTATTTGCGGTTTCCTCGAACATCTCTAGGGTGCAATGGAGCCATGGAGGATGTATATTGCTTATAAAAAACTTCAGTAAATTTGTGTTTTATTTTCTATTAAGACTTGCATTTAATAAGATCATCAATTCCTCGTCAAAAAAAGATCATCAATTCATCGTGCTACCTTATAAATATTGTATGTGAACCCTTTGCAAATGAAACTTGACCTTAATCTTCAAAAAACACAGAGATTAAAGTTAGAATATATAATCCATCTTCGAATCATATTATCGAGATGTCGAAAATCACCCTTAGGTCATACCAACTATCTTATGTGCATGATTTTATGCAATGGGCTTGTAACTCAGAAGTGTTAAAATACATCCTATTGCAATTTTTGATAAATATACTCTCTTCAAAGGAAGAAGTTGTAAGCTATTTCAAACAAGTGGTCATTAACCATCCATGGTACCAAGGCACCAAGCCATCTGCTTGGATGGCCGAGCCATTGGCTACATTGTACTCGAAACACAAGCTGGTAAGTATGGCATTGATAGGGGTAGAGCTGAACTATCCTATGCTTTAGGCCGCGAATATTGGGGCTGAGGCATCTTCTCACATTGTATATTCAATTTGCGGTTTCCTCGAACGTTTCTCTAGGGTGCAATCGAGGATGTATATTACTTATAAAATACTCCAACTTCAGTAAACTTGTACTCCGTATTTATTTTCTATTAAGTCCACAGAGTTAGCTACCTTATAAATATTGTATTTGTTTGCAAATGAAACTACCTTAATCTTCAAAAACTTTAAGATACAAAATCAGAATAATCCATCTTCAAAATCTCATATTTTTGAGATGTCGAAAATCACCCTTAGGCCATACCAGCTATCCGATGTTGATGATTTTATGCAATGGGCTTGTAACTCAGAAGTGCTTGAATACATCCTATTGCAACTTTGGATAAAACCCAACTCTTCAAGGGAAGAAGTTGTAAGCTATTTCAAACAAGAGGTTCTCAACCATCCATGGTACCAAGCCATCTGCTTGGATGGCCGTGCCATTGGCTTCATCCCGCTCGAATTGCATGGTAAGTATGACTTTGATAGGGGTAGAGCTGGACTATCCTATGCTTTAGGCCGCGAATATTGGGGCCAAGGCATCTCCCCTACTGCCTTGAGAATGGCTCTATCTTCTGCTTTTCATGAGTTTACTCATCTTGTTAGGATTCAAGCTCTTGTTGGTTCCGGAAACAATGCGTCTGAGAGGGTGCTCCAAAAGGTGGGCTTCACCAAGGAAGGTGTCCTAAGACGTTATGCTGTGTTACATGATGGGGAGTGTTTAGATATTAGTATGTATAGTATCTTATCCACTGATCCAATACTTAATTGAAAGCTACCAAAGCTTGATCTAGTAAATCAATCGTGAAGTTGTGGGATCAGATTCCGCTAGAGATCCTACATTTTAGGGTTAGAATTCTCATACCTTTTCTCTCGATTTCATAGGGCCTTATAGGTTGCTTGATGCACATGTATGATGTACTTTCAAGTTTCAATAGTAATAATGTAACAAAATTTAAGTAATAAGATTTTTTTTTCAATTTTTTTTTAATGTTTTATGTTATGTTTGAAAAGTTCTATGTGAATAGGGCTAGATGTAGACACCCTCAATCAATTTGTTATTCGTTCACATATGTGTCTACTCTATTTTACACCTAAGATATTGAAAGAGGATTTTTTTTTTATTTTTTTTATTTTTTTTGACAACGAGAACTTCATATTGAAAGAGGTTGGTTATTCATATATACATCTACTCTTTTCAACATGTACAAAATTTAAAGGATTTTAGTATCAATTACTAATGATAACTTCACTATTTATACGTGTTTACAACTCTGTTACACCTTATTAGGAACGAAATTTAAAGAATTCTAGTATCAATTACTAATGTTAACTTCACTACTCGTACGTTTTTACAACACTGTTACAACTTATTAGAAACTCAAGCCACAAGGCCCACAACCGTGTTCTTCTGTTCTACCAAAGTAGCCACCTTTAAGATCCCAAATTGCCCATATTAACAACTCCTAAAAAATACTTGTATGTTAATAAGACAACATGAATTCCTCTTTGTATACCACGTCTTGTGTTCTTCTATCCTCACCACTTGTCTTCCTCTCACAACCCTTGTTCATCTCTTTCTCTCAACCCTTTACAGCCCAGAAAACTCTAATCTCCATCATTTCTTCATCCCAAAAAAACCTCTCAAAATTTCACATCATTTTGTTAATCTTAGGGCCTGTTTTTTCCGTTGAAATTCAGTTCGGTTCAGTTCAGTTGAGTTCAGTTCAGTTCCGTTCAGTTCAGCTCAGCTCAGCTCAGCTCACTTCAGCTCCTAATTTCCTTCTCTTATAAAATATTCATATCAGTTCAATTTAGTTCAGTTCAGCTCAGCTCAGTTCAGTTCAGCTCAGTTCAGTCAATGAGAACAGGCCCTTAATAATGTCAGGTGGAGTTGGTCCAACCGGTGACATAACCTTCCCAAAAGATGAACAAACCCTTGAAACATCCCCAAATTTAACATGAAACTTTTCTTCTTAACTTTACGCCAGTCAAATTGTTTAGTCATTATGATTGTATTAGCTGCTAGTGGTATGGTTAGTCTTGAAGATTTTGGTGTTTTTATGTTCTCTGTTATGTACATGTTCTTTCTCTCCAAATTTTATAGTTGATTAATTAGTTGACAACCATCAATTGTAAATGCAAATATAATTACTCTTCGTGCTTTTTAATAACATATAGAACAAATGAAACTGCCACAATTACAAACATAGTCCATTCTTTGACAATAAAAGTACATTACAAATGTGAAAATTCAAGGCACCAATAACTTCGGAAAAGTCATGCGTGGTTCCTACACCCAGGTGCATTTTTCCAACAAGGTGTACGCAGGAATTTTCTAAGTCATTGGGATTGATTTCTATCTTTGAGCTAGTATAGAATCTTGATAGCAACAGTGCCTTTTTTTTTTTTTTTTTTTTTTTTTTTTTTGTTTTGTTTTGGAAAAGACAGTGCCTTGTTCTCCAAGGGACACATAATATGTGTATTATATATACTAATCTTTGATGAATGAATGAGATATGAGATTGAGGTGAATATTGTCAAAAAATCATATTTTTGAAATGTCAAAAATCACCCTTAGGCCATACCAACTATCCGATGTGGATGATTTTATGCAATGGGCTTGTAACTCAGAAGTGCTTGAATACATCCTATTGCAACTTTGGATAAAACCAAACTCTTCAAGGGAAGATGTTGTAAGCTATTTCAAACAAGTGGTCATTAACCATCCATGGTACCAAGCCATCTGCTTGGATGGCCGTGCCATTGGCTTCGTTGCACTCGAATTGCAACCTGGTAAGTATGACTTTGAAAGGGGTAGAGCTGAACTATCCTATGCTATAGGCCGCGAATATTGGGGCCGAGGCATCTCCCCTACTGCCTTGAGAATGGCTGTCTCTTCTGCTTTTCATAAGTTTACTCACCTTGTTAGGATTCAAGCTCTTGTTGGTTCCGGAAACACGGCGTCTGAGAGGGTGCTCCAAAAGGTGGGTTTCACCAAGGAAGGTGTCCTAAGACATTATGCTGTATTTGATGGGGAGTGTTTTGATGTTAGTATGTATAGTATTTTATCTATTGATCCAATACTTAATTGAAAGCTACCAAAGCTTGATCTAGTGGAAAGGTTTGTATCTCACAATCGTAAGGTTGTGGGATCAAATCTCGCTAGAGATCCTACACTTTAGGGTAAGGATTTCCATACCTTTTCTCTCCCTTTCAAAGGGCCTTATAAGCTGTTTGATGCACATATTGTATTACCCGATGTATTTTCTTTAGTACTGTATCAAAAGTTTATATTTGAGAATAAGATGTATAAGTTCATACTTTCTTGTTTTGTGATTAATTGATTTTATATATGGGTTTTTTGTTATTTTTGAAAAGTTCTATGTGATGAATAGGGATAGATGTGGACAACCTCGATCAATTTATTATTCACATATGTATCTACTCTTTTTAACACGTACAAAATTCAAAAGATTTAGTATCAATTACTAATGTTAACCTCACTACTCATACGTATTTACAACTCGGGCCACAATCGTGTTCCTACCAAAGTAGCCACTTTTAAGATCCCAAATAGCCAATATTAACAACTCCTAAAAAACACTTTGTATGTTAATAAGACAACATGAATTCCTCGTTGTATACCACGTCTTGTGTTCTTCTATCCACACAACAATACTCTTTCCTCACCACTTGTCTTCTTCTCACAACCCTTGTTCATCTCTTTCTCTCGTCCTTTTACAACCCAGAAAACTCTAATTTCCACCATTTCTTCATCCCAAAAAAACCTCTCAAAATTTCACATCTTTTTCTTAATCTTAAATATGTCAGGTGGAGTTGGTCCAACCGGTGATATAACCTTCCCAAAAGAAGAACAAACCCATGAAACATCCCCAAATTTAACATCAAAAAACCCCAAAAAAACTGGCAAAATTTTCTTCTTAACTTTACGCCAGTTAAACTGTTTAGTCATTATGATTGTATTAGCAGCTAGTGGTATGGTTAGTTTTGAAGATTTTGGTGTTTTTATTTTCTCTGTTATTTACATGTTCTTTCTCTCCAAATTTGCCTTCCCTACTCAAATATTTACCACCCAACAAAAACCCGTTTTCGACCCGAATAGCAAGATACTTGGGTTCTACATCCTTTTCGCCGCGGTTATTGGGTTGTTTTTACCCATTTTGTATATTTCTCATGGTATATTAGAGGGTGATAAAGAAGGGATCAAAGCAGCTGCTCCTCATGTTTTTTTACTAGCAAGTCAGGTTTTTATGGAAGGTGTTTCGGTTTCGGATCGGTTTTCGTTGCCTATTCGGGTTTTTATACCCGTATTTTTCAACTCGTGTAGGTTGATCACGCTGAAAGAGTGGCTAATGGAGGAGATGATGAAGGGTGGTGAAGGTTGGAATGGTGGGTCTTATGCTAGGTTGTGGGTTGGAAGAGCTCTTGCTGTTGCTAATGTTACATTGTGGTCTTATAATTTGTTTGGGTTTTTGTTGCCTGTTTATCTTCCTAGATCATTTAAGAAATATTACTCTGCTAATGGTTCAACCACTACTTCCAAGGAGGATTAAGAGATGTCAAAAACTGACTCGACTCAAGAAAAGAGATGTCAAAAAACTGACTCGACTCAAGAAAATGGATGGGTAGTGAATAAGATTTTATGAGCAGTAGTCTTAGGTCGATCAGATCTAAATAACTCGAATTTGGTGGGTTGAACTCGGCTTGTTTGTGATCAACCGTTGTGGTATATGTAATGTGTTGTATAGTTTTTTCAAGCTAAGGTGTACATGATATATATTTTTTTCAATAATTTGTATCATAGTACAACTCTGTATAAGTAGCAGAATCATATCCCAAAGAAATAGGCTTGATTTGTATGTATGCTTTTATGCAAATTTTAGCTATTCAAACTATGATCTCACTCATTCCAAAAATAATAAACTTGGAATGAAATTATCACTTAAGGACTTAAGGTGCATATTAAAGATGTTATTGACAAATTTTATAACTAAATACATTTCATGAATCATGATCGATGAGTCCTGTGCAACAAGATGGCTAATTTTTTCTGATTCTCAAGAATATCTGAAGACGATTATACAAATAAAAATCTAAAAATGGAAAGATAGATTTACAGTCGATGATTTTCTGGTATGTGTTAAAACATTTGCTAGTTCAAACAGATACAGAAAGCATTGCATTCAACAAGAAACTCACGAACTTGTATAAATAAAATAAAAAATAAATAGAAGGGACACTTAAAATCCAGGGGAAAAATGTGCAAAGAACAAATCTATGAGCCTATGGTGTAACTGCAGGTATACAAATGTTCAGAACCAAGTTATTTCCCAACCTCAACAATATACAAATTTTTGCAACTAATAGCCTAACCGCCCATTTTCCATCGCTTAAGCATGGCAAATACAGCGTGCAAGATATAAATATATGCACACGCTTAGGACGAATAGCTAACCCACAGAGAGGAGCACAGCCTCTCTCATGTCATTATTATCTTTGTTGTAAACCTGGTTACATAAATGAACTGTTTCAGCCAGAAGCCCAGAAAGAACACGTCAAGACACAATCACATCCCTCCAAAACACTACAACGACTAACCTGTATATCTTTGTGTAGAGCCATTGCCACTTGCAGATATGGGGGCAAGTCGTTTTCCACGGCCCAAAGAAAGAATCTCTTGCATTCTTTCAGGCCAATCTGAATTCAATCTCCGAGCAAAGTCCTCCACCTCCCTATAGTAAAAGGGTACACAAGAAATAAGATCAAGTCATTGTGTTTGACAAGTAAACTAATGAATGAATACTTCTACATGAAACAAATGTTTGAGTAGCATTTGATGCAGATTATTGTGCTGGAGCAATGCAGATCTGCACATTTAAAATTTGAAATGACAGTGGGATGCCCCAGCAGCTCAATTTCCTTTCCCAGTTCAGGGTCTTATTCTTTCTCCTGAATTCATCAAATCGTACTCTCGACTGCTGCTAATTTATCTAGGCTTATCAAGAAAACTTAACTTAAAATAAGTAAAATGGGACCCAGCTTTTCTCCAGAACTTCAGTTGTAACTTGTAAAGTTGTATGTCATAATGTTCATGTTTGTTGGTTTTTCTTGGAAGAAATAAATATCATCGCAAACATGTTTCTTTCAAACATGTTTTAAAAAGTTATAGTTCTTTCTAGGGTTAAGAAAATCAAACTACATTTTTAAGAAATCATGAAAATTTTGATGGCTGGACGTTCTATTTGAGGCCAATAAGGGAATGGAATCCCATCATCTTGTTTGACCATTTGAATCAATGGTAGAATGAATCCAAAAGTTGATGGAAGAATTTGCATGCTATAAAATGTTGCTGGAAGAATTTATTTCTAGTTGAATAATGCTGAATAATTCCCAGAATGGGATGTTCCCAGCAATACCCAAACAAAATTTTTACAAAAATGGATTTTAGTTTTACCCAAAAACTTCTGTTTACTTGGGTCAATAGAATCATATTCTGATTGTATAGCACAATGAGTGTAGCAATTAAGCAAAAAAGTTAATCATGGATGCATGCCAAATTTCCTACAAACCTGTCAAGTTCTTCCTTCATTGCTGGATCCAGCTCATCATCAATATCAGCCTCATCAAAGTCAAGCTTAGGTGAAAAAGAGCTCAAAGGATCCAACGATCCCGAACTAGGACCAGAATCCAACACCATTCCATCATTAGCTTTGCCATTTTCATAAATATGGGATATACCATTAGCCACCTGATTATCACAAGCAAACAAGTATACATTAGTAGGAGTGTAGGACAGATAGAAATGAAGAAAAGGGAGGTCAGTAACCTTGTGATCTCCATTTTCACTGTTTGAGGACAATTTAGAGTGCGTTTTCTTCCGACGATTTTTCTTTTTGCTTTTATTAGTTTTAGCTCCTTTTGAATCTGCGTGGCAAACCCAGATAAAGATTGTGGACTAAAGTTAAATCGATGTGAGCTCATAAGACATTAATACAAAACCCAAAACATAAACACACTTTCTAAATTCCAGAGTATATCAAACTGCAGGTACATCTAACATTTTAATGGAAAAGCTTCAAAAGAATCATAACCAATATAATCTAAAAAATTAAACCAACAATGTGGCATAGTTTTAATATAACATTACTGCATATCTTCTATTTCATAACAGTAGTAATACATTTTCATAGTACTAAACTGACAAAGTTTATCAAATGAGGTAATGAGAAAACAGCCAAATTTTATTGTAAGCATACTCAAACAAAAAGACTATGTTCAAGTCAAACCTCTTTTACACAATAGATCACCTAGAAGGGTTGGATAGACTCTTGCTCGTCCGTTCAAGATGAACAAGGCTCTCTCAGTTACCCAATTAATCTGCAACCCTCATCCCCCACCAAAAGAAACTGGGCAAGACTTACAGTTACCAAAGAAACTCACCAAACTCTCACATCAAGTCACTCTTACCACTTAGTTATAAACAAATTTAAAGAAAGTAAGAAGAAACAACAAAGAGAGGCGACAAAATTAATTGCAGCTCAAAATTCTCAGAGGATGCCTCTCAGGCTCTCACACATGGCAACACCAAATAGTTTAAGGTAGATCACAAATTGTGCACTCAGTTTCCTTAGAGGCTTCTTCATACCAATTAATAAGCATGCGTTAAACTATAAACAAACATAAGTTACAATTTTACCGTTCTCTCCACCATTTATAAATGACAAAAGATCTTCAACAGAGCGTTTATCAACATGCTCTTCTTCAACTTCAACCTGAAATACATGACAGAACACACAAAAGATATTAATGCTCAGCATGTCAAAACTGAAATTATAATTAAACATTAAGATACAAACTTTTACACACTTTCTCAATTCACATGTCATAATGCAAACAGCTTTATAAAACAAGATTCTGATCATTAATTAAAGGTGGTGACCCATGCAGCCAAATATTGGTACTCATAAGCATCCATATTGCCATTCGTATGTAAACAAATATCAGTATGCCCTAGAGCCTAGTTAAATAGAATTTTCCCACCAGGCATGATAAACATGAATCAACCCCAATAACGCTGAGGAAGCTGCAAACAAGTACGAACGCCACGAAATGTTATCTTATACAAAATTAGATACATAGTCTCTACATTTCAAATGGTTTTCATCAAAAAGCGGTGCAACGAATTAGGTATGATGGTATTTTATTTTTTTTAGATTGCAGTACATCTGAAACCCCAGTCTAATCTCGATGAAATTGTGTACCCCATATAGGCAGGAGCAAGTGAGAGACCATAGGTGTATCACACCCCTTAAATCAAAATTCTAATATCATGGTTCATAAATCCAGCTTCCTTAACCATAGCTAGTGATTCGAAAATCATAAATAGAGTAGAAAAATAAAGACATGTAAGCACCTTCTTCTGTTCTCTTTCTTTCAATTCCTTCCTCTTTCTAGCATATAATCGATTCAGCAGTCGAATGCGAGGATCATCAGTCACATTTTTTAAAGGCTCCAACTTCTCTTCCTGTGATACACAATCAACTTTATGTCAACACAAAGTAAGACACATGATCTATACAAATTTGTCTTGCTACCAACAAAAATTAACCTCTGTAAGATCATCAGGTAAATTGAATATCTCACGTATCTCCTCTGGAGTCTTTCCTTCAATTATTCGAGCAAGTGTGCGGCTTGTAAGATCAACCAAAGGTTTTAATTGAAGGCTATCAGCAGCAGATGTTAACTCGCATAATTTTTTGGTATCTAATCTGATAAATCTATCATCAAATGCCTTCCGCTCCTAAGATAAACAAAGAAGGGAAGAAAATAAGTCAAATAGCCTCTAGTACAAGACATAAGATGTTATTCATGCCTAATCATTAAAATAGAATGAAACAAACAAAATGAAATCTACTTAGCAACTTAAGCACAATATTATTCCACAATAAAACACCTTAATAGAGTGGCCAGGCACTTGATGAAATCGACAATAATCCAGAATTAAACCCAGGGTTGCTGGATTAACCCGTTCTGGAAGTACAATAGCATTTAATTTGGAGGACCCCATGCCTTTTTGAAGTATTTCTCGGCATATAATGGGGCAAAACATAGCAACTTCTTCCTCAACTTGCTGAATTGACCCATCAGCAGTCTGTAGCCAAACATACGACTTCATCTGCAAGAATGAAATCACAAATCAGATCCTAGGGATGACTAAAGAAACATCCACTCGAGACAGCAAAAATTTGTGTCACAGTATATGTTTTCTTCCATCAATTTCTAAAGCTACAGTAGAAATATAAATAATCAAGGCATGTCTCCCATTAATTTAGAAATGGGACAAATAAAATTTGTTTTAAAATCATCAACTGTATTAATATAATCACAAACCAATTGTAATTTAGAAGGGGAAAAAAAAAAAAAAAAAAAAACCTTCAGAGTAAAGGACCTACAAGTTACTATAAAATAGCCCATCTTTTGGCAAGCAAATGATGATATTGACAAGGCTGGCCCTTAGCCGGTGCAGCACAAAGGGCCCAAATTTGATTGGGGCCTCAATCAGTAGAAATATATACTGTAAATAATATATATACTGCAATTAATAGACATATTTACAAAATGTGGCACAAGGGTTTAGTGCTTTAAGATACGAAGTACAAAACAAAGGTCTGCATGTTCAAATTCCCATTGATTACCTTAATTTTACCATTTTTTTTGAAAAAGCAATCAATGCCTATTATCCCTATTCCACAACCATAAATAAAATTCCTTATACATTTCATTTTTAGACATAGTCCATAAGTAATGCCTTTATACTTGTATTTCATTTTTGGTGATTACAACATTAATAATTTGTTCTTTGGGTGGGGATAAAACAAGGGCTTTGTTTTTTTTTTTTTTTTTTTTTTAAATAAATAAAAAAAAAAAATTGAATAGCCATAGCAAGGAGCTTTATTTCTAAGCTGGGAGTGTAAAAGCTTGTTTTTGCAGAGCAATGATGAATTTAGAATTTCTATTTCTTTTAAATGGTAATTTGAATGGAAGGCCAGATATTATACTCCTTATTTGCACACAGCCTCCAAAAAGGCTGGGATGGCCTACAGACAAGTTATTGAACATACCTCTGATTTTACCACTGCCATTGCTCCTTCTGGCATTAGACTATACCCTTATGTGTAGCTTGATGATGAAAATAGTCCCTAATTTCTTGTAAGAAGAAACTTAGAAAAGCAACCACCAATTCGAAATATAGTTGTCTTTATTCCCCTTCACACAATGAACTTTATTATGGCTATAAAAGTCTTAATTCCTTGTTCACAACTTTCACCCACTATGTCACCCAGCCTTGAACAAGGAAAGGATGTGACCATGACACCTGACACAGTACTCCTGCAAATGAGACAAGCAGGACATCAATATCAAGGTTTTGTATGCTGGTGAATCCATGTGCATAGGTCATTCGATAGAAAAACAAAAGAAACACATGCATGGGATATGTTCCTTTCATATGATTCAGATAACTTCTGAAGTTCCAATATAGCTTTAGTTTTTGGCTTATTACCCAGTTCATTTTACAAGTTGGTACCTTTAGCTAGCAGTAAGTGACAAAGCAATCCTCATTCAGAGATCCTAAACCTTGTTTTGAAAACTTGTTTAAAAGTATACTAAGATATCTTTATTAATCAGCAAATTTTTCAGAAAAACTGCAAGTTTTTGGTGTAGTAATGAAAATTATGCATACCACTTAATTCCCTCATGGCCATATCAAGCACAATAGCCATTCATTTTCAGCCACATTTGGTCACCTATTATCAGCCTTAAAAAAATAAATAAATAAATAAAAAGAGTATATTTACATCTTCCAAGTGCTCAAAATTGCCAAAATAATACCAATAAAAATGAATCCTTTTCTTTACTGTCACACCTAATAGCAACATGCATTTGATAATACAGTAGGTGAATATTTAAGAACTACTTCAAATTAGAGCAAACCAAACAATCTTAAAAGAAGGTTTCATCTGGCCCTGTCATCATGTAATTAAGAACTATTTTAGATTACAGCAAATTGAACAATCTAAAAAAGGTTCCATATTGCCCTATCTTCCAGTATGCACAAGCCACTAGATTTACCATCTTGTGATTTGTGAAGCTAAGTTTCACATCCACAATAAAAAATTTCCGATATTTGATAAGAAAATGCTTTAAAACGAGTTATGTTTCAAAAGCTCCTTTGCGTGGACACACAATCCTGCTTGCATCCTACGAATCTTCATTTCGATATGTGACTACACCTTCTAGTTTTAAGTTTTCGGCAAGCTTCAAATTTTCAGCAAATAGAGGCATATCCCATTAAAATATGTTCTTTTCATATTATGTTCACGTTTGACAATTAAAAAGCATAAACAATTCTTTAATCAAGTCAAAATCACACCCAAAAATCCATTTCACAAACAGTAACATATAACAACAGTCTCAAGAGTAAGATCAATATGCTAAACCCATAACCATTTGTCCATTTTCATCAACCCAACAATCGATGATTACTAGTTCAACTACCATACTTCTCAATCAACAAAATGAATCAAAATCCAACACTAAATTAATAACATTTACAAATAAACACCGGCAAACAAAAACACTAAAAATCGAGAAAAAGAGCTCAATTCAATCAAAAACCGTCTCAACAGTAACACCAACATATTCAATACAAGTTCATTTTATCAATTGAACAACCAAACACTTCAAAATGGCACCTTTAAATTGATAAAATAAATAAATTAACTATAAAAAGCTCAAATTGGCGTAAATTTGCAAATTAATCAGGAAAAACGATGAACTAGATACAATTAAAACAAGATAATTAATGAATTAAAAGTAAATTATGTTAAATAATCAATCAAATTGCGAGTAATTAGAAAGAATGAAATAGTTGAAATGACCTTGAAATGAGAAATGGGAGATGAAGTCCGGCGAAAAGCATACGCCGGCGGCGAAGAAATGGAGGAATTGACGGCGGCGAAGATGGAGTGGAGTTGGTGGCAAAAAGAGAGTGTGGGGAGGAGAGAGAAAGAGATCGAAGAAGAAATGAAGGGTAGCAAATTTGGGGAAGAATTTCAGAGGGTGAACAACTGGGTTTGTTTCTACTGTAGGTGTTACTCGTGTGTTCTATCTTGTGCAATCTAGTACTTAGGTGTCAAAAACCGACCCGATTCAAATGATTGGACATAATCTGAAGTAACCCGATTTGAAATGATTTGACATAATCTAAAGTAATCTGATGCATGTACATTTATATGTTATATTTACTTGAAATGCAAGATACTAAATAAACGATTAGTTTGTATGTAATATTGCTACATATACAGAGCATAAAATGTAATTTGGTGACACTTACTTGTTACTTTTTTTTATATGCGAAATTTATTATTATTTTTTATTTTTTTTATTATCATTTATATATACTTTGACTATAGTGTAGTATGTTTACTATTTAAACAGTGTCGCTTTGAGTCAAGTCAAAGCAACCTTAATTCAACCAGTTTAATACTCTTAATGAGCAAGTTTGAGTTAGATTGTTAGTTTATATGGCTAATTATTACCCATATTAAAGAGTATTAGCATAAAACATAGCATAAAGCTTTCATTTACATGTATTCCAATTTTGTTGCGTTATGAATCTCTTTATACGAGAGAAGCCCATTTTTTTTTACAGTCTTGTTTAGAAACAACTTACATATACTTCCTCCGTTCTTTTTTACTTGACCTACTTTGACTTTTACACTATTCACCACCCCTCTTTTGACCGTCTTTTGTGAATAGTATGTTAGGAAAAACATATTCATGTGAGATTTTTTTGAATTCGTCTTAATAAGTATTATCATAATATGTAACTTTTGTAATTTTTACTAATGGAGAATTAAAGTTATTGATCGTTAAAGTTTTGCATTGGCAAGCGTGATAAAAGAAACAGGTCAAGTAAAAAAGAACAGAGGAAGTACTATAGTTATATTGTTCAAGTGTCGGGGTTTCTTTGAAAATCTTTTTTTTAATTATTTTTTTATTATTTTTTAATTTTTGTTACTTTAACATGTCTTTGTGACAATTGTGAGTAAAATAACCATAATTAAGTTTCTTTCATGTTTCTTTTTAGTTACACGTTTCTTTAGTCACGTTTGTCAATGCACTTATTAAATCATTAATATCTTTAATTATCGATAAGCAAAAATTATGAAAAGTTGATATTTTAAAAGTATAGAACGTGACGAATCTAATAAGATCCCACATGACTATATTTTTCATTACGTACAAAGCACAAAACATGGTCAAAGGGAGGTGTGTGAATAGTGCTAAAGTCAAAACGTGTCAACTAAATAAAAACGGAGGTAGTAACTATTATAGATCCCTTTTTGTGTACAGAAGTCCATTTAGTATGATAGCAAAATATATAGGGTATGTTCTCATTAACTGAACTGATAGGAGCTGAACTGAACTGGAATTAAGCTGAAGAGAACAGGTCCGTAGTTTTTTTAGCCCAAGTATTAGGAGTCTTTGAGAAGTTTATTTGTTAGGTTTTAGAGTATTGCAACTTGTGTGTTGAGTAACTAAAAGTAAAAATGAGATTGTCTCAATGTTATGGTGTATTGATTATTAACTACGGGTTAAAGTTTGGAGTGTTGGTTGCACTTAATTAGCGTGTAGGGCTAATTTTGCAAATTAAGTAGTCCGTAGGAAAAAAAGGTTGAAACTTTGCCGCCACAAATCCACAGGAGAGATCGGACAACATAACACTTTCGTTTCACTTCGCATCTTCTGTTGCTGACAGCCGAACCAACGCCACCTCCCTCACTTTCAACGATATCTACCATTCAAAGGTCAGCCCTTTTCAACCCATTCGTTCTTCCTCTCTCTAACTCTCAATTAATCTCTCAATTCTTTGTTTTTTTTTTCAATTAATACTAACCCTTTTCTTTATTTGAGGGATTAATTGCCCAATTCTTTCTAATCCTCCAAAATTTTAAACTCAATTTCTTGATAATTTATTGCTGATATAAGTTCCTTGGTTATGTTGTTCATTCAAATGTGTCATGCCAAGATGATTCTTATCTCACATGAATTTGTCACCTTTTAAAAATATTGTTATGGAGTAATACTTTATTATCATGGCCCCTTTTGATTTTGGGTCATAAATTGTGGTAATGTTAATGAATTTATGTCGAATTTTGTGTTTAATGTACATGTGGTGATTAATACTCAGGTTAGGTTATGTTGTGTGAGTAATTTATTCACATTCCCACAAATTATGACCACTTACCTAGGTCCATAAGATATTTGCTGCGGAAATGATCAAAGTATTAAGTTTTATAATTTTGATAGTTTATGGGATGCAACTCATGCAAGATTTCATAATGTAGTGTGTTGAATTAGAATGCAAATGGATATCAAATTCTAGCATATATAATCCATTTATGACCTATATTACTCGGACTCTTCATTTCACCTTATGTACCCATGTTGGATCCTCAACACTCTGACATGTGTATGGACTCCGACACTTCACTTTGTGCTAAAACTATGTAATTTTTTCAATTGTAATATTGAAGGAAACTTGAGAAACCTAGATAAAATAAGTTACAACATGATAGCAGCAGCATTTCTTCTGGCAAAAGCTGCAAAGAAGGTAGAGCTAATGTAAGTACCCAGGGGCAAGCACTGGGCCTAACTGGCACTGCTGCAACCCATGTCAGGTAGCTCCTCAAACAGAGACGACGGTCAATCCTTTGCCTCAGTTTAAAGGCTCGTGGGTGCAATGATTTGTCCTACACCCTTAGCAATGCTGATAGCCCCAGTAGGAGACGGAGTAGTGACTAGCGTTATAGGTTGTTGAGAAGGGGCAATTTGATGAGTTAGTTAAGGGAGTAAGGATCCTTATTGATCCTAAATCTCTAATGCATGTTATAGGGAAACATGGATTTTATAGATAGCAAAACATGTTTATATAAATCCAAACTCTAGAGGGTAATGTAGATGTGGAGAAATATTCATAATTAACAAATACTTTGACTTCCTTTTAGCTAGTATCGGTCAACTGTTACTGTAAATGAGATTTTCTGATTGTTAGTTACATCGCGTTGGTTTTAATCATGTTCAAATTCTAATGTACATGTCTTTGGTGACCATTTGAAGCTCAAATGTTTGTTAGGAGTGAAATAGATCATAATTTTTGCCGTAGATGAATTAACAATTTTACATATGGGAATTGCAATACTAGGATTATACCTGCTGTCTAAGATTTTTGGTTAAAGTGATTCATCTCCAATCATCATTCAGGGCTATCTTGCTGATGTACATTCCAACAAGATGATCGCCATGTGAGGTTGATTGGAGGAGTTTCCAAAGACTAAATTGCCTCCATTCAGACACTCTCAAGAGTTAAAAAGACTTCAAGAAGTTGTCCATGACATTTTCGCTACTGGCCTCGCTGCCATTGTTACAGGTTTGTTTGGTACTACTATGTGTCTATGTATACGTATATTTTTGTATAAAACTGATATTTTAATATACTTCGTATTCAAATAATTTATTTTAAATTTTATGGGCTTTACTTTAATTCATAAGATTCAGTATTTGAGCTTGTGCATTCTCTCTTTATGGGCTTTACTTCAATTCATAAGATTCGGTAAAGGCACATTCTCTCTTTATAAACTTTAATTTGCAGGGGCAGATCGAGTTTGTGCATCCTGCTGATCATGTTATCATGGCGGATAAGGATATGGCGTGCTGCTGGAACAGAGTTAGGACTAACAAGGACAAAGTTCTGGGTCTAAAGGTTGATACTTGGAGTATTTGAGCTCAATGGCATCTGTTAGAATTTTGCATCAGATGACAAGTCTTCTGAACATCCTCTGAATCCTCTAATGTATGTTTTTCTTGTTTAGAATAATGACTGTGTACTTGCAACTAACTAACATATGGGTAAACTTGATCAATCACCATTGAAGTATAATCTTTGTTAGAAATAATATAATGAAAAAATCTTGATATAATCTTCAACTAATATATCATTTCTATAATTCTGCCGAGAATAACTGCATCAGATCAAATTATTGCTCGTGCAATTCGTGGGTATCCTTTGTAATCTTCTGGCTGTACTCAATATCTTTTGTCAAAGATTTACTTGTATTATATAAATATATCTTGGCCTTTAGTAATGTAATGCAAATACTCTAATCCTTTCAACCTATACGGTCCATTTGGGAAGCAACAATTAAAGAATTCATGTGTGATCAGCCTGAACATGTATGATAGGTTTTTTGACAATTTCTTTGGTAATGCAAACTTTTTTATAAGTATATTGAATATGTTATTATATTGCTACTAATAATGAATTGATAGAGATGGAATAATCGTTAATGACTATTAGTATGTCATCAAATTACATTCAGAAGAAATCCATTTTGATAAAACTCAGTGATCCATCAAGGAACATGTGTAATGTCTTCCTGATCCCTCGGAATAATTGATGAGTTAGAGCCTAGAGGTGCATTTAATTCCGGTTCGTTGGTTTAATTTAATTATTTTGAATAGAGATTTGTTTAGTTAAATTGGACAGGCATGTTTCACGTGCTAAGCAAATTTGTCCTCAAAGGTGCTCCACGAGTAAGCTCAAGATGTAGACTCAGGCGTGGATCGGGAATTGCGGGATTTCACCATGGATTTGATCATTGATCTAGTAATACTCTGGTGATATATTAAAGTATTGTTCTTAGTTAAATATAATTTGTGTGATAGTCCGTTATAACTAAACTTGAAACAGCTAGCTGGCAAAAGATGATGAAATGCATTTTTTTTTTTTTTTCATTGTTTACGTAAACGTGGTCTGATATTAATAAGCTAATTATAATTAATAATAGTATGAATAATATTACCACCATTATATATAGTTGGAAGAGTTGACCTCTATTCAGGTTACTACAATTACAAGTACAATTATAATCAAGAGAGGTAATCAAAATGTGGTTTTTTGGAAGAAAAAAATCATCTAGATTTTCTGGGTCCTCAACAGCAGAGGAAGTTACTCATGGAATCGATGGTACCGGCCTTACTGCCATTGTTACAGGTTTGTTTTACAACATATATTTTGACAAGCTAATTATTACCTTACCTGTGTAACTGTGTTGGACACAAAATTTGAACTCAGCTAATCAATTCAACTATATCTTGCAGGAGCATCAAGTGGCTTGGGTGTTGAAACAACGCGTGTTCTTGCTTTACGTGGTGTTCATGTTATCATGGCGATTAGGAATATTGCTGGTGGAAAAAATATCAAGGCTAAAATACTTGATGAAATTCCTAGTGCTAAAATTGATATAATGGAGTTAGATTTGAGCTCAATGGCATCTGTTAGAAAATTCGCATCAGAGTACAAGTCCTCTAATTATCCCCTCAATATTATAATGTAAGAACTTAGGCATATGTTTTCTTTGTTTAATACATTTCTCTTGTTGCTTTGCCTAGTCATTGCTATGCATATGCTTAAGGTTTATTAAAGAAACTAATGCAGCAGTTTATTGAATTTTCCGGTTATTCTTAGAAACAATGCAGGAGTTTTTGGCTCCCCTTTTACTCTCTCCAAAGACAACATAGAACTGCAATTCGCAACAAATCACTTGGGTGAGTGTTGCTGTTAGTTAGCTTGACACAAAGATTAGTGGTGTTTCTTAGATTATCCAAGCAAAAAGTTTATAAATCGGACATTTCTTAGATATATATTTTAACTTGCAGTATTATACTCGTAGATTGTAGTCCTTGATAGGCTATAGTCATGATATTTACTATAAGGTCTATAACCATCTGCAGGTCATTTTCTTCTGGTACATTTGCTGTTGGACACTATGAAAAGCACTGCACTGGAAAGTGGTAAAGAGGGGAGAATTGTTATTGTTTCATCCAAAGCTCATGATTACCCAACTCGTGCAGGAATTCATTTTGATACACTCAACGATTCAAAAGGGTAATACATTAAATTAATTCCTTAGGGCTGTTGTAGGGTGCATGTAATAATGCTGGTCTGGTTTTCTGGATTCAATCTCTTGTAATAGATGACTACTGGCTTGGACAGGCCTACTGTTCCACTTGCCAAACGTACTTGTATGTTTTCGCGATAAACATTATCTAGGATGTCTAGTTGTAACAGCTTTTAGTAATGGAATTTCCGGTTCATCTGTGTAGGCTCGCCTAACAGTTGTTAGTGTGCAGGTATTTCGGCCCCTTTGCATACTGCCAATCAAAACTCGCCAACAATTTGCATGCTAATGAGTTAGCAAGACGTTTCAAGGTAGTCTTTTATGACAAAATTCATACATAGATCACGCGTTGACCCCTTACCAGCAGTTATTCTAACGTATCTGTTGTTATTCTGAGATTTCTGACACTATTTCTAATTTGTCAGAATGACGGAGTTCAGATAACTGCTAATTCTCTTCATCCTGGAACAATATATACAAATATTTTCCGCTATAACAGCTTTTTTGATGGTAAGTATTGCTTTTCCACGTTGAAAAAGTTTATTCAACAAACTGCTAAATACCTAAGTCTTAACTGTAATTTAGTCATTTGGCTATTTGTTATACATGTAAGTATTACGGAAAGTATGCTAAGTAAGCTTAACTTTACTCTTCTGAACAGGTGTTTTTCGTAGGCTTTGCAAGTATTTCTTCAAAGATGTACATCAAGTAAGTTGCCTTAAACCACAGATCAAATTAAATTTGCCGGTCACCACTACTACCAAAAAAAAAAAGAAAAAAAAAATGTGATTCAATTTTATTCGTATTTCCTGAGTCCTGATGCATGATGATCTGAACTCATTATAGGGAGCAGCAACAACATGTTATGTGGCTTTGAATCCAGAAATGGAAGGCGTAAGTGGTAAATATTTCAGCGACTGTAAAATAGCCAAGCCTTCAAAGCTATCTCAAGATGTCACTTTGGCACAGAAGTTGTGGGACTTCAGCATGGATTTGATCAATTAATGTGTGATCACCCAACTGACTTAAACTGCGGTTCAACGACTAAGGTTGAACAAGATGTTTTTATTTATTTTTTGGATGCACTAGAAGGGCAAGGCCAAAGTATTTAGGTTACTCTTACTGTATTTGATTGGCAAGAAACTATTGATTTGTATGAAGGGCAAGCCCAAAGCACTTATATTGTACTTGGAGTTTATCAAAATATGTTTTTGATTATTGATTTGTAAGAAGGGCAAGCCCAAAAACAACCTTTTTTTTTTCTTTTTTTACCACCAACAAAGATAGTTTTTGGTAGAGAATCTTGCATATGTTTTTTTTTTTTTTTTTTTTTTTTTTCTTTTTTTTTTTTATCCAAAAGAGGACAGTACATCCAAGAAGACCAAAAAACAAACAGAAGAAAAAACAGAATAAAAAGCAACAAACAGCCCTACACTAAACAAACAAACAGAACAAATTAAGGAGGAACTCAAAGAAACCCCTCTAGCATCCTCTTGAAGAATCTTCCCAAGCTCTTCTGGCACGAAATTGATGATACTTAATTGTGAGTCTTGAGAGACGCTGCACTAGGCCAACCAATCCGCCGCTCGGTTTCCTTCCCTGTAAATGATCACCACTTGAACCAAGACAAGTAATCACATATAATACTCCCTCTGTTCCTAATTGTTTGCCCCAAACCATAAATTCACTTTATTAAGGGTTTGGGCAAAATATGGTGCACATGTGTTGACACAAATATCAATAAGGAGAGAGATAGAGAGAATATAAGTGGGAAAACATGCCAAAAGTAGTATGAGGCAATCTTTTGAAGACACCTTAAAAAGAAAAGTGGAGCAACAATTAGGGACAGAGGGAGTGTATATTAATTATTTTCTCCTTAAAAGAAGGAATGCAATCAAGCTAGACAAGTAAATCATATTTCCCTAGGACCTTTGTCTAAATTAAACTATGTATACTTATTTAGGGGTTGAGTGGAGAGCATGCAAAAACAAAAAAAAAAAAAAAAAAAAAAAAAAAAAAAAAAAAAAACTCAATAAATATTTTAGCCGGCTTACAAATTAAATAAATTATTACAAACCGCGAAATAAATTAAATTTGCTAAGCTATTCAAAGGAGCTTTATAAACTCCAATGTTACAAATAGTACAAAAAATTAAAAAAAAAATAAATAAATAAAATAAAATAAAATAAAACTTAATTAATACGTACAACATCCTTGAAAAGGATCTTTCTCATGATCATACATAATAGCATACATACATCATATTGTCGCCAACCTCATCAATAATTCTCTATTTGTAGTCTGTACATTAATGCAATGGGTATGTTAGAGAAGTTTGTCAAACTCCTAATAATTTGAAAAACATTAAAAAAAGAGATTGCAATCAAATATTATATGTAATCAAATAATCATTCCCTTAAAATCGTATAAATTCAAAGATTTTCTTGCTAATATAAAAGTATATTTTTGCAATATTTTTTGGTGTTGGAAAGAAAAACAAGTAAGTCAAACTATATAATTAAAGGACACATGTCATCAGCATGTAGCTAGTAATACTTAGTTGTAATAATATAGATATAGTAGATTATTTATAAATAATTAGAATTGAAGACAGTGAAACATGCTTAGTAGTATATTAATACGAGTACTACATTACTACGTGATAATTAAGTCAACATTACAAGCAACAGCGAAACTAACGTGCAGCACAGGCTAGCTTGTTGACCTGCCTTGTTAAAGACATAATAGACGACGTTGGAATTATCATTTTCAAGAGTTTCTACTTAGCGTGCTAACACCCAAGAAAAATATAATCAATAATAATTAATCAAAATGTGGTTTTTTCGAAGGAAAGATGCATCTGAATTTTCTGGGACTTCAACAGCAGAAGAGGTTACACTTGGAATCGATGGTGCCGGTCTCACTGCCATTGTCACAGGTACTATTTACTCGTAACCATCTACGTACTCTCTTTGTTCCCTTTTGTTTGTTTGATTTTTTTAAAACTCTTGATTGCTTGAGTTTGTTTTTTCATATATATAGATGATAGTGTATAAAACATATTCCTGGGCTTCAACCATCAGTTAAAGCTTTTGGTTGAGACGGTCCTTTAACATGGTATCAAGAGCCAGCGTGACACAAAGGTATTTGGTTGAGATGGTCCTTTAACAATAGAGTCAAAACAGAATTGATCATTTTGTTGTTTTCTTGGCTATTTGATTACCATCCTAATAAGATATGGTGCTTGGTTATGTGTTATATTGTAATAATTTGTGTAATGGAACCTCGTCTGCATCATTGACCCTTCCGATTGTATAGTAACTCGTATTCTCAGGGCCTTGGTGTAAAATTTTACACAAAAAAGTTAAAAATGAGCCCTTAGGCAATATGATGCAATGAAACTTTATACTAATTGTAAAAAAAAAAGACCTTCTTGCATTGTACTTAACTTTTTAGTCCATCAAACGATTGAACAATGATCTGCAGGAGCATCGAGTGGCATTGGTGCAGAAACATCACGAGTTCTTGCTTTACGCGGTGTTCATGTTATCATGGTGGATAAGAACATGGCTGCTGGAACAAAGATTAGGACTAAAATACTCGAAGAAACTCCGAGTGCTAAGGTTGACATTATGGAGTTGGATTTGAGCTCAATGTCATCTATTAGAAAATTTGCATCAGAATTCAAGTCCCTTAATCATCCCTTGAATATTCTTATGTAAGAAAACCATCCATCTTTTCCTAAAGTCTTATTGTAGATTCCTACTTACAATGTAGTAACAACATTTCTCCCTTTGTTTTATAAGAAACAATGCAGGAGTGTTTGGCTGCCCTTTTACTCTCTCCCAAGACAGCATAGAACTGCAATTCGCGATAAATTACTTGGGTGAGCAATCTTGCTAAATTGAAAGAAGAAAGTAGAACTTAAAGCATGATATTTCACGTATGGCCTGAAATACCTTTTTTGGTTTTCGCTTGCTTGACTGTAATGGAGTTTGATGGTTTAAAAACATACGAATATATGTGGATGCAATGTTCGGTGCATCCATCATTTCTCCTCTTTTCTCTCTGTTTCGTCCTGCATTAGGAGTTGATAATATTGCAATCTACATTTTGTAAATCTTATGAATATCCATGATTTTATCTATGCTTATTTGCCTTATCATTATTATCTACAGGTCATTTTCTACTGACAAATCTGCTGTTAGACACCATGAAAAACACGGTACTAGAAAGTGGTATACAGGGGAGGATTGTTTATGTTTCATCAGAAGGCCATCGACACACGTACAGTGAAGGAATCCTTTTTGATGAACTCAACAATCCATCAAGGTAACACATTACTATGATCATGGATTTCTTAAAAATCACAGAGAAGCCGGGAACCATAGGATATAAAATTATGCGCGTACTTAAGACTTAAGTGTTGTATCTTTAATTGTACTCATCCACTAATCGTACTATGCAGGTACTCAAGATTTTGTGCATATGGTCAATCAAAACTTGCTATAATCTTACATGCCAGAGAGCTAGCAAAACAACTTAAGGTAACACATTCGATGTTAGTGCACTCGATTCAAATGATACATATACATTAGACTGTTCTGCTTCTGCAGGTTTGATAGTGTAACAACGATTATTTGTTTTGTTGGTCAGGGTGATGGCGTTGATATAACTGCTAATGCAATTCATCCTGGAAATATATCTACAAATATACTTCAATTATCTCGCATCACAAAGATTGGTACATCTCTTTTTTCGCTAACTGATGTTGCATACTCTAATCAAATGAAGCTTATATTATATTATGCTATGTATTTTTGGATGGAGTTAAGTTTTAATTATACATTACTTGAATTGAACAGCTCTTAGTCCTTTTACTTTGCTTGCGCGTTTGGTCAAATACACCAAAGATATTCCACAAGTAAGTGGCTTGAATTGAGACACACAGTACATGATCAAACTTGCAATGTATGTATATTGTTTCGTCTGTTTTGATGACATATAATCTCGTTCGATGCAGGGAGCAGCGACGACATGTTATGTGGCTATGCATCCACAAGTAAAAGGCATAAGTGGTGAATATTTCAATAATTGTGCTTTAGCCGAGCCTTCTAAGCAAGCTCAGGATATTACATTAGCTCGAAAATTATGGGATTTCAGCATGGAATTGGTCAAATGATGTGGTGAACACAATTATTATTATGGGTTGGTTTTTGATGCTAATAATAAGTGTAATCAGTGGCCATTTTCCAAAAAAACCAATCATGAAGAAGTCATTGACGATCACTTTAAAAATGAATTAAAAGATGGGACATGTAATTTTTTTTTTTTTTTTATTAAAAGTTCATTTCTCCGGATTGTATGATGGAGTATTTTGGTTTTTTTTTAGCTGTATAACTTTTAATATTAATCAATTTATTTGTGTTTTTTATTTTTTTTTTTATTTTTTTTCGGTCAAATTATTCACGACCCTCAACTCCACGGGGGATAAATTTACAAAGGATCTATTTAGTAGACATTCGTAGTTATTTCCTGGTAAAATTGGTAAAAACCACCTTTTATGTTCAACTTTTTTTGAAAAAACCACCTTTTATGTTTTTTTTTTTTTAATTAAACCACCTTTTAAGTATCTAAATTTTTAATTGCACCACCCCTATTTCAAATTATGACGAAAAAATTAACTAAAACGTCAAAGGGGCCCACAACTTGTAACTTTCGCTCCTAAATCATGTATTTTTTTCACCTCCAAAAACATTTGACCCTCCCCTTTATATATATGCATGACTAAATTGAGTAAAACTCTAAAAAACCAAACTTAATTTTGCTACAAAAATTAAATTGTAGTATTTGTTTATTCTCAAAACCTAAATTGAGGTAATTGAAGTGGATGGTTGAGATGGAAGGGAAAGATTTGCTATGGTTGATGATTTGGAAGTGGATGGTTGAGATACAATATGTTAGATTTGAAATAGGGGTGGTGCAATAAAAAATTTAGGTACTTAAAAGGTGGTTTAGTTAAAAAAAAACTTAAAAGGTGGTTTTTTCAAAAAAGTCGGACAAAAAAGGTGGTTTATACCAATTTTACCAACTCAAATAAAAAATTCCAACTTGGCCGGCCTTTGTAGTCTAATTTTGCTCAATTATTATTATTTTTAACACGTGAATTATTCCACAAAAGGTGAATATATACTCCGTACAAAGTAATAAATTATACAGAGTAATCATAATAGTATAGAATTATTTAGCAAATGGCCTTAGAATCAATTTAGATCAAATGAATAATTAGACATTGATCAAACATATATAATACAAAGTAAAAGCTTCTCACATCTTAATTGTACTTTATTTCCTATATAAATAAAAAATAAAGACTAATGACAAAGATCGATACAGTTGGAAGTTGGTACATAGAAAACAAGTTATCAATGAGCTAAGTTACGTACAAGCAACTTAGCTCAATACAAACAACAATAAGCTAAGCTGAAACAAGCAGAGTAACATAGTCTATTTAATAAAATCAATAATAACAGAACGAAGACATAATAATCAAAATGTGGTTATTTGGAAGAAAAAATTCATCTGGATTTTCCGGGTCTTCAACAGCAGAACAAGTTACACATGGAATTGATGGTACCGGCCTCACTGCCATTGTCACAGGTCCTTTTCGCTCTTGTTAATACTACTTGTTTACTCGTGTCATCGTGTGCTTAATATGAACCAATCAATTTAACTATGTCTTGTGTACGTATGTATGTAGGAGCATCAAGTGGCCTGGGTGCTGAAACAACGCGTGTTCTTGCTTTACGTGGTGTTCATGTTATCATGGCTATTAGGAATATTGGTCAAGGAAGAGAAGTCAGGGCTAAAATACTTGATCAAGTTCCAAGTGCTAAAATTGATATAATGGAGTTAGATTTGAGCTCAATGGCATCTGTTAGAAAATTCGCATCAGATTACAAGTCCTCTAATTATCCCCTAAACATCATAATGTAAGAGCTTTATTTGCTGTGATGAAACATACCATACATTATTATTGATTTTTTGGTTATTTCTTAGAAACAATGCAGGAGTGTGTGCACCCCCTATTGCTCTCTCCAAAGACAACATAGAGCTGCAATTTGCGACAAATTACTTGGGTGAGTAATCTTTGATCAATTCGCGACAATTGGGCTGGAATCACAATCAACACTTATATGATAATAACCTTCAATTTTGCAGGTCATTTCCTTCTAACACATCTGTTGTTGGACACTATGAAAAACACTGCACTAGAAAGCGGTAAGAAGGGGAGGATTGTTAATGTTTCATCTGTAGCTCATCGATACACAATTCGTGGAGGAATTTGTTTTGATAAGCTAAACAATTCACCAGGGTAATACATCAACTTTTTACATAATAATGAAAACCAAGGTTATAATAAGAACTAGGAACTAATCTAGGCCCTTAGATCATGTTAATCGGACGATCAACATGCTTCTCGTGTCATTAATGGCATTTTTGTAATATTTCAACTTTACAAAGTGATTTCTAGTTACATTTTTAAAAAGTAAATGAAAAGTTAGTGAAAGTAAATGAATTAAGTCATAAAAAAATAAAATTCCCTTAAAAGTGAATAAAAAATAGGGAAAAAGTTTAGAAATTCGCGAAATTACAAAAATGTCATCAATGAATGCGGGTGAGATGTGAGCCGTCGGATGTAACGTGATTAAATGCTGAGATTAGTTCCTAGTTACTATTATTCACCTTGGTTCTCACATGATCTCAATTATATATGTTGTAAGAATTGCATGTAATAAATGCTAATTTGTTGGTTTTAATCCTTCTTATTATAGATTATCAAGGATGTCTAGTTGCAATAATATCTCATAGACTCGTACTGATTGAAAGAACCTTCATTGGATCGTCTGTATTGTTAATATATATGCAGGTATATTGGTAGTTTCTTTGCATATTTCCAATCAAAACTCGCCAACAATTTGCATGCTAATGAGCTAGCAAGACGTTTCAAGGTAGTCCTTTCCTTGACAACAACGAACCATACATATACATTGCCAACATTGGCAATTTTCTAATGATTTCATAATTATTTTAACTGTTTTTTCTAATTTTATAAACAGAATGACAAGGTTCAGATAACTGCCAATTCTCTTCATCCTGGAACAATATATACAAATATTTTCCGCTACAGTAGCTGTTTAAACGGTATGTAAGTTTTTCTTTCCTATGCGAAATAGGATATATATATATGTATGTATAACATTGCTTAAATTGAACAGGTGGTTTTCGTATGTTTAGCAAGTTGATCTTCAAAGATGTACATCAAGTAAGTTACCTTAAACCATAGACCAAGATCATGATCACCACACGACACGACACACTTACAATTAAAAATTAAAAGTTGATCGATCTCCTAATGATCCAAAATTATTATAGGGAGCGGCAACAATATGTTATGTGGCTGTGCATCCGGAAGTGGAAGGCATTAGTGGTGAATATTTTAGCAACTGTAAAATAACCAAGCCTTCAAAGCTATCTCAAGATATCACTTTGGCGCGGAAATTGTGGGACTTCACCATAGATTTGATCAAATAATGTGTTATTAACTACTTCGTATGATCTTATGGATCACCCAATTTAATTAAACAATTGAACTGTGAATCGGCTTTTATGGTTTTAATTTTTTGGTCCGGATTCATCACTTTGATCAATAAAATATGCAAATTGTGGTACATTTTAAGTTTTTGACCTTTTTTCGCCCGTAAATAAAAATTGTCGAGATGATTACCATTTTTCCTAATACCCTCCAAGATTCCAATTGGGTCGGTGGAACCATCCAATATGTCTTTAAACGGCCATTTTACCCGTTCACAACTTGCAGTGATTTCGTAAACTTAAGTCTACCACGGACGTTTATGACAACATATAATGATCATATGTGGTTTCAAATGGAATTATATGACCCCGAGATGTATTCCTTAGGGTCTCAAGGCTTTTCATCGCCACCAAGCTCTGAAACCTCAAAATTTCCTAAAAAGGCATGGATTATAGCCTTTAATTTTGTAATTTTTTGACCTTTTTTCGTCCGGAACTAAAAATTGTCAAGATGTTTACCATGGTCCCTAATACCGACCGGAAGTACAATTGGGTTGGTGGAACCATCTAATGTGCCTTTAAACGGTCATTTTACCAGTTCACAACTTGTAGTGATTTCGTAAACTCAAGCCTACCATGGACGTTTATGACAACATATAATGATCATATATGGTTTCAAACGACATTAAATGACCCCGAGATGTATCCCTTAGGGTCTCAAGGCTTTTCGCCACTGTGCCCCGAAACCTCAAAATTTCCTCAAAAAGCGTGGATTATAGCCTTCAATTTTGTAATTTTTTGACCTTTTTTCGCCCAGAATTAAAAATTGCCGAGATGTTTACCATGGTCCCTAATACCCTCCAGGAGTCCAATTGGGTCAGTGAAACCATCCAATATGCCCTTAAACGGTCATTTTACCTATTCACAAATTGAAGTGATTTCGTAAACAACTCAAGCCTACCACAGACGTTTATGATAACATATAATGATCATATGTGGTTTCAAACAGAATAATATGACCCTGAGATGTATCCCTTAGGGTCTCAAGGATTTTCGCAACCGGGCTCTGAAACCTCAAAATTTTCTCAAAAAGCGTAGATTATAGTCTTCAATTTTGTTATTTATTAACCTTTTTTTGTCCGGAACTAAAAATTGCCGAGATATTTACCATGGTCCCTAATACCCACCAGGAGTACAATTGGGTCGGTAGAACCATCCAATATGCCCTTAAACGGTCATTTTACCCGTTCAAAACTTGAAGTGATTTCGTAAACTCTAGCCTGCCACGGACGTTTATAACAACATATAATGATCATATATGGTTTCAATCGACATTATATGACCCTAAGATGTATCCCTTAGGGTTTCAAGGCTCTTCGCCACCGTGCTCCTAAACCTCTAAATTTCCTCAAAAAGCGTGGATTATAGTCTTTAATTTTGTAATTTTTTTTTACCTTTTTTCGCCCGGAAATTAAATAAAAATTGCCAAGATATTTACCATGGTCTCTAATACCCTCCAAGAGTCCAATTGGGTCGGTGGAACCATCTAATATGCTCTTAAACGGTCATTTTACTCGTTCACAATAACTTAAAGTGATTTCGTAAACTCAACTCTACCACGTACGTTTATGACAACATGTAGGGTCTCAACACTTTTTGCCATCAGGCCCCGAAACCTCAAATTTTCCTCAAAAAGTGTGGATTATAGGCTTACCAAGTAACCCTTGTAATACTAACCGAGTAACTCTTATAATATTAACAAACCTATGATAGCTGGCCACATACAATTTATTTATATTAGCAACAACTAAATTTGTTACATTTTTTTATTGAGAGGAAGAAAATATTATCATTAATGAATTGGTATAGATGGCCACACGGTGATGTAGAAGGAAGTAGTATTGTACTCCGTAGTATAGTTATGTATTTTGTAAATACAAAATAATAATTAAAATATGAAATAAAGTTTGGTCTGATCTAGTGATGGAAAGGGGAGCATCTTTCAATCATAAGGTTGGAGGTTCAATCCCCAATAGTGACAAACTGACAATTTGAAGGGTAGGATTCCCCTAATTACCTTTCTCCCACTCTCACCAAATTGTCTAGCCTGCTAATTAACTTGGGTCGGGTTGACTCGTGAAGGGTTGAGTACATTTATAAAATTAATAATAATAATTAAAATATTTAAAAGCATATATTCTTTTTGAAACAAATTTAAAAGCACGTGATAGGAAGAGAAAGATATGTAGGTGGACCCCACCTATTTTTTGGTCTCTAAAAGCATAAATAATACTCCGTCCGTTATATATATATATATATATATATATATAATCTAAAGTTGAAATTTTTGTACCAATATAAATATAATCATATAATATGCTGTTGGAGTTGTTATAATGTCTACTTTTATAATTATTTTTTCATAATGTTTACTAATCTCTAATTAAAGATATTGATGGTCATAATTGTGTCTTTTCAAATGTGTAAATCCAATTCTATCTTATAAATAAAGTACGAAGTACCATTGGATCTTCAGTGGTACTATCCATTTAGTACGAGTATAACTGCATGCATATATAATACCTACCATTGAATCTTCATCTATATTTTAATACTTGTTCCATTTCTTATGCATAAAGTTTTAGAAAAAATGATACTATCGAAAGTAGTAAAATATAAAGGAAATAAGGGTGGTGGAAAAATAAAGTATGATAGGAGGATTGAGAATCTAGAATTATTAAAGTATGATAGTTGAGGGGTCCACTAGAGGAGAAGAAATTTGTAAAATACCCCCTCCATCTTTTAATTTGCATCACTTTTCTTTTATGGATGTTTTTTTTTTTTTTTAAATACATTACTTTTATATTTGGTAACTTTATACTATATTTTATCATTTCTCTCTCTTACCTTAAACCCTACTTAAATTATCTTATGATTTCTCTCTCTTTCATGATCCCCACTTAAATAATAAAATATATATATATATATATATATATATATATATATATATATATATATATATATATTCTCACATACTTTCTCTTTCAAGGGGTGTGCATACCCAATACGGAGGGAGTATTATATAAGTATATATATATATATATATATATATATATATATATATATATATATATATATATATATATATATATATATATATATATATTCTCACATACTTTCTAATGGAGCAAATAATAAAATAGGGTCGCAAAAGGAAAGTGAGTTAAGTAATAAATTATGGCACTCTAATTTCAGAATACGTATTCATTCATGTATATGTGTAATTATATAAATGCCCTTTGTTATGTACCAACAAATGCGGTGTTATATTCCCTTTGAAATGCCACGTGGTTTAATTGGGCTAAGTTATTGTTGAATCAATGTATAAGAGTATTGCGTAGTTAAGTAAACATTAAAGACAATAATTATGGACTTATGGTGGTCTAATTAATATTCTTGCTGTCTCCTGCATTTTAGTTGTCAAAGTATTTAACTTGAGATTACTGAAAATAGTACTCCCTCCGTCTCTTTATTAATGTCCACTTTCGATCATTTATTACTCACATATATAATAGAGAGAAAGTAAACATTAATAAAGAGACGGAGGAGTACTGTACTGAGTTCCAACTAAAAGGGACAACTAAAAGATACTTAGGGAGTAGTAGATACGTTTGTCATTCACTCATTCTGAGTGTTCTATTTGTTACGTATCTACTATTATGACTGAAAATAGCACTGTACTGAGTCAAAGTAATAGATACGTTTGTCATTCTGAGTGTCCCCTTTGTTAATTAATTACATATTGATTATTCTTAGATTAATATAGCTAGTTAATTTCGCAAAAAAAATTAGATTAATATAGCAAATTAATAGCTAGCATACATAATTACATTTTTTACTCCGTAGTTGACATGCAATCCTCTTTAACAAGTTTATTTTTAGTTGACACTTTTTTTTTTTTTTTTTTTTTTTTTGTAAGTTTTATACCTTGTTTTTTTAGTGTACCCCAATTGCTTTATCATTATCTCTCATTCTATCTTCTCTCCTTAATATGTATGCTTAAAACAAACGATTTGATTAACTAAATGGAAACTGAAGAAGAAGTTAAATATACAAGCAACAACTCAATCATGGAGACTTGAAAATTTGTATCTTACAACCAAGAGCTTATGGGATTGAACCCCACATACTAAAGTCTTGATTTAGGAGTGGGAGGGATGGATACCTGGGTCAAGAGGGCCTGTGACTATGTGAGAGGTTCCGATCTAGTAGGGCACTTTTCTATAAGGAAAAAAAAAAAAATCAATCATGAGGGTGTTCCAATTATTATTCCTACTGTCCATTTATAGTTGTCAAAGATTTTAACATGATATGAGATATTCCAAAAGGATATTGCTAATAACGAAGGCCCTTCCGTCCTTGGGGCGTTTGTTAGCATTTGCCGGTACTAGTTAAAATTTCAATAATTCGTAAGAAACTATCAAAACATTACATGTATATATAAACTCAATTTTTATTGGTCAAAAAAATTAAAAGGTGGGGAGCATGCATCACAATAATTGATGTACTCTTAATTTGAAGATAGAGCATCCTCAACATTTATACATGCTAGCTAGAAGAGCTCAAAAGAAACAATCGATAGTGAATAATAAAAATGTGGTTTTTTGGAAAAAAAAAAAAAAAAAAAAATAAATAAATCATCTAGATTTTCAGGGTCTTCATCAGCAAAAGAAGTTACACATGGAATTAGCAAATGGTCTTAGGCCCTGTTCTTTTCACCTTAAAAAAATAATATTAAGTAAAAATAATTTCAGTTCAGTAAAAATAAGTTCAGTTCAGTAAAATTAATTTCAGTTCAGTAAAAATAATTTCAGCTCAGTAAAAATAAGTTAAGTTCAGTTCAGTAAAATTCAGTTTTCTTAAAGAAGAATTATGATAGAAAATCAGTAAAAATAATTTCAGTTCAGTAAAAATAATTTAATTTTAGTAAAAATAATTTCAGTTCAGTAAAATTAAGTTCAGTTCAGTAAAAATAAGTTCAGTTCAGTAAAAATAATTTCAGTTCAGCAAAATTAAGGTGAATCAAACAGGGCCTTAGAATTAGTTTAGAGCAAATGAATAACTAGACCTTGATCAAATGAACTCGTATTAACCCTTTTCTTAATTATAAAATGTGAATCAAACTAAAGGTCTAATCATGTTTTGGCAAAATATTAATTTACCTACTTCCGCTTTCAATTAATCTCTCAATCAAACTTCTACTAAATACTAATGTTGTACTAAGAAATAACCCTTCTCTTAATTTTAAAACGTGACAACACTTTTCTTTACAATCAAAGAAATGCAAAATTTGAGCAAATGATATACAAAAACAGACATGTTTCATTTTCACGTATTAATTTATATTATGATCGATATAGTTGGAAGTTTCCTTTAATTTATATTATGACCGATATGATATAGTTGGAAGTTTCCTTTAATTTATATTATGATCGATATGATATAGTAGGAAGTTGGTACATATGAAACAAGATATTGATGAGCTAATTAAGTTACGTGCAAGCAATTTAATTAGCTCAACACAATCACAAGCAATAATAAGCTGAAACAAATGTAATAAGTATAATGTTGTCAACTTAATAAGATCAATAACAGCAGAAGACATAATAATAATCAAAATGTGGTTTTTTGGAAGAAAGAATTCATCTGGATTTTCCGGGTCTTCAACAGCAGAACAAGTTACATATGGAATCGATGGTTCCGGCCTCACTGCCATTGTCACAGGTTCGTTAACGTTGTACTCAGATCAGCACAACTTGTAACTCCATTTATCGATTATATTGATCAACAATGATCTGCAGGAGCATCGAGTGGCATTGGTGCAGAAACATCACGAGTTCTTGCTTTACGCGGTGTTCATGTTATCATGGTGGATAAGAATATGGCTGCTGGAACAAAAGTTAGGACTAAAATACTCGAAAAAACTCCGAATGCTAAGGTTGATATTGTGGAGTTGGATTTGAGCTCAATGTCATCTATTAGAAAATTTGCATCAGAATTCAAGTCCCTTAATCAACCCTTGAACATTCTAATGTAAGAAAACCATCCATATTTTCAATTTCTTGAGTCTTAATTACTACATAGATTCTTACTTACAATGTAGGTAGTAACAACATTTTTCAACTTGGTTTTTTAAGAAACAATGCAGGAGTGTTTGGCTGCCCTTTTACTCTCTCCCAAGACAACATAGAACTGCAATTCGCGGTAAACTACTTGGGTGAGTAATCTTGCTAAAAAGTTGCAATCTACATTTTGTAAACTAATATAATTACACTTGGGGCCTGTTCTCATTGATTGAACTCAGCTGAACTGAACTGAACTGAAATGAATATTTTATAAGAGAAGGAAATTAGGAACTGAACTGAATTTCAACGTATGAGAACAAACCCTTACAGTCTTACACCTCAACTTTAATGATTTTGTGTATGGTTTTTTGCCTTAATATCATTTGCAGGTCATTTTTTGTTGACACATCTGTTGTTGGACACCATGAAAAACACGGTACTAGAAAGTGGTATACAGGGGAGGATTGTTAATGTTTCATCGATCTTTCATCTATTCACGTATCGTAAAGGAATCCTTTTTGATGAGCTCAATGATCCATCACGGTAACATGCATATATAGTACTTGATTCTAGAAGCTAGGGTTTAATTTATTAATGTCTTATAGGTGTATAAATGATTATTATATATTAAGAGTTAAGTCTTTGATTGTACTCATTCACTAATCGTACTATATAAATATGCAGGTACTCTAGATGTGCTGCATATGGTCAATCAAAACTTGCTAAAATCTTGCATGTTAGAGAGCTAGCAAAACAACTTAAGGTAACGCGTTCAATGCTATTTCGTGACAAATATTCCATCTATCATGTACTGCTCTGATCCTGTACTGCAGCTTTCAGATCGAATACAACTTCATTCATACGATTATTCTGATAAAAATCCTTTTGTTGATCAGGATGATGGGGTTGATATAATAGCTAATGCACTTCATCCTGGATATGTTTATACCAAGATACTCAAAAGTAACAGAATAGTAGATGGTATAGGCCACTTTTTTTTTATTGCAAATTGTTGTACATACTCCGTATATCTATCTATTATCTTAGCCTACTCTTATATACTTGTATATGTTTTACAAATTTTTTTGAGACGGAGTTATGGTTTAAATGTGCATTGCTTGGATGCCACAGCTATTAACAGACTTTCGAGACCTATTAATTATTTTCTAACTAAAGATATTCCACAAGTAAGTGTCTTTAAACACACAGTTCATGATCAAACTTAGCTTGCAATGTTTACTCTTTCGTTTCTTCTGATAATAAACTCGTTTGTTGCAGGGAGCAGCAACGACATGTTATGTGGCTTTGCATCCACAAGTAAAAGGCACAAGTGGTGAATATTATAAGGACTGTGATTTAGCCAAGCCTTCTAAGCTAGCTCAGGATAACACCCTGGCCAGGAAATTGTGGGAGTTCAGCATAGAATTGGTTAAATAATGAGGTGAACATATATAATTAATGTTAAAATAAATGTAATGCTTAATATTATGTAGGAACTTTGTTAAAAAAAACCTTTTAAATAATTCATTTTGCAAGAAAAAACCTTTTAAAGCATTTTTTGTTTTAAAAAAACTACCACAATGACTTTTTTTTTGTTTAAAGAAACTTGAGCCCTCTTTTCCGGCATTGACTCCCGCTTTCAGGCGTTGACCCATTACTTTTCCTTCTTGTAGCCACTTTTTCTTATACTTGCACTCCCCCTTACTAAACCCCTCTTATTTTCCCTCCAAACTATTTCTCCTCTAATCTCTATCTCATTACTCCATGAATACTCTGCAAATTAATCAAATCAACTTGGGTCGCTCTCTCTCTCTCTCTATTCTGCTGCTCTTAATCAATTCTTCAACCATAAAGTAAGGTAAGTTTATAATCATCAATTTATGACTCAAATTAGTATAAAATTCCCGTCAAAAAAATAAAAAAAATAAAAAAAAATAGTGTAAAATTGGGGCTTAGCTTTTTTCAGAGGAGAGAAGAACAATGAACCCCTTCAATTGCGAATCCATCACTACAATTGTTGAAGAAATGGAACAAGAACCCTAATTTCCCTTCAATTAATCTGATTTGGGCTGATTTGGATGAAGACTGGCCCTAATTTTTGATGGAGTGATTTAGGAAGGCTTGCCCTAGAATATATATAGGGGGAAATAAGGGAGCCAAACACAAAATGGAGGGAAAATCACCCAAATGTGAGCTGCAAGTAGGAAAAGTAATGGGTCAACGCCTGAAAGTGGGAGTCAATGCCGGAAAAGAGGGCCCAGGTTTCATTATACAAAAAAAAAATCATCTTGGTGTTTTTTTTTAACAAAGAATGTTTTAAAAGATTTTTTCTTGCAAAATGAGCCATTTAAAAGATTTTTTTTGATAAAATTTTCTATTATGTAAAGCAAATAAGCAACAATATTGAAACTCAGATCAATTATAAATATTTATACCACCTCAACACTTTTTCATATTATTTGCTACGATTAGATATTGTATACTCACACTTTATGTCAAATCGTTGCAAATATTATGAAACGATACGAAGATGGTAGTTCTTTTCATGTATTGGGTGTAAAATAATGCAAGTTAATATAATGTATTGTTCCGCAAAATAGTACTCATACTCTCTTTGTTTTTTATACTACTCCGTATTTTTCTTTTTTAGATTTTTTATACTAATTACAATTTGAATAAATTTTCATAATTATTCAGAGTAAATAATGTTATATCGGTGAAATTGCAATTTTATATTAACATTTATAGTATGATATACCCCATAATGTATATGAATTTCATACCACTGGCTATGCTTGGTTCAACTTATCTAATATAAACAAACGACCCGAGCAAATGACAGCCACAGCAAGGCACACATAACCTCTAACATGAATCATTTATTGACAAGAAACACAAATAAAGCCGATAAAACAATTTAGCCTAATTATGTTACTACGGACGTCAGGTATGAGTGGTATATTGGTATCAAATAAATACACTGTAAAAAAAACAAGCGAATATAATAGTTCTTTCCATGTATTGGATATAAAATAATGCAAGTTAATGTATTGTTCTACAAATTAGTACTCGTACTCTTTTTTTTTTTTTTTTTTTTTTGTACTCGCGTATTTTTCTTGTGTAGATTTTTTACACTAATTATAATTTGATTAATTTTCAAAATTATTCACAATTATTCTGAGTAAATAAGTTATATTAGTGAAATTGCAATTTATATTAACATTTATGGTATGCAATACCTCAAAAATTATATGAATTTCACAGTTCATTTTATCTAAGCAAATGACCCGAAAAAATGACACCCACGGGCCACGACCCTAGTTTTTATTTTCTTCTCGGCAAGGCGCCACGGCACACGACATACTTCGTAACAAGAAGCATTTATTGTCTCGTCAAAAAAAAAAAAAAAAACCGATTGTTTGAGTTAGTATTATCTGGTTATATTATTGAGTTCTTAGCTCAGATTGAAGGCAGAAAATGTAGTTACTTGGGGAAAAAGGGCATTTGGGTTGTTTGGTGCCGATCTCACTGCCATGTTACAGGTTTGATTTCTTCAAATCATACGCATTAATTTATGCAATATTTCCACATTTTAGGGAATTGGTTATCTGATTTATGTTTAAATTTTGTTAATTGTATAATTAATTGCTTGATGAGTTCAATTTGATGCCAAATTTTGCTATAAACCCTAAATTGTACAGTTCAATAGAGTAATAATATGTTGCCAAGAACGCAAAATCAAAACCCCAATTTGCTTTTAGAGTGAAATTCATGTGGTGGGAAAGTTTGAGAATGATGGGTATTATGAAGAGGCTAGAAGTGTCTTTGTTACGATTTTTAAAGGCTGTGATTGTCCGATTTTGGAAACCATCATATGGATTGCATGTAATTTTTTTTTTATTAAAAGTTCATTTCTCCGGATTCTATGATGGAGTATTTTGGTTTTTTTTAGTTGTATAACTTTTAATATCAATCAACTTTTTTTATTTATTTTTATTCTTTTTTTATGATTATTGTCAAATTATTCACGACCCCCCAATCCCACGGGGATAAGTTTACAAAGGATCTATTTAGTAGACATTCGTAGTTGTTTCCTCCAGGGCCGTCCCGTTTGATTTTGGGGCCCTGTTCAAATCTTAAAAATTGGGCCCTCAATTATGTCACTTGACTTGTGCTAATTTTAAAAATTTAGGCCCTAAATATTACAATGAGATAAAATGCATATATGATATTTTATTTTAAGTTAAAATTGTACATAAGTAACGTAACCCACAATTTGTGAATTAATATACTTCCTCCGTATCAAAATAAACGCAACGATTTGACATAAAGTAGAGAGAAAAAATGTCAAATCGTTGCGTTTATTTTGATACGGAGGAAGTATAATGAAAGGGATGTAGTTAATCCGTGGGAGGAAAAATTAGAGGATGAATTTTGATTTGTTGTATCATGTATCAAAGGGAAAAAAATATACAAGTATAACAAAAGTAGATATACATACAATAATGAGAAATGGTTAAACAAATACTTAGTAATAATAAAATAAGGAACATCAAAAAACAAAAAAAAAAAAAAAAAAAAAAAAAATGTTTCCCACAAGATTTGATCACGCGTGGGGTATCATGAAACTCTTGCAATGCCATATAACCACTGCAGCAGAACTAACTTGTTGCTATGATTATGAACCTTATTAGTATATATTTGTTTGCTGTTTTGGGGCCCTATTAATTTGGGGGCCCTGTGCTGTTGGGCTGTTTGCACAGCCCAATAACCGGGCCTGGTTTCCTCAAATCGAAAATTCCGACTTGACCTACCTTTGTAGTCTAATTTTGCTCAAATTTTAACACGTGAATTTTTCAGCAAAAGGTGAATATATACAAAGTAATAAATTATACGGAGTAATCATATTAGTATAGAATTATTTAGCAAATGGCCTTAGAATCAATTTAGATCAAATGAATAATTAGACATTGATCCAATATAAAAGCTTCTCACATATTAATTGTACTTCATTTCCTTTTTTATAAATAAAAAATAAATAAAGACTAATGACAATGATCGTTACAGTACAGTTGGAAGTTGGCACATAGAAAACAAGTTATTGATGAACTAATTTGGCTCAATACAAGCAACAATAAGCTGAAACAAGCAGAGTAAGTCTATCTGATAAATAATTAAAATGTGGTTTTTTGGAAGAAAAAATTCATCTGGATTTTCCGGATCTTCAACAGCAGAACAAGTTACACATGGAATCAATGGTACCGGCCTCACTGCCATTGTCACAGGTCTATTTTTCAATTCATGTTTTGGTAGAAAAATTATTAATTAACTCATTTGCTTTTTTTTTTTTGAAGGGTTTAACTCATTTGCTTGATACGAACTAATCGATTTAACTTTGTCTTGTACGCGTGTATGTAGGAGCATCAAGTGGCCTGGGTGCTGAAACAACGCGTGTTCTTGCTTTACGTGGTGTTCATGTTATCATGGCAATTAGGAATATTGCTAATGGAAGAGAAATCAGGGCTAAAATACTCGATGATGTTCCAAGTGCTAAAATTGATATAATGGAGTTAGATTTGAGCTCAATGGCATCTGTTAGAAAATTCGCATCAGATTACAAGTCCTCTAATTATCCCCTAAATATCATAATGTAAGAACTTTGCTGTGATGCATACACTACCTATGTTTTGTTAAAAGAAACTCCTATTTTATTGATTTTTCGGTTATTCTTAGCAACAATGCAGCAGTGTGTGCACCCCCTTTTACTCTCTCCCAAGACAACATAGAACTGCAGTTCGCGACAAATTACTTGGGTGAGTAATCTTTGAGCTATCAGTCGTATGTATTCAGGGCGTTACTTAGATACTCTAAGCAATTAGTTTATAACAGATTCTTATATTATAATTATAATAACCTTCTGCAGGTCATTTCCTTCTAACACATCTTTTGTTGGACACAATGAAAAACACTGCACTAGAAAGTGGTAAAGAGGGGAGGATTGTTAATGTTTCATCCGAAGCTCATCGATTCACAATTCGTGGAGGAATTTCTTTTGATAGGCTAAACAATTCATCAGGGTATAGTGATACATTAATTTCTTATTACATACTCTTTCACTTGCTAAAAGTAATTGTTTTCGACTTTTCGTGTTATCATCAGACATTATCAAGGATGTCTAGTTGCAAGTTTGCAACATCTCACACTGATGGAATTGAACCTTCATCGACCGCTCATTTGTAAAAGCTTAATTGTTGTTAGTATGTAGGTATTTCGGCCTTTTGGCATATTCCCAATCAAAACTCGCCAACAATTTACATGCTAATGAGCTAGCAAGACGTTTCAAGGTAGTCTTTTCCTTGACAAAAACTATACATTATTCATACATTGGCCCCTTTTAGGCAATTTTCTAATGTATTCGTAGTTATTTTAACTGTATTTTGTAATTTGATAAACAGAATGACGGGGTTCAGATAACTGCTAATTCTCTTCATCCGGGAGGAATATATACAAATATTTTCCGCTATACAAGCTTTTTAGACAGTAAGTTTTTCTTTCCTATATATGCAAAGTAGCTTAACTCGATCTTGTACATTCACTTATGATGGTTTTAAAAATACATTGATTAAATTGAACAGGCAGTTTTCGTATGCTTAACAAGTTTATCTTCAAAGATGTACATCAAGTAAGTTAGTTACCTTATTAGCTTAAACTACAAACTAAGATCAGGTCATGATCACCACACTAAGCTTACACATTAATAATACAAGCTCGATATATGGTTTTAGCTCATATCTATCTTCTAATGATGATCTAAACTATTATAGGGAGCAGCAACAACATGTTATGTGGCTTTGCACCCAGAAGTGGAAGGCATAAGTGGTGAATATTTCAGCGACTGTAATGTAGCCAAGCCTTCAAAGCTATCTCAAGATATCACTTTGGCGCAGAAGTTGTGGGACTTCACCATGGATTTGATCAAATAGTGTATTATGGTCTTATGGAACTTTTTTTTTTTTTTTTTTAGAGGCACACCAGGGTGGGGTGAGAATCGATTCTAAGATCTCCGAAAATCGAGAGGGAAGCTCAGCCTCACTCTCACACCCAACTTAATTAAACTGTGGCTCGATGTATATGGTTTTTTATTCCAGAGGCTGTCCCAATGATAATGACAATGAAAGATTCATACAATTGGAAGTTGGCACTTGGCAGTTGGCACCAAGGAAACAAGATATGGTGGCCTGGTCTAGTTGGGCTAACTTATCGTTGAATTAATTATAGTTAAATAAACATTAAAGACAGTAGGTATGGTGGGATTTTTCTATGTGGCTCGGGTTACTTGAGTTACTCAATGAGGGGTTACTCGAGTTGTCGGGATTACTCAAGTTACCCGGTCAAGGGTTACTCGAATTGCCGGGGTTATTACTCTAGTTCTCGGGTTACTCCTAAAAGTATTAGATACGGCGCATATTGTCAATATTAAATGTTAATTGCCTTTTTTGAACTCTTAAAAGTAGTGTGTGGACATGTAATCATTTATACAGTTTTAGCACACGATAATTTATAGCTCTTAGATTTATTTAAGTTTCCTTATAATAAATCTAATATGATTATATAATAAATAAGAGTAACAAATTAGGAGTAAAATTCCCGTAGATATTATTAGTGTGACCTCACAATCACCAATCATCCTATTATGCTTAGGATCATATAATCATACCTAAGTGCTTTATATTTGTTTACATATTTTCCCTCTTCTATATTTCCAATAACTAAAGTTGTAACATAAAATCAAATTAAAAGAACTTACTAGACATGTAATAGATATGGCGCGTACATCACGCACATTAGCCGCCCTAGTAATTTAATTAAAAGGTGGGAGCATCCTAATAATTGATGTACCCTTATTATTTGCATGCCATAAATATGACAATTAAAATGCAACGATGGTAGGGACTAGGGAGTGATAATTACGACAGCAATACAAGCAGCATGCAACTCAACAATACAAAATGCAGCATAAATTAATAGTATGTACATGGAATTCCTTGTATAAATTTCAAGAGTAGTATCCTCAGCATTAATTTCTACTTGGTAAGATAAAAAAATCAAAATGTGGTTATTTGGAAGAAAAAAATCATCTGGATTTTCTGGATCTTCGACAGCAGAAGAAGTTACACATGGAATTGATGGTACCGGCCTCACTGCCATTGTCACAGGTCCTTTTCGCTCTTGTTAATAATCTTAATTTTATACCAATCACGTGCTGTAGTAGTTTACCCTCTCCGTTCCTTTTTGTTTTTCCTATTTAACTGCTCGAGTATATATATATATGTTTTTCGTGGTCAAAATTATACTCATCATTTTAATTTTGCTTTACCTATATATTTGGTTACTACTGTGCTCTAAGTAAGATACGATCTAGAGCTTCTAATTATATCAAGTTATGGCTTGCTTTTGTTCAAATAATAATGCAATAAAACTCCATTATATATCGATTGAACCACGATCTGATATGTAGGAGCATCGAGTGGCCTTGGTGCTGAAATATCACGAGTTCTTGCTTTACGCGGTGTTCATGTTATCATGGTGGATAAGAACATGGCTGCAGGAACAAAGGTTAGGACTAAAATACTCGAAGAAACTCCGAGTGCTAAGGTTGAGATTATGGAGTTGGATTTGAGCTCAATGTCATCTATTAGAAAGTTTGCATCTGAGTTCAAGTCCCTTAATTATCCCTTGAACATTCTAATGTAAGAAGGATTTCCATTTTTTTTTTTTTTTCTTAGTTGATACAATTTAGTAACGGTATATTAACCACATATATATAGAAACAATGCAGGAGTGTTGGGCTGCCCTTTTACTCTCTCCCAAGACAACATAGAGTTGCAATTCGCGGTAAATTACTTGGGTAAGCAATCTAGCTAAATAGACGAATAAACGAAACAGATATTAAGCTTTTCTTGTATGAATATTCTAATGTAGTCTTATTGACTTTTGACCACCACAATTTTTAAAATGAATGGCTGAGATTAATTGTTTTTTGATTTATTTTTAATTATTAATTTTAATTAAAATTCATTTTTTAATTCTTTTATATATATTTTTTATTTCCATAATTTCGAAAATATTAAAACATAATTTTTTGAAGATAAAAATATATTTAGAATAATTGAAAATTATTTTTTTTACTAAAATTACTAATTAAAAATAAATCAAAAAATAGATAATCTCATTCGTCCATTTTAAAAAATTGTAGTAATCAAAAGTCATTAAACTATATTAGAATCATTGGGGTTTTAACCATTCGACACTAATAGAATAATGAATCGAAAAAATTGCAATCTAGACTAATTACACCTCAACTTGGATGATTTTATATACAACCTCCGTTAACATTTACTTGCAACTTTGGAATATTTTATGTCTCTCAAATAATACCCCAAAGTTGTGAGTAAATTGTTAACGGAGATAGTATGTCTTTTGCCTTATTATCTATCTGCAGGTCATTTTCTGTTGACACATTTGTTGTTGGACACCATGAAAAACACGGTACCAGAAAGTGGTATAGAGGGGAGGATTGTTAATGTTTCATCGATATTTCATCTATTCACTTATTGTAAAGGAATCCTCTTTGAAGAGCTCAATGACCCATCAAGGTAACACATTACTTTCTTCCAAATTAATTAATGTGTATACATGATCATAAATTTCTTATCGCAAATTTGCAAAAAATCACATAGACCGGTTACCATAGAATTTAATCTTATGTACATACAGATTATTTATATAGTTAAGAGTTGTATCGATCTTTGATTGCTCTCATCATATCCATTAATTGTACTATCTATGCAGATACTCTAGATTTGCTGCATATGGTCAATCAAAACTTGCTAAAATCTTGCATGTCAAAGAGCTAACAAAACAACTTAAGGTAACGCGTTCAATGTTATTTTGTGACAAATAATCCATCATGTACACTGAAAATTCTTATGTACAACTGCGATTATTCTGACGAAAATCATGTTGTTCAGGATAACGGGATTGATATAACAGCTAACGCAGTTCATCCTGGATATGTTTATACAAATATAGTCAAAAGTAACAGATTATTTGATGGTATATACGTACTTCACCGTACCTTTTATTGCTAATTCAGTTATTCTTGTATACCTAATATCTTGCCATAGCCTAGTCTAATATGCTTTACAAATTTTTTTGGACGGAGTAATGGTTTAATTGTGCAATGCTTTGATTCAACAGCTCTTAATACGCTTTCGAGTCCTATTAAATATCTTTTCACCAAAGATATACCACAAGTAAGTGTCTCACATGGTCAGACTTGCAATGTTATTCCTTTGTCTCGTTTTATGATGATAACTCGTTCGTTGCAGGGAGCAGCGACGACATGTTATGTGGCCTTGCATCCACAAGTAAAAGGCATAAGTGGTGAATATTTCAATAACTGTGATTTAGCCAAGCCTTCTAAGCTAGCTCGGGATAACACCTTGGCTAGGAAATTGTGGGAGTTCAGCATGGAATTGGTCAAATAATGTGTCAAACATATATAATTATTAATATGTTGATTATTGATGTTATAAAAATAACTGTAATGCTTTAATATTATGTAATGCAACATTATAATACAATCATAAAAAAATTATTGTTCTTTTCATGTATTGGGTATTAAATAATGAAAATTTATGTATTGTTTTGCAACTCTTTGTTTTCTTTACTCGGTATTTTTCTTATTTAGATTCTTGACTTGACCCTTGCAATTTGAACTAATTTTCAAAATTATTCGCACCTATATGAGTATTAATGAAGTTATGTAACAAGTGCAAAGTTGCAACATCTCACACTGATGGAATTGAACCTTCATTGACCGCTCATTTGTATAAGGGCCTGTTCATATTTACTTAATTTCAGTTCAGTTCAGTTCAGTTCAGCTCCAATCAGTTCAGTTCAGTTCAGTTCACATAAAATATTCATTTCAGCTCAGTTCAGTTCAGTTCAGCTCCAATCAGTTCAGTTCAATTCAGTTCAGCTCCAATCAGTTCAGTTCAGTTCAGTTCAGCTCAGTGCAGTAAATATGAACAGGCCCTAAACTTAATACGTAGTAGTTGTTACTAGTAGGTATTTCGGCTTTAAAATATTATATCTCTTTCCTCTCATGGTCCCAACCAAAATCACTATTACTTTTTTTTATTATATCTTTCCTCTGATTATTCATTACTTTTCAATAAATTATTTATCTCACTATCTTTCTTTTACAATTTTTTAATACTCCAACTACCCCAATTACCTCTTATTTTATTTAAGTCAATTAAATTGTCTAAAATTATGTGTAGGTCAATTTGTAATACTTAAAAAAACACGGAGGGAGTACAATGTTTTACTAATTTCTCTTACTTAGTGGACCCAACATAAATCATATTTTATTAATTTTATATTTTTACTCCTCCAATTTTTTCCATCACCTCTATTTTATATAATTTTTTATTCTTCCACCTACCCTTCTATCTCCATTTTCTCCAATTTTTTCTAAAACTCCGCGCATGGAGGAATGGTACCAGTATTTAAAAAAAGAGGAGTAGTTAGCAAATAACTTTCTCCATAAGGACATACGTAAGCATGATTTTGGCGGGTTTTCGGCTCGCGCAGTGATCACCTAATATCCTAATGGTTATAGTCACATTTACATTTCGTAGGACTAGAGTTACTGGTAGAGGACTAGAGGTGATCACTGGGCGGGAATGCGGGATAGAAAATGCCCTAATAATCCGACTATTGAATTCTTCATTAATTAATTGGCACGGTAAATCAGTGATTGAAGATAGAAAATGTGGTTGTTTTGTGGGAAATGGGGCACTTGGCTTGTTTGGTGCCGATCTCACTTCCATCGTTACAGGTTTGTTTACTTCTTTTTATATGCATTAATTTATGCCAAATTTCTACTTTTTAGGTAATTGGGTATCTGATTTATGTTTAAATTTTGTTAATTGTTACTTGTATAATTGCTTGATGAGTTCAATTTGATGCCAATATAACTCCAATCCCTAAATTTTATAGTTCAATAGAGCAATATTCATGTGTTTCTTATAGTTGAGTACCTTTATTTGATATTGGTTGTTTTTGTGATGTTTTGTGCAATTGTGCATATGTTTATTTGTGATCAATATGTTGCCAAGAAAGCTAAATCAAAACCCCAATTTGCTTTTAGACTGAAATTCATGTGGTGGGGAAAGTTTGAGAACGGGTACCTACTAGCTAGTATAAATGAAGATGCTAGAAGTGTATTGTTACAATTTTAGGGAAATTGATTTTGGCACACCATTTATTGATTTTGGCACACCCCCATGTGAGAAGAGCATAGAAAACTGTGTTTTCACATAAGGGTGTGCCAAAATCATTTCCCCAATTTTAGAGGCTGTGATTGTCCGATCTTGGAAACTGTCATGTGGATTGTTATTAGATTTGTATCAATGAAAAAGATCAACTTTATGCAAGTCAATAAATTAATGGTTACAGGTGTGTCATGGTCCTCATGGAGATCGCAAGTGTTAACTTGTTTTGGAGATGGAGGAACAATTTATTGTTGACGTTGCTGTATGTCAATCAAAGCTAGCATTTGGCTAGTCTTGGGATTAGGTTGCTCGAAGCAAGAAATTATATACATGCCATTCAATGCTAAAGCCTATGCAAATTGAAAGTTGGCACCAAGGAAACAAAATATATATGGTGGTGTAATAGGGTTAACTTATCGTTGAATTAATTATAGTTTAATATACATTGTAGGCAATACAAGCCACTGCTCAATCATGGAGGGTGGTCTATTTATTATTCCTGATGTCCCATTTTAGTTGTCAAAGATTTTATTGTGAGTTATCCCTCCCAAAATAGTAGTTATAATTTCAATATCTTGTAACAAACTACCAAACATTTAATGTATATATAAACTAGATTTTTTTTGGTAAAAAAAATAAATGTAAAAGGTGGGAGCATCACAGTAATTGATGTACTCTTAATTTCAAGAGCATCCTCAGCATTTCTACTTGCTAAGACACAAAAGAAGTAATCAATAATCAAAATGTGGATTTTTGGAAGAAAAAATTCATCTGGATTTTCTGGGTCTTCTACAGCAGAAGATGTTACACATGGAATTGATGGTACCGGCCTCACTGCCATTGTCACAGGTCCATTTTACTCTTGTTAAACGAGGAAGCCCCAGTTTCTCACCATGAGAAACGAATTCGTTTCTCATGGGGGCATTTTTGTGAATAAATCAACAACTTTTTCAACTTTATTCAACTGTGGAGCCCACAATATTGAAAAAGTTGTTGATTTATTCACGAAAATGCCATCATGAGAAACAAATTTTGTTTCTCACCATAAGAAACAGGGAATTTCCCTTGTTAAACTACTTGTAGTAATTTATCATTTTCGTTCTTTTGTGTTTTTCCTATTTGCCATTTTACACCCTTGATTGCTCGGGTATGTTTTATCTTATACGAAGTATATAAATCGATGAACACTCCTAGTCAAACTGGACTTGATAATTTATTTTGCTTTATTTGCTATTTGGTTACTACATACCTTAACATACGGTGCTTGATTATGGAAATGATCCTTTCATGTTGTTTTTCAATAGCTTTTAATTGTATGACAGTTAAGATGGCAAAATAATGCAATAAAAATCTTGTAGTATTGATTTGTTAAACAAAGGATGTTTCACATTTATGAAAGCCTTGTTGTACTCAGCACAACTTTTAACTCCATTTATCAATTGATCCACAACCTGCAGGAGCATCGAGTGGCCTTGGTGCTGAAACATCACGAGTTCTTGCTTTACGTGGTATTCATGTTATCATGGTAGATAAGAATATGGCTGCTGGAACAAAGGTTAGGACTAAAATACTTGAAGAAACTCCGAGTGCTAAGGTCGATATTGTGGAGTTGGATTTGAGCTCAATGGCATCTATTAGAAAATTTGCATCAGATTTTAAGTCCCTTAATCAACCCTTAAACATTCTCATGTAAGAAAACCATCCAATCATCCATCTTTTTCTTGAGTCTTACTGTAGATTCTTAATTACATAGTGTTTCGGGTAAAAACAATGGGACCTTGCCGAAGGTCCAGTGAGGTGGTGAAGACTGGGCTCGATCCAAGTGATGATGGACCGAGGGTTTCCTGCACAGCAAGCACACGTAAACTAGCCTCGGGGGTGTTGCCGAGGAAGGCCCCTCCGATGCTAAAGTTAGTACAATGTGTCAAGAGAGAAAGCTATGCAAGAGAATTAATTGCTTGAGGCTTTGTTGTGTTGTTTTCAAATGTAATATTGAAGGCTTTTATACCTTGGCATATATGGGAGAAGTGGGCTCGGGCCCAATTGACATGCTTTGTGGACTGATCTTGACTTCAGCACTATTTGGAGAGTTGAACCTTGACCTTGGGCTTCTAATTGGATCATTTAATGACTTGGCCCAATTGGACTAAATTGGACCCAAACAACTTGCCCCCCAGACCCGATTTGGAAGAATGACGGGTCGGGTTTAATTAACCAGAAAAAAGGAGGGAAGTAAATGATTTAATTAATCCAAAAAGATTTAAATTTAAACCGCCATTAGTGAGATAACGGCTGTTGGGGGGATAATTTGTGGAAGCTGGACGGATAATGGGTAGTTAATCACTAATTACGGGGAAACGTGTTTAACGGTTACTTAATGAGGAACTTAAGAGCAAATTTAAGCGTGAACCCCCCAAAATTCCCACTTCCGGAAATAAAACCAAAAGGGACGCACTCTTTCCTCATTTCTTCACCAACACGAGCTTGAACCCCGCAAAAGAATCCCCGAATCCGCATCAAAACTTCGCCGAATCCCCGAGAAATAATCTTAGGAACCGAAATTCGTCATTCCGAACTTGTAGATCGGCGAATTCCGCTTCAGATAAAGGTAATTTCCTCTAATTTTTGTTTAATTTTCTTCGAATTTGAACTCCTTCCCCCTTTCCTTTCGATTTTTCTTCGAAAAACCAACAATGGTGAGAGGAGTCAGAGGTAGGGCCCGTGCTCCAAGAAGAGCAAGGCCGATTCCCGATCCTAGGAACAGGACGGGGACCTGGAATGGACAGAGAGCAGAATCTGGTCCTGCTGAAGGGATTAGGGCAACTCCCATTTCTTCGGCTCCTCCTCAGGGGGCGGAGGGGCCGAGCATTTCTGGGCGAGATGATGAAGTTCCCGCCGTCCTTTGGGATATCCTTCCTGGGTTTTCAGAGTGGGAGGATGCTGAAGTGGCTTCGGCCATGATAAAGAACCGCCCCTACTCATGGTGGGTAGAGAATGCCGAACAGTATCGGTTTGCCGAGCAGATTGAGTTGCATTACAGCATCCTTGAAGCTGATGGGTATTGGTGCCGAATGCCCGTGGCATCCGATAGAATCCACCGTCCACCCCCGGGGTATGTGGGGGTATATACAAGACAACTTCAGTATGGGCTGAGGTTCCCTTTGGACGTATTCGTCCGAGATTTGCTGATCCATTATAACATTTCTCTATGTCAGCTAACTCCCATCAGTATCCGAAGGGTGATGACATACTTGTGGGTCTGCAAGTTCTTCAGGTATGTGCCGAACCTGCACTGCTTCAGAAAGCTCCATCGGCTAGTGCCGAATATTCAAAGTGGGCATGGACATCACGGCTCTGGGTGGTACCGGATTGAGTCTCGGCCCCAGTATCTGACCATGTGGCCGAACGACTCTTCAGACAAAGACTGGAGGGGTCAATGGATCTGGGTTAGGGCGCCCACAGATCCGGACCACCCTTGCGTTTTCAGCGCCCCCAGGTATCTTGCCGAGCCTGATCCCGAGATGGGGAGCTTAGGTCCCCCCGAAGGTGACGGTTCGGATCCGAATCTTAATCAGCAGAACATCTTTGGCAAGCGGCCGAACCCGGGGGGCAGCGGTCGGATGCAGCATATCCCGGAGACTTGGCTGCCCGATACGCATTATGTCTTCCAAGAGAACATGTTAGCAGCTGTCGGCCTCAGCCGAAAGTTTAGGGATGGTAAGATTCTTCGGCTGGGGCCGAGGCCTTTTAATTATGTCTTTCCCTCTGTTTTTTACTTCGTACTTCTCTGCTATGCCGACCTAGCCGAACTAATCCCTTCCCTCTTCTTCTTTCAGAGCGGGACGAGACCAACGTCGGCATTAACTACGATCGTCTCGGCGTCAACCGAGAACGTGTCGTAACTGCTCGGGCTCCTCCTATCACTGAATCGAAGCATAGGGAAGTCCATCTAGACTCTACCCATTTCCAAATTGAGGTCGTTGCTCTATATCAGAAGCAGAAGCCTTGGTGGAAGAAGAGGGATCCCTTGTTTCAGCTGTTAGACGAAGAAGCTGAAGCTGCCCGTACAGCCGAAGAGGTCGCACGGGCTATTGAAGCTTGCGAAGGAGGAGTGGGGTCTTCCAGGGCTGCTGAGGAAGAAGCTGCAGCTAGGGCAGCTGAAGAAGACGAGGCTTTGCTGAAGACTTCGGTATGTTCTTTAGACTTAGTTTTTCAGCTTTGCTTGCTGTTGCCTTCTTTGCTGCTACTCATACTCTTCGTCCCCCCTGTCTTTTGCAGTCCGAGGAGAGTAATAGACAGAGAGAGGGTAAAGCCCCTGCTCGTCCCGAAGACCAGGTACAAGAAGAGTCTGAAGACTCAGACATGGATGAGCAGCCGCTTCGAAAAAGGCGACGAAGAATGGCCATCATCGGCCCACATGACTTTCAAATGGGGCCGAGGCCAGGCGGCATCAACATAAGGGAGCCCGAGGAGGGCGGCGAATTGCCGAGGGTTCCCCCACCACCACCGCAATCTCCGCCGAAGACCCCTCCCCCACTTCCTGAAATGGAGGTGGACCAGAAGACTCCTGATCCAAAGGGAGGGGTCCCAGCTGAGGGAACAATGGATGGTGTCGAAGGGCACAATGCTGAAAGCGCTGAGAAGCCCGCTGCTGAGGGCTTCTCAGCTGAGATTGCCATAGAGGTTGAGGCCCTCGTCCTCAAACCTGAAGCAGAGGTCATCACAATCGACTCTGCTGAGAAGGAAGAAGAGACAGCTGAAGGAGGGGGCGCTGAACCCCGAAGGGTTCAGGAGGTTCCTGAGTCTTCCTTCCCCTCATTCCAGACGCTGAATTCTGGAGATATGGGGTTCTCGGCCCCCCGAATTCCAATTCCAGAGCATATTTGGGATACCATTTGGGGCCAGAACCGAGAAGGTGCAGAAGCCTACTTCGGCAATTTTGCTGGGATGTCCGAAGTAGACAGGGCAAGGGCCTGGTCGCTGAAGGCCACTGCTGGGATGGGTGAATCCAGCAGATCTGTTCCAGACCCTGCAAGGACGAATCAGCTGCTGATGATGCAGGTAAATCCTTACACGTGCCTCTGATTTTCCTACCTAGCTCTTCAGTTTCAAGTTTTTTTTTTTTTTTTTTTTTTTTACTGAGTTGTGCCTTTGCTTTCCAGTTTGTGCACAATCAGACTCTTACTGTAGAGCTGATAGATTCCCTACAAGATAGGGTTGACGAGGCTGAGCACGCCCACAAGGTAGCTCTTGAAGAGCTGAAGCTTGCTAAGCTGAAGCAGGCAGCAGCCGAGGAAAGGCAGAGGGAGGGAGAGGAATATGAAAGGAAAGCTGCTGAAGCCCTCCAGACCTTCTGCACTGCGATGGAGGAGGAGGTTTTCCCCCCGCTGATAGAGGGGGAGAACTTCCTCCGGGACCACATGGGAGTGGACGTCACCAAGTTCAAGGCTGCCATTGAAAGCCGAATCAGGGACGGAGTTACTGCACAGGCTGAGGTGCAGCAAAGACTAGAAGCTTCAGAAGCCAGTAGGATGGCTGCTGAAGAACAGCTCCAAGCCCAGAACGTCCAACTCTCAGAGGTTGCTGCTGCTGCCGAAGCTGAGAGGGCGAAGCTTAAAGAGGCTGAGGATCAGCTGAGGGTCAGAGATGAAGAGCTGACTCAACTGAGGGCTGAAGCTTCAGAGGTTCAGCAAGAGCTGAACAAGCAGAAAAGTGCTTCCTCCAAGCTCGCTGAAGAGCTGAATCAGTCCAAGAAAAGCTTGGAGGAGGTACAGAAGAAGCTGGCAGATGCTGAGGCCCTGCTCAAGACCCGTATTTATACTCAAGAAGAGTATGAAATGGGATTCACGAACGGGCTCAGGGTGTGCCGAAGACTCTGTCTCCATGCTGAGCCAAATCTGGACTGGTCCAAGTGTGCTGAGTGGATCCAGAATTCAGAAGATCCCCACATGAAGTTCCCAACTCCGGCCGAAGCTGAGATTCTTGCAGCTGAGGAAGCTGAGGAAGAAGCAGAGAGGGAACTCGAAGAGAGGGAGGCTCAGCAGGGTGCGCGGCCTGCTTCATCTGCTGCTGGGGCTGAAGCCAGCATTGCCGATCAGTCTGATTCTCAGGCTGAAGCATAGGAAATCGGGCAGTCGTCTTCAGAATCTTGCGGTTCATCGTGCGCTCAAATTTAGACTTGCCGCTCCTGAATTATTTTTTTGCCTTGTATCCTTTTGCTTCAGCTTGCCTTGATGTACAAACTGCTTTATTGCTTTTGCGTGTACCTCGGCAGCTGTTATTTTCCGTTTGTGGACGGCTGCCGATATTTTATCTGAACATCTGAATTTGTAGCTCATTTTCTGAGCATTGTTCTCATTAATCTGATGCTTTTTCTTCAACTGCTCTGTCTTATTTTGAATGCTTCACTCTTTCTGAATTTGAGAAATTGTAGCAAAATTTGCTAAGTACAAAGCTTTCAGCTGAAGACTTTGCTGAAGATGAATTTGCATTGGCAGTGCTCCTTGCCCCCCCAGTAATCTGAAGATCCAAGTCTTTGGATTGCTGGGTTGGATTTGAGATCTCAGCCGAAGCTGAACAAAAACGGATATCTAAGACACAGGGCCAACCGAAGGCAATGTCTCAGACAATGGCCCTCTGGGATACAAGGCTCAGTTAAGGCAGTATCCCAGATTTGTCCATAGAGTCTTTGAGGAACAAGTCTTACTGAAGTTGATCCTCAGCTGAAAGACCAAATTTCCTTAATAAGACAAATTTATCAGCAGTCTGGAACCCAATTACCCGAAGGTGAACGTTCCAAGCTGGACTGAAATAAAAAACTTTAATGGTTGATGTTATGCTTGATTTTCTGTCTATCTATAAAAATGGATATCTGAAACACAAGGCCAACTGAAGGCAATGTCTCAGATAATGGCTTTCTGGGATACGGGGCTCAATTAAGGCAATATCCCAGATTTGTCCATGGACTCAATGTCTTTGGAGAACAAGTCTTACTGAAGTTGAACTTCAGCTGAAAGACCAGGGTTCTTTAAAAAGACGAGCTTGTCAGCAATCTGAAACCCAGTTAGCCGAAGGCGAAGGTCTCAGACAAGGCTGAATAAAAGCCCTTAAAGAGTAGATAGCCAAATGAAAACTTGAAAGCATAAAATGTTGAAAATTATTGTTGAAATGGTGGCTCTGAGGCCTTTCATTAATAATTCAAAATGTACTTACAAAGATTTTTTTTGCCCCGAAGGGTTTACACATGGTATTTCTTAAGTACATCGGCGTTCCAATGATTTTTCAGCTCAGTTCCGTCCAACTGCCGAAGTCGGTATGTCCCTGGCTGAAGCTCATCATAAATTTCGTAAGGTCCCTCCCATGCAGCTGAGAGTTTCCCATGAATTCGGCTTTTTTGAACTGCAGCAGCATTCCGAAGAACAAGGTCTCCAATTCTGAGAGGCCTTGCGTGGACCCTTCGGTTGTAAAATTTGCTGATTCTCTGCTTATAAGCAGCCATTCTGTCTCGGGCTGAGTCCCTCACTTCGTCGAGGAAATCAAGGGATTCCTTCATAAGTTGTTCGTTCTCAGCCGAGAAATGGTGCACTCTTAAACTTTCAGAGCCGATTTCCACTGGCAGAACGGCTTCGGCGCCATACACCAGCTCAAAAGGTGAACAGCCCGTTGCCTCTTTTTCAGTTGTCCGAAGTGACCAGAGGGTTCCTGGAAGCTCCTCTATCCACTTGGACTTTTGATCTTCAACCCTTTTCTTCAAAGCGTTGAGGATTTGCTTATTTGCAGCTTCGGCTTGGCCATTACTTTGTGGATGACACACTGCCGAATATGCCAATTTGATGCCGAATTGATCTGTGTACCGCCTCAGCGGTAGATTGTCAAATTGCCTTCCATGATCGAAGACAAAAACCCTCGGAATACCAAAACGAGTAATAATATTTTGCCAGATAAATTTCCTGACAGTTTGCTCTGTGATATTCGAGGCTGCCTCAGCCTCAATCCATTTGCTGAAGTAGTCGATGCCGACTATTAACCATCTTTTCTGATAGGGTGCATCTGGAAATGGTCCCAAAATATCCAACCCCCATTGGGCAAATGGAAGCGGATTAAGGATCGGCTGAAGGTCTCTAGCTGGCTGATGGATGACTGGTGCAAATTTTTGACACTTCTCGCATTTTCTGACCAGCTCCTTAGCGTCTGAGATCATGGTGGGCCAGTAATATCCGGCCCTTAATGCCTTATGGGCTAAGGCCCTTCCCCCGATGTGGTTCCCACAGATGCCGAGGTGAATTTCCCGAAGAATGTAATCTGCATCTGTTGGTCCCACGCATTTCAGCAACGGGGCTGAGAAGGATTTTTTCAGGAGCTCTCCTCTGAAGACGATGAACCTTGAGCTAGTTCTCTTCAGCTTGGAGGCCAAAATTCTGTCTTCAAGAATCTCTCCCCGAAGCTTGAAAGCTAGGATGGGGTCCATCCAGCTGGGTTCTGGGTCGGCGCAGCACACTTCGGGTGCTTCGTCGACACTTCTTTCTCGGCGCACCTCCACATATACGGATCTGTTCAGCTCGGTGAGAGTTGAACTGGCAAGTTTGGAGAGTGCATCGGCTTGAGCGTTCTGACCCCTTGGGATCAGCTGCACTTCAAAGGTTCTCAGCTTTGCCATAACTGATTTGATTTTGGCAAGGTAATTTATCATGGAGGGCTCTTTGGCCTCATAACTGCCACCAATCTGATATGCAACTAGCTGAGAGTCTGTTTTCAGACAGACATGCTCGGCTTCCAAAGAGATGCACCATTCTAGGCCTGCAATTGCCGCCTCGTATTCAGCTTCGTTGTTCGAAGCCTTGAAAGAAAATTTTAGTGCATACTCGAAGGATTTGCCCTCTGGAGAGGTTATCACTACCCCTGCCCCCGAACCATTTACGGTGGAGGATCCATCCGTAAACACGGTCCAGATTTTCTTTTCATCATCCAACGTCTCCTGGTACGAGCATTCGGCCAGGAAGTCCGCTAGAGCCTGAGCCTTGATGGCTGCTCTCGGCTGGTAGCTGATGCTGAATTCAGTGAGCTCGAAGGCCCACTTGGCCAGCCTACCAGATCTTTCTACTTTGCCGAGAATTTTTTCCAGCGGCTGATCAGTGAAAACCACTATCTGATGACAATCAAAATAGGGCCTCAACTTCCGAGCGGCTACCACTACTGCAAAAGCGATTTTTTCGAGTAGAGGGTAACGGGTCTCGGCATCTGTCAGAGTATGACTGATGAAATAGATCGGTTGCTGAATTTTATTTTCTTCCCTCAGCAGCACTGCACTGATGGTAGCTGGGCTAACAGCCACGTACAGGTATAAAGTTTCTCCCTCCACTGGACTAGCCAGAGTTGGGAGCTGAGCCAGATGCTCCCGAAGCTGCTTGAAGGCCTCTTTTTGCTCTTCTTCCCAAATGAGCTCCTTTGTTTTTGGAAGTTTCAGGGCTTTGAAGAAGGGTAACCCCTTATCCGAAGCTCTTGAAATGAACCTCGAGAGGGCTGCCATTCTTCCGGTGAGCCGCTGAACGTCCCTTTTTGTTTTCGGCTCAGGAAGATCTAGGGCTGCTTTGACTTTGGAGGGGTTGGCATCAATCCCCCTCTTGCTGACCATGAATCCAAGGAACTTCCCTGACTTCACCCCGAAGACACACTTCTTCGGATTCAGCTTCATTTGATGTTTCCTTAAGGTGGCGAAGGTTTCAGCTAGGTCCTTAACATGGTCTTCAGATTTTTTGCTTTTGACGATTGAATCGTCCACATAGACTTCCATGTTTCGGCCTTTCTGATCGGCAAAAACCTGATCCACCAGCCTTTGATACGTTGCCCCCGCATTTTTCAATCCGAAGGGCATCATTTTGTAATTGTACACCCCGGCGTTCGTGACGAATGCCGTCTTTGCTCGGTCGTCGGGGTGCATAAAGATCTGATAATACCCCGAGAACGCGTCCATGAAACTAAGCAAGGCGTGGCCACTTGTCGAGTCGACTAGCTGATCGATTCTCGGCAAGGGATAAAAGTCCTTCGGACAAGCCTTATTTAGGTCCGTGAAGTCAACGCACATTCTCCAGGTACCATTAGCCTTCTGAACCATCACCACATTTGCCAGCCATTCTGGGTACTGACAAGGTTCGATGAAACCTGCATCCAGTAACTTTTTGACTTCGGCTGCGATGTCTCGGTTCTTATTTGCGGAGTAGTTCCGCTTCTTTTGCTTAACTGGCCGACACGTTGGGTCGACGTTAAGCTTATGGGAGATGAGGTCTGGACTTATCCCGGGCATGTCAGCTGCCGAGAAAGCAAACACATCTCTGTTGTCCCGGAGGAGCTGAATAAGTTCACAACGGGTGTTCGGATCAAGGTCCATCCCGATTGCTACACATTTGTCAGCGTCTCCTTCGGACAACTCGACCGTTTCGGTCTGCTGGTCTAGCTCCATTGAAGCGGGGCCAGACTCTTCGTTATCTGGCCTGCTGTCTATGTCAGCAGGTGTCCCAGACTTTTTCTTCGGCTGGCTCTCTGAGTCTTTCGGCTCAGATGGAGAGCTTGCCTTTTCTTTTTCTGACCCTTTTTCTTTGGGTACAGAACCTTGTGCCGAAGCACTTAGGCCTTTCGGCTTCTTCGTGCTCGGCTCTTTTTCTTTTTCTTTCTCCTCCTCATCCTCATCATCGCTTTCTGGGCGACTAGTGGATGGCTTGAGGTAGTTGCACCTTCGGGCTTCCTTTTGGCTGCCCTGGATCCTTTCGGGGAAGCCGGCGTCTGAAACGTAAATCATCAGCTGATGATAGGTTGAGACAACCCCTTGGATCTCGTGAATTATGGGTCTCCCCAAGATCACGTTGTATACTGAAGGAGCATCGATGACCAGAAATTCGGTCATGACATTCCTAGCTGCTTCGTCGCAGCCGATAGTGACAGGAAGTAGGACCTTCCCATCAGGATAAGTTGAAGCCCCATTGAATCCGGATACCGGGTAGGGTACCGGCGTGAGGTGCTTGGGCTTCAGCTTGATTTGATTGTAGGCCTTCCGGAACAAAATATTTGCCCCGCTACCACCGTCAACTAAGACTTTGCTGACGTCGTGGTTGGCCACCGTGGCGATTATCACCAACGGGTCCTCGTGAGGGTACGTCACCCCCCGACAGTCAGCGGCTGTGAATGTCATGTTCGGCACCGGTGACTGGGGTGGCTGTATATCAGCATGATTCACCTGATGGGTCAGAGCCCTGAGGTGACGTTTGTGCTCCCTCCGAGAGCATATTCCTCCCGAGATAACATGGATTGGAGGGAATTTTCCTTCCGCAGCTCTGCTGTTCTTTCGGGGGAAGTCAATTTCTTGCCGAGAGTCTTTCTCAAGCTTCTCGGCCTCTTTTTTCTCGCGGTGATCCGCGATATATTTTTTCAAGTACCCTTTCCGGACCATATCCTCGATTTGGTCCTTCAGCTGGATACATTCTTCAGTGTTGTGTCCCGGTGATTCATGGAACTCACACCACTGATTTTTATTTTTGCGCTGATACCACTCTGGGAGCGGTCTCGGCTTTCTGTAACTCTGCTCCTCCTTCGTCACGCTGTAAATCTTAGCGCGCGGAAGAGAGAGCGGAGTGTAAGATTCGTATCTGCCCTGGAAAGGAGCAGATTTTTCCTTCTTCGACTCGTTGGCCGAAGATTGTTCCGAGGCTTTCGCCTTTCCCTTTGCCTTTTGGCCTTGGCCTTCAGACGAGGGTCCTTGTTTTTGTTTCCCTCCCCCAGATTGGGGTTGGGCTTTTGCTTTGTTCCACTCTTCGGCTCGGATGAACTTATCCGAGGCATTCAGAGCTTCCTCCAAGGTCTGCGGGGTATGCATGACCATGAAGTCTAGGAACTTCCCGGGCTGAAGGCCATTCTGCATTGCAAAAACGGCTAACCCCTGGTCCAGCTGAGAGACGCTGGATGACTCGTTGCTGAAACGGGTCAGGTAGTCCCGGAGGCTTTCGGTCTCCCCCTGTTGCAGACCCATGAGTTCTGCAGTAGTCTTCTCTCGGCGGTTTGCCGTGGAAAACTTGCTCCTAAATTTGGAGGACAGATCGTCCCACCCTGTTATGGAGCCTTGTTTTACTCCCTTGGAGATCCACGCTTGCGCGACCCCTTTGAGAGTGGTTGGAAAATATTTGCACCAAGTCGCTTCGGACCTGGGGCAAAGATGCATGTGAGCCTCATACGAGGCAATGTGGTCCTTCGGATCCGAAGTCCCATCATATGTGATGTGCGACGGTATTTTAACCGTGGGCACGTGCTCTTCCAGTATCCATTGCTCGAATGGGGAACTGGTGGGTAGCATAACGGCCTTGCCCTTGTTCCTGGCCGAAGGGACCGCGCTCCGCCCTCTCAGAGAGGTAGGAGTGGTTTTCGTCCCTGGCTGGGAAGTTTGGGCCTCGGCTGCAGGGAACGAGAGGCGACTGTGCACACTCGGTTCCTTGCAACCGAGTCGGTCGAGGACGCTTCGGTGAACAGTCTCAGGTTGTTCTCGGCGAGCAGAATCTGGCCGAGAAGCTGAGCTGCTGCTCTTATGCGTTTCTGGTCAAGAGGTTGAGGATCGCGAGAAAAATTGAGGGTTCTTTTTCCTCTCTCTTTCAGTTCTCCAAGTATCCTCTTCCCACTTTTCCAGTTCCCGGAAGGAATGAGGTTTTCCACCATCATGGTCTAGCTTCCTCCGCTGATGCCGGGTATGCGGAGGAGTTCGATCGCGAGGTGGAGGCATATTTTGTGCCCTCATGGCCTCCATGAGCACTGCCAGCGCTTTCGCCACTTCCTCCGAGCTGGGCCCCGTCAAAGGGGTCCTCGGCTGAGTGTGGGAATGAGAGCGGACAGTCAATGGTTGGCTTTGGGGCACATGATGAGTCCTATGACCGGACTGATCTCTACTAGACCGAGAGGGACTCGGCCTATGATGAGAGTTGTGAATTACGGGAGAAAGGGAATCTTCCCCGAATGACCTTCTTCCCGAACTGGTACCCTTGGGAGAGTTCCGGTCCGGTGAGGGTGATGGTGTAGGAGTTTTAGGCTTTTCGCCTGCTCCTTGACGAAGACTTTTGCTCTTGCGGTTCTTAGCCATTGCTACTAAGATGATTGCAAGATGATTCTGACTAGAGATTTGGCTTAAAGATTTTTGAAAGTCTTCCCCACAGACGGCGCCAAATTGTTTCGGGTAAAAACAATGGGACCTTGCCGAAGGTCCAGTGAGGTGGTGAAGACTGGGCTCGATCCAAGTGATGATGGACCGAGGGTTTCCTGCACAGCAAGCACACGTAAACTAGCCTCGGGGGTGTTGCCGAGGAAGGCCCCTCCGATGCTAAAGTTAGTACAATGTGTCAAGAGAGAAAGCTATGCAAGAGAATTAATTGCTTGAGGCTTTGTTGTGTTGTTTTCAAATGTAATATTGAAGGCTTTTATACCTTGGCATATATGGGAGAAGTGGGCTCGGGCCCAATTGACATGCTTTGTGGACTGATCTTGACTTCAGCACTATTTGGAGAGTTGAACCTTGACCTTGGGCTTCTAATTGGATCATTTAATGACTTGGCCCAATTGGACTAAATTGGACCCAAACACATAGTAACAGTATATTTGCCCCTTTTGTTTCTTAGAAACAATGCAGGAGTGTTTGGCTGCCCTTTTACTCTCTCCCAAGACAATATAGAAGTGCAATTCGCGGTAAACTTCTTGGGTGAGCAATCTAGCTAAATAGAAAGAAGGAAGCAGAGATCAAGTATTTCTTGTATGGGATTTTTTTTGTTTTTTGCGTTTTTGCCAGTTTGACTCTAATAGAGAACGGTGCATCCATCGCTTCTATCCTCTTTCATCTCTGTATAGTCTTACACTAAGAATAGAAGAAATTGCGATCTGCATTTTGTAAGCTAATTACACCTCAACTTCCATGATTTATTCATGCTTTTTTGCATTATTATTATCTGCAGGTCATTTTCTGCTGACACATCTGCTGTTGGACACAATGAAAAACACTGTACTCGAAAGTGGTAAAGAGGGGAGGATTGTTAATATTTCATCGGAAGGCCATCGGTTCACATATCGTGAAGGAATCCTTTTTGATGAACTTAACAATCCATTAAGGTAAAGCATTGTACTTTCTTCCAGGCGACTATAAGTACATAGTTAAGAGTTTTATCTTCTGCATTGATTGCACTCATCCACTAATCACTACTATGCAGGTACTCCAGATTTGCTGCATATGGTCAATCAAAACTTGCTATAATCTTGCATGCCAAAGAGCTAGGAAAACAACTTAAGGTCGATATAACAGTTAATTCAGTTTAGATGTTAGCCCCTCTGATCCTGTACTGCTCTGCAGCTTTCATAATACAACTTCAATTATCCTGATGAAAATCCTTCTGTTGATCAGGATGATGGGGTCGATATAACAGTTAATTCAGTTCATCCTGGATATCTTTATACAAATATGTTAAATAACAGATTAATAGCTGGTATACTTCACTTTTTATTGCAAATTGTTGTATATCTAATATCTTGCCTTAGCCTACTCTTATATATGTGCTTTACAATTTTTGGGACGGAGTTATGGTTTAATAGTGCATTGCTTGCTTGTTTGTGACAGTTCTTAACACACTTTTGAGACCTATTAAACATTTTTTCATTAAAGATATTTCACAAGTGTCTTGAAACACACATGATCAAACTTGCAATGTTTGTTCTTTCGTTTCTTCTTATTATAAGCTTGTTCGTTGCAGGGAGCAGCAACGACATGTTACGTGGCTTTGCATCCACAAGTAAAAGGCATAAGTGGTGAATATTTCAATAACTGTGGTTTAGCCAAGCCTTCTAAGCAAGCTCAGGATATCACGTTGGCTAGGAAATTGTGGGAGTTCAGCATGGAACTGGTCAAATAATGTGGTGAACATAATTTTTAATGTGTTGGTTTTTGATGTTATAAATTAGTGTAATGCAAATATGCAATGCAACATTGAAAACTCAATCATAAGTATTATAGTTCTTTTAATTTCATGTATTGGGTACAAAATAATCCAAGTAAATGTCTTGTTCTGCAATATGTACTCCCTTTGTTTTTCATTATTCTTCTTGTTTAGAATCTTGACTATATTTACAATTTGAAGCAATCTTCAAAATTATTCACAATTGTACAAAGTAATAGTGTTATGTCGGTTTGATGGAGTAATCAGTTTAACTGACACATAATTTTAAAAAGATGAATTAGATAGAGTAAAACATCATATTGTGTGAGTTATTGAGAATCAAAATATGATACAATATAAATCTTATGAAATTTGCTCTGATAGTTTTTTTTTTTTTTTTTTGTATTTTTTTTTTTTATGAAGTTTAGAAAGTACTCATAGTTTATTCAATTAGATAATACTCGAAATCAAATCGAATTAAATCAAATTAAATGTATTGAACTTAACATGCTACGAAATGGTAATGTGACTATAACCACCCACAAAAAGTAAAGCATAAAACGGCACGAGCACGAGACGCACGACACAGTCGACGTAGCAATAACATGAATACTTTATTGAATACTTAATCTACATCACATGATTATACTGGATAAAACAAATTCGTGGTATCAATGATTTATCACTTTTTGGTAATCCTACAAATAAATTAACTGGAAAAAAACCAGAAAATAGAAACAGGCGATCTTTTAGGTAAGATTAGTCGTTTTTTGAGCTGTTTGTAAATTGATTGGCTCAGTGATTGAAGAGAGAAAATGTGGTTCTTTGGGGGAAAAGGGGCATCTGGGTTTTCTAGTTCATCAACTGCTGAACAAGTTACAAATGGAATTGATGGTACAGATCTCACTGCTATCGTTACAGGTTTGTTTTCTTTATTTTAAATGCATTTTCAAGCTTATATGTTGGCAAATTTTCAATTTTTGGTAAATGGGTATATGATTTTTGTTAAAATTTTGTTAATTGTAGTTGATTGCTTGGTGGGTTCAATTTGATGCTAAATTTAGCTACAAACCCTAAATTGTATAGTTCATTGTAGCAATATTCATGTGTTTGTTATAGTTGGGGTACCTTGTGTTGATTCAGGTTGTTTATGTGATGTTTGTGCATTGTGCATATGTTTTTTTAGAGGTGATCAATAAGTATATGTTGCCAAATTAACTAAAATCAAAAACCCCAATTTGCTTTAGTGTTAAGTGTGGAATTCAAGTGGGTGTAGAAAGTTTGAGAATGGGTAATATGAAGAAGCTAGAAGGGTGTTGTTACAATTTTTAGAGGCTGTGATTGTCCGATTTTGGACACCGCCGTGTGGAATGTTGTTGGATTTGTTTGGATGCAAAAGATCAACTTTATGCAAGTTGATATTAAACGGTAAAGGGTGTGTCATGACTCATGAGTCATGGAGATTGTGAGTGTTAACTTGTTTCAGGGATGGAGGGAAACCAGGGAATGATGTGGAAATTGTTGTTGATGATGTATGTCTATCAAAGCTAGCCTACAACTTACTGGAAGTCTGGCTGCTTGTTTTATGAAGAAAAATTAGATTCTCGTGGTTAATCAAATGGAAGTGAGTCACAGCAGAATGGTTCCTCTGATATTGTTTGTCTTGCCGGTGTATGTTGGCTTTGCACTTAGATTTTATTTAGCTTCTCTGCTTTCAGCTGATAAATATGAGTAAAAGGTTAAATTCATGACCAATGTTGGATCCACCTAGGTAACTTTTGGTTTGCTAACTGATATGAGTTCAGATGGTTGTGAGAAAACAATTAAGTTTGCATTGTCTTGCTGCAGTTTAATATTAAAGCGTATGTTACTGGTATGGTGATTGGTGGCACCTTGGAACTGTGAAACTTTGTGAATTTACCTTCTTTTATATGAAATGAATTCACCTTACTAAGTTGTACTATGACTAAACCCTTCCTTGCTGGAGAATGGTTTATGGATTATGGTGTCAGATGTGTAAATGAAAAGTAGAATTAAGGTCCATTCCAGAGACATTTCTTTTTCTTTTTACTCATTATTTAGTGGTTAACAGTGTTTTTTTTCTGGATGCAAATTTATGTAATTAAAACAATTTCATGTCTCCTGTACTAATTTTTACTTGGCCCAATTTTTGAACAGGAGCATCAAGTGGGATTGGTGCCGAAACCTCACGTGTTCTTGCATTACGCGGTGTACATGTCATCATGGGTGTTAGGAATATGGATGCAGGCAAAGAGGTCAAGGATAAAATAGTTCAGGAAATTCCCAATGCTAAAGTTGATACTATGGAGTTGGATTTGAGCTCAATGGCATCTGTAAGAAAATTTGCATCAGATTACAAATCCTCAAAGCGGCCACTTAACCTTTTAATGTAAGTAACTCCTATGTAATTGTGGTTTTTTTTTTTCTTTTTTTCTTTTTTTTTTCTTTTTTTCTTTCAACCTTCACATTTCTTAATTTTTTTGCTATTATCCTTATATTCTCTCCCCCTATATGAGCATGTTGGCACTGCCTGAGTGCCTGATAGACTTGGTAGTGGTGTGCCATTTATTAATTACTGGTCCAACATATGCTCTGTGTTTCAACCTTTTTTTGAGTATACTCTTAACCTGCCTTCATCATTTTAAGTAACAATGCAGGAATAATGGCCACCCCTTTCATGCTCTCTAAAGACAACATAGAGCTTCAGTTTGCAACAAACCACTTAGGTAAGTTGGTGTAATAAGTATGACAGTAGTATTTTATGATTGAAATACATCAACAGGTTTATCTTGTTCAAAGTATCCAGAATTTATCTACCCCATTGCTGTTATTTTCTGCGGGGAGAGGATCATATATGCCTTCCTGAGTTCTTGATTAAGTTTAATCTTCAAATTTTGCTGTTACTGATGTCAATCAGATTTTAAAAAGAGATTATATAATAGCATGAATTTTAGGAGTCATTTTGCTGACCTTAAAAATCGTCCACTGAACATTTTTTACGTCTTTTTACAGGTCATTTTCTTCTGACACATCTTCTGTTGGACACCATGAAGAAAGCAGCTCAGGACAGTGGTAAGGAGGGAAGGATTGTTAATGTCTCATCAGAGGCTCATCGTTTTCCATACTCCGAAGGAATTCGCTTTGACAAACTTAATGATCCTTCAGGGTATTGTGTTAATTCCTGGCTGTGGTTTGTCAACCGTTCTGGGTATATTCTGTCGACATATAGGGTCTAGATTCTGGAAGCCTGGGCGGTCCAAATATATGGAGCCTTACCCTCATCCAACCCCCCCCCCCCCCCCCTCCCCCCTCTCTTCTGTGGTGATATGTTACATAGTTGATTCTTCTTGATGAACTTCATAGTATTTTCATGAACTGTACAGGTACAGCAGTTGGCGTGCATATGGTCAATCTAAGCTTGCTAACATTCTGCATGCTAATGAGCTTACCAAACGTTTAAAGGTACTTCTTTGACCTCTGCCTTAGAATTAAGTTGTTCAATTGCTAATATCTTCCTTCATTCAGTCACTATCTCATCTGTTATGCTTAATTGGGGGTGGAGGAGAGAGGGCTATGGAATTGATGAATTGATCTTGTCAAACTATTTGAAGTTAGAACTTCTCAGTTTTGGTTGCCTTATAGATGTACCAGTTATAAGTTAAACTAATTTGCTATAATTCTGTTGTAACTTTCATATATAGTTATCTAAGGTGATAATGCATTTGTTGATCAGGATGAAGGGGCCAATATAACTGCGAACTCTCTTCATCCTGGGGCAATTACTACAAATCTTTTCCGCCATAACAGCTTGATAAACGGTACTCTATTTAGGGGTAATTCTTACTGAGTTTGCGTGTGTTACTCAAATTTATGTTATGTCATATAAAGTTATATCCAGTTAATTTTTTTTGGGTGGGGGGGGATTCAGCATTCTTTTTAAAAGTTGATCTCATTTTATGGTGATTCAATGTGACAGGTATTACTAATACGGTTGGCAAGTATGTCTTGAAAAGTGTACCACAGGTAGGTTTCAGGGTGACCAAATACTTTCTATAACTGTATCCTATTTGTATTATCTGGAACTTAAGATATATGGTTTGATTATATTTAGAAACATCGTGCTCCTGTCAATGAAATTTACACACTGATTTAAACTTTCTTTCTATGGTCTATATTCACTTCCTATCAAACAGTACTTCTGAAAATGTTCACTCTTCTAATCTAGAGCTTATAATGCAGGGAGCTGCTACAACTTGTTATGTTGCTATGCATCCACAGGTCAAGGGCGTAAGTGGTGAATATTTCAGTGACTGCAACTTGGCCAAGACTACTTCACTAGCTAAAGATGCTACCTTGGCCCAAAAACTGTGGGACTTTAGCATGAAATTGATCAATAATTGATGATATTTCTTAAGTACACTCAAAATTGCAGCGAACAGAACTAAGAAAAGTGTAGGCTCATTCTTGGAGCTTAAAGAACGGGTTGAGTTGTAACGTATAGTTTGGAGTACTTTTAATCCTTTGCCGCTGATTGAAGATTGTACCTGCAGTGGGATTTATAAACAGAAATATTCATATATACGATGTGATTTCTTGTTTGAAGATAGATGCATGTACTGATGTGCTGAGCTTTTATGCAGTCTTGTAACCTGTGGTTGTAACTTGATACAAGCATTTTACTGAAAAAACAGTAGCTCAACTTGAACCCTTTACAAAGGTTACCCATATTTGACCTTTTCAATCCTATGATGTTCAATTGTTCACCATTTTACTCAAAAACTGAAAATTGGCCATAGGTCACTTGTTCATTTTTTTAATGATTATTTTCAAATGTAATATTTCTAGCTTCTAACAAAGGTGGATTTTATACTACTAATACTTCCATTATAAAATCAAGTTAAAACTTCTCAAATTTATGTCTTAACTTAAAAATGTCAAATAAATATGGGTTATAACTTATTCTGTATAACTCTATAGTCGATATTTGATAAGCTATCACCTTTGATCATAAACTTACAATTTAAAAAAAGTGGTTTTAGTTCGGATTCATTTTTTTTGTTTGAAGTTGTGTTCAAGTTATATACTCATACTCCATACTCCGTAATAATTGGATTAAAATATAAAAGTAAAAACCAAATTATATCGGTCAAATGCTCAACGGTCAACGGAGAGAGAAAGAAGAGGAGAAATGTGGTTGTTTAGCAGAAAAGGGTCGTCTGGATTCTCAGGATACTCGACTGCTGAGGAAGTTACTCAAGGAATCAATGGCAACGGTCTTACCGCCATTGTTACAGGTTCATCAATTTTCCCTTCTTTAATTTTGTTTTTGCTTTTAATTGTGGTTATAAATTCAAGCAAAACCCTAGTTATAAAAGTGGATTTCCAGAAATATAGAAGTATTTGAGAATTTAGAGTATTTAGCTTCATCTTCAATCTGATAATACTGGCGTTTTTTTTGTACGTTTATGCAATTGTTGATGAATATTACTTGCTCCTCTTATTATTTAATTGCAATGTTTGTGTTTTTACGGTCTCCAATGCACAACTTTGACGTATTTTGGTATTTTGAGCTAGTTGAACAATTCCAATTTATTTATTTTGGTGCAAATAGTGTTTTACATAAACCAATTTGTTAGAATTTTCCAAGGAATTCATTGTATGCTCTAGTATGATGATATTGCATGGCAAAAAGAAGCATATCTGCATATGTAAGACAATTATGGAACAAGTTATAGTATAATTTAACTTGAAATCGGAATCTTTTGTATTTCATTTGTCAATTTCTGATGTATGTGGATTATGGAAGGAACTCTCATTCATTAATAATCAAAACGACGAACACAAGGGTAGCTCAGTTTGTTGTCCGCGATGCCATATGTCCATAAGGATCTATTAAGCCACTAATCGCTTGCTGTATAGGCTGTCTTTCCTTTGTAGTGAATACAGGAGAGGAATCTTGTTAGTCTGTAGAATATGGAATTTATAGTCCCCCTTTCTCAAATGATGCCATATGTAAAACATCAATCTCTGATTGCTTTGGCTATGGTGGATTGTTGTTAAATTTTGTAATATTTCTAGGCAGGTGGTCTTCAATTTTGGTTATGTTTATAGTATCCCCTTTCAAAATTTTGTTTTCCAGGAGCAACAAGTGGCATTGGAGCTGAAACTGCCCGTGTGCTTGCACTGCGTGGTGTCCATGTTGTTATGGCAGTAAGGAATATGGCTGCGGCTAGGGACGTGAAAGAAGTAATGGAAAGAGATATCCCATCTGCAAAAATTGATGCTGTGGAACTAGACCTCAGCTCTATGGCTTCTGTTAGAAAATTCGCTTCAGAATTTAATTCTTCGGGCCTTCCACTTAATCTGCTTATGTAAGTCCAACTGATGATGTGGCTGAAAGGATAGTTTGATGAGTAGGCCTTTTTATCCTTTTAGATTACCATTAAAACTGTGAAACTGAGACACTGCTTATGAGTAGGCTTTAAAGCATGCTTGACTTGTTTTTTCCTCCACCTTACCCTTGTTGATTCGACCTAACCTTTTGTATACCAGATATAACTTGAAGAAACAATCTAGATGTGTTCAATGTCAAATATAATAGAAACCCTTAGATGAAATGGTGAACTACTTCATATCAGACTATCAGAGTATCTTTCTAGGTCGGACGGTTGAATTTTGGAGGCTGTTTAAAATCAAACATAATAAAGATACAGAACCGACAACAGTGTAGGATCTTCAATGCATTTGAGCATTTCTGTGCTACTTTATCTTCATGCAAATAGGCAAGGCACGACACAAGATCCACAACCATCTTACTGGTGCACATTAATTTGTCTTGGCCTCATTGCATTTTCCAGCTGGATGTAAACTTTTAAGAGTTGTTATAATGCAGAATAGATAACCAGCCTTCCTTTACTTTTGTTTTAATTTTTCCCTTCCTGTCTTTAAGTAACAATGCAGGCATAATGGCTACCCCTTTCATGCTTTCCAAGGACGGGATTGAGCTACAATTTGCTACCAACCATTTAGGTAAGGCAACATATCCGTTAATGATAGTTGACTTGAATTAGGTAAAATTTTGATTATTTTGATCTTGACAGACTGCTTATAACTATAGATTCTTGATATATCAATCACAAATTAGAAAAATATCAATGTCTTTCTGGTTCTTAGAAAATTCCTGTTGAACATACATGTTAAGCTTCATCTCTCAGCCTGTCATTAAAGCTTACTTTGTTCTGGTAATATCTTCAATAGGTTTAATCTGTAATCTATCCATCTTGCAGGACACTTTCTTTTGACAAATTTATTGCTTGAAAGAATGAAAAGGACTGCACTAGATAGCAATAGAGAAGGAAGGATTATAAATGTGTCATCACGACGCCACCAGCTATCATATCCTGAAGGAATTCGTTTTGGCAAAATAAATGACCCCTCAGGGTACATTTTGTCAGAATATGCTTCAATTCTATTTGTAAAGGGGGGTTTTTTTCATCTGACTTGATGAAAATTTGGTGCACATATTTACGATTCATTCAAACACACACACATAACTACACGAGCATATTAGATTTGTCGAAAACTAACTACTCAGTAGTAAACCTAAAATATCATTATCCCCCATTTCTCATTGTGAAATTTCTCTGTGGTCAATCACAGGTATCACAGCTTATCTGCCTATGGTCAGTCAAAGCTTGCAAATGTTTTGCATGCTAATGAACTTGCTAGGCGTTTAAAGGTGTGTGCTTGTAGCTGCAGATAGATATGTAAGATACAGTATCACAAAAAGAGATCTTATAACTTCAGCCTCTTGAATACATTATCTAAATTTGGTCAGTTATGTCAAGAGTTCTTATGATGAGTAATGAGAATGCTACTAGTAATCTAGTATAATCTAGCCATTTCTTAGGGTTTTTTTTTATTTTTGACATAGCATGTCTTAGGTAATTATTTTACACCTTTGAGCTGTATTGATGCAATGTTGTCAAGATGTGACCTCTCCTATATTGTAGTTAAAGGAACTGTCATAGTGAGATGATTATAATAATATCATTTGAAGTCTTTCATGTGACACTGCTTTGTTGTGCAGGAAGATGGGGTGGAGATAACAGCCAATTCAGTTCACCCAGGAGTTGTTGACACTGAAATTTTTCGCCATCACAGCCTTTTTAGAGGTAACAGATTTTGCTCCACTGGTGATCAGTTGATAGAAACTTGGTAACTCGCTAACTCAAAAATATCTTAGTATTCATTAAGGCCATATTAGAGAAACCATGTCTCCATGAATATTGTGTTACGGGTCATACTCCTATTGCCTTTTTGTCCCTTTTCCTGAATTTTCCCCAAATTCTGTTATTCTTGTGGTATGATCCAACCCTCTTTTGAATTCTTGAATCCTACAGTGCAAGATCATCATTTGATGTATTTTATACCTTTTTTCTTGTCGTTCTGTGCAGGTCTAGTTAATCTTGTTGGTCGATTAATTGTCAAAAGTGTACAACAGGTAAATGCTGAATTTTATACATTGCTTCTGTACTGGAACAGCTAGTTAGCAAATTGTTTTTGTAGTTGTACATACGCATCAGTTGGATTCATTTCGCAGGGTGCAGCAACAACATGCTATGTAGCATTACACCCCAACGTGAAAGGGATTCGTGGAAAATATTTTGGTGATTGTAATGTAGCCAAAGCAAGTTCACAGAGTAATGATGTTGATCTAGCAAGGAAATTGTGGGATTTCAGCTCAAATCTTGTAAAGTGAATTACCTTGTATAGAGTGTTAATCAAAAGTTGTAACTTGGTGTTTTAAAGAGGTGTATCTCGTACAAGTAAAGTCTGGCTTTCTTGTGTTTTATTTAACTGGCTTTTTTCTGTGTATTTTCAGTAGATTTCATTGTAGCTTGCAATGCAGTATACAATATATCACTCTCGTATATACGCAGGTGGTTTGGATTAGACGTTTTAAAGTTCATCAAAAGTAATCAACAATAGCCTTTGCAACCAAATCAACTTTGTTTACCTCTTGTAATCCCTGATGGAAATTGTCGTTCCACAAGAAAAATATGACTCACAAATTAGTTCACTGGCCAAACATTGGCTCTAAACAGAGCAGGCATATTTCAGTATTGTGGGCACTGGGTAGCATCCTCATTGGGACACATGCAAGAGACTTGGTTCATCAACTTTGAAGAGCCACAGAAACATTTCTTTTCATCAAATATGACTGCTGTCAAAAGTAAATTACAGTCTGAATAAGTACATTTCTGTACTAATTTAGTAAATGTACAGAAACACAGTAACAACATTACTACATAATAATATATAGACAATTACATCAGAGCGGGTATAAACGGACTCCAAAGAGACTGAAATCCCTTGGCTAAACAAATTCTGAAATGCCTGACTCCCTGGCTGTATATCCAAATTAGGCTCCTGTACAACATAAACTAAACCATACAAAATCCCAGCTTGATTCTAACTCGTCTGAGATGACCTAGAAAAACGCAGGTCCATCCAAAACTTCGAAACCTCTCTAGAACTGCGGGACATAACTTTTGTTGAGCTGATTTTAGAAGTCTTGTAGATTTAATGACTCTACAACAGATAAGAGTTCTGAATTTGTACAAGGCATGACAGCTTACTTTGCCATGCACCAATCACCTCCCATATCTAAATTTTCATTAGCAATGCCAAGTTGAGCTGCATAACCCCGAGCTGTGATGTTGCTACCAATGCAGATTACTCCACAACATTTGCATTGAAGCTGAGGAACTTGCCAGAACAAAGGGCAAAAGATTATCTGAGCCATATCATTTCTAAAAGATCAATCCCAGCCAAACATCACCCGAACTCTGTTCCTCATTTTTCCTTTCAAATCTAAAGGCCAAAACAATAGAATTATTCAATATCTAGGGACGAATGAAATTAGAGGCCATGAGTTCGACTAGGCAATGTTGAGCGGGGACTAAATTCAACAGAAGGATTTTGCTTTACATGCTCCCGCAAGAGCTGCTTGGATACACGATCAGCCAATACCGTGCGTCCATTACATGGGTTCCCTTGATAGGGTCTTTCTCTTTCGACCTGCTTTATACGGATTTCATTTTCAGAACTCGCTAATGTTAAACCATGGGGTCCAGATTGCATCCCTCGAAGAATATTTGGGCTCGGATCATATGGCCCATTGAGGAAAACACTGTTTGGAGATTTAGGCAATGCACCAAAACCCTCTTGCATATAATGAGACTGTTGTGAATGGTGATATGGAATAGCACCACTAGCACCAGTGAGGGGAGTTGATGAGCCCGACGTAGTACGGGGGCTGGATATAGGAGATGGTGACATCATACCATTCAGGTGCTGAGGTGACCTTGGATGCAACAGCGGGCTACCAATTGGTGACACAGGACAAGATATGTTCCGTGGAATGTGATACTCACTAAGAACACAAACAATTGAAAAAAAAGGGACCAAAATCAGATCATAATATAAACATGCACCATAAGTGTAAGTATTACTTGCTCAAAAAAAAAAAAAAAAAAAAAAAAAAAAAAAAGGATTACTTGCTCTCTTTTATCCCCATGAAAAAAAATAAAGGAAAAAAAACAGATTCAGTTGGTGTCAGTACTCAGTACATGCAAATTGACCAATTGTATGAACAGAAGTTTAAGAAAAAAGAGTTCAAAAGAAACCTGGAGCGAGGTCGCGCTGGTGAAACCCTGGATGAATGAACAGCAAGTCTTTCTGAGTCCAAGCTTGAAAGGTTCCTCTCAAGTCCAACCCCCTGAAGATGATTTATGTGACAGATGATGAAACTAAGGTCATTGTAAAATATGTAGATCCACTACATTATTTAAAAAGACAAAAAAGATGTTTGTAACAGGGTCCACAGGGAGACACAATCAATCCAATAAACATAGCCAACCATCCATGCTAAAATACACAATCTATATAAGATGTCCATCAGATTTTTTTTTTTAAAAATAAATAAATAAATAAATAAAATAAAATAAAATAAAAAGTTTAGTATAGGAATTTCAATCATTTTCTGGCAATTTGGATCAGCCAAGGCAGAACACCTGAAATAAATGAAAAGGACTAGATAACGACATAGAAAATAAGACATACCAAAGACCTCATCCCATTTGAAGCACTAATTGGAGTATCAGTTGGCTCAGGGCTTGGTATAGGCCTCTCCAGAGGAGCAGTATTCTTGACAAATGGGTGCTCAAGTAGCTGAGCTGCTGTGCAACGCTGTTGTGGATCTCGCTGCAAACAGAGCTTCACAAAATCTTTTCCTTCATCAGACAGATGATCGGGAATAGCTGGTAATTCTTTGCTGTTACCTATTTTGAACATAGCAGCAACCTGCAAAAATCAGAATCATGTCAATGCAAAGAGAACACAAACACACAGTAGTGTTATATGACAAACTGACACAGATAAAGATCATATATAGCCAACAAAAAGAATGGGAGCATTTTAAAAAAATTGGAGAATATAATAGCTTCAAAGCAGATTTAATTTGTAAGATTTGACACACATTAATACAACCACAACAAGCAGTTGGCATCCAGGGAAGGGTACAACTTACCTGGAGTATGCAGTAAAAACATATGAATTTTCATAAGCAAAAGGTGTGGTTACAAAATTGAAACTCATAATCTAGATCCCACAACAAGCACCCAGAATATATCATAAACAGTTACAGAGTTAAGGCATTGATGAAGATATTAAAATCATGAGAACCATCAATTGAGGCTCAGCTTAAAGACTGGGGTAGTTTCAAACAACAGACCAGAATTGAGCATTGAACATACTCCAAACCACCCATCAAGGTCCTTGTTAATTATCATAGATGACTTAAACAAAAAATAAACTTTGTATATAACAGGATTTTATTTAAATATCAACTTTAAATAACTTAATTATAAAGCACAAACCCCTTCATATTGACTCCATGGTGGTTTGGTTGTTGCCATTTCCAAGACGGTACAACCAAGGCTCCATATATCAACAGCAAGGTTGCAACCATTTGAATTTTTTATAACCTGCATTTAAAAAAAGGAAAGCTGAAAACACAAAAGGAAAACAGCTAAATTCACTGTTGGAGATCACATTCAGATGCTGACCTCTGGAGCCATCCAGTATGGGCTTCCCTTGAATGACAAAGGGCACGACTGTCCAGTGATCTGCAAAAACACTCATAAACAAATAAGAAGGGTTTTTAAATATCTTACTTTCCTTTAAAACAAAGGTGATCTGAACAACCCTGAATCAACCTAATATCTCTTATCTATATTTTTCTGCAGCTCAGGGACCGATGGAATATCCAAAGTGGATAAGGTACTTACATGCTTTGCCATACCAAAATCTGCCAACTTAACACGACCATTGGGGTCAACAAGTATATTTGCACCTTTGATATCCCTGAATAAGATAAGGTAAACATGAATAACAACAATCTCTTTCCTCCACTGAAATAACAGAACAGAACTTTATGATACAGAATAGTATCAGCCTTAAAACATTCGGCAAACAGATTTCACCTATGAACAGTGTTTTTTCCATGGAGGAATGCAAGCCCGGATAGTATTTGTTGGGTATAACTACGTATTGCAAGTTCACCAAGCTGTCCATATTCTTGTAAAAGCTTATAGATAGACCCACCAGACACAAATTCCAAGTATATATACAATTTATCTTCAACCTGTAAAAAAAAATTAAAGGTCTTATGAAAATGAAACAATGTAGAAATGATAAAAGTAAATGCTTATAGAGTTATAGCATCTATATCCTCTCAAGGTTACATAAAACTATACCTAAAAAAATTAAAATAAAATTATAAATAAAATAAAATTAAAAAAACAAAAACAAAAAGAACATATGGTATCTACAATTAATGCAAAAATGAAGGGAAAAACAAGTGTACGCTCTATAGGATCTAAGAAAACATCTCAGACTTACAGTTTCTGAACCATAATACTGCACAATATTTGGATGTCTAAGACGCCCCAACAAAGCAATTTCCTGCACAAGTGGTGAGCAGATAGTCACGTTTTTATTATATACAGGCATACATTTAAAATTGACTGCGATAGCATACAACTTAAAAAATCAAGGGAATACAACTATGGTGGCAATACTGGCAAAGTTTCAAAGTTGACAACCCAGCATAACAATCTAACACTTATTCACACTTTACATATTAAAAATAGATAAATAACACACATTACAATGAACCTAGCATAATAACCTAAAGCCCAGTCCACAGAACACAATTACTCCAGTTTTTTGCACTTACCTGCACACTTTGTGATAGTTTCGCACTTTACTATACATTTTGTGGGTTCAAATAGTTTTAGGTAATATAACCATTTGGTGCCCCAATAAGCACACCTGTGATGTGCCAGAGATCTTCTAGCTCTTAAGTATTTAAACAAATCTCAGACAAGGGGAAAAAGCTTATAAAAGTAGGCTCACATGAACAGCCACCAGAAGCATCTTACAAACTAGAGATTCCAATTGCACCATACATTAAAAATAAATGATGAGTTGATGACCCATATACTTCGTATTAAGCAAGAGAAAATTAAAACCGCTTTGTGGCTTGTTCATGCATATTTTCAATGCAGAAAAATACTCTAAGGCTACAATGGAAGAGGAGGCCAAATACCTGTTGAAGCTGCTTAGCACTTTCCTTCGACTTTGGATCATCAGAAAATAGTGTAACCTCCTTCATGGCACACATCTCACCCGTTTCACTATGTCATACAATCATACATATAAATGAGTCGATCAGGATATTGTCCAATATGTCCATCAATTAATGAAAAAAAAAAAAAAGGTAACAATAATTTAGAATTGTAACCACCTATTAAACCCAAGATAGACATGTCCAAATGTTCCTCTACCAAGTAACCTCCCCTTTTTCCAGCGTGAGGTGGGGCTTGGAAGATTCTCTCCTCTAGCTGGGCTTCTTGGAACAGAGGGAGATGTGGCTGCTGAATTTCCATGAGAGAATGGAGAAGGACTTGGAATGGTTACAGGAGGAAGAGGCAAACGATGACTCTGTTGTTTTCCATCATCACCCCAGCTTGCATGCATTTCAGACCCCGAACCTGCAGCTCTTGGATGAATAGGAGTCACAGCACCACTTTGAACTCTAGAGCTTGGCCCAGGGCTAGTCATTCTGGGACTAGGTATTGGAGAATACTCTGGACTGCCTCTGCTTGGTTGTTGCCAAAACAGCTGACCTGATATATCCCCTCCCATAGAATTATGGCCAGAGTTGTGGCCTGAACCTGGACTAGAGCAGTGACCGGATCCAAGTAGAATAACATCAGGGTAAGGTTTACTAGCCCAGAAGGCAGCGTTCAACACTTGCTCAGAATTGGGTGTTCTTATTGGGCTTCTGGAAGGACTAGACAACGAGCTGTCAGGAGCACTACAAAAAGCACCATGTGGAGGAACCTGCAAATTGGGCACACCCAAAGGCCTTCTTCTTCTTGGGGCAGCACTCGTACTTTGATTGCTCAACGAAATACTGACAGGTCTTTGTGCTTCTACATGATCAATTTGAGGATTTTGAGCAGCTTTGGATGATTGATCCTTGTGCACACTAGCAAAAAGAAAAATAGTAAATCAAATTGTCAGTTTACTTTCATATAAATCTTCGTTCTAAACCCTGGAAGAAGAGAAAAAAAAAAGCCAAAGAAAATCCATAACAAAGGCATCAAGGGAACAGATAAAGTTCATCCTCACCTAGAAGGGCTTCCAGCAGTTGCTCTTGCCCCAATGTCAAGGTCCAATGCTTGGGGACTACATAGCCGTGACTCAGGTCCACTTTCTACGGAGCTCGCACTCGAAACAGAAGCGGTAACCAAATCACTGTCCAACTCTGCAGGATCTGCCCTGCTCCTAATGCAGGAAGGTCTTGGAAGAGGGAGAAATAATGATGACTTGGAGCTCTTTTCTATTCTCGGTTTTGATGACAAACTAATTCCAGAATCAGTGCGACTTACATTGGCAGGATGCAGACCAGGAAGTGGAAGTGGCTGGGCATGAGGTCTTTCAGCAAAACTTTGACACCTCCCAACATGTTTAGATTCTTTCGAAGGTGAAGGGGATCTAGACTCCGCCCTAGATTGAGCACCCCTCTCCGAAACTGTATCGATGCAATGTCGACGAGATGCTCCTGAGCTACCATCTAATTTCACATCAGATAAATTTCTGAATTTCCGTCGTATTGCATCAAGGATTGTTTCATCACCGGACTTTTTCTTTGCTTCTTTAGATGATGGCTTCCCCCACCATGAAGGCATAGCTTTGTTTTCAATTAACTAACTAAACCAAGTCAAGGGAAGACTCTCCAGTAACAAGTCCAGTCCAAGTTCATCAAGTTATACAGGTATAAGTTATCATAGTATGTCAACACAATTAAATTTGAGCACCAACATAACCCTCCATAAACACTTCAAGAAACTGCATTGTTACCAATGGTTATAACTGGATTTGAGTACACAGTAGAAACAATTTCAAAAGATCACCTGAAAATAAAGGGGGAATAGTAGATCAATGACAAACTTCCTTGCGAATGTGGAATACAATTTAGTAATGCAGTTACAATCCACACTGCTTGCAAATTACAATGAAAAATATACTCTATCAACCCAATCAATAATCAACTCTACTATCAAACCGCAAAATCCGGTGAGCATGATTTATGCTAAGACATGGACTATTGATAAAGATCAAATGAGGAGTGACATGAATATAACTCTGTCTCGATATATCATTCAAAACTTGTTTATCCATTGTGAAAGAAGCTACCATACTGCTTCTCTCAATACGAAACTTCAATTCCATTCATTAAGTCCTTGCTATATTCTCCATCAACAGGCCAATGGACATCTTAACCAGACACATATTACTATATCAACGTCAAGACTATCAATATTCTGTAAGGTAGTAAGAGGTACACGCCTACAAATTTAACCAAACGAACCCCGGAAATGGTAACTCTAACTTCTATAATGGTATCAAGAGTACACTAACAAATAAAGATATTCCAAAACTGCTGCCTAATAGTCCACATAAGTGACATAACCCATATATACCCACAAGGGTTCTTAGAGATGAGGCTATCAACTTATCATCCTTTGACGAATCCCAAATCGACACCCATCCGAACCCACGGTAAGGGAGGCGGGGTGGGACGAGAAAGCTTTACTAGTTTACTCTCCTTAAAACAGTTCAAAAATCAGGTTCTGCGTCACCATATGTGCTGAAAAATTATAACTTGACTAATTCCACAATTTCCACCCATAACAAATTACCTAAATTCAAAGTTAGGCTAAATTTCTTCAATTATTTCAAGTCCATTGTCAACTCCAATTAATTTAGAACCAGGTCTCCGATATACCATTCTATACAAAAATAATTAAAAAATAAAAACCTAATCATTGTAAGAATCTAAAGTTCCTAAAACGTCAAAATTAGTCTCCAAATTTTCCAAACTTATCCAGTACTTAAATAAACAAAATTATAACTAAAATTACACTACCCCAGAAAACTAAAACCAAAAATAAATTGAACACTCAAGTTATAGCATTTCAGACATATACTAAGCTCGATCTGAACACTCCCAGAAATAAAAACAGATCCAAAATCAAAGAACAGTAAATTGAACTTACCAAAAATCAGCACCAAATTGACGACGAATCTCAATCATTCCATTTCCTTAGCTTCAACTAAAACTAACTAAAGCAGTAAACTTTTCAAGTCGAAAATTCAAGCAAAATTGTCCACCATTAAAGGCGTTACACTGAAGCAAAAAAAATAATAAAAAAAAATTATTAAAAAAAAATTGTATATTCTGAGAAATCAAGGGCTACAAATCTAGTTGTTAAAACTTAAAATTAATTGATTAAACTTAAAAGGGTGTAAATTGAACTGGAAATTCAGCGGAAAATGAAAATGAAACCCTAGAAATCTTTAAAAAAAAAATGTAAATTTATAAATTGGGGAAGAAAAAAAAAACTGAAAGAGAGCAAAGGGATTGACAGATGGAGAGAATATGAAAGAATTTAGAGTTATTTTAGAGAGAGAAAGTGAGTGTTGCGTTGTTTTGTGTCTCCTTCGTTGAGCAATGGAAGTTTTTGTCTGAGCGTTGATTTTCCGCTTTTATTTTGTTTTTTTATTAATTTTTTTCATAATTAATTTTTGATAATAGTCAAGTTCATCAAATCTTTTTCTTTCTCATTACCAAAAAAAACATTGATTTTTTAATTTGGGTCCCCTAGATGTCATAAGCAAATGCTTTGGAGGTGAGGTGAAGTGATGTGACTACAAATTTTAAATGGAAATTGTTGATTTATATATGGAGTATTTAGATTTGTTTAAGGAGTGTTACGGTATTTGGGTCGAACATAGAATGTTGCAGATGCTTTGTATTTAGCAGTTTTTCCACCTGTGGTTTGACAAGTAACATCCCCTAGATGTCATAAGCAAATGCATTGGAGGTGTAGTGATGTGGTTACAAAATTTAGATGGAAATTATAAATTCATGTAGGGAGTATTAGGTTTTTTTAAGGAGTGTTACAGTATCTGGTTTGAATACAGAAGGTCACAGATGCTTTGTATTTAGCATCTTTTTCATCAGTAATTTGGCGGGTAACAAGTCAATTTGGCGTACCAAATGGAGAATCATTAAGTATGGTTAATTTGTATAACTAATTATGGTTTAATTTATAACGTAGTCGTTAGAGAATTAATTACAGATAAAAAAAACTATGGCATTAGGAAACAAACAATTGATACATTTTAAGGTATATTGGGTTTAAACTTAAGTGAGCTCTTCGTGGTAATTGACCTAAATCATGAAAATAGAGTAGTTAAAAACTTAAAACTTAATGTACAATTTATGAGTTGAATAGAGAATTAGTTGTGGAGTAGATACTCAAAATTATTATATTTAACTAGTTCATATAATGTAAACGAAAGGAAATTCCATGAACAAATATAGTCAACGGTACAACAAACAATGCTGCCTACACGCGATTTTGCTTCCGAGGTTGAGCGGTCTCAATTAATTAACTATTGTAATTGTTCCGTAATATATATAGTGAATTTGTGGTAAGAATAATGTTCATTAACGTCAATAACACAATTTCACACATAAAGCATAAAGTAACATATACAAAACACGTGGATACTAAAAATCGCATAAAAACTATGTCTTTTTGTATCTCATATATTGTCTCAAATCTTCTTGATTGTCCCTTGCATCCAACCCTCAATTAATGACAAAAAATACTAGGTTAGACTTTAGTGTCACATGAAAAATACACATGATAAGAGAGTGACAATATAATTGGAGTCACTCGATCATGAAGAAAGAAATTATCATTACATTACATCATCAATTTTATAATAAGTGAATCACTTAAAGTGATGTATAAAGATTATACATCAGCTAGTATTCAATACAACTATACATATACAAGTAGATATAATTAATTAATTATATATTAGCATTAGTTTCCAAAAACCAAAAGCGAATTAGTCGGCTGTTATTTTTACATTAAAAAAGTTTGACTAAGTGCATGCACTGAACTGATGTAGTGATGTACTAAATGAATATTTTGTAAGTCTACCTTAGTAAGTTCTTAGAACTTTCTTTGAAATTGTTGGCAACGAAAACTATGTCTTTCATTTATATATTTTGGAATGTTGAATCTATATTTGTTTAAAAATAATTTATGATTTACAATCTTTACATACATGCTTAGCTAACATAATTAGCCATTTTTTTAAAAATCATTAAAGTTATCATATAAACGGTTCGTTGTTGGACTCCGCGTTCACACTCTGCTATTCTCATGTCATTTTATTAAGAAACAAAAGTTAAATTAATTATTTAAAATAATTTATGGTTTACAATTTTTACATACATGCTTAGCTAACATAAATCATAATTAGCCATTTTTTTAAAATCATTAAAGTTATCATATAATTAGTTCGTTGTTGACCCGTTGGACTCCACATTCACAGTGCTATTCTCATGCCCTTTTATTAAGAAATTAAAGTTTAATTAGAGTATACCAAGACTATCTTCTTCTTCATCTTCGTTTTTTTTTTATTATTTTTTTTATTTTTTATTTTTTGACAAGGACTATCTAAGTTAAAAACAACAAAAAAAAAACATAATTGAAGTAGGGCAAAAGAGTTAATGATGTCTCTTCACTTTAAATTTTCTAAACTTAGGCCCTGTTTGATTCACCTTAAAAAAAAAAAATATTTAGTACAAATAATTTCAGTTCAGTAAAAATAAGTTCAGTTCAGTAAAATTAATTTCAGTTCAGTAAAAATAATTTCAGTTTAGTAAAAATAAGTTAAGTTCAGTAAAATTCAGTTTTCTTAAAGAAGAATTATAAAAATAATTTAAGTTCAGTAAAAATAATTTCAGTTCAGTAAAATTAAGTTCAGTTCAGTAAAAATAAGTTCAGTTCAGTAAAAATAATTTCAGTTCAGCAAAATTAAGGTGAATCAAACAGGGCCTTATTAAACTTGATTAATACTTATTGAAGCTTATGCCTAATTGTAAGTGAGTGAACTTATTAAAACTTAACTAAAACTTATTGAAGCTTATTAGGCTAAAATGTAAATGTAATTTTATTTATATATTTAATTTAATTGTAGCTTATTTGAACTTATTTCTAATACTTTTTTTTTTTTTAAAGATGAAGAGAACACACCAATTTTGTGAAAATTAAGTAACTTGATGATAAGTTAACTTTATAAAACAGAAATAAGAGCAAATTGATCTTTATTAACAAATAAAATTATCTTATTAACAAAGACTGGCTTGGGCATGAAGCCATGAGTGCATGATACACACGCAACTCGGAATCCAGATATGGGCCGTATAACTGGGCTGCAAAGGTCATTATGCAATATACAGCATTAACCAACTCTTTTTTTAACTTTTTTTTTTTTTTTTTTTTTTTTTTTTGAGATAATTTCAGCCCTACAAATTTAATGTCACAATATTCTGAAATGAATATACGTAGAATGATTCTTAAATCAAGAACTCATGATTAGGTTAGTATGATTTACCGATTATCTTACCTAATAGCGAAATTACCTTTCTTCTTATACGATGTTTCCATGCATTAGCACAAGTTTTAAATGATACAAGAGCTTAAAAACCAATATTTGAAGGGAAAGAAGCCATCCATTATTCTTAATTTTTGTACAAATAATTGATACATAACTGTGTTACAAAACTGAATAATGAGACTAATGGCTCAAATGAGACAAGTCCTATAACAAGCAAGTACTATATACAACTCTTTGTACACAATTTCGTATCATAGGCTCATAGAATAGTTCATCCTTCTTTGAAATTGCATTGATAGAAAGAGTATTGTTGTGTAAAGTTACAAAGTTCAAGAAGAAATGTCATCAACCCCTGATCAGTATTAAGCCAATAGCTGTGACAATAAGTGTGGATGGAACTCCAAATTTAAGGTGTCTCCAGAAAGTGAGATTGTATCCCAAATAAGGGGCTTGTCGAGCCTGTTCGCACACGATTAAGTTGGCTGCTGATCCTAGTAGTGATAAGTTTCCTGCCACAGTGCTTACCCAAGCTAAGATCAGCCATGCTTTTCTCTCTTCTGATGCAGATATTGCTGCTGCAGATGCTGCTACTTGTCCTCCTAGCAACAGAACTGTAAACAATATACATATTATGAACAACTCGAACCAGACTCTTATATAAAAAGCTATCTATACATGCCCTGCAGGGTTCAGAACAGGGCATTCACACAATCAATGATGCTATATAAGTATGCATATATGGAATAATCACGTAGAAACGGAAATTTTTTGAGCAATCTGCATCAGATGTATGTATATTGTGAATCAATGATCTAAGCTCGTTCAGTTTGTGACTATTGTCAATGACAACATAGGATTGACTGACTGGAATTTGCTAGTAGCTAATTTGAGCAACAATTGTCATTCATGTCACTGATAATAATACTAAAAATTTGAAAGCAAAATATAAGCACAGGCTGATGGAGAGTAAGAAGCTTAAATAAACTAAGGGTCTCTGTAAATTCTGATAGACAAGTTTACTGCTTGTATTATAGCATTATATTGTGCTTAGGACATACTGAAATATGGATTTTGACATTTAACAAGTTCTAATAACAAACTATTTTAGCTTATATTACTTTGCTAAGTTGCTACCTACAACCAAATTTCTTGATAGACTTGGAATAGGTTATGAAATTTAATGAGTTCTACCTAGCAGCAACTATTTCAGCGGCAGTATAAGGGTCTATTCCTCCAACTCGATGATCTTAACGACGTATGAATCACCAAGCTTTTGGCATATGACAGCTTGATCATGTGATTTGATGATTCCCAGTGCCTTCCCATGTTCTATTGCAGCCTTCAAGACAGTTTCGTTGGTTGCACTTGTTGAGTCAGCTTGGTGTCCAGGATCAGCAAGCATGGGGAAAAGGCCTCTAACTATCAATGACTGTCTTGCTTCAAAGAGACCACTAATACTCCATCTTAGTTGTTTGGTCTTAACACGAGGGATCACAACTGAGAGAATTGGCATTGGTGGCCGATATTTTGCAAGCAACCTTGCAGCCTTCCCTGAAGAAGTGAAGCAGATGATCACAGATGCCTTTGCCTTGATGGCAGCACTCACTGCAGAACAACTGATAGATTCAAGGTGAGACATTGTCTCTCCTGCATACTTAAAAGCTTTCTTGAAGTATTGTTCTTGATTGAAAACCTTTTCAGCCTCAAAACAAATCCTGTCAACAGTTCTAACAGCATCAACAGGATATAAACCTCGGTGTGTCTCAGCTCCAAGAAGAATTGCATCACTACCATCCAATACAGCATTAGCAACATCAGTTGCCTCAGCACGCGTAGGTCTGAGGTTATTGGTCATGCTATCAACAACACTCGTAACAACTGCAGGCTTCCCAAGCATATTGCATTTATGTATAGCAGCTTTCTGAAACAGGAAAACCTTATGAGGAGGTAGATCAATCCCCAAGTTACCACGAGAAAGAATGATTCCATCTGCTTCTTGTAGTATTTCATCAAAATGTGTCAAACCCTCTACATTATCAATCTTGGCATATATCTGAGTCTGACTAAGATCACCTAAACTCGATAACAGATCCCTTGCTTGGCGAACATCCTCTGCATGACGAGTATATGACAGTGAAAGAAAGTCAACCTTGTTTTGGACACCCCAAGTTCTTATAACCTCCTTGTCTTTCTCTGACAAAGTGGGCATATCAATACGAACTTGTGAAGCGTGCAAAGTAAAGAGTGTACCATCCAATGTTGCAGAATTATTGATCACACAGACCACATCATCCCCTTTCACCTCAGATACCTGCAGCCAAACAGATGTAGTTTCGCTTCCATTGAACAAATATTTACCAATAAAGATCACATCTCCTTTCTTCACCGCCTTTGCAAGTCCATTAAAGTTTATAGGCAGCAGTTCCGAGGAGGCATCTGCTCCAAGATCAGGCGTAAGGGTAACAACATTGTTTTCCTCAAGAGAAATTTCTTTCCCAGTCTTGTTAACAATCTGCAACTCAGGCCCAACTGTCTCAAGCATGACAGCACAGAGTTTGTTAGTAGTCCTAGCAGCAGCCTTTAAATTCTCAAGAGTCTTACGATGAGTATCCGCGTCTCCCCATGAAAAATCAAATCTTGCCACTGACATCCCTGCCTTCAGCAAACTGGAGATAACTTCAACAGATTCGGACCGAGGACCAAGAGTTCCTACAATCTTTGTCAATGCAGGAAAAAACGAAGATTTCGATGGCTCGAGAATTGATGCCATCCTGATAGGCTCTTCAAGGAGCAAATTGGTGGAAGGCATGATAGATGGAGGCTGTGGGAGAAGGGAAAAACGGCGGCGGTTTTTTTATTCTCTAAGTTTACGAGATAAAAAGTATGAAATAATGTCTCTTGTTAATTCGGAGTAATAATTATAGGAACATAGGTTAAAGTGTTAACCATAGCTTGAAAAACAAGGCCTACATATACTTTCCTAAACCTACTAGAAATCTAATATATATCATACTTCTTAAACAAGATATAAATCTTAATATATATGGAAAGTATTTATAATTTTCCGATCCTAATATTTCTGATATGACCGCATTAAAGAGTACCCTCATTATTTAAGGACGGAGAGAGTAATTAAATATCTGACCATCCGAGGCACAGCCAGAATTCAAAAACAGAAAACTATATGAATCGTGATGCTTCTGCTACAATAATAGTTTCTGTAAACCCAATAAGGATGCAATGTAACCCTTTGCTTATGCTAGAAACTTAAATAAGGCTAACATATTTCACAACATTTAAAACAAACATCAGAATAAGGAAGTAGGAATCGTACCAGTTGGAACATTTGATACTAAGTTTGAGAGGACAAGAATGACCACCGCGAGAACTGCAATTCCACCAACACGATCAACCTGAGAATGCGGCTCCATGATGTCCCATACTTTGCCAGGAATGCCTGTCTTGTTGAATCCATCAACCGTGATGAACATTCCACAAAAGAATATCAGAAGTGAATATGAGACCTGGTTGAGAAGTTAGAAACAGATCAGAATTTACAGAATTATGCAACCTACAATTTTCTGTGCAAACTTGAATTCAGAAATTGTAACCTTCTCAAGTGAGGGGCGAGCATCCTTGAAATCGAGAACTACAAGAGCCAGTGCAGCAGTGATCGCAGTCCACGACATATTTAAACCACAGAGCAGAGCAATTAGCATGCCTAAGGTAACAAGATAAACACATATCTTCCAAATTGTGTGCTTCCATTTTTCACTGACTACTTCCCCACTTAAGAACAGCTTCAGTTGTGTAATGAACTCTCCCTTTACTGTTTCATGAGTCTCAGCTTGGGTTGTTTCATCGACCACCATGTCTTTAGATGCATCTGACATTCTTGAAGACTCGAAACTGTGAAATTCAGCATCAGAGGATAACCGATTCCTTAGACTATCTGCATGATCTGAATGTCCTCTTACACTAGGGGAACTATGGTTATCCATTACTATAGAATTGGAAGGAGACAAATGAGATGACATTGTTGCAGGTGAAAATCGATGAGAAGTATATTCGCCTTCATTAACCACCTCAGGGGCAGCATCTTCCTCATCCTTGTGAACTGACAACAACTTCCAAAACATGCCTAATACGATCAAGGCGTTAACAAAAACACCCACAAGCATAGCCGGTAACAGTCCTACTAAAAACGTTCCGAATGATATCTTACTAAGAACAGCTATAACAAGATTTTGTGGGTTACCAATTGGTGTTGCAGAAGATCCAATATTTGCACTAGAAGCAAGAGCTAGTAAAAAGGGATGAGGGGGCAAATTGTGTTGCCTAGCAATCTTCAATACAAACTCAGTCAGAACTACACAAGCTGTATCATTTGTGAAGAAAGCACTAGAAAGAGCAGATATCAGACAGATTCTGAAAATCAAGTCCTTAGGTCCTCTACTTTTCCATTCTACCAATTTACCCAAGTATTTGAACATATCAGCTCTTTCAAGATAAACACTAACTACCATTGTGCCAAAAAGAAGCCCAAGTATCGGAAGATCAATTGCAGCATATGCTTGATCTGGGGTTATGACTCGAAAAATTACCATAAGCATGGCTCCCAGGAGTGTTCCTGCTGTTCTTCCAATGGGTAGAAAAGGTACTGCAGGAAAAACTGCCATTACCCAAAAGACTGCAAAGGCAATTGACCCTAATACCACCTTGACTGTAGGAGCCAAAGCCATTTTTGCTGATCTACCAAACTCTTGCTACTAACTCTTATCCCCAAATGTTCAAAATATGATGATCATAACTTCTTAGTTCAATTCACAGTTAGCCTGAAAACAGAAAGCAAATTAAAGCACTATATTGGATCATAATCATTCCACATATTTAAGTCAACGTTATGACATGCAATGCTGACAATCATTGACAGTAATAAGTCTTATAATAGTATAAAGGAGAAAGCTATGGCATTGGTAATTTCCGGGATTGATTCGTTTCACACACATGAATAATAAAACCGCTAATTGAGTCAATATTCTAACACTTTACAATACCAATTCCAATCAAACTACACCATATAACCCTGAAAAACTGAATACCCATTTGGCCAAACATTGCTGCACCACTCAAAATTATAAAAAAGGAATATGATAACTAGTAAGATAGATTTTCTAGCTGAAATTTGAAAAACAAGAAATACCCAGATCAAAAAATTCAAGTTATAAAGTGAAAGAATTCATAAAAGTAGGAATCATCACTGAATCTCACCTGCAACAAAGAAGCTAAACCACGAACCAATTAAGATTTCTCAGACAAGCAAAAGTCAACAGTAAAGTATATTACTCTGTATAAAGTTAGCCAAGATCAATGAAAAGTGGTTAATCAGCATTTTATGAAGATAAATTCAACTGAAACTGTGACATTTTCTTTTGATGATTAAATAAATATAGGTTGATTGTTTTATATGGGTGTGACAATAAAATTATACTCACTTTACTTGTGACAGATCTTGTGTGGTGGGGCAGGTAACAGAGAAGAGAGAGAAAAAGAGGTTGCAATTTTTGCATATTGCAAACATTTAAGCCACATGTTCAGTACAATAACAAATGGTGAAGCTCAACATAAGAAGCAACTGGTTGAATTGATGGCTTTTTTTTGGGGCTAAATCCCAGATTTGGTTTATTGTTGACTTGTTGTTTCCAGCAGTTGTAAAAGAAGTCACGCCATTTTGAGAACTGTTAGGTTGTGAATTAATAACAAGGGGATGGATAAGGTTTACAAATTACAATTAAGTTGTTTCGCTCTCTTGTATACCATTTAAAAGCGATTCTTTAAACGATGTTTTTCTTCTAAAAACCCGTGTTTTATTTTTGGGTAACCCTTCCTGGACTTGTTGCATACACTTGTATAGTTGTGAACACGTCAATTTCTTTCAAAATTTAGTCTGATTTTTGGGATTAAGAGATAACCTATTTGTCTTTTTCCATCTCGAAATTTGTGATATGGATCAAGAGTTTGGTTAATCGGCCAAGCCCTGAGTCTGATGTCTATCTGTGCTATTACCTTACTACAATCCCATAAGCATTAAGGCCACAACAACGAGTCGAGTTGGCTCCAAACATTATTGAGGCCTGCTGAAGCATTAACAACAAGGCTAATTTGCTAAGCTCTTTGTGATTGTCAAAAGCATTTGTTGCCGGTGATGATGATTGTGTACCTATTAACTTTGAGCATTGTCTCGTGGATCATAGATAAGCTATTATTAAATTATATGAAGTTGAATAAAAGTAAAGAACGCGTGTTGTTAAAAATTACATACAAATTCATTGTCATTCATACTATCTATAACCGTTTATCAATTGGTTTATTAGAATCGAGATTATAAACCCTGCTTTTGACCTGTGTATGCAGCACGCACACAATCAATGTGTTATATAACTTGATGAACTAAAATGCTCAACCTGCTGACATTGAAATTACTAGCCTACAGCATTATAAAACAGAAAAAACAGTAAGTACATATAAATGAGGCTCAAGATCAGATCTGCTTAAATCATCTGATATTTGTCATTCTTCATGACTTGAAAAAGACTTGCAGTACGAAACTAGGATAATAAATTCAGTTTCTACGTCTTTGGTGAAAGAACGAAGACAATCCCAAATACTAAGTATGCCACTGTCACTGTCACGCCTCTGGATGATTTTATTTACCTGAGGGACATACACATTCACAAAGTAGATAGGCCGCTTTACAGAGTAGTAAAAGGCCTGGCGTTGCACAAACTTTCTATCGCGCTCACTTTAAAATTCCAGCAAATAAATTTACATCTGATTCCTAATTCGCAAATCTTATACTTGTATGAGGTAACAAAATGTAATTAAAAAAGGTATCAGATTCTAACCCAACACTTGAAATTTTCTGAACTTATCTGAAGAAGAATAATTTAACTTAATTTAAACAGAAAAGAGCCTTAAAATCTACAGTATCTAAAAGAATAAATTGAATAAAGACCAACATTTCCAGAAGCACGTTCCGCAGTCACTAGTATAGATAAAAAAAAGACTGTCCAGCTAAACTTTTATTCTCTTTCCAGGGTACAGCCTGTAAGTAGAAAGAAACAGTGCATCACTGGTCCAGATTCCAGACAGCATAACAAAAGTTGCTAATATCAGACAAAACTCTCCATCCAAATCTAGTGTCATTCATGTAATGTTATGTAAAGGGCTCATTTTCTGTGCACACTGCAGTTTGAATCTAGCTAATCTCCTTTTCGAATCATACTTTGGGCACGGTCTGCTCCGATCTTTCCTTTGTTATGTGAGCCACGATAAAGGTGTCTGCGACTTTTTTTTACAACGACATTTGGTGATTATGCTTATGAACTACCAACATGCAATAATGACTGAAAACATTTTTGTTTTACTCGATCTAAAGTTCTAAACAACCAAGGCAAATAGCTAGCACTACCAACTAGTCAAACAAGCCAACAACAGCCGTTTGGCATTCTATACCTTTCATCTATATTCTATAGCATGATGAAATTAATCTATTGCTAAACTAATTGAATTGTGAGAAGAGAATATTGCTTGAACAATAAGCTGTCCAACTGAAGTTTATGAAGTTTTCTCCCTTCACACCTGAAACATTTGTATGCTAGTTAACAATGAGTTATGAAATTAAATCTGACACTTCAACAGGCTAAAAAACAGATGAGGACATCAGACATGAGATTCATGGATTTCTCCCTCGTGTAGTTCTATCCATATTCATACCCCAGATATGCATCTTGTTTGTGAGCTGTGACAATCAAACTGTTTGAAAGTATATGTTTAATTGTGCTGCTGAAGGACAAAAAAGTAGCAAACGTAGACCAGATATAATACTTAGTCAGGGTAGCATGTAACTATGCTGGTAGAATTTTAGCAGTAGCTATGTAATTGGATTGAATAAAGTTATGATCATTCTCACTGAATGATAAAAATACATACATTTATGAAGCCATGCTAATAACAAAACCCTATACTATGTATGACATCGGGATAAGTGACACGAAGTAGAATAGGAAGTAATTGTAATACCAAAAGAGCACCAACCTATTTCTCATGCCCGGAAACATTGTGCAAATGCATCATCCACAGATTGATTGATCGGTGCACCATTTTCAGCATTTGTCAGGCTGCAAAAGAACGTATCTTTGTATAAACATTTGACTTGATTCGTTTCTGTTGCTTGACGGTCTGGGGATTGTATATTCAGCGCTAAGTGGAAGACCAGAAAGGTTACAAGCCATGTATTCCGGTGAGAGAATGTCAACTGACTCCTGGCTGAAGCAATGGAAAGAAAGACCAATTGTTTTGAGCCCCAATTTCCTTCCCAATATTCTCATCAGCCCACCATTCCGAGCTAAGATTTGAATTACCAGTGGTTTCTCTGTTGCTACTGTCGAAATTGAATTCTTTAACTGATCCAAGAGAGAGAGAGGATTTCTTGTGTTGACAATCTTTTGTTACATCTGAAGTTGACTCATGGGTTTCGCTTAAGACCTCATGAGAACACAGACAACAATTTTCAACTTTGTGGGAGGCTTCATTAATTCTTGTGTATTGGTCCCTTGTTTTATGCTGACCTTCTGTCGCTTTCTTTTCAAAATATGTCGAAACATCTTCCCGGCAAAGCTCAAAGGAAACTCTGTGATCAATGAGAGCCTCGGCAATCGGGGATCCAGTTTCTGAGTTAGCAAGTGATGCCACCTCTGAGATTTGATTTTCCAGAAGTAGACCATCATAGGGTGCAAATCCTGCACCATCTGGAGTAAGAGATCCCGATCCTAGTCTTGAGCCCCATTTACGAGTAGAAAAACTCTTTGAATCGAACAACTTGGAAGCATCTACCATTCGGAACTCAAGCACTGGACGCCTATCAAAATAAGGAGATGATGTGCCAGATGCTGAATTTGCTGAGCCAGGAGATATGAGATGATGAACTTCATAGCAGGATAGTGCAAGTTTGTGATTAGTCCCGCTGTTCCTCCTTGAACGCTTGAGTGATGAGGTGAGCAATTGGGCAAATGGAACTTCAGGTGATGATGGAGTGGTAAACTGCACAGGTTCAGGAGGGGGAGTCACAGCAGCAGTGGATGGCTCAGAGGTAAAAGCAGAAAATACAGGGGGCGAGACTAGTTGAGTCTCATGGGCATAGGGACCAATGGTGAACATATGAGCATTGCCAGGACAGGAAAAGGCATTTGCAGAAAGGGGAGTTACAGTAAGCAATCCACCAGGTGAGTGAGTTGCAGTTGGTGGATCTGATTGCAGAAAAGAAGTTGGAGAGGATGGGGGCGCAATAAATGGAAGTACTATGGAGGTTGAAGGGTTTGGGTTCTCGGTAATGGCCTCTGTACTCTCAGTAACAGTGGGCTCCGGGACAAGGGCAGCATGGCTTATCCTCTTGCTGGTTTTAAGAGACCCAAAGCACCAATAAAGATTCCAGCAGCTTCCCCATCTTCTCTTCTGTAATAATTAACCAAGATTGTTATTAGACTTCTATAATATATGCTGTGCATCAAATGTGGAAGATATATGAGCTAACAACAAATCCAAGCACTGAGAATGAGGAACAACTTGTTATCATTAGAAGGGAATTATTCTAACTCCAGGTATCAAGATCATGAAAGCCAATGCTGTAGCTTTACCATTTTTCTAACTTTGACACATTGAACAAAAGGGTGAGATTAAGTATTGATACATCAACAAAATCAAGAGCAAATTCTTAAGTGTAATAATCATCTTGATTGGATCCATATGTTTGCATTATCAAAAATCCGACAAGCCCTGTTAGAGAGAAGCACTATGTTCAGCAAAACCTTTGCGTAAACCCCAGACACCCATCCCATTCTCAGCAAATAACACTGTTAAAAATAATTATCCAATGTTCATGAATTGCAACCATAGCTTCTATGCATCATCCAAGTGTCTAAATTTTCTATAAATGCTTCAAAAATCAAGTGACAGAGCAAAAGAGGATCTAGCAAAGAATGCCCTGGTTCTGCTAACCGAGAACAGGACTCTCAGAATTCAGAAATTTACTTTGAGATGTCTTAGTTCATCCTTTCCTCCAGGAAAACAAAAAGACCCAGTCTACTGTCCTTCTCACAAAATCATTCTCCAACACTACAATTCGCTATGATTTCCCGTCAAATATTCCAGCATGCAAATCTCACTAAACTTTGATCAAAATACTTCAAGTCCAAGTAAAATCAATTATGGTCTTTGCAACATCCACTCAAAGGCTAGTAGAAATACTACATTTCTTTAAATTATCCGTGCTTCCTACTAGTCATCCTGAAATTTCATAGTTGCTGGACTTCCAGCTTGCACAGCTCATGTGCATGATTTGCATAACCCATCTCACAAACAACATAGCTCATCATATTCCAAAACAACCTAAGCTTTCTCATATATAATTAATAAACCAATTAAAAAAAGTCCACAGTTCCTATTTTATTTCTCATTTTGACATCTACCCACCTAATAATAACTCAACCAAACATGGGTTCACATTCATTTCGTATCGATCTATTTCATGTGGGTAGATTATCCACGGGGTATATGAAGATTTTTCCAAAATTCGTAAAACCTCGGTACCTTTCCCGAGGTAATTTTAGTTATCCAACTTTTAACCCAAGTTCCCCACCCCACACCCCCTACCCCTTTTTCATGAAAATTCAACAAATTCAAAAGCAACATAATTTCGCAATGAAAATGAAATTTACACCTTTTTCACTAACAAAAAAGCTAGTAAACTAACAAAGTAGATTACAACCTTAAAAAGTAGCTAATCATACTTAATTCAACCCTCACGGATGACTAAATTTACCAAAAGTTAACAAATTATCAACTTCTAGAATACATAGTACCTTAATCCAACTTTTTCGTAATAAAATTAACCATAGTAATGGTAAATCGCTACTTTATCAACAAAATTTTTGCTTATTTTTAACATTAAATTTTGTCATGAAATCACATATGTTTAACAAAATTCTCAATTAAAAAAATAAAAATAAATTGTAATTCCAAAATTAAAACTATGAACTGTACCTGAAGTGAACCAGGTTGTACACGGCTCTCAGCGGAGACGATTGCCGCGGCGGCGGCGTTCACAGTATCCACGCTATTATTAACTCTCGCCATCATATCATCGGAAAACCACCAATTAACCGGAAAACAGCTTAATTAATCCGGAAGGAAACCGGAAAACCACTTGAAATTCTGTAATACCGCCAAAAAAATCAGGAATTCAAGATCTAAAAACCAGGAATAATTCAACCACCGGCGATCACGAAAAAAGCACTAGATTTCTGGAATTAATTCGCGAAATTTGAGCAGAAATTAAGGAGATCAAAGTAAAAGCGTCTCAAAAATTACTAAGAAAGCATCAAAATTAGAATTTGGAATAATCTCTACTATGAGATTTTATTTTTCTTTTCTCTCTCTAGTTGGAGTAATAGAGAGTAAAATGAAATGATTCGTGAATGAATTATTAAAAAAGGCGAAGCGTATTGTAAACTTGTAATTTTTATTTTGGGAAATATTTAATTACATGGATATATCTATTTATATGAGCTGCTTGCTGTGCCTGTTATTCTCTTCTGCTTTGGTGGTTCCGTGTGCGAGATAACGGATTATTCGGAAGTATGTCTTTCAATTACTATTATGCCCCTTTTACACCATGAGAGGTGTCAATTCGTGTGTCTGAGACTTTAGGTCAGATTCAATAAAGTCGGGTCTGTTTGGTTCCTTTTCAAATTTTAGTCATGCTAAATTATTGTGCCTATACAAAATGAAATTAAAATTTAATTTTTTTTAAATCTAGTCGATTTTTGACATCTTAGGGAGCCCATATCATGTAATATGACAGGCTTTTCGTTTCTAAACAGTTACAACACTTGTATTATTTGGCTATCTTTCAATATTTGTAATACTCTGTACTTAGATACCTTCATTAACATAGGACTTTGGTTACACAATGAATATTAATTTTCATTAACTAACAACTTTATTCTTATAAAACCTGAGTAAACACAAGTGTTGCGGTTATATTAAAATGAAGGAAACCTAAAATGAATGCAATACGACTCGGGCTATTTCATGTACTCCCCCATTTTAATAAAATAACATTGTACTTGCATTAAATAAGTTGAGTAAGTTGACCAATCACTTCAAAGTAGTTTAAACAATTTTAGATAATGGTAAGTAAAGATATTGAGTAATTAAGATAAATTCAACTCTCTCAACAGCCAATATTAAGGCTTGTTCAGTGTTCACTTCAGCTTAATTTTAGTTCAGTTCAACTTCAATCAGTTCAGTTCAGTTCAGCTCCTAATTCCCTTCTCTCATAAAATATTCATTTCAGGTCTTTTCAGTTCAATTCAGTTCAGTTCAAATCCAATCAGTTCAGTTCAGCTTAGTTTGATAAATGTGAACAAACCCTAAGCTCATGTTAATTTAATGGCACATTTATTTTCTAGCTACAATACAGGTTTTCTTCGATTCAAAATCAGTATTTGCGTGGACTGTACAAATTAAATAAGTAACGTGACAAGTGTATGAGTGTATCCAAACGGGGAGTAGAAGGGAAAAACAACCCTACAAGCAGAGGGACACTATAATAGAAACCGTTTTGTCAGCGGGGCTATATATGGCAAAAAAGATAAAAGGAGAAGAACAATAATTATAAAACAGGCTAGTAGACACTACTACTACTAGTAGTAGTATAACTGCAAAAAGGAACCTTAAATTAGCAACGGAACGTTCTGAACTGAGGCCAGCATAACATAACAGCAGGCTGATCTGATCTGATGCAATTATATTGCAAGAAACTCGTGATTTGCTGTGATTTTTCTATAACGGCGGGTGGCACGTGACTGCCGTGAACTTCATTCATTACCTCATTTTCACAATTATAGTCGCTTATCTCATCTGCATCATTCTACCACATTCAATTTTGTTGCTTACATTTATGTTGGATGGTACTACATTTTCTTTTCTTTTTTAGAGTAGGGTATATGATGGTACGTTTAGGTCTTTTTTTGGTGTACAACTTTTATATAGATGAGGTAGATTATTAAATAGCTATCGAAATTGGGTATAAAATAGTACGGATCGGAGTAGTAGTAAGAGATTATACTGTTACTTCATTTCAGATTTTATTATTTCAATATGCATGCATGGAAGAAAAGATTATGTCATATAGAAGTCGTTAAAATAATACTCGTAGTACATGCAATTAGATCGTCTAAAAAATTGTTTGGAAATTAGTGATATCGATAGTTAACCTAGTTACAAAAAAGTCTAATTAGCGATATCAATAGTCAAAGTTAGAAAATACACCAAAAAAGGAAGGTCAATTGTTAAATGTACACACATATATATGTTTTTTTTTTATTCACAATATCACGTTCATGAATACATACACTTGTCATGTATATGCATGGTGAGCATTATGCACACATGTCCATGATTTAACGGGTAACACCGTAATAACAACTTATATACCTTTCTCATTATTATTACAAGCTAAGAAGAGTGGGTATTATTCTCATAATTACCACAAGAATGGGCGTGTGAGAATAAATAAATTAGAAAGGTCTTGATCTAGACATAATAGTGCCTTTCCTTTTTCTCCCTTTATTTGCTCAATATATTTATTTAAATGAATTAAGCTCATATTGTAGGGATTAAGTAAAGAATATTTAATAAATTAGCTCCATAGCTTGGGCCTTACTTGTAAAGGGTGTAAATAGCAGTATGGTATGTGAGGCCTTTTAAGTGGTGGAATCATGCACGTGTGCATCTAACTCCACTTGTTTGCTAAATTTTTAGTGAACCTAAAAAGATAATGACACTGTACACATCACCCTCCCTTTTTAAAAATTTAATTATTATTATTTTTAATACTTTTTTAGTCCCATCTCCCCATTATCCTCTCCATAAAACATGATAATGATATCCCAACATGCTCCAACTTTTACTCCTTTTTTATTTTTTATTTTTTATTTTAACTTCAACTTTTCACTCTTGTATTAGGGTTACTTTTTACCCCTCTAAAGCTTGAAATATTCTAGGAAAGTTTTTCACAAAAATTTGTGTGATTTTTGACACAAAGCTAACACTTTAAAGAAAATTACAAAGGTTGTCTCACATAGTTGAAATGATTGATCGATCAGTGCATGCATAGAAATGTTAGAGATTATTCTTCACACCGATTAATTTTTCATAACAAACTAATGTGTGATGACGACCTTATAACATGATTATCTGATCCATATCGTGGTCCATAATTTGACATATAGGTGATAAGTTGATCTGATACGGAGTAGAAGACATCTAATTCTTATAACAATTATATGTATAGTAAGATTTCCACGTCAATTAGATACGAAGTATATAGGATGATATGAGTCAAATGTTCAAAATATAATTAATTTATTTTAATTTACAATGCCATATATTTGATGATTATAGTTATTTTTTGTTAAATAGTTGATCAAAATAATAGGTTACAATCAAACAAAAAAAAAATTGAAAAAGACAATTATTATTATTTCACCAAGGAGAATCAAACAGTAGAGCTAGCTAAGGGTGGGGCAAGGGATACTTCCAAACTTCCAAAAATCGATGATTAACCACTTTGGTAGATAAATCCACCCCCACGTAATAAAAAGAAACCTTTAAGAAAGCAAAAAAGAAAGATATGATGATATATTTATATATACTATACTCCATATTATAATTATAATGTTATGTATTTTATATGGTGACTAATAAAAAATCAGAAGAAGTTGCTATCATGTTAGCCAAAAAAGAAAGGGTCCATTAAATTGGAGGGCATACATACCCACTAATAGATGGGATAGATGGTGGGATATTTCACTAGCTGGAGCTTTCATTAGAGGTGCTAAGCTAATCCTAGTGATAAATGATATCACATATTGTATATTATAAAGTTTTATTTATAAATTGTGATATAATATATGGTCCTACTTTGTAAAGGCTTAAGCAGCATACCACATGTTTTAGCTAGTAGGTGAAGTGGTTGGTCCGTAGTATGGACACTTAATACATTGTATTTGAACAATTTACAGCTACTTCTACATGAAGTATATATAATTAAAAATATATATATACACAATACACAGCTATTATTAATTAGAAGACACATCAATGCTACTTCTGTTTAGATCATGTATATATACTAGATATAGACATTATTTCAAAGAGACTCATATAATATAGGAGTATCATTGAAATGTGAGTTGATCTTATTGTGGGTGTTTGTCTTATGTTTTGTTATGTGATGACAAATTTTGGATCAGATTGGTTGCAAATATTTGGCATGCACATATAAATATATTAATTTATATTATTGAAAATCAAAGGGTCGGTTGGGGGTATGGTCACACACACTCATTTGTACTACTATCTTCAATACATATACTGTATTTGCGATTGAGTATGTAATTTTGTGATTTGTTCATAGTGATTAAATTGTTCTAAGTTATAGCACCTGTTCTTATAAAGAGGACGGATAATTAAGATTGGGCCATATGTAGCTAATTACTCTTCTCGGTTGTATACTGTCAATACTCTATAATCGGTTTTTATTAAGTTAGGCTTTTATTAGGGTCGGATCAAGCTAGATAAATCGGTTACATGATTGGTTAGTACTAGGCCGGCATAAAGATGCATATATGCATGGGTTTTAATTTATGGGTGGTGGGACAAACAAGGTTGGTCCAAGTCGAGAAGGATTGGAATTGAACAAGTTTGAGGCTTTTATTTATCGAGCTACTCGTACAAGTAAAAAAGTAAGAAACAAAGAGAAGTTTATGTTTGTGGAGTGAAGCATACGGCAATACGTGATTTAGGTGCATGCATGGCAATAACTGCCAATAGCAGCAACTCAACAAGGCTGCTAGAAAACACTTGAGAAAGTTATTTGCCTGTCCTTCACCCTTTTTTTTTATTTTTTATTTTTTTTTTAGCAAAATTTCTGCGTATTGTTTATGTCTTCTCACCCCCTAGTGGTCATTTTATTAAAAATATGAAGTATATTATTTTAGTTAATCATACGTAGTCGTAATTTTTAAAAAAAAACATTGTAATCATATATACGCAATGTGTATAAAAATTAAAATTAATGCAATGTGTATATAGAAATTAAAATTAAGTGTACATGTTGATAGTTCTAAGAGAGTAGAGTTTAGGGTATTTTAGGTAATTTAAAATTTGAACACTAAAATTTCAATAAAGATGCATCGTGAATAAAATAAGCATCTCAATACACGATAGTATGCGTAAAGCTAATTATATGGTGACTTTCATTTGGGATTTTAATGTAAATATCCTTATGTGAACTTTATGAAAGTGTGGTATTTGATCTCTAATGTTTCTATCAAATTCTCTAATTCTTAGAAATTAGCTAGACTTCTACTTGTATTAGTTTTGAAAAGGTGATTGTTGTCTTGTTAATAATTATCAAATATTTAGCTCTAGTAGCTTATTAGGTTGATAAGTTGTTCATCCTACACTCAAATATAAAGTTATATTCTCTCAGACTCTCACTATAATCTACTCCATTGGTTTTTAAAAGTTTTTTCACTTGCCTTTTGCATGACCTTCCAAGGCTACAATGTTCGAAGTTCATATATTTGACTTTAATATCTCCATCTGCTTCTATGTGAAAATTATCAAAAATATAAAATTTTGAAAATTATATTGTGATAAATCTAATAATCCTCAATTTCTCATACTATAATAATCCTCAATTCCTCATACTATAAATTTTTACTTTTATGTAAATCATAAAATGCGCTCAAGACTTTTAGAAATTGAGGAAGTATGTTCAATGAAAAGTAGTACTACCTCTGATTTTTTTAGTTGCAACTTTGAAATATTTTATATCTCTCAAATGATTCCCCAAAGTTGTAACTAAAAAAAATCGGAGGCAGTATATTAGTTTGACGACCCAATATACTGTATATAAATCCCAATCATACTTCCTACCCTAAATGGCTATTGGCTATATCTTAGTTTACAGTGTAATGAAAGCCCAACATTTAGTTCATGGATCTTACTCTGAAGAACAATTTATGGCTTGTATAATTGTATGTTCAACCCAGCCCAAATCTTGAGCATCTACTATCAATGATTCTTCAACCTTTTCTCTCTCCTCCCTCTTCTTCCTGTCCAATTTCACCCAAATGTCCAGTACCCATCACCAAATAATCCATGAAAATCATCAAATCAATTCAAAACTTTAATTGAACCACAAATTATTCAAACTTTTCAAGAAAAATTTACCCAGAATCTATGGCTACTTCTTCTGCACTTTGTACTGTTTCTTTTCATTGTTCATCATCATCTTCTATAAGTAGTAAAACAACCATGTATTCTCTCCCTCCTTGTTCTTGTTCTTCTTCTCCAAATTCATGCCTCAAAACCCTCAATTTTTCACTCTCTTCACGATTTTCTCAAATGGGTTTGTGTACTTTTACTCCCTGGAATGGTCTGAAACACTTTGGCATCTCAATTTCAGCAAAACCTCAAAAAATTGGTAATTTTTTCTCATCTGGGTAATTGAATTTTTGTTGTTTAATGCTGTTTTTGGATGGAATTGTGCTTGATTTTATATGAATTTACTGAAATTGGAATGGTTTGAGTTGTAGGAAAGAGAGCCAAATGTAGAGGGAAGGCTGTTTATGCTTCATTGTTTGGTGTTGGAGCTCCTGAAGCTTTGGTGATTGGGGTTGTTGCTTTGTTGGTTTTTGGTCCTAAAGGACTTGCTGAGGTTAGTTACTTCTTCTTTTTTAGCTGGTTTCTTTCTTCAATTTTTCGAATTTTATGCAGTATGTTGCTTTTAATAGTAAATGGGATAATGGGTGATAGTTGGTTATGCTGATTGAATAGTAGTGTGGTTACTGTTATTGATTAAGTTGCTAGAGTAGACGAGCTTTGGAACATTGGTAATAGTCTGTGCTACTCGCAATTCCCAAATGGGTGTTGAAGAGAAGTTTTTGATGCATAATAGTCAGAAGAAATGGGGAGGTCTGATGAATATCTGATTGGGGATTGGAGAACAAATCTGCAGATAGCAGGGTGTTGGAGAGACAATGCGGTGACAGATTTTAATGAAATAAGGATAGTATTGTTTAAAGCTGGGCTACAATATGAGGTAGGCACTACTTTGATCTTATGGGGCTAGACATTTACGATACTCTTGGAGAATTGGAAGTAGATTTACAGTTTTTTTATTGCAACAACAACGCGAGGACTATAAGTACAATGGATGACATTCACTTTTTATTCACATCAATATATCATTATATGGTGAATTCCTAGTTGTTCAGTGGCGGGTTCAGAATCTGGATAAAAAAATTTGCAAAGTACTCAAGGCAATAAAATGGTTATAATAATTGCAGCGCGCCTTAGTGATCACTGATGAATGACACTGGTTGGCTCAGACTCCAAACTAAGCAAAAATTCCTAGAACCGCTGTAGTTATTAGTTTAGTCTGGCTTTGACGATTTTGAGTAGTGTCTAGTGTGTGTCTATAGAGAGTGTTTGTGATTGCAAGATAGTTTGCGATTTTATCATAGGGATAAGGGTGTTGTTACTACATAGTACCTTCAGTTTCACTGTTAGGTTCCCGTGGCCTTCTCACTTTTCAGCATGGGTATAGGTTTGCATGGCTTACTTTGGCAGTTTCTTCCTCAGATGATTCCCCTTCCCCCTTCCCTCCTTCCCCCAACCGGCCCTCCCAATAGATTTTGACTTATTTAAGGAGTGTGTTAGCTATTTTACGGTTTTACCTTTCCAAGTTGTAATAAATGTGCTCCTTGTGATTCCTTATCGAACTTAATTATTCTATCTTGTAGACCTCTATCTTAAGTTATTTTTATTCTACATGCTTGAATTTACTGTCAAGTTATTTACATGTATACATGCCTGCATTTACATTCCATTTGAGTATTGCTCTTATAGATTCTGACAGTGTATTATGACGTAATGCAGGTTGCTCGAAATCTGGGTAAAACCTTGCGTGCTTTTCAGCCTACCATTAGAGAGCTTCAGGTTCCTTTGAAATAATTATTTAGAGGCTTTGACTCTATCTCCTACTTGGTGATGTAGATTAATCTGTTATATCTCTCTATGTAGGATGTTTCTAGGGATTTCAAAAGCACCCTGGAGCGGGAGATTGGTCTTGATGATGATCCAATGAAAGTAAGACCTACATATGAATCAAACCCAGCGGATTTCACCCCAAATTCATCAATTTCCAGCACAGAGGAGTCTCAAACCGTGCCTATCTCTGACCCAAGTTAGTATACTGGCTTGTTTTGTGGTAGCTTTAGCCTTTTATTATTTTATCATACAGTAACTGAAGCTAAAGCAGCAAGCACCCTGGTTTCTGAAGCTTAAAAAAAGTTTTCGTGCTACTGTTACCTCGGCCATAAGCTAGCACATTGACCTCTTAATGTTTGTGACCAGTTGACCACCAAAAAGTAGCCATTTTTTTGCCCCCCCCCCCCCCCCCCCCCCTCTTTAAGGTTGAACACTCAATTGTCATCCTCTAAAAATTCTAAAGTTACTGGGCTCTTAGCCCTTGGTCTGAACTTTGATTCTTTGAACACAGGAAATACTTTAATTTTTAATTCTTGGATCATGAATAAAGCTGTTGTCAGAAGCCTTAACTGAGTAGATTTGACGCATCTTCCATCTCTACAAATAGTTAAGGACAGAGAGAGAGAGAGAGAGAGAGAGATTGCTTGAACAGAACTAGAAACCTTTCCTCCTTTTACCTTTATAGAATTACAAATTGATGAATTATGCACATTCAATACCTGTAGCATGAATGCTGATTGACACAATGAGAAAACTATTGAAAGCTGCATCAAGAAAGATGGGCCATACTTTTGCGTTCATCGCCCTCTTGAAAAAATCAATATTAGTATTGGATAGATTTTTGTGTATCATTATTGTTTTTTCATGTAAAAGTAAATTAGTGAATCTTCATCATAGTTTGACTCCCCTGCTTTTCTTTTTCTGCAGATGGTTCTCTGTCCAACAAAGCATATTCTAGTGAGGACTACTTAAGGATCACAGAGGAGCAGCTGAAAGCACAGCAGGAAGCCATGTCCTCTCCATCAGAAAGCCAGGTTGAGCCTGAGAGTCAGCCTCAAGGTTAATAATTTTCACTTTACTCCAAATCACTATTGTCTCCGGACTCCCCAATTATAAAATTATATAAAACTAAAAAGGGTGCTGACGGATTGTTGATACACAGCTTTACAGCAAGATGTCATGTCCTCTCCGTCGGAAGCCCAGATTGAACCTGAGAGTCAAGCTCAAGGTCTGTGCTTTCCAACTTACTCTCAGAGTAGTTGCTATCATCTCTTTCCCCCTTCATTCCCTCAAAACAAAGAAACGTTTTAATAGGGAAAAGTCACTGATGCTTTATCGATAACATATGCAGTTGTACAGCAAGAAGCTGCTTCATCTCCACCAGAAAACACAATTGAACCTCAGAGCCAACCTCAAGGTTTGTGTACTCAAATTTCACATTTTTCTTTTCCACCAACTACATCTCTCCCAAAAAAAAAAGAAAAAAATAGTTATGTTGACGCTTAATTGATTGGATTTCAGCTGTTGTTCAAGAAACGGCAACTGCAGCGCCTTCAGTCCAGAAATCCGAGATTGATTCATGAGCTATTCCTTGGGGTTGCTTAAATCCCACGATATGCATAAACATTTTCTTGCTGATCAGTGCATTTATTGATCTCAGCGGGGAACAGTGAGGCAGTCTGAGCACCAACATGTTCCTCTTGCAATTGGTTACTTTGTGCACTGGGAAGATAAATTTATGTACTGCTGGATGCTGAGCATATTAGACATTAGAGGAGTTAATGTTTTAACCAAATTTTGACCTTCTTGAGCTTTGTAAAACCAAAGGTGTTCTCATTTTGCCGCATCAGTCAGTGTTAGATAGCCAACTTGTTATTGTATCGATATACCATTCATCTTGTAAATGTTTGTTGTATTCTTTATGATGGAAGTTAGAAATGTAATGAAGAGAATAATGATGTTTAATAGGTTACAATCTAATATATTGTTTGAGATTGAGAAAGTTAAAGTTTGGAGTTTACTTTAACGAACTAACACAACTTGTCATCTAAGTTAGCTTTTTTCACTGCACTCTATTGCCCTATTGGCTATTATGATTCAGCATGAGATAATTGTGGTGGCTGAAATCAGAGGCTGTGACAGCGACTACATTTTAGCACAAATGGGAGACTACATTTTAGCACTTTAGTATGCTTAATAGCAACATAGCCTACAATTGTGGTACTCAAGGTCCATGGATCTTCCAAAGGTGCCTTCCTGTGCTTCTTCCTTTCCCCTTGAGCAACCTAAGAAAGTGAGTTAGGTTAGAGGCCAGTAGCTCTTTTCGGACTCCTCGAAATAGTGAATAAACCTACCACCTCCCCCAAAGAAGACAAAGATGTTGGAACTTTAGAGCCTATACTAGAGTATATATGGCTTGCCTACATCTATATCACCAATGCCCATGTCCCCAACTCCCACCTCCTCGACATGCTAAACCCGTGACTCATACGTATTCCACTTATCTCAAGATAGCGGTGAATCTTCAAATGTTATTTCATTATCAACTTACCTTATTTGAACTTTCTACAAACAAATTTATTGTGCAATAACAATGACTAAACTTATCTCATACAATTTCTATTATACACTCGGGTGTAAAATTATATCGGGATAACGGAGTGCAACAATTTCCTTTTCCTTTTATTATCTCATAATCAAATAAACAATCCTAATCAAATTTGTAAAATTATAAGTTTGTAAGTTTGTTTAAGTGGTGAAATTGAGGAAAGATGAAAGGGTTTATTTGGGGGAAGAGGAGGCTATTATTGGAAATGAGGAGTTAATTCCCCTCAAAAAATGGCGGGAAGAGGGTGAATATCCTAAGGTACAGTGCGAATCGTCCCCAATATTTGATCCAATTTCAAAATTAGGGCAAATTTTCTTAAACCCTAATACTACGCTAATCACATTTCCCCAAATTTCTGGGAAAAAAAAATGCTAAGAGGAAGAGAAAGTCTAAAGAGAATCATCGGAAAACGAAGGAGATTCCTCCCTAATCTCTCTCGCATCCTCTCTTCTTCTTCTTCCTCATCGTCGAATTCTCTGAAAGTTGAAAATGATGAAAAGTTCATAACCAATGATTCCGCAATTACAAAGGCGGAATCGAAGAAAATCGACGATGATTCAGAAGATGTAGTTTCTGCTAATGATTTCGTTACTTGTCCAGTTTGTAGCATTCAGATTCGCGGCGACGATCAATCCGTTAATTCACATCTTGGTCAGTCTGATTCTAGTCTAGATTTCTACTAATTAGATTTTTTTGTGTTGAAAATTGAATTTACAATTTATTATTTGGTTGAAATTATTTCTTGGATTTTGTTAAAATTAATTGGTATTGTCAGGTTTGAATTTTATGAAATGTAGTTAAAATTGAGTTGTTGTTGAGTTGGTTGATATGTGTACTAGTTTTAGTTGGCATTGGCAAAGATACAGCTTTTTGGCTTCTATTACTTCATTTGGCTTAGACTTGTTTGTAATTGTGTCATTCATTCTGACTTTAACATGATCACTTCAGATTTGTGTCTTGTTAGAGGGACTAAGCGAAAGCTGAGTCAACGCACTCTTCTTCAGTTCAGCTTCTGCTCGAAACTCAAAGATAGTAAGTGTGTGGATGAGGGAGTTCTTGCTGAAACTAATTTGATTCAAGACAGTGAACCCAAGAAGAATGATCTTCCCCAGTTGGCCAGCATTAGCAATGATAAAGTAACTTGTGCCATAAGTCAATGTGAAATGACTGGACTTGATGATGGATCCTCATTGAAGTCATCATTAGCTTTAGATTCTATTTCACAACAGGCAGATAATTCAAATAATATTGTTGATGATAGTACAAATGACATGGTTGATGCTTATTCTGTGGACCTTGAATCTGGAGCATCGAACTTTGATATGGAAGGAATTCTCAGGGAGCTATCTGGGATGGTTCTTAAGACATGCATTGTGGGTCGTAAGTATGTAGATGCAGCAGAAATTGTTTCTGGAGCTAGCATTTATTTTCTCAGAGACCCTACCAACATAAAAGATCCTAATGCTATCAAGGTTTATACCTACTATCTCTGTTTTCTTCTTTATTAAGCTTGTTTCGTTGCTAATTCTGGTATAGACAATGTCTGGTCCACTGAGGCCAGGTTGTTTCTCCAGATTCCGGCAGTGGAACAGTCCTAGGTTTTCTTCCTCGGGAATTAGCTCAGCATATGTCTCCTTTGATTGACAAGTACCAGATCGATTTCAAGGTAGTTTGTTACTAATCTATCTAATATTTTTGTTCTTTATTTTCTTCTGTTTCTCAATCCTACCCTCCCCCTTTTCAAGGACACAAACAATCATCTGCTTTGCTTATACCATGAATTCAATATCTTTCTTGCTAAGTTGGCTTTTTTATTTTTCATTCATTTTGGCTATTGCTGTATAAACCTTGTTTATTTTAAAATACTTTCTTTTTTCAAGTTTAGCATCTAAATTTTCAAAATGCGTCTTCTATGAAGATTGCTCACAACTGCTATTCGTGTTTTCAATGGTCATGTTTTTGGCCTAGACAAAAATTGCATTCTTTTTCCAAAAAAACCAATTTTTGTCACTAAATTTGCTCAAATTAAAAAAGCATCAATAACACCGTGATAAATATGATCTTGAGAAGTAAAGTAAGAATGGTGGAAATTTTGCAAATGGGGACATTATCTAGGTAGTATTTTTTGCCAAAGTTCTAAGAAAAAGATGGTGTTGGCCTCGTGCAAACACTGTTTAGAAGCTTGTTATGTAGTACTAGAAATGCCTATGATAACTCTAGTTTTTTCTAACTCCATTGTTGGCAGTATCCTTTTTCTGTTCTTTGCTCTCAATACGATAACTACTATGTTTGTCATATGTTATACTGCAGGGAGTGATCACTTCAGTCCCGAAAATTCCCCTGGATATTGTGCCCGTTGAGATAATGTGCCTAAATACACCATCTTGTAATGAAGTGGCAAAGGATGACATACCTATGTTGAATTCATCATGTATAAATATTTTTCGTCTGATGAAGTCTGGTGAGGTATGTCCACAGAGCCCCATAAAGTACCAGCAGAATTTTAGGCTCATGATTGAAGAGGCTTTAAGGGGAAATCTTTGTCTTTTCACAGATGCTGAGAAGTTATTCTTAGGTAGGCTGTTCCCTTTTACACTCAGCTAGTCAGCTTAACCTCCATATTTAACAGCTATGTCATATTTGTATCACTTGATTGTTTTGAATTAATGGTTCATTGCTACCAGATTCTTTCAGCTCAATGTCAGATGACAGCCAAAGACTTTTTGTACGACTCTACACAAGAAAAGGTTCCATCCATGTCACCATCTCTTCAAATTCCGTAGAATTCACAAAATGTAGACATCATTGCATTTGTATGTTTTTTGCAATTCTTTACCAGCATACATATAAAGCTTTGGGTAGTATAGAAGTTGCTGTCGAAACCAGGTTGACCATACCTTCATACATGCTTGTTGGGAAGCATACTCCTTGTGATACAAACTGATAAGAGTGCCAATGTGTGCTGTGATGCAGTGATGTTTTGATACATCTTATTTCGATTGTATACAAATTAGTTTTTCTGCTGTGCTTTCTGTTATGTTTATGGCTGTTGCATTGAAGATTGCCAGGGCTAAAAAATTTCTGAAAGGGGTTGAATACACTGTTTTCAGTTGCATTGGTGTTTCTCTTGTATCATATTTTTGTAAAGTTGCCTCTACAGCGTTCTGTGGCTTACACACCTAGTTTTTTTTTTTTTTTTTTTTTTTTCTTTCCCTTACATTCAGATTATCAAATAATGATAATACATACAAAGAATAGAAGTTTTTTTCCCCATCACTCCCTTGGCTTATCTTTTAATGCTTCAAAATAATACTTAATTGACATTGGGAGATGCAGTTGTTGATGCATGAATGAATGACATTCTGCAAACTGCAAACTAGTAATTCATATTTGGAATTTATAATAAAATTTTTCTTTCAGGACCATGGTTTCGCATATCTAGTCTTACATATCCAGAAATATTGGATTACCAACAAGCAGTTAATGAGCTGTCAGGTAAATTTTCATGTCAGCCTGTGCTTATGAGACGTGTATTTCTGGCTATCAAGATTGAATGGTGGATCTGTTGTATGATATTGTCCAACAGAAGCATCCTATGTTTGTTCTTTTGGCTATAAGAGTGAAGTTATTGACAATGTTCTGGAAGAACTCTTGCACATCCTTACAGTGAACGAGCTGTGTGAGATCTTGAAAATACTCAAGAAGGTACTCATTGTTTCCTTCTATTTATTAAATAATATTGAAAATGTTTGCTTTGATGCTTGATGATTTTATAGTTATTCTCCTTATCCTGGTTAATCCCGTAGTTTAATGGATTATACTCATCATTAACATTCCTATTGTCATAATTACACTTATTACTATATTCTATTCTGCCATTGCTTATGAAAATGTTTTACAAGAAGCTTAGCTTCCTTTGTTATCAGGATAAGATAAGGTGTGTTCTATTTGAGTCATTTCAATGCAAAATTATTCTAGGCCTGTGATGATAGTCCAGTGTTATTTTTGGCCTGCTATCTGCTATATTGTTTGATGAATTGTGTAATTATATTAATATCATGTTAATGCATAGATGTGTACTCCATAAATGTTCATCATGTTAATACTCTCCTCGAGTATAGAGGCAAGGTATACATGTTGGAGCATGATGGATGGATCTTTCTAAAGATTGGATGATTTCCTGATGAATGCTCCTAAAGCTATTTGACTTCTGATGACTGCATAGTAAGAGATATGCTGTGTGGACAGATACGGGCCAAACATTCAAAGATTAGATTTAATAGTCAGTGCAAAATAATTTTTGGTTGACCTAGATCTATTATTGCATCCTCTTGATGTGTTATTAGGGTAGCTTTTTTAATACAGTATTTTTAGCATTTTGAGCTTCCATTCAAGAAAGAAAAAGGTGGCTAACTCATGTCATGATTTGAAAGACCCTTCCCACCCTTGTGGGCTGTAGTAATTGGCTCGTGAGCATTTGTACCACTATTATTTTTTTTTGGTGAATTTTTTTTTTTTTTTTTTTGGTGAGAATTTGTACCACTATTATTAAGCTTGATTTTCCTAGAGAGAAGTCGATTTTATATTTGTTGCATTTTACACCCAAGAAAAACAAAAGAAAATAAATTAATGATTAGTTGGTGTACAGAGAGAACCTAATCATTGATTTATTATTTTTAATTTCAACCTGAAATTGAAAATCCTGACAAGGAATACTTTGGTATTCAACTGAAGACTTAAGCTAGATAACTAGACCATACCCTTAGCTGCTTCAGATCATGAGGATTTCACAGTATTCTTGTGAATTGTGATGATACTGTCTCTTTTTCCAATTCTCCATTTACCTCTTCTTGCTCCCACCAAAGAAAATTGTGATGCTTGCAGGATTTAAAAGAAGGGATAGGAAAAGGCATTGGGATTATAGTTTTTCTCATAGTTGGGCAATGTTATGTTTTGTGAATTGTGAAAGTTGTGCTTTCATTTGGACTCAGGATTCCAAAGTTGGCTTGAGGAAGAAGGAACTCATTGAATCACTTCATTCTTCATATAAAGATGGACTCTGGTATGATGATGAATATTCAACTTTGAAGGAATATATATATTTTTTAATCCATAATCTGTATGTGATGAGTGTCTTTATATGGTACTTATGCAGTCCACTCCTCCCAAATCTAATGATTGACAAAACTTCAACATGTGTTCGAATTTCATCGTTTGCTGAATCTCTTTTGTGGCGTGTTCAGGTGATGGCTAAGACATGCAAATAGTAGGCTCCTTTTTCTTTCTTTCTTTTGGCACTATTCTTCTTCCTCAATATTTCAGTTTTTTTATGCAGAGATTATTTTTCCTGGATGGAGAGCAGGATCTGTCTGCTTTCCTTCTAGTTGACTTGCGAATACTTAAGTATCCGGAGTACAAATGTACAATTTCCCATCCAGTATTTTCTGCCAGGAGTGATTTGCTTGCTTATGAAGAGGTTAACTTCTAGTCTATGCCATTAAATATTGTATACACATTTTCTTTTCCAACCAGGGTTTTGTTAGTGTAGGCCATTGAAGTTGCGCAAATCATGGACCAATCCCTTGACGAAGGCAACTTGAAACTGGTGCTAAAATGTATAGAGATAGCCGAATCGCAATTGTCAAACTATATTAGAATGAAAGATCAATCATTGCCTTTGGAATTTGAGGCTCCATTTCTTCAGTGCTTTTCTGCAGCGTGGGTCAATTCTAAAATAGTCTTGCTTGGTGTTTCCTTCCATGAACAAGAACGTAGGTATGTGTGCTTCAATTATCAATTGTTTCCTATGAATTGTGTGTGTGTAATCATCGGTTGAACATAATTTTAAATAGAAGGCAGTGCCCAACTGCACACATTGTAGGCTGTTTCGATGTGTAGGGAATATTTATTTGAATTGTTGAAGGGTGAAGAAGACTGCCATTCATGAACTTAAGATTCAGGCTTTTTTTTTCCCTTCTCGTTTAATTTACTCATTCAGCTATATGCAAGTCCTTGGGATTTTTAATGCATGTTTGTACTTTCTTAATAATTTGCTGAGTAGAAAGTAAGTGGTGCAATCAGCTCTTCTATGATATTCTGTATGTCATAATGTCCAATGTAGACAGTTGTATGTCAGTGGTGATATTTTGTGATGCTTTTAGAAGGTGATATAGCTGAAGTGAATTTTATTTATAGGTACCAAGACGCCATCAAATTATTGAAGCTGTTGCTCAACAGTTGTGCTTCTGATGGAAGAAGGGGTTACTGGACGTTAAGATTGTCAATCGATTTAGAGCACATGGGCTGTATTGAAGAGAGTCTCTGTGTTGCAGAAGATGGGGTACAGGACCCTTGGGTTCGTGCTGGCTCAAGAATGGCATTGCAGAGGCGGGTCATACGCTTGGGTAAGCCACCAAGGAGGTGGAAAGTCCCCAGCTATGCCGCTTCTGTCAAAAGCAAGATCACAGAGGTAGTTGTATAGAGATTTTAACATTTGTTAATTATAAGAGCTTAATATCAATAGAAATTGAACTAGAAGCATCATCTATCTACATAGGTCAATATCCAAGGTAGACCATTGAATGGAAAAGTAGGAATGAAGAGCAGGTTTTATGGTGAAGATGGTGAGCAATGTGGAGTAGAAGAGCTTGCTTTACAGTTCTATGCTGGAGAAGGTGGTGGCTGGCAGGGTGTTCATACAGAGAGTGGCTTTTGGCTGACTATTTATGGTCTTCTTATGTGGGATGTAATTTTTTCAGATGTACCAAATACCTTCCGCAATAAATTTCAGGTATAACAAATATTCATACACTAGTTTTTAGTTGTAATTGAAAGCAGGAGTAGAGCCATATTGCGAGTTATGGGGCATTAATTTGATTTTGAAAATTACATCTTATGAAATCTGGAAATTTTAAATTTTTTTTTTCCTTATAAAATTTACCACTTTACAATAGATTTTTTTGGGTGTTTTTTATACCCCAGCCTTTTCTCTTCTAGATCTGCCACATTATGAAAGTATTAGGGTGCTTGATTAGATAAGTATTATTTGTTTGCAGAATGCACCTTTAGACATGGACAGTGATAATTTCTATGTTGCCAGAAAGAGTATTATTGAACTTCACTTGCAGAAGATTCATGAGGGTATGGCTGAGGCTATCCTCATAATGTCATGGGAGTTGCATTTTGGAACTCTTTGCAGGGGTGTTAATTGGGAAAGGAATTCACTTTCCGAGCTTCGTGCAGCTGTTACATGCATTGGTGGGCCTTGCCTGGCAAATCTTTGTCGGCTTTTGTCTCAGGATTACCGTAGTTGGACTAGTGGAATGCCTGATCTACTGTTATGGCGCATTCATGGAGAGTACAAGGGTGAAGCAAAACTTGTTGAAGTCAAAGGCCCTAGAGATCGACTCTCTGAACAACAGCGAGCATGGTTGCTTACGTTGATGGATTGTGGCTTCACTGCAGAAGTCTGCAAAATAACACCTCCTGCAGTGACATGAAGATATGAAGTTGCTAACACAGGGACTAGAAATTCAGTGAATGGTGCCTCTATCTCAGAGCTTAATCTATTGCATTTCTGGTTCTGCTGAGGCTAAGCAGATATTTGAAGTTTTATAGAAGTTGGCCTTCACAGAGATCATCAAAGTGATGATTGTTGTGAACATCATTTCTGCACCAGCTTGAAGCGCGGGAAGGAAATGGAGCATACATCTTCCGTAACTTATAACTGTTATTTACTTATTTAGACAGTGTGGAGGGTTCACCTTTCACTTATCTTTGAACGTTGCTATAGTTACCCAGTGGGCTATCTATTCATATGAGCTTGAGTGTATATACAAAATGTAATTTGTATCTGCACTAATTTATTTATTTATTTATTTTTTTCAGCAATTGTAACCAATAAATAGGCCTCTCCTATATGCCAAATCATAATACTTATTATTGATTGTAATCTTTATGCTTAGACTAAAGTTTAAGCTTATTGTAAATACCAACTACTCTCTCGTCTCTTTTAAAAATTTATACATGTGGAATTTTTTTGTGTAGTTGAAGTATTAAATCGACAATAAACGGAGGAAGTAGTTAGTTGCTTAAAATCGTAGTGAGTGATGAGTATACAAAATTTGGGATTGTATCTCATCTAACATCACTACCCTTTGGGATTATCTCTACACCAACAAATGTAAAAATCATATGAAATCTTAAAGCCTAATTTTTTCGATATAAATTAGAGCATAAAATAAGGTTAATTACAAACATAATTAAATTTAATAAATAAATCTATATCTATACTATATATTAAAAGGCGTTCCTAAGAACGTCGATGTGCCAAGTAGTCCCTTTTTTTTATTGTGCCACATCATCTTTTCAATATATTGTGATGCCACATCATCGCTCAAACAACACATCAGTACATCACCCAACATTATTGAATTTAAAAAATAAGGATAAGGAGGATCGAACCCTCGACCTCGTATAACAACAATAGCCATTTCACCATCTTAGCCAATTATCAAGTATGTAATTAATATGTAAAAAAATTATATAAGTTCAAACAACAAGGTTCAATTAAGAAAAAAAATACTAAAAAAAAATACTCAATTTTAGTTTGACCTAAACTACAATTTTAAAAAGACTTAAAAAATATTATCGATTGCACGTCTACAACAGTAGCAACTCGGGGCAACGTTCGGGCTACTCACTAGTTATACTTCTAAAAGAAGTAACAAATAACAAGTTGAATTAATGGTTTATGTTAGTTGAAATATCTAAAAGAAATTGGTTGAGGGTAAATTAAAAATTTGGATTAATTAATAAAACAACTAGTGTTAACATACAAATACATGAATTTAAATCATAGTTAAATAAAAAAATGGTTAAATAAAAACACATAAGGTTTAAGTCGGGTTAGATAAAATAAAAGTTAGGTCGATTTGTGTTTTGAATAGTTTAGCTTGAACTAATAATTACTCGAGGAAATCAGGTCTGCTAATTCAACAACTTGGTGAAATTTTTTTAGTCAAAATGATTTCAAATATGATTTGGGTTGAGTGCAACTTAGGTTTTTTTTTTTTTTTTTTTTTTTTTTTTTTTGACACACCTAAATTTTTTTATAAAAAATTTAAAAAATTCGTGTCAAACTAGTTTTGTCTAAGTTATGAGTCAACTTTAACTTGAGTATACTTACTAATCGATTAGGCTAAACTTTGAGTCGGTTATATAGGATAGGTTTGAAACTAAGGTTTTTTGGGTCAATCCAATTAAAACCCGACTCAATGTCGCGTAAAATTTTCAGATCGGGTCAGTTTTAAAGATATTATGGCCGTGTCATTAATATTTTTCCAGATCTTTATTTTCTTTTTAACTCGTTTGATGTATTTTACGTTTGCGCTGCCTCGCTGCACTTCTTCTCCCCTCTCTCTCCTCCATTGAAGCATACTCTGAATTCTCCATTGAAGCGGCTTCTGAGCTTTCTCTCCTCCATTGAACCAGCTTCTCTTCTGAGGTAAGATTTATTTTTAATTTTCGAATATCAATTTCACAATCTTGTGTTAACCTATAATTTAATTGACAGTATTGTCAATTTAGGGTTCTACTAATGTGGATTATTGAACTATTGATTATATATACTCGAAGAATTAAACCTAATTATTGGAGCCTAGTTTGATAATCGAGTGAACTTTGCTTGCTAATGTGTTGCAGGCTTTGGTTTATACTGTATAACTCTTTAATGTCAAGACGAAACCATGAAAATGGACCTTTTCTTGATTAGGGATGGGCCTGAACAATTAGGGTTTTAATTTTCGTTGCATTCATAGCTAGTGTGATTAATTGTAATGATTTATAAAGCAAGGGAAGAGAAATGGAGTTATGGTTTACTTTTTCTCTGGTGATTTTGGGACTGGGGCGGGGCAGGGCGGGGCAGGGGAGGGCAAGTGACAAGTTAAAATCTTTCGGGTTGTCGGTTTTTGTGAGGACATTTCTTCATTTGGTGATTGACTTGCTGCAATTTTATTTTCTTGTGAGGACTTCCCTTAATTTTTGTTTCTTGATTCTATGTATTTTCTTATAGATTGATAGGAGCAAATCAAGAAACGGAGTCAGAGATCATTGTTAAGAATTTGGTTAGTAATTGGTGATGGATTCACCGGAGAGGAGTCGAAATTATGCTAAAAGGGAAACGGAGGATAGTGTGGATGGGAAGAAGGAGATAGGTGGTGATGAAGAGGAATGGGAGGGGAATGGAAAAAGGAGGCATAGGTTAAGCAGCAAATCAAGAAGAGCTAGTAATGGAGAAGATGTTGATGGATGGGATAGTAGTGGGAGGAGGAAGAGCTCTGGAGATAGAAATGAGAGTAGGAGGATGTCAGGCGGATCCACCAGAGGGGATGTCGATGAAGGTGATTATGATGTAAAGAAGGATTCAAGCTCCAAGCTGGTAAGGAAGAAGCAGGAGGTCAGTGCTTTGGAAAAATTGAGCAATTGGTATCAGGATGGGGATTTAGAAAACAGGCACGATGCAGGAGATAAGTCTGGAACTAGAAGCCATGCTAGAAGTGATGATAATGAACGCGTGTTAAGGAAAACAACTTCAAAATTCTCTGATCATGAAGGCTCTCATAGGAGTAGTAGAAGCAGGGACGAAAGAGCTCGTGACGGGGAGGATGAAAAGGCACTGGAAAAAGATTCATATCACTCAGAAAGGAAAGAAATCAGTCGAGAGAAGGGGCACGGCTTTACTGAAGAGGTAAAGAACAGGAGAAGATGGGATGACTCTGATGCATCCATGAAAGCTGAGGACAGTAGTTTTTTGGGTAAAATTGAAGTAAAAGGTGGGACAGTGTCTGAATCTAAGCATGATTCCTCTCGTGAAAGGAGCGCATCCACTAGACTTGATACAGGCGAAGGTAAAGAGAGAGTGTTGGAGTCAACCAGTGACAAGAGTAAATCCTACAGCAAGGAGGAAAGGAGGATTGATTCAGATAGGTCCAAGAGCAGACGATCAGATGTTGCAGAAGACGATAGCAAAACTAGTTCTTTAAGTCGTGAAGATAAAATTGGTAAGGAGAAAAGTGATAGACATAAGGAGCTGAAAACTTCTGGTCGTGAAGCTGTAGATAGCCGAGATAGGTCATCTAATCTGGAAGAGGATGTCAATCCCTGGATGAGGGACAAAATTGCAAGAGAGGGTGGGCATTCTCGGCGGTCAAGAAGCCCTGAGAGAAGTGGTCGGCATCGCCATGAGTTGGATAACTCTGAGATGGAATATGATAGAGGCAGCAGTTTGAAGCGCAAAGATTTAGAGAAGGATAATTTTAGAGGAGATGATAGAGCAAAAGCCAGAGATAATAGTTGGAGCGACAGGAATAGGGAAAGGGAAGGCTCCAGAGAAGGTTGGAAAAGAAGGCAGCAGCCTAATAATGACAGGGATATGGATTTAGTTCATGATCGCGACTTGCCCAGACGTGGTCGTGATAGGATGGATAATGATAGGGGTCTAGGTAGAGCTGGGAATAGAAAAGATGGGAGGAGCGAAGCTGTCAAGGCCTCTTCGAATTTTGGAATTTCAACTGAGAACTATGATGTTATAGAGATACAACCTAAGCCTCTTGACTATGGAAGAGACGATCCTGGATCTGGTTTTTCTAGGAGAACAGAAGCCGTTCCACTGCATGATCCAAAATCAAATATGCCTGATGAATGGGGACATTCACAAGATGATCGACGTAGGGCTGATGCAGATGGGGCAACTGCTGCTGATTCAAGTGTAAAGTACGTGGATGAAGCTGCATCTTCACAAGATCAAAATGCATGGAGGGATGATGCTGATGGTAGGCAAGGGAGACCAAGGGGCTCACAAGGTTCATCTGCCCGACCTTCTGCTAGCCAAAGTTCTGGTGGTGGTTCTCAGCCTCCTAATAGCAATCAAGAGCCAAGTAGCTTTGGCAGAATGATGCAGCAGGGTCCTAAAGGCAATAGGCCGGGTAGAGGAGGTCGAATCAGGCCTCCTGGAAGAGACAACCAGCAGGTCAACATTCCAGTGCCCTTGATGGGGTCTCCCTTTGGACATCTAGGTATGCCACCACCTGGTCCAATGCAGCCCATGAACCCTGGTTTATCCCCTGGTCCAGGTCCTCCAGTTCCCCCTGGCATGTTTGTTTCACCATTTTCTCCACCAGTTGTTTGGTCTGGTGGTCGGGGTGTTGATATGAGCATGTTGCCTGTGTCCCCTGGTGTTTCCTCACTTCCTCCTGGGCCACCTGGACAGCGATATCCGCCAAATATGGGTGCTCCTCCAAATCCTGGCATGTTTTTCAATCAACCAGGCCAAGGAAGAGGAGTGCCTCCTGGTGCATCTGGCCCAGGGTTTAATGCCATTGTGCCTGTTGGTCGTGGGAATTCAAATGATAAAAGCTCTGGTGGATGGGTTCCCTCTAAAAGCGGTGGGCCTCCAGGTAAGGGGCCATCTAGAGGAGAGCAAAATGATTACTCGCAAAATTTTGTAGACACTGGATTGCGGCCCCAAAATTTTATTCGAGAACTGGAACTTACTAATGTTGAGGATTATCCAAAGCTTCGGGAGCTTATACAAAAGAAGGATGAAATTGTTTCAAAAGCATCTACTCCTCCCATGTATCATAAATGTGATCTTCGTGAGTTTGTTTTGTCTCCAGAGTTTTTTGGGACCAAGTTTGATGTTATTCTTGTAGACCCACCCTGGGAGGAATATGTTCATCGAGCACCTGGTGTGACAGACCACATGGATTACTGGACATTTGAAGAGATAATGAATCTAAAAATTGAGGTAATTTTCCATACATGTTTATTTACGTATCCCCTTCATCCAAAAATAGTTGTCACATTGTCTTTTCCCCTCATTAGCAATGATATATTACTGTAGTAATTTGAAAATGTGTCCAATAAAGATAGTTTCACCATTCCAAACTCTCTCCACATCCAATCTAAGTAGGGGCATCGTGTGAATTACCTCATGAATCAGTCTGCCCTTTGCTGGCGCATCAGATTATGTACACATAGTGGGTTTTTTTATTCTGACAGGTATTTTGTATTGATAATATAAATGACATGGAACAAGATAAGTAAGTGGACAATAAAATGAAATTGATGACATTCTATTTAGAAAAGGTAACTATTGTTTTTGAACACTCCAAAATTGTGTTTACTAAATCTGTGCTGTGGATTGACAAACATTGTTAATGGCTTGTTTGTATGTTGGCCCAAATCTTTAACACTTTATTAATGTTTTGCAGGCAATTGCAGACACACCATCTTTTATATTTCTTTGGGTGGGTGATGGTGTGGGCCTTGAGCAAGGGCGACAGTGTCTCAAGAAGGTAAGTGAGAGGAGCCATTCTTTTGGTTTTGAGGCTGTACAGAAATTAATGTTTACTCTTCTTGTTTCTTTCTCCATTTGTATAATCAGTGGGGCTTTAGGAGGTGCGAAGATATATGTTGGGTAAAGACAAACAAAAACACAGCAACTCCAGCTTTGCGACATGATTCTCATACCTTATTCCAGCACACTAAGGTTAGTCATATTCTCGTCTTGATAAGTTGATATCATTTTAGTGGAATTGTTTGTGCCCTAAAACTGTGCTATGAATCATGGTGAAGGAACACTGTCTAATGGGCATAAAGGGAACTGTTCGCCGCAGTACTGATGGGCATATAATCCATGCCAATATAGATACTGATGTGATTATCGCGGAGGAACCTCCTTATGGTATGCTGATTTTTTTACCCATTCCTTATGGTATCAACTATGACCTTATGAAATTTTATTTTAGTTTGCTAGACAATCAGACGCTGATTTTAGGAAGGTATCTGCATCTACATGTTTTAACTTTATTAACGTATTCTATAGAAGCAGATGTGGAGGACTCTCTTTCTGAAAGGTTTCGTTTTGCTTGTGTTGACAACAGGAATTTTGTTTATATTTGTTTTTACGTGCACCTATGCTCGATTGAGAGCTACTTCTATATATCTTTTGATTAAGTTATTGACAAGGACTTAACGAGGGTCTGGTCATCAATTTTTATGTAGGTTCCACAGCTAAGCCTGATGAAATGTATCGGATTATTGAGCATTTTGCTCTTGGTCGTAGAAGGATTGAGCTCTTTGGTGAAGATCACAATATCCGATCAGGATGGCTGACAGTTGGAAAGGAACTATCTTCGTCAAACTTTAATACTGAGGTCAAGTGCTTGAACTATAAAGCGCAATTTCATTCTGAATATTTATGTGCATACACACACACAGGGAGAGGAACCTAGGTGCTTTCCCCATTCCATTTTCCAATCCAAATTTAAAAGATAAGGAGATGTAGAGCAAGGATTTTCCAGGGTCAATGGTATCATCTAATTTAGCAAGAAATGACAAGCGCTTCAATTGTTGCAGTAATTTTAGGAAACTATTGAATTCTTATTCCCTAGCTATTGATTTCTAGGCTTTACCATAGGTAGACATTAGTATTATGAAGCATGGATGGTTTCTAAAATTTGCACATACAGTTAATTTGTATCTAAATGTACATTAGGAAGATTAAAAGCCAACCCCCCTCTGTAGGTAAGGGCATTGGTGAATAAATTCCGATCTTTGTGTGGTGATTGGTGATAAGGAATGTGTTAAATGTCTGGGGTGTGCCTTGTGGTTGCATTAGGATTTCTGTAGGATTTTTTTGACATTTGAAGTATTAACACTTAAGTATTCTTGTGACATGAGACTCTAGTAAGTATAACATAGCTTTTACATCATTATTAGATGTATTTAGTTATTTGGTGGAAACAGACAGTTGAAGGCTAGTTTTTTTTTTTGTTTATTCTTGGGTTGTTCTCTTTAGTTCAATTTGAAGGCTAGTTTCTCACCTGATAAGAGGTTTGGACAAGTTTTTTTTTTATGTTTATTCTTGGGTTGTTCTCTTTAGTTCTGGCCATATAGTGGAATTTTCTTGTATTTTTCTTTGGTTGAAATTTCATTAGTATCACTAGTATTCTTGAAATTCGACATCTTTTTTTTGGTATAGTGGGTGGACGGGTAGTGGTGCAATTCTGGTGAGGGGGGATTGTGTTGTGTCTGCTAATACCTTCCTAGTGCTAAGAGGTACCAGTAGTAGGCAGCTTGTTGGTCCCAACTGAGTCACTTTTGTATGAAATGCCCCTTAAATTAAGATGTATTCTGTTTCAGTAGACTGCTTGTCAGGTCCTAAAACTTCATCTTCTTTTGCGTTGCTTGTCTCTAAAAGTAAGTTTTCCTTACGTTTTATGTACAGAGTATAAAAAAAGATAGAATTTCTGTTTCCCAACCTAACTTACCTAAGGGACTAGAGGGGGAGTAGCCAGACATCATACTACCTCCGGTTTCAATTATCTGCAACAAAGGAATATTTTATATCTCACAAATAATACCCCTTTGTTGCAGATAATTGAAACCGGAGGTAGTATCTTGGTCTCTGATTATGGAAGTTATTAAAATTAGGTCTTTGTTCTCTGTCCATGCAAAGTACTGAGTTAGTTCATGGGCTCTTTTGTAGGCATATACAAGGACCTTTTCGGACAAGGAAGGGAAGGTTTGGCAGGGTGGGGGAGGAAGGAATCCACCACCAGATGCACCTCATCTTGTCCAGACAACACCTGAAATTGAGGCCCTTCGACCCAAGTCACCTATGAAGAATCAGCAGCAAATGCAGCAACAGCAGTCTAACTCCATTTCTCTTACAACAGCAAATTCCAACGGCAGAAGAGCCACAGGAAATTCTCCTCAAAATCTGACAGCTTTTAGCCTTAATCAGGAAGCTTCTAGTTCAAACCATCCTCCACCCTGGGCTCCCCCAATGGAGGGCTTCAAAGGTCCTAACGAGAATGCTTTCGACATGTATGGTTATAACATGCATCCGATGCCGCCAAATGGGGAGTTTCTTGATTTTGAAGCTCAGAGGATGATGAATATGATGTAACGAGGTCCTGGTCATCTCTTAGAGAGTAATCAACAGCCAAGTGCTTATTTTTTCTTATCACAATAGGCTGTGAAAGCAAATGCTTGTTGAGGAACAAAGGTATGAAGCAGATCATGAGATCAGTGAGTAGACATGTCTCTCAAAGGAAATGTATCATTAGCTTTAGCAATTGTTATTGGGTGATCTTAGAAGCAGGGGCATAATGCTGCTTTCATGATAGTAATAAAGGATTCATGCATGCTAAAGTCAAAGCATGGTGAAACTGAGTAGAAGAGGAATATGAAGAAGCTGCTCAAGTCGGTATCTTCAAAGACATTGTAGTATGGAGCTGCACAGTTCACTGTACACTATTCACCAGATTCTTATTGCTACTCAAATGGAACAGGCTATGGAGGTGGATCAACAGCGCCGAGTATCAGAACCAAGATAGAACTGTAATCTAAAGCGCTCTTGAGTGTTTTCTCAAGTCAATTTCTATGTGAACTCTTGGTAATTCATTTATGTAAGAATATGCAATTTTGGCTCGGTTGTGTTGTAATATGTTCAAACAATTTTGCCTTTAATTTCTCTCATAATTCTTCTCTCAGCCAAGATAATTGGATGGGACTCAGCTACATGTGGTAAAGTTCTGCCATGTGTATTACTATTTTCCACTTTTTAGAGAATCAAAACTCATGGTATAATTTTATACCATAGTGTAAAAACTCATCAAAACCCTGTAAATTTTTACTACATTGGTGGTATGAAACTATACCATTTGGAGAAAGTATATTGTATTGTGATATATATGATGTGGATGAGTGAGAAAGTGGTAGAGAGAGGAGAGGGGGAGGTATAAGTTTTTGTACTATGAGTGATGATGGTTGAGTTTGTTATCGTCCAATTTAACCCGGCTTTCGTCCCTATTGCGTTACATATTCGCTTGTTCTATAGGCTGTTAATGGTGAAATTGGTAATGAAATTGCATTACATATTCGCTTGTTCTATAAGTCATGTGATTTTTTCATTATTAGTTTGAAGATGAAACTTCAATTTTAATCTATCTCGTCGCTTTTAAGATGTTGTGTCCTGTACTCCACAATATTGGTGAACACATTTTTTGTTCTGAATTGCGGAAATGTATGGCTTCACAATATTGGCAATATTATTTGCAAAAATTTTGGGAAAAATTAAACAATAAATCCACATATTATAATTCCAAAGATTTAACTACTTGTAATACAAATTTATTCAACATGTCTTCATCATAAAAATAACTAAATCATAAACAATGTACCTATACAGATATAAAAGACTTAACAATTTATCAACCAAACTAGATAACTCAAATTAATTTTTATAAAATAAAATAAAAAAGAAAAAAAGGATACATTTCTTTAGAAACACATTCCAATTATATAGAACTCTAAAACACCAATAGAAATTAAAATCTTAGAACTAATATCCTTATTTTAAAGGCTCCTAAAGACAAGAAAAATGGAGCTAGGCAAAAGTCAAAAGGCTTTTCCACTATCAATTGTCCATTGTTTTTGCCTAACACCATTTTTGTTGTAGCCTTCTTTACATCAAATAATACCAATTCACATACATAAAAATAAAACTTGTATCTTAATATAATTAAAACATCAAATTACCAACATTATTTCTTTGATGATCAAACAATCAATTTAAACCACTTCACCATCCATCAAGAACTTCTTATCCCTTTCCAAATTATCCATTGCCTTAGTTTCCAAACTAATCTCCACATCAATCCCTTTCCCTCCATCCTTCTCCGGGTACAAATAAACCATCCCATCAAACCGGTTATTCGCCCCGCTTCTAACCCGCTCGGGTTTTCCGAACCCAAAATCGACATCGTAAACCTTAAACCGCGGCGAGCTGCCGACGGCCACACAATTCATCCCGGCATCCTTGTATTGGAAAATAATAGGCTTATCCTCCCACTCCTTGCACCTCTTATCTATCGCGGCATTGTCGTGTGCCCCAATCGCCGCCTTGACCATCCCGGCGGCGAACTCCGGCGGGTGGCCGAGCAATAATCCGGCGGCAGTTCCGGTGAAGATCGCCTGAATCAGGTTGCCGAAGTAACTTTCCGGCATCGGTGGGTCCACCCGTTTCCGGCAGTCAGCAAAGATGGTGAACACAGTAGGCTCCTCAGGTTTGAGCTCACGCGCCTCCGTGACCGCCCGCCATAGGTGGGAGGACAAAGCCTGGAAGGTGGAGAAAGGCGGTCCAGCCGGGGCGGTGGTCCCATTAGTGGGCCCAACAGCATTATGGGCCGCCTTAATTTTCTCAATCGCGGCACCCGAGAACTTAAAAAGCTTCTCGCGAAGCTTCGGCGCAGCAGCGGCAGTGGTGGTGAGATCAGGCTGCGGCGGCGCGTCAGGAATTTCAAGGCTGACGCGCGTGGGACGGACCTTGACACGGTCCAAGACAGGAAGTTTAGAGATTGATTGGGCCCCATTGCAAAGTTCGGCCCATGAACTCATGAAGTGCCAAGTAGCGGACCCATCTAGTACAGCATGGTTAAATGCAAGCCCAATAGCGAGCCCATCACCAAGCTTGGTAAACTGTTACATCACAAAAGTAGGAGAGAGAAAATGAGTCCAGTGGGCCTTTTGATATTAAGCTTTTCATAAATATGGAAAAATTTAAACCACAAATTTTTTTTTTTTTTTTTTTTTGGCCAATTAATTTTTGACCGAAAAGTTAGGCAGGAATATTATTGCAAACCAAATTACTCCGTATCAATTTCAAAAAAAAAAAAAAAAAAAAAAAAATTACTCCGTATCAATCTATGAACGACAAAGTTGAGCCGTTATTGTTGTTGTGTTATTATACTTGTTACCATCATAATCACGCAAATCCTCCTATATTTATCTTTTATAAGCTTGATTTTTACCTTAAAAAAAATTGTGTCAATTTAAGCCTGACCTCAAGCTTTATCCATATTTGTTCTATTTGGACATTCTTCCCTATAGTACAATTGTACAATCAAAAGATTTCTGACCTAATAATTAAAATGATCAATACTAGGGAAACATTTTTCTCAGTTTATAAGTTTGGTGAAGAATATAAGGAGACAAAAAATTGACAAGTATGTAAGAAATTTGACAAATTTTGACTAGCAAGAACTATCTACCAACAAGTAAAACAACAATTAATAGACAGAAGTCTTATTAGTAATCTATACTTTTATAGTTTTATACTTTTATTATTTTTGTGGGTTGATGAATCGATCTCCGAATAATTTATTTAATTTAATCAATTATATACAAGTATTATTGTAAAGCAAAATTAATCAATTATTTGATATGAATATCAATTTACTTTTAAAAAAATGTTTTATGACTATGACTACGACAATGAGGACAAGTCCTCCTCAACCACGGCCATTACTTTCTATTTCCAAGACTAGAAAGACAGCTAACGTTATTTATCATGCATGTGAAGCCAAGTATATAGATATGGCAATATTTGTATACTAATATTAGTATATATACTGTATATATTTAAATAATAAGTAGACTTGATGCATTTATTTAATTATTTGAAAAATCAGACATTCTTAATAGTATTTACATATAGTCAAGCTAGGAACCTAGCTTGTAATATGGGTTTGAAATTAAAAAACGTTATAATTTCAAATTTTAAAATAAAAATACGCTTTTCAGCTCATAACGACTCCAATTGGTCGAAATAATATTTATATGTGTGTGCGCGAACATGAAAATGTTCACGAGAGTAATATGCATGTAATGTAGTCAAAGAGGTGAACATTAATTTGCTTATCAGAATAAAATTACTAGCACCCCTATATGATCTTGGTGACAAATCTTACAATAATGGGAAAAAAAAAAATTACACAAAATCTAGAATTAAATTACCAAAATGAAGAACAAAAATGTATCCAATTGGTGAATTCGGACCCACTGAAATCAATACCCACATCTAAATGTTGTGGCTAACTATATGATCCAAGTAAATGCTTGCCAAAAAAAAAAAAAAAAAAAGAAAAAGAAAGTAAATGCTTGGTCTGACTTTCAAACCCTTTATTTTTTTATTTATTTTCATAAGTTTAGACCTTGTGTTCAACCACCCATAGTAATAAGAAAATACTAACCACTTGTGTCAAAAAAAAAAAAATAAAATAAAATAAAATACTAACCATGCATAAATTTTACTGAAGAATTGTACAACGTGGCTTGTGAGCCAAAAAGAAGGGCATTTATATTTGAAAGAAAGATGTACCAAAACTACTATATAGATCAAATCAAACCCTACTTCATTTTACATGTCAGTGAACACCCCTCCCCTAGAAAGTATCTATCCAGAGTGTTCCCCGATGATAAAAAATAACCTGTCAATAATATATTAGTATAGATATAGATAACTCCGATAAGAATTAACGTTACTTGATACATGTGACATGCGAGTAAATGAATAATATACGAGTTAAAAATATTTAAAAGATGATTTATTACCTGAATAGCTAAGAGGGGACGTTGAAGACCCTCCAAATTAAGGATACCATTGTAAGGAACCAAATCTTTCATAAAGGTAAACTCATCTTTTGATGATAATTCATCAACATTAACCATGACACCATCATGATTAACATCAACAATGGCATCTAAAACTTCAACACCTTCCATATCATCATCATACATGACTTTAAACACACCATCATCATCTCTTCCTAATTTACCAGCTAATTGGTAAAACTCTTCCAAAACAACACTCAAACCTTCCTTCAATTTCTTCACAATTTCTTCAAAATCATCACTATTTGCTTTGTAAATCAACAACTTTTGGTTGTAGAAAAAACCCAAGTAAGGAAGATCAAATGTGATCAATTGACATTCCCTTCTTCCTATCTTCTTTTTGGGTTGAACATGAGTTGTTTGAGTGATTTTCACCTTAATTGATGAATCTAAATCTAAGTTTTTCTCCTTAATTCCATTTTCCATGGTTAAAATTTCTTTTTGGTGGGTTTTTTTTGTAGGAAATTAAGAAACAAAAGGGTTGAATTCAAGCTAAGAATAAATTAGAAATTATAAGATGAATAAGTTATGAATTAAAAAATGGAGGTGAATTTTATAGAGGAGAATTTCATAGCTTATAGTTGGCTCAAGGGGGGGTGGCATTAAATGGGTAATCACAGGGGTAGCTGTGGGAACATTAAATTTCTTACTTCTCGTTTCTATACTATGTGCCTTTTTTGGGTGGGGAAGTTTAGTGTACATGCTTAATTGTTGCTATTTTCATGTTTTATTTTAAGGGTGAAACTTTGTGTTAATTTCAATTTTTGATATTTTTAGGTTTGAGGCTTGGGTTAACTCTTATTAATAGTGTTGGAAAATATACCATTTAAAATGTTTATTTTCTTATTTGCTCTTAATCTCTTATTAATGTTAATTGCCTCTTTTTTAAAACTCTTAAATATATTTGTTTAAATAATTTTCCTCATTAATCCTACTTACAAGTCAATAACTAAAGTTATAATATACGGCTAAATCAAAAAAGCTTTCCTGACGTAACTACTAACTAGTTATGACGCACATTGTGCGCGTTCGCTTAGCTACCTTAGTATTAAGTAAAAATTGTGATAAACAGTACAATTCAAAATCTATGCGATGAAATAATTGATGAATGTGCAATTAGTGTAGCTATATATTTGTATCTCCAATATATTTTTGAAAACATACTTTTATGTATACAATTTTTTTTTAGAAACTTTTGGATATACAATTTGTATTGCATATATTATGATTTGTTGTAGTATATAGTGTAATGTACAATTGGAGAATTAAATCTTGATATGTTTTGAGCAACAATCACAAAGACCAGCTCAATGGTCCTATAACCTCAGCTCAATGCAACGTAATTAAACAAGGTATGTTGAATTTTACCTCTATGCAACTTAATTAACAAGGCATGTTGAATTTAACCAGGCCACTATGCAATGTAATTATTAAGCCATGTTGAATTTAACCTTTGTGCAACTTTATTAAGGAGGCATGCATGTTGAATTTGCAACGTAATTAACAAGGTAGTTTGAATTTAGTTTTGACAATTTCAGCTATTTGTTGAGCAGTGGACAGCTGCGGGCCTCTTTCTGTCATCTGAAGATCTTGCTCGTGCTGCTAATGCTACTCCTTTTATTTCTTCTTTCTTTCAATTTCTAGTTCACAAACTTATGTCTGTTTTTTTCTTTAGTTGCTTAGCTAAGATTCTAAGGCATGGTAATTTTCTCCCTTACGCAGCCTGGTTTCTTGATTTGCTTTCTTCCTTTCGTTTTCTCTGGTTAGTGCAGGTTACCCTGTACCCCCTTTTGAATTATGGTTCTCAGGGATGCTCCTTAATCACCCCTATGTAATATAATTTCGCCTCTTTTATTTAAAAAAAAAAGTTGAGCAGTGGACAAGAATACAACATCAATATAAGCCTATATAGCCATATAAAGTAGGCTCTAAGCTAGTAATGGAACATATGATCGTTTTGCATTGTAATGGATCAACCTAATTAATTAGAATAATGCAATGTCGTTATGTATTGTATCATTAGTCAATTACATTGTATTCTAAATTTCTATTTTTAGAAGAATCAAGAATTACTACGTGATAAGAGCATATGAAAAGATATAATTGTAACCGATGACTTTTATAATCACATTATTTTCCGATGACTTTTATAATCACATTTTTACCTTCATCTGTCTTATACTCTTATGATATGAGACTGGTTCACACTAGTATGTACATACGTACCAGTCGATGATTAGGTGTGAATATCGTCCACCCTGTCAAGGAAGAGAATGTGTGACACTTTTTGATGGAGTAAAGTGATAGTAACTGTCAGTCATGCATGCATGGGATGGGAAGTGAACTGTGGAAGATTTGGTGTATAGTTATGAAGTAATACGATGTATGGTGTATAGAATGCTACGTCTTACGAGTACACCAATTCAACACCACAAACTCAACTAACTTTGGAGGTGCCAATTAACTTCACCCGGCCCGTTTATTAAAGACGGTGATTAATTCTAATATACGGGCCCCATTTTATTTAACGGTTGCCATCCCTTACTGTTTTGACCTTCTCAGCCCATACTAGACTCAATTTGGGTCGGGCTAAATTATTATTGCCTCCATATTCTGTCAAATCTTTGCATCTTAATTCGGGTAATCAATTAAGTGGAATCGGCTATATGAATCAAAAATTCAAAAGTAATTATTCCATATAACAATCAACAAAAAAATTTCTCCTCCATCCCTTACGATTCTTAGCAACAAAAAATAGGATGATTTAAGAGTTCAAACATAACCATATAATGAGTACTCCCTCCGTGTTTTAATAAGTGTTACTGTTGACACCGAAATTTTGTTAATTATTAGATGTAAGATCTATGTAAATAAGGAGATAATATCAAAAAATATAAGATATTTATCTTCAGAATCTCATAGATTATTATCTTTTACTCTACGACACTCTATATAAAGAGGGTCGTATCTAGGGTTTAATTAGGCTAAGATGGAACAAGTCACAAAGACCCCATCTCCTCCCTACTACCAAATATAGTAGGTCCATAGTATGGAATAAGCCGACAAGGCCCCCTACTATAAACAAATATCAAAGCCCTAGCCCTTTGGAGAGAGGAATCAAGAGATCTACGGGAGTTTTTACCCACAAATTATCAATGAAATAATTGTTCTCGTATATTTTTCTGCTTCTTTATTTATATATTGCAGGTTTGAATTTTTATGGTTTACAGTTACATTTTGACTTTTTTCACTATTCACATAATGACTTTGACTTGATTATTTTACTAATATATTAAAAACAATTGTTATAGCATAAGACATTATTGGATTCATTATAATGTATATATATTATAAAATTTCTTATGATTTTATTAACACATAATTAGATAAATTAATGGTCAAAGTCGTGTCTCGGCATGGGTGTTTGGTCATAATATAACACTTATTAAAGCACGGAGGGAGTAACCAAAAAACCTCACTCAATGTGGCAATGGTGATCTTGTAACATATATATCTGATAGCTTATGTATTATATGGACAAGGTACCAACATAATAAAATTTACAAAAAAAAAAAAAAAAAAAGGTTTGCATGAACCTGCGTTTGATATTCTATTACTTGTACTATTCAATGATACTTTATTAGTTAGGGCCTGTTCACATTTATTGAACTGAGCTGAACTGAACTGAACTAATTGGACCTGAATTGAACTGAGCTGAACTAAAATGAAATGAATATTTTATGAGAAAAGGAAAATAGGAGTTGGACTGAATTGAACCGAACTGAACTGAACTAAAATAAACCAAACTGAAATTAAGCTGAAGTGAACAGGTCCTGAATGATAAAATACATATCAAAATGGGCAAAGTATCACATCAACCTCATTCTTTGTTATACATTAAGTCTTGCCTCACATGAATTATTCCCTACATTGCTACACATATTAAGATACAACAATTTATTGTCAGCTTAATTTTTCGTTGTTTGCTTTTCCGAGTATGTAAACATACATATTTAATTATGCGGATCATAACAAGTGGTCACACTACTTAACAAGTTAAATTAGCACAATATACATACTCTATTATAAATTGACACTACCTTGTATACTTTTAAATAATCTTTCTTTATCAAATGGTTATGTTATTGTTTCACTTTCAAAAATGGAGACATAGAAATTAATTGACAAAATTTTCTTCTTCATAATTGGTCACTTTATTAATTAGGACTAACGAGAATAGACGACGAATTTTTTATTATATGACTTAAAGTGTATTGTGGGCTTCGTTGGTAGTTACATGCGAGTTTTTGCAGAAGCATCAAACATTTTTTTAAAGCCTTATTACAAAGTCAAAGAAGCGGCCTATTTTGTTAGTTTTAGGTAATGTCGCAATTAATGTACAAAATGATTTTTTATTTGTGAATAATAGTATAACATTGGAGGTCCAACTATACAATTGGTTAGCCGTTAAATCTTCGTCGGTATATACTACAGTAATAAAAAGCAGAGGAAGTAATAATAGTCCCGTTAATTGTACAAATGCTTGTAACAAATGTGCCTCTTTATTTATTTTAAATTATTTTGTCCATTATTATCATTATTATTATCATTATTTTCTTCACTACTTTTGAATTATTGTCAATTGTCAATTGAAGCACAAGATCTGAAGTTTCAAGTGCCAAAAATTCTGGAATTTCGTTACAGCCCCATGTTGTGGGATTTGAGTGCCAATTAATAATCTTTTTCAGTATTTATTACTCGTATTTTCTTTATAAGCTCCACTAGATTTGATTCTGGTTCAACTCCATTAATCATCTTCGCTGTCAAATGCACACAATCCCTCTGTTCCCATTTGTCATTTACTTGTAATCGAGGAAGAAAACCAGATTAATTTTTTAAAAATGAAATTCAATCAAATGTAATTATTAATTAACTCATCTAAACGAAATAAGTTCATATATATAATTTATAATTTATACAAAACTAGGTTAAGTCCCGTGCCATGCACGGTAAATTTTAAAACTTAATACTTATCATTAATTTAGCATTATTATCTATACCTAGTATTTAAAAAGCGAAACCACAATCACCTATATGACACATGTCATCATAATTCACCCATATGCCACATAACACAACAATTAATATTTCCTCTTTATACTCCCTTTAAAGTAAAAGACAAAATAAAATGTTATTGAATGCTAAAGTCTTTATGCATTCCTAACTAGCAAATTTGAGTAAGAAATGGAGTGTTTCATTAGTGTTTCATTTTCACTATAAAAAAAAGTTGTACTCCTCTTTATACCCCTTTTAATGTAAAAGTTTAAATAACAAATTAATTAATGTTAAAATCTTTATGTATTCCTAACTTGCAAATTATAAGTAAGAAAATTAAGCAAATTGTTATAAAAAAATCACCGACACATACAACACAAATAAGTAACACATTTCAAGAAAAATAAAATGAGCTTCAACCCGTTCGTTGAACGGGCCAAAATGCTAGTTTAATTATAAAAAATTAAACCTAATAGTAAAATAGGATAAAAGTTCTGTAATTACAAAAAAATTTAAAAAAATTGATCACACTAAAGAAAACAGAGAGAATGCGAGTGAGGGATAGCTCAAGTGGTTAGAGCTTGCTCCCGGTTCCAGGAGATCTTGGGATCGATTCTTACCCCCCGCCCTTGTGGCTCTCTTAACACACACACACACACACACAAAAAAAAGTAAAAAATAAAACAGAACGAATAATATATACACAACTAATAAAAATAACTATGAATTACATCACTAAGGGCCTGTTCTGATTGACTGAACTGAACTGAACTGAACTTATTAATTAGTGATTTTTAACTACGGATTAGTGGTCTTTGATTATATATTACTGTACCTATGTGTATATACAAATGTACTATTTCATATGACATAATTATAAAATTTATAATATAATTATAAATTTATGGAAAATATATTAAAAACTTGAAACCTCTAAATATTTTAAACACATATACTATTTAATTTTAAAATAAAATAGTATTATGACAAAAGAACACAAAACACTTACATGTAGCAGAAAAGCAGCTATGGATATTGTCCGACAAGAAATAACTGATCAGATATGGGAGTCAGTTCAGAGGAATGCCGAGGTAATGGAGGAGCTTGGTGGACAAGAAGAAGACGAAGAACTAACTGACTATGAAAATTAGTTTAAGTTGTGTAGTACTCTAATTTTCTCAATAAGATTAACAATAGAAATGTGTATCAAAAAAATAGAACCATTTGAACAATGAATTGTATCGATATTATTATTATTATTATTATTATTATTATTATTAATTATTGTTATTATTATTATTATAATTAATTATTGATTATTATTATTAGTATTATTGTTATTATTATTACTATTATTTATTCATGATTATTATTATTATTTATTGATAATAATAATAATAATAATTATTATTATTATTATTTGTTGTGTCGTTGTAATAAGAGCTTAAAAGAATGAAATTTGGCTTTATATCATTAGCAATATCATTAGACATAAGAGCTGAACTGAACTGAACTGAACTGAACTAAACTGAGCTGAACTGAACTGAACTGAACTGAACTGAACTGAACTGAACTGAACTGAATTTCAACGGAAGAGAACAGGCCCTAAGTTATAGATAGAAAACAATTATTGCATAAGGAAGTGAAATATTATTGAATAGTTTATATTAAAAACTTCTCTAAGAAGCTTTGACAAAAAAAAAAAAAAAAAAAAAAAAAAAAAAAAAAAAAAAAAAACTTTTGGAGGGAAAATTTTTAACCAGGAGATGACATGTGTCATTCCTGGTTTCGCCTTTGGTATAAAGTTATAGATAAGCTTTGTTATAGCTATCATAAGTTTAGATATTATAATTTCAAGTAATTAACCTTGCCTCGACTTTTGCTCATTTTTTTGTCGTTTATTGAAAACCTACTAATTAGTTGACATTCACCTAAACTGTAACACGTTCAATTACGATTGTAATCTAGACATGAATTGGTTTTAGCATTGTATGTGCAAAATGCTCAAGTCAAATAATACTATTGAATCATGGTTGCTTTTGTTAGAATATAAAATAATTTTTATAGATATATATCCCAATTTTTAATCATGTAATGGTTTTCAATTTTAAAATTTTGCAACAATATTGTATTAGTTAATAATTATCTCTATTTCTCTCCTCATATGGTTCATTGTTTTTTTATTAGTCACATCTTGTTAAAAGTTTTAAAATGGTTTATGTTATGGGCTTATAAGTATTTAAAAACAGAAGAAATAATATTTCGATATAATATTTACAAGAAATATTTCACAGTCTTATCAATTTATATGGAGTACACATTATAAATGGGGCCTATGTTGTGGGTCTTGTGGCTTAAGTACTTTTGACCTCTTTCACATTACTACTCTTGTTATCTTGTTTCTTGTAGGCTTGTAGTTGTAGCACAAATAATTTGCAAAATTTCTAATTGTATGAAAATTTGTGACTCAGCTAATTTACATGCACTATGATAAATTTCCATCATTTCTTAATACTTCATCAAATTCCAGCAGAGTTTTACATCATAGCATCAAAATTTACAAGCATTATTTGTCAGCATTGAACGTCTTTAAAAATGGACTTACACTTGTACAATTGTACTCCAATTTGAATGAAGTATTTAAGTCGATCATGATTGATTGCTTGTTTTATAAAGGGTACCTATGTTGTGCCTTAAATAAAACTAGCACTGTATTAGCTACTCCTTAATAATTTCTTCGTTTTTCTATTATAATGAAAGTTTTTCTAGATAAATATTCGCGTACTTCATTCAAATTTGTCATATTGTAAGTTTTTTGGGAAAAAAAAACATATTATTACGCTTCTTTTTTAATTTTTTGTCGTCTAATGAGAAGAAATCGGGAAAAAAAGTTATAATTTTGGAAAATAAAAAAAAAAATAAAAAAAAAAGAGAGCTTTAAACAACATATAATTTCAATAAGAAATTGGGTTAGGAAAATTAAGTACATATTAGTTTAGTGGTTGAGCTCTTTCTTCCATATCAATGTTCAAAGGCTAATTATTATACGATCAAGGCACAATTATTAGGGTCTAGGACAATTGAAATCAATTCTTAACAATTAAATAGGCCATCATTAATCATATCAAATGATTAAATACCACAATTAAGGGAGGACATAACAAGAGAATTGATTAGAAAACGAAAGAGAAATACTTTCTATTACAATGAATATATACATGTAACAAAAGATTTGTTTTGTGTCATCTTGGATGATGTAAGTCTAATATTTCTTTTACCACTAAGTTTCTAGCCCTATTAATGGTCATAAAACAAAGATATAGGTGCTCTTCAAGTTCATCTAATTGATCCATAAACTTTGCGTCATTCCTCTTAAGTTGGCGCGCCACTTCTTCACCGGCTTGAGCGTGTAGGTGATCATCAACTCGATCCATCCAAAACTCGACCATGGCTCGAATATGCTCTAGCTCATCATCAAGCCGAGCCACAAGCCGACTAATTGTATCCAAATCCCTATTTAAAATGTAGGTTCCTTTGGCAGCTGCATCAAGCTGAGCCGACGTCTTGGCTAGCTGTTTTGTTGAAGTTGAGCCTCTAAATGCAATTATAAGGCCCGGAACAGCCATTGACATGGCTACAAAATGAGTTATAACAATTATAGTAATTGAAGTTGTTAGGGCTACAAGAAAAACAGCCGAGCTCACTTTAAAGCTATTTAGTACATGTAGCTTGGCTTTAACCCTATCACGTCGAGACTCGAGCCGTTTGAGTAGCTCGGAACAATTAGCTTTCACGGCTTGAAATCGAGCTAATGAAGAGGAAGAATTTACAAATGGGTTAATAGATTTAGTGATTTCGTTTAGTCGTGTTAAACTTATAGGTAAATTGTTAGATGATGATGAAAAATGAGGAAAATCAAATGACTCTAGGGTTTTCTTAAGGGAACGATACTTAATACGTAATTTGTCAGTATCTTTTAGTAATTGACCACATAAAAAAGACGCGTTAGCAGTATGCTCAAAATAGTTAGTAAGAAGAGACATAATTTTAGGCCGGTTTTTGGTTAAGGATAACAATTTTGTCACGGTAGGTTGATCAGGGTCTAGGAGATGATCAACAAAAATCCTATAAGAAAGCAATCGTGTTGTCGAGGTTGATCCCAAAGATTTTCTTGAGAGTGAATCTTTATGTGTTATTGCCAATACACGAGCCCAAAACTCATTATATGATTCAGTTCTAAAGGCATTTGCATATTCCTCTCTAACGTCCACCTTAAAAGGAACATGAAGTTCAGTCGATGTTGAAACTGCAATACATGAAATGCCATAAATAAAAGTTAGTTGGTCAGGCCAATTACTAATTAACCTAATGAAAAACTAATTTATTTTCTTAAATAATTACTAAAATCCAATAAAAGGATATATGTGAATGTGATCTTCTTTATGTTCTTGTGACAAATTTTAGGTATCACAATTTAGTTAGTTGAAAAACTTGATGTTAGATTAATACCAAGAGTAAAGTGTGACAATGACATAATAATATGAAAGAGATGTGATTATAAACATAAAGCCACAAAAAAAATATCCAGCAACACTAATAATATGAATGTGAATAATAATATTTAAACAACCAACCAACTATCTAGCTGTTGCTTCAAGCCTTCAACCACTGGACTTGCTATGATTAATATTCTATGAATAATAATTTACAGTGTGTTGTGCAATCTTTATATAGTAACACATCCAGTTTATTCTCAGTCGTCTAAAGTAGAAACTATTTTTGACTAAAATAAATAGTAACTAATAACAATTATTATTTGATCCGCTGATTTAAACTTTTAATGAGTTAGTAGAAATTCCTAATTGATTGATCCTTACAATTGGTTAAAAAAGTTTGGACTTGAGTTTTTTTTATTTTTGAAGTGTTCTTGCTTGGTCCTATACATACTCCTACATGATTGTAAGTACGATAATTATTTATATTATTATAAATTACCTGGTGTGGCCCGTTTTAGAATTTGTTACCCTATTTAAAGCTTTTTAAATAGGGTCTTGAAAGCATTGAAACTAAACAAATCCAAATTTTATGATTTGACATAAACAATTCGACCTTATTGGCCTAATAAAAGCTTTTTTAAATAGGGTCCTAAAAGCATTGAAACTAATTAAACAAATTCAGACCTAATGATTTTGACCAAAAAAAAAAAAAAAAAAAAAAAACCTGAGTAGCACCGCCATAGTTTGAACTTACTTACAATGAAGTCTAAGGTCTAACCTATACCTATTTTCAACAAATTCTTAAAAAGGATTCTTTAAAAGGAAATTTGATAGAAGAATGCAACGAAGTTAGAAGTATGTTGTCATTAACTAAAACATACTTAGTATTTTTGGACAAATTTTGTTTTTAAAGTTAATTTTGTTGACTGTTACTTCTCGTTTCATATAAAGCCAGACATTGCTAAATTTTTGGTTGTTAAATAATCCTATGTTTATATACATACTTCTCATTCACTCTTCACTCAGCTCCTATATATGTTGATGGACGTTGAAGTTTAATTAATTGTTTAATATTCGTCAAATGTGTTCCATGCTTGAAGGGTGATAATTTAATTATGAGGTGTGACTTGTAATGTGTTTTATCGACAAGCTTATAAACTTAATAAACAGTACAATAAAATACTCGTATATATTGTGACTATATAGATGTTGTTGTATGTTAAAAAACAAATATATTGTCACTGTTGATTATTAATACTTTTTTTTATGTGAATATTCTCGAATTATTGATGCCTAGCTATTAGCTAACGTATAGAATTACGGTTAAGTTATGTCACTCTATATATACATGTATAGGATTCATAAATGCACATCCTTTTCCCCTATGTTTTTATAGAAACTTTTAGATCATTTTAGAGCCTAAATAAAATGAAGCATTGCAATATCACATTTCCATACTCTTTTAGTTACTTTACTATTAGTACGTAAAAACTTGAATTGTTGGTTGAACAAATATACTACGGTCGAGTTATAGAAGGTGGCATTGATTTTTATTGTTCGATTGGCCAGCTTATGCGCACAAATATTGTTTTGTACCCGTTCTACAAATTAATGAAATTTACCCTACTTTTGCTTTAACAAATGCATTTAAATATTAATCTTCTTATATTAATTGATAGAACTGTTAAATAACGGTATCAATTAATAACACTTTATATACTTTTAAAAACAATAATTTTCTTTTTAGTGTATTTTTCTATAGATGTATAAATACTAAATAGCTAGGCTTATCTATCTTCATCCTCCTTTCTTGTGTTCCTCTAAATTTCCTAGTCTTAACAAATTTTTATTTAACTTTAGGTTAACTTCACAAACAAAATTTGATTTAGCCAGGTTAACGTCAGAAACAAATTAAACTTCGGTTTAGTGAATGATCGTATTAATTTGTTACTACTATCCACCTTATAATTAAGGTAACAATAACTACCTACAAATTGAGTTGGGGTCTTGGGTTACATTAGTGAGATGAATATTTCCTCATTATGGGACCAGGAAGGGACTACATACATGCTGGAAGTGATCAAAATGAGAGCGAGGTTTAACTATATTTGCTTGCTTATTAATGCATGTACTCCGTATATTTTACACACTATGGTATACATTGTACTTCATCTGCTCTTATCTAGTTGTGACACTATTTATATAGTGTTTGAAAATTGTACGTTTTGCAAATTTTAAAATAGAATATGCACTTAATGAATTTAAAATTTTACCATCACATAAAAAATAAAAAATAAAAAAAATTAATGAATAAATAAAACAAAACATACATTTGTATACCATGTTTGATATGTTTTTATTGACTTATTCTTAGATTTGAAAATCCAATTACTTTTAATCCCTTGATGTGGACTCTTTTCTAACATTTTTAATGCTGATGAATTATAATTTCTCATCAAGCACCATGATTTTTAGAGAGTTTGTTGGAGGCTAATTTAACTCGAGCCCTTTATTAGGTAGACATGAAATCTAAAACCATCAAATATTTATTATTTGTCGAAATTATTTTGGCTACTTCAAGCTAAGTCAGACAAAATACTACTTTTGTAACCTAAGTTTTATAATTTCTTTTTTGAGAAATTTACATTAAAATAGTATTATGTTGGGTCACTTAACTTAGATGGAATTAACTTTTATGTTAAAATATTGATCTATACACTTTCATCATCATGTCGACCATTACTTTTTTATTTTGTCATGTACAAATTATAAATAAATATTTATTTTTTTAATAGATAGATAAAGTAATTTAATAATGGTTTTTAAGACATTATTTTGGACATAATCAACAAGCTAGAATAAGTTTTCAAAAAGCTTTTAAAGTAAAAACCTTTAATAAAAGCCAAAAAGTCGTGTTTGGTGGATTTGTATGTGTTTTATGATGCGGAGCTAACTCTTTTAGTGGTTAAAGACTTTAGGCAGGTAAAACATAATAACATAAACTTTCAAAATACTACCTTTCAAAGGTAAAAATAGCTTTAATTTTGGAATTAAAAGTAGTTCCTTCTATATACGTACCTTTTTTTATATAATTTATTACTATATCTAATCATATGGAGTACTTCTTTAAAAATTTAATACCATATCTAATCATATGGAGTACTTAACACTTGTCTTTTTGACTACTAACATCTACCCCTCAAGGCCTTAACAACTACGAAGTGCAACTATACAGGTAATATCTAACTCCGACTAGTACAACAATCATAGGTGGAAAAATAATACGGAGTAATTTAATGTCAAAATAGTTAATACTTAACTAATGATATATTGGCTTTCCTTAAGGCCTTAACGACTACGAAATGCAACTATACAAGTAATATCTAACTACCAACTAGTACAACAATCATAGGTGAAAAAATAATACTAAGTAATTTAATGTCAAAATAGTTAATACTTAACTAATGAAATATTGGCTTACTAGTTAAGATTGAAGGTCAGTGCATGACATGTTACAAATTGAGATTTCCTCAAAGATCTCAACCCTATTTATTATTTGTATTGTGTTTGTGACTCATTCAGGGTAATTGACAATCCTCATATTGACTATTGGCACAAAATTGCTAATAAATTGCAACATAGTCAAGCCCAACAGGCCTAAGAACTAGTGGACAGATATAAAGAGGCTGGCCCAGAACAAGAACATGGAATATCTCAAGTCAATTATGTGTAAAGAGACAAACGAGTCACTTCAATTAACTAGTTTTTTTTTTTTTTTTTTTTTTTTTAAGAAAATTGAAGACACTTCAATTAACTAGTTCATTGTACAAAAAAAAAAAAAATCTTACACTACAAGGTCTACAACTACTCCAAACTATTTAGACAAAATCATAAAATTTAAGGTAAAGAGGTTTCAAAAAAATTAATAATATTGTTAGAGATATGTGTTATTGGAAAATATATGTGTGATATATTTTCCGTAGAGATCATTAAAGGAATAATATATTTAGGTTTATTTTATGTTAAGATATGATTTAGTAAATATATCATTAGGATATATGGTATATCTTATGGGAAGATTGTTTCCTATCGTATGAGTATAGATTTTGTATAAATACTCAACCTATTGATGAATAATAATCAAGCAATACAAAAACCATTATATTCTATTTCTCTCTAATTTGTCAAATATTGAATAGATAATGAAGGGTAAGAAAAATTACCGTCGCAAGATAAGGCCTTTTTTGTTCGCAAAATTATTCTCCTCATCTTACCCATTTATTGTAGACTCTTAAAATATCACTGCGATGATAAATGATAATGATTTGTTAGTACTATAATTATATAAGGATAAATGAAACATCAAAATGAAAGTGTTATCGGCAAAAATAGAAGACAAACCTTAAAATTAAGGAATTGAAGAGAGAATAATAATTAAGTTGTTTGGAAGAAAAGAAAAATGTGTAGAAAATAAAAGGGCAGAATTAAGAAAAGTGAGAGAAATGGATGAGGCAGGTTTATATAAAGCAATATTGTATAGATTGCTTTAAAGGGAAATTAAAGAGAAAAATTAAGCATTGATTAATAACCTCAAGTTTGTGAACTTATAATATAAGCTAAATATAATTAATCACGCGTCATGTACTTGAAACTTAGAAGCAATAAAAAATAGAGCACAATATTATTTTGTGTAAATATTAGTGGTGCTCATTTTATCTCATGTTGATGATAGAGACTTGTAGATACTATAATATTGTGATAAAATAAAGTGGTGTAAATTGGGACTTGTTGTGAAAGTTAATCATCAAGAAGCAATTACTAGCTAGCAATTATAACCGACTATGAAGAAGATAAGAAGAAAAAACATTCATGCATAAAGCATGTCTAAAGACAGGATCATCAATTCGTCACTCTTATCTTGTTATGATTTTGGAGGTTATTTTTAAGGAGCATGTAGTCATGTACCATCTAGCCTCAGCACGACGATATTATTTGAGGCTAGCTTGTTGTGGCGATGTGTGAAGGTGGCTTGCTATTTACACGGAATTAATGATATCTATGTGCTTAACTCACTAATGTATTATACAAATCGTAGGTTCAGGTAACACATAAATGGTATAAAATGCATATAATCCATATATAATTGATATTATAAGTAATAGAGTATTGATTATAATGCGTGTTCAGATTTCGTTTTAGTCCTTCAAAACGTGTTCATACAGTTTCATAACTTACCATAAATATTGATCATTAAGTATTTATGATATAACTTCTTTCAAAACAAAAAATAAAAAGAAATTATATAACTTATTCTTAAACCCATTTTTATTTTATATTGTTGACTATTAAAGGTACAAGCCCAATCCACGATAGATTATGGGCTCAATAAAGCATTTTTATAATTTATTTTGACAATATCTAATTTTATTAATTTTTACTTATCTATACTTAGATATACGAAGGATATATGCATTAATAAGTGTAAAAGTCAAATTGTTGTAACTAAAGTGAACAGAGAAAGAATGTATTTTATGGGACTATCATTCATTCATACATTGGGCCTGCAAAATATCTGATCGAAATTTCTGGTGGGCTAGGCTTAGAACTCAATAATAGTAATAACAAGCTAAAAGAAATTGTGTAAGCCCAAAATCATAACCTCAATCCAATTTCGATTTGGACCCCTTACGTTAGTTGCAATTATTCTCGTCATGGTCTCTCACGTTGAATTATGCCTTTCTTCCTTCGTTCTCTTATGAATTCTGACAACAGCTTTCTATATTTTCCTTGTAAAGGTTCACCAACCTTAGATTATCAATTGCTTTTGCAAATTGCACAAATTATTTTAAGCTTCATTATATGTTCAACCCTTTAAAACTCTATATAAACATTTAGTAATGTATAATGGTGTTGTCATCTTGTTCCATTTAGTAATGTATAATGGTGTTGTCATTTTGTTCCATTTCAAACCGAACCGAAACCGAACTGTCAAACCGTTTTGACAGTGCTAACGATGACATATACAATACGAAGTAGTATTCTATGTAATTTGAGACAAATGAATATAGATAATAAATTGGCTTCTATTACTTAAATATAGTTCTTTCATAATTGGCTTATGAAAGAGCTATTGATTGTTTTTCAATTGAAGTCATGAATCACAACCTTGTGACTTAAATTGCTTATTATGCGACATGGTGACATGAGTAGCAAATACAGAGTAGTTCACGTTTAGCTATTTTCATCCTCTAAATACTCTTTTCATCTAAAATTACATGTCATTTAAAAACTTAAATTGTATTATTATAAAGTTATAAGATTGAGATCGGATTAAGTTTGATTATGCGTAGAACGAAAGATCAACATTTTACAAAGTTATGTATACTTGATTACTATAGTTATAATATTAAAACATACAAATAAAAATAATCTTTTAATAATTTAATGAAATTTACAATCATTGCACAAATAGAGCCAAAATTTTAATTTTATAAAGAGTGCAACAATATGTCAATAAATAAATGGGAGGTTGGAGAGTACTATTCAATATTAGGGAACTTGGTCAAGTGTCAATCGTCATACTCGTCAACTTTAGCAAGCCACCATTTTCTAATTGAATTTTTTTCTTTTTAATTTTTTTTCTCATTTTTTTTTTTAAATTTTTTTTTAAATAGAACCTTCTCACAAGATCCGTTCGTTTCTAAAAGAGAAAACAGCCTACCTAGGATATCAACTAGTCCAAATCCTTTATGATAGCGTGAATCATACTAGATGTCAGTGGCCTAATGTCTGAAATGGATGATCAATTGATCACCATGTTATACATATATCTTTTGGAAAACTTTTGTATACACCCGATTTTCAGTAATTTACTGTACATCGGGTACACTTTTGTCAGATTTAGTGTCATTTTTGTCAAATATAGTGTCACTTTTGTCAAATTTATCAATGAAGCATAAATAACTCTTATATATGTCAGGGTAACTTTTGTGCGTTTTATTATTACTTTATAACGGATGTCCGTTTTATTTAAAAGTTTGTCTATCTTTATTGATCTCAATTACCCTAAAAAATCTCTAATGATTTCATGATATGAGATCTTCTATGATACTTGATCATATAATTTTGCTTTGTTTCCATTAAGCCAAGATATGTTTGAAAACACAGTATATAGAATTGGATAAGAATTGACAGTGTTATCTTGATACTTTAAAAAATCATGTATAATTGTATACACCTCTTTTGCTACCAATCAGACTGCGGATTCTAACAAGGGAAGAAACCTTATTGGATCAATTTTTTCTTACAAAAAAAATAAAAAATAAAAAAATAAAAATTGCATTTACATTCCACACTATTGATGTTTCCGCGTAAGTGTCACACAAAATAAGGGTGTTTTATGAAAAAAAGGAATTGGACTATAAATACCACTTGACAGCCTACATTGGCTACATTATTCTATTCATTAGATAATCTTTTTCCTATAAAACAATACTCTAGAATAAGCTCTCTCATTAGAATTTTCTCAAAATTGTCTCCTCACCATCATCTAAATATCTAATGGCGTCAAGATTTGAGGTTGAAGTAACCTTGTCATCTGCCAAGGACCTCAAGAACGTCAATTGGCGTCACGGCCCCATTAAGCCCTATGCCGTTATTTGGGTCGACCCGGATCGAAAAATATCGAGCCGGGTCGACGAAGAGGGGGACACTTCCCCACAGTGGAACCAAACACTTGTGGTTCCCCTCGATCGACCCATCGAGGATGCCACCCTTCACATCGACATCGTCCACGCTTACGCAGCCGAGGACACCAAGCCGCTCATCGGCTCGGCTAAGCTCCCTCTTCGGGAGGTAGTTGATGATGTTGGCATAGGCGGGCGCATCACCCGTAGCTTAAAGCTCAAGCGTCCTTCTGGTAGGCCACATGGGAAACTTGAGGTCGAGGTCGTGGTACGTCAACCAAGGTACCACGCCCCCGACCCATACAGCGCACCACCATATGGTGTTTCTAGAGAAACATCATATGGCGGCGGCGCTCCTTATGCGGCCCCACCATCAGGGTACCCGCATGCGGCTCCACCTTCTGCGTATCCGAATGCGGGTCCCCCAGGGGGCTACCCATACGGGCAGCCCCCATACGCCCAACCCCCGTATGCAGCACAGCCTGCATACGGGGTTGGGCAACCCGAGTACGCACAGCCCTCGAGTTACGGGCAGCCCGGGTATGGGCAACCGAGCTACGGGCAGCCAGGAGGCGGGTACGGTGGTTACGGGCAGGGGGTCCAAGTAGAGGAAAAGAAGAAGAGTAAGTTTGGAGGGATGGGGACAGGATTGGCTGTGGGTGCTGTAGCAGGAGCATTGGGTGGACTGGCATTAGCAGAAGGTTTTGATAAATTAGAAGATCATATTGCTGATGAAGCTGCTGAAAGAGTTGAAGATGATCTTGCTGCTGATGATGGTGGTTATGATGATGCTGATTATGGTGGGGATGATTGGTAGATTATTTCATTTTGTTTTTTTAAATGTGTAAGCAATTACATCTGATCATAACTTTAATCCTTTGATTTTAATTTTACATTTATGAATTATGATCATGTAAATGTTATGCATTTGGAAATTTGGATGTTATCAAAGTGGAATAAAGGTTACTGCTTTAAAAATGGTCCAATAAATTAATGATCCTTGTTGTTTAATGGCCCACCTAATTTTTGATGTTATTGTTCTTGTAGATTGGTTGTCGAACAATGTAGTGTTTGCTTTTGATGTTTCTAGTAACTTGTACAAGTTTGAAACAATTGGAAAATTTTGATTAAGTCAAACTTGCTAACCTATATAAAGTCTAAATTTAAACATAATTAATTTGGGGATTATTTGAACAAATAAATTGGGATTGTTTACACAAAAAAGGATTTTGTCACCCCTTAATTGATTTCTTAGACTTAAACAGTGTTTCTGTGTTTGTGTTTTATACGTTTTTTAATTAAAAGATCATGGGACACCACAATTTTAATTGGGCCAGGGAATCCCATTATAAGAATGCAAGTATACATAAAATAGTAGGAAAGGTGTAAAGGATGATATCCAAATAATACTCCATGAAACCTGCATTATAAATTCATGTTTCATATAGATGACTAGATGAGTGTATGTAAATTTGTAAACGACTGATAGATGTTGGTGCAAAATGCGTGTTAACACTATATGACTGAGATACTTATGTACAGTTAATTAAAAAGGGATATAGGAATTATGTATATAAGGAAAATAACTCATTATTACTTCGATGTTTCTTTTACTCATATTTTATTTTCTTATAAATATACTACGAAATACATAATTAATTATATTAAAGCGTGTTTATGTTGACAATGAATCACGTATATCTCTAATTATCAATAGAGAGAATTATAATATCGCATAGGACATGTTCTCATTGACTGAACTTAGTTGAACTGAACTGGGCTAAACTGAACTGAACTAAACTGAATATTTTATAAGAGAAGGAAATTAGGAGCTGAACTGAACTGAACTGAATTTCAACGTAAGAGAACAGGGCCTAAGTGCATGTTGACATCATTTGTCACACACTCACTCCTTTCAATTAGATGATTGCTAGAATTACAATTTCGGATTCATAAAAAGATAAATTGAATCACAAATAAAGGATTGGTAATTTGATGATGAGTAGTCGTTTTCTCATTGTTTATTAAAGACCACTATTCTATAATAAAGTGTCAAAGAAGGCATGGAACATCAAACAAAAGGATTGGTGTTGAAGTTATTCTGCCACCCGCGGAAATAACACGGCTAAGCTATTCTATATTTCTATGGAACAATTTGGTCCCCTAGTTATACATTTTAAAAAAAATAGTAATAATAATGCTAAATTTAAAAATACACTGTATTTATATACAAAAAGAAAAAAAAATGTAAGAGAATATACTCCGCATATATGCACTTTAGTGTGCACTCACTACCTAAAAAGATCCTAGAGAACAATGGTTTTAAAAAATAGAAATAAATACGTAATTAAGTCCACAAACTTTAGTATAAATAGCCATATACATGAGATATCAATTGTAGTCCACATTACTACCCATCTCCAAGAAACCTTCCTACAAAAGTTATACTACATATTATATACAAGGTACCCTACTAATGGCGTACGAATTAGAGGTAACATTATCATCCGCTAAGGATCTGAAGAATATCAATTGGCGTTATGGCCCTATAAGGCCGTACGTTGTGGTATGGGTTGATCCAGATCATAAAGTTACAAGCCGAGTTGATGATGAGGGGGACACGAGTCCAGAGTGGAACCAGTCACTAATTGTCCCCCTCGTCCGCCCCATTGAGGATGCCACCCTTTATATAGACGTAGTCCATTACTCTTCCCCCGATGAGGACGCCAAGCCCCTCATCGGCTCAGCAAAGCTCGATCTTTGTGACATTGTGGACGACGTTGGTATTGGTGCTCGTGTCACACGTAGTCTCAAGCTCAAGCGTCCCTCGGGCAGGCCTCACGGGAAGCTTGAGCTCGAGATCATGGTACGTGATCATAGATACCGTGGTCCAGACCCGTACCCTACACCCCAACACGTCGAATACAATGCCCCACCATACCCATATGGGCAGCCTGCACCATATGGTAACCCGGGTTACGAGCAGCCCACGTACGGGTATGGGCAGCCAGCAGGGTACGGGTACGAGCAACCGGAGGAGAAAAAGAAGAGCGGGTTTGGAGGAATGGGGACGGGGTTGGCAATAGGTGCAGCAGCAGGGTTGGTGGGTGGTATAGCATTAGCTGAAGGGTTTGATCAACTAGAGGATCATATTGAAGATGAGGCTGCTGAACAAGTTGAGGATGATCTTGGTGATGAAGATTATGAATAAAGTGATTAATTAATTGAATTGAATTGAATTGAATTGGTGTGCATAATGCTAAATCAAATGGTGAAGATTGCATAAGCTTAATTGGTTAACTTACTGCTTAATTAATCTAAGATGTTGAAAAAATGCACTTATTAAGATGTGTATTGTGAATTTGTGATGTTACAAAGTTATAAAAAGTTGACTTTAAATCTCCATGAATGTTTCTATAGTGATTGGCTCTATGTCATGTATCATGTATACATTGAGCATATTAGTGGTACAACATGTACATTACAGCATGTTTCATGTTAAGTTGAAGCTTTCTTAAAATTATAATCCCTAGTTTCTGTCAAAAAAATTATTTATCAAGTGAGTAGGAAATGAATTTTCTTGTTGGATCTTATGTAACATGAAGTCATGAACTATGTATGATTTTACAAAAAATATTTGTTAATAGCGCATCATTAACAATGGAACCATATTATTGTTCACCAAAAAGTAGTTACAAACTCAAACATAATTGTAATAATAAGAGTTTTTTTTTTTTTTTAAAAAAAAAAAAAATTATTTTAGGAAGTATGTTGTTGCATAATCTTATCGAGTGCGACAATGTTCCCCATAAGTTAATATTTGAAGCTTATAATACTAAATGAATCACACCAATTTCCAAAAATTATGTAATGTTATTTTGAACCATATACGACTATTAGTCAGATCAATCACATGATCACCTACACTCATATAGCCAATGAAAGGATGTATGGCTGCTATTTATAGGCAAAATTGCAATTTGATTTGCTCTAGACCACACTTTGAACAACCCTTGATACTTATTAGATTGTATCTCATCAATTTGGCAAATGATATGAAGAAAGTATTGCATTAAGGACCTGTTCTCATTGACTGAACTCAGTTGAATTGAACTGAACTAATTAGAGCTGAATTGAACTGAAATGAATATTTTATAAGAGAAGGAAATTAGCTGAACTAAACTGCACTTATTATAGCTGAACTGAACTGAAAAAAATCGTATGAGAACAGACCTTAATTTTGACTTTTTTACCCTCAACTTATATTTGATTAGTGTTTTTTTTTTGTTTTTGTTTTTTTTGTTTTGTTTGTTTTTTTTTTTTTTTTTTTCTGTTCTAAATGTGATTAACCTAAAACCTCTAAATCATTTAGCCATTTCATTTAAAATTAAAAAAAAAAAAATTTTAAAAAATCTAAACCAATCTTCTATAGTGTTCAGAATGTTAAAGCCCATACTCATTTTAAACCTATGAAAATACAAAGACCAAAATATAAGAAAGCCCAATAAGGGCACAATTGTCCACTTACCCCAAAATGTAAAAACCTAAAAACCCTAAACCCTAAAATCAAACTCCACTACCTCCTTTATAACATTCTCTAAACCCCCAGTCGTCTTCTCCACCCTCTTTCCCCCATTCTCCTTAAACCCTAATTTTCTCTGCAATCTTGCTTACTCAAAGATGGCACCACCAGGAAGAGGAGGTAAACCCTAAATCCCCTTTTCCCCCAATTCATTCCTCCAATTTATCGTTCTACTGATTTAATTTTCTCGATTTTTTTTTATATAATACTGTGTTATATTGTGTTACAGGAAGAGGTGGATTCGGCGGCGGACGAGGCGGTGGTTTCGGAGGTCGAGGCGGCGGCGGCGGTGGCCGAGGAATGGGTGCGCGTGGTGGTATAATGAAGCCGAGAGGAGGTGGTAGAGGTGACAGAGGAGGTCGTGGAAGAGGCGGAGGTCGTGGTGGAGGAGGAAGAGGTGGAGGGATGAAAGGTGGAAGTAAAGTTATTGTTGAGCAACATAGACATAAGGGTGTGTTCATTGCTAAGGGTAAAGAAGATGCGCTTGTTACTAAGAATATGGTTCCTGGTGATTCTGTTTACAATGAGAAGAGAATCTCTGTTCCGGTATTTAATTTTTATCATCTTTAATTTTTAATTTTATGATTATGGACATGAAACTTTATGTTAAGTTATTGTGTTAATGATTTATGATATACGGTTTGTTGGGTAGTTTTTTGTTATTTAAATGAGGAGGTAGATTGCTGCTTAATGGTTATATTAATGTTTTATGGATATAAATTTATAAAAGTTGTTTGCTTTTTGATTCATTTTGAATTTCTTTCAAATGATTTTATTTAGGTGGTTGTTTTGGTTAGTTATAATTATAATTATGAGCTTTTCTGTGAATAAATTTTGTTGATTTTTGCTCAAAGTAATGTCCTGTGTCTCCTGTCCATTATCCATACCTATGTTAAATTTGTCGGGGCAGCATTGGATTCTATAATGTGGTTTATGTTATTTAAGTTTTTATGGGTTATATTGTTAGTGTTTTGAATCATTGTTTTTTTTATTACAGCAAGAAGATGGAACAAAGGTTGAATACAGGGTTTGGAATCCCTTTAGGTCAAAGTTGGCAGCTGCCATTCTTGGTGGTGTTGACAATATTTGGATTGTAAGCATTTGATTTTGTGAATTTTGTAAAAAGTTAATTAATTGAGTGTGTAATGTATATTGACTGATGGAACTTCAATTTGTATGTGTTTGCAGCAACCTGGTGCCAAGGTCTTGTATCTCGGTGCTGCTTCCGGAACAACAGTGTCCCATGTGTCTGATCTTGTTGGCCCTGTAAGTGGCTTGTCGAATGTAGAATGACTAAGAAAGATATTTGCTCATTTTAGAGTTTGATTTGATCAATTCATTCTCTTTTGCAGGAGGGTGTTGTCTATGCAGTTGAATTCTCACACAGAAGTGGTAGAGATTTGGTTAACATGGCAAAGAAAAGAACTAATGTTATCCCTATCATAGAAGATGCTAGGCATCCAGCCAAATACAGGATGTTGGTTGGCATGGTTGATGTGATCTTTTCTGATGTTGCTCAGCCTGATCAGGTCTTGATTTCTTTTATTGATCTAGCTTGGTGTTGTGCTCAATAATTAACTTCTCATTTTTACCTAGTTCTATTATAGCTGTTTTCTTCCTCATGCTTATAATTTTGTTGATCTTTCCGCGTAATAATTAATTTATTTTTTTGGACCTGGATCTTGTTCTATGTGTCGGTGTATAGCTGTAGTGGTTTGTGATGACATCTATACTTTCCTCATTTCCAATACAAATATTGTTTGGTGTTGCAGGGTGATTTTGGGTGTGTTGATTCATTTCTAACTAAAACGATGCTTCAAATTTCTGAGTTGTTTTTTAAAAGCTATCTTCCAAGTTTGTTGTTTTTGGAGTTCTTTTTCTTTTTGCTTATCTCTTATCATTAAATCATGCATATGATGAGTTTATCGGATTCCCCTTCAAGACTTACTGGGTGATGTAAACTCCGATTATCTGATGCAAAGTTTTTAAATCATGAAATTTTTGTCCAAACTTTTTGCACTAGACTTAAATAGTTGAGATTAATATGACTAAGTATCTGATGAGTTTATCGGATTCCCCTTCAAGACTTACTGGGTGATGTAAACTCCGATTATCCGATGCGCCAAAATGTATTTCGTACTCCGTATTTAATTACTTAATATTTCTGAATTTTGTTGAATGGCTTGTTTTTGTCTGGACCTAGATCATGACTTTGCTGTTTTTGTTTTATTCACATGAGACTCAATTGATGATCTTAACTTGTTAAGACTCCAAGTATCTATATCATATTGAATTTGTTCTATAAATCATTGTCCTTTTTGTACCACTTAATGTTCCACTTATTGCTTCTTTTTAATCATACATACATTTTACTTGTGATCATTAGAGTATCAGAAATAACTTGCTCAAGTTGCTGCTGTGGTAGTAGTGGTTGTTGCAGACAGTATTAATTTCCAAGTTTGGCTTTGAGATTATAGTGTAATGGTCATATTGGTGCGGCCATTAGTGTTTTCTGTCCTACCTTGAGGAGATTAAATGGGAACTTGATCCTTTTATATCCCTAATTTATACATGGTGCAACATATTTATGATGCCTTTTCTCTCTTTTATTTGTACCATGATATTACTTAATTGGTTATTAGACTTTCAAATTCATTTTGAAAATTAGTACTTGTGGTCCTTGGTGTTTTATAAAATTTCCTACCTATAAATATCTGTTTTGACTTAATTTTTTTTGAAGAGTTCAAACTCTGTTACTTGCTATAAATTGTTATTTCCTCATGGAGCTTATAATCTACTTGGTACTACATGCCATAAATTTTTTCCACGTCACTTCTTATTGAATGTGCTCTATAGATGAGCCCCCTTGTTTATTTCCAGAATTTTTAGAATTCAACTAAGTGTGGGGTGGAATGTGCTCTATAGATGAGCCCCCTTGTTTATTTCCAGAATTTTTAGAATTCAACTAAGTTCACACTAGTCTTTTACTTGTGGAATTGAACTATTTTATCTCCTGAAAGCAGGCTTTTATAAGGTCTTGTGGTGGTGAGTTATCACCAACTCTTCATGCTTTTATGACTCCAGCATTGTTAAGTTGAATTGCACGAATTCTGTTGCTTGTCCTCATGGCACACTGTTTTTCTTTCTTACAGGCTAGGATTTTGGCACTCAATGCAACATATTTCTTGAAAGCTGGTGGCCACTTTGTTATATCCATTAAGGTTTGTCATTGTTCTTCGTAGAGCTTGTTTGGTCCCATGTATTATTTATCCTTGTTTCTCAATATAATGGATTTGGTTTGAATATTGCAGGCCAACTGTATTGATTCAACAAGTCCTGCTGAAGCAGTTTTTGCTGCGGAAGTGAAGAAGCTACAACAAGAGCAATTCAAACCCATGGAGCAAGTCACTCTTGAGCCATTTGAGCGTGACCATGCTTGTGTTGTTGGTGCTTACCGTGTGCCCAAGAAGCAGAAGGCCGAGAAGTAGAAAACTTAAGTTCTTTTATCACCCAAAGTCTTAGTATAGTCCGCGACTATGGTCAACTTCTTGTACAACTTAGTGTTACCTATGAATCATGTGAGATACATTGTCAGAACTTTTTATGTTAATGTAGTTGGATCATAGAATTTTTGCTATCAGTGTTTCGTAATTTATCTCCTATGGTTTTTGAACGCATCATTATATTTTATGAATTTATCAGTGTCGTTGAAATACGTAGGATCCCAGGAATTATGCATCCGACCTATTTGAACTATACAAGTCTCTAGACTCGAGGCGATTGTAGCTTCTACAGTTCTATTTTTTCATATGTGAGATTTATTTATGTAGTTGGATCATATCGAATTCATTCACTATTAGTATTCCTTTTCTTGAATTTATGCTTTGTCCAGAAAAGTACATTTAAACTAGTGAGTTAAATACCGTAATCATAAATATTAACTAAAAATTACTCTAGATAGAGTTGTCAATTCGGGTATTCAAGTCGGTTTGGGTCGGGTCAAATTAGGTCTTGGGTTGAATCAGGATTAGGTAATGTCGGGTCAATCTAGCTTTAGATCAGGTTCAGGGCAGGTCAATTTCAGTTCAAGTTATAACGGTTCGCTTACCTTTTCGGATATAGGTCGGGTTCAATTCGAGTTAAAATCAGATCGGGTTCAATTTCAGGTTTGGGTTGTGTTGAGTCGGGTTTGGATGTGTTTAACAAGATGGTACATTCGGGTTCGGATTAGTGTTGAGTCGGGTTCTGATTCAAGTTCAATTCTAATAAATATCGATGTGGCCAAGTTAAACTATATAATTATGCCTTCCATAATTTGATCAAGCATCATCAAGGTTTTATTAAACCTAAATACGAGTAATAGAGAACAAAAGTTAATAAGCTGAACAAAAGATTTTATTAAATCGGATTGAAGGTTTACAGAATTATACCAGTATATAAGCTGAATAAAAGGTATATAAAATTTTATTAAACCTTCCATGACTCGGGTTCATGTTTTAATTGAGTCAAGTACTAGTTCAGGTTCAGATTGTTTTTTGGGTTGGATTAAATCGGTTGACGGTTACTATCAGGTCGGGGCATGTTCAGGTTCAGGTCATAAAGTATTTAATCACATGGGTTTTCGGTTAAGATCAGGTCAGGTTACAAGTCACTATATTCACCCATTGTTCGAGTATTGGTCGGGTTCAGATCTTTATCCATTAAGGTCGGGTTCTAGAGTTGGGTTAGTTTTTGACAGCTCTAGCTATAATCCACACTTTTAGAGGAAATTTTGAGGTATCGGGGCCTGGAAGGAAAAAGTGTTGAGACCCTAAGAGATATATCGCGAGGTCATATATTGTTGTTTGAAACCATATATGATCATTATATGTTGTCATAAACGTCCGTGGTAGGCTTGAGTTTACGCAATCACCACAAGTTGTGAACGGGTAAAATGATCGTTTAAGGGCATATTGGATGGTTTCAACGACCCAATTTGACTCCTGGAAGATATTAGGGACCATGGTAAATATCTCGGCAATTTTTATATCGGGCGAAAAAAAAAATTACAAAATTAAAGGCTATAATCTACGTTTTTAAGAAATTTTGAGGTTTTGGGGTCTGGTGGGGAAAAGTCTTGAAACGCTAACTGATACATCTCGGGGTTATATAATGCCGTTTGAAACCATATATGATCATTATATGTTTTCATAAACGTCCGTATTAGGCTTGAGTTTTCGAAATCACTAAAAGTGGTGAACGGGTAAAATGGCCGTTTAAGGGCATATTGGATAGTTCCACCGACCAAATTTGACTCCCGGAATGTAATAGGGACCATGGTAAATATCTCGAAAACTTTTATTTCCGGGAGAAAAAAGATCAAAAAAGTGCAAAATTGAAGGCTATAATCCACGCTTTTTGAGGAAATTTTGAGGTTTCGGGACACAGTGACGAAAAGCTTTGAAACCCTAAGGGATACATCTTGGGGTCATATAATGTCGTTTAAAACCTTATATGATCATTATATGTTGTCATATACGTACGTGGTAGGCTTGAGTTTACGAAATCACCTCAAGTTGTGAAAGGATAAAATTAAATGACCGTTTAAGGGCATATTGGATGGTTCCACTGACCCAATTTGACTCCCTAAGGATATAAGGGACCATGGTATACATCTCGGCAATTTTCATTTCCGGCCTAAAAAAGGTCAAAATATTACAAAATATAATACTATAATCCACGCTTTTTGAGGAAATTTTGAAGTTTCGGGGCACGGTAGCGAAAAACCTTGAAACTCTAAGGGTTATATCTCGGGGTCAAGTAATGCCGTTTGAAAACATATATGATCATTATATGTTGTCATAAACATTCATGGTAAGCTTGAGTTTACGAAATCACTACAATTTATGAACGGGTAAAATGATCGTTTAAGGGCATATTGGATGGTTCCACCGACCCAATTTGACTCCTGGAGGATATTATGGTCCATGGTAAACATCTCGGCAATTTTTCTTTCCGGCCGAAAAAAAGTCAAAAAATAACAAAATAAAAGGCTATAATTTACGTTTTTTAAGGAATGTTGAGGTTTCAGGCCCGATGGCGAAAAGCCTGGATACTCTAAGTAGGGCTGGCAATCCCTGACCCGACCCGATAACCCGAACGAACCCGGCCCAAAGTTACTGAGAGAAACCCCAACCCGACCCGATCCGAACCCGAATAATCCGAATTCGACCCGATTTGACCAAAATTTCATATTCCGTAATAATATTAAGTTTTACACTATTTTTTATTGGTTCTAAGCATAACCCGAAATCGACCCGAAATCTAACCCGAACCCGACCCACTGACCCGAATTTCCACCCCTAACTCTAAGGGATACATCTCAGGGTCATATAATTCCGTTTGAAACCATACATGATCATTATATCTTTTCATAAAATTCCGTGTTAGGCTTGAGTTTACAAACTCACTATAAGTTGTGAACAGGTAAAATGACTGTTTATGGGCATGTTGGATGGTTCCACCAACCCAATTTGACTCATGGAGGATATTAAGGACCATGGTAAACATCTTTGCAATTTTAATTCACGGGCGAAAGAAGGTCAAAAAACTACAAAATTGAAGGCTATAATCCACGCATTTTGAGGAAATTTTGAGATTTCGGGACCCTGTGGCGAAAAGCCTTGAGAACCTAAGAGTTACATCTCGGGGTCATATAATTTCGTTTGAAACCACATATGATTATTATATGTTGTCTTAAACGTCTGTGGTGGACTTGATTTTACGAAATCATTTTAAGTTGTGAACGGGTAAAATGACCGTTTAAGGGCATATTGAATGGTTCCACCGATCTAATTGGACTCTAAGAGGGTATTAAGGACCATGGTAATCATCTCCACAATTTTTAATTCCGGGCGAAAAAAGGTCAAAAAAGTGCATAATTGAAGGCAATATAATCCACCATTTTGAGGAAATTTTGAGGTTTCGGGGCACGGTGGCAAAAAGCCTTGAAACCTTAAGGGATACAACTAGGGGTCATATAATGTCATTTGAAACCATATATGATCATTATATGTTGTCATAAATGTCCGTAATAGGCTTGAGTTTACGAAATTACTACAAGTTATGAACGGGTAAAATGACCGTTTAAGGGCATATTGGATGGTTCCACCGACCCAATTATACTCTTGGAAGGTTTAGGGACCATGGTAAACATCTTGGCAATTATTAATTCCGAGCGAAAGAAGATCAAAAAATTACAAAATTGAAGGCTATAATCCATGTTTTTTTGAGGAAATTTGAGGTTTCAGGGTCCGATTGTGAAAAGTGTTTAGACCCTGGAGTATATATATCTTGGGGTTAAATAATGCCTTTTAAAACCAAATTTGATCATTATATTTTGTCATAAACGTACGTGGTAAGCATGAGTTTACGAAGTCACTTCAACTTGTGAATGGGTAAAATGACCGTTTAAGGGCATATTGGATGGTTCCACCGACCCAATTGGATTCTTAGAGGGTATTAGGGACCATGGTAAACATCTCGGCAATTTTTATTTCCTAGCGAAAAAAGGTCTAAAAATTACAAAATCGAAGGCTATAATCCATGCTTTTTGAGGAAATTTTGAGGTATCGGAGCCCGGTGGCGAAAAGCCTTAAGATCCTAAGGGATACATCTCAGGATCATATAATTCCGTTTGAAACCACATATGATCATTATATGTTGTCTGTAACATCCATGGTAGGCTTGATTTTACGAAATCATTTCAAGTTGTGAACGGGTAAAATGATCGTTTAAGGGCATATTGGATGGTTCCACCGACCCAATTGGACTGCTGGAGGTTATTAGGGACCTTGGTAAACATCTCGGCAATTTCTATTTACGGGCGAAAAAAGGTAATAAAAAAAGTGCAAAATCAAAGGCTATAATCCACGCTTTTTGAGGAAATTTTGATGTTTCGATCCCAGTGGGGAAAATCCTTGAGATCCAAAGGGATACATCTCGGGGTCATATAATTCCGTTTGAAACCACATATGATCATTATATGTTGTCTGTAACGTCCGTGGTAGGCTTGATTTTACGAAATCACTTCAAGTTGTGAACGGGTGAAATGATCGTTTAAGGGCATATTGGATGGTTTCACCGACCCAATTGGACTCTTGGAGGTGATTAAGGACCATGGTAAACATTTCGGCAATTTTTATTTACGGGCGAAAAAAAGTCAAAAAATTACAAAATCGAAGGCTATAATCCACGCATTTTGAGGAAATTTTGAGGTTTCGGGGCCCGATGGCGAAAATCCTTGAGACCCTAAGGGATACATCTCGGGGTCATAAAATTCCGTTTTGAAACCACATATGTTCGTTACATGTTGTCTTAAATGTCCGAGGTAGGATTGATTTTACGAAATCACTTCAAGTTGTGAACGGGTAAAATGACCGTTTAAGGGCATATTGGATGGTTTCACCGACCCAATTGGACTCTTGTAAGGTATTAGGGACCATGGTAACCATCTGAACAATTTTTATTTTCGGGTGAAAAAAGGTCAAAAAAGTGCATAATTGAAGGCTATAATCCACGTTTTTTGAAGAAATTTTGAGATTTCGGGGCACGGTGGCGAAAAGACTTGAAACCTTAAGGGATACAACTTGGGGTCATATAATGTCGTTTGAAACCATATATGATCATTATATGTTATCATAAAGATCTGTGGTAGGTTTGAGTTTACCAAATCACTACAAGTTGTGAACGGGTAAAATGACCGTTTAAGGGCATATTGGATGGTTCCACCGACCCAATTATACTCCTGGAGGGTATTAGGGACCATGGTAAACATCTTGGCAATAGCGAAAGAAGGTCAATAATTACAAAATTAAAGGCTATAATCCACGCATTTTGAGGAAATTTTGAGGTTTCGGGTCCCGGTGGCGAAAAGCCTTGAGATCCTAAGGGATATATCCCGGGGTCATATAATTCCGTTTGGAACCACATATTGATCATTATATGTTGTCTTAAACGTCCGTGGTAGGCTTGATTTTACGAAATCATTTCAAGTTGTGAACGGGTAAAATGACCGTTTAAGGACATATTGGATGGTTCCACCGACCCAATTGGACTCCCGGAGGGTATTAGGGACCATGGTAAACATCTCGACAATTTTTATTTCCGGGCAAATAATGGTCAAAATATTACAAAATTGAAGGCTATAATCCACGCTTAGCTTTTTGATGAAATTTTGAGGTTTCGGGGCCCGGTGGAGAAAAGCCTTGAGACCCTCAGGTTACATCTCGGGTCATATAATGTCGTTTGAAACCATATATGATCATCATATGTGGTCATAAACGTCCGTGGTAGGCTTGAGTTTACGAAATCACTTCAAGTTGTGAACTGGTAAAATGACCGTTTAAAGGAATATTGAACGGTTCCACCGACCCAATTGAACTCGTGGAGAGTATTAGAGACCATGGTAAACAATATATAAGCCTAAACTCTGTTCATTAAAAGGTCCATAAACGGTCTTTTATGTCAAGCGTAAAAGTCAAAGGCGCATGGTCTAGTTGCCATTTGCCAATGACATTCATTACTACTATATGCGAAATATATAGCAACCTAGGGGCAAATCACAAGGTGCATTCAATTTTACTATTTGTTCACATGTATCGAGCTCGATTACATCTTTGTTCTTTCTCAATAATTGACATAAACATCAGCGCGGGTTTTCTCGAATATCCCCAAATCTAGTCAAATTGTATTTGTGGCTTTTTTTTTTTTTAGGGGAGTATTTGTGGCAATTAAATCTTACTAATATTAAGACCAAAGTGTTATTAACCCATCAAGCCTAGGAAAACACCTGGATTAGGGTTTATACTTAAAAGAACATATACAATCTCTTAGCACTCTTGCGATCTTGCCTCAATATTTTTTTTTGTATATTTTTATTTTTACTTTATCAGCTAACGTTTCACTTCTCAGTTCAAACCTCAAAAAACTTCTGTACATTTAGTTCTATTATTTTTTCTATTGCACGTTACTAAACATGCTAATGTAGAGTACGTAGTATTCTATATTAATATAAAATCTCATAATTACTCCCTCTACGTTTAAAATAGATAATATTCTTTAACAAAACAAAATAGTAGGGTTTATAGTTAATTGGGTAACTGGTCAAAACGTTACAATTATGGTTCTCAAAACATTAAATTAAACTTTCACTAGCCAATTTGACACTACAAGAATCAGGTCAAATACCGACGGAACGGTTCCGACGGACCCGAAAATCCGTCGGAAAAATCGAAATTTATTTTGTAAATTTTATTAGATAATTGTGTAATTATATAATTCGTTTAATTTTTGTTGTGTAATCATCGTTTTTTTCAATTTTCTTTATGAAATTCTTGTAAAATATGTAGATCTAGTGGTTTTTTTCAATTTTATTTTCTTAATTTTCGTATTTTGTGTTAATTTTCGATTATTGGGGTTAATTTTCGTTTTTTTTTTACTAAGTTTTCTGTTTTGGGGGGATTTATTGGTGTCGGTGGTGGTGTTTGAAGGTGGGAAGGGGCTGGTGTGATTGTGGTGGTGGTGGTGTTTGAAGGTGAGTGTGAGTATGGTGGTGGTGTTTGTAAGGGTTGTAGATCTGGTGGAGGTTTCGGTAATTGGGTGGTGTGGGTAGTGGTACGGGTTAGGTAGGCTGGTGTGGGGCTGGTGGTGTGTGGTTCTGGTGGTGGGGGGTTAGTTAGGGGCTGGTGGTAGTGGCGAACGGACGATAGTCTGATGTTGAGGTTAGGGATATTTTGGTGGTTGGAGGTGGTGATACGCCGTGCCGGTGGTGGCGCGGCGTGTTTTTTTAATTTCATGTAAGCAGTTTCCGACGGAATTGTCGTCGGAAAATTCCGACGGATTTGAATTCGTCGGAATTTTCCGACGGATTATTGTGGTGCCTGAAAATATGTTTCGACAGAAAATTCCGTCGGAATAGTGTTTCCGATGGAATTTTCGTCGGAAAAGGTCGTTTTTCCGACGAGCCATATTCCGACAACCATTTCCGACGGAATTCCGTCGGAAACACGATTTGCGACGGAATTTAGGGTGTTTCCGACGGAAATTTTCCGTCGGTATTAGCCTGTTTTCTAGTAGTGTGAGTTTAATACATTAATCATTAAACTTATGCATTGACAAAAGTGTTAAAAGGAAATGTGTCAACTTAAAAAAAAAAACACGAAAAGTAATCCTAAATCATATAACAATTTATTGGATAAATGTATCAACATGTGCTTTGAGAGTTTGAACGATAAGGTTACAATTTACAAAATGTAAAACCGAATTTTTAACAAGTGAACTAAGCTTAGTTTCGAGATGGTGAACCTCCCTTGAACAGATTGAACACTATTGGCAATGACCACTCCAAAATTTGTCCGAAATTTTAAAGATAACTACCGTAGAATTTTCATTTGAATTTAGTACATGGTATGTCCAACATAATTCATAACGCGAAATTGCACCTTATGAGATGTGATTGACTTGATAAAAAGTTAATAATCCTATAGATTTATATCATGTAGGATACAATCCTATCTCATAACAAGTGCTATCTTATAACATTTTCTATCACATTAATTATTCTATCAAATAAGATCATTAAATCATCCTTAATACTCATGCAACTTAAGTGTTTAGTAGCCTTATTATTATTAAAGTATATCATCTTTTTTGATAGCCTTTTCTTTGATGTATGAACACAATTTGATGCATTGATCACAGCAATCAGTTCAGATACAGAGAAAAAACATCGATTCGAGGTAGATTTAGGCCTTAGATGATTGCTTTCTTAGTATGTAACCATTGTTCACCTATATAATGGAGCTATGTATGCAATGAAAAGTGCAAACTTCCTCATATCTTTCTTCTTTCTAGCTGTTAATCTTCAAATATGACAACCACCAAAACCCCCTCCTCCTCCTGGCCTCTGCCTCTGCCTCTGCCTCCTCTAAATCCGATATTGATTGGTCAAGTCTCCCTCGAGACCTGCTGTACATTGTGCTAAACAAGCTCCTACTCCTGTCTGACATGATCATGTTTAGCAGTGTTTGTACTACTTGGCATTCTGTTGCAAAAAACGCGTTACAAAAGTTCAAATTCTGTCCTAACATGTACTTCAATCGAAACCTTCCTATGTTGCTTCTTCCATGTACAGAGAACAATGACTTCATCCGAAGTGTATACAGCATCAATAAAGGCGAGGTTTATGATCTTCAGCTTCGAGTTCCTTCCAATAAAAGAATCTTCGGGTCCTCTCATGGGTGGCTAATCACCCTCGATGAGGACTCTTTCGAGGTAATCCTCATAAACCCTTTCTATTTTGGTAGCAGCAACAAAGGGATTATTCGAATTCCTCAGTTTTCTGCAGCTGTGGAAATGCAAAAAGAACATGGTAATTATGGTTTTAATTCCGAGTATTTTATATGTAAAGCTGTTTTATCCTCTGATCCTGTTTCGTGTCCAAACGATTTTGTCTTGATGGTTATCTATGGTGAGATGAAAATGTTGGCCTATTGGAAGCCAAGTGCCGAAAATTGGACATATATTGCTTGGTCTCTCCCTGTATTCTTGGATGTTATTTATGTAGAAGACCGGTTTTTGGCAGTCAATACCTTAGGACAAGTTTACTCGTGTAAGATCGAAGATGAGGCCTACCCTCCTTGTGACTTGCAAATGGTTAGTGCTCCACAATTTGGTCTCTTAGGAACATTTTGTCGAAGGTACATTGTAGAATTACCAAATAAAGTTATATTACAAGTCATAAGGATGCTAAAGACTACTAGGATGTGTGCCTTAAGTAGTCCGATTATTACTATTGGCTTCTTGTTATTCGAGAATAAGGTGAATGAAGATGGTGATTCCGTTTGGTTTTTAGTTACGGATTTGAATGATGGTGCATTGTTTTTGGGAGATAACCATTCTCTTTATGTTACGGCTTCTAAGTACCCCGGATGCAGGGCAAATTCAATTTATTTCACTGATGATTATCATGATACGGATGCTATGCTGCTCAATCCGTACCAATTTACTGGCCCTCTTGACATTGGTGTGTATCGATTGGATGATAAATCAATCGAGACATTGGACATTCCTCTTCTGGAGAAATATCACATGCCACCACCAGTTTGGATCCTACCAACTATCTAGTGAAAATAGCGGCTTTAAAAGATTACATTCGTGTTTTAATTTAATAATAAACATGACATTATATTGAAGTCATATAAACTTTTAGTCCTATAGTTGATGTTAAAATCAGTCTGTAAATATATCATATTATCATCTAGTTCTTTTAAGTTGTCGTGCTATAAGCTTGTTCGCGATATTATCATTTGCTAGAATGCTAGCCATTTAGTTCTGTATAAATCGTTTCTCATATTCTTCTAAGTCCAACGTATCTTAAGAAACTCTCATTATTATGATGCATTATTGTGTTGATCTCCCCTGATTTATGAACTGCAACGTGTACAATGTTTTGACCAAGAATTTGAATGGAATTAATAACTTCTGATATACTTCCATATATATAGCATATTTTCTACCTTATTAAGCTTATATAATGCATCTGTTTAGTGTGAATGAAATCATAGTAACAAGTGTTATGAAATCATAAATGTGATGCTAATAATGCAATGTTCACACTTTGTAACGACTAGTGCATCAGAAATCAGTAAAAAAAAAAAATCAAGTACCTGATTTCATAAAAGTGGACTTGAGATGTAATTGTGCTGGTTCTTAACAATTAAGCATTGCATATCGGTTACAAATTAACCATTATCAGTAAGAAATACACGAGAACATACACTTCTAAATCGAATGCATCTTAGTGAACTGATCTTTCCTTAGGAAAAGTTCGGTATTAGGTTAGCCTAACGGTACGTGCATGTTTATAAAATTAATTCGTACGTAACAACAGTTTAAATTTTTAAACAAGTGATGATTAAGCACGTACAGTAATATTATTTGCTGTTACTTAGGATGTAAATCCATTCCAGCAAATTCTTTACTAAGCTTTTTTTTTTTTTTTTTTTTTTTTTTTTTTTTGTGTATATATATATGTGTGTGTATTTTCAATGTCCTGTACTCTTTCACAGCCTTTCATTTTCAAAACACATCTTAGCAATGTCTTCCCAAAACTCGTCTTCTGAAATGCCCAACTGGGCTTTCATGGCAGAAGATGTGCTTCTGCTGATCTTAAGCCACCTGCTGCTGTCAGACATCATTTCATTTGGCTGCGTTTGCAGTAATTGGTATTCTGTCTCTAAACGCAAACTCACATTACTAAACATCACTCCCAAAATGTCCTTCAGCAGACGCGCTCCTATGCTTCTGATACCAACAGATGACAGCAATGAGAATTCGCGCAATCTCTATAGCCTCCCTAAAGGAGAAATTTATGATCTGAAGTTATCAATACCTGTCAATAGCAGGTGCATTGGCTCTTCTCATGGCTGGCTTATCTATATCGATAGTCTGTCTTTCGTGATAACTTTATACAATCCGTTCTACTTTGGATTTAGCAAGGGAACCATCAAACTCCCTGCATTTCTGCCAGAAGGAAAAATCAATCCCATCCTTCAACGCGACTTCTATACTGATTTATACATCAGTAAGGCTATACTGTCAGCCGATCCTTTATCCTGTTCTGATTTCATTGTTTTGGTGATCCACAACGAAAGAAAAAGCTTGGCTTATTACAAGGCAGGGGATGCAAGTTGGATATACGTGCATGACCCCCGAAATGGATCCACCTTCTGTGATATCATATATAATCTAGGCCGCTATTTTATTGCACTTGATTCCAGGGGCGAGGCCTACATATGTAATGTGAATTTCAACAGCCGGGCTTGCCAGGTGATGACTGAGACTGTTGTAGGCGCGCTTGCAGAATCAACGCGAAGATACATGGTGGAATTAGATGATGGATTAACCATCCTGCAAGCAGTAAGGATGGTGCATACTCTGACTAATCCTGATGGTACGCCTTTTGTAGACACCATCTGTTTTCTGATTTACCAGTTGACGAATCATTCAGACTGGATAATGGCTAAAAACATCGGCAATGGTGCATTGTTCTTGGGAGATGACAGCTCATTCTATGTCAAAGCCGCTGATTTTCCTGATCTCATTCCTAACTCAGTTTACTTCACTGATGATTACCCTGATGGTAGTACTATGAATCGTCGCCTTCATCAGTACCAAGGCCATGACGACAGTGGTATATATGTGATGATGAACAAAATAATCCTGTATAATTATACACCGTCTCCTGAACCTGAGGAACTTCCTCCGCCTCTCCCTGTCTGGATCCACCCCACCATATAGGTGGAAGATCTATGTGTTGTTTTCAATAATGAATTTGCAAGAGTAATAAAAGATATCGCCTTTTTATAGTATTTGATCTCCATTTTTCAATGTTTGTTTTGTGCATAAATCTTTATGATTCTGGTATACAATTTTTGTTGATTGTATTGTGACACCAATTACACCATTTGTTTATAAAAGACATTAAAAAAAAAGGGATGATAAAATGTCAGAAGTGGGATTTGAACCCACGCCCTCTTTCGAAGACCAGAACTTGAGTCTGGCGCCTTAGACCACTCGGCCATCCTGACTTAGTGGTAATTACAGCAATTATTATATACACACTTTTATATAAAATAAATTGAAACAATAGTCAAGCACCTTCTTGTTAAAATATTGTTGAATTTATTCCTTAATATTCCTGGTGTCGGATTTAGTACAAGCACATTTAACTATTTAAGTGTATATGTAAAAAAACAAAATTACACAAATATTTATACAAAGTAAATCTTATAATAAATTATTACGGAGTAGCTTTTAGAATTTGTTCATTGATATTCAATTATGTAATTTACCCAAGTGATGGCATTTACTTTGTACAGTGCTTCTCCTTAAGTGTTCAGTAATTACCCTGACTGAATTACTGATGAGTATTGCTATTTGTAATTTTGGACTACACCATGGTAATTAATGTGCACAGAACACTTAACATTAATCTTTCAATAATCAGTTTCGTTCTAAATAAAACTTACATGTCCTCGACGTAGTGACTTATGGATCTCATCGTGTAAGATTGGCTACATTATGTTGGATCTTTAGGTCTGTGATTCATATTCTCTAGTTCAGAGTACTGCATGAATGAAGAATGCTAGAGGGGAAAAAAGGGATACCTCTACTATTTTATGATAGGCTCAATCTCAAAATATAAATGTTTAATTTCATGAAGATGTTTCGATTAAAGGGTGAGGATGAGATCGAGAGTAGATTGATTCCATATCTGCTGCAAATATGTGCAATAATACATGTTTAACTAAAGGAATTGCAGCTCAATTATGAAATCACAATAATTTCCAACAACGATCTTGCTTCGGCTTCTAGATTAGCAATGCCCTAGTTTAATGAGCAAATCTCCTTCAGAACAGCAGTTAGGAAAATGGAGTAGAGATCTGGTAACTTCACATTATGTGAAATAAACTTTTATTCTCACCAGCACAGTGATTGCAACTCTCTTAGACAACACAGCATTGGCAAGAAAGCTCCGGTCAAAAGATCCAAAACTCCGACAGTTGAACGTCGAGTGCATTAAGTCGACATCACTAACTATAAGTCAGTCATATGCTGTCAACAATCTTATCTGTCTTGATCTCCTGGCCACCCCACTTCCGCATACGGCTACTTGTTTCCTCAACCTGCACATTACATTCCTTGTAAATCTAAACAGAACATTTCGAGTAGGTGACAGCAGCCACTCCTTGTATTTACTATCAGCCACCAACTGCAACACAATTTTACCTAAGGTGGGTTTATTTGTTCAGATGCAAGTAAACAACCTTATAGTATGTGTAAGGTTCCAGTGGCTATAATAAAAATGCCGGAGAGATACATTACTAGAATATTAAGCTTGTCATTTTATCTCAAACTTCCATATAAGATACTCCACAATTCCACATAAGTATGTTAGAGTATTTAACATGTAATGACACTTGACACTAATTTTAGGGTTTGAAGTAAAACATGCAGAGCTTTTCATAATATGGCCACGTTTCAGATGTTTAACTTGGACCAGTATCTCATCCAACAGCAGAAGCCAAGTTTTAGGAACGTAGTTAAAGAAAATCCTAGACCACATAAGCCAAAAATATCTAACCAAGCAAATATGCAATTACTATACCAAGCATGGAAGTGTGATTTGTTTACATGTGAAAATAATAAACTTAACAAGGAATGACAACCATGAATTATGCCTATGACAGGCAGTTGATATAAGGGCTCTGCCACAAATTTCTGATTTGGGAGGTTCATGAAAACATTGCATGTCTTAAACAGTTAAACCTAAAAGCTATCTGGAAGCATCGAGTTATCCGACAATGGTAATTGAAGGGATTTTACAATGTAATAGATACGAATATCTATTCCTTTAAAACAGTTGTCCCCTGGATCTAAATGTGAAGAGCATATAATCCCTAAATGAAAGCAAATGAAAGCTTTGTCAAACTTACCTCTTTTGTCCAGTTTGTTCGGTAGAGAATGATGAGTAGAATTAACGTCTGCAGGGCAGTTCCAGTAATCATGCCCGCCCAAATGCCCTATTATCGATGGAACATATATCAGCAACTAGCTGGGATTGCTAAGGGAAAAGGAAAGGTCCATAATTGCTAAAGGAAATTTCCATACCATTACTCCAAAATCTGCTACATAACCAAGAATAATAGCAAGTGGTAGCCCAAAAGCATAATAGCAAGCTAAGTTTAGATTTGCAACAGTACCTTGCCATCCCCCTCCAACAGCCACTCCTACAAAAATTATAAGCAATTTATAATTGAATAAAGAAACAGATTGTTGACGGGTCACTGCTAAAACTTTGAGAAATGACTATTGTTCAGAATTCCATATTTTCATCAGTTGTGTGTTGCTTGGACAGAAACTCTGCTGCAAATTCGAGACATATAGAAAATAGTTATACATGTAAGTTCGATACCTGAAATGACAGGCTGAATGCTGTTAAGAACCATAGTCACACCAAGAAGCCAAGCTAATCTGGAAACTGCTTGCTGCAATACCTTGCTGTCAGTGAAAATAACAGCAAAATCGTCTCTAGCAACAAGGATGACCACCATGCACAAAAGCCCAATGAAGAGAGACTGGACAACTGCAACACAGACGCTATACTTGGCTGCCCTTGGATGCAGCAATCCAAGCTCATTTGATACACGAACACTAGAGTTAAGAGAGCAAAACCACTTCAGAAAATTAAAGATAAAAAATTTACAACAGCCAGTCATAGCATCTTAATCATATTTTTAAATAGTAAAGTAACAACTTGAAGTGCAAATGAAATTTTGAGTCAACATAGTCTCTTCTAAATTGCATAATCCAAGTAACAAAACAAATGAATTAAAGGCATCAATAGTTTCTAACAAAGTACAGAATTTACCTTATAGCAGCATTTATTCCAATGAATATCATAGCTTCTATTCCATTTATATTCATGCTGAAACAAAATTAAGTGAATTGCATTAACGACTTTTTTCAGGATCAAGAGGTATTTAAAGACATTAATCAAAGAATATCCAATATACAACTGTACATCTCCCCGATAACTGCTGTGCTTCAAAGGAATGATTAGAAATTTTGGATCTACTAATTCTATAATAAAAGGAAAAAGAAAGAAAAAAAACATTGGAGTGTACATTGGCAACATAAAATGTAATGCATTGTTTCAGCAACTCACCAGATAGATAAGGACCCTACAGCAATCACAGCATTTGAAAGGTGACCGGCTAGGAGTGTTATGCTCATCATATACCAGATTTCAAGGCAAAGCATAACAGCAGAGGCAATTGAAAGCCTAACAAAGGCCCATATCTCCTTGAAAGCTGCCCATGAAAACCCTGACCAAGAGTCCTTGCACCAACCAAAAACATATACTAATTGGGCTATTGCAACCAACCAGCTTGTGATGTTAAAAGCTGCTGCAGCCCCTAGTAGACCCCAGCCAAATACAGTAATGAAAAGCCAGAGAAGCACCACATGTTCAATTAGAGCCAAAAACCCAATCCAAGCCAGTACATCAACCTTGCTCTGGGCTTGTAAGAATTTTTGAGTAGGAAAATTGATAGCCAGAGAGAATAGCTGTGGTATGGTGAGAAGGGTAAACTTTCCAGCAAGAACAGCTATATCATGGTCCTGTCCTAGAAGCTTTAATAATGGTGCAGCGAAGACGTATACAGGTAACAGTACAAGACAGCTCATCAACAGGATAATCCAAGAGCGTTGCATGTAAATTCCAAGCATAAAAACTTGTCCGGCACCAAAAGCTTGGCCACACAATGTCTCAAGTGCGCTCCCCATACCAAGCTACAATATTCAACAACAATTTTAGATCCCTTTAAATCTCAAAAGATACAATTCTAGAAAAATAATGTAACATATCCAGTCCTTCAAGTAAGGAAAGAAATTTGATAAAGATAAAAGAAACTTAGATATGAAATACTTAATATTGGCTAACTGTATGCCCCCTAGTGTTTATTAGGTATAAGTAGTAACTGAGGCTTTCCGGGGATGTAGCTAGTGGTAACATTTCGATGATGAATATAAAATGTCTGACCTTTATTGCCATAATCACTTTGGTGTGCATGCTTATAACTTGCCATATACCCCATTTAAGATGTATATTTTATAACATATACCTAGATGGCCGGCCTATCAGTGCCATGCAGCTCAAAGTCAGCCCTAAGTCTGTTATATGTACATTTCTAGGAATTAAACTTGGATATTTCATGTACAATTCATGTACTTGATCCAAATCCTGGGTCAAGTATCCGTACCCATGTTGGAGAGTATAAGTGTATGCAAGGAATCAATATTTGAGGGAGGGGCAAATTAGTCATAGCCTATTAGGAGTGTCTTGGGGAATAAGTTAGAGTTAGTTATGAGACTTTTTCTATAAATAGGACTCATTAGGAGGGTTAATAATCATCCAGAAAATTATTGTTAAGCTTGGCTTAGTTTTGGGAGAGCTCCTTTCCTCTCGAATGAAAGGTGTATTGATTGAACTTTGCTAAACATCAATACAATCTATCCTTTTTCTTCCTCTAAATCCTTTTGTTATACTCTGAGTTTTCTTACAGGCTAGTTAATTCCTAGCAGTGTAGACTGTCTAACATGGTAATTTGAGATTATATTGAAGAATCAAAAATCAGTTTGGGCGTATTCAATGATCAGTTGCACTTATTACGTACTTATGAGAGAGCCCGAGGGCAATTAGTCATGTATCCCATAACAGTCTGAAACAAAATCTAGTACTCAAAAGCTCCTCAAACAGAATGTCTTATAAAGATAGAATGAAATTGACCAAGGGCATAATGAAATGCCATTAGTTAATTATAATTAGTTGCAGCAGGACAGCAAAAGGGTATATACTAGATTACTAGACATTGAAATGTGCTCAGACTGATTATAATATGGGCCAACCAAATGGTCCAAATGTCAGAATCTCGATTAATTCTCCAAAGACTTTAATAGCACAACACTTCCAAAGAAGAAATCTTGTCTTAAAAAACCATATTTTCATGTTTAGTACTACATCATAAGTTTTTCCACTTTACTTTAGACTCTAAAGTTGGATCCCACATCCAACTATCCAACGGGCCACTATCTTCTTCTGGTTATTTCACTCTCTTCAAACTTCATGCAAATTATAGACAATAATTCCATCAAGAGATGGAAGGAATCTACAAGTTAACTAGAATTTCATCTTAAATACATAGCTGGAGCTTCCACATTCTCGAATTTTACCATTGTTCATTTACCATATGCTCTTTGACATTAAGGAACTAAGACATGTATGGACACTGTCAAAATTAACAATGCAGTAGAAATATACCAGGTACTAAACTATGGTATGCAGCCATACATAACTTAGATCATCTAAATATGAAAACAGACACGGTCAAAAGCATGGACCACGTTCATGTACCAGAGACAGATGCTTATTTACTCAAATCCATCCCAGTTTGGCCACTAATTTGTGGACCAAACAACCATTTCAAATTTACAAAAAATTACAAGGTTGGCAAAAGAAAATTTACACAAACCAATAATCCTAACATCACAGGGCTTATGCCAATACAAGAAAACACTATTTTGTATATACACATAAGTGACAAAATTTATTTATATTACAAAAACAATGGTCCTTTAGCTGTTATGATTCATACTAGCAAACAATTTGTAGTTAGACAAAATTAATAAGTCAACCCAAGGAAACTCAAGGAAGGGAAGAGCCAAATTATGATTAATACTATAAGATATCTGTCAAAAAATTCCAGATGTCAGTATAAAGTAAGCTACTGACTTACTAGAAACAAAACCCTGATACTGGTAGTAGAGTTGATAAAACAAAAACTAATCTTCAATAACAAAACTTCAATTATGGTTGATAATATACTTAATAGAAAATTAGCGGTTACAGTGATATTAAAAGTTGATTAACACTTCATCTGTTTCGATATACAAGACACAGTATTTTCGAGGTAAAACTCTGATAATGGTTCATAACTTGATTGCTCTTTAGTATACATATGTTGATGATTATTATAAGTATGAAAATAATTTTCAAGTTGAATCAAATGGTAATTTTGTGGACTTCAAAAAAACAAAGTAATACTACTATACATAGTACTGTATATAAAAGTCAAATCTCAGACTTTATACAAAGTACAAAATAAAAGGATTACTTTTCATTTCTTATCACTTAATCACACATTCACACTATTGCACCCCAATGTCAATGAATGAAGTAAGGTACAGTACCTTCTAAATTCTAATGATCAAAATCATAGATAACGACACCTTAAACGAAGGCAAATAACAAACAACAATTAAGATTATGACTTTTACACCTTATATAATTTCATAAGGACCCATGAAGAATTGTAACAATAGCACAAACAACCCTTACCAACTCTAAGAGTACAATGTCGGCTAATAGTTGTAAGTTTTCCATAATAATAAGTAATCATTAATTCATTAACACAATGACAAAAACTAAACAAATGCCGAATCAAAAATTAATTACCATCTTAACCAGAGTAATTATTTTCGATTCATTATTATTTATTTACGGATCTTTAAGACATTCTATACATCACAATGGGAAACTTTGAGTATTTTCTTAGAAAAAAATATGTACTATAATCACATATAGACATTATTCTCCAATACTATTAGGGGTCATTTGGGGATAGTTTTGCAATGGCTACACTAAAATTGTGGCTATTATAATGAGTGAATCTCAACCCTTCAATTTATAAGACTCATCTTATCCATTCATTTAGTTGACTTTTAAGATATAAAATTAGTTTGTTTTTTTTTTTTTAAATGAATGCAGTAAATTCTTCGTTTTAGTTCGAAAAAATATGTTTAAGGAATGAATCCCATTGGAAAATTCTGATAAAATATCACTAATCTGATTTGACGAGTTTTTAATTCACTTCTTCAATTTCTTCTATTCTTTTCTGTAGTTTAGTTTTTGCCGAGAAACCTAAACATATGGTGTTTAATTGTTTATTGCTATCCATACGTTAATATTTCGATTACACAAAAATAAATTGTCGATATTAAAGATCACATACTAATGCATGTTTGATGGAGATTTCATTGGTTTGATCTTATGAATTGCAGGTATATCATTTGTTCTCCAGATCAACAAGAATACGTGAAAAACCGTTTTGAATCAAATCATGAAAAATACAAACTTAATTTGTTCTCCAGATCAACAAGAATACGTGAAAAACCGTTTTGAATCAAATCATGAAAAATACAAACTTATATATATATATATATATATATATATATATATATATGTTTTCTTTAAAAAAAAAAAAAACTAAGTCAATTAGATAATTAAATGGACAGGATTGATTCTTTAAAATAAATGGTCTAGATTAAAACTTATTACAATGACCACAATTTTATTGTAGCCGTTGAAAAGTCATCCGTCATTTGGCTAACAAGTATTCCGTAGTATGGTTTTGAAATCATGAATGAAATCAGGGTAGACACTTCGTTAGCATAAAGTCACGCTTTAAATTTTGGTTGGAAAAAATTGATAAGAGAGAAAAGTAGAGCGATTATCACCATATGTAACTATTGGCGTGAGATTAAAAATGTAGTGCCGAGTTAAATTGTTAACATGAGATTAGAATTGTAGTCTCCTAACCAAAAGTAGCTAGTAATGAACAAATTTAAAAGTGTCGAGTTAAAAAAGGAAATCGGGACAAACAAGACAAAAGGAATACGAGTTAAATTTTGTGAATCAACAACACATGGTATACGTGTTAGCGGTGTTCCCTTACCAAACCAATACCTCATACCAAAATTCCGCGAACCAAAACCCTTGCACTTACACCATAAGACATATCACACATCACATAATCACGACAACATGAAACCAATCAATTTGTCAAAACAACTAACAAAACCAAAATGAAGAGAAAAGTTAAAGAGTGAAAACCAGAAATCCGAAGGAGAAAGTTCCGATAACAGAGAGAGAAATGGAGATAGCAGAAAGCTCAAGGTCTCCAATATGTCCAACGAAGATATTAGTGAGCGAATTAGTACCAAACTGACATAGTATATTGAACACTAATGGACCACCAATTTTCCACAGTTTCACGGATTCCGACCAATAAACCGACGTCGCATCCTTCAAACTCGTTACCGGTGGATAATCTCCGTCTTCTCCGGGAACATTTACGGCGGCGATAATCGGCTCCGACGAATCAACGCCGTTTAACAACGGTGCCTCCATTTGGATTTCTGATTTTTGATTTTAGGGGAGTTTAATTTCTCTCTCTAAAAATAAAATTAAAAATAAAATAAAATGAAATGAAATGTGATGTGTTGGTTAGTTGTGTTTTGAGCGGAAAAAAGTGAATAAATAGAGAAGGCAAAATGAGCGCCGAAGGAAGCTGGTATATCGTTGGGAGGATTTAAGGGCGAGTAGTTAGAGGCTATGGACTCTATTTTGTCACGTCACGTGGATTCTTGTTATGTTACATTACAAAAAAAAAAAAAAAAAAAAAAAAAAAAAAAAAAAAAAAAAAAAATTATTGTGGTTTTGATATTGTGAATATATTTATACGGGCCTGTTCATATTTAATTAATTTCAGTTCAGTTCAGCTCCAATCAGTTCAGTTCAGTTCAGTTCCAATCAGTTCAGTTCAGTTCAGTTCAGTTCCAATCAGTTCAGTTCAGTTCAGTTCAGTTCCAATCAGTTCAGTTCAGTTCAGTTCAGTTCAGCTCTTAATTTCCCTCTCACATAAAATATTCATTTCAGCTTAATTCAGTTCAGTTCAGTTCAGTTCAGCTCCAATCAGTTCAGTTCAGTTCAGCTCAGTTCAGTAAATATGAACAGGCCCGTAGTCTTCAACTTTGATTGTCAAATCTATTGTGTCGTTTTTATTTATTGCTCTTTTATACCCAATGTCACATTATTAATGTGGGCAAATAATAAAGGCCAAGGTTGGTATTTGGTCAATTATATGATTTTTGTCATTTTGAAGGTGACAACATATCGTTTTCATTTTACATATACGAGTGTAATTTTATATTTCTAATTTTTTTTTTTTTTTGAAAGAAAAAATATTTCTAATTTAAAGCATGTTTACATTTACTTAATTTCAATTCAGTTCCTAATTTCCTTAAAGAAATTGCATCTTTTTATTTCAGGGGAACACGAAATTAGTCAGTAAACGTTATGTATGATCGGAGTTTCTTATGAATTTTGGTTTACATTATTAGATGATTAACTAATACGAATAGAAGATTGATAGATAGTACGATAATATGAGACAAATTATAATAGTAATTAATTGCTTGAATGTAGCTGCGCTTAGTCATCAACAAAATTTGTTACACATGGCCTATAACAAACTGCTATTTTTATCATCATTTCTTATCAATTCCCAATACAAATAAACTAGATGAAGCCCTTGCGATGCACGGTTTGTTTGAATTTTTTTTTTTTTTTTTTTTTTTTTGGTATTTATGAGCTAAAATTTGTTATATATTTAGATAAAATTCCTAATATTAAAAGATAATATTTAATGTTTAATTAATTTAAACTTAAAAATTTCATTCGTCAATTTTGCTTACGTGACATTTGAATTATTTAATTCTAAAAGAAATTAATAATCTCTTATTTAATTGGCTAATACTAAGAATTATAATCCTACATGGCGCGCTAAGAAAATTAGATCCTACGTGGCTCTCTAAAAACTCGGGGAAAAACTCCCCTTTATATATATATATATATATATATATATTAGATTTCTTTTAGGTATATCCAAAAGGATTGGTGGGGTTGATTTTAAAATTACTTTAAGTGATTTAATTCCTCCATTTAAATCCATTGATTATAAACTCTATGAGGAGAAATTGTAATTTAAAAAAAAAGTAAATATAAATGTGTAAATATGATAAAAATGTGGGAGGTGATACGATAATTTAGGGTTGCTAAAAGTAAAAATAAATCGAGATGTTAACACATTTCGATTTTCAAAATAAAATATGAGCCGAACATTAATTTTATGGTGAAACAAATCAAATATTGTGAAACTAATAATTGCAGATGTTACTCCGTAGTACGGAATATAGGTTAAGATGTTTTCAAACAGAATGTTGCAAAGTTAGCATCAATGATCAAATGTTATGTCTAAACATAATTGCAAAGGAGTAGTATTTTTAGAGTTTTACTCAATACTTAATTTTGCAAATAAGTCTGACTTTTTCAGATTAGGAGAGTTTCTTTTTCAACAGGTAATTAGAATGAAACTATGCCAGATTTTGTTTTCAAATAAATAACATTTGCCATTTTATTGTGTTGCTTTCAATCCCCAAATTCTGCCCAATTAGGCAAAAGTATATCATCACTTGACAGTCTAATTTACCCGATTTTATAATATTTCATCCCGTATCATCTTTATCCTATATTGATGTGGAGTATATATACGTAAATTATTATCATATCTTCTTATTGTAAATTTTACTTTTCTAGAAGCCAATTTAATGATTACGTTTTTTTTCTTTAACCTATGCTACACAAAAAGGGAAACAATTTTCACACTACACAAGAATCACATAATTTTTTTTTTTTTTTAAAAAAAACCAAAAATTAGCTACAAAACATCCATAATTATTTTCATTAGAGATCATTGCAAGAACAAGACATGATGAATAGCAAATGAAGCCAAGAAATAGTCATATGATCAGATTCAATGAAATCAGCACTATAAATATTACAAAATACCTTACCTTTAAAGTTTGCAATTTTCTTGAGACAATGACCTTTGTTATCACGAGGTTTACAATAATACATCAATAACTTACGTACTACTACATTATATTATCAGTTGTAAATTAAACTTGTGACTAACAGTTTCAGAAATTTTGTATCATTACTCTTTAGGAAAGATTTTTACCGAAATTTTTTGGATTTCAAACTATTGGCAAGAATGATGCAACATATTCAAGGAGTACAGGAATAGCACGCTGCTGGAGAACAAGATTTTCCTTAAAAAGAAGACGTATTTTAATACTTTTATATGATTAAGGGTCTGTTAACATTTACTGAACTGAGCTGAACTGAACTGAATTGAACTGATTGGAATTGAACTAAACTGAACTGAACTGAATTAAGCTGAAATGAATAATTTATGGGAGAGGGAAATTAAGAGTTGAACTGATTGGAGCTGAACTGAACTGATTGGAGCTAAAATGAACTGAACTGAACTGAAATTAAGTAAATGTGAACAGACCCTAACTTGCTTAATTAGATAGGATGGAACACGGGCAATATCTCCCTAAAAAAAAAAAAAAAAGGACAATAGTAACAATCAAGTATCCTGACACTTTAATTTTTCATTAAATGAGTTAGATTAGTATCACTTAAAATAAGGTTTTAATTGCAGACAATTGAATGCAAATCATTCATGGAGTAATCAATTGTACCATAAACACAAAAAACATCACTCATTTTTATTCTTCTCATTTATAGCTCTTCAAATAAATGAACAAATAAGGAAATAGTCTTTATTGCCCCCATACAATCGATTGTACAATAGAAATTATACCATACTTATTAAGACATGTTCACTTCAGCTTAATTTCAGTTCAGTTCAGCTCCTAATTTCCTTCTCTCGTAAAATATTAATCAGTTTAGTTAAGTGCAGCTCAGTTCAGTAAATGTGAACAGACTTTTAGTCTCTATCTTTGCGAATTTGTGGAAGTTATTCTCAAAGCTGATCAAATAATATTGGGTATAGAAATATATCTACAAGTTTATTGTTAACATTAGTTTAATCCTACAGCACCACATTAGGTAAAAAAAGAATAATTAAACTACTATACCTTACTAATGTCTTACAATTAACGGTCTATAATTAGTGAATTACAATATGAGTCTCTTGTCTCTCAATTAATGTAGAGGACAAAGTTGTGTATATAATCATATCTTTAGCACCGACTAGTGTCCTACTCCCAACCAGAGAATAATTTAATGTTGTACAAGACCAATTTGCATGAATAGGATTCTTATATTAAAAAAAAAATAAATAAATAAATAAAAATAAATAAATAAAAAAAAAAAAAAAAAAAAAAAAAAAGATAAAGTGAGACAATTAAGCTAGGCTAAGCTCAAGTAGTGTCGTAGTGAGCCTGTCTAATATTAAAGCATCCTTGCAAATGATAAATGTGAGGGAATGGTCTAGCTAAGAGAACATAAATGTATGTATGAGCATGAAATGACAATTTTATTACTCAATATGGGGTGATTGATTAATTATTTGAACAAGTATAACTTCGTATGTATGAATCTTTCATCTTTGTGATCAATTTAACCTTTTCATTTATCTCGGATTTTTTATTATATAGTACTCCCTCCGTTTCAATGTCCCGTATAGAATCAATCACAAAAAAATAAGAAAAGAAAAGTATTTGGAATCTAACATTAAAGTCAAAAATAATTAATAAATAGTTTTGCCTTATTTAAATTTTTTTGATTTTTTTAGGAAACTGTCAACCATAATTGCATATTTCAAGGGAATAAAAACTATACTTAGAGTCATGTCATCAATGCACAATAAATTAAATTAACCAATCAGAATTTAATATGTATGAAATAGGAAATAAAAACTAAGTTAAAAGTGGAATATATTCAATATGGGTAGATATTTTTTAAACGCCCAAAATAGTATATGGGACTAACAAAGTGAAACAGAAGGAGTATGAAATATGAATAGAAGTTAAATATCAAACACTGAATAAGATTAAACGATATATATGATACTCCGTAATATCATATCATTAACTTGTTTTTATTTTGGGGTGGATATTTAATTACTTCTCAGTGTTCTCACTATCAATAACCCAAATGCTATACTACTTATTTCATAAAATTTCATACACGCTGCTGTATTAACCATTCTAAATAGTTGGATACTTTATTAACCCAATGCAAAGCATTGATGTTTTAGACAGAGACCTTCTTTGGGCCTTTTCTGATATCTGAAGCAAATACAGACATTAAATAATTTTGGGCCTTTTCATATCATAAACAAATCCAGACATCACTTCATTTTGGGCCTTCTCTGTTATCTTAAGCAAATCCATATATTGTCAATACTCTTTCAGTATTTTCAAATGAAGGATTTATGTGGGATACTAAAGAAGAAAAAAGAAAGAAAGAAAAAAAAAAACTAGAAATTATATTATGTCATGAAAAGAGTCACTTTTAAGATAAATAAATAAATAAATAAGAAAAATATATTACAGAGTATTTACAAAAATAAAATTCAACTAATTGTATTCTTTTTTAAAAATAAAAAATAAAATAAAATAAAATAAAATAAAATTTTAAAAAAAACTAATTGTATTCTTCTCTCTTAAGGTGTTTTTTTTATATTATTATTATTACCTCCGTTAACTTTAGTTGCAACAAAGGGGAATTATTTGTGAGATATATAAAATTCATTTGTTGCAACTAAAAATTAATGGGTTAGTATTTCTCACAACTATGAGAAATTGTGTGCCTATGTAATATTTGTGAGATATAAAAAATTATTACCTCCGTTAATTTTAGTTGCAACAAAGGGGTATTATTTGTGAGATATAAAAAATTCATTTGTTGCAACTAAAAATTAATGGGTTAGTATTTCTCACAAGAGTCACAACTATGAGAGATTGTGTGCCTATGTAATATTGTTGGGCATAGAAGTTAAGCTTGGATTGATAGTCCAAATACTCATGATTCAAGATTTATAATGTCTACCCAAATGTTGTAGTTGGGTAGCATGGATTGAGAGTGAAACCATGAGGAATTTTGTGAAGCCAATAAGTCTATTATGGACCCAGGCCCAGTTGTTAAGCCTCTAGTGGCTATCTACACTGACCCAATGGGCCATTTGATAGGACCACGAGAGCCCAAAACAGTCATAAGCTCACTTCTAAGGCTCTTCTATTTTACAGCCTCATTGAAGAAAATTACCACATGTAAATTATTTTTGCATGGAATTTATTATGTTAATGAGAATTAAATTGGTTAAAAGGATAAAGACATTTTATCTGAAAATTAATGTTGTATTGACTAAAAAAAAGCATTTTTTTTTAATCGGAAAATTAATGGTAATATACCTTAGGTCAATCCCATAAACAACGTAAAGCCATCTTGATAACAAGATGTATTCCATAATAATAACTTAAATTAGAGAGTGCGGCTTTTCGGCAAACCAATCAAATAGGTATAAAATCTTAAGATGATATAATGAATATTGAAGTACATATAGTTTGCCTCACAAATCGTTCATGTGGAACAATGATTAGATCCCTTCAAAATGGTCATCAAAAAATAAAAAATAAAATAGTGATGTTATTATTCATATAATTATATACTATGAAATAAATTGTTCTTGATATAGTAGTATGGTACTACACTACTAAGCTACTACTATAAGATGTGTTAATTTGAACTTATGCTCTATCTTTCTCATGATACCCTAGTGATAATAAAATCGACAAGCCGCATATAAACCCATGACCTTTATAGCTTTATAAAATTATACCATTAATTATTTAAAATATCTAAAGAGGTCTTTTTATATCTTTGTATTATTTTATTATATGAACGCACCAATGATCAATCATGTCCAATTATAAGTCATGGGTATCTCAATAGATTATGCTTGCTTTTTATAAATAAAAAAAATGAATAATTAAAAATTATAAGGGTGAAAATATTGGATTATGCTCTTTTACATTAATGCGTCAATCATATGATACAATTACAATGAAATCTATACATTGTGGTTCGAGTGCTTTTGGTGCCCATTACAGCTGGCGCATGCATTATGACTAGGCCATTAGGGATTTAGGGTGCGTGATAGTTAGCCTAGTTGACTTGAGAGGTACTAATAAGCTTAGTTCAATACCTCGAGTCGAGATGCTTGTGAACATAGTACGTATTTACTGGTCGGGAACAAAACGAAGAATCAACATAATTAACAATGAAAGATTAAACTTTGAAGTTTTAAGCGTAATTACTGTGTGTTTTCAAAATTGTGTTTTTTCTTCATAAATTTTCATTATCATTGTCAATAGCATTGTCTAGCTCGTTATAGTGAAAATAAAAAAAACTTTTTAACGCATCTAACATTATCATGGACATTGACATGAACCTTTCCTTACAATTTTTAATTTTAGATATTAATCCATTCTCATCACCTCGATTACTAACCACCAAATCAAACAAAATGATGAAAACATAAATTAAACTATAACTAAACACTTTAACACTTCCCGTAAACTACAAAACTAGAATAACTAGCTTATTAAATAGAACTAGATTGGTTTAGATTAGTTGTTTATTTGGTGAAGGATATACGAACTCTTTTTATTTGGTACGTAAGTAGTAATCGTAATAGAGAGTACGCCGTAGCTTTTAACACTTTAGCATCCAAGTTGCTATAATAACATCACAAATTTTATCTGTGAACATGATTCGTTTATCAAAAGAAGACCCACATTCATCAATTTTTTTTTAGATATTTGTGGATGCTATTTCAACCAACACTATTTTTTTTCAACCAACACAATATTCTGCCTATAATTGTATTGATCCTTCTAGTTATGCCGATTTAAAGACCTTATGAAAGGGAGAAAAAAAAAAAAAAAAAAAAAAAAAAAAAAAAAAGTACTTTATATACTTAATTATCTACTTGTGTATATTGTTGCAATTATAAATTAAAGTATCAACTATATAACTATATTCGTATCATCAAGCAGCTTGTTAGTTTACTTCGGATAATCTAAACAAATTTTGTCTAAACTTATTGTAACGCGTGTTATTGTATTTATTTATTTATTTATTTTTTTTATATTAGCTTATTTTCTACGGAGTATAATAAACTTAACTTGAATAGAATAAGGTCATAATCTGATTTACTGAACTGAACTAAACTGTATATGAGAGAAGGAAATTAGGAACGGAACTGAACTAAACTGATTGGAGCTGAAGTGAACTGAAATTAAGTCGAAGAGAACAGACCCTAAGTCCCTAAGTAAGCAAATTTTAGGATCGAGGGGCAGGTGAATTATTAAGGGATGACAATAGACCAACGCAAATCTCATCTTATCCGTACGTACATCACTACCAATCTGGCTTTGATTTCAAAAAAATAAACTTTTGGGATGTATTAATTAATTAAAGGATCAATGCAATACTAACCATTAAAAAACTCTAATTTAGGCTAATACTCCGTAATGCAACTTTGATTTGCAAGGTTCATAGAAGGATCATAATACGAGTATAAGCTGGAAATAAAAGGTGTTTAGATGTGACCCTTCATGAAACATTATACATATAATAATAATGATTTATGGCCCTTTCTTCCGTCAACCAGTAGTTGTTATGATTTTTTTATTTTTGGATTTCATAAAGCAATTACTGTATCATGATCAGCCATGCTAGTGAGCCACCAACTTACCAAAAAATTAATGCGTACTATTACCTGTAATTTTGTACTCCATACTTTAGTAGTAGTATTATACGAATGAAGTATTATACCGAGTACGTGTTTTTCAATTAACACATTTGACCATTACTATCTTTAATACTCCGTATGATGTTATTACAAAATCATGAAGAAAAATAATGGGTATTTGATCATGAATATATACATTAATATGAGAATAATAAAACTATCTTTGTTATTGATCATTATATATACGCCATATATAAATTAATATAAAGGTTTCTAAAATTTGAGCACGTGATGAACTAGAACTAATTTATTTTAGAACGGGTATAGAATTGCAACACCCACTCTATCATGAAATATTGAAATCTATGATATATTCACATAGCCCGATAGCCCGATACACCAATGTTTTATGTACTCAATACTCATGCCATAAATGACTAAAGTTTAATAAAATGAGGTTATACATGATTATAAAAATTATTCCAAGGCAAAGTTATCATATGAGTTTTGTATGGTGTGACAGTTCTGATAACTTTCTACTATTCATAAAACCTTTTATGGAGTGAAAGTGAAACACATTTGTACAATCATTTCTTTTACATAGTACAAAAAATTCAATTATTCAATTTAGAAACATATATACGGACTATAAAAATGAAATCTACATGTATAAAAAAAAATAATAAAAAAATAAAAAAAATTGTATAATCTGTGTATCTTCTTCTACTATGTAGCATTTTTTATTCTCTTCTAGGTGCGTATCCTTTGACTTTCGTCCAAAGAGTAGTATACAAGTATTAGTTTATTGTTCTAGTCCTTTATATGACAACGATTGTGATTAGGGAGGATTTTGTAAACAAATTAAACGCGCTAATTAACATATTGTGAATATTAAAAAAATACAAAGAAGAATGTATTTTATTTGTTATATAAATAGTTTAAATATGCTTCATCAAAATGTTGGGTACAAATTTGTTCAATGATCTCGTCTTTTTAATATTTACACAATCAAGAACTTTGATATTCTTGATGTTAAAATCAATGTCTTCTTGTAAAAGTATAAGATTTTGTTAGCTTTCTTAGAATCTTGTCTTGACTTTAATTTAAGATAACCCATTAATTTAAAGTTACTGTACTAACTAAGCCGTGTAAAATAAGATCAATGTTGATAATGAGTGATGCATTATCAACATTGATCTTATTTTACATGATAAAGATTACACCTTGAAAAAAAAAAAAAAAAAAAAAAAAAAAAAAAAAAGTCTAAATTCAAGTACATGATATGTATTAATGTATACTTCCTCCTTTTCATATTAGATAACACATTATAACTTTTGACACTATTCACAACCTTTAACATAGTCATACGGGGGTCTTGTTAGTTTTATCTTAAATACATTTTTAATTATCAGAGATATTTACAGATGAATTGTTGCATTGGCAAATGTGATAACTAATTTGGAACAAAGATAAGTACGAATAGATGTCCTATTGGTCCATAACTTCTCACATGTCAATCCAGTCCATGTTAGCGACCTAATATTAAGAGAGTAATGGAAAAAAGGTAAGAAAATTCCATCCCTTAGGTCCTTAAGATACCCCATAACAGGGATTAAACCCCCCGATCTTAGGACTGTAGTTGGATACATACAAGTATATGCTAAGTTTGTACATGATTTTTTTCCTATTCATAAATATATATATGAACTGATGAGTCAATAACAACTTAAATCTGGAAACATATAAGATTGGAGCAAGTAACATTAAGTTATAGATTTTAGACTTCCTAACCAATTAATCTAATCGACATCCGTGATTAAACCAAACGCGGCATGTACTTCACAAAATAAAAAAAAACACCACAAGGGTGTTTGTGGGGATTAAACAAACTCAAAGCCGCAAATAGAAATAGGGTATGTCCATGTACTATGTTTGTAATGAATTTGCGTGTACAACAAAGTGACTTAACAAAAAGACAGCTAAAGAGCACCACATAATTTCATATTCATAACCATTTCTTAATGAGCTACGTGGATCAGTTTTCCAAGTTGGATTTCAAATTAAGAAAAAAGGGGTTACTGGTTTTTATTTTCTCAGATATTGTATAATTAAATTTTAAATTATTAATAATAATTCTAAAAAGTTATGTGTGATATATCTTTCAATGTTGCAACCAATGAGAAGCTGAAACGTAAGATGGTTTCTCTCACCTCCATTTTGGTGCCCTTTTTCTGGTGAATCTGGCTAACTGATCATTGCAAACTGCCTAAGATTCTGGAATTTTGTCCATTTTTTTGGATTTTTAGGGGCTGGCCTTGTGATTGTAATTTTTCGATTTTTAGGGGCTGCCTAAGATTTTTTTTTAAGAAATAATCTAAGTAGTTTAAATACTTATTTAAGCAAAAAAAAAAAAAAGGTTATTTTTCGATTTTTAGGGGCTGCCTAAGATTTTTTTTTTTTTTTTAAGAAACTTTCTAAGTAGTTTAAATACTTATTTAAGCAAATAAAAAAAAAACCTTATTTAAGCAACAAATATTTGTAGAATTGTTAAAATACACTTGTACATCTAAATCATTTATACTCGTATTTATGTTACAGTATACATGGAATAATAAAATAGTGACACTATGTAGTTCTATTTATTTTTACGTGGAAAACTCATAAGTTGAATTATAATAAATTTCAATATATCAATTGAAAAAAGCTTTTACGGGATAAAATCTAAAGTATACGGAGTACCTGGCTATTGAAATTTGAATATGAACTATCTCCAAAATTGGCACTACCCAGAAAAAAAAAATTGAAAAGGTACTTTCATACAAGTACTCTTTTTCTTTTTTTATTTTTTAAAATTTTTTTGAACTATCATACAACTATACAAGTACTCTATGATACGGAGTAAAAATGCTGTTTTTATTTTATTTTACTTTATTTATTTATTTTTTATTTTTTTTTTGACCTAGCATAACAAAGTCAACTTTGATGATGCTTCCACTCTCATCTTCTATTTCCCATTTGTTCGTGAACTTCTGACCTGGGATTAAACTGTCAAACCAAAGTCAATCATCATCATCTAAAGTCTAAACTCACACTAATTGTATCAAGCTAGTACATCTCAAAGGACAATATTAATACTCGTATTATTGCTACAATATATAAATTCGGAGTAATATTTTACAGAGTAGTATACTACTGTATTGAATTTTTTTCTCAGTAGACATAGATAATTTTATTACCCAATACGTTTCTCAAAAGATATGTTGAATTTTATAATCGTGAGGTGATATAAAGGATGCAAAATAAATACTACGGAGTACACTAGATGATTAAATACTTCGTACATGGTACTAGTTTTTGAGGAACTTAGTAAATTAATGTGGATGCTCAATGTTCAAAATACCCTCCCTTCCCACCCCTTCTTATCCTTGATAGGGTAAGACACCAAACTAATTAATCACAATTAGGTAGTACCCTAAAATGTCATTTATTAAGCTTTGCTGCTTTGACCTCCCAAATAAACACAATATACATAATTTGGTTTGGTTTGGTTTGGTTCTTAGTGATATTTAAATAATGAGATGAAGAATCTATCTTATTGGATAAAGCATTATTAAATTATTTCCTCGACTCCAGCACATTATAAAAGCTAGTGCCCGGTTTAAGTTAATTAGTTCAGTAAAATATTGTTGGATAAGCCTCAGTGAATATGTATGTTTTGGCTACTCTATTTGTTTTTTTTTTTATTTTTTATTTTAACTTTGATTACCGCGTATAATATAAAATACCGTCTAAAAATCTTGCGTGGACCTGCCACAATAATGTTATTGTGGATCTAAGGTATATATACACGTAACTGACATTATATCTAATATAGTGACCCCTAATTTTATTATAGTAACCTTATTTTTAAAATAGTAACCTTTTAAAAAACTTGTGTAACCCTTAATGTTATTATGAACTTTAAGTACAACATTATGTTGAATAGTGACCTAATTTTAACATAGTAATCTTTATTATTTATATTGAACATTATATTAAAAATTTCATTAAAAATATTAACCTCTTATAACTTTTATAATGTCACACTAACTTTTATTTCAACATAATAATTTTTATTTCAATATAGTGACCTTTTTTTTATTAATGAAACAATCATATAGTCTCTAGTGTTAGTGGTCCACAATAAATTAGTGTGAACCAGGTTCATTTGAGAATTTGTACTAATAAGAACCTTCATCAACTCCTAATTCGACTAAACAACTTGATTAGTACTCTGTATGCCCTTCCCATCATGATCTCCAATGTACGTATTAACGTATAGGAGATAGTATTAGAAAACTGAAGCTGAAAGTTTCCCAAACACCAACATTTAACAAGCGTTGTTCTATGATAAGGAATCCAATTAAGACTAAGGGGCTGTTCTCTTACGTTGAAATTTAGTTTAGTTCAGTTCAGTTCAGCTCAATTCAGTTCAGTTCAGTTCAGTTCAGTTCAGCTCCTAATTTCCTTCTCTTATAAAATATTCAGTTCAGTTCAGTTCAGCTGAGTTCAGTCAATGAGAACAGGCCCTACGGATTAAATAATGGGAGCTTTAATTTGTCTATAATCTTTTTTTTTTTTTTTTTTTTTTTTTTGCCCAATGTAACTTATTAGTGGTAGGTAACTAGGGTAAGTGATACTTTTTGGTAGTTCACTATCAAGTAACAAATCTTCTTTCACATCCATTTTCATGAAATGTAATTATTATCAGACATTTTTTTCCTTTCCTAATTCCTAAACAATGTAAGGGTAAAATCTAAGTGACATTAAATTAAAGACTATTAATGCTTACGTCTTACAACGTGTTTCATTTGAATATTTTAGTTTCCATCAAAATTTACCAAGGATTTACCTTGAACTTGACTAAATTCATAAATTACAACCAGAAACGTAAACTTTGAAGCTATATAACCAACTATTACGATTAAGAATATATTATTGGTGTAAAATTATACTTTAGCATTTATTTATTTGTTTTTTTTTTTTTTTTTTTTTTTTGGTGTTTAGAGAGCCACTAGCTAGGGCGGGGGTGAGAATCGATCTTAGTTTTTTCTGAAATCGGGAGGGAAGCTCTAACCACTTGAGTTAGTCCTCACTCTCTACTACGGAGTATAACATGCCATAAGACTGAATATTGTCAAAATAAGCGGTTATTCAACCGACCAAACTTCTCGCTACCTCAAATTTAGATGAAATAAGCTGGAGAAGAAAACTACTCATAGTGTTACTAGTGCAAAATAAAATTCCACAAAAATAACTAAAGATTTTGAAGAATATAAAAAAGTACTTGAAGTATTTTAGAAGACAATGCAAATAAAAAGGAAGACACGTTCCCAAAAATAGCACTTATGAAATGCAATCCTTGAAAAACATAAATAATACAAATTCATGAAAATAATCCTCCTTTTTGTGGGATGGTGTCTTTTTGGAATCATTAATAAATACAAACCCTTAGTTGGGTAGTTAAAGCTATAGATGCTTCATATTGTAGGCAAAATTAAATAATTTTTTCAAATTTTCATGTCAAATAAATAAAATAATTTTTTGAAAAATAAAATTCTAGAAATTAAAGTATGGTTCACCCAAATATTTGGATCTAGACACCTAAACCGTTGGATTAAGTTGACCGGTGACCGGTATTACCTGTTAACACATATAATTTGATAATGTGTGGGGTTTCGTATGCCGTCAAATTAATCAATTTGGCGTGTGTCAATTACCAAATTCCTTTCTTATAATTTTTTATTTTCTTAAATATTATAAGCGCGTGGATTCAAACAGAAATCGGCGCGTGAGGTAATTAAATTTGGAAAACAGGTGATGTGAAAAGTGGAGTGTAGCCCATTGGGCGGCGGTTCTGAAATCCAAGGATTAAAGCTTCTACCCAACTTATAAATTTTCTTGACTTTTAACTAACTCGAATTTAGTTGGATATTAATTAATTTTGTGCCGGCACCTATAATTTATAAATTTATTTTTTAAAAATAAAAAACGTATGAAAAAGTATGGACTATTGAGGTGAAATTATTGTTATTTTTACGTGGCTGCATGTGAGCTAAATTTTTTTTCTTGTTATGGTTGTTAATAACTTAATATGATGCATGTTGTTATGCATGATATAATTCTACAAGTGATTTACACGAAAATTTCTTTATCATATCGTTGTTTATACTATAAGTTCTTGCTAATATAAATTTATTTCAATGTTTTCGACATTTCAACTTTTTACTGTATTACGTACCAATATAATCAAAAGTTTAAGCTAAATATTGAAGTACAAGCTCGATTTATATACTCTGTCATGTCCTCTCTGACGAGAGCTTGAAGTGTGGATGCATAATAGACACTCCTCACACCCTACACTTAATATTCCACTGTAAAAAGAGGGGTGAATGAAATTCAAACTCAGGATATGGCCTTTGTGGCTTTGGCCTTGTTTGGTAATTGGCTTTTAGTTGGCTTTTTGGTTAGCTTTTGGCTTTTGGCTTTTTCTTTTGGTCAAACAGCCAAAATACTTGTTTGGTAAATGGCTTTTCAACTAGATGAAAAAGCCGGCTTTTCCGCCAAAAACAAAAAGCTAGTGTTACTAGCTTTTTGGTTTTGGCTTTTGGCTTTTCATTAAATAAATTACTTTTTGTCCTTAATTAATAATTAATAATTAATAATTAATTATTATCAATTAATAATTAGTAATTAATAATTAATAATCAGTAATTAGTAATTGATAATTAATTAATAATTAATTATTAATTTGTAATTAGTAATTGATAATTAATAATCAGTAATTAATAATTAATTATTAATAATTAGTAATTAGTAATTAATAATAAGTAATCAGTAATTAATAATTAGTAATTAATAATTTATAATTAGTAATTAATAATCAATAATCAGTAGTTAATAGTTAATAATTTATAATTAGTAATTCATAATCTATACTTATTAATTAATAATTTATAATTAGTAATTAATAATCTATTATTAGTAATTAATAATTAATAATTATTATTTAATAATTAGTAAATTAGTAGTTATAAGTACTTAAAAATTAATAGTTAGTACTCCGTAATTAGCAATTATTAGTAATATGTAATTAATAATAAGTGCTTAATAATTAGTAATTAGTACTTAATAACTAGTAGTTTATAATTAATAATAAGTAATTATAAATTAGTAGTTAATATTTTGTATCAGTAATTAATAATTAATAATTAATAATTAATAATACTGATAATAAATGTATAAGAATACATAATAATGCCCTTTAAAGTTGTTTTGCATAGTTACAGCCAATATCTAACAGCTGATTTTACCAAACATGTTTACATACAATAAATAGTCAAACAGCCACTACAAATAGCCAATACTAACAGCCAGTCAAACAAGCCAAGTTAAACAGCCAGCAACCAACACCCAACAGCCAATAGCCAAACAAGGCCTTTGTGTCACATTGAGTCTGTACTATGTTAAAAGACTTATCCAACCAAAAGTTTAAGTTCAAGATCAATTTATATACTCTATTACCTACAAATAAGTTTATTTGTGATAATAAGAAATTGTTAAAAAAAAAAAACAAAAACAAAAACAAAGTCGAAAACAATAGAAATTTAATACTCGTAATATTTAATTTATGACATCATGCTTGTGATAAATTTAGGCTAAATAATCCTTTTTTGTGTGTGTGTTTTACGTATGACTTTAGGATAATACGTCCATGGCAATGCAAAATGTGTAATTTAACTTGTTTATTAAGTTACATGTCGGCAACACTGCAACAAATACAAAATAATGCATTAACTCATTCGTTCATGCCACGTTAAGGTATAGCTTATACGAGTTATACCATTTCAAACAAAGGTTGCTTTTTAATCTAGTAAATTAAACTTTGAAGCTCTCCATATTGCTTTAAATAATACCCTAAAATATAACTATAAGAATTTCATCTAAAATATAGATTTTAAAAGACGATGTTGCATTGATCAGTTGGTTTGATGGATAATCTCTTATTTTATACTCTAGTGGTTTTCTGATTTTTCATCATTTATACTTTTTGTTTTGAGCCGTTCATTATAAATATTCATGTCTTTTCTTTACAACATATGTTTAGTAGCATACACAAAATTAATTACATTTCTCCTATCCTTTAGACCTTTATGTATTACCTCATAAGTCATATCATCAATCGTTGGATCCATATTATTTCAAACTCTCTCATAGTTACAGTTTTTCTCTTTCAATCATTTTCACACTCTACAATCGAGTAATTAAACTTTGATATATGTGAATCTACTATTGAGAAGGATATTTTGAAATTAAACGAAAAAGTATTCAGAAACGGATCAAAGTTATATGAGTACTTTAATTAGAAACGATGGATGGATAGATACATTATTCCCTTACAACCTAATAGTTACATATATACGAAGTAAAATATAAGGTTGGTTTGAAGATTTGCGTACGTTACTTTGAAGTTTTGGTCATAACTTGAGTTGTAAATATGTTAATTGCGTCCAACAGGCAACAACAACCAGTATCTACTGTCTAGCACTTGATTATTATTATTAGTTGATTTGATTTTTACAGCAATGATGTTTGCCTTGCTCAAAAGTTTAATTAAGATTAAAAAGTCTAAAGACATCTTTTTAATCATTATAATTTGGTCTACCTTTTTCCATATATTCAGTAAATATTTGAGAATTGATAAATACGTACAGTATTTGAATATATCATGTAACAATAAATTATTATATAGAATGAAAAACTTCTAGGGTATTTATCTTGAAAGTTCTACTAAAAAATATATTTTTTTGAAAAGTTTGGTATTTAAATGCGTGGATTAGTAGATGGTGCAAGTTTAGTTTAATGAGCATTGAATCGGTAAAGCTTCTTAAGTCTGGCTAAGTGTTAAGATAATAAGATTTTTCAACTGCAACGTAGAAATGGATCAATTTTTCCTCCTCAAAATCTTAGGGGGATTTTTTAATTTTTTGTTAAGCAAGTAATCATATTCAATATAGGACAGTTTTGCAATGGCTACAATAAAAATTGTAGCCACTGTATCAAAAGAAATCTAGACCGTTGATTATCATTATGTAAATAAAGGCCATTGATTTTAAAAAAAAAAAAAAAAAAAAAAAAAAAAAAAAAAAAAAAAACAAAACAAAAAAAAAACTGGAGTACTACGAAAGCTTCCATTGGCTTCCATTAATGTTTGCTGCAAAGTATGAAGAACCAAACGATCCACTTAACGTGAAATCCATTAAGTGCAAGAATAAAGTTGATCCTATCCAATTTTCCATATATTGTACTTCGTATTAAACTTGTGCAAGAATAAAATTGTATTCCTTTTTTCAAGGTTATTAGTTGGCAGTTTTGATTAATTGTTTAGTTATACATTAATCATTAATCCTTATTCCTTACCCATGTTTATTGTTCTTCCATTGTAATTTAATGGAGATTTAGGTTGATGGTTGAATATGAAAATCATCAATGGCAGAGACAATCAAGAGTTTTTTTTTCCCCCAAAATAAAGCAGTTTTAAAAATTATAATTTAGAAGGCAAATGTATGAATGGACAAGATTTATCATTAATATTTAAACGGTCAAGATTAAAAGTAATTACAGTGGCTACATTTTTTATGTAGCCATTGAAAAGTCATCTATATAACTAAGATTAATATGCACTTTAACAACATATTTTCATGATCGAAGAATAAGCATCATGTTGAATGAATAATAATTGTTATTGTAGTAAATTTATACGTACTTTGCATTTTGTGCTTTAATTTTCTAAGGTAAGAAAAATACACTTGTCAAACCTGAATCTCTCATAAAGTCACAAGATAACTCAACACGAGTTAGCAGGTAAAGTCTGGGGAGGATAGGTCAATTCATATGTACTTTACATATCCAAGACTTTTAAATAATGTATAAAAACACATCTCTTTTTTAGACAAAGTATATAACTAAACATATCTCAAGCCAAATAAAACCTTGAAATTGTCTAAGAAAAAAGCTACATCCTAGAGTTCGAGAAAATATAAAGATAGATCATCCGTTGCCTCGCTCTCTTCCAAAAATGTTCAAGCATTATTACACATGCATGAATATCCAAATTTGTAGAATCAGAGAATGCTACTAAAAATAATTTTACAATGATATTCCCTCTCTTTTTTTATTATTATTATAATATTAACATGTGCATCACACAATTTGGGCACATATTATTCTTAATTATTAAAGTGATGAGTGAGAGTGCAAGCGTTCACATTAAAATTTCATGTCTGATCATATGACTCCGCGTACACTAAATTACAAGTTTGAAACCGGCTAGGAAAAATATTTTCAATATTTAAGAAATTTAGTATAGAGGCAGTCTAACAAGCATAAGATTTGTTGCATTTTCTAATTGCTCTAAGAAAGGAAGAACTAGTCACGACTAGTTGACCTATTCAACTAATTTAAGAAACAAACTACTGTAGATTATTAGGACTATCATTTTACCAATTGTGTAATTAAATAATTAGAAACCAAACACTTGAAAGTTGATATATATATCTCAACCGTCATACGATCATACATGAAATTTCCAAGAGTTACAAATTGCGTATGTCACATGAAATAATCATTGATAAAATATACTACTCATACGATATAGTTATGTAATCTATGTGAGATGATTTATAAAATCTACTCTATTTATTACGTAGTATATCATAAAGTTTTGCATCTTAGCTTATACGGAGTACAATAATTATATACGTACTCCATATATAGCTTTTTGAGTAATTAATTATATTCTAAATTATGATTATTATTAAAAGGGTATAATGCTGTGGACCCAATAAAAGTTGTTCTACTAGTAGTCTAGTAGTAGTTTAAAAACAGAGAGAAAGTGCCAATAACAACAATAGATTTTTCAATTAAAGCTGAGTACTTTTCAAGTAATGAAAATGTTGTAATATTTGTGCTAAACAAATGAAATAAGACCTTAAAATAGCAGTTAAATGACCATCATGCCCTTCAGATGCAACGTGTTGGGACTATTTGGACTTTGTGTGTGATCCGTTTTTCTGTTAGGCAGTCCTTTTTTGACATTATATTTTGGTGGTTGATTACATAAATATTTCGTATAAAATACCAAAAATAAATCTGTAATTGTATGTGGTTCAGAAATTAGTAAATTATTACAGTACATACTCCTAGTAGCAGTGTAGCACTACGTATGTAATAAACTACCCTTTAATTTGAAGTATTATATATGTACTTTGTATGTATATACAATTTTCCCCTTACAATAGTATGGAGCACATACGAGTAATAATACATATAATTAAATTATAGCAAAATAAGCTGAATAATGATATACCCAAGTACTTTTAACATGGTAGAAATATTATTAATTTATTATACTCCGAAGTAAATAAAGATATATCAATACAAGTTAAATTTGATTGATTACTACTTGTCAAAAAAAAATAAAAAATAAAATAAAAAAAAAAATTTGATTGGTTACTAGTGTTATACAATCAAATTTGGTGCGTGACCATATCGTAATAGGCATCTTTAATTAATTAATGAGCATTTTTTTTATTGGTTATTTGCTACCATGTATTTTTTTCCTTTGGTCATAAAGGCAAAATCAATGTTAGTTTTTTTTTTTTTTTTTTTTTTTTTTTTTTTTAATTGTAATGTGGATGTATTTTATTGTTGGTAGTGTTTTTACTGTTTTGTATGCTCGTGACTGATCTCGTAATCTCAGTCATAGGTTTCTAGAAATCTACTTTTTTTAAGTCATTTAATATAATTTCCTAAACTTTGTCATGGTAACGCAATCAATTTACTTTTTTCAAAAATATAAAAGAGATAATCAATTTAATTAAAAAAGAGGGTTATTTTTTTCCCGTGTGTGTGGAAACTAGCCAATAATTGATCGTCAAACAAGACCAACACATGTACATGCGGTAGATGAGGAGGGAGTGGGAGATGTAATCCAAATAATACGTTATACGTACACAGTTTTAAAACTGAATACTGATGATGACGACAATAATTTGTTTTCAAAAAAAAAAAAATGATGACAATAATTTTGCAACTCTAATCTCATGAAAGATCAGGGAAAAAAAATAATTTATGATAAACCGCACTAATTAATAATAAAATTAACTCATGACCTTCGTGTGGTTCCTTTGCCTATTAATTAGTGGTAGTTAGCTGTAACTTAGTTGCAAATTGCAAAGGGTAAGAAAGAATGAGAGAGTTTGGTGAGACATTATTTTATTTGTTTATAATAAGCTAAGGCACTGTTTGGATTTGGGAGATTAATTAGGTAGTTTGGTATTTAGCCATTTAAATTAGAGGATAATATATTATTTATCAAATTAAATAAAGGGTTTGATCATTTCAGGAAAATTGAACAAGTGTACAAGTTTCTTAAACATGGTTTACTATTAGACAACTGTCAGTGGATTGTCTCTTTATATATTCTATTTATAAGACTACAAATTATATCTCTTCTAATGACCTTATTTTATTGCCAACACGCAACTAGTTGGATTTGATTAGCTCTAAAACATGGAAAGTAAAAATTGAGTTTAGATCTATTTATTCTCTCTAACATATCTTAACTTGTTTTTTAAATTTTTAATTTCAAATCACAATCACTTAGGTTATGATTTGATTTTATTTGATGTAATTCTCACTAAATTATGACCTTGTTTTTACAACTATTATTTTGAATAATTAAAATTATATTAGTCATTAGACTCTTGTTAATGTGTACGTTTCTAATGAAAATTTACAATTTTTGTATTACAAATTAAGAATATTTAGCAATAATTACAAGTTGTTAAACTAATCAAACAAACATAAACTGGTTTGATTTTATTATACATGATATAAGCCAGTGTTTCCTTAAATAACTTGAATCAAACATAACCTTAGTTGTACTCATCTATGTTAATCCACATATACACAAGATAGGTACTTTTTCCGTTCTTTTTTACTTGACTCGCTTTGACTTTTACACTATTCACTATCCCTCCTTTGACCGAATATGTAAGGAAATATATATACATGTAGGATATTTTTGAATTCGTCTCAATAAGTACTATCCTAATTATAACTTTTATAATTGTTACTTATGAAGAATTAAAATTATTGATCGTTAAAGTTTTGCATTGGCAAGCATGATAAAAAAAATAGCAGGTCAAGTAAAAAAAAAAACAAAGGTAGTGTATATATACTCTATTATACCATTACTCACTAAGGCCCTGTTTTTTTGAGCTTCTGGGCAAAGCAGAGCCGATCAAATATTATTATTATTATTATTATTATTATTATTATTATTATTAATAAACAAAGCAGAGCAGAGTAGCTCTAAAGAACGGGGGCCTAAGTCCATGTTATCTTAAATTAGGTGAAACTCTAGTAATTTAACTAGCAGGAAGAAAATTTTACCCCTTTAATTAAGAAGGAACTTGTGGAAATGTGGTCAACACCTCAAAAAACTTATTCACCATCATCATAATCATCTTTAATGGGGAAAAGAACAAGACAACAAGTAAAAAAGTGAATGAACGAGAATTTGACTCTTCATGCATGAAAGATGTTGACATTTGACAACCATGTAATTTTAAATTAACCGCAATTTTAGTGAATTAAATATACCATGTAATAAAATATTTAGTTCTCATCTCAAGAAAAACTAGTACTCTACAATTTTTTTTATTATTTATTTATTTATTTTTTTTTAGTCTTGCTTTGTTTGACCTATTGCATTTTAAGTTTTTTACCCTAATCAGTGAAAAATCTTGAAATGGAAGTAGGGACAACATGTTCTTTGCAAAATTTGAAAACTCAGGTTAAGGAGCCATTAAAAAAAAAGTGGTGATTTTTATTTATATCCGGGAGGAATATTGGCCAAATTGATACGAAGTATTATTCTAGCAAATCAAGTTCCACCAAAATAGAGTTTAGATTACCTAACCAATTTCATTAAGGGTGATTACTAATAATCAAGCTGCTAAATGAGTAACATCATAATTGGCCCTACCAATATGGCAATTACAAGAGAAAGAGACGAAATTAGAGCTTAAAATACAGACATTTTAATGATTAAATCTAAAAGAATTCTTCCTAAGCTAGCTTCTTGTCTTGGGCTCTTGGATTGCCTTCACCACCTTATTCCACATCACAATTTTCTTTACCAGTCATTATTCAATTTAAAAAAATTGAAATTAAGAGTATTTCCTGTTTTTCTCAAACTCTGCTAATTATTATTTTGAGATGGATTTACGGTTTACCATATCAATTTTATGATAATACCTTTTTCCAATAGTTGTAGTAATTTGGTGATTTTCATTAACTTTGTCTAACTATCTAGTGACGTCAATAATTTTAATCATATTTTTTATATGTAACCATTCTTTTCCTATGAAAGAAAGAAAATTAAGTTTAAACCTAATTAGTCAAACCATTTTGATACGTACACATTTGTTACCACAAGGCCGACCAAAAATATTTTCAAAATAAACCACATCATTGAAGTTTTAGTGTGAAAGAAATCAAAGAATTTCCTTAGCGATATAGCTATATATACATTCTTGATTATTATGTTTTCTATTTTATAAAATAAATCAAAGAAGAAAACAAAATCAATTTTAGATTGTACGAGTATGATACAAGTAAGTGATGAATAAAACATTAAAGCCGGACTCAAACAAATAGTTATATTCTTTATATGATACCGTATGATGTATTATTTCAATATGTACTCGTATTTTTCAACATCACAACTACCCCACTTCTTACTGTTTAATTAAGATTAAGTCAATTACATTGTCTAAAATTGTATTTCGGGTTGTATGTTAAAGTGTACACCTTAGAAAGTAACCGATGTAGTACAAAATATTAAAAATGTCACTTTAAAAAGATTTTATAGTCAAAATAAAAAAAAGATTGAAGGAATAATACAGTATCGAATATGTATATAGAGGATGATACGTGATTAATACTCTAATAATGTTGTTGGATATGTGGGAATAATTTAACGGTTGGTGCTTGGCCAACATAAGGCTACCTTTTTAGTTTGAAATTTTGCATTTAGACGTAAGCCCCGTGATCACACCGACACGTGGCGGTAAATCTCTCACAACCATATTCATAATCATACCCGATTTATCCGAATATGAAGAATTGTGGATACAATTTATTTATTTATTTATTTATTTATATATTTTTGGTGCACGTTAAATGTTATTTCGTGATTTGTTATTCTATAAAATTCGATCACGCACTAAAGATCTTAAATAGGATTTGAGATTTCCATTAGGAAGGATAAATAAATAAATAAATGGGATCAATATTAAATAAATAAATTAATAAATAAATAAATTAGTGGGAAGGATAAAAAACACTAATACCCTTTTGTGCTACTCCATACTTTACTTTTCACTTAATTAGTTAAATAGGATGCATGTATCAACTCGATTGTTTCTCCATTTTGTCAATCTCTACAAATACTCATGTAGGTGTAAATTTTTGTCAACATTGTATGTCTATAAATAATGATCTTTACCGCAGACGTATTCCAATGTGTGCGAGTTTTGAAGCCATATACATTTCTCAATAATTCTCTTTTAAGAATTCACGATTAATTGGATTTTATTGTTGTACTCTTAAGTAGTTTACACACAAATTAAAACTTTCCTAAAATAAAGTAGAATACAAAGCTCTTCTTTATTCACCACTCATATAGGATTTTAGAGGAGCTAAAATCTAATTAATATGTTCGGTACATGCTCATGTAATCAAGTTTGGCCATTGAAAATGATATGGGAGATGATCAATCAACAATGGCCATTCAATAAATACACTAATACACTCACATTGACTATACAAAAATTTTCAACAATAAACAAAAAACAAAAAATAACTTCCTATGTTTTTTTAGTTGCATCACTTTACAAATTGTGGATTTCTCATCACCCGCTCTTGTGTAATCCTATTCCACCTAAAGATTTTATTTTATTTTATTTTTCCCTTTGAATTAGTTTAAGCAATAAGATAAATTGGAGATTAACACACCTATTAATTACGTAGCATATGATAACTATGTTTACATTATCAATATGAGAAAAATTCAAAATAAACCAACACCCTATTCAACAATCTAAATTCAATTTTTTTATATTTTACCCTTTATTACTCTTGATCAGTTTATATTCTAAAATGAACTACAAGTACAAACTAATGTATGAATGTATCTATCAACGATTCTATATCACGTTCAAACAAACACATTATCGATAAAATAAAAATCTATTTTGTACTCCGCATAATTAATTCACTATCTATATTTCTATGGATAAAAACTTACATTAATTGCATGAGGATATTAATTTTTCACTTCCAACAACGAGTTTTAGGGCTCAATTCTCACCATCTATGATTTATACAGTACTTTATAGGAGTATATTTCATGGTAAAATAGGAGTACTCCGTAAATCGTTATGTGTAAATTTCAAAATGTTTAAAAATGCTTTACATTTATTGCACACTTATCTATGATGTATCACTATAATTCCAAAACAATTTTAACAAATTTAAGATAAGCTAAATTTGTACCAATCTATTGAGATGAAACTGTGTTCTATCATGGGACCACATACCTTCCTATCAAATTGTAGTAGGCACTAAAAAAAAAAAAAATAAATAAAAAATAAAAAAAAAATTGTGTTTTTAATATTTATGATTCCACACGCGCCAAAATTAAGAGAGTGTGTGAAGAAATTAATAGCTAGTAGTGGTGTGAAAGAGCTGGAAATTGTACCCATTTATATGAATAATAATTAATTTAAAAAATATTCTCTTCAAAATTTGAAGTACTTCAAAATAGAATACGTGTTTGGTGAGTCAGCACCGTCGGAGTTATTTACTTTTCATCGACGCTAACACTCTTAACAATTTCAATAATTTTTATAATTCCTCGTTATTTTATTAAGTGTTATACTTTGACCATTATATAATTTGAAGCAATTTAATCGACTTTAATAAAATAAAAAAATGAGTGTGACAATTTTTTTTTTAAAAAAAAGAAGTGAGTGTGATATAATATCCTTGTTAAGATTGGATTGACATGTGAGAGGCTCAACTTAAATAGGCTTTATCCTTCAATAATTATTACAATAATGTGATATAATATAAGCTTTGAATATATTTCCTAAAACAATTATCTATGATATTAATTTTTATTCTGTCAATAAGTATACAATAATTTTGAGTTATGTAAGGAAAGTAGTACGTAGTAATTACGTGTCGATTAGTGTTATTGATATCAATAGGGGTGAGCAAACCGGGTACCCGGTCAAAATTTTAGGACCCGGACTTGGAATTGGTTGGAACCGGGTCCTAAAATTCGGAACCGGAATTGGAATTGGTTTAACCGGGTCCTAAATTTTAGGAATTGGAATTGGAACCACCGGGTACCAGTTCCGGTTCCGGGTACCCACTTATGTATGTAATTGTTAAAATATAATACAAATTATAATTCTTATTTTAGTTAGTATCATTATTAGTGTTTAATACTTATATTTATATATGCATTAAGCTATTTGTATTCATGTTAGGTATTAATAATACTTTTTTATTGTACAAATTAAATACATTTAACATATTTTTATTATTTAAAATTTATTTAGTTTAGGATATATTGGGTAACCGGGTACCCAACCGGTTCCGGGTCCAAAAAGTTGAGAATTGGAATTGGAATTGGTTATAACCGGGTCCTTAATTTATTACCCGGAATTGGAACCACCGGGTCCAATCTCGGTTCCGGACCCGCCGGTTCCTATCCGGTTCCGGTTCCAATTCCGGGTACCCGGAATTTTTGCTCACCCCTAGATATCAATACGAGGGTTAATGCTTTAACTCGCTTTGATGGGTACCTATAATATTTCCAAAAATAAGAAATAATAATAAATAAAAAAAATAATACCACATAGGCTTTAAGAAGAAACTAATGTTTTCTCTCTCCTGGGGGGTTATAATTAAGAGAATCAATTCAATATCACAAGAGAAACTCTCCCTTCTTTTAACATTCACATTGATATTCTCTCTCTTTTTTTTTCTTCCCTTACATCACACCAAATGTATGAAATTTCTCTCTCTTAAATTCTGTTTCTCTTCCTTTTGTCCGTTTCTAATGTATTAGCAATTTGATAACCCAAATCAACCAATTTGAAAGTGCCGGAATAAGATGACGTCAGGGTATTCCGGTGATCTTTTCTACGCCGGAGGAGGTGCAGGAACGGGTGCAGGGAGGCCGTCTTCGTTAGCCGGGATGGCGGGTTTTCGACAACAACAACAACAACAACAGCAAGGGATGTTAATCTCCCCGATTGACCAGATCGCTCAAAGGAGAGCGGATTTGTTGATGGGTAAACGCTCTTTTGGTGATTTTTACCAACAACAAATCCTCCTTCAACAACCGCAGCAGCAACAACAACAACAGAATCCGCTTTTGTATTTGCAAAAACAACAACAGTCGCAGCAGCAACAACAACAACAGCAATCTCATCAGCAGTTGTCGTTCTTGCAACAACAATACTTGATGCGATCGGTAAAACAAAGAACCAATGCTTTTGCTTCTTCGCCGATTTCTCCGCTTTCACCAACCATTGATCTTTGTTCTCCTACTAGTAATAACAATTCTCTCTCTTCATCCTCGACTCGCTTTGGTGTTCCGATTTACCAGCAACTCCGTCAACAACAACAACAACAGCAACTTCAACAACACCAACTACAACAGCAACAACAAGCGATTGCTGTTCTAAACAATAACAGCAACAATAATCACCAATTTCTCCACCACAACCAATTCAACAACTCCACAAATAATTGTTTAATCCCAACCCTTTCTAATAACAATACCAACAATAACCTCCTCAACCCGATTCAAAGCCCGAACATGGGGTATTCAAATTACGGGCCTAATTCGGTCAAACCAAAACCCGAACTTCAGCCCGAAAATTTTTCTGGTTCTGGGTATTCAAATTTGGGGCAAAATCTCAACCCAGTTGAGCCGAAGGTGGAAGCGGATTCCGAAGATCACAAGATTCTCAACACCCTTCAAGAGCTTGAGAAACAGCTTCTCGACGACGACAACGACGACGAAAACGATGCCGTTTCGGTAATCACCAACAGTGAATGGTCCGAAACGTTTCAGAATCTCATGAGTCCTAGCGGAAATCCGAACCCGAGCCCGAGTCCAAGCCCGAGCCCGAATACCAACCATGCTTCTTCCAGCACAAGCGGGAGCAGCAACACCAATAACACAAATACCATTGCGAGCAATAACAATAACATGATTTCGCCTTCGCCAACGTCGTCCACTTCATCATGCTGCTCTACGTCTGCGCCACCACTTCCACCGCAGCAACCACCACCGCCCGAAACCCTCTCGGCAAAAGAACTGATTGCCGAGGCAGCGATGGCTATCTCGGAAGGGAAGAACGAGCAAGTAACCGATTTGTTGGGTCGTTTGAGTCGAATTTCGAACTCGAAAGGGAGTTCCGAGCAAAGGTTGGCGTTTTACATGGGGAACGCGCTACGTTGTCGCGCGTGCCCCGGTGAGATCTCTGCCCCTGTGCATGAATTATACTCTGAGGAACAAATGCTAGCGATGTACTCGCTGTATGATATCTCCCCTTGCTTTAAGTTCGGGCTATTGGCAGCAAACCTCGTGATGTTGGAAGCAATCACGAGTGCTTTGCAGGAAGGAATTAAGGTTCATGTCATTGATTTCGATGTCGGCCACGGCGCGCAGTACATTAATCTACTGCGTGCCCTGGCGGAGCGTCGGTCACAAATTGTAGCGGTTGGGGCCGGGTCGTATGAGCTGAAGGTCACTGTCGTCGAGACAGAGGTCAACAATCGCGGGGTTAAGGATTCTGTGAAGGAAGGGTTGATCAAGCTCGCTGAGCGGGTTGGGATTAATTTGAAATTTCAGGGTTTGACTCGGAGGATCACCGAGTTGACTCGCAAGTCGCTTGGGTGCGAAGATGGAGAGGCGATTGTTGTGAATTTTGCCTTCAAGCTTCACCGGGTACCGGATGAAAGCGTATCAATGGAGAATTTACGTGACGAGCTACTTAGGCGCGTGAAAGGGCTTAACCCACGCGCAGTTACGTTAGTGGAGCAGGAAATGAATGGAAACACTGCACCTTTTATAACTCGCGTGAATGAATCATGTGCGTACTATGGGGCGTTGTTGGATTCCCTCGAATCGACTCTCCCTAAGGAGAGTTTGGACCGGGCTCGAGTCGAGGAGGGGCTAGGGCGGAAGATGTCGAATTCGGTTGCGTGTGAAGGGAGGGAGCGCGTGGAGCGTGCGGAAGTGTTTGGAAAGTGGCGGGCCCGGATGGGGATGGCTGGATTTGAGCTAAAACCGCTTAGCCAGAGCGTGGCGGAGTCAATGCGGGCTAAGTTAAACTCGGCCCGTAATGGGAACCCGGGTTTTACGGTTAAGGAAGAGAATGGTGGGGTCGGGTTCGGGTGGATGGGTCGGACTCTTACCGTCGCATCTGCTTGGCGTTAACTTCACTCATTATGTTTCCAAACACACCCTTAAGAAAAATTAGTATTAGTGTATTATTGTTTACTTACTTTTGCCCACAATTGTCATAGTATATGTTTAATTTTAATTTTTAGTATTAGTATATTTTTAATCAATTTTTCCTTTTTAAATTTTGTTTAAGGGAGAGGGGAATTGTGTAAGGAGGGAAAAACCCCACCAAACAAAGTAATAAAAAGAAGGTTGGGGGAAGTGTTTGGATGGATGTGAGAGAAAATTCTTGTGATCAATTATTTTATTTTCTTGTTTTATTTTGTTTTTATTTTTAATTTTCATTTTAAGTGGTTAAAGGAAGGTGGGATTTAAGGGATTGTTGAAATAGGAAAAGTTTGTTTGGCAAATTGGGCTGACTTGTATGGATAGGTTCTTCTCTTAATTGGCAAAAATATATTGAATGGGGTCCACTATTATATTAGCATTTGTAGCATTATTATTATATTACATCCTTTTTATTATTTGGCATGTATGTATATATTTTTATAAATAAATTTGTTTTCTCTTTTATCATAAAGTTAATGGATACTATGGATCATATGCTTGAATATGTTCTTTTAACAAGCAAAATGTAAGGTTGTGTTAGAGAAATAGTGTTTACTTGTCTCATTTTTATTGGCTAATGTAGAACGATAATTATAATTTTTATCTAATAATATCTCGAGTTGATTCAAAAAATACAAATAATTGATTAGGCCTTTTCCCCTCTTTTGTGGGCTATGAATGGCTAGTTGTTTATGAGCCTTATAAAAGCTTGCTTTGACTTAAACAGGCCAAAAAAATTAATCTTTTTCACCAAGTTGCAAAAATCATTTATGATATAATTGCAACAATGGTTTTCGTATTTTTCTACCTTCATGTACAAACAAGATGTAAAAGTTAGGTCAGCACGAATTGGTTGCCAACTTATTTTGTCAAATACCAACCAACTATAATTAGAATTTATTTGTTGCACTTATTTCGCCAAATTAATTATCATTTCGGACGCACGCACACATACTTGCTCATAGTCCTCATACTTGGCATATAAACAAGATTGGTTGGGGTTAAAAATTTTCCTCCAAGGATGTATTAAAATCTAACCTATTTTTGCAATTAATAGGAGTTCGAACGTACTACTCTCATCAATTTTATAGTTGGTTCACTAATCACTTGTACGAGTGTACGATGTTAAATCATTGACCTTTTTGCAAAACAAAGAATATCGATCACATTAAACAGATAATAGACCGTGACACTCCCCTCAACATTTACTTTATCTGTTTCTTAGGGGCTGTTCTCTTACGTTGAAATTCAGTTCAGTTCAGTTCAGTTCAGCTGAGTTCAGTTCAGTTCTGTTCAGCTGAGTTAGTTTGTGTACTCTTTTTGAGTTTTTGTACGATTCATATTAAATTTGACAATATTTTAAATAAATTGTTGTTGAGTCAAAATTTCAAAATGCAAACTTTTTTATACTTTTACTAATAGTAATTTACCAAGTATGTCAAATACTTAAAGTCGAGCGTTGTTAAACATGAAATTTAAAAATCTTCATATTGCAAAACGGAGTAAAAATATGTTAGTTTCTACATTTTTCTGGCCTTTTTTTGGATTAAGGATGAGAGTTTATTATCATTTGATATGGATGTGACAAGCTAAAAAGGGAAGTTGGTTTATTTTCCTTAATTGGAATGTAATGTGGAAATATTGTTTTACTTATTGCCAAAATAATTGCTTCATTTGCGCTAAATGCAACTATGCAATGCCAAATTGTACTATGCGGCCACTAAGGATTAAGTCTAAATGCAGCTAATCTGCTTCAAGGAGATATCAATCTTCAATTTCAATAATATTACAAAGTCATTTATTAAAAGTAGTATCAACGTGATTTGAGCAAAAGGATATACTAAGCAATATTATCCAATAGAGGTTGTGGATCACCGATCTTTCTTGATTGAATTTCGGTCATTAATATATCACCATTCACCAAGAGTAATTTTAAAAACTAAACCTATTAAATACAATCAACAACTTTCATGTTGATCTAATGAGGTCTTCTGGTCTTCGCCTAATGGTTAATTGGCCGGGTTTGTGTCTACATGTTACATGTTTAAATCGTCCAACCTATTTGTTATTTAGGGCCCGTTCTCTTATGTTGAAATTCTGTTCATTTCAGTTCAGCTCAATTCAGTTCAGTTCAGTTCAGTTCAGCTCCTAATTTCCTTCTCTTATAAAATATTCATTTCAATTCAGTTCAGTTTAGCTGAGTTCAGTCAATGAGAACAGGCCCTTAGTTCATACAATACTTTTGAACTGAAGATTCCTAGTAAATTTCGTCGTAGTAACAAAAAAAAAAAAGTGATTCAATAAGATATTAACAAAAAAGGCACAATAATTAACATTATCGGAGTATAATCTATTCTTTAGGAAAAAAAAGTACTCCGTAAGTAGCATTGATGAAATAGAGAAATATGATTTATATCATATTTAATGAAAATAGTAAAATTACTTTATTGTTGATGATTAATTTATACACCATAGTCAGAAATTCGTAAAAATAAAAAATGATGCAAATGAAGTTGTAAAATGTTGGAAGTTACATATGTATAATTACTCCGTATTAAATTAATTCGGGGTATATAGGTTAAAAATTGCACCAATCGCATATCAAAAAAAAAAAAAAAAGGTTTTTCTAAGCTATGCCCCTAAGGTAGTCGAGTTTCTAAGGTGTACCCTTGATTTTTCAAATTTCTAAGTTGTGTCCCTCAACTCACTACCATTAATGAATGGTACCCTCCTTGGGACTTCCACGTCACCTAAACTTAACTATAAATTAATAAAATGATGATAAAAGGTAAGGAAATGATACGAGAAAGAAATCTTAATCACAACAACCCTAATAACGAAAACTAAAGCCACGAAATCACACTCTCAATTAACTTTTAAATAACTAATAAGGGTACATTTTGGTATTGATAAGAAGTTGAAGGGCACAACTTAGAAACTTGAAAAAGCATGAGTATACCTTAGAAATCAACTATCTTAGGGGTATAGTTTAGAAAAACCCCCAAAAAAAAAACAACGCCAATTAGTCTTTACCTAGTTCATAGGGCCAAGATTGAACAGGAAAAATTAGATTTCCGTACTCTATTAGTCTTTTAATTTTAAGATTTTTAACTACTTATTACAGAACCAATGGAATAACAAATATTCTAAATTTAGTTTCCAACAGAACAACATTTTGTATGTGTACTTGTGTGAGCCTAAATTACCCAAAAGATGTAACAGAATGTTACTGCATTTTTTTCCACCCTCATAAATGTTTTAAATTCATTTATTGCATCACAATTCACAAACTATTTATTGTGGTACTCCGTACTATTTTATTTTTTTTGCTAACAGAAGTTTTCTTAACTGTAACAGTTTGAATGTATGTACTAGCTAGAGCGTTTCATATAAACTTGGATTTTAAAATTCACCTTTATTGTTTCACACGTTATAATTATACCCCATTTTTTTTTAATATCAAGTTGTAAGTCATGGAAATTTTGTTAGAAGCTAGAATCAACTCGATTTCTACCTAACAATTTCCACATCTACTTGCATTTTTCTATTCATTCAGTTATAATATAAGGTTTATAGTTTGAAGACTTTGAACTTTAACTATAGTACTACTATTGTATAATTAATTAATAAATAAATAAATTATAGCTTAAGTTACCTCCTTCCAAATATTGTAATAAAAATGATTGTGTTTATTGCGATACCATTACTCCATATACAATACAAGTATTATTAAGAAACATAAAGTATGGGTTCGTTGGAGCTAATGATAGGGTCCAACAATATCGGGCATTGGGGCTGTAATCTTTTTTGGGCTAAAAGCGGGCTGTACATGAACCAATTGAGGCTAAATAACATAAAATATTATGCAAGTATAACAAGAATGAAGGCATAAAGCTAAAAATTAAGAGATTAATAAACATGAGTGCAAATCCTGTAAACAGAATTCTTTAACTGAAACAGTTTACATTTTTGTTGTTGTTGTTGTTTACAAGATACAATTTGTAATACTAATATAGCCATTAATGATTACATGTTGGCTAATGAATGACAATGAGTCTAGGATTCTATATGGTATCCATTAGAGTCGGCCTTTTTAAGGGTCCAAGGCCAAACTTTTTTGGAAATGGTTTGGGTCCAACGATATTCAACTTAACCTTGAACAGTAAATCCAGACATTATATATATTTCAAACTTTTATTACTGAAAGTTTCTCAAAAAAAAAATAAATAAAAAAAAGGTTATTGGAAACCTTATTCATGATTCATTTTGGACACAATTCCGACGGTGGATCTAGTAGAACTAATTAATAGTGTGAACCTGAGTTATAACTTGTGTTGAAACCATGAGAAAACCCACATGTGAGTGTTGTTCCACATTAGTTAACTGTATAAGTGAGAGTTTGTATTGGGATGTGTATCCCACATTGAAGAAACAATAAAGCTGTGTCCATTTTATAAGGTTAAGGGATAATCCCCTCATTGCCATATGGTTTTGAGATGGAACTTTTTTGGACTTGTAAAGTGGACGGCTGTGACGGGTGGCCTAGGCCCGTTTATCTTGGTATTAGAAGACAAATCACATGTGAGGGGGAGTGTTGAACCCATGAGAAAACCCACATGTAAGTGGTGTGTTGTCCCACATTAGCTGAGTTGTGTCCATTTTATAAGGCTTAGGGGCTAATCTCCTCATTGCAAGGCCCGTTTATCAACTTACAGTTTTGTGTTAGAATTGGGTCTATATACAAACATAGAGTTAGTAATTAGACTCATCCAAATCCGATCTAGTGCCATTTTGTTTTTTTTTTTTTTTTTTCGTATTTTTTCCTTTGAATTTTTTATTTGGTAATAGTTTCCTTAATATTACTCAATAGTCAATACCAATACTACTAGGTACATGTATTTTTTCTTTTGTAGTCCTCCCAAATATGGGCCAAAATATACAGAAGAAGCACAAAAACCTAACCCAATCAGTCATACTTATATAACTCACACGGCCCATTCATACGATCCAAATAGTTTATGAGCCAAGTAGTACGATCCACGAAAGTAAAGAAACAAAAAGGGTATAATGGTAAACTGACTCAAAAATGTTACCGTTGTAGCAAAGAGCGCCTTTTTATACACACATCACAAAGAACCTAACTCTCCTTTCATTGCATCTCTTTCCCTGTAAACTCATTGCTCCGTTGAGAAGATCAAGAATAAAGCGCCGGAAAAAATCAGTCAAATTTCCAATCAACTGAAGTTCTTACTTAAGTAAGCATCAATTTCTTCTTTAATCTTTTCCTAATTTGTTTTTTTTTTTCGGTACAATTTTTATACGAAATTTCTGCAGCGATTATATGTCAATTTTTGGGAGTTGTTTAATAAATTAGCAGAATTATTGATTGTTTCTGTCGAAATTATGTGCAAAATATTGAATTGTTTGTAGAAATGTTGGTAATTTTTTCCCTTGATGTTTGAAATCTGCAATTGCGAAATTTCCAATTAGGGTTTTATGGTTTTTTCGGCTTCAACCATTTTGGCTTATACTTTATACTTTCCAATTAGGGTTTTATGGTTTTTTCGGCTTCAATCATTTTGGCTTATCATTTTGGCGAAATTTCCAATTAGGGTTTTATGGTCTTTATACTTTGTCAGAAATCGGTTATTATTTGTAGGTTTTAATCAAAGAAAAAATGTAACTACTAATTTGATATTGTTGTTCCAATTATTGTTGCTGTAAATGGAAGCAAATGAGATGATTGATGTTCTCGACACTTGGAGTTTTTATTGATATGATCAATTTTACAGGATTTCTGGCTATACGATTTGCTTAATCATGATCAGTTATTTCGTGAAGTGTTGGTCTTCATAAGTAGTTTACTCGAATTGGTATTTTGGGATTGTTTAGGAAGTAACAGCCCTTATTATGGATTTATATGATGTAAATTAGGCAACTCAGTATATTCTCAGTGCATAGACTGCATACATAGTTTGTGCCTCTATTGTGGTGTAATTTGCTGGATTTCTGTACTGGTTGTGTGTTTTTGTGGTGATGTTATTTTGTGTGCATTGTGGTTGTTTTGTCGAATTGATTACCCGTGAAGGGCAAGCATTTTAGGATGATTCTTGTAAGTTAAGTTTATGTCTGAATTCTGAATGTGTCACTGGTTGATTTCCTAGCAGTTCTGAAACAGAAGTGTACTGAAATCTGCCCATTACTTAGCATCAATGACGTCGTTTGAACCTATCATTCGAATGGATGAAAATGCGTTTAGAGCTCATGAGAAGGTTCAGCAGCCTCGAGTGGGCAGGAAACCTCTTACTGATATGACCAATTCTAGGAAGCCACCTGCAAAGGACAAGTCATCAGTGAAGAATATCAGTGGTTTCAAGGCTCCAGAGAAGGTGGTGCAGCCTAATAAGGTTGGCAGGAAACCTCTTGGTGATCTAACAAACTCGAAGAAGCTGACTGCTCAAGAAAAATCGGCCAAAAATAATTGCACTCAGAGTGTTTCAGTTGCTGTCAAGAAAGAGCAAGTCCAGAGTTTTGCTTTAGGGGAAGGTTTTCTGCATAACCATGATGAGTGCATCAAGGCAAATCGACAATCTATGAGCTTGGATTATTTCCTGGAAACTGTTGCCCTTAAAAGAGGTAGAGTTTATTGCCTGATAATATACTTTCGACTGATTTGGCTGTTTTGATGATATACATGGTTTTCAATTTCAGATTTTGCATCAGTTGCAACTCCTCAGCACCCTGAACTGTCGTCTAAGGCCCTGGATCTGGAGGTTTGTCCTAATAATGATGTGACTTTCAACTCTTGTTGCTCCCCAAAGCCCCCACTTCTTTATCCGTTTTGCTCATTATACACATGTTTCTATGTTTCAGCTTGAAATTCCTATGGAGATTGAAGAGATGGAAGTCGAAACTTGGGATATTAGCAATCCTGCAAGTCCTCCATCACCAAAGTCTCCAAAGTCCCCTGATTGGAGTATGGATTTTATTAATCTGGAGTTTTTACCCTTGAAGCTGAAGGAGTCACCAGTCAGGAGGAGCCTCAGGACTTAGTTTCTCTGCATGAAAACCCTAGTGATTACGGAGTAACATTCATTTCCTTGTAAGTTGTGACATCTTGGCTTTATCAGGTTCCTAGTATAGTTCAATGATTGTAGAATATCATAGATTGCTGCTTTCTTTAGCTGCTAGCGGGAGATCAATACTTTCTTGTGTTATCTCCTCACTTTGTGGTATCGATCCAATATTAAAATTGGAGTATTAATATTAGTTCCAGAACTCTTTGTATTAATATTAAGTATTGGTTTCACAGCTTTCTTTCTGTTTTCCCTGTCTTTACGGTTTTCAGCTGAAAAGTTGACGTGTTGTCAACTGCTGTTAAGGATTAAAAAATGGGTGAGGATGAGGATGTTGGAGGTCCAAGGAGACCCCGGCCATGATGATGATCACTTCTTTGTGAGTATTTATTTTAGCCTGGGGCACCTTATACTTGTGGGAAAGGTTAATTTTAAGCGATCCTGGGCTAGTAGTCTACCAGTGATCTTCAGGTTTCCTGTTAGTTGGTTTAAATATTTGCCTTAGTTTGTTCTTATTAGGTCCTTTTTACACTACGTATCTTAGAGCAATTCATTACTTGTAATTATACCACACACTGACGCATAGTTTATGTCTATATGACATATACTTCCTCCGTTAATGGTTATTTGCAACAAAGGAATATTTTATATCTTACAAATAATACCCCTTTGTTGCAAATAACCATTAACGGAAGAAGTATATGCGCTTCTTTGGTCAGTTATTGGGACTTGGGTGTTACAAAGGAGGAATTCTTGATCTATACTAAGTTGAGTCCACTTTAGACTCAAATAAGGGCAGAAAAGTAATTGCAACTACCTCTGTTGATTATCTAAAAAATAGAACTAAAGGTGGGGCCTCTTATTTTGAAGTATCTGGTGGCAAATTTAAAGAATTAAAAAATAAGAGAAGAGAGAGAGAAAACAAAAGGGGTAATTCAAAATTCGAAATTAAGAGGGAATAGAGAGAAAACAAAAGGGGGATGGAATTTCACTTCACCGATAAATTCCTTCTCTTGTATTGACATAGGCTTTGCTGTTACAATGCTATGGCTGGAAACCAATTCAGAGTCCTTTCTTGAATAAGAGAAATAATTGAACAGAGTTTTACAAAAGTGTACTAGGAACACAGGAGTTCGAACAAGTAACAACTAACTTCATTTGTTTTGTCAAATAGCATTAATACACATCAATGAAGAACAATAATCTTAACAACGAAAAACATAGAATATAAGATATCAAAATCCAATCTGGTCTTAACAATCATTATTATTATTGTCAATGTGATGAATGAACGTGGTTAGGAACTCATATTAGTCGAAATTCCCTAAGGAAAAGGCTACTTTAGGCAGCAAGGCCAGCCTTGATCTTCTCAACATTATGTTCGTTGATGTTAAATGCTTGAGCCAACACGTCGTTAGACACAGGAGGGTTGGAAGTAAAGAGAGCAGCTGCAAACTGTTGAGTGCCTGGCAATTGGCTGTTAAAGGCAGCTATAACAGAAGTCGGGTATTTAGACTTGTTTTTCTGGTAGTGAGCCAAACCTCTAGGGAAAACAAATACTTCACCTGTCTTAACAACCTTAGAAATGAGTTTGTTACTGGTTGTGATAAAAGCAACGTACAATTCACCCTCAAGAACATAGATTATCTCTGTGGCACGGGGATGAATGTGAGGTGGGTTTAAACCGTTGGGAGCAAAGTCGACTCGAGCCATGGAAACTCCTAAGGTGTTAAGGCCAGGGATGTCCATAACATTTGCCCCTGTGACTTTCGATCCAAGGACTTTGTTGGTGATCTGGCCTGGTTTAGAAATCCCCATGAAGAAGAAGTCTTCCGCGGTTATCATGCTAACATTTTTGCAAGGAAATCCATTTACTAGTATTCCTGTAACATAGATCAATACAAAATATGACTTTAATATATAAAAAGCAAGTTGACATACATAGAAATGTTCAATATATTCACAACTTTGAATGTACCTGATGCATCGGCAACACAAACATCTTGAAGCATGTCTAGATCATTGGCAAAGGCCCCAAATGTACATGCCAGCAACACAACCAAGACGACTGCCCTAACACCGGCCATTTCGAAGGTTCACGTATCGTTGCAATAGGCAATTGTAAGTGTATGATGAGTACAAGAAGGGTACTATACTCAAGTCTAGGTGCAGGTTTGAGAATTAATAACAGGAACCATGTTTTATATAGTACTATTACCATATTATATTATTATAGAATTAGTCAATGATGAGCAATTAGGCAAGAAACATGCCTTCTTAGCCTGAACACTTCAACACTAATAATACATACAAAACATAAAAACATTCAATTTCCCCTTTCCTTTAAACTTAACAAGTAAAAAATTGATTTTTTTTTTACTATCTGCTACTTGTATATAGATATCAATTAGACAATTATATACTGTTTGTTGACCAATCAATGGGTTTTTAACTTTTTATATTATCTACTATCAGTTGTACAGATTGTACTACTAATATAAGAACACAATATGATAAAAGGATAAGGAATGATAGTTGACATTTTTTTGTTGACAGCATTTTTTTTTTTTTTGATAACAGGTTGACATTTTATTTTGGTTTTAGAAACATGAACGTTTTCAAAAACATCTTGCCAAAATTTAGAATTCAGAATTCAAGAATTTCCGAAAAAAAGTCAATGTACTAAATAAAAGAACAAAAGTGCATTCCTACAAATATTTGTTGTTATATGCTAACAAGTATATACTCCCTCTAGTTTTTTAATTGTCACACTTTGATCAAACACGTATGTCGAGACACAACCTTAACCATTATTTTTTCTGATTATATGTTAGTAAAAATAATGAAGAATTTGATGTTATAAAAGTATACATTGTGACGAATCCAAATTCCAACAATATATTATACAATAACATTGTAATATACTTCAAATTAGTTAAATAGCCGAGTCAAAACCAATACATAAATTATAAAAACAGAGTTAAAAGTATAATGCTTCAAAATACAGAGACATTATATGAGTTTGTGACCTCCCCTTAGAAAAATATCAGTACTGTAGTTTTATTTAATCATGAATCTTGAGGAGGGTGTGCAAATTGTTGTTGCTACTCTAGGGAGGCTCAAGGATTTGGATGTAAAGAAGTTAATGAATCTTGATAATTGTAGAAACGTATGTTTGGATGAAGCTGATCGTTTGCTGGATTTAGGATTCAAGGATATTATCCACGTTTTTTGAGAAAATTTTGATGTTACGGGGCTCGGTGGCGAAAAGTCTTGAGATCCTAGGGGATACATCTTAGGGTCATATAATGACGTTTGGAACCATATATGACCACTATATGTTGTCAAAAATGTCCGTGGTAGGCATGAGTTCACGAAATCGGTGCAAGTACGAAAATGGGTAAATTGACCGTTTTAAGGTAAATTGGATGGTTCCACCCACCCAATTGGACTCCCAGAGGGTATTAGGGTCCATGGTTAACATCTCGGCAATTTTTATTTCCAGGCGAAAAAGGTCAAAAAATTCCAAAATTAAAGGCTATTATTCACGCTTTTTTGAGGAATTTTTGATGTTACGGGGCTCGGTGACGAAAAGTCTTGATATCCTAAGGGATACATCTTTGGGTCATATAATGACGTTTGGAACCATATATGACCATTATATGTTGTCAAAAATGTCCGTGGTAGGCTTGAGTTCACGAAATCGGTGCAAGTACAAAAACGGGTAAATTGGATGGTTCCACCCACCCAATTGGACTCCCGGAGGATATTAGGGACCATGGTTAACATCTCGGCAATTTTTATTTCCGGGTGAAAAAAGGTCAAAAAATTCCAAAACTGAAGGCTTAATCCACGCTTTTTGCGGAATTTTTGATGTTACGGGGCTCGGTGGCGAAAACTCTTTAGATCCTAGGGGATACATCTTAGGGTCATATAACGACGTTTGGAACCATATATGACCATTATATGTTGTCAAAAATGTCCGTGGTTGCCTCGAGTTCACGAAATCGGTGTAATTACGAAAACGGGTAAATTGACCGTTTTAAGGCAAATTGGATGGTTCCACCCACCCAATTGGAATCCCGGAGGGTATTAGGGACCATGGTTAACATCTCGGCAATTTTTTATTTCTTGGTGAAAAAAGTCAAAAAATTCCAAAATTGAAGGCTATTATCCACGCTTTTTGTGGAATTTTTTATGTCATGTGGTTCGGTGGCGAAAAGTCTTGAGATTCTAGGGGATACATCTTAGGGTTATATAATGACGTTTGGAATCATATATGATCATTACATGTTGGAAAAAATGTCTGTGGTAGGCTTGAGTTCATGAAATCGGTGCAAGTATGAAAACGGATAAATTGACCGTTTTAAGGTAAATTGGATGGTTTCACCCACCCAATTGGACTCCCGGAGGAGATTAGGGACCATGGTTAACAACTTGGCAATTTTTATTTCTGGGCGAAAGGTCAAAAAATTCCAAAATTATCCACGCTTTTTGAGGAATTTTTTATGTTACGGGGCTCGGTGGCGAAAAGTCTTGACATCCTAGGGGATACATCTTAGGGTCATATAATCACATTTGGAACCATATATGACCATTATATGTTTTCAAAAATGTCCGTGGTAGGCTTGAGTTCATGAAATCGATGCAAATACGAAAACATGTAAATTGTCCGTTTTAAGGCATATTGGATGGTTCTACCCACCTAATTGGACTCCCAGATAGTATTAGGGAACAATGTTAACATCTCGGCAATTTTTATTTCCGGGTGAAAAAAGGTCAAAAATTTCCAAAATTGAAGGCTATTATCCACGCTTTTTGAGGAATTTTTGATGTTACAGGGCTCGGTGGCGAAAAGTCTTGATATCTTAGGGGATACATCTTGGGGTCAAATAATGACATTTGGAACCATATATGACAATTATATGTTGTCAAAAATGTCTGTGGTAGGCTTGAATTCACGAAATCGATGCAAGTACGAAAACGGGTAAGTTGATCGATTTTAGGCAAATTGGATGGTTCCACCACCCAATTGGACTTCCAGAGGGTATTAAGGACCATAGTTAACATCTCGGCAATTTTTATTTCCGGGCAAATACAGGTCAAAAAATTGCAAAATTTAAGGCTATTATCCATGCTTTTTGAGGAATTTTTGATGTTACGGGGCTCGGCAGCGAAAAGTCTTGAGATCCTACGGGATACATCTTAGGGTCATATAATGACGTTTGGAACCCTATATGACTATTATATGTTGTCAAAAATGTCCGTGGTAGGCTCGAGTTCACGAAATCGGTGCAAGTACGAAAACGAGTAAACTCAAAGTTTAAAGGCAAATTGGATGGTTCCACCCACCTAATTGGGCTCCCGGAGAGTATTAGGGATTATGGTTAACATCTCGGCAATTTTTATTTCCGAGCGAAAAAGGTTAAAAAAATTCCAAAATTGAAGGCTATTATCCACGCTTTTTGAGGAATTTTTAATGTTATGGGGCTCGATGACAAAAAATATTAATATCCTAGGGGATACCTCTTAGGGTCATATAATGACGTTTGAAACCATATTTTGACCATTATATGTTGTCAAAAATGTCCGTGGTAGGCTTGAATTCACGAAATCGATGCAAGTACGAAAACGGGTAAATTGACAATTTAAGGCAAATTGGATGGTTCCACCCACCCAATTGGATTCCTTGAGGGTATTAGGGACCATGGTTAACATCTCGGTAATTTTTATTTCTGGGCGAAAAAAGGTCAAAAAATTCCAAAATTGAAGGCATGTTAGAGAAGTCTTTTGTCACTTCAAAGAACAAAAGGCAGACAATCTTGTTCTCTGCTACAATGCCAACAAAGATCCAAAACTTTGCTAGAAGCGCGATAGTTAAGCTTATTGCTGTTAGTGTTGGTACGTAGACCCGGGGATGCTAATCTTGATTCTTGATATCATCCAAGAAGTAGAGTATGTGAAACAGGAGGCTAAAACTATTTAACTCCTCGAATGCTTGCAGAAGACTCCACCCCCGGCTGTTAACATTTTGTGAAAACAAAGCTGCCGTGGATGAAATACACGAGTATCTCTTATTGAAAGGGGTAGAAGCAGTTGCCATCCATGGGGGTAAAGATCATGAGGAGAGACAGTATTCGATAAAATCTTTCAAAGAAGGTAACAAAGATGTCTAACTAGCCACCAATGTGGCCTCAAAGGGGCTGGATTTTCCCCACATCTAGCATGTCATCTACTATGATATGCCTGCTGAGATTGAGAACTATGTACACGTATAGATTGGACAGGAAGACTCGGTAAAACTGGAGTTGCAACGACATTTTATAAATAAAAACCATAATGAGACTACACTGCTTGATCTAAAGCATCTTCTGCAAGAAGCTAAACAAAGAATACCTCCTGTATTGGCTGAACTAGATGATTCAACAGGGATGAAACAGAGTCAATTGCCTTTCTTAGTGGAGTTAAAGGTTGCGCGTATTGAGGAGGGCTTGGTCACAGCATTCAAAAGTGTCCTAAATTGGAGTATCAAATTTCACTACTTGTCAATTCTAGGAGGGATTTTGGTGGTGGTAATGGTGGTTTTAGGGCTGAAATATGAATTTGTTTTGATCTGGCACAGTTACATGTCAGAGTATTCTGTATGAATTAGTATGAATATTATGTATAGTACATAAAATTTGACATTATTTTGTATGTAAATCTTTTAAACAAGAGGTGGTTGAAATCTGATAGTATATAGATTCATAGATGAACCAACTGTCCATGTAACAAAGATTGAAACATAATAAGAGCATTTAAAAATAAATAAATACAAAAAGCAGAACAAAAATTTGTCACGACAAGCTCTGTAACACTTATGTTGAAGTGTTAATTGAGTCCAAACAATTCGTCATATCACCATAATCAAGATCAATACATGAGAAAATTGCTGTACAAAGAGCTAGTACGTCGCCAGGTTGCAATTTACATACAAAATCTTAAGCAAGACATTTCAATATGGTAAAAGAACAAAAGAAAGAAACTAGTATAGAAAGCATGCAATTCAAACTTCTTCAAAAAAAGCATGTAATTCAAACTATGCAGCACGATCAGAATCACCAGTTGAAGCTAAGGTATTCAAAATGCAGGTTGGTTGCACCACACCCTGAACAAATTCTTGCAACATCATGTCTTAATCCCCTTGGTCCTGAAGCCATGACTCCCACATCGCCTCCTTTGGTCTCCAACAATATTTCTGCCCAAATTTCAAATAATTTAACTGCTATTTGAAGACAAAAAACATTCATTTTCCTAGTCTAAAAATCATTAGTACAACCCAAGAATTTTCATTTTAAAGGAGGTATGTGTTTGATAATTCGTATATTTCAACTATATGCACATTTTTAGTCATTAATATGAATGCAATATCATTTGTTGGTTCAATATATAGGAATGCACTATCATCTGTCAAATTTGACTGATATCAATGTTATAATTGATCGAAATGCTTGATAGCAATATTATTAATTCAATTATTTACACGTTTTAAAAACTTGTATAAACCTTATATGACATGACATATAAGAAGTGGTATGGAAAATTTGTAACAGTGAAGTAGTAGATATAGCAATAACTTACTCTGGAGATTAGGCCTTCCTCCATAATGCACCTGAGTAGCTTGAACAAGAGATTGATAGGGATGACTTTCGAGCTCCCCGCCCCCACCACATAACCAAGATCCTGGAGAAGTCATTGGTGTAGGAACCTCCACATTCATGATCTGCTTTTCTTCTAATGCGGCCATTTTCTTCTTTTGAATAAAAAAGACGATGCTGCTTATGAAGATAATGCTAATGCACATAAGAAACATATCCCAGACAACCCAGCTAGTGAAATCATATAAGCTGTTGGTGTTTTTATCTATGGGGTAGATATAATATTGAGTCACTATGGCAAGGAGGATAAGAAACAGGACAAAGGAAGATGCGATAATGAGGCAAAGGCAGAGCCAACTATTGTGTCCCAAAACCGGAGTGATGGGTGAGTCTAATGGGCTAGGTTTAAACCACTTGGTATGAACTAACATATCCTGGCTATTGGATGCAGGTTGTGCTTGATCCTCTCGAGTCACGTATGCCTGAATTTCAAGTTGGATGTTTGAAAGATCAGCTGGAGAGCTCTCAGCAGGAAGCAAGAGATCAAGCATGGTGAGATCAGCCGCGTGCTTGAAGGCACATATAAGGACAACTTTTGGGACTTTGCCTTTTTGGGTATTTGATTGATGTATAATCTCTCGAATTATGGATATATATGGGGTTATACCACTTCCTCCACTGATCAACACCAAAGTTTCATGCCTGGAAGAAGAAAAAAGTTTTAGATTATTGAACTTTATAATTAAGCTGGCATTTAGAAGATACAACCATCCAGCTTCCCTTCTAAATTCTAAGTACTCCCTCCGTCCCCAAATGATAGTTCCTTATGGGCAAAAATCACGGGAATTAAGAAACTTAAATAAAAGTAGTAAAATTACATTGAAAAGATAAATTTACATTGGGTATGTAAAATAGTAGAGAGAGAAAGTAATAAAAGTACATTGAAAAACAAAATTTACATGGGAAAGTTAAATTTGCACAAATATTGTTGTAATTGGAGAAAATTTTGATAAAAAATTGATATTAATGGTACTTGAAAAAAGCAAATGGGACTATCAATTTGGGACTAAAAATAGGCCATAAGGGACTATCATTTGGGGACGGAGGTAGTATTATATTTGATTGAGTTAATTTGATCTTTTGCACATTACAAAGAAAAGAATTAGTCTTAGGCCAGTGTGTGTTCTCCTCAACTCATTTTCACTAATGAAATATTTCAAAAAAAGCAAAAATACTGAAAACTGATAAGTGCCGCATAAGGATTACACAAGCTCTTTTCATAACTACAATTAGATCATCATAAAAGTTTTTAGGTGAAGAAAACATATCCAATAAAGGTCTCTACTTTGGCCGAACCCAATGAAATATTAAAGGGCATACTAGAAGCTGAATCTATATCAAGTCGCAACTTCTACGAACATATAAAATTGAGCTAAGTTTTGCCACTTTACTTACTTGATGAAGCTGGTAGAAGCTGGACCATATGGCCCTTCAACAGACACTTCAAGCCTGTCTAGAGAAGAAGATGACAATTCTTTGTACAGCTTGGTTGTCCAACTCCCTCCAGTCTTGAACACAATACTTAGCCTATCAGGTTCCATGTTATCATTTGAGCTCACAGTAAAAGGGTGCCACTGTAACGAGGAAATTTTCGGCACACTCACGAATAAGTTACTTGCAACGTTGTAACGTAAACCTGTAAAAAAACCAAAATAGAAAATAGAAAACTTAGCTCTTTAATCTCAACATTTACTCTGAAGTTTTTGTTTCTACCTAAGAAAGAAATACTTCATATGTTCTACAATGACTATCGTATTTTAGTATTTTCATTGTCATTTACAACTTTTATTAGTCAATAAAAGATCATTGCATGTTCTCTTTAACAAAAATAGTATACAGTATTTATAAGTCAGACATTAGTGTGAGGCCAAAACCAATCTAATAGTGTAGAAATCCCTACCGGTAGATTAGTAAAGATCAATTGTAGACAAATGTTTAAAGTTCGACATTCACCTCGACTCTTGGAAAATGTCATCTCCACAGTCCCACCCGGAAGAACGCGAACTGAGGTTAACCTTGCACGAGAGCGTGACTGTAAGAACCTTAGGTATCGATCGAGTGTGAAGAGATAAACTCCAGGAAGGAGTTGCATCGTCCAGGCAGCTCCTATGTGCACGATGTAGAAAAAGGTGGCTAGGGCGTAAAGTTGGTGAGTGTAAAAGAAAACTTCGAACGACTTTCTTCTGGTGTATGCAAAGCTTGTTATCCACATTGCTATCAAGAAAACCCAAGATATCTCTCCTGCTATATTTGACACATGAGTTTTGCTCCATTCAAGTGCCTACATAACCGAAAACCCTTGTTAGCACCAATTACCACAATAATATGCCTTAATAATATAGGCGGGTTAGTTTGGCTTCATTCTTTTCATCTGAGTTTCCCTTGTTAGAACTAATTAGCTTTAGTCTAAATTAGTAGATTTGAAATAAGTGGCCTGTGTGTAAATTTTTGTTTAAATTAAGCTTTGAAATGAACTTACTAGATACAATTGGCTAACTATAGCCCAGTAGATGAAAAAACCAGCACTGTGTAACGCTGAAGTTATCATGACTACTTGCCCAATCCATATATGATACTTGATGCTAGACTCAGATGTGAGACCAACCAAAGGCAAAAGTGATGACAATCGAATTACAGGGAAAAACACAAAGGCCCAGGATATGTTTGAGGCATAACCAAGTCTTAGTGACACAGTCCGTAAAGTAATTTGCCACCTGAAAATTGAACAAAAGAAAGAAAAGAAAAGGAAAAAAAAAAAAAATCTCCAGTATTAGTAGTAGCACACTAGTACATAATAGAACTAGCATAAAAATAGTAAGTTTCATACGTACTTTTTTTGATGCTCACGGCCATGCCCCATGAATGGATGCTTAACACTGACATAATAATAATGGCCAAAATGCCAGCACACAAGCGCGATCCCCATAATCAAAAACACAAGTTCCATTGCTGTAACCACCCCTAGAGGTCCCATAACTAGAAGAGGACGTCTCAACATTGCCAGATGCGTCTGAGGTGATGAAGTACTATGTACAAAAATGATTGATTCTGTTAGCTCTTTGATAGACAGAATCATCAACTTTATTATAAAACATCCAAAAACCAAAAAAGAAAAAAACTACTCCAATCAAATTTAATTTAAGCCATATACAAACAAATTTTTAGATGTTTGATCAATATGAAAAGGCCAAAAGGCTAATTGTTGGCAAACAACCCAAAATCAAACAAGGCCATACCCAAGAGCAATTCTGTCACAAATTAAGAACGAATATCAAAAGGGCATGTTGGTACAATGTACGTAGCACGGTAGCAGTATAACACTATAATTAAACATGCAATGTAAGAAATGAATAAACCTTTCCAAGGAAGATTCTTTTTTATCCTTCAAATGAAGGTAAAAGCAGCCGAGAACCGCGATCAACATCACAGGAAATGTAAGGAAGAAAAGATTTACTCCTGCAAATAATGAGGTTAATTATTAGATTGATTCTTAACCATAAACACATACAAAGTACAACATCAATATAAAAATTTAGATTGGTTTTATACCTTGCTCTCCAATGTATGTTGGATTGAAAGATTCTGCTAGTTTGGGAAGCCAACTATACTTGAAAACTTCCAAAGGTAATACAATCCATACCACCATCCATCCAAGAAAAACCAGCAGACATGTTAGCTTCAGCAATGCAAGGCTGCCCATTGATTTTTTTCTTCTTTAATTTCTTAACAATAATTCACAAAATTATTGTTGCTTCAGTAGAATATTCTTTAAACAATGTACAAATTCTTTTCTTTTTTTTGATGGAAATAGTTTCTTACAAGACATATATATAGATGCAGAAATAATGTAAGTCAGCTTTGTTATTACATCATCAGAAAATCTTGCAGTTTATGATGCTTAACCAGAAAAGCATGATTCTTGCAGTTTGTGACTCCTATCATATAAAATATACAAAAGTTCCCATTATCAATGTTTAATTATCAAATAAAGACACAGTTCTTCAAAACATATAAAAAAAATATGACATATGTGCTATGTCAAAAATGAGTGGATTTCAATGCAGGCTCTTCAAATGATAGTGGACTATATGTTGTGTTATACATTTACAGCCCCAGGTTAATGAAGTCCACCCAATGTTAATTCAGACTCAAGTACATATATACATGTGTGTGATGCAAGTAGTCGAGTACATGTCCTAGGGTTAGACATAGCTACTTTGTGGTAATTAGTCAAGTGCTTAAAACCTTGACACATTAAGTTGAAGTATAACAATTAGACAAAGAGTCCAAATATAATAGAATTACCGTACATCTCTCTAATATATTACTTTGACATCTTGCATGTTGGAGATATTTTTTTTGTTAAAAAAAAAAGAAGATTAATTTATATAGTTGAATAAATTAATACTACACATCATAAGAGAATGATTCTAGGGACCCTCAAATATAACTTCCATTGGATGTTAGTACAGTTGACTTGTGAGTTCTCAAATACTTCTGTACTATAAAGTAGTACAACACATATACAGAGCAATCCTGGATAGCTTAAAAAATAATTTCATGAGAAAATGACCTACTATCTTTCATTGATTCACATATCCAAGTTCTATCATTAGGGACATGTACTACTTGTACTTTGCTTTGACTAATTAAGCCTCATATATATATAATATTAATACACAAAGAGATTGACTCAGAATATGGCCCCTTGAGAGTAAAAATAATTAAGAATTATAGTTTGATAATAACTTTTTATTTTTTTTAAATTGGTCTAGGCTTTCAAAATTTTGAGGTCTTTTTAGTTATTGTCTAAAAGGAAAACTTTAGTGAAATGTATATTAATTAGTGACAAATTGTACATCATACGTAGTAACATATTACTAAGTCCCATATAAACCAAAGTAAAAAAACCTAAAGCCATAAAACAAAAAACCTTACATCTATAAGATCACTCGATTCAAATAACTAATAAAAAACTTATCATAAAAAAAAGCTCGAAAAACCATGCCCATCATAAGTCACAAGAAACAGAAAACCCAATTATCAAGTTAGCATTGCCATCAAAGAATTATAACATCATTTCTGTTCTATGTGTAACGCATCTCCCTATCAATACTAAATATTCTTAAGGTGCCTTTTATGAAAATAATCCATAGAGCATGTGAGTTGCATTTAAAGCAATAAATAGATCATACTCAGGATCAGACTTCCTACTTTGATCAATCCTTCCATGAATAGTTTCTTAGAGACTCCTCATTTCTTCAGAAAGCTTCACGGCCCCTGTAGCATATATATTATCAATCCTCATTTTAGAAGAAACAACATTATTCAAGCCACGAAATTCAACTCCTTAAGAACAAAATAAATTAGCAGAATATATACCCTCTTTGTTTCAAAATATGTACAATAAAGCTCCTTGACATGCAAATTTAAGAAAAAAGAGAGGGTAAATGGACAAATTAATTAAAGAAACCTTTAACCCAACCCACCCTTTTACTGATGTGCAAGTTATTTAGTATTAAAATGTCTGTTTACCCTCTCTTAAACTACATGTCAATAAGCACGGTTGCAACTTGCAAGTATTATGAAACAAAAGTATAAATTATGAAAAATAAATGACAAGAATAAAGATAAGAGTTCACCTTCTTCTATCATGGAACATGGAAGATAGCTTATTGTGGACAAACAAAACCCACAGATTTCAGGGTTGCTAGTTTGCTACTCAATCCAACAAGCTGTAGTGAAATTAATGTAGATAAAATTAAATAATTCAGATTCCATAACTTATTAAGGATATTAGGAGGGGAGGTAAAGTAGGAGGTCTCTGTCAAAATTAAATAATTCAGATTCCATAACTTATGAAGGATATCAGGAGGGGAGGGAAAGGAGGAGGTCTCTTTGTCAAAATTAAATAATTCAGATTCCATAACTTATGAAGGATATTCAACAGAATAATACTCAGATAACAATCTACCATTCAAGCATTATGTGTGTTTGTTAAGTTACATGTGCTTAAGGACTGTTACTCCAACACCAATAGCAACAAAAGTTGCGATAGCTATGCCAAAAATGCCAACAAGAATCCCAGGAATGATCAAAGATTTCCACCCTTTGGATGTGGCCATTCCTGAAGCTGTAGTAGGGCCTCCAATGTTAGCATTGGAAGCCAAAAGCAACAACTTAAGATCAAAGTTAAATATCTTCCCTAAACCTAGAATGATGAACAGATGGGCCATAACTTGTACAAATGCAAACAAGAAAATACTTGGCGCGGTGTTGATAACACTCCAGACATTGCCACTTGCACCAATCACAACGAAGAACACCTATTATTGCATAAAAAAATAAGTCAATTCTGAAATATCAAATAAATATCTGCAAGCACCACTAATAAACTTCAAAGTTTTTCCGTGATCAAATCAAAATCAATATGGGAAGCAGTGTGGATAATAACTGAGAATCTACAAGTTAATATAGAGTATCTTTGAAAGACATATTTTATCATGAAAATGGCACATGGTCAAATAAGACATGGAGTCATATGAACAAGAAGAAGAATAGTTTAATTTTACCTGCATCGAAATTGAAGATATAACCTCTGCAGAAGGTGCAAGGTAGCTAAATACTGGGGGGCAAACAGTAGCTAGAATCACCACAATTGCCGTAGCTATTGGAATAATGCCTCCTTGGATTCCAGATAACTTTGTAATATAGGCAGCACAGCTGCATATAGCAAAGGATACAGCAATAGCAGTGGCAGTAGGTAGTGTATGGAACTTAATCTCAGTTTTACTCTCTGAAGTAACTGCAACATCTATTCAGCGAAAGTCAGTTTCTATTAGATGTAAACATAGAAATAAATAATCACTACACTATAACAGAAATAAACATATCTGTGGTGGATTTTGGGACCTCGGGGGGTATTCTGGACGCTATTGCAAATAACACCATAAAGTAAACAGCACAAATGACATTGTCTGCAGCTACTCCAGCAGCCACATTTGATGGGGAAGTGCCAAGAATCTCTGAAATTGCAATGTAATTGACAGCTGCAACATAAATTGAATTAAAATCATCACTAACTGATGATAGAAACTTGTTTTAACATTTCCACAGCAGCAAAAGTGTTCAGAGTCTTATTGCCCAAAAATTAAAAGCTCCCCCTTCTACATTATTAGCTACTTAGAAAAGGGTACTTATTAATTTGTATGATGTACTAATGGAACAGGGTGGGGGGAGGGGGGGAATTCCAATAAATAATTGAATATCTAGTTATCATATAAATAATTTCAGAAGACTAGTTCCAAATTCTTGTAAAAAGAGCATCTTAAGATGAAGTATTACTGCAACGAGGAGCACAGAAACCATTCATCTTAAGATGAAGTATTACTGCAAAGAGGAGCACAGAAACCATTCATCTCATTTTCTACGTTAGAGCCTACAAACATGAAATATCCATCAAGAGAACTTAGCAACAGATGCAATCACTTCTGGTCCATGGGGCTACAACAAGATAATGATCACAAACTGGCTGCTTTTAACGGTAAACCTTTGCAAAGAATAATACTTTCCTAAAAAACTGGCTGCTTTTAATGGTAAACCTACCTTCACCTGACATCAGTGAATTGTAGAGGAGCATAGAGCTTTAGGAGTAAATCAGATAAATAAAATAATGTAGAAACTATTCATGAAGCTTAAAAGTTAGTGAACCACATCAATGGGACTAAACCTAAAGTTTTGTGTAAAAATGTGAAGCAAAACAAGCTTGCAATTATTGTTTCACATGACTTACATCCACCAATGTAACTGCCCATGAGTGCAGTAGCAATTTTCCAACCATCAGCACCAAGCGATCGCATGGGAACTATAAAAAATGCAACCACTGTCCCAATCACTGTAGCCACTGCAATAAGAAGGTGAAGCAAGCATTCAGGAGATGAGAACTTAGGATCTGTAATGGGATGCTCATTAACTAAAAATAAGACAACACTGGGTGATAAAGAACCAATAAAAGCAATAAAATCCCTAGAGCCCTTTAGTTCTGTTAAGATGTATTATTCAACACCATCCCTCTAAATTTTTTGAAGACAGGTACAAATAGCTTCTATAAGACAAGAAACTACAGTTGCGATTTTGTGATCCATTAAGACGATTTAAGGGTCCATTATGTCCAAATTTAAAATTTCAAACACAAAACAAAAAAAAAAACTATTACTCATCAAGTATTTTTATGAATATATATACACCTCTTAACTGAAACAAACATAACCACTACTCATCAAATACACCATTTATCAATTATCATCTGAAATTCCCAGGAAGCATATATGATTGATTTCTCTTCAATACACAATAGAATTTTAAATATATATACTTGCAAAATAGCACCACCTGATCCAAGCAAGAATGCCAAAAGTAACTTCCCAGTTGACTGCACAAGCTGACGCATATTAGCTCTAAACAAGAGCAAAGGAACAGTCAAGGGTAACAAGTATTCCAACACAATGGAATATGTTTTTGCTTCATAAGGAATGATCCTCAGATTACTCGCAGCAAGGCCAATCAAAATGCTCACAAGTGCAGAACTGATCATGCTCCCAATCTTTGTTTTCTCCGACCTTAAATCCCCAAAATACTCATTTGCCTCCATTTGATAGCAGATGAAATATAATTAAAACAAGAAATAATATCTAGAATTACCTTTCTCCTTTGAAAAGAAAAAAAGTACGTCTTACCAACAATGTCATACATAGCAAACTGAAGTCTGATACAAACAACCCAAAATATGTTATGATTTATGACCCATCTCCAATCCCACCATTCAACTAAATATCCTTTTATCTAATTCATAATCAAGAAAATGAAACCACCGCAGACAGTGGCACATTTGTTTCTATTTTTCTAATTTCATAGAGATTATAAGTATCTAAGTTAAGTCCATACTCCATACATCCAATTTCCGTAGAATTAAAATAGAGAAAGTTCGAGGTAACTATATCTTCGTTTTCAAATCAAAATTGAAGCTGCATAGATTGACAAAGAAGAATTGGAACAGTCTAATACTCCACTAAAATCTACCAAAATTGAAAGTAACACAGTCAACTCGTGACACAATTTAATATAGGCCAATTCTTAAAGTTTTTCAGCATAGAGATCACACCTGATAATGCTAAAACAGGTAAATGTAGATGTTTTTTCAATTCAGGTAAAAGTGGAAGAGTGGGATCATGGAGAGTTTAAACGAGGTAGAGGGATACCGAAAATGACTTGGTTGGAAGGAATTAGGAAGGATATGAAGCATATGGATTTACGTGAGAATGAGTTATTTAATCGTAAGGGATGAAGGAGGAGATATGTGTGAATGACTGTCGGAATAATCACTTCTGGTTCATGGTTAATGTAGCCGACCTCACTTATGGGATTGATTGATTAATTCAATAAAGAAGTCAAAATGACTCTCAGCATAACTCGACCTTTGACCTCATTATAATGAGTATTACTATTACCTATACTTTACTAACACAAATTAACATTAAAAATTAAGCTAAACACATAAAAAGTTATTCTTTTTTTTGCCAAGAATTATACTTTTTTCCATACTTTGCTTACTTTTTGATATCTTTCGTATTACGATGTTCTTTGGGAATTTGAATTATATCCAACTTGTGTAATTATTAATCAACGAATATAGGTCAACAGAAATCACCCATTAGAAAGAAATGCAATAATTTATGCTAAATCCAAAGAAAAATAAAATAAAATCAACAAAATTGAGTGTAAAAGTGACTAAAATTACCAGAAACTGAAAGCACCAGTGGAGAGAAGAACAGACCATAAACCCCAGTGGTCGGTTGGTGAAATAATTGGGTAATTGAAATTCAATTGCGAGTTTATTCTTAAAGATGTTCTCAATTTCAAATTAGTAGATAAGAAATTAACATTATAGGATGAAGGAGAAGAAGAAGAATGAAGTTTAGAGGACGAGAGAGTTGAATTATGGAGTATGAGTTTTGATTTTGGAGGTTTTAGGAGAGAGAAAGGAACTACTGGCTTGCTGATGAACATGGTGAGTGACGCCATTAAATTGATGTTTGGTGATTATTGCTAAACTTCTTGGTTTTTGTAGACTCAAAGAGAGAAATGCAAGAACAATTACATAACTAGGAGTCGATGAGTAAGAACAATTAGTAAGAGTGTAATTGCATGTAATATATATATTGCTAAACTTTATAAATAATTTCGATTTTAGACCAAGAGAGAACAAGACCAACAAGTACTATTGATAGATCATACACCGTGGTTAGACGGTTTCTATGATTGCTAGGTAATTTCTTTGATGGATAATTTTCGATTTTAGACATTACATGACCTTACTATTTCAGACTCAAAATCAATGTTTATGTAAGGATTAAATTTTGATTTAGAATTTATTTTTTTTAAAAAAAACAATTAGATTTGGTCATTTTTTAGCGGTCTTAATTTTGTATTCAAAGCCTAGATTTTTCGGGTTGGTTTCAAGTCAATTTTGGAACGATCAAATCTATATTCTTACTCATCGGCTAATGCTTACAGTGTAACACATCATATCAATCAACACACATGTGGATATCAATATGTCAATTGTACTTCCTCCGTTCTTTTTTACTTGACTTACTTTGACCCCAAGAATCACCTCACGCATTCATTTTTTTTTTAAAAAAAAAAATTTGTCAAAAATTGACCCAAAATCGTGTATTATAACCTTCAATTTTGGATCGGCTAATGCTTACAGTGTAACACATCATATCAATCAACACACATGTGGATATCAATATGTCAATTGTACTTCCTCCGTTCTTTTTTACTTGACTTACTTTGACCCCAAGAATCACCTCACGCATTCATTTTTTTTTTTAAAAAAAAAAAAAAAAATTTGTCAAAAATTGACCCAAAATCGTGTATTATAACCTTCAATTTTGGACAATTTCTCACTTGTTTTCGCCCGAAATAAAAAGTGCCGAGATGTTTACCATAGACCCTAATACCCTTCGGGAGCCTTTAAACGGTCAATTTACCCATTTATAACTGCCACCGATTTCATAAACTCAAACTTACCACAGACATTTATGACAACATATAATGGTCATATATGGTTCCAAACGGCATTATATGACCCTGAGATGTATCCCATAGTATCTCAAGACTTTTCGACACCGGGTTCCAAAACCTCCAAATTGCTCAAAAAGCGTGGATAATAGCCTTCAGTTTTGGAAATTTTTGACTTTTTTGGCCCAAAAATAAAAATTGCTGAGATGGTTACCATAGACCCTAATAACCTTCGGGAGTCTAATTGGGTGGGTGGAACCACCCAATTTGCCTTTAAACGTTCAATTTACCCGTTTATAACTTGCACCGATTTCATAAACTCAATCTTACCACAGACATTTATGACAACATATAATGGTCATATATGGTTCCAAACGGCACTATATGACCCTAAAATGTATCCCATAGTATCTCAAGACTTATCGACACCGGGTCCCAAAACCTCCAAATTGCTCAAAAAGTGTGGATAATAGCCTTCAATTTTGGAAATTTTTGACTTTTTTGGCCCGAAAATAAAAATTGCTGAGATGGTTACCATGGACCCTAATAACCTTCGGGAGTCTAATTGGATGGGTGGAACCACCCAATTTGCCTTTAAACGGTCAATTTACCCATTTATAACTTGCACCGATTTCATAAACTCGAGCTTACCACGGACATTTATGACAACATATAATGGTCGTATATGGTTCCAAACGGCATTATATGACCCTGAGATGTATCCCATAGTATCTCAAGACTTTTCGACACCGGGTTCCGAAACTTTCAAAATTGTTCAAAAAGTGTGGATAGTAGCCTTCAATTTTGGAAATTTTTGACTTTTTTTTGCCAGGAAATAAAAATTTCGAGATGTTTACCATGGACCCTAATAGCCTTCGGGAGTCCAATTGAGTAGGTAGACCCATCCAATTGACTTTTAAGCATCTAATTTACCCATTTTTGTACACGCCTTTTGTATTAGCTATAAGCTTTCACGGGTCCTTTACATAGCCAAATAATGGTGATATATGGGTCAAAACAATATTATATAACCCTGGGATGCATCCCGTAGTGTTCCGTGGATTTCCGACACCGGGTCCCGACACCTCCTAATATGCTCCGATTTCGTGTATAAGCCTTCATATTTGGCTTCTGTATATCATTTTTTCGCTCGGCAAGATTATCCATCCAAGTATTTCCACGTGTTCCCAAAGAGTCTTGGGAGTTATAAATAGTTCCCAGAACCATCTCATTTATCCTTAATCATAATACCTTAAGGCAAAGTCGACATACTCTCAAATGACAAAAATATCTCCAAGTATGCCTTGTCCTTGGGTGCACATATCTTGTGCACATGCCATACACCTCCTTGCACCATCCAACATCCCAACACTTAGGCTTTGTGACTTGTCTTAATCCCGTACTTAGTATTTTACAACATAACCACTAATCCCGTTTTCCAAAATATAGGTGTTTTTAAGGAATAGGGTTGGGGGAGGGACGAATCGAAGCGATATATGGCTAAGGAATAGGGTTGGGGGAGGGACGAATCGAAGCGATATATGGTTGAATCTGGTGGACTGTGGTAGCAAGACCACTGTGCCACTTACAATACCCTATTTAAGTCATTTGCAAAGGATTCAACCTGCCTACTTCTGAAAACATGTCGATGAAGTGTAAAATGGGTGACTGTGTTTGTATGGCAGCAAGTTATGGAGTAATAGACACAATACACAATCAACTTATTTATCCAAGTTCTTTTTACAGCTGTGAACACCATAAAAAATAAAATTTAAACAATAGTCCTAGTTCTTTTTTGCAAAGTGCAATGAAAATTCACGCCGTCTTGCCAAACAGCCTTTCAGGTTAAATATAAGTCACGGCTGAGTATATATAACAAGTGAAGCAATCAGATATTACAAGAATGTATGATACAGAAAATGAGCAAAAAGATCCTATACATTGTTCCAACAATCCAACGGGATCAGATTACCAGTTAAAGCTAAGGTACTCAAAATGCAGGTTCTTCGCAGCACTACAGGAACAAATCCTTGCAACATCATGTCTCATACCCCTAGGTCCTGAAGCCATGACTCCGACATCCTGTCCTTTGGATTCCGACAATATCTCTGCAAAACAACCACCAAATTAAATCATTAAACTTTCATACAAACTGCTCCAAAAGAAACCACAACACAATATGAAGCACAACAGGAAAAAGTGTAGTTAATTCGGTCAGTACTTTTGAGATCAGGCCTTCCTCCGTAGTGCACTTTTGTAGCTTGAACAAGAGACTGATATGGAAGACTCTCCAGTTCCCTATCCCCACCAAGGCCACCATATAACCAAGATCCAGGAGAAGTTACAGGTGTTGGTACTTCAACGTTCATGATCTGCTTAGCTTCTGCTGTGATTTTTCTCTTTTGCAACAGAAAGACAACACTGCTGATGAGAATAATGCAGATACACATCAAAAAGAGATCCCATAGGACCCAAATAGTGAAATTGTATTGGCGGTTTGTTCCTTGATCAATAGGGTAGATATGATATTGAGTCACCAAAGCCAGAAGAACAAGAAACAGGATGAATGAGGATACAATAATGAAGCATAGGTGGAGCCATCCATTGGGGCCCAAAACAGAGGTGATGGGCAAATCTGATGGGTTAGGCTTGAACCATTTGGTCTGGACGAGCTTTTGGCTATCTGATTCAGGGGGCTGGTAATCTCTAGTTACGTATGCATGAATTTCAAGTTGGATTTTTGAGAGATCTTCTACAGTGTTCCCAGCAGGAAGCAAAAGATCGAGCATGGTGAGCTCAGCTGCATGCTTGAAGGCACAAATGAGCTGAACTCGAGGGACTTGTCCTTTCTGGATATTAGATTGATATATCATCTCACGAATTATGGGTATAAATGGGGTTATCCCACTGCCTCCACTGATCAACACAAGCGATTCATGCCTGGAAACAGGGAAGAGAAATAGTTGAGAAATCACATTAATAATACCCCCAACACTTTAAAAAATTATAGTCGGTGGCAATGTAAAGGTGAAATGTACACAATCTCACTCCGAGGTAAACACATTGGCTGTTTACAATTTTACAATAGAAAGATGCACAAATAGTTAATAGTTAAAGAAACCATTTTCCATAATACCCAAAGTCAAATTATAATAAATCTTTTGGGTCTACTGCAGGAATAAATACAATTTCTAAGCACATCTGAACATGTTGGTGAGATTTTATACACTTGGACATAGAGTTAGTAAAGCTAACCTTCACTAAACTTAAACTATGCTTAAAATTATTGTGTCCAGGCTGACAGTTGCAGCCTGTTATACTAAATAGGTAAGCTTGATTAGCCAAAATTAGTTAATATTAATAATATCATCTTGTTTGCTTGCTCTACTTGGTAATGACTAAGGTAAGACTGCCTAATTCAGATTTCCTGAACCCACATAAGAGTGTGTTTGGATTCAAGGAAATGGAGGGAAAGTAAGGGAAGGGAAATGGAGGGAGGGAGTTTCTTTCATTTGGATAAAAAATTAGGGAGGAAGGGAATTGGAGGAAAGAGAAATGGAGGGACTAAATTCTAAGAAAATGGTCCCTCCAACAATGGAGAGATTTGGAAGGAAAACTCATCCTTCTTCCTTCCCCTTCCTTTCCTTTCCCTCCCCTTCACCTCCCTCCCTTTCTTTTCCTTCCCTTAGCATTACCCAAACAAACTGTAAGTGACAAGGTGATAGGTGAGGTTCTTGCACTCCAACAGTGTTGTGTTCCTTAGTTCGATACAAATTTGAAGCTATTTTCCCATAGGTCTTTTTGAAACACTTTGTTTTCTGGTCTGAATCAGAAACTCATAAGTTTGCATACACCGGATTTATGAAATGAATCAGCTTGAATTTTAGCAATACTCTCTCACTAAACAGAATAGGTGATAATCACAGTGGAAATCACCAATTAGAACCTAACCAACATTCAAGAGGTTGGGACTATCCCTAGCCAACATTTTAGAGGTTGGAGCTCTACAAAAGTACAAAATATCTCCATCTTAACAATATTTAACATCCTGATATCTCCCTAATTAGCTCCAACTCTAACAAACTAACTGGCTTCCTTTTCAAGCTTCTTGTCAATCTATTTATTATGCAACAACCTAAATTACCCATTCCCCTAATATCTTTTAATAACAATATAACAGCAATTGATCTTGTAGTAAAGTTGTGCAAACATTTTATTATATAGATAAATGGAAAATCAAAAAGACCATGCAAATTAAGAATCTGACAAGTTTGTGCCATACTTTAAAAAGTTGGTCGATGCAGGTCCGTATGGTCCTTCAACAGACACTTCAAGCCTGTCTAAAGAAGATGATGAAAGCTCTTTGTATAGCTTGGTTGTCCAACTCCCTCCACTTTTGAAGACAATGCTGAGCTTATCAGGCTCCATGTTATCATTTGAGGTCACAGTAAAAGGGTGCCACTGTAACTTAGAAATTTTGGGCACATTTACAAATAAATTACTAGTGACATTGTATCGCACTCCTGAAAAGAGGAAAAAAGGGAAGTAATTAACCAAATTCTCTCTAAAAGCTTACTAAGAAGAGCTCATTCACACATGTTAGACAAATTACGATAAGTCTGATTACCTGGACTCTTGGAAAAGGTCAATTCAACAGTCCCACCAGGAAGAATCCGAGCTAAAATCAGCCGGGCACAAGAGCGTGATTGTAGGAACCTTAGGTATCGATCGAGTGTGAAGAGGAATATCCCAGGAACAATCTGCATAGTCCAGGCAACCCCTATGTGTATAACATAAAAGAAGGTTGCCAGAGTATAGAGTTGGTGTGTGTAAAAGAAGACTTCAAATGTCCTCCTCCTAGTGTAAGCAAAACTTGTCACCCACATTACTATCAAAAACACCCATGCCATTTCTCCTGCTATGTTCGACACATAGTCTCTGGTCCATTCTAGCATCTGCAAGATAAAAATATTTTATTACTACACACAGCTGAAATGTAACAGACAATTTGATATATGCTAGAATTACCATCAGGAAGAACAAAGACTGTTTGACTAGGAAAAAAGCTTTCAAAGTGAGTTTTATTATATACGAAATTACATTCTAAGAACACCAGTTATCGAACTTCATTTCTCTTTGTTTGGTCCTTGATAGAAAGTTAGAAAAGAAAGAAGGGAGATGGAGGGGAAGAAAGGAGGAAGGTAAGGGATGAGCAGGAAGATGAAACACCCCTTCCATATAAGGAAGTTACATTCCACCCCTTGAGTAAAGTAAATCCCCCACTTAACAAACCAAAACGGAGAAGATTGGTTTTCTTGGAAAAAGCTCGTCCTTTTGACCAAACACAGCCTTATAATTTTATACAGAAACACAATTTAGTCACCACAATTCTACAAAAGATGGAGACAATAATACGACGAGGAAAATATACAATCACGTGCACAAATACCTCAGACATTTGGTTAACCATAGCCCAGTAGATGATGAAGCCAATGCTGTGTAGTGCAGAAGTTATCATGACTACTTGCCCAATCCATACATGATATTTGATGCTTGACTCAAATGTGAGACCAACTAGAGGTAAAATTGAAGATAATCGAGTTACAGGAAAGAAGACAAAGGCCCAGGCAATATTTGATGCATAACCAATTCGCAATGACGCACTTCGAAACTGCAACTGCCACCTGTGGAAACATTTAATAATATTTAAAAGATAAACTTTTCAGTTTCTTAGCAATGCAACAAGAATATCCCTCTTCTATATTGAATCACTCTAGGCCTCTAGCAAACCAGGATGCTTTTTTTTTTTTTTTTTTTTTTTGTGTGTGTGTGGGGGGGGGGGGGGGGAGGTAGGGGGGGAGGGGAGCGTAATATTGGATGAACAGTAGATTCAAATCCAGCAGCCAGAAGTTCAGTACCGTAGAAAGCAACAGAAATGTGGACAACTGCAGTAATGCCTATCAAAATAGCATCAAGAAAGCCTAACAGCAGATAGAGAGCCAATAATAAAATAATAGGAAGGAATTATAAGGTAATAACTATATGTATGTAACCTTTCATATGAACTATTCCACCGAGAAACATAGGGGGCTTCAAGTAAGTGATCAAACCATGCAGATGTTATATCAGAATTCAGAGCATTGTTTATGCCAATGATTACCAAAGTTTTATGAATAAGTTTTATTCTTCATTTCTCGATATTCTGTTTATGTTCAACAGCCACAACACTACCAAAGTTTATGCAATTTTGATTTTTTTATATTTAAGTCCTGCAGTAGCACTTTTGTTTAGTGAAAGATAACTACAGCATATAAATTGTGCACATATATTCATGTTGAGGAGATTGGAGTTTTTGAAGGAAGATACGAAGTTCTACTTACGGTTTTTGATTCTCTTGGCCACTCATCATGAATGGATGCTTGACACTGACATAAAAGTAGTTGCCAAATTGCCAACTAACAAGTGCAAAACCCATAATTAAAAAGATGAGCTCCATTGATGTGACAACCCCTAGAGGTCCCAGTACAAGCAGTGGGCGTCTCAAGGAAGTGAGATGCTGCTGAGTTGAAGACCTGCAACAAAATTATCACAAAGCATACAAGACTAAATAATTTGAAAGTAAAGAGCCAAAACTAATTATAACTCATCAGGATTGTTGATATTATGCGTCAATAAGCAGGTAGTAAATATATTAAAAGATATGCTATGCGAAACAAAAAATGGAGAGAGAACCTTTTTGAGGAGGCCTCCGTTTTGTTTCTAATATGAAGATAGATGCACCCAAGGACCGATATTAACATCATGGGAAACGTAAGCAGGAAAAGATACATTCCTGAAAATTTTAAAGGCAATGTGATTATTTACTGATAACCTGAACCCAACACCCCAAAAGGGTAAGAAAAGAAAAGGAGGATAAAAAAAGGAAGAAGTAATTCATTTATGGAAAAGAGAGAATGGAAACCTTGCCCCCCAATGTAAGATGGATTGAACATCTTTGATAACTTGGGAGTTGAATCATATTTAAAGAATTCCATGGGCAACACAATCCACACCACCATCCACCCAAGGAACAACAGAAGACATATTAACTTCAGCAACATAAGGCTGTTCATTTTCTTTTAGAAATTCAGAAGATTGATAATCAGATGGAAATGCTGACTTCGAAGGTCGTACATATTTATAACAATAGTGAACCAGTTAAAAATCTAGCAGATCTTGATGATAACTGAAATGGCATGTTTCATGCAGCTTTAGACCTAAAAGCATAAGGTAACAGATAATAATTGAAATAAAAGTTTCTAATTTTGACAAGTAATTGTATAAAAAATTATTTAATTGTATAAAGTCAAAAGGTTAAAACCTAAATGAAAGCTCCCATCTGAAAGAAGAAAACAAGCAGTTAAAAGTTAAAATAAGGGAGTATAATGTGGATGTGCTATGGTACGAAACTGCTAGTATCTGGATCACACGATGTCAGACCCAGCTTTAGCAAAATTTATATTGGGTTGTAGGTAGTGATTGTCAATGTTTTTATTGTTTATTACTTTGTGTAGACTGGCAAGAAATTATATATCATGATGAATAACGTAATTGTATCTATGGGAATCTCAACTAATTACAACTTCCAATAGTTAATACAGTTGACTAGTTTCTCTGGTGCAAGTGCAAATGTACTACACAGATATAGTAACGTACTACAGTACTACATAACTACATATAGCACAATCCTGGATGATTTTACAGAAAACTATACTCTATCTTTCCTTAGAAAATGACCCAGTAATGAATTTCCCAGATCCAGATTCCCTTATAAGATGACTTGATATTAGGAGCTTAACTAGTTAATCCTTTTAAATCATTGAAGCATATATACTGACTAAGTCCAACCATTTGAAATTTGTAAATTATCAGTTGACTTATAAGAAAAACTTATCAGAAGTTTAAGGCCAGCACTATTATAATTATTTGTCAATATCAGTTATGAGTCTTATGACAATATGAGAGCGAGCACAAATATGTCTATAAAATCACTAGACTCAATATAAAACGTAGTAAATGAACAATATTTGATACCAAATAAGCTCAGAAAACCATACCCAAAATAAGTCACAAAAAACGGATGACCTAATGATCAAGTTTGAAATGCTAACAAAGAAATATATCATAATTTCTTCCTTCTGTATTATGTAGCACGTCAAAACTAGAAATTTTTACAGTGCCTCCTGTGAATATTATTTATAGAACATATAACTAACATTTAGAACAATTGATAGATCATACTCAGGATCAGACTTCCAATTTTGACCAATCCTTCCCTGAAAAGTTTTTAGTGAGAGCTCAATCTTCTTTGAGATGGAATGCTTCACAATCCCTGCCACATGTATTAGAAAAAACAACACAGCTCGAGCCGCAAAATTAAATTCCTTCTGACAAAATAATCAATTGAAAATATACATATATTTTAAAATACTTGCAACCAAGCTCCTTGGCACACAATTAAAAAATAAAAAAATAAAAAACTTTAAAAGGGGGATAGAGGGTGAATGGAAAAATGAAATAAGTAATTTATAACCCAACCCAACCCTCTTACAGGTGTATGAGGTATTCCAATCAATTTGTCCATTTACCTTTATTTATTTTCTCATTCTTATATTGCGTGTTAAGGAGTTAGGTTGCAAAGTTGCAAGTTTTTCAAAATGAAAGAAATCTATAAGTATTCAAAATAAACTAATAATAAGGAAAGAAGCTCACCTTCTACCATGGAAAACTAACCTATAGAGGACAAGTTCTTGAATTGTTAGTTTGCTACAAATGCCAATACCTACAAGTTTTTTTTTAAGAGGGTGGGGTGGTCTTTGTCAAAGGCAGATGATTTTGATTCCATGTTAACTTTGCAGGATATTCAACATCAATATCATCAGATGACAATCAGCTATTCAAGCAATTTTTAGATTTGTGAACTTAAATGTGCTTAAGGACCGTCAATCCAGCACCAATAGCAACAAAATTTGCAATAGATATGCCATAAATGCCAAGAAAGATCAAACAATCCCACCTTTTGGCTTTGGTCATTCCTAAAGCTTTAGTAGGGCCTCCAATATTTGCATTGGAAGCCAAAATTAACAGCTTCCAGTAAAAGTGAAATACCTTCCCTAGACCTAGAATGATGGCCATATTAACAGTACTTGGTGCGATGCTAATAACACTCCACATATTTCCACTTGCACCAATCACAACGAAGAACACCTATTATTGCATTAAAAATATAGGTCAATTCTGAAATGTTCAAATCAATATATTCAATTATATACAAGCACCACAAATAAGAACTAAGTCTTTCCATAATCAAAACAAGCCCAATATGGAAAGCAATGTACATGAACAGAAAAAATGCAGATGAACAAATCGTGTTAAGCTTAATTTTGACAAATTTATTTAGTAAGCCAATATGGATACTACACCAACTTTTGTGACCCCAGGAAACCATCTACATTCACTTCAATTTTGGAAAAAAAAAAAAAAAACTCAGTAGTCCAAAAGTGTGGAACTGTGGATTATAGTTTATAACCTTCAATTTTGGACAGTTTTTTAAAGGAAAGAGGTTCAAGTGTTTCCCAAGAACCTCACAAGACTCCGAGAGGCCATTTGAGTGGTTGAAACCATCCATTATGCCTTTAATACCAATTTAGCCGGTTACGTACACGTCTCCCTTCATTGACTAAGGCAACCATAGGACTTTATGTAACCAATTGGTGGCCTTATATGGCTCTTAACAATAATATGATTTGACCCCGAGATCCATTCCTTAACATTCACTTGAACTTTCAACATCGGGTCCCAAAATCTACGAAAATGGTCTGATTTTGTGTGAAGATTAATTTTGGACCCAACAAGGTTATGCATTTATGATTTTTCAACATCGGGTCCCAAATTAATTTATCCACCTTTTTTCTTACACTCGTCCATTTTTTACCCACTCTCTCCCTTTATCCATCATTTACTTAATTAAACACACTCGCTACATCTACATTCTCTTTCCAATTTCCTTAATTTGTGTGCAAACCGCAAATATAAAGAACATTAAGAAACGAAAGTAGTATTTTGATATACATGCAGTCGGAATTTGATCTCAAGTCTTAAATTAAACTAAGTCAACCTCTACAAATCTACAATATCCGCATTTCAATGTACGGAGTATTATTATACTCAATTTAGGATAACCAAAATCAGCAACGCAATATTTAATGTCAACTTCAAATAAATCTTAATTAAAAAATACAGTAATAATTATCAAATCATTGAAAAGTGTAAAACAGAATCAATTACCAAAAACTGAAAGCTCCAGTCGAAAGAAGAACAGACCATAAACCCCAGTGATCATCTGTCGAAATGATAGGGTAATTGAATTAAAATTGCAATTTAATACTAAAAAAAAAGCGCCTAATTTCAAATTGTAGTTAAGAAATTACCACCATAAGAAGAGGAAGAAGGTGCAACAATGTCGGAAGTATGAAATTGAAGTTTAGACGATGAGAGAATTGAGGTATGGAGGTTGAGTGTTGGTTTTGGAGGTTTGAGGAGAGAGAAAATGTGGTGACTGACGCCATTAATTTGGTGATGTGCTGATATCGGAGAGTCGACGGCCTTTCTCTTCTACAGAGAAAATGGGACAAATATTTAGGAACGGAGATACCTTTACGGCGTTTCTCTTCTGTACCTTTTATTAGAGTCTCATTTCTTACATTTATTAGTTTATTACCCACATACGTAGTATTATAAAGAAAAATGGAACTCGTTTGACCTTTCATTATTTCCTCTAACCAATTTTTATAGTTCGACGAATTGAAATTTGGAATTTTTTTTTGGGAAAGGGAAATTTGGTTAAAATAAGTTTTAATTTGGGGTACAATAAATGAAGGTTAAATTTTAATTTGAGCTAAAATAAATTAAGGTCGGCAAATATGTTGAGGAGAAACCTCTTCAAAAAGGAAAGTTGTTTTTGCAGAAAGCAAATGACATAACGAATATATGGTTCTAGGTAGGGTTATACAAAACTCCAAACTGATTTGAAACTGATTGGAATGGAAACCGAATTCATGAACATTGATGGACTAAAATTCGAATTGACATTTTAAACTCCTACTTGGCTAAAATCAGGTCAACCAACCCAGACCGAGTTAAACTTAAAATGCAAGTTGTTAATTGAAATTTATAAAATTGCAAGTAATTAGGTCAGCTCATATACACAGGTAGTACAATTTTTTTATTTATTTTATTTTATTTTATTTTTTTTTTATTTTTTTTATTTTTTTTTTTGAAGAAATACATAGTAGTACAAGTTGTTAGTAATTATATTTAACAAAAAAAATTAAGTTTTTATTTATGCTGAAGAGCCGGAGTTTCGGAGTGATGCTTTGATGAAATGAATTACAATGCCATTTTGTTGAAGTAGTCAAGCCTAAGAAGGCATGTTCCTTGCATTACCTATTAAGTCAATTTTAATGCGACGGCCTCTTCAACAGACTGATATTATATATAGCATGATGACTGTTATCTTTGTTCTCAAGCCTACAATACTTTAGCATACTAGTTCTTGTACTCTTGCTTGCGCATAGTAGACTGGTAGCTTATTGCAACGTTGAACGGTAGTTAATTACTCTTGAACTTCGAAATGGCCGGTGTTACCACAGTCGTCTTGGTGGTGCTGCTGGCAAATACAATTGGGGCCTTTGCAAATGATCCTGACATGCTTCAAGATGTTTGTGTTGCCGATCCTACATCAGGTACATTCCAAGTGAAAAGTTTGCACATTTCTATGTCAACTCATTTTTAAGTACTCTCAGTCTCTCACTTATGTCAACCCATTCTTGTCAACTTTACAGGAATTATGGTGAATGGGTTCCCTTGCAAAAATATTAGCATGATAACTGCAGAAGACTTCTTCTTCACTGGAATTTCTAAACCGGGCCAGATCGCCAACAACATCCTTGGTTCAAAAGTCACTGGGGCAAATGTTATGGACATCCCCGGCCTCAACACCTTGGGAGTGTCAATGGCTCGAGTTGACTTTGCTCCCTACGGTCTAAACCCACCTCATATACATCCTCGTGCCACTGAGATGATCTACATTCTTCAGGGTGAACTGTACGTTGGTTTCATTACTACCAACAATAAGCTTGTTTCCAAGATTGTTAAGGCTGGTGAAGTATTTGTATTCCCAAGAGGCTTGGCTCACTTCCAGAAAAATACGTCCAAATATCCAACCGCTGTTTTAGCTGCCTTCAACAGCCAGCTACCAGGCACTCAGCAGTTTGCAGCTGCTCTCTTTACTTCTAAAGATCCTGTGCCCAAAGATGTGTTAGCTCAGACATTTAACATTGACGAACATGAAGTTGAGATGATCAGAGCTGGCCTTACTCAATAATTGTTTAGAATTGCGATAAGATATCTTTCATTTTTCTGTGATTGTGCCTTAAGTTTTCCATTGTTTAGACTATTGTTCATCATTGGTGTGTAATAACAGAGTAATTCTGCTTGATATTATTCTATGTTATCTGACAAAGAAAATTATTGGAGGTGGAGTATTATTTCTTGTACGTCCTTAAGATTTTCTAAAAGCAAAACTCTAGCTGACTGCATTCTGCTGAGGTACTTGTTCGCTATACAAAATAAAAGTTGCAAGACTTACAACCACCAATTATATCTGACCGAGAATCTGCGGAACTTGTTCACATGAGTCGGAGAACCATAGTACCAAATCCGTAACCAAGGAAAGTTGCTATGGAAATACCGAAAATTCCAGCAAGAATACCAGGAACTACCATGGAATGCCACCCTTTTGCAGTTGCCATTCCACAGGCTGTCGTAGGACCCCCAACATTGGCATTTGAAGCTATTAGCAATAGCTTCAGGTCAAAGCCAAAAAGTTTGCCCAATCCAAGAATCAGACCAAGATGGACAGAAATTTGGACAAGGCAAAACAGGAATATACTTGGTGCAGTGTTAATGACACTCCAAACGTTCCCACTCGCCCCCACCACAGTGAAGAATACCTGTGTCAAAAACAATGACAAAATAGATGTCAGTAGATGAATAACTGGAATCAGTGAGCATCAGAAGTGTTGGACCAAAACCTTTACCATCCTAGGACAGATATTTCATTCAAGGTGTTCTTTTATTAATTAATTAGGTAATTGAGGAGAACAGGTACCTCAACATGGTGCCTACTGCCTAGTCAAATCACAGAAGAGCTAGCATGAAAAACAGAAATCACAGGCAGAAAGACTCAGTACTACACTACATAACCAACATGGGTATAATATGTTGCTAAGGTACTAGCACTTTCTTTCTTCAAAGTCCAGGATGGCTACGTTTTGGAGGTCCCAGAAAGAGCATACATGAAGAAAACAGTATCACATTCAACATATTCAATAAAATCAGAAACATAGTACCTGCATCAAAACCACAGCCATAACTTCCCCAGAAGGCGCTAACTGATTAAATTGTTTTGGGAACACAGTTGCCAAGAGGACCACAATTGCCGTTATTGCAGGAAGCATACCACCCTGAATTCCGTAATATTTGGTAAGAAAACTTCCAGCTTTGCATATTAGAAAAGACACTGCTATGGCAATTGCAGACTGTAAAACAGGGAGCTTGTCACCAGAGCCAGAGCTCATGTCCGTCACGCTATCTGTTCAGAGAGAAACTCGCTTAAAAGGAAAGTTTTGGTAGCAACTATACATTATAATGATCTTCAAGACAGCAATATATATAAGAAATAAGATGCTGCTCTGCCCTCATTCAAGAAAATGAAAGGAAAACCATAACTGAAAAATATTAATTTATAACCTCATAAAGGAAGAAATGAAGAGCATCACAAGGTCCACAATAAAAGCATCTCAATTTTATTGAGAAAAAATGGTAGATGTTATAAAACATACCACCAGTTGATGTTTCAGCTTCTGGAGGCACTCTGGATGCTATTGCAAACAGTGTGGCAAAATATACTGCACATAGAACATTATCTGCGGCTAGTCCAGCAGTTAGCACTGATGGAGAGATCTCCAAAGCTTCCGCAATGGCAACATAATTGACAGCTGCACCCATTACAAACAAGGTTATTTGAACTAAAATTCTCAGCTTTTAGACAAAAAATCTGCCAAATTAATTAATTACATTATTTTCACAAGAAGAAACTCATGATAGAAAGGTGAAGAATGCAAACTATCCAGAAAACTGACTGTAACGAACAAGAAAAGTTAAATGAACATTGAGAAATATAAAATTTCAGTCTTCGAAAGATAAAACCAGTTTACTTGTGCAGATCATGTAAGCCTTTTAATCCAACCAAAAAACTCAGCACTAAAGTACGAGGAATAGTAAGCCCTTAGTTGAATGATACAAAGTATACCAACACATCATTTGCAAGTGGAACTTGTCCAAGCTAACAAACATATATCAAAGAAACAGCAACAAAACACCAGTAAAGTAGCAAGTACATTACCTCCGCCAATATGTCTACCCATGAGAGCAGCAGCTATCTTCCATGCATCTCCACCAAGTGACCGCATTGGCACCAAAAAGAATGCTACAACAGTTCCAACAGTGGTGGCAACTACAGATAAGGAAACAATTAGCATAATAAAAATAAATAAATAAATAAAAAACAATATCCAACTACTGATTACTAATAAGAAGTATAATCTATAAGAAAAAGAAGACAAACACATAAATACATAATTATAAGAAAACTCCACAGCAATTGGATAAAAAGATAACATATTCTAACTCTTGGTGGTTTCTAAATATCTAATCATTTGTCTGAATGCACCAGTGCATGCCATTAAAGGAAAATTGTGGAGAATTAAATCCGTGATTATCCTCTTTTCCAAGATCTTGAACTCATGTTGGAAGGAGATGTTCATGAAAAGTCTTACTTAAACTACTTCTCTGTATGAAATCAACTCGGCCCAATAATAAAACATAAATAGCCATGAAGTAGTAATATACTAACTTGTGAAAGGAACATTTCATTATATGTTGACAGCATTCTCAAACTTATTACTTACTGCAGCATCCTTCTGGATGCAGCAACCTAGTTCCATCTCCCATTAACTTTTTGTCTTTGCTCTTCTAAGAGCTTCTACCATGTCCATCTCAATTTTTTGTCTTTGCTCTTCTAAGAGCTTCTAACATGTCCTCATTCCTGGACATCTCAATTTTTAGCTGCAATGCATTCGCATTTAGCCAGAAGAGTTCGTTGATAGAAGCAGACATGTCCATTCAAAGAAATTTAGCACCAATTAACAAATTTCAGGCAACCAGTAGACCACCTGACTACTGGGTCCTGAAGTGGTTGTACAAAAAGGGTGTGCTTAAGGTTCAGGGGTGCCAAATGCCCCACTTTACTACGGGACTGACTGAACATTTCAAAATCTGAACATGACTACATAGTCTACATCATAAAAAGACCAACTAAATGTCAAGGATCCACATATATTGGATTGCTATTACACATTAAATACATGATCTAAAGAATGCTACCTGATCCAATCAAGAATGCCAAGAGCAATTTCCCGGTTGATTTGATCACACTACGTATATCTGCTCTATATAACAGCAACGGGACAGCCAAAGGAAGCAGAAACTCCATGACGACTGAATATGCTTTTGCTTCAGAAGCAATAATCCCCAAGTTACTTGCTGCAAGCCCAACTAGTGTAGCAACTAACGGACCACTCAGGGCACTCCCTATCTTAGTCTTCTCTGACCTGCAACCATAAATTAACAATACCGCAAATGTATCATCAACACTAACAACAAATATACTCAATACTCTACTCAAGATTTCCAATGGCACCCATCGCCGAGACACTGCTCAGATGGAAATTACTCATTTCGTGTACAACTTTTCCTGATTAAAATGACCACCACACCTTTTTGACAAATACTTATGTTGGGATGCTGGATGTTCCAATTTTTCTCACTATTGCACATTTTATGGTTAGGATTTTGGAAGTTATAGAAACACCTACTTCAACATATATTACCATGTTTATCTCAGAGATAAACTTGAATTTTTCCTTCAACATATGTAATATCAACTTTCGCAAACTTAACCTAAATATTTGAAATTCAGTAATATCACACTATCATACTTCTCCATACTACTAAGCACAAAATCTGATTTCACAATCAAAGAAAAAATAGAATTCAATCTACAATTAGAAAAACTCAAATATACAGCACCAAATTAGGAAAGAGAGAAAACAAACCAGAGACCGAAAGCGGCGGAGGCGAAGAGAGCAGTCCAGGTGCCCCATGAATCGGTCGGAGATATGATCGGCGACGACAACGACGATTTCACAGTGGTCAACGGTTTGACCGACCTAAATTTCTTCGAAACTGCTGGGAATCTTAGCTTGTGATGATTGAGAATGAGGTTATTGCCGAGGAATTCGGAGTTTGATGTCGACGAGTAGCTCTGTAAGTGTGGATTTTGATGCCGGAAACTCGCCGCCGGCGATAAGTAGTGTGATTTCTGCGGCGGTAAACGTACCGCCGATGGGAAAGGTAACGGCATTGCCGGCGGAAGGTCGGCAGAGAGTGGCGGTGGAAGAGTGGTAGTCTAGTCTACAGCTTGGCAAAGAGATTGGAACTCCTGATTCCCGTATTTTCAAGTGCTCTACTTTGACTTTTTGCACTATTTACGTAACTGATGTGTATTTTCGTAAATGACAAGCGCGTTGAAACACTAAGGGCTATGGTAACATTCAAGCAAATTATGTAAACATTAAGGTATTAGTGATTTAGTGAGATGCTTATGGTTTATGTAAATATGTGTATATTGAATCGCAAAGCCAAACAAATTAAGCGACTATATTTACCAGCTCATGATATGGCTTGTTAAACAGATCTCTTGATTCTAAGGAAATCGCAGAAGCTGAGAAAACAGAAAAACTAGCTCATTTTGAATTGGTCGTCTACTTAATTACTTGTATTATTCATATCAATCGCCTCTAGTGGTCAATATTCTACTCCGTAACAATCTCAAGGAGTCGTGATCTTTTGGAAGCTTCAAAATTTCATATCTGTAGCATAACTTTCATGACAGCTGATTTCTAACATTAGAAAATCTCTTCCCTCTGGCAGCTATATGTTGCATAATTCATTAGCTCGACAAACAAATGCAAGTAATAATCTACCAAAACAATTTCTATAACTTACTCCTAATTTACAGAGAAACAGCAAGGTGCAGAAACAGTCAGGCTGTTATAGTAACCAACAGAGCACACAGGCGCAAATGTGCTATCATCGCTTTAACTCATGAATCATTGCGGCACGTTATAGATTGTTAAAGAGCTAGGATGAATAGTGCTCAACCTGCTTCTGCTTTTTTGCTTTACCGCCATCGTCTTCCAGCACCTTCAACTTATTCTTTATTGCGGCAATTTTTGCACTTCGACTCATTTGTCCAGAAGAACTGCCTGAATGGGTTGATCTGCTCACAACTCCAGCAACCTTAGATGAACTTTCCACCGATTCAGCAGCAGATTTCTCGTTAGCAAGGCGTACAACCAAAGGGCGTCCACAAGCCAACCTCCCATGCATCTTCTCCTTGGCTAGTCTAGCTTCCTGCATGCTCACTTCAATGAAGAACATAAGAAATTGTTTTTGATTCATCTTCTTAGCAGACCAACAATTAGAAAAGGAAATTACAAAGACAGGCTTCAGTATATAAGCAGCTTACCTCTTTCGTGCTATACTGGACAAAAGCAAAGCCACGTGGTTCTCCTCGTTTTGGTCCCCGCGTATGCAACAAGAAGTCCTCAGATTCTATCTTCCCAAACGGAGAAAACATCTTGAGCAGAGTAGCCCTTCATTGAGAAAAACCGTGTCACAAGGGCAGAAAATGAAAGGAACTTTCAAACTTCGATGCATAATACTTACTCAGAAATTCTATGATCAATATTACCAACGTAAATTCTTCTGTCAGACGTCTCGTTACTCGTACCATTTAAATCCTGTGCATAAAAACACCCAAAATTTTACAAAGAAGATTGATTTCAGAATAATGCTTTGGTCATTATAACCAAGTAAATGTATACAATCAAAAAAGGCACTTGAGAGCCAAGTATTTGTCAATGTATCCAATCAAATATAACAGAACCGCTTCAAAAGCAGCAGTCCAAGAAATTTAAGCTACATTGGACCACCAAATCTTACTTAGATTAAAATAAATGAAATGTACCCCGCCAAAGACTTATTCCTGATAACATGTATTGACATTAATAACAGTTTCACATCAAGTTCCAAGTACTGGAGTATGGGTATGGCTCTATTACCTAACGAACCATATTTGCAGTGATGGTTTTTAAAAAAAAATGATACTCCAATACGCTGACTATATATACACTTGTATTATTTACCATTTTATCTATCAAGACAATTTTTAAATCCAAAGTCAAATGAATCTGAAACATGTATTAGATATCATGCTGATAAAATGATACTCCAATACGCTGACTAAATGTATTGATAACAACGTAATATGACCTCTCACCAATTCTCCATCCCCCAAACGATCTAAGTTGCTATTTTGATATATTTAGGGGAAAAAAATTACGAAGTTTGTAAACAAAGGCTCCCCTGTTTCATTAATATCTGCTGTAGCTACATTCTTGGCAGTTGACAATCACTATCCTAATACAAGAAATAAAAATCTTAATCAAAGTAGTAAGTTAGTAATATAACTCCCTCAAGAATGGAGGTAATATATGGAATTTTTAAGTGACTTATAGGGAAACAGCAGTAGGTTCCCAAGTGTCTAGACTCTACAACAAAGGATGGAGGTAATATATGAAATTCTTAAATGACTTATAGAAAAATAGCAGTTGGTTCTCAAGTGTCTAGGCTCTACAACAGAATTACTAAATTAAACACTCTCTTACAAGAAGACAGTAACAGAGTACATGTCTTTAGATCACGAAAAAGGGAACAAGAAAAGTGCATTGGCATCAATAACAGCATTCGACCTCACATCAGTTTTAAAGTGTCCAATTAGCCACTCTCTATAAGATTTGGGGCCACTAAGCTTTACAGCTAGGAGTTGTGTGGTATATGCATGCAAACTATTCACATATAGGCAAGGCTATAAGATATCTTGCATTTACAACATGATAATGCATTACCATAATCTTGGACATGGAATTTGATGCCAATCAAGCAATGGTACCCACAAAGTCAGCAGCTAATATGAACCAGAGCATCACAATCTCTCTTCAACTGCATTCACATATATCAAAAATCCTAATTAATTCACAAAAGAGTTTACTTCAAATAAGTTAACTTTGTATGAAGAAAATATCAATTTAAATTTAATACAAAAAAAAAAATGGTTGTGAAAGACTGAAAGGTAAGTTGATGTATCAAGTAATTCAATCCTTGTTAAAACTCTCACAAGAAGCTGTCAACAGAAACAGTTTTACTACTAAATACCATGCATTGCATCGAAACAATTCCGTTTTTTTACTCAATCACACAAGTTGACAGTACCCTATTTTCCACCCATTATTGCAAATCTACAACTATAGTTAACTATTAAATAAGTCTGCACTTAAATTGCAAAGGAATGAACTCTTAGATAATAGCATAAGGGAAGTTGGAGAAGATATGCAGAACACCTATGATAACTGACAAGTGACAACAAATCCAAGGAATCACATTCATATACTTCGTATTAAACACAACACCACCGGTGTTGTTTGGTAGGATGCAAACAATACCCAAGAAATCCCCAAAATTCTCTAGAAGCCTAATGTCCTAGTGTCTAACTAAATCTTCATGGTGCAAGGTAAGCAACTCCACTAACCTAGGTGAAGATGGAATTTCTTATTATATATATGACTTCTAATCCTTTGCTTTTGTCATTGAAAGAACTCAGCACTTGGGTAGTGCCCATTTTGGACAATAAAGAAAATCTTAAATTTAATTCCGCCAACCAAATAACCACCCAACTTCCAATCCACAGACATCCTTATACCCCATTGCCATTTCAGATATCAGTCTTTACCTTTGAACCTAATCCATAAATCCATAGAACACACCATCACTATTTGGATGTTCACCTTGACCTCGACCTCGACCTCGACACAAGTCATGCCAATTGTTTCAACTCCTCATAATACCAAACCTGCTCCAAGCCTACTTCTAAAGCATTTAAGTAACTACAAGTATTAAGGACAAGACTTTCCACTAATTTAGCTATTTACAAGAAGTCCTGTGAGTTGGCACATCCATAAAATGCCAAATCTAACACAAATGTTATAGTTCTAATCCGACGTTCGAGCAAACAAATACTTAATGTGACGTGAGTTCGTGATAGTTCATTCAACATAATTGAAACTTACAAAGTTACAAGGAAAAAAAAAACTACAACCATACACCTAATTACCAATGCTATTTGATGACAAGATGTGTTCTTTTGCCATACCCATAAAAACTAACATATGTAAAGTCAATTTTGTAAGAATAACTCATTCAATTACATATGAATGATTGCATACAACAAAATCAACAAACCCAAAACAAAAAAACAAAAAAACAAAAAAAAAAAAAAATCAATTTAAAAAATTACAAAACCCTAAAAACAAAAAAAATCAATACTTATAAATTAAAAACGAATCTAAACATAAAACTGGCAACGCAAAAATCACATATATTCTTAAATTCATTCAACAAAAGCCAAAAAAAAACGCTATTTCAGTTAAAGAAGTATGAGACGAAGAAAGCAAATATACCTTGATAAATTAGTTCCAGATTAATGGATTGTAGCTAACGATGTGATGGTGGTAAGGATCAACCGACCGAGTACGATGATTCAAGGGTTTGAAGCGCCGACGATTTTTGCGTGTGTCGCTCGGTCTGTGTCTCAAACTTTGGGTTCAAAGTTGAATTTGGAATTTGACATGTACTCCGTAATACGAGTACTTAGGCTTGGCACTGGGTGATTCTGATTCGTGATTGTTTGGGTTGATCCACGACGGGGTGGGAAAATTAGGCCCGGTACGACCTTACAAGAAAAAGTTCGTGATACAGCTCGTGCCTGCCTAAGGGTATGTTCAATTCAGCAAATACTTCAAAAATAATTACTTTGTAGATTAGATGGTTAATTTGCGTTTTATTTATCAGGTCAAAGTTTAGTTAAATCTAGATGTCAAGTCAGATCAGGTGAGCTAAAAATAACCTAAGTTGTTTTTGGTGTTTAGAGAGCTATAAGGGCGGGGATGAGAATCGATCCCAGTATCTTCTGCAATCAGGAGAGAAGCTCTAACCACTTGAGCTATCCCTCACTCTCAAAAATAACCTAAGTTGTGGTTTTAAGATTGATCAACATAGCAGCATTATATTACATTTGTTCCACGAGCATGATTTTAAGTACAGTTCTTGTCTAGATTTGCTCAAATGAATAGTTGGTCGCATGGCCTAACATAATCCAATGTCAAGCCCATTAAGTACATAATGGTTTTTTAAGTTATCATGCGGAGGAGTTAGGTTATGTTCGGGTAGTTTATTTTGATTTATTTTAAGTATAACAAGCTCAATAAGTGAAGACAATAAGTTTAAACAAATTAATTAAATTCGTATAAGTTCAAGTACTTTTTTTTTCAAATAAATAACACAATTTTAGACGAAAACTAAATTTCAATCGCAGAACATGAGCTTAATATTAAAATATTTGTCTTCACACACACACAAAAATAAATAAATAAATAAAATAAAATAAAACCTTTTGTTCATAATGGTACAATTGAGGCTTGATAGTCTAGCCAAGTCGATTGGATTTAAAACAATAAATAAATAAAAAATTATTAACTTGTAAAATTTGTAATTATTGATTAATAAGAAGGTGTTTGTTCACAAATTTCGCATGTAAGTATTACTCTACTTAACTACTTCCAATCTCAATTCACTTTTATTGATTTTTTATTTAAGATTTCCTAATTTACATGTCTCGTTTTCTATGTTAAAGTAATTTTGTCTCCCTGGCTTTTTCTCTTAAACTTGAAATCACATTTGTCCACCCATTCTTTTTCCAATTTTATTTATTTATTTGCTTTTATTCACGGGAAATGAGTGTTTGTTTAATAAAATTACAAATTCTAATGGCATCCCACATTCTTGGCCCATGCCCATCCCCTTCATCGGTTCATCCGGCTCATCCCATATTCCCACATACCAAATACTCCTTTAAAGTAGTTGAAAAAAAGTGCATACCAACTAATTCATAGTTGTCATTATTCTCATTAGCATCCAAAGAAAGTCAGCAAAAGCTTATCCCAAGTTCAATGAGATTCTGCACTTTATGGTATTGCTACTTCATGGTGGAACTATTGCCTGTGATCACTACTTTAGGCTTTTTAGCTACCAAAATGGATTACCCATTGCCTATCACATTATAGGAAAAGAATATATATTTTTTTTAGCTCACCATTTATTAAAAATTAAACAATCTTATTCAACTTTGGCTATAATTTAAGGTAAATAGAACGTACCATATACAACTAAAGTTAAACTAAAACGATACAAGCTAAGCTTAAATCTTGTTGTTTTATACTTACATAAGATGAATTGAACTAATTAACTTTAATTGAATAGACCTTAGCTGAGCTAAACTACATTGAACTGAACTGAACTGAAATTACATCCTGAAAAATAAGTTCGAAAAACAAGATCATAGCCTAAGGGTCTGTTCTCATTGACTAAACTCAGCTGAACTGAACTGAACTGAACTGAACTGAAATGAATTGAAATGAATATTTTATAAGAAAAGGAAATTAGGAGCTGAATTGAAATGATCGGACCTGACCTGAGCCGAACTGAACTGAACTAAACTAAGCTGAACTGAATTGAACTGAATTTTAACGTAAGAGAACAGGCCCTAAACCTATCCATACATCATCGAAGATCAATTACATCACCATTAGTGGTTTACATCGTATTCGGGTTATGTGCACATAAGTAACATAATCTGTGACAGATAGGGGTGTCAATTCGGTTAAACAATTCGGGTTTGGGTTGGGTTTATCAGTTTCGGGTTATAACGGGTCGGGTTATCACGGGTTGAAATAACTAGCGGGTTGATTTTGGTCGGTTTTGAAAATTATCACGTCAGTTCGGTTTGGTTTTTTTAATTGCAGTTTTTATTCGGATCGGGTCCTTATCGGGTCGGGTTCTAGTCGGTTCGAGTCATAATCAATTTGGGTTGAAGCGGGTCGGTTTAAAAACGGGTTTAGCCCGTTTAAAGTGGATTTCGGTTAAAAACAGTTCGAGTCTTAATCAGGACGGGTCGTAATTGGTTCGGGTCATAATCAGTTTGGGTTAAACTGGGTTGGTTCGAAATGGGTTTCGGTTCAAAACATATCGGGTAAAATTGGGTCCAATCGTTATCGTTTCAGGTTATAATCGGTTTAGATTGAACTTGGTTGGTTTGAAAACGAGTTTACCCAATTTGAAGCAGGTTTCAGTTCAAATCATATCGGGTTAAAATTAAGTAGGATGATTATCGAATCGAGTTAATCAGATAATGGGTAGGAACAGGTCATGTTATAATCAAGTTAAGTCATAAATAAGTTAGGTTTATCGAGTAGTGGATTGAAACGGATTAGATCATAAACATATTGGGTTACAGGTTGTAAATGACTCAGTCATGACAGGTTACTGGTTTTAAACGGTTTGGTCTCAACGGGTTACGGGTCGTACACGGTTCGGTCACAACGGGTTACGGATTATAAATGGTTCGGTTACAACGGGTTACGGGTTGGAATGATTTAGGTTTATCGGATTTTTGCCGGGTTTTAACAGTTTTCGGTTTAAAATGGGTCGGGTTACTATTGGGTTTAGACGTAAACGGTTTTGGTTGTTTTCAGTTTCGGGTTGTAATGGTTTGGCTTGATATCGGGTCGGGTTAGTAACGGTTCGCACAAATTCGGTTCAATTTAGTTCCGGGTTGGAAAAAATTGGGCCAGGTCAATTTTCGATTTCCAAAAAACGGATTTTAAATAGTTCTATTCCTTTTCAAAACGGTTCAAAACAGTCGAATTTAACAATTCGGGTCAGAATCTGACTATTCTAGTGACAGATAATCCAAACCCTTAAGTCAATCTGCTAAAGAGTGCAAGAAATTTCATTCATATGAAAATGGAGATGTGAAATTTTGACAAAGTGGTATTTTGGGCCCGCCATAAAACACGCGTCTTCCAAAATGTTGCATAAAACAATTTTCATCATCCATGTGAACTCAATACTAGATACACCAACGGTCCAAATTCTTCTTTTTTGTCTAATATAAAAAATTCCTCAGTTTTATTCTAAAGCTCAATGATTTACATCACACTCACTCAAACAGTACTCATAATTTGCTATAATGATATGAAATTAAGCTAAATAACACAATTTTTCAGTGAAATCTAGCTAAAATATGGATACCGAGATGAATAATTTCCTCTTTTCTTTGCTAATTTTCTGTTTAATGACCTCTTTTTCTGCTGCTGACTTTAATCCACCTGATAATTACCTCATAAACTGTGGTTCAAGCTCAAAATTTACAATTGAAAATCGTGTTTTTATTGGAGATTTAACAAAACCCAGATTTCTTAAAGTTGATTCTTCTTCTAAATCATCACCAATTTCAATTTCTAACCCAAAACCATCACCAGATTCACCTCCAATTTACAACACAGCTAGGGTGTTCATAGGTGGGTCAACTGCTACATATGAATTCAGCATCAGATCAAGGGGTATTCATTTGGTACGTCTTCATTTTTCGCCTTTCAATTCTCAGAATTATAATCTAAGTTCTGCAATTTTTAGTGTTTCTGCAAATGGGTATTCTTTATTTCATGGTTTTAGAGCTTCTAAGTATTTTTTGAGGGAGTTTATATTGAGGGTGGATTCTGATAAGCTTGAAATTGTGTTTACTCCTGATGGTGGCGAAACCGGGTTCGGGTTTGTTAATGCTATTGAGCTGATTTCTGCTCCTGATAACTTAATTCTTGATTTTGGGGTGATGTCTTTAGAAAATTATGGTACAAAGGAGTATAAAAACATGTCTTCCCAAATTTTAGAGCCTGTTTTTAGAATTAATGTGGGTGGTTTGAAATTAACCCCTTTTAATGATACCCTTTGGAGGAATTGGATTCCAGATGATGATTATCTGGTTTTACAATCAGCTGCTAGAAAAGTAAGCACAAATCATGCTCCTAATTATAAGCTTAGTGGTGCTAGTGAGGAGGTTGCACCAGGTAATGTGTATATGACTGCACAGGAGATGAATCAGAATAATATGTCAGGCCTTTCTGATTTCAACATAACCTGGAATTTTCCTGTGATTGATCATGTAATGTATCTTGTGAGGCTGCATTTTTGCGATATCGTGAGTATTGGGCTTAATCAGCTTTATTTCAATGTGTTTATCAATGGGATGATGGCATATAAAGACCTTGATTTGTCGGCCCTTACATTCCATACGCTTGCATCTCCTTATTATCTTGATTACGTTGTGCGAATGGACCATTCAGGGCCTATTCAAGTTAGTGTTGGTCCATCTTCGTTGAGTACTTCTATGAAAAAGAATGCTATCTTGAACGGAGTTGAGATCATGAAGGTAGTGAACAGCAAGGTTACTGAAGCCGGATCTAAGAAAAATCATATGTGGGTCATTTTGGGTTGTGTCCTTGGAGGTTTTGTTGTTTTGAGCCTTGTGTTGGTTGCTGTTTTGCTTACACTAAGACGCAGGAGGGAAAAAAAACCTGCATCAGAAAGTTTAGGTTGGACTACCTTGCGTGTACCTGGAGGAAGCGTGTATAGTAGAGTTACAGAAAGTAGTACCTCTCCACACAGGAATGGATTGAAAATCCCTTTTGAGGAAATACAATTTGCGACCAACAATTTTGACCGTACTTTGATAATTGGTACTGGCGGATTTGGAATGGTGTTCAAAGGGGTACTTAGAGATGGTACAAAAGTTGCTGTGAAACGAGCCATGCCGGGGTCCAGGCAGGGTCTTCCAGAATTTCAATCAGAAATATCAGTTTTATCAAAAATCAGACATCGCCACCTTGTTTCAATGGTTGGCTACTGTGAAGAGCAATCAGAAATGATCCTAGCATATGAGTACGTGGAGAAAGGACCACTGAAGAAGCATCTATATGGTGGTAAATTACCTCCATTGTCTTGGAAGCAGAGGCTTGACATTTGCATTGGTGCTGCTAGAGGTCTTCACTACCTTCATACTGGTTTTGCTCAGGGGATCATTCATAGAGATGTCAAATCTACAAACATTTTACTTGATGAAAGTTATGTTGCCAAAGTGGCTGATTTCGGGCTTTCAAGGTCTGGCCCACATCTTGATCAGACCCATGTAAGCACGGGTGTAAAAGGAAGCTTTGGTTATCTAGATCCAGAATATTTTAGAAGACAGCAGCTCACTGATAAATCAGATGTTTATTCCTTTGGTGTCGTGTTGCTCGAAGTTCTTTGTGCTAGACCTGCAGTAGATCCCCAGCTAACAAGGGAACAAGTAAATCTAGCTGAATGGGCATTAGAATTTCAAAAGCAAGGGCTTATAGATGAAATCGTTGATCCCCATCTCAAGGATCAGATAAAACCAAGCTCACTTAAGAAATTTGGTGATACAGCACAAAAATGTTTAGCTGAATATGGTGCTGATAGGCCAACTATGGGAGATGTTCTGTGGAACTTGGAGTATGCATTGCAACTTCAAGAGGGTCAACCTACTACAGAGACAGACGATACTAGTGACACATTTACTTCAGAGATTTCTGTAACTAGAATTGTTCCTCGTGGTCCTAGCAATGTTATTCCTGTTGGTGATACAAGTGATGAGAATTTAGGCAAGTCTACTAGTGACGTTTTCTCTCAGTTGGTGACCAATGAAGGCAGATAGTCTACACTGTGGTCCAGCAAGTTCTAGCTTGTAAATGTTTTTCAGCATTGTATATTATCGGTAATCATCTAAAATTTCATACCATTCTTTGAAATTTATTTTGGGGTTCATAATTGTATTATTTGGTCATAGTTGCTTCATGAGTGCATACTAGTGTTGACTTACCTGTAAGTGTGTGGTATTGTGGATTCTATCTGCAGTGTGCTTTAACTCACAAATCTATTCTCAGGACATTTATGTCAAGGTCATTAGCTACAAGGGAAAATCATACGCCCTCCAATTCTAAACAAAAAAACCGTTTTAACAATTTTTCCCACATATTAAGAAGCTGATTAGTGAGTTAGTAATTCAGTATTGTTGAATATTGTGTGGGTATTCACTACAGCTTCACAATATGCTGCATAGTGTTACATATTGCATTGTAGCTGTAGTAAATGGTGGTCCCTTTGTATCTACTTTTCATTTATCATGCCATTTGCTCTATAACACAAGTTGCAAAACCACTATTAACAAGCGAGGCATTCCACCCACATGAGCTGTTGAGTAAAGCACTTGTATGTGGTTGCTCATCACTATAGTAGCTCTTGTATCTACTGCTTGCAACTGAGTATTGTAAAACTCATGAGGTCGCATAATAATAACTAGTCTAGTTTTGGTCTGAAGATGATTGGGTTGGGAGTTTAACTATGATGGGTGAGCTTGTCTTTTGCTGCTATTGAGTCTTATTCCCCACATTAATAAGTTGGCTCTGTTGCAGCATTTCATTTGTAGAGTAATAATACTCTTCAATTGAATGTAAAGTTGGGAAACCAACTGCAAGTTCTGTGGAAGTCCTTGGCTGCTGTTGTTTGCCAATTAGGTCTGCTTTATTGTAAAGGGAGGAAGATGGAAGTTCGTATTCTTTAGACGGTCTTCAGTACATGCATTTAAAATGGAAAAACTAAGTGACCTTGTTGATAAACTCAGTTGATTGCTATCTGTTTTGTAGAGCATATATTCCTTAAAATCACTTCATTTGCCTTTGCTAACAAAACTGAGCTTCATTGCTTTGCCAGGATTCAGAATTTATACCACTTCTTGTTTTGGTTAAACATTTAAGGATATTCTCTGAAGTTTCTTGTACTCCAGTGATAGCATATAATTTTTTTAATGTCAGATTGGTTGGACAGAACCATTGGCTATAAAGATAATCACTGATAGCATTATGATTACTGTTATATTGCATTCGGTTTTGAGAGTCATTCTCTTCGTCACTTCTTTTGGTTAGTTAATTCTGACATCTTGTGCTTGTTACTATAATAGATTATAGAAGATGGCGAGATGCAGCGTAGGTCATGCCAAGACGAGGTCTCATATTTGATCGAGTAACAGAATTCTTAGATGTGTACATCAGACTAAAATTTGGAGGACAAGATTGCAGTTACCTATAATCCGTTTGGTAGATAGTAATGGTAATGAGCTTGTGTAAGGAGTTCCTCATTCCAAAGTCCATGACACTGCAATGCTGGTTGGCTTGTTATAGGGAATATTTATAGTACGAAAGTGAAAGTGTAATATGATTCAGGCATTAAACATGTTCCAATTCATCTAGTTAGGTGGTTAAAATTTTGATTCTTTGTAAATTGCAAGGCAATAGTACATAATTTGTTCCTCTTGTCACAGATTAAGGTTTATATCCACAAGTTAAGATACTATAAGTACTGTCTGGATGTCCATCTTTGTAGTTTGTACTAATAAACATCTGCGAATTCAAAAGCAGATATGCAATAGAAATTGCTCATACATAAATACGTTCATTGTTGCAATCAGCCGATGATAACTTATTCTCTTCTTACATCATTCTGTACTTCAGAGCAGTTCTAGAAAACCAGATGGCAATGATATATTACAAACTATCAAACTAAACTCCAGCTTTTCCTGAATTTCAAAAGATCTCCAGCTTAGGAGGCCTGCAGATGCCTTGCTACCGGTAAACAAAAAAAAAAACAAAAAAAAGGGAAGAGGAACAGGAATTGGAACATTAATGCCACAGCAAGGATTCAAGAAATGTAAAATTTCTTCTTGTTCATACAAAGAAGAAAAAACAGGAACCTATCCAAAAACAGGCACAAGAGATTAAACTAACTAGCATAAATAATCAACAAAACATAACAGCAAGATAAGTTAACAGAAGTTTCAGCACCTAATCAAGGATGCAGCAAAGCCAACAATCTCTACAATATTGGATTGAGGTGGGATCGAAAAAAGAATTAGGAAACAATATGGATATCATCTCATTCAACAAGTTCTTTTTTCTTTTCTGCATTGGATTGCGGGGCAAGATGAGGGTGTATAGTAACAAAAAAGCCAGGAATTAAAATTGAGGCTCTGGCTATGTAGTGAGACACCTTGTTACAGCATCTCCTAACATAATTACAAATCCATAGATAAGTCAGAAACTCAAATCTTAGTAAATGATATTTGTAAATTAGCATTCTCCTTCGATGCAATGAGATGGAGGCAATCTGTTTCCACCTCAATCTTTGTGAACCTGCCCTTCAAATAAATACCTCAGACCGCACAAAATAGCTGCTGCATCAGATTGTGCTACAGCCACTTTCGCCACTAATCCTCAGCCTATGGCCATGAGAACATCGCCCTCCCTATCTCTTACCACCATGCCCAAGCCAACTCTGTCACCCATAATTGTAGCATCCAAGTTGAGCTTATACCAGCCTGCATTAGGTACTTAGGTGGCTTCCAAACAGCTACTCGGTAGTGGCTTCTGGCACTCTTCATGAGCACAAGCTGCTTCACTTCATCGAAAAATCTCAGAGCCTTTGCACATACTAAGTCTGGTTCTATCCTCCTTTTCTCAAACACCCAAGAGTTTCGGGTGTTCCATATTTGCCACAGAAATATCATCAATATCTCCCAAAACAATTAATGACACGCACCTTCACAGCATTTTTGCACCAAGCTACTTTTGAGGACATTCCCCCCTTTAGCTCCAGCCTAGCAGGTGAAAAACACTACTATTTGAGCCTCTGGCGAAAAAGAGAATTAGAATGGTCTTAATCCCCAAATATTCCGACAATATATAGAAATTGCAACTCCTTTAGACCCTGCTACTTGGTCAATTTTCTGCACCCGTATTCTGGATGGATGGGAAAATATTTAATCATCTATGACGATCTTAGTTTTAAACCCATTGGATCTTTCCACAATTTTTAAAGTCTGATCTAATTGGACTAAACTGGAGGATCTTTCTAAGGCTGAATTTGATGATCCCATAAAGAGCCCAAGCTTTACAAATTCCAAATGCTTTAAATTAGATCTCCGTTTGATGGATCTAATGAAATGTGCTGCTGAACTAGTTTTAGCATATAACAGGTCTTTGAAACATGAGTTTCCTGGGTATTGAGAATTTCCAGATAACCTACATCCAGGACTAACTCTATAACAGGTGGTCAGGTGCACAGCAAGATGCAATTACAGAATTAAGGTTCAATACCTGCTTCGGCTACTTGCTCATGACTGTACCAAGGTCAGCATCAGGTGCTGTTCCTGGCTTCCCGCATTCACTTTCAGTGCTTTGGCAGCCTCAGCCAGCTTGCTTTTCCTAATAAAATTTAGATAAGTTAGATCTTATGACAGATATTTACCTTTTTAATGATAAGAAGAGCATCTTCAACTTAAATGGAGTACTTTTGCGGTCTACACTATAAACCGTGTGGATAAATAACTATTTTCTATTCATTTACAAAGTCATGAGTATGACATAACTCAATCCTTAAACAATGGATTATAGATGAACCTGCTTCAGTAGTGCAATTACAACTTTTTATTAGAGAGAGGTACTGATCCAGAACCAGGATATGATGAACTTGGCTTTGTACATGCATCAGTAGCCTGCTTATGATATAATAACAAGTGCATAATGGCTAAAAATCGTACTGTCAGCATGCACAAGCCACTAATGGGATGCAAAGCAAATAACAGTTGAAAAACAGCAGAATCTGGGGATGAGATTAGAGTAATGGTTCATTCTTTTTAACACACATTTCTCCCATACGTTTACCCACTGTTTCTCTGGTTGGAAGTCTAATCTTGATCTTCGTCTCCTGAAGAAATATGGTTCATTCTTCTGATCAAAACGCTCTAAACAAGAGAAGAACAAGAAGATACAGCATAGTACTTTAAGAAGGCAAATTGCAGTCAAAATACTGCATACTGCACTTTGTAACTAAAAAACGCTCTTAACAAGAGGAAGATCAGGAAAATACAGCACATTACTTTAAGAAGGCAAATTACAGTCAAAAAAAGGCAAACTGCACTTTGTGGCCAAAATAGGCCTGTTTTCACAATCTCATGATCTCTTCAAAAACAAGTGAATGTGAGAATACCAGCCCTAGGCTACTAACAGAATAAAGTACATTGAATCACTCATAAACCTTTTCCCAGTCGTCTGCAACTTCTGCATTGTCATCAGGAGTGCCCATAAGCTGCACAGTTGAACTGCTTGATGGCACACTCTTCATTTCCCTCTCAGAAGTGGGTTCAGCAGCTGCAGTTCTTTTGGCAAAGTCCAAGGCTCTTGCTGATGACTCTATTGAACTCAAAGAAGAATCGGGATTCAGAACTGTCCATCGGTTTGTTGTCGAGGTAACTGGGGCCTCACGACCTTTAGATGATGTAGAGGGTCCCACATCAGCAGAAACACTGCCACCGGACCAGTCCTCCTCACCCCATGAATCTTCAACCCAGCTATTAGTTTCCTTTACAGCAGCTTTTTTCCAAGGATTACCCTTCAGAGCAGAAGAAGCTGCCACCCCTCCCCAAGCAGATGCTGCAGTGGCTCCAGCACCTCCAGCACCAATATGTTGAACAACAGCAGCCCCTTGATAAACAGATCCATTATCTAACCTTCTCATAGCAGTTGCTGCACGAGCAGGATCACTGAAAACAGCAAGAGCATTCTTGTCATTCAACCACACCAGTTCACACTCACCACCAAACCGCAGAACCAATGTGCTGATGTCTGCATCGCTTGGGAGGTCAAGCAGTGCGACAACATGCCTAGGATCCATATCCACCAAAGGGTCAAAAACAGGTGGGTGGTGGGCACTCACTACAGCTGAACCCTTGGGCCCAATAATACGAGCTGGAGCTTTGGATTTAGCAGTGGCATGAACCACTATGAAACGCCTAGGCTCCCAACCAGCAGCATTGATTGAGAGTTTCCATCTCTCCGCTATTAACCGGATTGCATCTCGCTTCTCCTTCAGCATTGGACAAAAGACATGAACTTTAATATTGCTACCACTACATCCTTTGCCTTTACCAAGTACCAGGTGTTTGCATCTCTCCTCCACTGCAAGTACCCATTTTGGATCACGGCGAAGTAATTCTGAAACCACTTGTGAAACAGCTGCATTCTCACCAAAATGAAGAGCATCCAGACTAGGCTGAGAAATATCAAAAGCATCTGCAAGAACACGCTTCCTCTCAAGCTTGGCACATTCATCGTCACACATGAGCTTCCTCTGTCCAAGCGGAACTCTTTTCTCATTAGCTTCCAACGGCTGAAGTGGTGCTGGCAGCTTCTGGAGAGTAGAAGCTTCAAGCACATTCACAGCACTAAAGCCTAAATTGCTTCCCCCAGCATCACAAGGCACTGTTGCAGTAATTCTGCCACAAGAGCATGTGATTGTTACAGGAAATTCACATCTTGACTCAGGACAAGGAGTTGTAGGGTGGCAGAGAGCTTGACAAGTGTGTCTACAGTCTCTCCTCGGAGCACCGCATACTTGTCCACAAGAACCCTTTACGGCAGGATCTGACGGTCCACAAGATGGATCACATGGTGCCGGGTGGCAACTCCTGGAACAAGAATGCAGTCCACATCGCCTCGTCTTTCCACAAAGTTTGTTACAAGTTATGTCCTTTGACCCACAAGGAATGTTGCGAAGAACCACATGTCCACCAACACATTCCTTTGCTATGGGAACTGAACAAGGAGGGCAGTCACCAAAATGGCAGCTGTGAGTAGATTGGTGGCCACAAGACTGGGGAACTGAACATGCATATTGGCATGAGGGAGGAGGGGTCCCACAAGGTAGGGGTGGCGGGATTGAAGTCCTTCCACATGCACATGTAAGGTCAGTAAAAATAGTTTCCATGCAGGGAGGACAATGACCACAGTGACAGAAGGCTTCACAAGAATGCTGCCCACATTTCAACTTCTTTCCACAAGGCATGGAGCAAAAATGTGGGTTCCAATCACCAGATACAGTGTTTCTAGAATCAGAAAGGGGGCAGCAGCGCTCGCTACAACGATGCCTTCCACAATTCTTCTTACGCCCACATTGCCGATCACAGACAAATTTCTCACTGGCAAGGGTGGTCTTATAGCATTCCACAGTTCGAGAAGTTGAACCACAACGGCATTTCTGAGTGACTAGCTCAGAGCAAGGAGGACAATTTCCAGCATGACACTTATCCTTACAGTAATGTTTATTACAAGGAAGAAGCTTGCCACAAGTACCTGAACATGTAGAAATTGGGTCCAGACAGCTCTTTCGCTGAACCCTAAGGTTTGTCTTGCCACAATAGCAGGTCTTTACTTTGCCAGGCAAGAATTCACACTCCCCACATGGGCCTGGGTGACATATTTCAGCACAAACATGGTTTCCACATTTCAACTTCTTTCCACATGTAGAACTACAAGAGTAAAGACCATCATCAGGCCTTATCTCTCCCTTCAGTGACAATTCTCCACAAATAACCACCTCAGACTTCTTCTTACAGAAGCAAGAGGAATCTATGGGAACCTGGCAAGGCTCACACAGACCCACATGACAAATTTGATCGCAGTGATGACGCCCACATTCAAGAATCTTATTGCATACCTCACCACAAGTATAAACAGATTTCCGTTCAGAGCATCTCGTTGTAATTACTTTCTTACCACAAGGACAAGGCCGAGGAGGAGCAAAAGCCTTGCAAGGTGGACAAGGACCAGGATGGCACTGCAACACACAAAGATGGGGACACATATCCTCCTTGCTTAATTCAGCTCTAGGAAGTTCCTTCTCCAGTGATTTTCCACAAGGCTCACCGCAAGAGTGCGGTATCAAGTATAAATCAGATGGAGGATCATGTCTCTTCCCACAGAAGCAAATATAACGAATATCCTTAGATGATGTTAGCTGCAATGCCTGACATCCAGGACACCGCCAATTATATCCCTGAAGCTTCTCAGCAGATGTATCAGCAGAAGTAGGTGCACGAGCCCATTTCTTAATACAATTCAAATGGAAAATAGAGTAGCAACTCGAGCAAGACCAGACAGGAGCATTCCTCCTCACCATATCATAACAAATCATACATTCCACAATCCCCTTACTTAACTTCTCCTGAATTTCTTGCACCAACTGAGGTAAATCCGAATCCACAACATTTCCTGCCCATTTCTTCTGACTACTTTTATCCTTGTTAGCTGTTCCTCCTTTCTCTCCCACACCCTCCCTTGGCTCATTTCGCTCTCTTCTTAGATAATGTGGTCGTCCCATATAACTACGACCCCCACCACCACCACCCCTAAATCCTCGTCCCCCTCTACCATTCATTTGCCCCTGCCTCTCTCTGTTATCTGTTTGCCCCTGCCTCTCTCTACTATCCATTTGCCCCTGCCTCTCTCTACTATCCACTTGCCCCTGCCGCTCAAAGACATTGCCATCGTTTCGACCGGCATACACATTGCCATCGTTTTGACCGGCATACACATTAAAGACATTGCCAGCGTTTCGACCGGCAAACACATTAAAATTCGACGGCGGGGAGCTCAAGATCCCAGGAGCTCTTGCGACCCACTGCTGAGTCTGGGCCTGCTGGCGACCATTTTGCCCAGAAGACCTTGTACGATCTCTACGATCATTCTGAGCTTGAAAACTCATAATTCCAACAACAATCCCCAAAATCAAACACTCCTCACTCACTAACAAAAATTACCCTTCAAATCAAATTCGGTATGTACAAAATCCACACAAAAAAACAACCCTCGAATCTAACTTTTAAGTTTCTTCTTCAACCCCTGAAATAATTCCATACAATTAATCAATTACCCAGAAATTCATACATTTGTTACAACAATATAACAAACCCCACATTATATATAACAATTTTAAACAATTATGGTAACTTTCCGATTATCTAGCAACCCTATTGCCCAATATTGAAATAGCAAAATATATATAAATAAATAAAATCACAAGAAAGTGCAAAGTTCCCAGAAAAATTCAATCAACAAACCAACAAAAAAAAAATAACGAATTCACATAGAATATAAGCAGAAATCAGCATGAACAAAGAATACTAACCTGGGATAAAATTTGGGAAAATTTAAAAAAATTAACAATCGAATATTCGAATTTGTCCCTTGAAATTTCTCTTTTCTCTCTCTCTCTCTCTCTCTTGTGATTGAAGAGACTTGGGTAGGAGAAGTTCACGGAGATCTTCTGAGAGAGAGAAATGGGGTGCGCTGAATTTATACGGTAAACCAGAAAAATCAATACTTGGAGACCAAGCGAAAGGAAAGAGAGATGAATAAGGATTCTTGTAGGCCAAGAGAAGGGGTCGCAAAATACGACTCGTGTAGAATTTTATACAATAAGATATTCAATTAAACCGACTTATGTTGAGCCCATATTGTGTTGGGCTATCCATATTTTTAAGGTGCATTTTTATCCTAGGACTATGATCATGTTCTCTATCCCATCCCACCTTTTGTTGTGGTGTTCATGGAAGAAGGGGTGTGCGCGATATTAATGGGCATTTGAAAAACCGAATAAATGATGCAAGCGATTATGTGTGATGATGGGTTGTGTCTATGTAATGTTTTGATTTGGTGTATCGACAATGTATATACTGCAACACATGTTTAAAACAGATAATGCGGCTATTCAGGCGAATAAAGGATGTGTGTAGACATCCTGTGTATGTTAAGTGTTGATCTGACAAGATAGATTCTGCATATACTATGTATGTATTAGTGTAATGCATATTTTGTTGATGGCTTCATGATGTCCATCACATTCCAAGGGTTCGGAGCTAGTTTACATTCATTTTACTAATAAGCTTTAGGGATACATGTTGGGTAAACCTATTTGGTTGCATTAAATAATGAATTGTGAGATGCAAAAGATACAAGTATACAAATGAACAAAAGGTGTATGATGATGGTCTACGTATGTTATGTGTTGTTTTGACAATATAAATTTTTCATATGTTGTGTGCATCGGTGCAATGAATAATCTGTTGGTGGCTTCTTAATCTCCATTATATTTCAAGGATTTAGGACATATAGGGATTAGGGATTCATGTTGCTCAACCAGCTTTAGGGTTATATGTTTGGTAAACCTATTTCAAGTGCATTAAATGATGTATGTGGAAAATTATGAATTATGAAATGCAAAATATGCAAGTTTACAAACATACATAAGGTGTGTACTGATGGCTTGTGTATGTGAGTACGTGTTGTTTTGAGAAGATATAATTTTCATATACTATATATGCATAAACCCATGCAATAAATATTCCGTTGTAGTCTTAATAATCTCCATTATATTCCAATAATCCGGTACTGATTTGGATTCATGTTGCCGAATCAGCTTTAGGCTATATGTTTGGTAAACCTATTTCAGTTGCATTAAATGATGATTGTGGAAAATTATGCAACTTAAATAAATGTTTACACGTGTTTCCTTTGCATATATTAGAAAATCGCGTTTTTTCAATATTTGGGTACAAAGTGTCCTATAATTCATTCACCACGATGGTGCGCAATTAATGTGTAACGATTACTCCAATTATAGGAGTAGGAGAAGATTTTGGAATTAAATTATTTCTTGTTACCAAGCTTTGGTGTAGATTTCGCAATTACTTTTTCAATTACCTTAAATCTTCAGTTATAGGAATTAAGAAACTTAATGTTTAAAGAATTCACAAATCGAAATTAAACACAGTAATAAAAGTACCATACTTAAAAAAGGAAATAAATTAAGGATAAGTATTTTCTATGCTTACTCTTGCATATATTGGACACTAGCTAGGTCATACGTGCATTACACGTTAAGTTATTGGAAATAGAAATATGATATTAGTTCAGATTTCCAAAATCATATAAATCGTTACAGGATGTGTAGAATTCTAAGTCGTGAAACATAGATACGAGTACAAAATTTTGGCTGAATTCCTAGGGAAAAGATCACTACTTGACAAGTGTTGTTTTATTTTGATGTAGTGATGATTTTTACTATTCACATCCAAATTTCCAATATACAAGTGTAGAGTCAATATCACAATTGTCAATGTACTTTAAAAACGAGCGAAAACTTACAAATAATGGGGGTGTTTGATTTAGGACATGTTAGGGAAGGCCTTTAGGATAAGTAAGGTGAGTAACACTAACACCATTATTTATTTCGTTGTTTGTTAAGAAATTTTATCATGATTTTTCAATCGCCTTTCAACCCCCATACTCCTCTTCGTCCACTGAACTTTGACCAATGCCGACTACCATATTGGCTAATAGTGACCACCTTTTAAACACCTCTTGTATTGAAAAGTCCGTTATTACAATTCAATTTAGCAGGTTTTGGACATGAAGTTTATTTATAGACTTGACCCGCTCAAAACAGGCTTGCCAAAGCCCATGTCATAACCATCTCTACCAAAAAAGGGAAAAAAAATAATTAAAATTTTTTAAAAAGTAGAGAAGTAGAGGTAGCATGATAGATTCATGACATACATATGTATTGTTAATACCAGCTGTAGCAATTTTAGATGGGTGGTAAGTCACATAACATGTGACAAAAGACAATGACACTAATTAGTGGGTTAAATAATGTTGGTGCATGGACTTCGTTGGACTTGGGTCGGGCCCACTTGCCTTTTTATATTACCAACCCTACTAATTCCGCTTATCCCCTCCTCACTACCTCAGCCTCAAATCATGTCATGAAGTAGCTTTTTCCTTTTTATATAAAAAAAAAATAATAATAATAATAAGAAAAAAGATAATATAAATAAATTTTTTTTTTTTTTTAAATGACAAGAAGAAGAAGAAAAAAAAACAAAAACCTTAAAGCAGCTTACTAATTATCCCTGGCAGGCAGACAAATATAAAAAAAATTTAAAAACTCACAATCTTCTCTCTCTTTTGACCTCTCATTTTAGATTAATATTTTTTTTTAGCTTAACGGGGGAATTAGAGTTAGTTGCTACCTAATTTTTAAAAATTTGTTTTAATGGTGTAGGTAAAAGCTAAGGGCTTTTTATCTTTTAAAAAAATTCCAAATTATGCATCTCTAAACACTAATCATATAAAGTTAAAGCGATAGTTTTGGCAATATGATTCATATAAATAAACATAGTTCATCAATGAATGCATGATTTTATCATGAATTGTAGATAATTACTCCCTCCGTCCCAAATTACTTGCAACGTTTTGACTTTTTGCACTATTCACACATCTCACTTTGACCATCTTTTTTAGCTATTATATAAAAACCAATGTAATTATGTAAGATATTGTTGGCTCTATTATAATAAATAGTTTCTTAATACAAACTTTTTATAGCTTTTATAAATATATAATAAAAGATATCGACGGTCAAACATAAGCATCGACAAGCGTGTCCAGTCAAAATATTGCAAGTAAACTGGGACAGAGGAAGTATGTTACTTATACTTTGTAGGAAATAAAATAGAGCCAATTATAACAGCAAAGCTAATGATTATATTAAGGTTCTTGCTAAAGAACGCCTCCGGCCGTTAGATAACCCTTTAAAATAGTAGTTAAAATGATATTAATGTGGAAATGCGTGACAAAATCACGCATCGACCTGTGTAATTAATGTTTATTTCACGTTAATGTTTCTTCTTTAAGTTATCTTGTCCAACGCCCTTGGGACATTCATTAGCTTTTGTCTTACATAAACAATAAAAAAGTATAACATTCATTTCATATGGTTATATCCTTATATAATCGGAGTTATGTATACCAAATATAATGCAATTATTTACCCATTTGTTTCTCACTTCGTTGATAAATCTGATAATCAAGTATTTGTATAATTTCAAACGAGTTAACATCATATTTGTATGGTGGAGTTTAATTTTTTTCCTATCTCAAACCGTTATCATATTCATTGAGATTTTTAAAACACACTAATCAATTTTGCAGATGACAAGTCCTATATTTTTGTTTCTAATTTTCTTCGTGTCAGTGTACGGGTTACAAATCTTACACTATTTTATTAAGCATGGGTATAGTGAAATTCAAAAATCAAAACGCTTTGTTTCTTACTCCACAATACCACGTAAAATAAGTCTTGAAAATCAGGTCAAATTATTGACATTAAAATCATTTAGGAAATACTTAACTCATTGCATTAATAATTTTCCAAAAAAAAAAAAACTTATTGCATTAATAATGGCATTAACTACTTAAGAATAAAATCTTTGAAAAGAAGGTCATTTATGTCATTTACACTGTATCTTTTTAACCAAAAACAAAAACCCAGAAAGAAGAAGAAGGTACTCCAATTATCACTCTTTCCTTCCATTTTATTACAGTTTTCCGAAATCCACAAAATAGAACAAAGAAGAAGATATTTGCAACATTCCCCAAACAAAATATTTCATTTCCCCCCAAATTTGTCGACACTTTCACAAACGTCGCAAAAATCACAATTCCACACTCTTGAAGAGAGAGAAATTGTATAGAATTGATGCATTCTAGAGTAATTCATGTTCATTGAATCATCAATTTAGAGAGAGAAAAAACGAGGAGTTAATTCAAGCATAGAGAGAGAAAATTAGGGTTTTTTGGGGTTGAATTAGGGTTTATAATTTTGTAAATCAGCATTTGTTTGGTTAGAAAGAGATGACGGATGTTGTACTTCACATTTACGATGTGACGAACAGCGGTTCAGATAAGACGAACAATACTATTATGCATATCAACAAGTTCTTTAAAGATGGAATTGGATTAGGCGGTATCTTTCACAGTGCTGTTCAGGTAATTTCAGTTTGATTATTTTTGGTAATTTTGTATTTATTGAGATTTTTAATTTTTTGTGCCAGATCTAGGGTTTTTGTTTCATAATTTTGCTAAAATTACCTATTATAGCTCTACTTTACTGCTTTTATTACTCGATTTTGTTTGTGTTGCTAGCTTATGATCATATGCTTGATTTCTTGCAATTTCAGCTGTATATCATTCGAGCTCTTTTTTTTTTGTTTGACATTAATTGTCGTCGGAGTTTTCTGATTGGTATTGGTAGGTTGTTTGTGGTGGCATAGTAGTTGAGATGCTATTGAGTAGATTTCGTTGCGAATTTTTAGTCTCGGCTGTAGTGAACTTATGTAGTTCTATATAGAGGAGGTGCTTTGAAGGACTGTAGTCTTGATTGTGGTGTTGAAGAGTTTTTTTACGTAGCAAGAGGAACAATGCCATTATGTCAACGATGTGTTCATGAGAGGAGGTGGATTAAAGGAATATAGTCTTGATTGTGTTGTTGAGGAGTCTATTTACGCTGTGAGGAGTAATGTCTGTGTTTAGGAAGAAGGAATTGCATATTAATGTTCCTGGTATTTGAATGTGTTAAAAGAGCAAAGGGCGTATGGTTATCTCACTTATCTGATGCTATAGTGCTATGTTTACTTATTAATAACAGCAGGATATTTGTACGCTTCTTGTATTTATTTCGTGTGGTTTAGGCTCAGACATCACAAAAATTTCTGTCCCCGGCCAGCTTCAGCCAATTAAATATCTATCAGTACTGCTTTGCTATGGCGGTGCTTTTTAATTTTCTTCAAAACAAATATCAACATTTACGTGTTGATCATATAGTTGGGAGCTTCCTTTATTTGTTACTCTTTAGTTTGTCTAGATAGTTTGCTGGATCTGTAGTAATCTGTATTGATACGATGATATCTGGTCAGTGATAAATTCTGACTGCAATTCTATTTATTATACCCCAACTCCTGGTGTCAAACTTTGAGCTGCCTATTTTTCTCTTCCCCTTATACTGTTTTAACTGAAAATCATACATATATCACATATAAGGTACATATTAGTGACATCGTGCCTTCACAGGGGTGTGAACTTCCTAAATTGTTATCAAGCTGTTATGTTCTCATGTTAAGTTAATCATTGTGTGTTACTGTTCTTAATTATTAAATCAAGCACATTAGAATTGCGGGACAAGTAATTACTCTGACCCATTTTGTAATCTGTATTGATTCTACTGTTGGTGCATTCCAATATTTTTGTAATTTCTGATTGTTTTCGTTGATTGTATCTGATTAGTTTTTTGGTATATAGTTATGCCAAATACTTCATAGTGCCAAGTTTATGTGTTTTCTATTTTTGATTTATGACATGATTTTAAGGATAGTAATGGTAATTGGTAAGTTCCATGGAATAATTACAGGTTTATGGAGAAGATGAATGGTCGTTTGGGTATTGTGAACAAGGAACTGGAGTGTTTAGCTGCCCTGCTACACAAAACCCCATGTATACATACCGTGAAAAGATTGTTCTTGGACAAACCAATCTTTCTGTCTCCAAGGTTAATCAGATTTTGAGGGAACTCAGTAGAGAGTGGCCAGGGGAATCCTATGATTTGCTCGCACGAAATTGCAATCACTTCTGTGATGAGTTATGTGAAAGGTTTGGTGTTCCAAAACTTCCAGGTATAGTATCATTGCAGCCTTGTAATTAATTTTATGGCCCTTGTGTTGATTGCAGTTATTACTGTCACGAGTTGACTTTTACATTCATAAGATTGTGCTATTTTGGTATGTGATCACCAAACTGATCTGAGGGTCCAAATCTGTACGTGAGAGCTATCAATTCTTTACCTTTCTTACTGTGGTGCATTATCTGGCATCATATTATGATATCATCAAGAGGTTTAGAAATCTGAATTCCTGATGTCAGATTAACTTTAGTGTGTTGTTAGATTTACATTTAGTAGCAATCTGTATTCAGGCTGGTTGGCACAATGATCTGTTCACTAAGCAAGTCCCTCATTCCTTACTCACTTCTTCTCCAACCCTTTCAACTGATTATCTTTTTATGTTCGTTTCTCTTTATCGTACGGTTCCTTGTGAGTTGTGACAATGCATGTTAGCCCACCCCAAATCATTTGGGACTAAGGCTTTGTTGTTGGTGGTGGTGATTTGGGGGATTGATTTGTTCACAACATTCCACTTGTCCTCTATCCCTTGTTAACGTTTTATGTATGTTTTTTATTCTTTTTTTGGCGTGAAAAACCCTGTTTTTGGCCATGAGTTGGCCCAATGTGTATTTTCTATACTTACCTAGCATCCTGCTGCAGCTAGTGTGTGTATTAAGGACTGTCTGTCTTTGTGGTGTTTATGTTTTCTTGTTGACTAGATAAAGTTTCTACTGGTGGGTGGACCAGGTGGTGGTATTAAACTTTTGGATTCCACAGTAAATTTAGGGAATTGTACTCATCTAATAATTATCGGCCCTTAACTTTCATTTGAATTTTTCAGACAATCATGTTTTAGTTTATAATTATAGTGTACAGTGAACCATGAATTTTGCTTTTCTCATTCCCTATGAACTTATGCATGTATATAAGAAGGGATGTAATTGTTAATCACCGAGAACCTGGCTTATCTATTGCCCCCCCCCCCCCCCCTACATCGGGGCTCTGTTTTAGCTGCGAGGTTTTTTTGTAGAATCATTATGCAAGTCAGGGTCTCTTAATGATCCCAAGCTACTGCTAGGCTATTTGAGAGAAGATATCTGCGGTTTTCCTAGCAATGTTTTCAATGAATTAATAGATAGCCCCTGATACTTGCAGGTTGGGTTAACCGATTTGCCCATGCCGGTGATGCTGCTGTTGAAATAGCGGGGAACACTGCATATCGTGTAAGCTTGCTGCTTTACTGTCTTAGAAAGTTGTCTTTTTTTTCATTGTCAGTGGTGTTAGTAGCATATCAACTTTCTTATCGTCTCTTACAAAGCCTAGTGAAATGTCTATTACCTTTCGAAGGACTAAGACTGTTAAGAGTCGATGATATTGTATAGTACCAAATAGGAGAAACTGCTGGGGGTAGTAAAGGATAGATTGTTGTGGTAGTGAGCCATGACCTATCATAGCGAGGAATATACTTTTATAAAGGTTGTGGGTCATGTATACCTGCATTGCTGGAATGATGGTAGTGATTATAGGTCACTTGTTTTATGAAATTAGCAATACCTGTGCAAAGTAATGTTGTTTTTAGAGTGATTTAAATTAAAATGGGAAGAATGCTTCAGAAGGTGTGCTAGTGATTGGATTGGATTAGTCGGGTATAAAAACAGTACACCTAGGCCCTGAGGTGCTAGGCAAATGGGGTGCATATCTTTATTGCATTAGGCAAAGTTCACCCGAGGCCCACAAATTAAATTTTTACTCTAAAATTTCCTTGTACTAGAACACTGTGCTAATATGAGTAGTGTTAGTTATTGGATGTTATTAAGACGAGATAGGAAATGGAGTTTAAAATTGAAGTATGAAAGATCTTGCGGTTTAAAGTTGAAATATTGACTCTAAATTATTACGGAGTACAGTATAAGATTTACTGTGTGTTTCACTTCAGTGAGGCGTGTGCCTAGGTAGGTCACTCATTGCCTTATTGCACCTTGGGATGTATAATACATTGGGTTCAGTGAAGTTGACTTTGCTTAGTGCTCCTCCACCCCCCTGTGCCCCTCCTTCTAGGGACGATAATCCAGCTTTTTCTGCGTGCTATATAACATACTTTGCCCATTCTGTGAACTTTAGACTTCATTCTGTAAAAATTATGCCCTGGTTTAATACTTTGCCGTTCTCTGAAATTCTATACCATCTCAAATTCTGAACAGCCCTTCCTCCCTCCCCTCAGTCTTTTGTTTGTTTTAAGGTCTACGACTAATTTCTTATGTCAATGCAGTTCAAACAAGCTAAAACAGAAATTGTCACCGCCAGCAAGGTTGCATATCGTTTCCTTGCAGGCATTGCCTCTAACTCACAAGTATCCCCGGATAGCCCAAATTCCAACAGGAATTCACCTCGATTTCAAGTTTCTTGGTTCAAGAATATGATTCCTGCTGGTGACAAACCCTCCACGAGCTCTGTAATTGACGGGCCAAATCAGGACGTGATTAGGCAGCAGCAACAGGAAGAAGGTGATGATGCAGCGGCACCCCTCAGACAGAATTCGCGTCGTGGTAGCTGATGGGAAGAGTACATGGTTTAACTGATAGAAGAAGCCATGCGATTCTCCAAGAATGTGTTGTGTAACTGTGTATCCTTGTAAAACTTACTGCTCTCTCTTCTTAAACTTGCACTTATGACCGACTCAATTTGTATGAAGTACATTGTGAAAATTTGTTCTATTCCTTCAATTTCCTGCAACAAAATTGTTAGGCCAGTTTTACCATCCTGCTTCATCCCTCTATGTGGGATAGAATTGCATTTACATTAGTAATGTTCTTGGGCTTCCAGCAAGTAAGCAATTTATTTTCTTTGCGTTGAATTGAGAACTTTGTATAGTACAAGTACTTCAGAAGCGAAACAATTTATTTTCAGTGTTCCCTTGTTATAAATTATGGTTTCAATATTAGGCTATTAGCCAAAGGAGAAAAATGATAATAATTGGTCCTCAAACGTGTACAGTTTAGTAAGATTGCCGCAAAATTATCCATACTAATCAGTTTAGTCACTAACCTTTAGGCCGTTTTGGAAGCAATACAAACTTGAAGGCTAATAGAAACTATAAACTTCTAAGTAAACAACTAGGATGAACAAATCAATAGTACTCGTACATGTCTACAACTTTTAAGTGAACAAAACTAGTTAGTGACCCGGGCGATGCCCCGGGTTTTTTTTTCTTTTTTTTTTATTTTTTATTTTTTTTTTCTCTTTTTTTTATTTTTTTATTTTTTTTTTTTGGTATGGAAGATTGTGGATATTACTTTATTCTCTTTACGTTGGTATAATATATTTTCGCAACTGAAAAATATTTAAACTTTGATAGGAAAACATTCAATAAATAAATCATATTAATACATACCGTTACAAATTAAATGGGTCAAAGCAATTTAAATACATTGTAATTATTGTAATTATTCATCGTTTTAATTGAGCTGAAAATAAATACACCGGTTACAAAACTTATTTTGGGTAATGAAAATTAATTTAATTGTTTTTTTTTAACAACTGATTTGATTGATTATTATACAATCAATACTATAATACAATTAATTAATTTATCATACAATTTATTGACACATATTTAACATGTACATGTAATGTAATTGATTATGTGGCAATTTGATTGATGACGTGGCTAAATAAGAAAAAAAAAAAGTGACACATGGCAATATGACACTCCTTGCCTTCGAGTTTTAATAATAACTAGCTTTTGGACCCGTTCTACGCACGGGTTATTCTTAAGTTATAAATTTATTTGAAACTTTACAAATTATCTTGTCACCAAAAAAAAAACCCCCCCTTTACAAATTATTTGAATGAATTATTTTATCATCTTTTGACATATTATAATATTTTATGAATTAGTGGTAATAGACTAATAGTTGTAGAAAAAATGGCTTAAAATCGTAAAATCATATCTCTATCGCATGATATATTAATCAACAATTTGTATAAAAAACTACTTTGTAAATACCAAACACTTATTATAATTTTACAATTTTTACATCAAATGTGGAGGCATGATATTCTTCTTTAGTCTTTACCAATATATGTCTCTTATATTGCGCTTAATATCTTCAAAATTAAAGCCCCATGACACGCAAACAATGTCATCCCATGGAATTTCCATAGTATTCTAGCCACCTCAATATTTCCCTTTTCAATCATCATCCTCATTGTTGTAGAAATTTCACATAGAATTTTGAGAGATGTTTCTCTAATTTTTTAGTTTTTGAAACTTAATGAGTGTGAAAAAATCTTTATTGAAAATTTGTATTTATATAAGAAGAGGGGGAAGATAAAGGGTCAAATTAATGAAATGAATTATGAATGTGAATAAATTGAATTGATAGATGGAATAATGAGAAGAGGAGAAGTTTTAGGAAATTTAATTTGTTATTGAATTAAAATAAAGATTACAAAATATAAAAGTTATTGAGAAATAAAGGGGGAGATGAAGAGAGAATTTCACATAAGGAGGGAGAATGAATAAAGAAAGGTGAAAAAGAATGATGACATGTGTCAATTTTGGTTTGTGTTTTTAAATACTAAGTATAGATATTGATAATTGATAATACAGGTAAGATCATTGAAAAACAGACATTAGAAGTCCACCGACGTCTATCTAAGCAACAGCCTATTTCTGAAGCACTTGCGCAGAAAAACATTAGCAATCAAAGCACAAGAAAAATATAACCAGAGAGTATAAGCATCTCATAGCCCAGTTACACAATAACACAGAATGATGATAATATTACTAGTTCAAATCACAATAAAAGACATTACTGGCCATTCAGAATATCCCAGTCTTGACAAAGCTCAAACTCAATTCATCCTATACGAAACACTAAGAACCAGTAAGCCATACTAAAAGAAAAATCCAAACACAAGATGACAATAACAATGTCGACAACATTACAGGAGACTGAAAAAAAAGGGCACATCAGAGAAGCAGTATATACATTGGATGTTTATTCAGTGATATTCTGCCTTTAACATATGAACCATAACCCTTATTTTTAGCAATCTCAATATCGGTTGAAGAAAACTCTGTCCACGTGTGCATCTTCTCCAATCTGGAGTGATGAAACAGCCTGTGCTGCAATAAGGCCTGCAGAGATATCGTCATTGCTCCACGGTCCATCATCCAAATATGGCATGTGGAAGTTTTTCTCAAGTGGATATGATGAAAAGGGCTGATTGATATCTCCTAAGTGATTGCACTCGCACTCTTGTCCATACGATCCTGGAAACCAGCCAAAACTCTCCAAGGAGCACTTATTTAGGCTCTGATGCGACAGAGCAGATTTGTCCATAAAAAGCCCGATATTCGCAGTATGGTGCCAACCACCAAAGTCTTCCTCTTTCTTCAAAACAATTGTAGGCGTGTCATTGGAGTCTTCTCCAAGTAAAACATGGAGAGCAACTGCTTCAGCAATTGCAGCACCCTCTTCATCAAGTCTCTGTTGCTCTTCATTTTTCAGCTGTTTCTTCTTCTCAAGTTCAGATCGAATTGCTGCAGAAGTTGCCAAGGCTTTCTCCAATCTCCTCCTTTTCTTCTCGGCCTGCTTCATGCGATCCAACTCATCCTTCACCTGCTTCTTTTTTGCCTTTTTCACATGGGGGGTTTTCGCTGACTCCATCTCCGACCTTTTTAACTCCAATTAATCTCAGCTATAGTATGTTAGTAAGATTATCTTTCCTGAAATAGTAACTATTTTACGAAGTATACATTTACCCTCTAACTATCTCTCTTTTTATTTAAACGTTTTGAGAGACCTGTTTTATCTACCTTTTTTTCTCCTCTTTGCTACTATAATATTTTCCTTATATGTTTCCTATCAGCTGTGGAACTATACTGAATTCTGAGGCACGGTCTACTACACCCACTCAGGACTGTAATTATACCTTATCTTACGAACAAAACAACCCCAAACTGAGACAACAGGGGAAAGAAGAAGACCAAACTGGTAAGTTCTGAATGATTCATTCCTCCGCATCATTGTCCTCAGTTCACCCATCTGTGTGTGCCAGGGATGTATACAATTTGAATTCACATATGACAGCAGTCAGTTCCAAAAGAAGTTACATGACCACCAAGCTGTAGTTATAAACACAAAAACAAAGTCAGACATCAGAATCATGAGCAGCATGGACTTATCAGACATATTGCATACACACAAGCACGAGCAAAAACTCTTCAATATTGACAGTAACACATGGAATCAGTATCCCACCCCCCCCCCCCCCCTCCCCCAACACACACAGTATAATTATTTGTTCTGAAACCCATCCCAATAGCATAATTCTTTCCAACAATTTTTCCACCAAAGTCGAGTTGGAAGAGGTCATCAATTGTCTAACAAACTCGTCCAAAACTCATTAGTCCATACAAAAGCACGCGCAAATACTCTAAACAATTGACATTCACACATGGTATCAGTATAATCCCCCCTCCACCCCGCAAACAACCAAGGGGGAAAAAAAAACAAGCTGTGTTAGTTACTCTATAACCCATCCCGATAGCATAATTACTTCCAACAATTATCAATGTCATCAAGTGTCTTAGAAACTCGTCCAATACTCGATCAAGCCACTTGTCTAATGTATCATGATCTACCCAAGCCAACTAAACATTAAGACCCAATCCCATTACACATCCGAAAGTTCATCAACCCAATTCAAAGTTTATTCCCAAGCTAACAAATTGGACAACTAAATTGAAGTAATTGAGTACCATAGTTCCAATACTAAAGCTTTATAATTCATCAAAAAAAAAAAAAAAAACATTCATAAAAATTAATAAGCACTCTGTCTAATACATAGATCAAATTCAATGGAAATTTAGCTTGGATCAAACAAAATAAGAGAAATAAACAATTCTAATTACAGATAACAATCCCAATATGAGTAACGAATCAAACTTAACAGAAAAATACCTAGAAATGCTAAAATTATAGGTATAAAATAGATTCCAACAAACCAATCCCAAAATTATCATCAAAAAGGGGGAAAAAGGATCTACCCCATAAAACCCTCAAATCCGACGAAATAACAACACAAAAATCGAGATCCAACGCACCCAAATGAAATTATGCACAATCACAGTATGCTGGATCAATTATTTCATGAAATATTAAGAAATCGAACAAACCGACAATCAAAATCGAAAAAATAATTAAAATTTCCAAATTTTAATACAATTAAATTAATCAATACCTGATTTAATCCCAGATTAAGCCCAAATCATACGAACCCTAATCCTATGCATACGATTAACAGGAAGTGGGTTTCAAGAGATCGAAAAAAACAAGAAAGAAAAGAGAGAGAAAATGAAGGGAAAAAATAAAGGAAGAAAGAGGAAAAAAGAAAGAAGGAAATTATGAACTGATTATCACAAGGATATTGAGGTGAGAGAAAATTACAAGGGTAATTTAGTCATTTTAATGGTTTTGGTTGGCCAGGTGTCAATTTTTGATTGAGTAAGGTAGACGTTAAATCTAGATAATTCTGACACGTGGGTTTTACTAGTGTGCCAACCAGTGTAGATTTGAAGGCAAGTTTGTGGGTCCCTATTTTGTGATGTGTGGGGTCAGAGTTTGAGGAGATCTTGACCGTTGATTGGGAATGGCATGATGATCATGGGATGAGGAATTGACGGTCTAGATTGAAGAACTATGTAGTATTGCTTAGAGTTGACTTCTAAGCATTTTCTGTGGGTGTTACAAAAAATCTAGTTGGGATAGAGGACAACTTATGATGAAATTTGTCACTTGCATTATCTTAAAATTTTAAAATTATATCAAAATACAAAACTATTGAAAAAGGTTAAGAGCAACACAATTTGGGTACATAAAACATAAGTTGTTGAAGGATGGTGACTATCGGTCTATCGCTCTGTTTAGTTCAAATGTTGTCGGATTTTAATTTTTTTGATTTGAATTACTCTATTTGAGATTATAGCTTGCGTTGCGAATTTTAATATACTAACACATGTAAAATCAGTATATGGTTATCATATTCACAAAAATTATTATGCAACATGATATGCGATGATTATGAAACTTAATTATTAGGATAAATTTTTTTGTATACATATAAACAATGTGGTAGATAATTGTTAAGCTTACTAGATATCATATGGGATGTGAATGCTAGTGTGAAATATAATTGTGGATGTTGATGTGATACCTATGTCAACTCAATGGTACTCCGTAGTTGGTAAGAAAAGAATAAGCCAAAAGTTCAAAATTAATTAATATATTTAGTCTTAGAATCACTTGTAAGAAAATATCATTGTATTTAATTACTCGTAATATTTAGAGTTTTGAATTGGTAAAAGAAAAAAAATGACCTTAAGGTTGCTAGAAGCCTTGAAGGAGGGGACACTAGCGACTCGGGTTGTTGAAAGGACTCCAACAATCTTGCATGAGAATTAGGTGACAAAGGGACATCTTGGTTGATTAATTTTTTCCTTTTTCTTATTTTTCTTTGTACAATTCTATAGCACAATTAAACATTGCTATTTTTTTATATTTTTTTGAGAAGTTCTATTTTTAATTGTATGTATGCTAATTAATTATAAATGTCGTAATTAATTGTATGTATCGTGATTAATATATTTGGACAAATGATTTTCAAAAAAAAAAACCCCGACAAAGGACAAATTTAACAATGCCTCAAATACTTAACATTCACTCAGACTTTTACCCTATTACAACATGGTCTAATAGCCTTAACTTAATGCCAACTCAGGTTCTAGGTTCAAGTTAACATCACAATTATTCATAATAACCTGTGCTGCATGTTAAATTAGTCAAGGCACAATCCAAATGTCCTTTATTGAGTTAATGATAAATAGATTATCACCTTCAATTAAATGGTCTAAATATTGCATTGGAAAATTGGAGTAAACATTGTGTACATGTGAATAACTGTTTTTTTTTTTTTTGAATAATGAAATTAATTTATTAATAAAAAATCATACAACATCTACAATTATTTTATTTTATGTTTATATTTTTTTTCCGACCAAATCTTGCAATAAATAGTTTTTTTCTCAAATAGATCTTGCAATGTGAATAACTACCTTAAATTTAATAAACATTGGATGTGTTTGGTAAATAGCTTATTGACTATTAAATGAGCTAAGTTAGGGTGTTTGGCAAATAGATTATTCCACTAAATAGGCTCTTTTCAATTAGTTTATTTAGTAACTTATGATGAAATGACACTTATACCTCCATTTAATCTAATATCTACCTCGACATTTAGCTTATCTATCATTTCACATGCTCAAGCAACTTTAAGCAATCAGTTATTTAACAAACACTTTTATACAATCAGCTAATAAAATAAGTTAGGCCCTATTTGGTAGTAAGCTTATTGGGGGTATATTAGCTTATTTGACTAACTTTAGCTGATTGATTAGTCAAACAAGCTAATACAAGTGTTTAGTAGTAAGCTTATTGAAAGAGCTTATTCCACAAAATGAGGTATTTTTTAAAAAAGCTCATTTTAGGAGCTTTTTCAATTAGCTTATTCATTAATTATTGTGAAATGACACTTATAACCTCATTTAATTTAAAATCCTATCTAAACTACCTATCCCACAATTAGCTTATTGGTCATTTCACATACTCAATCACCTTTAAGCTATCAGCTATTCACCAAACACTTTTATAAATTCAGTTGATACAATAAGTTAGTCAAATCAGTTAATAAAATCAGATAGTCAAAATCAGCTAACTCAATCAATTTATACAATCAGCTAATTCAATTAGCTTCAGCTTTCAATCTTTCACTAAACACGACTTTTATAAAAAGTACTTCTGCCAGATTTAAAACCATTTATTTAGAATTTTTTTTAAAAAAATTGGGTTTAAAATCTAGACTTTACGAGCTAATTCAATCAGATTCGGCTTTCAATCTTTCACTAAATACGACTTTTATAAAAGTACCTTTTGCTAGATTTCAAACCATTAATTTAGATTTTTTTTAGATGGGTTTAAAATCTAGACTTTACGTTATTAAACACTAGAGTAGACTCGTGTGTTGCACGCTTTAATTAATTTTTATTATTATGCATATATACAATAAAGTTTTATATTTGTGTATAAAGGAGTGATAATTTCTTTTTTTTTTTTTGTTAGAAAAATGTATAGTGTAGGTAAAAAAAAAATGATAACATCACACATAAAAAATGGAGGGAAAATTTTTATTATTAGAATGACACGTAGGATAATTTAAGGATTGATGATGTCAACAATATTTTGTTTTAGTAATGGTTAATAAATATTGCTCAAAATCTAGACTTTACAAATTAAATATGTGTATTGTGGGTGCACCAAAAAATTACATATGTGAATGAAGGCCCGTGGACAAAGCCCAACACCAAACAAAACGAAAAAGCCCAAACCATTGGGTCATAGCCGCAATTGAAGTCAGCAAAACCCTAAACATTCATCTGTCATCTCCTACAAAACCCTAACCCCTCTTTTCAATTTCATCATCCTCCTCATTCTCTCTCCTCTCACCACCCGCTATTCTATCAAATTCCCCTCATAAATCACCTGAATTAGGTATACGATACTCATTTTTGACGGAAAGGTTCAACGGTACTTGCAAATTCGTCGGAATATTTAGCGTCGGAAGTTCTTCTATTGCAGTATCTTCCTTTAGGTTGATAATGGTGCGTTATTTTTCAAATACCCTTCTTTTTTTCTTGTAAAAAAATGTGAAATACCCTTTTTTTTTTTTTGTTAATTGAAATTTGTTTTTGCTAAATTTAATCAGGGCTAAATGATGATAATTTATAAATGAATCTTAGCGGATTTCAGTGAGATTTTTAATCTATGATCTGATTGTTACACACACTGATGCCCTTTTGTATCAAATTAAATGTTTTAATTCTTAAATTAACCCTAAAAATGCAGTCTTTAATTAGCAAAACGCTTTTTTATTTTGATTTGATATTAAATTTGCTGTTTTAATTCGTGTTTAAGTCCTATAAATTCAATATTTGATGCGATGATGAGATAAATACACTGGAAGTGTAAATAGGCAGTGGACAAGATCCAATTTATTGGGTTTTGCCGTGAGCTTTAAAATAAACGACTTCTCCTTCCACTGAGCTCAAATTATTTCATTCTTATCATTTGATTTTAATTATTTTTACTTAATCTGTGTTAAAAGCATAAATTTGTAATCTTGAAATTTACCCAATTTGATGTTTTGTTGCGCCCATTACCAATTCTGGGGGATAAATTCAGTTCCTCTTGGCATAATGGCTCGGGCGACAAATCAATTTGTAACAATGTGGTATATCCTGATCACTGAATTAATATTTTGTGTCACTTGATCCTGGAAACGCCACATATATTTTAATTTTTATATTGATTTTTAGTTAGTGTCTATTTTGTTGACAATAATATTCATTTTTTGTTGTCGAATGTTTAGTTGAATCTTGTGTAGTGAAGTGCAGTGATGAAGCTTAAGTGTGGACTAGAGTTTCTGATCATTTGGTTGAAGACAAACCCTTGGCTGTCTGAGCACTTATTACACTAATTTTGGTTTTTTTTTTTGCAATGGTTTTTCTTAGTTAAATATAATTGTGTTAAATATAATTGTGTTATTTGTTTTAAATTTTAAGGGTTACAGTGATGAAGCTAAGTGTGGACTAGAGTTTCTGACCTTTTGGTTGAAGACAAACCCTTGGCTGTCTGAGTACTCGTTACCGAATTGGAACTAGTTGTGTTTGTTTAATTGTTTGTGATTGTGTGTTTTTCAGTTGAAGTCTAGTGTTTGTTTGTTGGGTATACAGTGATGAAGCTTAGTGTGGACTAGAGTTTCTGACCTTCGGGTTGAAGACAAAACCCTTGGCTGTCTGAGTAAACCCATCAGGTATCAATGTTCTTTAATACGAGTGTGTTTTAATTTAGTGTAAATTGTTTGTGTTTTCCTATTATGTTTGTGGAGTGATTAGAGTTGATGATGATACTTTATATTATCTTAGCGGATTTCAGTGAGATCAATGATCTATGATCTGATTGTTACACACACTGAAGCTCTTATTTCTACTGTAATTGTTGTGTTTTCTTGCAATTTTTGTTTATGAATTTGTATGTATATTGCTGTGACGATATTGGAACACGGGAGTGTTCTTTGGGCAGTGGACAGGATCTATTGGTCTTGCCGTGAGCCTTTATAGTAACGACTTCTCCTTCCACCGAGCATTAAACACGAATCTATAATTCATCTATTGCATTTGTGTTATTGTTGGTTTGCGTCCATATACCAATTCCGTAGGATAAATTTCGTTCCTTATGGTGTAATGGCTCGGATGCTATATAAATTATTGTGGTTTATCCTGATCAGTGGCTTGTTTACTTGTAGTGTCATATGATCCTGGAAAGGCTTCATACATGTCATTTTTGCTATTTGTCAATTCTATTTTCTACTTGTGCTGCTATGATGAATCTAAGTTTGGATAGAATTTTCTGACCTTTTGGCTGAAGACAACACATACTTGGCTGTGGTTCTGAGCAAGCACATATAATGATATTTTGGTGGTGTTTTTTTGAAAATTTTTTTTTAGCCAAAAGTGAATGCTTTATTGTTTGGTGTTGGAATACTCTTGAAAATGTATGTTTCTGTTTCAATGAATTCAACAATATGATATGCTGATAAATATTGAGACAAAGGGGTGATGAATCTCTATAATATTGCAAACGCAGCATCCCAATATATTGGGTTGCAATGAGCGTGGCTAAACCACACGAGATTTCTGACTTCGCTTTATGTTAATCAAAATCAAAATTAGTCACTCAAGACACTAATTTTTGTATTGTTAATTTCACTCCGTTAGAGTTTCGTAGGATTTTAGATGAGGATGCAAGGAGGGCTTCCCTGCCTCGCCTTGTTCCCCCCTAGGTGTTTAGTTTTTCTGTTTGTTTTTTTTGTTTTGCTTCTCTGTTTTTATTTCTTTCCTTTGGATTTTGATCCTCATTTGAATAAAAAAAAAAAAAAAAAAAAAAATCAAAATTCGTTTATTTTCTTTGTGTTTCGTAGGGTATCTGATCTATATTTGTGATGGTTGATTAGTTGATCTCTGTGAATCTGTGGTGTGTGATGTTTCTTCTGTTTCACAATTATCTTCCCACGTTGATTGTACACATTTGCTGCACAATACTTTGATCATATTCAGAGATGTACATTGTAAATCTTTTCCGAAAAAATTTAGAGATGTACAGGGCTAGCTTGTTTTCTGTTATGGAAGTTGGAAGCATATTTGAGATGTTTGTGCATAGGCTGTGAATGTGTAATTGGTTGAGAATTGCCTGAAGAAAATGGGATATGCTGCTGAAGCTTGAAGGCGCTGGTTGCTACTGAAGGATGGTGTTCTTCATTTCTATTTTGTAGACTTTAGTTTACTGCGTAATATTATTGTTTTTTTTTTTTTTTTTTTTTTCTTTTCTTTTTTTAAGTGGAAAATACTGTGAGCTTTGTGAAGAATTGTTACAAATTTCAAATTCTATTAATGTAAACTTCATATAATTCAAATATAATCTCCAAATTTTTTTCCTTTAGTTTTTGTTATTGGCTGTGTTTCAAAAAATCAATAGCAACGCCTATTTCTCACAGGCTTGAGTTTGGGTGAAGTTTGTTTGCTAATTTGAGAGGGATAGGCTTTGATAATTCAAAGCTGTACAAATAAGAGCTGTTACAGTTAGTAAATGGTTGCAACAAAACATTATTGATTGATAGTTTGATACGAGTACTAAATTATCAATGTTGAAGTAGTGTACTAGTGTCTCTATATAATAAACCATCAAAGACTTGAGATGCTACGAGCTCCATCTCAGTGCATGGTTGCATACAACAAAAGGACCAAAATTAATGGAATAACCGAATAAACACACACGAGTACTCAAGTTGATTATGGGTTAAACAAATTGTAAAAAATGCCCAATTTGCTAATATTGGGTTTGGACCAAGATAATTTGAAAAGTGGACTCAAGTTGGATTAGGTGATTGATATACTTCTATTTATTAACTTTTCTTACTAAAAATAAAATATACCAAGTATTTGAAAACCTTTCTTAATTTGGAATTAATTTAGAAACGCATGATAACATTACATATAAACGTAGATTGATGTATTTTTTTTTTTTTTTTTTTTTTTTTTTTTCATTTAAACCTTTTTATATGTAACTTGGATATGTATATCATTTTTCTTACTTTAATTAGGTTACAATTTGGTTAACTAAAATTAGTTTTCGATAGATGGGTCAAATAAAACCTAAATGCACATGTAGAACTAGTAGAACGAGAAATTCAAAAATATGTCTTTGTTAAGCATATCACTCTAATCAATTTTCAAGACACCTTTACTTATAATACATTTCCTTAAATTTACGAGAATAATATACTATCTTCTTTGCCATACAAATGACCTAAATCAAATATCATATATGAAGTAGTAAACTTACAACTCCACCATATCCAAATTTGTCTTTATAGTATACTCTCTATTTCTCTCTAATCTCACCCAATTATCTTTCGTTTTCTCTTTCCATAACCCCATACTATTAATACTCACTTTTTTTTTGAAGGGGACTATTAATACTCACTAATTGACCACAACCTACTTTTGATCCCTCAAAATTCAACACTAGTGCACCAAAAACAATCTTTTCTCTCATTTTTTTACCAACATAGTTTAAAAATGCAATCGTAATCTAATGGAGATCTTAAAGGCACTAATGAATTGAATCGTCTAAATGTGATACGAATAGGTCCTTCTATTTTGGACATACACATATTGTCCTAATTGCTATACCCAAATCCAAATCGTAGTGCTCACTTATCTCATCTCAACCTTGTTCATATCAGCCGTTGTGCTTCTATCCCCAGAATTTTGGCCCAAAACTCACCTTCTTCAACCTTCCTTCTTCCCAACAAAATGAACTCGCACCTGTAAATTTCCGACACCCAATTCACCTCCCATCTTCATAGCAATGCTATCCCTAAAACCTCCATTTTCCCCTCACTCTCTCTCTCCTTCCAACAACCCCTTCAAACCCCTTCTTAAACCCTACTTTTCCCCACCTCAAAAACCCCATTTCACCTCCATTAAAGCAGTTCTTCAATACAATCGAAAACCCCAACTCGCTGGAACAACCCCTAGAGTCGTCGTCATCACCTCCGGAAAAGGCGGCGTTGGAAAAACCACCACCACTGCTAACATCGGCATCTCCCTCGCTCGCCATGGATTCTCTGTTGTCGCCATTGATGCCGATGTTGGGCTTCGAAACCTCGATCTTCTTCTGGGTCTTGAAAATCGTGTGAATTACACTGCTTTGGAGGTTCTTAATGGCGATTGTCGTCTTGATCAAGCGTTGGTTAGGGATAAGAGGTGGTCCCATTTCGAGCTTCTTTGTATTTCTAAACCCAGGTCGAAATTGCCATTAGGGTTTGGTGGAAAAGCCCTAATTTGGCTTGTTGATGCCCTAAAACATCGAAATGAAGGATCCCCAGATTTTATTATAATTGATTGTCCTGCTGGAATTGATGCTGGGTTTATTACCGCAATTACGCCGGCGAATGAGGCGATTTTGGTTACGACACCGGATATTACGGCGTTGAGGGATGCTGATAGGGTTACTGGATTGTTAGAGTGTGATGGGATTAAGGATATTAAGATGATTGTTAATAGGGTTAGAACTGATATGATTCAAGGGGAAGATATGATGTCTGTTTTGGATGTTCAGGAGATGCTTGGGTTGGCGCTTTTGGGTGTAATTCCGGATGATTCCGAGGTTATTCGGAGCACGAATCGAGGGTATCCTTTGGTTTTGAATAAGCCCCCGACATTGGCCGGATTGGCTTTCGAGCAAGCTGCTTGGAGGCTTGTGGAGCAGGATAGTATGACCGCGGTAATGGTTGAGGAGCAGCCCAAGAAACGCGGCTTCTTTTCGTTCTTTGGAGGATGAAGCGAGTTTTGGACAATGTAGTATAGGGATCATGTGGAGGAGGCAATTGTTGGAGGTTGGATTATGAAAATGCTTTGAGAAGTTTTGTGTACAGATGCTTAGGTACGGGATTCTTTGGCTAAAAGTTTATTTTGGAATTCAATTTGCTGTCTTTTTTTTTTCTCTATGAAGTAGCTAGATTATTGGAATGCAGCTCTGGATAATTGTATCATGAAAACTTTGTAACTTTTGTTGCATTAATTTGAATGGAATGTTGTGCATTGTTGATTTTTTTTGTTTTTTGTTCAAGTCAGAAGTTATACTTATTAGTTGCTTTGCTTGTCTATACCTTGATTATCATCATCTGCACAATGTAGTTAGCTGCGTAATCAACTTGTATGACTTATAGGCTGTTTGATTTACTTGTTTGTTGAGATAGATTGATGCTCCAAACACTTGAGCTTTCAAGATTAGTTCTTTTTTTATTTTTTATTTTGCTTTATATGTGAGTAGAAAGAATTGGAAGCCCTTAGTTGAGGGTTAGTGTAGTTACCATTTATATTGTGCATATTTTACGCTATAATATTTGTGGAGTGCTATACTGCTATAGTTGTGTTATGCGTTCATATGGATTTGAGACTGAGACCATTCACAGTGAGAAAGGATTAGAGGAGGGATGTGATCGGTAATGCCTTAATTGATGTCTCACAGTTTTTGGTGGTATGGATACTGTAGATGATCTTTTGGATGATGTCGTTTTCTTGATATATTGTGACATTACCTAAGTGCCTGTTCTGAGGCTCTCTTGAGTCTTGAGTAAAATCTTAAGATAGAATTAGATTCATAGATTTCTGCAGCTCACCGCTGTGCTATTGTAGCCTATTTTTGCTCCCTAGGTTATCGTGGATTCATCTAGTGCAGTACTGCTCCCATTTTAACCTAGCACACCAATGAGCTATGCAACTCACTCTCTCTACTCTCTAGCCTTTCTATATTGGTTTCCTTTTGGTGAGTGAGTTGGAGAGACAGAGGGGAGTTGGGGGGAATGTTGGGAAAGTTTAAGGCTCAAGTAGTTTTCAAAATTTCCAAGCTAAGACTTTCTTCTATTTGTTTTACCGAAATTTCTGGACAACTAGAATGATTTTTTGGATGAATGCTAGTGGTATTAAACGGAGCTAGGCTCACCTAATCCCTTTTTTTTTTAATGTTTGGGAGAACATCGTTTGCTGTGAACTTCCGCATGATGTCTTAGTTCATGTTCCTTTGTTTCTTGGGAATGACGTAAGTGACTTTAAATGAGCTTGATATCATGGAGTAATTGCTAGCTTAGGCCCAACTTCTTGGTCTCAATAGTTGCCTTTAGATGAACTTCCTGTCATATGGTGATTATGAAGTTTCTGGGATCTTTTTGGTTTCTGGAGAGGTTTCTTCTTGTTGAAATAACATTTTCAAGGCAAAAGGGATGTCTAGAAGATAGACCTGAGAGACCATGATTTGCCATAAGGGCCGAGGTTAAATTCCGCAGGGGATAACATCAAAACTTGAAAAGACAAGTATACCGAGTGATAGAAGCCACCCCTTAAGAGAGTTGGTGTTTGTAGAGGAAATAAAAATTATAAAAGCCCAGCACCTCAAGCAAAAAGCAAGGTCAAAATGGATTTGGGAAAAGGAAAGGCTGTATATTGCTTTTTATAAGCTATCAAGGGACTTGTTAGCTGATGTTGAGGTTGCTGCTGTTGATTATTTTTTTAGCGATCAGGATCTCAGGGAACCTCTGTTTCATTATTTACCTTGCAATTTCGTTCTACTTTACTCTCAACCAGAACATAAAAATTAAAAGATTATTTTCCAAATTCTGGAATTTGATACTCTGTATATTCTGAATAAGATTAGGATAGATCTGTTAGGATGGTACAGACATTTCTTATTGGAAAATGGTATGTAAATCTTTTTGGAAGGCTTTTACTGTAGAAGGAAATGTTGTGCTGTGTGGAAGTGGAAGTGGAGGAAATAAAGCATCATTTCCTGATGGTCAAACAACTTTGTTTAAATTGATAGAGGAGTATCTTTATAATTCTATTGTGTCTGGTTACTCTGGTTGACATGTGTACACCAATTATATAATCGGGACTCGGGAGTTTCAGTTAGTTTAATGAGGAACTTTGGTTTCTGGTTGCTATTAATTGGTGTTTCTTCCTATAAATTCAAAAGGAGCTGGTTTGATTTAAGAGTTTCACTTTAAGAAGAGTTGTATACTTTTTATTTTTTATTTTGTTTTATTTTTATAATAACGGTAAGGAAAAGGATGACAAGAAGCCAAGAAGGGTTGTGTACTTAGTGTGTTTTGGAATTTGGATGGCTATTTTTGGATTGTGTATCTTGGGGACTTGGGCGGTTATATGAATACTGTGGGCAGTACTTGGTGGATTATGCTGCTGGGTGTGTATGCAGATGAGAGTTACTCATCAAGTACCGAGTATGTCGGTATTCCAAGAGGCTGTAATCTCGGATTATGCTCTATTTTCCAGGGCTTTGTGGGTGTATAAAATATAGAACTTCCGCTTCTTTGGTAAGGAAATGATTCTCATACATGAAGTATGTTTTGGCCTTTTGGGTGGGAAGCCGAGTGGGGAATTCAAGATTACTGATAAAAAGGAAGAACTCAGTGAGCCTTGAGTGGTGATGGGATATTAAGATCAGAAAATAATGGCTTTAAATCATACATTTTGAAGGACTTACCATGTGAACCAATAAGTTTGATTTACATGCTCTACATTTTGGAGTGACTATATAAAATTGCTTCATGATGATTGTTCCAGAAGTCAGAAACTCAGGATAATTTGCTAGCTGCATTAATGCATTGATTTGCTTCCATGAGTTTTGTAAAGATGATTAGGGCCTTGTGTATGAGAAGATTATTAAACAGAGAGGCGAACAAATGCATCTACCGACATGTCTCACCATATTATGTTTATGTTAGATAGTATTCTGCTTATATTTTCCTGTATTTGTTTTATTTGTTTTGTCAAAATCATTGCACTTGCCCATGTCCTTACGAAGTTAGATCTTTGAAGATAGAAAAATAAGCTGAGATGAAAAAACAAACCTTGGGAACACATTTCATGAAACACAACCCATTCCAGCATAACATGTAAATCCATTCATATCAACGTATATAACCTATAATTTCATGCATGTTGATCCAAAAATGGAATAACTTTGATTTATCTTCTCATGAATGGATACATAATTACATTACATTAGAGAAAATGTAATAGTGCAATGAAGAAATTAATCAATCATGCCCATTCCAGGTCCTCTTGAAGGTTAGTAGTATTTGCTAAAGTTCCGTGCATTGTATCATCACTCTCTTCTACAAAACAAAGCCAAGCCAGTAGTATATGCAGCAAAGTGTCAGGTTCCATCCTAAGTGCAGTTATCTTGTACGTTTTTTGGACTTCCATTGTTTAATAGCCTCAAGCAGGGCAGTGTTTGGCATTATAAACTTGTGAGGAAGTGGTTGATTTGTAGAGGGCGATGTGTCATTTTCTGTCAGCCACTGCTCTATTGCCCTCCGATCGTATGTGTATCCGTCGGCTGCCACATATGGGTCCTCCATTACATCCTATTAGTGAAATCACAACGATTTGTTAGCAATGAGTCAATAATCTCAAGTGTAGTTTATGACTTCCTGTTTTAATTTGCTTTCTTGACAACCTCGGTTTTTGATGCTAGGTACCAAATTATGTTAAGAATTAAAAAATGTTGCTTTCTGATATCCTATTTATACTGGCTTTTGGATCTTGAGGGATTCACAATGATCTGAGATTGTTCTGGAGTAGCTTCTATCAAGGAAAAATTCATTTCAATAGCTTAATAAATCCACTGTTGGCTAGTCTTTAGGGGATCCAGATGTATGCAGCCTTGCCATAAACAAAAGAGACATATAGCCGATGTAGGTGGACTTTTCGTTCATTAACCATGAAAATAAAACTCTAAATACAATGTGTCTAGATTTCGTTATAAGGTGACCAGCAAAGATTCAATCTTTTAGTTCTGTCTCAAGTAAGGAAAGCAAATGAACTCTGACGAGAGAAAGGGATGACTGACATACCTTAAGAATGGGGCAGATAAAGTGTACTGGTGTTGCTGTTTGGGCGGTTGAAGCTAAATCCCGCGCACTGTCAGCCACTTCATTCATTCTCTCTAGGGCAGGAAGAACCTTCTCTCTTAAATCAGGCCGATCTCTACCCCTAAGTTCAGAACACTGCAGTCCTAATAACGCCAACTCAAGTGTTTCCTTCTCTGGCCATTCTCCAGCTTCTGGATCCAAGATTTCTATCAAATTGTCTTCATCAATTGCATCCTCGACCAAATAAGATATCCCAACTGCTGGTTTTGCTGTCAATAACTGTAAGATCACCACTCCCAAGGCATATATGTCTGACTTAGTTGAAACTCTTCCAGTCCTCTGATATTCAGGATCAATGTAGCAAAGTGTACCAACTGGGCTAGTTTCCTTGTATATGGTTTTCAGGGACATATCGGAGGGCTCCAAATTGATCATTGTACCTAGACCAGCATCACCGATCTTGCTAACTAAGTTGTGGTCAAGCAAGATGTTTGCTGGTTTCAGGTCCCTGTGAATAATAGGTCTCGGCTTCGTACTGTGAAGAAAGGCAAGAGCCCCTGCCACCTCATAGCAGATTCTGAACCTTTCATACCAAGGTAGAGAAGGTTTTCCATTCTTATGAAACAACACATCATCAAGGCTACCATAGTCCATGTACTCATATATAAGGGAACTCTCTTCTGGAACAGCTCCAAGGAGCAGCAGCAAGTGAGGGTGACGAATTGTGCTCAAGATTTCTAGCTGTTAACCACCAATAGTAAATTAAACATCATTATCTGATTATTGAACTAATGTTTTTCATCTTATTATTGCACAATTATTTGTTGGTTTTTTTTAAACACAATTATTAAACTAATTCTCATACCTCCTGCACGAATTGCTTGTTTGTGACACTATCTTTAGAGTGAAGGACCTTTACTGCCACAGTAGTGTGGTGCAACTTGCACTTGTAGACAATCCCAAATGCACCTGCCCCTATCTTAAACTCCTCTGACAAGGACGAAGTGGCTTCCACGATCTCTTCCCATGTAAACTTCTGATACTGAACGGCTGGACTTGCAAACAGCTCTTTGAGCCTGTTCTTGCTTTCCTCCTCTTGAGCAGCCTTACTGTCAGATCTTTTCTTGAGATTATTTCTTTCAGCTTTTACCCCTGTATCTATAGCTGCAAATTGTGCTGCTTTGGTTTTGCTCTTCTCAAGATTAGCGATCTCTTTACATTTTTCCTCCTTTAGTTTTAGTGCTTCCTCCAATCGCTCCTTGCTCATTTCTTGGAGCTGATCAAGTGGAAATTGGAACTACAAAGGTGAAATTACATAAGCAGGACATGGAGAATATATAATGGAAGTTCCTTATATCTAATGACATGAAGTTCAATTAGTGTAGCTTGTATATCATCCTCGAGCAAGCATTTTGAGATAATCACATTAATCTGTAAGCATTTTGAAACAAAGGGAGTGGTTGAAATTACTAGGCATTGAATAAGAGCTTACCCGTTCATCAATAGAATTATTCTGAGTCAGTTCATACATTTTTTCAATATGCCTTAGTTCAATTCTCAGCTTTTCAAGTTCTGACATCTGCATACCAGGTTATAAGAAATCCATCATAGGAGCTAGATAATCATCTACTATATACTTCATAATTGATCAGTCATGAGATTACCTGATTTGGAGAAGCACTTTGTTCAGAACCTGAAGGTATACCCAGGAAAGAAACTGAGGGTAGTGTACCAGCAGAAGGGACTGGATGAGTGTCCACATAAGAACGTCCTGGTGGAGTCCCTGGGCGAGAGAGTGCTAGAGGTGTGCCTGCATAAGAACCTGTGGGTGGAGTACCAGCATAAGGGATTGCATGAGTGTCCACATAAGCACCTCCTGGTGGAGTCCCTGGACGAGAGAGTGCTAGAGGTGTGCCTGCATAGGGAGTTCCTACAGGAGAGACCACAGGGGGAGTGCCCCTATAAAAACCTGTCGGGGGTGTTTCTGCATAAGTGACTGCGGGAGAATTCCCAACAAAAGGAGGTGGATTGTAAAGAAAAGATCTCGGGGGTGGAGTGTCTGTAGGTGACTGTGCATTAGGTTGGATTCCTGCGAATGAACTTCCAGGAGATGTTCGATCAGAGGCCCATGATCCAGAGTCTCCACTGCTAGAACTGTGACTCTGAATACTGGCATTCCTAACATATGAGTTTGTATCCTTACAAAAATAATGCTTGAGCTCTACTGTTTCCCTTGCTAAAACCTTAGGTCCAGCAACATTTCTTGGGAGATATTCATGTTGTTTAGGTTGGGAAACAGAAGTGGAGGGTTCTGAAGCAGGAGGGCCACTAGCTAAGCTTCCGTCTGTCAAAGTTGTCCATATTAGATAACTTAAAGCAGGTGTGACATAAAATTGTGTTCAAATAGACAGGCAACTAGTAAAAACTCACATCTTGGTGATGAAGGCCTGCTTTTCAACAGACGGCCTGTAGCATAACAAACGCCTAAGATTTAGAAACATGTAATTGTATATTTGGAAAAATAATAAACATGCAATTAAAGTAATGAACTTGTACACATCCAACTCGTGTCAAAAAGAAGGTTATTTCCAAACTATCCTTGTTAATTATTGTCAAATGTTACCAAAAGTTGTAGTCACTGTAGGAGATAAAAGTATGACAGTCAGAGTAGGACTGAATGTGTAAGTTTCCTCTTCACTAATTTTAAGGTTGTGTTCTCTTCACATCAATGTCCTTAGTTTTTTGAAATACTCGGATGATTCCAGTAAAAGTAAAGTAAATTTACTCACAACTTCAGATAATCTTTAATAGGTGAGTTCATAAATTATCTATCTTTGATTCTATTGTCTGCAGATTTACCTATTGTAAGTGAAGAAGAGCTAGAAGAACTATCAGTTGACGTGCTTGACACATTACTAGTCGACGTGCTTGATAGATTACTTGTTTCATCCATGTGTATCACATTCTGTTCTGAATCTGCAGGACGTATTTGCTGAAGCTTTCCGTCACCAATGACATAAACTGAACAAAAACCGGGGGCATTTTCTGAGATGACTTGTGATAGGTCATCTCCCCTGACCAGTGACAGATTTTTCCTACAGCAAAATTTATTTTCTGAATGAGCTTATTCATGGAATTTAAGATGTGAAAACATCAATGAATCATGTAAGATACTTTCTCACTATCTGGTTAGTACATTGAAAAGATTCCTGTTGATGTAACTCCGATGACAAGATGTTTAATTGCTTTTCTAGTGATCTCCAATGAGAGTGCCATTGCAATATCATCTGACTCAAGTACCACAATATCTGCCTTTATCTGCATTAAGCATTATAGAAAAATTATCTATATATATTTAGGCTCTGTTAACTGAAATAACATACGAAGTATGAAACAGTTTTTAGTAAAAAAATAAAGTAAAATCAGTTGTAATCAGCAAATCAGTATTTACTGATAAATATACTCCATCATTAATCAATAAAGATCAGTTAGTACATACAGTTTCAGTTTTAGTAAAATCGCGTTAACAGAATAAGGATATACACTCACTCTCCAATAATACTACTCTTCTATTTAAGTTGGAGGAAGGGAGAATAAAAAAAACCTTTTGTGCTCTCAGAATTTTGTGGTATGGAAGAATTTTCCTCTGTTTCTTCCATTCAATTTCCTGCCTATAACCATTTACGACTTCCTCTCGAACCTGTGATACAGGTAGCCAAGTTCCCACTGAAAACAATACTCAGAAAATTAGTCAGCAGGTGTAACATATCTGTACTCTGCATCATTGTATTTAGAAAAAGAAAACCTTAGCATATTTGGAATTGTTTTTTCAGATGTTTTATCTCTTAAGGATTTTTACTCACTTGGTGTAGGTACTAATGTTATTTTTGGGTACACGTATATGAGCTTGAAGGTGACATCTCCCTCTGGAAGGAATTTGTCTAGTGCCCACTTCAGAATATACTTGCTTTTCCGGCTTCCAGTCAGCGCGACTCCAACAAGAAGTTGTTCTTGATCAGCAGCTTTCCTTTCTGCCATTTCTTGACAATAAGCAGCAGATGACTCTCTGCAATAGCATGGTATATCAACAAAGTTATTTGTTTTATCTACATTGAAAATCAAATGCATGCTGTGATTTTGTTATCACTTTTCATGTTTTGGTTTGTAGCTTTTGAATTTTGATTTCCTCCTTTCATGTGGGAAGAAATCCATTTCCATACCATGTAAATCGTGGAACATATGACTAGTGTATGTATCTATCAATTTTCCCTTCTTTTGTATTAAAAGTTAAAACAACCCCAACAACTATGGTGCAATTTTTAGTCGAATTATGGGCATGGTAGTGGTTGTTTGTGTTGCGGTCTCAGGCATAGCCCTTGGCTGCTATGCCAAATCGGCCATCCTAGGGGTCTAACCCATGGCATGGCACGGCCAATGCCATGTCATATGACTCATATCAGCCCAGTATTACATGATGCATTTTATTTGCTATAAATAGTCTGACCATATGCCGCGCCATGGGCCACCCGTGCTAGATTGCAGCCTAGGCAACCTTGTTCCAATACAGCCCACGGCATCTTTATAAAAAAACCAACAAGTTGGGAAGAAACAAAAATCCATGAATTGGATGATATAAAGCAAGTCAAAGTTTCATATACAAAGTTGTGTCAAAAAAAAAAAAAGTTTCATATACAAAGTACATTATAATGCAGGCAACAGAAATGTTAGTCAAAATCAAGAAAACTTACCAATTTCTGGAGTACAACTATGCTTGATATCTGCAAATCAAACAATGTATATCTATTTCTCTGTAGTCTGAAATCTGAATACTAATTAAGGAGAAAAATAGATTATCTCTGCTAAAACAAAAGAAAAACTCATGTCTCATGCCATTGAATTAGAACAAAAGGGACCCACTTTTGCACGTCTCTGTGTTTTGTTGGTGACATTACAAATGCTGGAGCATTCAAGGAAGTAGTGTTTGATTAACGACTCTTTCATTAATGTGAAATTTTATTATTGCGTATTTTGACTGGCCTTGCCGTCTCTTCTATGTGTACGCTAGGGGTCATTAGAGGTGCTACGTAATATGTTGACGGAATTTGATCTTGGGTTTTCAATGCAATAGTCATTACTCGATACCATCTCCCAATAGTTGAATACCGTTTAAAATTAATTAATTTAAATTGAATGTCTAGAAGAAGTTATCACCTTTTCTGATACTAAATTTTTTGCATAAATTAAGTGATTAACAAGATATTACGTTTTCCTTCCCTTTGAAATTTATACATTTTAATTGAATTACTAGAAAAGTTGTCTGATTTTTTCATGTACTTAAATTTGTGGTTAGGTTTGTTGTTAATTTTTTTATGGTACAAATATGCTATTACAAATTTTGAAGTACGAAGTATTATCAATAATAAGTTAGTTGCTTCACTAATCTTGTATTATTTTTTTTATTTTTTGGAAACTGCTTAGACTTGAGCCTCCTAAAGAACTAGGGGAGGTGACCTTAAAATTAGGGACAACGATCAAGTGCATATTCGATGTAGTTGCATGCACGTTCGTCATATTATTAAAACCTCAAAGAAGTGGACAGGATGTTTGAGGTTGTCAAAGTGTCAAACTTGAGGGAGCAGGACCTTGCGTCTTACTTCACTCTCTTGGACAATCTTTTTTTTTTTTTTTTTTTTTTTTTTTTTTTTAATTCAATCGTGGGACGAGATTACGAGCCTATGTATTTGCGACGTATAAACTTTTATTCACAGGTAAAAATAAAGCACATCTATCGACGGTCACAAACGATCAGTAAAAAAACCATTAAGGATCTCAACGTCGCCATTTGAAAATCCTACCACTAAACCGAAACACGCCAAGCTATGCTTGATCTTCTTGGGAGGTGATGAATTTTCTTCATCATATCTTAAAAATACAATTAAATTAGGTTATTTAACTACTTGTACATGTCACCTAAATTGTAGTCTAATTTCCAAATTACAGCATACCATAACTATTTATCTTTAATGTCTTTACTTTTTTTAACACATAAAAGACGCAATATATTACTTAATCAGAGAGATTACACCACAATTGTTCCACAAATTACAAAAAGCAACAACAACAGGCCTCAACCCGTTAACAAAATCTGAGGCCTTTACATGAACTAAAGATAATAAGCAGTTATAAAACAGAAAATTAGTGCTTAAATCTTCAAGGTGATCAGTGCCCTTCCGCAAAGCATGAAACATAGTACAATAATTAAGTGCGTCCCAACTAACAGTAAAGCATAAGTGATTTAGTTTGGCAGGATAGTTAAACTTCCTCCTGCTCTTCCTGCATCTGCATCTCAGCATAAGCAATAGCCTGCAGCTCCACATTATAAATGGCCCTTATACCTTCTGGGCATGCCATATGAAGTCTGTGCCCCACACTCATCACTAAGCCCATTGCAGCTAGCTCATGAGCTACTGCATTGTGGTTTCTCTGCACATGAATAATCTCAAACACATCAAAGTATTCAATGGTCTTCTCAATATCCTTCACAATTGCAGCAAGTTCATGGTGAAGGTTGTTTCCTGCTGAGCGAAGCATCACTCTAATTGAAAGGGCATCAACCTCAAGCTCCACCTCTTTCATTTCCAATCTTTTGACCATCTCCAAACCTTCACGAACAGCAAGAAGCTCTGCTGCAAATGCTGTAACCGCGTTGTATTTGCTAGAGAAACCCATGATCCAAGTTCCATCATCCTTCCTAACTACTCCCCCACCAGCAGCAACATTAATTCTCACCCATGCTCCATCCGTATTGAGCTTGACCCATCCTTGAGGGGGAGGATTCCATGGTTTCCTCAAGTTGGAACTACTAGTAGCAGAAGAAGCTATTGCCTTACCCTGCAAAATATGGTTAGTGCATTGGTAATCAATGATAAACCTGCTGAATACTACTCTCGAATTGTACATTTTAAGATAAAAAATAGTAGTATTTCTTTGCTTCCACAAATGCCACAATGCAATGGTAAATGTCATCTTCCAGTGACTATCAAACCCAAGATTATAATTAAGCCAATCATACCAGTCCAAGTCATAGAAAGATTGGAAATTAAAAGCAGCAGGAAGATGAATTTTAGCAAAAATGTCTTACTAACCTGCTATCTTCTCCTTATGTTATTTGCATCTTTTTAATTTGGGTTTATTAGGCTTTTGATGGTCTTCTACAGTTCTACATCCAAAAGTCTTAAATTTTACTTCCTCTGTTCTTTTTTACTTGACCTGTTTCTTTTATCACACTTGCCAATGCAAAACTTTAACGAACAATAACTTTAATTCTCCATAAGTAAAAATTATAAAATTTACATATTATGATAGTACTTATTGAGACGAATACAAAAAGATTTTACATGAATATGTTTTTCCTTATATATTATTCACAAAAGACGGTCAAAGGAGGAGTGATGAATAGTATAAAAGTCAAAGCGGGTCAAGTAAAAAAGAACGGAGGAAGTAAATCTTTCACCAAGTAAAGCCCCATATATGTTCGGACCATGCATTTTAATCTTTCAGCCCATCTAAAGCCCGTGATTGCCATAAGCTCCCTATTTTGGGCGGGCTTGGAAAGGATTCTAACCAGTTTGTCTAAGTCATATGAAAATGGATACGGTCCATATGGATGCAATTATAATACGTAGTACATCTTCCGTTTCTTTTATTTGCAACACACGCTATTATAGCATACACTTTAAGGAAGAGATTTAATAATGTCAACGGACAAAAAATAATATTACGAAGTACGGAGGTAATAATTTGTACATAATCCTTTCCTATTCTAGGTGTATGATTATATTGATAAAATCGTTCGTTTACATACTCTACAACTTACGCGAATGTCTCCATGTGTATGTTGTGTAGATCAGATGGTGTTTTGCATCGGGCTTAATTAGCTTCTTTACATTAGTGTCCTGTCATAGATTTGTTTAATCGTTCTTATTCTTGTGTATGGACTTGCAAACCAGTCAAGCTCAAGGGCCTAAAGGATCCTAAATTGAGTAAATATATAAGTGTTTCATTTTTAAAAAAAAATCACTTGACAAGTAACAGTACTTTGGCATAAGACAACTATAATATCTAAAATTACGCCGGATTAGCACAAAGGGTGATTCGGGTGGAACACCCAAAAAAATTAAAATTTTCTAGAATTAGGAGTACCAAATAGCCAAGTTCATAAAAACGTGGCAAAAATATGGAGAGTTCGTTAGGATATAGAAAAGTAGTTAGATTATTGTTTTGTAAATTTAGAATTTTGTCTTTTTTCCAATATAAAAATATAAAATTATTGGAAACGTCAATCCACGCACTATGGAACATTATGGTTCAAAACTAGCATCAAAGCCGAGTATCGCCCAATTAGAGGGAAGTTACGTCGGCAGTCAACATATAATAATGGTAACTCTACATATAATCTTGGTAATGTTAGGCACAATTATGCTATTTTTTTTTTAGTAAAAAGGCTAACCCAATCGTGGTCATCCATTTATATAAGCGCATGCTGCATATGGATGAGTTAGTTGTTTTTGTCTTACCTTCGTATGATGATTTGTTAAATCAATTAACCAATCTCCCAATTTTATCATTATTATATTCGATAAATTACAGATATTGTGTTCGATCTTTGTTACGACTCAGATCAAATAGTCAAGTTTTAGCGTCCTTTTGGATTGAATTAATCTGAATTGAGTTAAATGGACTGAATTAAGTTGATTCTAAGAATTTAATTAATCTCAATCCTTGAAAATTAAGTCCAAAAGAGTGAACCTAAATTACATAATTTAGATGTTTCTCCTCTTGACTTTGTATTCCGTAACTGTAACTATTCATCGAGTAAAGTAAGTGTTAGTGTTTTAAAGACAAAACTATTAAAATTTGTTTTCATACATCTTTTTATCTTGCTAAATAGTGCATCATGATCTATTTGCTTACACATTCTCATCATTTAGAAAATGTTAATAGAGAAAAAGTAGGCACAAATGTCTCTCTCTTTTGAAGACAAAAGCTCTTGACCTCACACGTAGCACAAACATGAATTATAATGTAGGGGATGAAACAAAATGTGGGTTGACAATTTCCTATCACAAAAGGGAAAAACCTAACTCACCCCCAATCTATAATTGGCTACCTACCATATTTTGTGGATGTATTTGCCAAACAATGGTTGGTTAAACAGTCTTAAACTAAAATTTTCAACTTTCTATATTTCCACTTTTAGAGAGGTGTACTTTTCCTTTTAGTCAAAATCTTTTTTGTTTTTAAATAAAAAAGGCATAAATATTTGATTAGTCATAATAATGTTGTTTTACTTTGTATTTACAAGGTGACACGTAAATGTTTGTCTTGATTGAAAACTTCCAAGTATAAGAAACACATTAACAAATGAAACACTAAAGTAGGATGGGATAAATATCTCTCATCAATAAAATGAGATTGAAACATATTGAGTACACGAGTACATCTATATATTGACTATTAAGCTAAACACAAACTTTTAAATAAAACGGATACTGAACATCCGTTATAAAGTGACAATAAAAGGCGCAAAAGTTACACTAAAACGCACAAAAGTTACTCTGACATATATAAGAGTTATTTATGCTTCATTGATAAATTTGACAAAAGTGATACTAAATTTGACAAAAGTGACACTAAATTAGACAAAAGTGACACTAAATTAGACAAAAGTGAACTCGATGTTATTGAAGTTACAGTGATGAAGAATCATTGTTTGATCATAGTTTGATAGAGAGAAAAATGTAGAGGAGAGAAAGAGAGAATTATCATTGATTGATCAAGTAAGTGATCAGAAGAGAGGATTCAGCTATATATAGTCTAGGCAGTTATAACAACCTGCACTAACTAATTATTACATCAGCTAGAATTTTGTTATGATAGAATATCTCTAACAAACTGTTGTCTAGTCATCATCTGACGTGGCATAAGCCATATCTTCACCAACATCCCCCCTCAAGCTAGGAACTGTATCAGAATACATTCCTAGCTTGGACATAAGCTTGTTGTGCTGGAAAGAGCTCAAGGCCTTAGTCATAATATCAGCTAGCTGTTCTGTTGTAGGAGTATAAGTCAACACAATCAAGCCTTCTAACACCTTTTCTCTGGTGAAATGACAGTCAAGCTCTATGTGCTTAGTGCGTTCATGGAAGACAGGATTCTTCCCAATGTGGATAGCACTCTGATTGTCACAGTGCAGAGCTACAGGCTTCAGATGCAGGACACTCATCTCTGTAAGCAGTCTTACTAACCAAGTAGTTTCAGAAGATGCTGCTGCCATTGCTCTATATTCAGCCTCACTTGAACTCTTTGAAATAGTGGGCTGTTTCTTTGACTTCCAAGAAACTGGAGATTTCCCCAACAATAGAACATAACCTGTTACAGATCTCCTTGTGTTGGGACAAGCAGCCCAATCTGAGTCAGAATATGCTGTCAAGCTGAGTTGATCAGTAGCATATAGAATAATACCCTGACCCAAAGTGTGAGCAATGTATCTCAATACATGTTGTAGAGCTTTCACATGTTGTAGTCTTGGCTGCTGCATAAACTGACTTAAAGTCTGAACTGAAAAAGCCAAATCAGGTCTTGTATGTGAAAGAAAATTTAACTTCCCAACAATCTTTCTGTAATGTTCAGGATCTGAGTACAGCTCTCCCTCTTCTGCAAGTAACTTCAGATTTGCTGGTAAAGGAGTCTTTGCAGACTTTGAAATATCCATACTGCATCCTAACAACAGCTCCTTTGTAAACTTCTTTTGTGTCATCACTATTCCAGCTTGTAAATGGCTTATTTCAATACCCAAAAAATAATTCAAAAATCCCAGATCCTTTATACTGAACACATCATGCAAATGTTCCTTGAACCATTTTATTTCAGCCTCATCAGAACCAGTTACTATTATATCATCCACATACACTACAGCAATAGTGATCATACCATTAAGCCTTTTAATGAACAATGAATAATCATTCTTTGATTGTTCATAACTCATCTTCAGTAACTCTGAAGTCAGCCTGGAAAACCACTGTCTTGAAGCTTGCTTCAAGCCATACAGTGATTTATTGAGTTTGCAAACCTTATTCTCAGCATTTGCAACACCTTGAGGAACTCTCATATACACTTCTTCAGTGAGATCCCCATGCAAAAATGCATTGTTAATGTCCAGCTGATACAAATTCCACTTCCTGCTAGCAGCTACAGCAAGTAGACACCTCACAGTTGCCATTTTTACAACAGGTGAGAAAGTTTCTAGATAATCCACCCCATATTTCTGATTATATCCTTGAGCAACCAACCTTGCTTTCAATCTCTCTATACTCCCATCAGCTTTTAACTTCACTTTATACACCCATTTGCAACCAATGGGCTTCTTACCCTTGGGTAAAGGCACTAGATCCCAAGTTCCATTTGCATCCAGCTCCTTTTTCATAGCTTCAACCCAACCTGCATCCTAAGAAGCTTCTAAATAGCTTGCTGGTTCTGATATTACAACAGTCTTGTTGATAAGAACTTTCATAGGAGAGAGCAGCACATCAAATTCAACAATATTACACCAGTGAGTGCTTATTGTGTCTGTTACACAAACATATTTATCCAGGTAACTAGGTCTTTTTCTGGGTCTACTTGACTGTCTCAATTCTGCAGATTGAGATGTGTTTGGAACAACAACTTCTTGTTGGATTTGAGGTAAGGAAATAGAGGAAGTTTTAGATGTAGGTATAGATGGAGTAAGTGGTTGAATATCATTTTCATGAAATGGTTCAGGTTGTACAGTTTCAGAATCAAACTGGAAAGGTTCAGGAATTGTATATGCTGTGTCTAGGTCAAAAGGAGTATGAACTGGTAAGAAAATTGGATATTTTGTGGGTTTATCTTGTTTTTCAAAATGGTAGGGTAAATGTTTCTCATAGAAAGTGATATCCCTAGAAATAAGCACTCTTTTGGATTCAAGATCAAAGACTTTATAAGCTTTTTGATCTGGTGGATAACCTAATAGAACACATGGTGAAGACCTTGAATCAAACTTTGTTCTACCCATTTTCAAAGTAGATACATAACACAAGCAACCAAAAACCTTTAAATGCCCTAAATCTGGCTTCTTTCCATTCAGCAACTCATATGGAGAAACAAACTGTACAGAACTCAGAGGCATTCTATTTATCACATGTGTAGCAGTCAACAAACACTCTCCCCAAAACCTTTCTGGAACTCTTGACTGAAAAAACAGTGCTCTTGCAGTCTCTAACAAGTGTCTATGCTTTCTTTCCACAACTCCATTTTGTTGTGGTGTATCTGCACAAGATTTCTGATGTCTAATACCATGCTTCCTGTAAACTTGTAGAATGTCTCCCTCACACAACTCTTTTGCATTATCAGTTCTCACAGACAAAACATTGCTATTGTATTGAGTTTTAACAAAAGCAAGTAAATCTGTAAAAAATTTCACAGCATCACTTTTATTCTTCATGAGAAAAATCCAAGTATTCCTTGAACAATCATCTACAATAGTGAGGAAATAACTAAACCCATCATGAGTTTTAGTTTTATATGGCCCCCATGTATCTATATGAAGCAACTCAAAACACTTATTAGACCTTGTAATACTATCAGGAAAAGGTTTTCTGGTATGTCTAGCCTTATGACATACTTGACAAACTATATCCTTCCCTATTTTATTATCAAAATCAGATAAAACTAAATGCAACTTATTGAAGGGCATATGTCCCATCCTAAGATGCCAAAGTTTAACCTCTTCAAGCTTTCCATATACTGCTGCTTCAGCAACTGCTACATCCTGAGATGATTCTTGAACTTGATTTGCTACACTCTTATCATCAACAGCATACAATCCAGAAACCAATTTACCAAGAACCACTGACTGACTCAAAGTTGACCCCTGAATTAAGCACTTATCATGAGTAAAAACAATCTCACAGTCCAAATCTCTACACAATCTATGAGTAGAAATCAGATTAAACTTCAGTCCTGGAACATGCAACACATTCTGCAATACTATACCATTGTCAAAAACAACTGTCCCTATATGTTCAACCAGCACATGTTTACCATCAGCTACAGTAATAGTGTTAGGACTCTTATCAAACACCTTATAATTGTCAAACAAATCTAAACTTGAACAAATATGATCTGTTGCACCAGAATCAACAATCCATTTCTCATTTGAACAAGTTAAAAGGCAAGTACCTGCAACATGAGCTTGGAATTTTGCAGAATGATCTGATTCTTGAGATTGCAAAGCCTTGAGAATATTATTGAACTGATCAGAAGAAATATGGGTAACATGTTCTTCAGATTCACCATCTTCATCCATATGTGCCACAGCTGCTACTTTCTTCCCCTTTCCCTTTGCAAAATTGGGTGGGTAACCATTCAACTTGAAGCACTTGTCTATAGTATGACCAGGAAATCTGCAATGATCACAGAAGGGTCGTTTTCCTGCTACCACAATCTTATTACCATTTGACTGAAAAGTCATTCTAGAACCTTGAGAATAGTTCCTGTAATTCTTCTTATAATCTGCAGCAAAAACCATAGATCTATTATTTGGCTCTTCATCAACCAAACTAGCCTGTCTTTGCTTTTCTTCTTGAACCAGTAACTTGTAAGCCATAGAAATCGTTGGCAAGGGCTGCATCATCAAGATGTTTGTTCTTACAGCTGTGAACTTATTGTCAAGCTTCATCAACAGTTGCACAAGTCTTTCTTCTTGCTGTTGTTTTAGAAAAATCTGAGTACAAGTACAACCAGAACTTGTACAAGAAGGCAGAGGATTCATTTGATTAATCTGATCCCATATTGCCTTGATCTGAGTAAAAAACTCTGTAATAGAAGTATCTGAACCTTGTTTCAGATCTGTTAAAGACTGTTGTAATGAATACAACTGAGGTCCAGAAGTTTGAGAAAATCTTTCTTCAAGATCTTTCCAAATTTCTTGAGAAGTAGTCAAAAATAGAACACTCCTAGCAATAGAATTCTCAAGAGACCTTAAAATATACGAAATGATGATAGCATCACAACGTTTCCAAGCAGCACAGTTAGAATCAGATTCAGAAGGTTTTGGAAAAGTACCATCCACAAACCCTAGCTTATTCTTAGTAGCTAAGGCTATCATCATACTTCTTTTCCATTCTTCATATCCTTCACCAGAAAACTTCTCAGAAACAATAGGTAATGCAGTATTTTCAGAAGGATTGATGTAATAAGGTGAAGTAGGATCAGATGTTACTGGAATTGATGAATGTGCTGCCATTTTCAATCAAAATTGAACTGAAAATTGAAATGCAGACAAAATCGAATGATCGAGACAATGATATTATCAAAGAATTTGTTCAAACTCTCAAGATTTTGATTAAATCCGCAGAAATTTGAATCAAGAATAGCGATGAAAATCGATGAATTATCGATGAAAATACGCTGATTATCACAAATTTAGGAATAATGCGGAAGAATTCAAGCCAAAAACTTACTGAAATCACTGTAAAAGATCGCAGAATCTTCACAAATCTTCAATAAATTCTTGCTCTGATACCATATTGAAGTTACAGTGATGAAGAATCATTGTTTGATCATAGTTTGATAGAGAGAAAAATGTAGAGGAGAGAAAGAGAGAATTATCATTGATTGATCAAGTAAGTGATCAGAAGAGAGGATTCAGCTATATATAGTCTAGGCAGTTATAACAACCTGCACTAACTAATTATTACATCAGCTTGAATTTTGTTATGATAGAATATCTCTAACAAAATGTTGTCTAGTCATCATCTGACGTGGCATAAGCCATATCTTCACCAACAGATGTACAGTAAATTACTGAAAACCGGGTGTATACAAAAGTGATTGTAAGCTAAAATTGAATTAAACGATACATTATCAACATATGAATTCACTTATTAGCGTAAATAAACATTCTAACTCTTTCAACTATGTTACGGGTATTCTGTAGTTATTATTCGTGAGAGATAATTCTTGTTTAAGGACATGAATTTGCTTAAGAAAGCTAAGATTTTTTAAATGCTACTTCGTATTTGATAATTTAAAACCTATGGAAGTACAAATTCTCTAGCTAGAAGATTTACTTTTTACTATAAATCAATCTTTAGTGCTTTTTAATACTTGATAAAAAAAATATACTTGTATATAACTCCTAAAGATACTTATAGAATTATAGGACATATGAAGTAAAGATATTTTGAAAAGATTAGAGCAAGATATTTTTATTGCTTGTTGTTTATCAGAAAAACTTTCTTCCAATAGTAACGTGGACGTAACTAAAAAAAGCATGGTTTTGTTAATGTGATATACAATACTATTATTCGTATCATATGATGAGCTTACTAGATAAAATAGAAAGTGGCAATAATAGAAACGTTAAAGGTGAACTAACGAGAGACGGACACGCATTACTTAAACAAGTCCCCACCATAATTTGTGTTTGTATTATTAGTGTTTAATAAGAGCTTATCTATTACTAATCCACATCAATGTGCTCATGTATGATTTACAATGGATCCTACTGGTGTATTTTAGTACTCCGCATAAAATTATTGTAACCAATGTTACTCTGAATCCCATAATATATCTAGACGTTCGCACATCTTATATTTTTTCAAGATAAGAATAAAAGAATTTTAAAGAACGTCTTAAAAGAGAAACTACACATCTAATATGGAGTAATAATAATTTAAGTTTATTTTTTTTGATAAAATATTAGCCTTTATAACATGTTTAACCAACACAAACTTTTAAATAAATCGGATGTACAATAAATATTGTACATCCGTTATAAAGTTACCCCTAAAATAAGCAAAAGTTACCCTAATATGGATAAATGTTACCCTAACATAAATAAATGTTACAAAGTATTTATACTTTATTGATAAAAGTTACCCAAAAAATTGTAAAAGTGACCCTAAATTTGATAAAAAGTGACCCCCGATGTACAGTAAATTACTGTACACCGGATGTATACAAAAGTTATTGTTTAACCAATCAAGATAATCATAGAACTTACATCAAAAGAAAGATAGCACAATCAAATTAGTGACCAATAAGGGTTTTTTCTTTTTTCAATTCCTTAATTAAATGTTTTACCAAATCTTGTTTTTATTAAATTACCTAACGAATATGGAAAAAAAGAACAAACATTCTAAAAACCTACTAAACAAACCATCTAGTAGTAGAGGGAATGGGAAAAAATAAAAATTTGAAGAAAATTGAGAAGTGGAGCAGATAGTGGACTAATGTTCCCTCAACAAATAATGATTACTCTTATCAACTATAGGTTTCATAAGATCCCTTTCAAAATACCAAACTTTTCATATCACATAAGCTAAGCTTTATTACAAAAGCAGCAACCAACTTAAAATGTGAAAAGACAACAAAGGATTTAGTACTATTACTGGTCAGGACTTGAATAGTTGAATTTACAAAAATGGTTTAACTTCATGTATTATAGCCTTCAATTGAGCATTCGTGAACCTAACATGGTAAGGTCATACTTCTCATGCTTTCCAAAGGGCCAATTTAGTGTACGAACCATCCAATTCATTCATTAGCCCATGATTTGCATCCCTCGTAATCATGTCTCAAATCGCCTTATATGCATGATCTGCCTTGCTCATGCATTTCTAGACTCGGGCTCATACCTTGCCTCCCAGATCATGTATTGAGACATTAAGCATGGCGTATGTTCACAATGAAAGTTAATCACAACTTCACAAGAAAAGCTTCTTAAGCTCCTTGTTTATTATAATATAATCCATAAAATGAACAAATATTTACTATCACTAAAATCAACATTTTTTCCCCATTGCAGGGTCAATTTTACATTCAATCAGTGACTGTTCATGTCCAAATTTCTTCTCCCATTTGCAGGATACAGCATGATACACAGCGAAAAATTCTACATCTATACACAGAATGCAGCCATCCTAGATTAACATTTACTTCCTCACTCGTAAAGAAATCTCTCTTTTTTTTTTCTTCTTCTTTTTTTTTAGATTCCAGCTAAAACTCTAATGATAACAAAACAGGCTTGATCTAGATCATATTGATCAATCATGAGCCCTTGGATGACTTGATCCTACGATTTATTTCTTTCTCCAACTCCTCGAGGCCTCCCACCTCTTCAAGCTCCTACACACATAACACAAAAGGTAAGAAATTGCACCATATAACCATAAACTCTTTAGTCATTGTTATAATAGTAAATCAGTTCTCACATTGATTGTATATTTTCAATTAGCCATGTCTCCATGAGCCAATTACACCAGAACAGAGGGAGTACAGACATAGATGTATATTTATAAACAATATAAAGGATATACGAAGTACTTTTTTTTCTTTTTTAACAAAAATATTTCAACATAAAACAAAACAAGTTTGGAAACAATAGGTCCTACCTTAGGTCCCAAGAACAGCCCATATGGAACTCCATTGAATTTATCTGAGTGGTGTAGCTGACATACCAGACATCAAAATCAAAGAAGATACCGACCGTTAGATTCAGTTACAATATAAAAACCATAATAATGTAGCTATAGTAAAAAATTAACATAATACACCTTACACATGTTACTCGTTCTATAATTAGCAAGTAATTGCATAAGCTATATAAACATAGTAAGGACTTTTTGAGATGCATTGAATATTTGAATCCTTAAAGATAAAATATGAAATAACATGAGGATCACGCCACTAATCTTGTCCCCCATACGTTCATGATAAGGAAGGTGGGTTTCTTTTTTTTTTTTTTTCCTTTTTAATAAAGAAATCAACTGTAAATCCGTTCCTCGTAATGACTATCTACTCAAATTGAGAGTACTAAATTGTTTCTTTAGTTGTACAATATATAAAAAGTAAACTAGCATTTTTCTAACTGTAAAGGTCTTCTTAGATCCAACACAACGCATTCTAACTAAATCAACTGTCTTGGTATAGTGTATTGAAATTACTAAAACACCTATATTTTGGATAAAGTATATTAAAATGTGTATAGTGCAACAAAAATTGAGATTATTTAGAGCAATCATGCAATGAAATATATTAGTAGTAAAAAGTGTATGATTGTTGATTTAACCTTAATTTGTTGATGCTTGCAATTAGTAAAAAGTGTAATTTAAAGCAAAGTTCCAATAATCCTGTCAAACTAAAGCCGGCTAAAGTTGTAATAACAAGGTCCTTTATATCCTTTCTCCTTATCTGAAAGAAAAGGTGAAATCCAAGTTGAGCTAACCTTATGGGCAGAGGCTACCCTTCTGAAATAAGGAACATCGGCAATAGGACCAACTGGGAATCGCTTGTGAACAAGGCCATCATGCACAAACATGTAGGCTATCCCAAAAACTGTAATTCCAAGTCCCTGTAAAGTATTATATGAATATTATCATTCTGTATATGATTTTATTATCGTACCTTAACAAATAATATAAAAATTGATAAATCATCATGGGTGACTAAAATGATCCACTTCGTGAATCATTTGATTAGAAAAGCAGACTTCCACCATAGTCTTGTCCACTAAATAACCAATGTACAACAGTCACATATCCAATTTGGGAACAGTTCTTTTCCGATACATAAAATATTGATGCATTAAGAGTTACTCATAAATAATTGGATCATTATTATGCCAGTAATCTCCAGATTAGGTCACTGATAGTTATAACATCATATTTGCACCCAGATTCATCACGCAATACAATCTAGCAGGACAATTAAGGAAACTTACAGCTCCAAAACAGAGACCGGGTACAAGACCTTTGTGGAAGAAACCATAAGAAAGAAGGCCAATAGCTGGGACTGCATTAATAATGGCAAACACATCATTTAGCTCAAAAGGTCCTTCTCTCGGCTTGTGATGTGACTGCAACCACAAAACACAGTATAACACATACGGTCAATTTCTATGGCAGATGAGTGCAACCACAAATCACAATACATACTACAACACATCGGTCATTTTTTATGGAAAATGTGACTGCAACCACGTAATAAGAAAGATGGACATAGCACACATGGAGTATGCCCATGGTCAGTAAAATAATTGAGCATCTTTAAAAACATAAAATTCATGTTTCTACATATATGACGAGGCCTACAAATCAGTATATATTTAAAAATTCATAATACACTCCTTAATTAACCTCCATTCCGAAAGGAAAACAAATTACTGTTTGAAACAAAAGTTATTTATCCAGCCCCATGATTACCTTGACTAACTTACTATATGCTTCTTACATAGAATTAGAATCCAATTTCATTAAAAAAAATAAATAGAAGAGCTTAGGACTTAAAAGAAGCCAAAGCGTCATACAACACATGGCTGTATGACACCTACAAAAGTACCAAGAACATATCTAAGAAACAAAGATTGAAGCACCAAGAAGACTGTTGACCAAGTCCCTTAAGTTAAGTTCCAAAAAACAAAAAGAAACAAAAAAGGTTTTGTTGTGTTCTAATAATGGTTAATAAGGGCTAACAAAGTTCAATTTACAATTAAAATAAGTTTTATAACGTTAAATAAGTTCTAGGGGAAGTTTAGTGAAACTCAAGTAAATAAAACACACCCTAAGTTTTCAACAAAATTAATTAAATTTAACACACACATTTCAACCCAGTAAAGATAATTGAGAAGTTCAAAAATAAAATCAATAATTTTTCAAACATAAATGAGAATAAGAAATCAACCTCATGCATGTGCCACAAAGAAGCATGCCATAGAGCTCTATGTGCCCATCTTGCCCAGAACTCCATTCCCACCTGGAAAAAGGGCAAATAAAAATATTAAATTCAACCCCAAAGAAATCAGCATTCTAGCAAAATTAATTCAACACCACTCATCATTAAGTACATTAACAATTATTCAATCTATCACTTCAATTGTTTTTCGACGAAAGAAATTTGTTTAAAGGGATGAACATCGTAAATTAGATCATGAACACAAGCGCATGATGACTAAAGACCATTTCCTTTGTTTGTTTACAGGGAAATTGTTGTACAGTAATCAGCCTTAACAAACACCATTAAGGTACATTTGGAATAATCCGTTAACATCAAATGAGACACGTGATTTTGTCATGTATTCCCTTTTCCCAATCGGAAATAAACAATTATTCTTTTTACAACACTTTATCATATGCTAGGCCGGTGGGAAATGAACAATTTTAATACTTCAAGTTGATTATTCCGTATTAAACAAACATTTCCACCAATAATCTAACATTAATTCATTTTATAATAACTGTTTTAATAATTGATTATAAAATAACTAATTGTGTCACAATTATAGTATAGTAATGGAAACAAAACTTACAGCAGCACCAACTGAGAGTGCAAACGTACCCAGCATCTCTGTAACCGGCACTTCTCCACCCTAATTAAAAAAAAAAAAATTATAACAAATTCCAACGAAATTCCAGCATTATTTGCTTAAAAAAATAACTCGACTCGATCGAAACCGAGCCGAGTCAAGGGTTACGTATAAGAAGCTATAAGTTACCTCCATTTGCCAGTAAAAGCGGTAATAAACAGCCATGACAGCCATAGAAGTGATACCCAAGCTAGACATAACAGCAGCAATCAAATAAGTGAACCGTTCAGATTTCTTCCTCGCTAATTTCTCCGATAATCGTGCGGCCAAGATTTGACTGTCATCATTCTCGGCACTTACCCGCGTAACATTAACAATATCATCATCATTACCGCTCGTACTAGTACTCTCCGTTTCGAAACCCCTCAATCCACGCTGTTCTTCCAAAACGAAGCAGATAGTGAGCCTTTTCTCTCTCCTATTTGACCGGTAAACCGGGAATCTCCGGTTAACCGGACGGTAGAGGAAGGAGATTGGGCCGAGGAAGGAAGTGGGCTTGGGCCCAGGCCCAGGTCCAGGCCCGTAAAGGGCCTGGGAACTCCCGACGGTGGAGAGCCCAATGGCCATTGAAAGTGGGCCGAAAAAGTGGTGAAGTTGGAGAAGGTTGAAGAAAGTGAGAGAAAGAGGAAGTGGGAGAATGAATGAATGGCGTAATTAAATGAAGAAAGAAGAGGAGAGAGAAAATGAGGAATTCAGAAAATGTTAAGTGCATGAACACCACATGTTTTAAGGTGTTTAAATTTATAAACTCGGGTTTTGTAAAATACAGCGCCTTTTATAGTCAGGTACTTGTCATCTTCACCGCCCTTCTCTACCCTCCATTTTATAACGGTTTAACAATCGAATTACTTTTTTGGAATATTTTATTTTTTACTTTGGTAACTCCGTAAATTTTACAGCCGAAGTCAAGATGACTAGATGTCTAGATGAGTGATTGTTTAGTTGATGTATTACGAGGGAAATTGATTTTGACTGAGAAGAGCATAGAAAATTGTGCTCTTATATAAAGGTTTGCCAAAATCAATTAAGGGTGTGTTAAAATCGTTTCCCTATTTTGAGTATTAGGAAAGAAAATCATTTCATATCCGACCAAACAAATAAGTGATATACTAAATTTAGAACATACTGTACTCCATGATGAGGGTAATTTGGTGATTAAAAATTCTACTCGTACTTCAGCTTGGAAAAAGTCAATAAATAGGAGTAAATAACTTGATTTTTCAGAATTGTATCCTTTTAGCTCAAAGCTAGCCCCGACATGGTCTAAAAATTCATACCATGTCCAACTCTAATATATCGAATCAAATGGCTAAAATTAAATGTTGGTCGAATTTAGCTTGTGTTGGCCATTTGTGTCATCTTTAGGTTAGGGTTAGGCTCATCACATTGCTTCTCCCCAATGAACCAAATCTTTGAATAGCATATTTCGTAAAGGAAATATCAGTAACCTAAAAAGGACAACTTTCTTAATAGTTCAGTCCAAAGATAAGAGGAAACTAGGGCAATTTTGTATACTAAAATGATAATATATAAATGGTTACAATTTAACCAAGATGTTTGATTGATATCACAATCTATCATAGCTAGTATAATTATTGACATATGCCTATATAATCATATGAGAAATGTGATACTACCAACACTTATTTTCTTTACTTAGGGCATGTTCATATTTACTGAACTGAGCTGAACTGAACTGAACTAAACTGAGCTGAAATGAATATCTTATGTGAGAGGGAAATTAAGAGCTGAACTGAACTGATTGGAACTGAACTGAACTGAAATTAAGTAAATGTGAACAGGCCCTTATTTGGGTTGGATATTTCATTCATCTTACTCAATACAGTATTATTTAGAGCTTAGTATCCTAATTTATGTCACACAAAACACCTAAAAATGTAAGAAAATTTGAAATTATTGGATGAAATGTCCTTGCCCAATGGAGTTATGTAACATAATATAATTAAACAAGAGCAAGAACGTACATTTAAATACATTATTAAAACTCCAATCATATGGAAAACCTAATCGAGAAATTACCATTTCATCAAACTAGAACATCCATAAGTCTTAAAGTAAAAATAATAAAATAAAACGAAACCAAATGTAGACCAATAGTCCAAAATGTGTACAAGCCACAAAGCTAAATAAAACCTCAATACTAGGTGGTGCTCTATTTTATGCAAGTTGTATTGGACTAATGGCACTTAAATTCTTGAAAGAACAAACAAAATACAAACCTCCTCCATGAGGTAAAGGAAAATTTATGGCAAATATGGAGTTTGGCGAGAGAAAACAAAGAGCTGACCACAAGTTGGCACATTATAGCATTGTGTAGTAACACAAATGGACAACTAACGAATCACACACTTAAAGACGGTACACTTTTTGCTGGAAAACGTTGTGCTTTTGTGCGTGTTGGCATTTTCTTGGCCCGTCTTTTGTTTCACCCTTAAATGTGGCTTAGGTTTTTAAGCCATCGTCTACATTAATATAAGGAAAATGATGTATTAAGTCATAAAGGCTATATTGAAAGATTTTAAATAGAAATAATCTATACAACATCTTTTATGTGCATTCGGGTGTACATAGAGGTAGGTGCATCAAAGGTTTGTTCTTTACTAATGAATGAAACGCGTATGTGCCTACATATCTGATGTTATCATTGAGCAAATAATGACAAATGAAAGATATATGTAGCTGACCAATAAGTCCTTTTTTTTTTTTAATTTTTTTTACATATATGCAAAGCCGATCAATATGTTTAGTTGGTTAAACTTTGGAGAAAATGTATCAAAGACTTAAAATCTTATCTCAATAATCAACAATTTCAGCACTCTATCTCAAAGAATAGACTAAAAAATTTAAAATCAAGTCTCGACTACATTATTTGTCTTATTGACTTTCTCTACACCAACCAAAAAAAAAAAAAAAGAGAGGATACTCGTATCTAGGAAACGAAAGAGAAGATGAAATTGGAACGTTGGGCAATAATGGGATGTTATTATAGTTGAGATCGAGTTTGCGACATGAGTCAGTTTTAAGTGGAAGGTGAGACCAGAAAATTCAGTTCATATTTTTTGGTTACAAGGATTCGACATTGGGACCTCCACCAATAATAACATGCACCTTAGAATTCTTTCCCACTCTCAAATTCTTTATAGGCCTATACGCGTCGTTTAATAAAACGGTTTCACGTCCCCTACACCTCCACGTGTCCATCCTACACTACACTAAAGTAATGGCGTAATGCATATCCCATTTTCACCACCCACGGCCCACTCCAACCTTTATATTTGCGTGTGCTCACATGAAATTAAATTACTAGTAGTCCAATTTAATTCAGTCGGTTTGGTTAAACTTTGACCTTATTTATATATTACGGAGCTTTTTGTAATAATTAAGGAAAAAAAATCATTATTAAGTGAAGTTTGTCAAATTTATCTTATTAATTTCGTATGCTTTATATAAAATTATGTTTTAAATATTTTATACGGGATATTAAGTAAATTTTATTAAAATATTGGGTATGATGGTGATTAATGGGCAAATGAGAGTCCAATACATTGATCCACCTATTAGGAATTTAGGATCAACATATTAATAATTATTATTGTTAATTGATAAAAAAAAAAATAAAAAAAAATAAAAAAAATTCTTTTTAATCTAATTGGATGTTCCCCAAAGTCGCGCACAAGAGTTTGATGTGTTAGTTTCGATGACAAAAGTTTTATTTTAATAAGGGTAACAAATAGCTATTGGTTTACTAGCAATTGGATTTAAATCAAGATATGGGGTGTGATAAAAGGGATGAATTGATTTTGCAAGAAACATTACCTAATTCTTTCGGATTTTTTTTTTTTTGACCCACTATAATTATGTCAAAATTGTCAAATGCCAACACTACTTTATAACTATAATTGATCGAGAATTAAAGTGTACATTTTGTTGGTGAAACAATTTGGGACAACGATAACAAATTTGTATGTAGTTCCATTAATAAAGGCTCATGTCAAAGTCCTTGATAACGATGTTATATCTTCAAATGTCATACCTAATCTTGTATAGTGAGCAAAATATAGCATGGACTTCATGTCCTTATATGAATAATGGTTCAATTATGGAAATAGACATCACTTACCCTCAAGATTGTTCCTAGATGTGCATGTCGTAAGGTTTGCATGTGAAAGATTGTGGCTCTATGCATTTTGTCAACAATTCTACGCAAGCAAAATTTTCACAATAATTGACACTGTGGATTTCTATATAATCTCAAATTCTCAATTTACTCTACAATTCGTATATCATTAAATCACAATTTGAAAAATTTCATACAGATTAATTATTCATCAATTTGCGCCTTTTCGAAATATCCTTCGATTTACCCTTTTGGATTTAGATCCGGCACTCTACTTATTTTTGGTGTGGGATATTTTTATCACCCTGGCTGTACAAATATCCAATAATGTGGGATAATTTATTTTTTTTAGTTTTTTCGTAATTAATATTTTTCTAGATCTAGACGTGATATAATACAACGTACAAAGCAACCCAAATTTGTAACTAAGTAACTAGCCCTAAGCTTCATACATTCGGGTGCAGTGTTTAATTTGTCCATCATTCACAAGTGACATATTATGATTGCATTCACGAGTGAGTATTGAATTGGTTGCATGACTTGCATCCAAATCTCATACTACGAAGGCATGTTAGTATAATGTTATCTTATGAGATATTTTATACTAGTATAGTAGTATATATATCTTTTTCTCCATGAAAAGAAGTATATGCTATTCCGCAGTGCTTTTACATGGGGATTGGTGAATTAATTACAATATTCATGATACACAACTTATATAGTTATATTAGAATCATTATTTATAAGTGTCATTTGAGTTGATTTCTTAATATATCCTCATTCATGTATATGAAGTATGAATTATGTAGTTATGAGCTAGGATACATGGACACTTCATCCAACTACCGTGTCCGTGTTGGATATCGTGTCAATTACCGACACTCGTGGGACACACGATGATACGTCTCGGACTGTATCTTATTATGATATGGGCTATTCGGCTTCTTTTTTAATAAGAAATTTTAAGTAGAGTAAGATAAATAAACAAGGTAATTGTTAAATAATATGGGTGCCTTCATATATAGCTTATTGTTAATATAATATATTATGATCAAACGAGATGACATAATGAAAATATATGGTCAAATTCTTAATTTTAAATATATATTATGAATCTTAATATCCTGTACCCGTGTCCCTTATTTTGAGATCAGTACCCGTTCTTGTGCACTCTAGGTTATGAGCTTATGACTATCATGATTCATGAATGAATAGAGTGATGGATTCATTTCATGTAGTAAGTCAATATGTTGAAGGATGCTGAAAGATAGACCAGATAATTTGAAACCCGAAATCTTTACTGGGCCTAAAATATATTTTCCTGTGGTCTACGATCTGAACCATAAATATATAAATATGCGGCCCATATTACTGTAATTTGTGAATGGGCTACGTTTCATTTCTCACACACAGGCCCTATATGTGATGTGTTTATAGTGTTTTCTATTTTTAGAGCTTGTTTGGAGTTTGGACACCCTTTTGTGGAGCTTGGCTTGAAGTCTTGAACAATAGACCAACTCTGCCAAGATTTAAAGTCAAATGAAATTACAATTGTTTGTGTTTTCAATACACTGATCAACATTCATGATGGTAGATAATACTTGAAAGATGCAATGGTAGAACAGTGATTAGAGTTTGATCTTGTGGTGAGAGGTTCAACTTTCATACCTTCTTTCCTAAGACACTCGTTGAATCCCATTGTAGCCCACTTATGAGTGTCCCACATTGGAGAAACAGGAGAGATGGTTTCACTTTATAAGGTAGAGGAGTACCTCCTACTATTGCCAATTGGTTTTAGTATGGAAGCTCCAAAGTCTTGTTTGTGGTCCTAACTCTCCTCCTTCTTGTTCGGGTTGCCCATGCCCATTTCATATTGTTTCGAAATTTAATAGCACTTTACTCTCAACACACTTCTAAATAAAAGCTGTCGAAAGACATCTACAACAGGTATTCTACGGCACCAACTATAATCTTAGGTATATCAGTACATGCAATAACATATCTGACATTATTGGTTGTATATTCCTGATTTTCTTGTTTTTTTTCCCCAATCACTCCTCTTGATTTCATTATTTATTTTTACATCTCTCTAAGATAAATTCAATATACAAAGCATGTAGTTTTTATTTTTATTTATTTTTTTTAAATTTTTTTTAAATAAAAAATTATAAATGTAGCAATTTTGAATATTTTTGAAAAATAATTGGTACCACATTTGCTTCTAGACTTTAATCACTTGGGCCCTCCACTGCCTGTATCTAAAATTACTCCATAAATTCACCCTTCTCTTCATCTTTCTTTCTTCACTCTACTCGACTTCACTCCAAACCAAAAAAAAAAAAAAAAAAACACCACAATCCAATTACTTTTTTTGTTGTTTTTAAATAAAGCTGCAATTTTTATTCAGAGACATCAAAATTATGTCACCCAAGTACCCTCTTGTAAGTTCCCTTCCTATTATTTCATTTTATTTGTCAAAAAAATTTACTCCCTAATTTTTTGTTTTGTTTTGTTTTTAATTGTTGAAAAAAAAAAAAACAGGTGAAAGCAGGGTTGCTATACAATGTAGCAATTTGGCTGGTTTTGATGAGCGCAATAAGAGGAAGTGAGGGCAAATTGGTAAAAAGACATCCAACAATATCATACAGAGCAGTAAACTGCAGAAAACACAGTGCATTTATAACTGAATTTGGTGCCAAAGGAGATGGAAAGACTCTGAATACCAAATCATTTAAATCAGCAATTAATCATCTTTCCAAATTTGCCCCCTGATGGTGGGGCCCAGTTGATCATCCCTCCTGGAAGATGGTTAACTGGCAGTTTCTCTCTTATCAGCCATTTTACTCTTTACCTTCACAAAGATGCTGTTCTTCTTGCTTCTCAGGTTTGTCTCTTTTTTTAGCTGTTTATGATGATCACTATCATGTATGTGTCAAATTGTGTGTGTTATTGCGTTACGTTTCAGTTCAGTTCAGTTCATTCTTGTTACCATCATTTATCAGTGCCCAACTTAAGGGTAAGGAGCTGATAGAGTTTTTGTGAATGTAGGAAATGAAATAGAATGAAAACATATAAGAAAAGTGAAGAGTGATGCTTATTGGTATGGTAGTACTCCTTTCGTCCTATTAAGATTGCGCTGTTTGACTATTTTTATCAGAGCTTTTGGGTTAAATAGGGCTATTTAGAAATTGATTCCCTTATACTTGTATCAAATTATGGATTGATTGAAGAGGGTAACATTTGTAAGGTTGGGAAGGGAATGTGAGAATATAGGAATTGAAGTTTGTTACTCATGGTCATTGTTTTGACTTTTTAATTGAGAGATTTAAAATGGGACAAAATTTTAGGAGCGAAAGGAGTACAAATTAATGATTTATAATAGACTCGACATATACCTACAACGGCTAGTAAGTAATAGTGTGATAAAGATTTATTCCTAATATTTGTTGCTCGTATTGTAAATTCAAGCAGTTAGTTGAGGTCTTTTGACCCAAATTAAATCTTAGGTGGAAGTAGTAGACTAGATATACTAAACTCTACTGGTGCTTATCCCGACAGTACTAGGATTTATGAGTGTTCATTTGTTGAAAAAGGGGTCCATTGACCATGCATCTACTCTTTAATTCCTTTCTTAATCAACCTAAAAAGTGAAACAAAGAAAAAGAATTGCCTTAATTTGCTCCATTAACAAAGGGATACAAATTCTAGTAAAGAAAGAAAGGTATCCCCTGCCTCTCTTTCTTTTCTTTTTTGTCCAACAAACAGGATTTGGACATTCATGTTACATCCACATCTACGTGTAGTGTTGCACACATATTAATCGTGTTGTACACATATTAATACATGTGAGTGTGCAACACATAATACGTTGTTCATACACGCATTGATGTAATGTACGCGTCTTTACTATGCTCCAAAGTGCTCCTTATAATAGGAACAACGGGGGATCATACTAATACCTTACATTTAGATCAAATCCATTTTTGGTGCAAAGATAACCATAAGATAAAATTATGGATAATTGAAAAACACTTTTGCATCGTAAGCTGCTGGTATAATGGTACATATTAGATATGGTACACATTGGAATCCTAGACAAAAAGGAATGAAACGAAACAACACTCTTTTTGACTTAAAGTGTAAAACAAGCAGGAAATAAAGGAAAGATGCCACAACTTTGGGAGTTGGGGAAGTTTTGCATCTTAGATCAGCAGTATGGATGACCCTATACTGATGATGGGCAAAAGGGACAAATTACAGAAAACGTTAAGCACTTCAAACACAAGGCTTAAGGATGAATCTAGTTGCCTGATTTCCTGTTCTAGACTTGTGCAATGTCGATAAAATTTGTTATTTTCGATAAAATTTTTGCAGGTTTAGTTATCATGTTCCAAAGCAATCACAAACTACAGATCATATTTAATTCATCAATCGATAGTTGACTAGTTGTCATATTGTTCCAACCTCTTGTACGTACCTTTATACTTCGTAATTTCGTATATGAGAAAATTTTAATAATGCTCAACATCAATGTATCATTATCCGGATTATGTTGATAGAATTATGATGAAGCATGTCTCCAAGCCTAGATCTTGCAAAGAAAGGTTTCATTATTGCTATCGACTTTTACTGCTCATTTATCTTCAGAAATGATATGTTGGTCATGAGTCTCATGACTCATGGGTAAGTTGGTCCCAAGGGCCTACAGAATTTATGTTTTTGTCTCTAAATTTGTATTACACTTGAAGATGTACCATTTTTTTGTAATAATTAGACATCCTTTATTCTATGAATAAATAGGAAAACAATTAATAAATAGGAAAACAATTAACATTTATATTATTACTTGGAAAGAAGTTGAAATTTATAACATTACAACCTTGCTTTGAACACCCAAGTCTTGCTTTAAAAATCTGTTATAGCTCTCATCCTGGACAGAGTAATGTTTAGCCCAGCACAACCCTGCTACGAAGATTTTATATAAACGTACGATTTTGGACTGACTGTGGCTCGATGGCTCGGTGCCTATTGCCTTAAGTGTCCTGAGCTTGTTTGTAGATTACTATTGGGGTTATGGGACCATGTCAATAACTTGTCACAAAATTCGTTTGTTTTACACTTTTACCCCCTTGTCTCTTGTATGTATGTTGTACTACCTAGTATTCTTTACATCGTAAAATATCGTTTGTCAATTCACTTGCAAATAACATGAGGAAAAAGCAAATATGACATTATTAAGAAAAGTAAATCTGATGATTAAGGTGTATCTATCTGATTATGGCAGGATGAGAAGGATTGGCCCATACTTCCACCGTTGCCATCTTATGGTAAAGGAAGAGACGCCCCTGCTGGTCGTTATCAAGGTCTTATCTCTGGAACCAACCTTACTGATGTAGTTATTACAGGTACTTTTCCAACCCAACTTTAAAACTTGATCATATTCTCTTATAAACTTACATGAGTAGTATTAGGTGAGACCATCTCAAAATATATTATTGAACTCAAATTATGAGAATGTGTGCTCTCATCTTTGGGACCATCGCGTGCTCTCATCAATAGGACCATTGTGTGCTCTCATCTTTCTACAGCATCCAAAGGCAATACGGCGAAATTAGCCAATACATCCTGTGAACCCTAGGTCCCCTGTATCATCCAAACGTCAACTGAAATTTCTTAATAAGTCTTATTCATTTATTGCATTTGAAATTTCTATTGGTGCTAAATTTTTCTATATGTTTCTCTGCTTATGTAACCATAGTAGCTAATCCTCATAATAATTGGTTTTACAATTCAAAAATTGATCTTTAGAATGTACAACAATTGGAAAGATGATTTGCCAGTATTAAATTTCTTTGAGTAGTCATTTTACATGATATCTTTCTTAGTGAATCTCAAAATTATATCAAGTTAATCATGTTCTAATGTACTGACTTTGTTAGGATTATCTTTCTTAGTGATACCTTAGCAAGTTTATTTCAAATGGATTAAGCTATCATTTGTTCCTCTAGTTACAAAAATTGAATGTCACATTTCATGATTGGTTACAGGCGCGAATGGAACTATTGACGGGCAAGGTGAAGCATGGTGGACGAAATTTAGGAGCAACAAGCTAACTGAGACTAGGCCTCACATGATAGAACTCATGTACTCTAACGGTGTCCAAATCTCTGATATCACCTTGCTCAACGCTCCTTTTTGGAACGTTCACCCTGTTTATTGCAGGTACATTCTGCCACAAATTAATTTGCTTATGAACTAGTAATAAGTACTTTACAAAGTTGCCCCTTTTAAGGAAAAAATTAAAGTACAAAAATATGGATGATTTCTTAATTAGTGAATAATGATGAGTAGGTGATTAACTGATTAAATACTCAACATTTAAATATTGCAGAGATGTCATTATTAGTGGATTGACCATCCTTGCACCAACTCATTCTCCTAACACTGATGGTATTGATCCTGGTAATTTTCTAATTCCCTTGTCTATTTTTTCAATTTGTAAATCTTTCGCAATTTTTTTTGGGTGTAGAGAGAGCCACAAATGACAAATGGTGTAGACGGAAAATTCATCACAAATTCACAAGTCTTGAGTTTAACCAATTAAACTAGTTGACATTCCCAGCCTTTCGCATACTTTTTAAAAAAGCTTAAAACATAGTATGTGCTACACTTTGAAAATAGTCTTATGAATAGTTGTTGCTTAACTAATGATCTTTATATTGTTGTTATACAGATTCTTGTTCAAATGTAAGGATAGAGAACAACTACATAGTCTCAGGAGATGATTGCATTGCAATCAAAAGTGTTTGGGATGAGTATGGAAATCGGTTCAACATGCCAACGCAACACGTGATCATCCGCTACCTCACGTGCATTTCTCCAACAAGCGCCACCATTGCACTCGGGAGTGAGATGTCAGGTGGGATCCGCAATGTACAAGCTGAGCACATCACTGCCATAGACACCGAGTCAGGGGTCCGAATCAAGAGCTCCCCGGGCCGGGGAGCTTTTGTCAAGGACATCTTTGTAAGAAAAATGACAATGAAGACCATGAAATATGTTTTTTTGGATGACAGGGTACTATGGGGCGCACCCTGACCCGTATTTCAACCCGCGGGCCCTACCTATCATCAAGAATATTAACTATATGGATATGGTAGCAGAGAATGTGAGCATGCCAGGATATATGGAAGGGATTAAGGGGGATGTTTTTAAGGGGATATGTATGTCAAATGTTACAATTGGTTTGGCCTCTAAACCTAAGGAAATGTTGTGGAATTGTACTAATGTTGAAGGGGTTACGAATCGGGTTACGCCTCGGCCTTGTGGGTTGTTAAGGGAGGATAAGAATGTTATGGAGTGCCCTTTCCCTGAGGATAGGTTGCCAATTGAAGAGGTGGAGTTCAAAAATTGTGTTGCACCTATCGCGGTTTAAGTTATGTAAGGTGTGCTCTGTTTTTGGTTATTTGCTACGAGTACTTATGTAATACTAGTATGTTTATGTATAACTAGTTAAATTACAACTCTTAATAATAATGAAGACTTTGCGTTTATATGATTGTTTTTTAAATATGTTTTGGTTTACCATAAGTTTTGACAAGGGTAGTACTAAATCTTCACCCTACATACATAATGTTAAACTATACGACTATACACCATACACAATCAAAATATTTTAAAAGAAACGGAAGGAATACTAATCGAGAATTCCCTAGACAATTGTACTTGGTTGGAAGATATCGTTCACCAATATCTGCTTTAACAATAATGAATATTGCCATTGAATATCTACTGCCCTACTGGTCTTATATAGTTATATTAAACAAATAAAGTAGGAAATCATAAAGATCAATTAAGATTTACTCGATTTAGGAAATTTATATAACCAAAAAAAAAAAAAAAATCCAAAAAATTAAATTCCAACCATATATCATATGGTATATTGGTATGTACTCCTCCTCATGCAAGCCCCATGAAATGAATTGAAGGGCGACAAACCAAGCGAACATCATTTGGCCTTTTTTGCTGATCTCACTCATCTCTGCTTTACGAAATCTTCTTACTCAGACTATCTTAATTTCTTATCAGATTAGATAGAATTAATAGATAACAATCTATTATTACCATTTTACCAATTTAATGTAATTGAACTCCTTGATTATTTCTTTCCATTTTTATAAATCAAATAAAATCTTTCAGTTTCCTTTAAAACTGATATATTTATTTATTTCTTCTGCCTATAAAATTCTTCATATGACAGTTTTTATTTTGTATTTATTTCACAAATTAAAGTGCTCCTCCAATAATGTCTTCTTCTCTACTGTTCAAAACATACCATGTAAAGTCTCAACCTTTGTCTATCAATTCTTCGTTTAGTTCTTTGATGCACCAATTTATAGGGGGTTCGATTTTATTTTTATACAAATTTTTGTAATTTTTTTTTAAACATTTTCAAAGTTTGGTACTAGTTGATAGTTAAATTCTTTTCTAATGCTCCGTAAATTATTTTAAAGGGAAGATTATTCTTGGTTATTGAATTGAGAGGGGGAAATCCTTTCAGTGACGGGATCCTTACTCGAGAGGATCCCGTCCTAAAAGGACTAATTGTATGCTTTTCATAACTTTTTATTGATTAAAATTATACTTCGTACTTTGTAATTTTTACTCCATAATTTTTTTTTTAATAAATAAATCATTTATGTCAATAATCTTTTGGATATGATGAGAAAATTGACTAATGTTGTTTCATGAATTTTACCAATTGTCTTGATTTTTAACATTTTATAATTGGAACAGGCTTGTGAAGTGGTTTTGGCCTTGTTATCAGTTATCTTACTACTAAGCATCAATTTAGTGGAATGTCGAACGGTTAGTGTTGGAAGATGGAGTTCCAAAAGGGTGTCGAAAGCATGGAGCATTTTTGACGGATTTTGGTGGCGTAGGAGATGGAAAGACATCGAACACCAAGGCGTTTCGAACGGCCATTGCTAGCCTAAGCAAGTATGCATCGGATGGCGGGGCAGAACTCATTGTTCCACCAGGGAAATGGCTGACTGGCAGCTTCAATCTCACTAGTAGCTTCACTCTTTACCTTGACAAAGATGCCGTTCTTATTGCTTCGGAGGTAATAAAACTCAATTCTAAACATAATTAGTTTAAATGTTCTCACTAATAATGTCCCTATTTAGTGTTTAGTCAAATTATATCGTGCACATGAGAGTATGGAGAACCGTGCTTTTCGAGTGATTACATACACGACCTCTCATACTCTTGTTAAATTTAACACTTGGATGGACAATGGGAAGCATGAGATCCTCTATTGTGTATACACGAATATAAATTTAATTCGTACTTATCAAATTTATATATCGATAAAGGAGAGGAACAGGATTTTATTACTTCCTTGGTCCAACAATTGGCAACAATTAGGTTATTAGGATGTCCAAGTCCAAAATAACAGGCTACTTTGTAAATCTTGGAATTTAAACTTTTAGTATACCCATATGACCATATTACACCTAATATTTTGATCATTCTTGTATGTTAAACAGGATGAATCAGAATGGCCTGTTCTTCCTCCCTTGCCTTCCTATGGAAAAGGCAGGGATGCACCGGCCGGGAGATACGCTAGTCTCATCTTTGGAACCAACCTTACTGATGTTGTGATTACTGGTAATATTCTTAACACCTTAATCATCCTATAACCAACTTCTCTAGCTAATATGTCTTGCTAACAGACTGTTATGTTCAAAATCTTATGCATCTGTTTTTTGGTTAAATCAATAGGAGGCAATGCAACAATTGATGGCCAAGGGGCTTACTGGTGGGACAAGTTTAAGAAGCAAGAGCTTAATTTAAGGCGTCCTTACTTAATCGAGATTATGTTCTCTGATCAAGTTCAAATCTTTAATCTCACTTTACTGAACTCTCCTTCATGGAATGTCCATCCTATTTACAGCAGGTTGATTAGTCTTTAGATAACTTGTTTCGACCTGAATATATACTTCTCTAATTCTCTTCCTATGAAATTAATCTTTAGAATTTCGTTGCAGCAATGTTATAGTCCAAGGCCTAACCATCTTAGCTCCTGTGGATTCTCCTAATACAGATGGGATCAATCCAGGTGATTTTTAGAATTTCAGTAACACTGTGGATGTGTGTACAAACTTATATATCGCCAAAAAACTAAACTCTTCAACCTATATTCTTATAATCATGCAGATTCTTGCACGAATGTCAGGATTGAGGATAGCTATATAGTCTCAGGAGATGACTGTATCGCGATCAAGAGTGGTTGGGATCAATATGGGATCAAATTCGGAATGCCAACACAACATGTAAACATTCGTAGAATAACCTGCATTTCCCCTGATAGTGCAACAATTGCCTTAGGTAGTGAAATGTCAGGTGGAATCCAAGATGTAAGGGCTGAACAAATCACAGCAATCAACACAGAATCAGGGGTCAGAATTAAGACAGCCCCAGGAAGGGGTGCCTTTGTTAAGGACATATTTGTCAAGGGCATGACCTTGAGTACAATGAAGTATGTGTTTTGGATGACTGGCGATTACGGATCCCACCCTGATCCAGGCTTCGATCCCAAGGCGTTGCCTATAATCAGCGGGATCAATTACCAGGATGTGACAGCTGAGGATGTTCAGATGTCAGGAAATCTTGCAGGAATCGAGAATGATAAGTTCACCGGGATCTGTCTCTCTAATGTGACTATTTCTTTGGCTGAGAAACATAAGAAAGTTCAGTGGAATTGCACAAACATTGAAGGGACTACTAGTGGAGTTAAACCTCAAGCTTGTGATTTGTTGCCTGATAAGCAGCCTGGTAAAGTAGTGCCTTGTCCTTTCCCTACTGATAAACTTCCTATTGATGATGTTGAGTTGAAGATTTGTACAGTCAGGCCAAAACCTCCTAGACATTAGGCTTAGGCTTATCAAATGTAATTCAATCTTTGTAACTTCGTGATTTTGGTAATAAGATCGGTTTCTAATTTAACTTTCATTTTAAGTCAAGGACTAAAATATTTTCTACTCTGTCTATATTTCCCCTGTTTTCTAGGCAAAAAGCTCTTATTCTTTGTAATTTTACATCTCTTTCGTCTTTTAAAACATTTATATAAATACCATGCTTTTTACTCGTAATACGTCCTAAAACAGTGTCTTTAAAAAAAAAATACGGAGTAGTACATTTAATTAAGCCAACTTGAGGGAGATCTTGAGCCAAATTTCCAGTAAACACAATAATCAGAATGCCATTGTTAAGGACATATAGTGTCAAACTCTATTGGAAATATCTCATACGGATGAATCTAATTCATGCATGAGTTAGTATTTTCATTTTAAATTTTTAATGTCACCATAAACTTAGCGTGAGATGATTTCAATTTCAATCTCGGCTAGTAGTTTCTTAAACCTGATTAGCCACCTACGAGTACTAAATTTGAAAAGCACTAAAATAATATTTACTTAAATCAGTGAAATATGTGAAAATGAAATGATACTTTGTCCTTTAAACCCAATTACAAAGCACATAATAAAGATTTACCTCATATTAGGAATCAGCAAGAGACATGTATTCATCAAAGAATCCAAAAAGAAAAAAGAACATAAGAAGCTCAATTATAATTCGTTTTTATGAGATATCTGCATGAAGACCAAGCAAGATCAAGTTTCAAAGCCTTCCAGCGTGCTATATATGTTGATCCTTTTCTATTGATTTACGCTTGCTTTGTAACTTTGTGCCAGTGCAACAAAAACAGCAACATGAACCCATATATTTCAAAATGCTCACTCAGACTTCAGAAATCTGAATTAAACAGCTAGCTGCTGACCACAGAACACCAGAAACATCTTACATGATCTTCCGACAAATGAGCTTACTAACCCTGGAGCATAATATTAGCCAAGGTACAATACCAACCTGCGTACGCAAGATTAACAAGAATTTCTTGTTATAATTTATTTTTATATTGAAACTAACTGTATCAAAATCAAAATATGAACATCAGAACATGATAACCTACAAACTAAAAGAAAATACATGATAGATTTTTCCTGCCCTCGGAGAGAGATAAGGCTAACAGCTAAATGTAGTTGCGCATGCAAGGTGGAATTGTGAGATGAATGTGGGATCTTTAGTTAACCTAAATCCAAAAATGTCATATAAAAATAGCACCTAGAGGAAATTCAGCAGCTGAAAGCCTGAAAATGGAGACACTTCAGAGTTCAGGCCATCCACTAAAGAAACCCAATGGAAGGGAGTAAGTGGCTCTGACCTGCTCATCCCAAATATTTCGAACAAGGGTGAAATCTGTTTCGATGACCAGAAGGCATTTATTTTGGAGGGCCAACTATCGCATCTCAGATTCCATGTAGGATACAAGTATAGGATCGCTAGGAGCCTCAGACAGTAACCTAGCTGCATCTGAAGATGCTTCTTTTTAAAGAAAATTCATTGTTGTGTGATATGGCTATTAAGACAGGACAAAAACACAAGAGTAGGGAGTAAAGGATAGTTTCACTAATGTCAGGGAAAATTAATTATTCCATAAAGGTTCCTATGAAGAGGATGCTGAGGATGCTCAAGATTTCTTGCACATAGGTCAGGTTCATAAGAGTCATAAAAATCATAAGACATGGCACACTGAACAGGATAAAAAAGATCTTTTCTACAACATGAGCAAGTTACATATGTCATACCATCTAGCAAGCACCCTGGCTGACTGGCAGATAGATGAATAAGGATAAAATCTCAAGGGTCTTGAATGAAAGACATCAACTATGACTCCTATGAAGCCCGTGACTAAGTGTCAGCCTGAAGTCAGACTAGAAGACTCCATTTAAGATAATGGAAGCTGATATCTTACAGAAGGCTGGTGACTGATGTGGGAGAAGTTGTTGGGGAATCCAACCCAGTGTATACAATTTGATATAGAAAAGCATGGGGGTGGATGGATTCTGCCAGAAGTTTAGAGGTAAGTAGTGCAGGTTGCTACAATGGATGCCATGCAAGATTGCTTCTGGGTATAAGGCAGGATAGGCATGAAGCAGGATAAAGACTCAAGACTTGAGGTCTGTGACTCTGCATTGGCAGATCATTATCAGGATTAAAGCTCATTAAATTACTTCAAGCACTTAACACAACAAATGCAATTTTTTTAAATGAAAATTCAACTTTGCATCCTACAAATCTATCTAAAACTTAACAACCATAGCCTTGATAGGTAAGTAGTCAACTTGCAAAATGAGAGGTGCAGGAATCAACCAGTCATGCAAAAATTAAAGAGAAAAGGACCATATCACACTCGTACCATCACTTTGTCCTGTGAACCACCACCAGATTTCCAAGATAGCATCCTTCCTGCACCAAGAAATTATATAAATTACAAGACTGTAGGCAGTAAATTGTATCATGAGCTGACACCCAGACACCATCTCTGATTCTTCCAAAGATTGGTGTAGGTAGTTTCCAAAATGGGTTAGTTGCTAATGTCAAAACGATACACACAAAATTTTTAGATGCTTAATAAAGAAATAAAAACATTGCAATAAAATGACTTGCAAGTGGTTGAAGCTCCTTACCAAATGGTTGTACAAGCTCCTTAGATATTGATGCAACAGGATATTTCCAAAACCAAACTCCCAGCAAAAGATAGGTTAATGCCTGAAACACAGATAAATTAATTAAAAACCTGAAATGTACAAGCACAAAAGAACTAGCACAAGCAGAGTCTGCAAATAGGCACCTTTACAGGGGTCACATACTTCATATATGGATCATATAATGATTTCCTATCTAGAATTTGTTGTTCTTGACCTACAAGTGATGTCAAACACAAGACCGATATCAATATTATGTAACAACAAATTCAAGATCCCGCAGGAATTCTGAATTTGCTAATACAGCTGTATAGTGTATAGTACTGCGCCAAATTACCAAATACTAATCTGACAGTACATATGGCAATTAGTAAAAGCCAGAAGAAAAAGTACATCCAAAGTTAAATATAGAACACAATATACAATATCAAAACCAGCACTTTGGTCTCAACAAAGATAAAAAAGATACACATTAAACCGGCTATAAACCAACTCTGTAATAAATTACAAGTTGCATAACATGACCAACAAGTCAAGATGATTTATTAATCTTTGTTCTCTAACAAATTGACAAGTTATGATTTGCCTTTCACTTACATTTTGTAAGCTCCTTTTCCTTAGCTGCTGCTGTTCTCCTAAGTTTTGCTGCTTGTGCAAACGTCGATGGTCTATTGTCAACAATATACATGAAGGTAAGAAGACACGAATCACACGATATTGCCAAAGGAAGTATAATATCTAGAAAAAGCAGAAAAGTCAATAATATTTTCCTTGAGATAGCTACATGAAGGTCTGTATAAAGAATATGTCAGGCAGCACTAATTCGCTTCGATCCCAGTCCTGGGTGAAGAGTTCAACTTTAATGCATTAATCTGATTTATCTATAGCAGGAAATAACAAGACTCAACTGTGACAACGTGCTAGCTTCTTTCAAAAGCTGCTTTATTTCTGCACGAAGCTCCTTTTCCTCATCACTCGGAGCTAGTCCACTCTGGGGAGAAAAATAAACATATAAGTCAATATAGTCTCAGTTAGTGCTACACGTTAAAAAGGTTAAGCATATTGCAGGATAACCCAAAAAAAAAAAAAAAACAATGCAATTCAAAGAAAACCACGATCATTTAGGTCTTAATCATCAGAATTCATGGTACCATTCTAAAAGAATTCGAAGTCAAAGTGTGCACAATTTTTCTTAGAATAAAATAGCAGTATAGAGTTATATGGCATCTTTTCTGATACCATAACTGACTTGAACAACGACAGCTTTTAAAACAGGAAATGATTAGTTTCATTACACTCCTTAAACCCTAATACATCAAAATGTAATCTACTCGTCGTATTATTCAAATCTTGAGCTCATAGAAATTGATTACACTCTTCCTTTTAAATACCAGCATGTGCACTAATACTCAAGTCGATATAATAATAAACAAAGAATAATGATGTGAGCTAATGTAATGCATTACCTTAATTTGGTGCTCTAAGTATCTAGGAATAAACTGAAGCAGGGCAACGAGGATAAAGATCGTCGGAGCTGCCAAACTACTTCCATCATCATCCATTTTCTATCCTGCTTAATGAAATTACAACAAAACCGGCAACGATTCGAGAGTCACGGCCCACGGGGCACCGTACTTCGGGAGAACAACCTGTTAAAGATATCCAGTTGATGAATTCTACAGCATTGGTACAAATGATGACATACTTAACAACTAAACAAGGAGACATTTATTTTAATTAAAAAAAAATATATATATATATATAAATCTATTACATGTGAAACAACTAGATTGGATTCGTAAATTTAGGATCATTAACTATCACAAAAATAAATTAAAAGCAATAAGACATGAAGAATTGCAATTATAATGACTAATTTGTCAATAAGTAATTGAATTAATTGAAATAAATCATTATCGATAAAGCAATATACAAATCGACAATTAAATGCAACAAATCATCATAAATAAATGAACAAAATGACCGATAAAAACAAATCACATGTAAATATCAGTAGTATAAGCTGAAATTCACTAGAAATACAGCTGGAAATAGAAAATGAAGAATGAAGAACACTTACCAAAATTATTGAGGAAGCCCCTAACTAAAGAAGAATCACGAACCCTAATTTATGGGAATAAAAGTCAAATTAGCCCTAAAAATTGACGAATTGATGAAGGACATAGAAATTAAAAGTATGACTATGAAGTATTGAAGATGCAAGAGGTGGATATTGCGTAATTCAGCCAAATTAATGGTAAGCTGAACCGGGTTTTTTTACTACGAGTACTTTTTTTTTTGAGGGGAAACTACGAGTACTAATTACTTTTTTACTACGAGTACTAATTACTCCGTAATTTTCCTGTTAAAAATGCTATGGAGTTTGCATCCAAAAAAAAAAAAGTTACGGAGAGATTGAATAATTGATTACAAATCGACTAATCGTTTTTACTTTAGTAATGTCCAAATTATTAAAGTTGGTTTTATTGTACAAATGCGGTTAATGGTTCCGTCAATTTTTTTTATGAGCATGATATGAGTAGATAGTTACTTGTAACCTTTTACTTGTATTAATGAAGTTACTTTTTTTTTTTTTTTTTTTACTTCCTACTTCGTATTATTTAATAACCATACGTATAATTTGAGGATTTTGGTTTTTGGAGCTTTCTCTTTAAAAATTGATATATGTTATCGAATTGAAACTGTAGCTTCAAATAATTTGATAAAGCGTTTATTTATTCTTATGCATTAATCACAATATGTCTTTGAAGAAAGTTGAAGATTGTGTGAATAATGTAAAAATGCAATCAAAAGAAGTACTGCATAAGATCTCAAATTTGTAAGTTGTATGTTATATAAAGAACAAGGAGATTGGTGGTTTCCAATCCTACTTTTTGATTGTTGAGCACTTGAGCATCAGTGACAGACATGGCCTTGTATAGTTTAGAGTTGTTGTGCTTCAATTCAAAGGTTTCAAAATCTTCCAAAATAAAAACAGCAGCTTCAAAAGGCAGCAATAAGCCATTCATTTAGGAAGTGTTAAAAGTGTATCCTAGGCCAGAGCTAGGTATACCGAGGCTACGTTTTAACTTAAAACCATCCAAATGAGCAACAAAAACACTCGTAACCCTGCTTCCATTAGTTGATTTTTCCAACGACTATGTAACTAGTTTTCCAACAAGGCAACAATAAAAATTTTAACAACCGATCCCTAACAACACTCAAATAGATATGGCAAAAATTGATCAAACCCAAAGACTGATCAGAATTCGAATCCAAAAGTCTATACAACAATATGCCAAAAAAAAAAGGGGGGTTCAAAACTTCAATCTAAAAGTAACCGAAGGGGTTCAATCTAAAAGTAACCAAAAATCCGGCGTAAACCATAAAAAGAGTTGGACATCATGATAATTACAAGCTTTTACCAAGCCCCCAATGCTTTTCTAGTGATATGTATTCTATGTATAGCCAAATAAATAGAGTCACAAGTTTTGAGATGGAGAAGAGGGCTCGCAGGTCTCATATTCATAGGCAGATAACAAAATATAATGCACAACTATCAGAGCTTTGCTTCACGTTCCAGCTTCACTGACTAGTAGGAACTATCAACCAGATCCTACGGGAACTGTATATACAAACCCAGGTCCATTTGTATCAAGAACAAAAGAATAACTAACTTAATATCTTTGTTGGTGTGCCCGGCTGCTCTAGAAACGAAACTGCTCTCGGATACATAGCTGCTTAATATCAACACTTTCCTTTACTGGTAGCAACTTGATCTCATACAGCTTTGGCCAAAGTTTGCCAGTCACTGCAAAGAAAGAATGTTATAAACCGAACCAGGTCACAATGAACTTAAAAGACCTTTTTATAATCTATTAGTTCTCTTTATTTGAATTTTTTAACCTTTAACTGTAATGCACATGAGGCACAAAGGGAAGGGGCAATTGAACCTAGGTACTAATAAACTTAGGAGGCTAAGGCCTTAATCTGATCCAGTATCTCACATGGTAACACATGTTTATAAGTCTGGCCATTAAAAATAAGACAGGCAGCCAAAAAAAAACATTGATCTACAGACTATCAAGCAAAGAGGTTGCTTAATTATGTTGCCTGTGCATGTCAAAAAACCAATATTTACTTTTCTGTTATACAGATACTTACCATCTATTTGCTGTTATTTATAACAGCTTAAAATAATTAAAAGTTTACATCATAGAGGGAGTGATCCTATTAAAGTTAGAAATATATCAGAAAGGAAAACTTACTCACAATGGAGACAGAGCTAATTAAGAAATTTGATATTAGGCTCAGAACAAAGAACGAATTCAGAGACATTAAGGTAAATAACCCAGTTAAGTCACATAGGGTTAAAAAGTCATGTGGGAAAGGGCATATGATGAGCATTAAAAAATTAAATAAATAAATAAATAAAAATAAATAAATAAATAAATAAACTAGTATTTATCTCATCAATGAAAGCACTGTGGCTTGTGAATCAAACTTTCAAAATATCTCTGCTTATGCATTACAAAAATTGATCGATTCCTCATGCAGGTAACATGTAAAAGAAATAGCTCACCAAAGATGCGCTGTTTACTGCTGTCCCAGGCGATGCCATTCAACACGTCAATACTCTACAAGAATGTAATAATGTCATATATGAGAATTCAGAACCTTTTATCCTTAAAATGGTAAACTTACAATAGTGCCCTATCGCAGGGCTCACAACAAAACCAGTACCCAACCCCCCCCCCCCCCCCCCCCCCCCCCCAATCCCTCAGATAACCCTGTTTACCAGAAATTCCCAAAGATCATGTGCTATCTATATCACTGAGGCAATCACATTACATAAGTAAACTTTCAAGAATATCACTTGTAAAAACACTCGTAAAAAAAAAATTACATAATAATAATAATATAAAAACAAATCATGGGCCATCTGATACAGTCGAATTATTACCTTTTCACCAGAAGCTATCAATCCTTCCCTGAAAAATGGGCAAAAGAAAAGAGTGTCAATATGATATTGGTAAGTTAAAAAAAAAAAAAGGAAAAGAAAAAAAAAAAAAAAAAAAAAAAAAAGATGATAGTAGTTGCATAAATTCACTGAGCACCTCAAATTTGGAAGAAGAATCCACCCAACCACATTGCCATCTCCAGGTGATATTTTAACAATACAATCAGTCTGCCCACGAAGAATAAATCAACTTTAGAAAGCTCACATGGCCCCGAGAAAAACACATGCTATCAAGCCCCATTACAAGCAACCTTCAGGCCTTATATTCACCCCACCCCCCAAATCAACACACACAGACACTTTAGGCTTCCTAGGAAGCATAAAAATACTTTCTAAAAATGGACTTATTACCTATAGAAATCATGAGTTAAAATTATCTTATGTAAAAGAAGAGTTTCAAAGTGATATGAAAGGAGTTACTCAATAAGCACTATTAATTAGCCCATATATAAAAGATTTACAAAAGTTGATGTCAGCACTACAATAGTACAATCACACCCTCTATTTGGTACTTGCATTATCACAACATAACATAATCAGACTCTTAGCTAAATGATAGAGAAAATTGTTAACTGCCAACATAAAATAAGTATAACTTTTTGGAACTGAAGGAAAGTTGGCATCAGATTTTGACAGGAAAAAGATGAAATAGTCCACATGAGTTTGCACTGCAAGCTCAATATGCAAACACAGATGCTAGAAAAAGGTTCAAGCAAAAGTTTACAGACTCAGTGAACTTCTCCATAAGTCCTAAAACACAAGTAACAGAGCAGAAAGCCACAGTATTAAAATTGTTACAAATGTATTACCATCCAAACATTTGCCCACACTTCACCATTCACAAACTCTAATTCATTCAGGTTGTGTACTTCAAGACCTTGATATCTAATGGTTTGCCTTTGAATTTCTGTAAACAAGTGCTAAATTAAGTAAGGTAAAGTATGTCATTAACTAAAATCAGCAGAGCAGGAAAATATTCTTATAATTGTTAAAAAGAACCAAGGGTATATGAGAAATGTTATGTGCACCCACACCTGAGATTACATTCAAATTACACAAGTTTCAGAAAAGATAGCAACAAGTAGAAAAGTAGACACAACACAGACATTGAAGTTGAAGGTGCAATATTGCACACAACAGTTCGTGCACACACTTATTCCCACTGCACAACAGCAAGTGAATGACATCTTGGCACGCAAGTTTTATGTATATGAAAGTAAAACTAGGTATCACCTAAGATATTACCTATTCCACCTTTTTCCTATTGAATTTATCTTTGGGAGGATGGAGGGGAATAGAGAGGTGGAGAACATTCTACATATCAGGCTGAGGAAAGATAATACACCAAACAGCAATGTGTGGAAATAGCAAATGAACTTTGAGATCAGGGATGCTTCAAATAAAATGTTTAAAATCGTAGATCAGGGATGCTTCAAATAAAATCATAAACAGGTACCTTTCATAGTTTGGGGATCATATTGATATAATGTTGAAGAGCCATCACTTCCAAACAATATTTTACCATCAGTAGCAAGTCCCCAACCGTCATTCATTTGATGCGTAAATGCTGCTAGCTGCAAGAACCACGTAGGCATAAATAAGTAAAGCATCTAAACTAATCAATCAAAGGCATTAAAAAGAGAACACGAAACAGGAGAAAACGAATTAGATCAACTATATTGTTTTTAAAATATGTCAAAAGAAACACATAACATCCACAGCAAGTGCTTTCACTACAAGTCTACAATGACCTTCTGATATGGTGTTGGTGAATGAATCAGCAAAAACAGACTGTGAGGCTGAATATCGAAATATGAAAGAATGAATACTATGATATAAAATTTTTATAAAAAAAAATAAAAAAAATAAAAAAAAAAAAAAAACATAAATTATGTGCAGCAAGCACAAGTAAGGTGCAAGAAAAGAAAACATGGGAAAATAAATAAAGAAAGAAAGAAAGAAATGGGAGAAACACAGAATGAAGTGTATACAAAAACTGTTCACTTTGGGCATCATATACCCTATTTGATTCTATCTCATACCTACAATTAAGATCATTTCACAAGTCACAGAACAAGTTTAGCAGTATCCACTTGAACAAATTGGAGTTTTAGTCGAACACAATGAGCAGCCAATTGCATGCCAAATATTTTTGTATCACAGATAAAACCAGACACACATCAAAAAAAAATGATTGAAGTTCACTGAACTGTTATAAAGCTGTAAGCATCAATAATCAAAATGCAACAAATCTCACAACAGCAGACAAAAAGCGAAATGCTAGGTATTTAAACAGAAGACAGTTCTATTAACCAGCAAATGAAACCAGACATACATCAAAACAAATGATTGAAGTTTACTGAACTGTTATGAAGCTTAAAGTATCAATAATCAAAATGCAACAAATCTCACAACATGTCAACATCAGTCAAAAATCGAAATGCTAGGTATTTGAACAGAAGACAGTTCTATTAACCAGCAAATGAAACCAAAAATGGACTTTAATTGAAGCAATGTGATGCAAATCCAGAAGATATGGACAGGCCAGACTTTCAGAGACGTCTAACATCAATATTCTATGGAAAATCAGACAATACATAATACTTTTAAGTCATAAAAAATTATAAACAATCAAAATAGATCAAGATGGGTAAAGAATGTAATACAGACTCTGTTTAAATTTTGTCTGTCATAGATGTAACCCATCTTCTGCAACCAAGTTAGTTGATACAACCTACAAAAGCAATAATCAATGAATTAGAAAACACATCAAAGTATCGTACCACTGAACATTTTCATTCACTTAAGACGAATAATTAGTTACAAAGTAAAAGAAAATAGAATAAGGTTCTTCAAAGGCATACATAAATTATAAGTCTGAGATTCATTAGACAGGAAGTTATAAATTACAGAAATTATAGTACAAAATAGCCATCTTTTTGCCTTGATATAAAAGACCTCTTTTTTTTACCTTAATGAATAATGGCCGATATTAGAGCCACAATTAATTGCTTGCTAATTTAAGATTTCCATTTGGCTAATCGAAGGACTTGTTCAGTTACCATTTTTCTAAGTCAATCGATATGTCCAATACACAATGATTTTTCATTTATAGTTTAATTAATTTCTCACTATCGTAGCCCATATGTGAACTTGCACCAAATGAAGGACAAGAGCGTATGCCGTATATGTAGCATACGAAAGAAGCTGCTTATTTGACAACATACCCAAAAGTTGAGAGCAAGCCAGCAGGAAACTTTGCTAAGAAAAAAGAAGCATACAAACACAGCCATTCAATTGGACATAAATTCATATCCTCTACAGAAAACAAGGACATTTCTACATACAGCATCAACGAGAGAATGACCAAAAGTCCAAAAGTTGTTACCAAACCAATTAGGGATACATACCTTTCACCAAAGAGAGTTAATCCTTCCCCAAAAGAAGAATAATCCATCTTATACTCAGCCTCAACCTGTTAATTCAAGGGATGCAACAATCAGAAGCAGTCAACAGAATTCAATAGATGAAAAGCATAATAAATATGTGCTCACACGTATAACACAAAAAAAATTCCATCTGGACAGAATTCAGGGGGGAAATAGTACAGAAATTTAAAATCTAGAGCCAATTGACATAAGGAAAGCCTCTACAAAAGCAATAATTGGCAAAAGTAAATAATTAAATAATTTACTAAAAAGAACATAAAGTACTACAGGTAAAATGATGTACCTTCCCTGTTTGAAGAGCAACTCTCCTCACGGCAGACTGCAAGATTTAAATTGAAGTCAGAATACAATCTACAAAATCAATCAATCAATCAAAGCCTTAATCCCATAAGTGGGGTCGGCTAACATGAATTACAATCTACAAAATCGCAAACATTAAAATATATAAACCCCAACAACACGGATGAATAATATTATTTTATTTTATGTTTTGGATGATAATGAAAAATAATAGGAGCTCATAAAGCAAAAATAGTTTTGAGATGGTTCCATCATAAAGGCACGTTAATGAACCCTAACTTCCTTTCTTAAGATAGAAATGGGAAACAATATACTCCCTCCGTGTTTTTTTAAGTGTTACACTTCCCATATCCGGCCGTGTTTTTTTAAGTTTTACACTTCTTTTTTTTGGCAAAAAGCTACATTAAAATATTATCTCTCCTCTCATGATCCCCACCCAAATGCACTACTACTTTTTTTATTATATTTTTCCTCTCACATTCATTATTTTTCAATAAACTATTAACCCCACTATCTTTCTTTTACAATTTTAATACTCTAACTACCCCACTTACTTCTTATTTTATTTAAGTCAATTAAATTGCCTAAAACTATGTGCCGGTCAAACTGTAACACTTAAAAAAACACGGAAGGAGTAACAAGGACAGTAACAGTGGCAACAGAAAACCAACAGGTGTGGCAAATAACAATAGTCTAAAGAAATCAAAATGTGTATAGTCTATAACTCTATATCTAATTAGTTTAAACTAGCAGGGAGAGTGTCATCAAATGTAGAGAAGCAGAATAACTTGAAGTAGTAACATCAAGCAATAGCCAAGTTATAACTTGTGCACTAAAAAGATAATCATGCTCGATTCATGACACATTAAAGTTCTTACTTCTTCCAAGCATACCAAATCAAAACTCGAGGAAAAACTCACCTGGCCATAAAGACCAATTGATTCATAAAGAGTGTCATTTTTCCAATATAGAAGCCCCTGGAAAGAGACACATAGTGATGTTAGTCTCTGGCTAGCACACACATGTAAAAATGTAAAATTGCTTGTTTAACATAAAAGAACACCCACTGGCACATTCAGTATTGAAACTTCTAAAACTCAGCATAAGCACACTCAAATGACCCACCCCTCTGAACCTCATTCGATATATTCGAAAAATCTTAGATAGCTCCGACCACAAATCCACAACTAGTAATTTAACATATTGAAAGCTTAACTTCTTAAATCCAGACTCATTGAACATCATATAAATAAATTCAAGGGATAAACTATCGTCGACAAAGTCACCCAATCGATTTTAATCATCCTGATATGGCACATTATCATGATCATCTAATTCCTACAGTTGAAACAACTTCTTGTTGTGACAACATCATTACAATCCACCTATAACAGCACAAAAATTGGAGCAAAAAACTATGAGCTAAGTCTTAAATCAACATATGCAAACCCTAAATCCAGAAATTCAATGTATACCTATCACAAAATTCCAGGCAAATACATTGTTAAACCTCTCATTTATATGCAAATCCCCTTCCCCCCAAGATACATCATGAACTCATAACAATCAGCAATTCAACGATAAATTAAATTACAAATAAAAAACCCTAATTGCTACCAAAAATTCAGGTAATTTAGCACAATGAGCACAATTTCTCAAATGATTAATCAATTGCAACAATCAAAATTCATAATTAACAACAGAAATCCACAACTTGAAAAATAAGAACCTGGGTAAAGGCTTTGGGATCATGGGGAAACTCATTAACAACATCAATGGAATAAATCTGATCAGAATGAAATTTCTGAGAAATGTGAGGGAGTGCAACCCAGGCGTTCGACGAAATGCCAAAAAGAAAAATGACAAAGAGAACAAGCACAATTGGGATAACTCGAGTTAGCCATCGATAAGGAGAAGGAGAGGGAGAAGACATGGATGAGTGAGGAACTGAGTTGGATCGTTCAGTGAATTTCTTCTTCTTCCTCTGGGTTCCTCCACCTGCCATTAACGATCAAAGTATAAGAGAGAAAAGTCCAACAACTTTCTTACATCATTTTCTAGGCACAGTCCTACGGAGTACTGTATTTTGTTTGTTGGGAAACTTTGGACGAAAATATGAAAAACGTTTGTTCGTGCGTTACTAGACGAGGTCCACGAGGATTGGTCAATGTCTTCCCCGGTAAGGACGAGAGTTTGTCATATACATCTTGGTGTACCGTACGCTCATAAGTGATTTGTTTTCCTTTTGATGATTTACTACTACCTCCGTCCCCTTTTGATAGTTCATGAGCATTTTTTAGTTTTTTTTTTTTTAGTTAAAGTACATTGAAAAAGTAAATTGACATTGGATGTGCAAAAAAGTAGAAAGATATTAGGAAAGATATGATATATTATTTGATTACAAGATATATTTTCTTATAGTTTATCTTAGGAAAAGATAATTAGTTTCCTAAGTTAGATAAGTTTTGGTTTCCTTGTTGCTCAAGGAGAGATCTTGTATAAATATGGATGTTGGGTGGAATATTATGATCAAGAAATACAATTCTAATTCTTCTATATTTTCTAAACATTATCATGGTATCGGAGCTAAGGTTGCTTCAATAAACAAATCTTGAATTTTTATTTTTTTTTTTTAATTCACCATGGGTAATTCATCCCCACCAACCAACCGTGTGAATGGAAAGTGGATCGTGGATACCGGTTGCTCCCATCATGTAACCGGCGATCTTTCTTGCTTGGTTGACGTTCATGATGTCCCGTCTTGCAATGTTGGTCTTCCGGATGGCCAAAGTGTTGTGGCCATGAAAGAAGGAGTTGTAAAATTGACGGACAAAATCACTCTTTATAATGTTCTTTTTGTCCCAAAATTAAATTGTAACTTGATTTCGGTTTCACAATTATGCTCTACAAACAATTGTGAAGTCATAACTAACTCTATCACTTGTACTATACAGGATCAACGCACGAGGGAGGTGATTGGCACGGGTGATCTAAGGGATGGACTATACTATTTTCGAGAGGAGGCATCCATAGCGGCCGTTTCTATTGAAGACTCATCCAACTTGAAGCTTTGGCATAAAAGATTGGGGCACCCTTCCGAGAAAGTTGTAAAACTCCTACCTTTTCTCAGTAATTCTAGAGGTCATTTAAATAAAGATTGTGAAGTGTGTCATCGTTCTAAACACACTAGAGACAAATTTCCTTTAAGTGATAATAAAGCTTCTCGTATTTTTGAAATAGTTCATTGTGATTTATGGGGGCCATACGACGAACCCTCTTCTTGTGGTGCTCACTATTTTTTGACTTTGGTGGATGATTATTCTCGTGCCGTTTGGATATATTTATTGATTGATAAAACTGAGGTGTTTAAGATGTTTATGTCTTTTATAGCCATGATTGATAGACAATTTTCTCAGAAAATAAAAATAGTACGAAGTGATAATGGTACCGAATTTTTTTCTTTGAAAAATTATTTTTTGGCTCAAGGCATTATTTTTCAGACCTCTTGTGTGGGTACTCCTCAACAAAACGGGAGGGTTGAGAGAAAACATCAACATATCCTTAATGTTGCTCGTGCCCTTCGATTTCAGGGGGGGTTACCAATTTATTTTTGGGGAGAGTGTGCTCTTGCTGCGGCTCATCTGATAAATAGGACACCTTCAATACTTCTTAATAATAAAACCCCTTATGAGTTGTTATTTGGCACCCCACCTTCGTTTAGTGAGTTACGTGTGTTTGGGTCCTTGTGTTTTGCTCATAATCAAAAGGCAAAAGGTGATAAATTTGCAAGTCGTAGTCGTAAATGTGTCTTTGTTGGTTATCCTTTTGGGAAGAAAGGATGGTATTTATATGACTTAGATAAAAAGGTTTTTTTTACCTCACGGGATGTTCGATTTTTTGAGGATGTGTATCCCTACTTGGATGTTGAGAGTACGAACATTGATATTTCGACACCAAATTTGAGTCAAGTATTGATATGGGAGGTGACTTGGTTTTCCCATATAACCCCGAGGAGAGTTGCACCACTCTCGAGGCTCCCACTCAGCAGCAGCCGGCTGTGGTCAGTGCGCCATCACCACAGTCGGCCGAGGCTCTTGCACAAGAGCAGCCGCATATGGCAGCCACGGACCCCGATGCTATGGGTCGTGGGCATCGTCAGAAATTTGCAAATAGCAAATACAAGGATTTTGTCACTCATACTCGGATTTCTCAAAATAGTCCATCTTCTTCACCTACTCCAAGCATCCCACCTCCCTCAGGTATGCCGTATCCTATAGCACATTATGTTAGTTGTGATAAGTTTTCTGCAAAACATCGAAATTTTGTTGCAGCAATAACAGCAGGTAGAGAGCCTCGTTCCTTCAAAGAGGCAATGCAGGATGAAGATTGGAAATTAGCAATGAGTGAAGAAATGCGTGCTCTTGAAAATAATGGTACTTGGACCTTGGAGAAATTGCCCCCCGGGAAGAAAGCCCTTGGTAGCCAATGGTTGTACAAAATTAAGTACAAATCTGATGGAAGCATTGAGCGACTCAAAGCTCGCTTGGTTGTGTATGGTAATCATCAAACCGAAGGCATTGATTATGATGAAACTTTTGCCCCGGTAGTCAAGATGACAACTGTTCGTGCTTTTCTTGCTATAGCCGCCTCGAAGAATTGGGAACTACATCAAATGGATGTTCACAATGCGTTCCTTCATGGTGATTTACACGAGGAAGTTTATATGAAACTCCCTCCGGGTTTTACTGCGGATGACCCTGATCTTGTTTGTCGTCTTCGAAAATCCTTATATGGTCTTAAACAGGCGCCTAGGTGTTGGTTTGCCAAGCTCACAACTGCTTTGAAGAATTATGGTTTTGTACAATCATACCCGGACTACTCTCTTTTTACTTACACTAATGGGTCCATTCAACTAAACGTACTTGTTTATGTTGATGATTTAATTGTGGCCGGAAATAATTCGAATGCTATACAATTATTCAAAAATTATTTGAGCTCTTGTTTTCACATGAAAGACTTGGGTGTGCTCAAGTATTTTCTTGGCATTGAAGTGGCTAGGAGTTCTAAGGGGCTATTTTTGTGTCAACGTAAGTACGCTCTTGACATTATTTCGGAGACGGGACTCTTGGGGTCGAAGCCTGCTAACACCCCAATGGAACAAAACCGTCGTTTGGCACGTGCCACCGGGCCACTGCTCACGGACCCAGCAGCATATAGGAGGCTAGTTGGACGCTTGGTTTATTTGGGTGTTACACGCCCAGACCTCACATACTCGGTGCACGTTTTGTCACAATTTATGAAAGCACCGAAGCAAGAACACTGGGAGGCTGCCCTTAGAGTTGTTCGTTACCTCAAATGTACCCCGAATCAAGGCATTTTACTAAGGTCGGATAGTGAACTTGCTTTGCAAGGGTGGTGTGACTCCGATTGGGCAGCATGCCCTCTCACTCGGAGGTCCCTGTCGGGGTGGCTTGTCTTCTTAGGCCACTCTCCAATTGCTTGGAAAACAAAGAAGCAAGACACGGTTGCAACGTCCTCCGTCGAGGCTGAATATTGGTCTATGTATGCTATTACGTGTGAAATGAAGTGGTTGAAGGGCTTACTTCTTAGCTTGGGCATTCAACATCCCCGTGCTATACCAATTTATTGTGATAGTCAAGCGGCTATTCATATTGCTCAAAATCCCGTGTTTCACGAACGCACAAAACATATTGAAGTGGATTGCCACTTTGTTAGAGATGCTATTCAGGAGGGCCTCATTACTACTACTCATGTGCGTACAAATGAGCAATTGGCCGACATATTTACTAAGGCCTTGGGTAGATCACAATTTGAGTATCTCTTAAGCAAGTTGGGCATCTTTGATTCAAGTGCTCCAACTTGAGGGGGGGTATTAGGAAAGATATGATATATTATTTGATTACAAGATATATTTTCTTATAGTTTATCTTAGGAAAAGATAATTAGTTTCCTAAGTTAGATAAGTTTTGGTTTCCTTGTTGCTCAAGGAGAGATCTTGTATAAATATGGATGTTGGGTGGAATATTATGATCAAGAAATACAATTCTAATTCTTCTATATTTTCTAAACATTATTTTTTTAGTTTTTTTTTTTTAGTTAAAGTACATTGAAAAAGTAAATTGACATTGGATGTGCAAAAAAGTAGAAAGAGAAAGTAATAAAAGTACATAAAAAACAAAATTTATGAGAAATATAAATTTGCACAAGTATTAAATTGGAGGGAAGTTTGGTAAAAAACTAATATTTATTGTTGTTGGAAAAAGCAAATGGGGTGAACATTTTGGGACTAAAATTAGTCCATAAGGGACTATCAAAAGGGAACGGAGGGAGTATTATTTAATCATCAAATGAAGAGTAAAAGCTAACCTTGGGTCAGTTGGGTGTACTGTACACTCGGGTGTATATAACAAATTCTAGGTAAGGACGAGGGGTGAGCAAAATTTAATTGAAAATAAGGGGGTTGGCAACTTGGCACTCTTGGCAATTGTCGAGTCAAATGGTAGATCTATTTGGCTGTTTTACGGGGCGGGGTGGGATGAAGGGAGGTTTGGGGGGTGATGGGGCAGGGACTGACATAAAAAGTGTACTCTTCACAAATGAATATGGAGCATGTGTAGAGTTTAGAGAAAACCTACCCCATCCCCTCTCCACTTCAAATACGGAGAGAATATATAAAATTAAAATAAATAAATAAATTATTGACATTATTCTCATTAAATACTTATTGTTTATGGAAAATTGTTGTTGTACATTATACTTTGTACTATTTGATTGAGCTAATTTTGAAAAAAAGTTATGAGTTCAAGCTTATGTTGAGCTCAACCGAGCATACTATGAATAACAATAATTTGATCATTTATGAATACCTATGATTAGGGGTGACCATAATTCGGATAAAAACCGAAATCCAATCCAATCCAATCCGTTTTAAGTTGATGCCTCATGTTGCCTTGTGTTGGAATTAGTTGCTGAATTCTTGACAAAAAGTCGTTGCTTCTTACTTTGAGCAAAAAAAGTTGCTATTTAATTGTTGTAATGAACTCTTAGTGTTGCATCTTAGACTAACTACTTTATTTGAACAATTTAATTTGACTTGATGTTAAACAAATTATGTTAATTATGACTACAATTTTATATTATCGTACTAGATTATTAGACATTATTAATCTACTTATTTTTATTCGGATTTTCGGATCGGATCTAAAATAATCGAATTTTAATTCGGATCGGATTGGAAGAGTAATTCGGATTGGATAGGATTTGAAAAATTGAAAACCGAATTATAATTCGGATTGGATTTGGCCAAAATCCAAACCGAAAACCGAATAAACACCCCTACCTTTGATTTGCTCATTTATGAGGTACGATCTCTCTCACTTATATCTAATCTTTCTCTATCTTTTTCTTTTAAAAAATCTCTTATCTCCTTTCTTATTCACATAAATTCAAATTGGCCTTATCATCGAAGTGGTTATCCTTGAACAAACGTTGAAATTAGCTGATCCATATTGACTGTGTAGGTGCTTAGCTGGACGATAGGCTTTTACTAAGCCTGGATACAAGTTATTAGAGCTCATCGATCATATGTTCATGAAATCATGAGTGTATTAACTAAGGTTTTGTTTGGTTAGAAGATAATTTCCTTGGAAACAGTGGTGGAGCCATAGGGGTACAAAAGGGGACAGCTCCCCCCCCCCCCCCCCCCCCCACTTCCGCAAAAAAGTCAGTTAAATAAGTTATTGTGTGGGATATTGTACTAGACAAATGGGATGGTGTGGTGGTGAGTGGAGTGCAATTGTTAACAAGTAACATGAGTTCAAACCTTGTTAGCTGCAAATGTTGGAATATTTCAAAATTCCGAACTCATAAACAATTATTTTGGAGGAAAAATTGGTATATGATGTTGCTTTTTTATTAAGTACTCCGTATATTGGATTTTTTGAGCTATAGATGTTAACCATTGAACTTTCTGTGTGTTTAAGTATTGAAGTTTTTTTTCTCCAACATTTTTGTCAAAATATGTAATGTTCATCTATCCTCCCGATTTAAAATTTCTGGCTCCGCCACTGCTTGAAAATAGAATTTCCTAAATAATATTAAAATGAATGTGTGTTTAAGTGGAGGGAAATAAGGTAAACATACGGGGTAGGAAATATCAATTCTAAGGTCCTTACTCCTTAGTGTGTATTAGGGGTGAGCAAACCGGGTACCCGGTCAAAATTTTAGGACCCGGACTTGGAATTGGTTGGAACCGGGTCCTAAAATTCGGAATTGGAATTGGAATTGGTTTAACCAAGTCCTAAAATTTAGGAATTGGAATTGGAACCACCGGGTACCGGTTCCGGTTCCGGGTACCCACTTATGTATGTAATTGTTAAAATATAATACAAATTATAATTCTTATTTTAGTTAGTATCATTATTAGTGTTTAATACTTATATTTATATATGCATTAAGCTATTTGTATTCATGTTAGGTATTAATAATACTTTTTTATTGTACAAATAAGATACATTTAACATATTTTTATTATTTAAAATTTATTTAGTTTAGGATATATTTGGTAACCGGGTACCCAACCGGTTCCGGGTCCAAAATGTTGAGAATTGGAATTGGATATAACCGGGTCCTTAATTTATTACCCGGAATTGGAACCACCGGGTCCAATCTCGGTTCCGGACCCACCGGTTCCTAACCGGTTCCGGTTCCAATTCCGGGTACCCAGAATTTTTGTTCACCCCTAGTGTGTATCAAATATTACTACATCAAGTTATTGATAAAATATACTCTTATCAACGAAAATTTTATTAAAATTTTTTACTCCGTACTAATTTAAATGGATTCTTACAAAAATTATCATAAATGACATACATTGCCAAGTATTTCAAAAAAGATAACCAAGTTTTTCAAAAATAGATATACGTAGGATTTGTACGTAGATAATAACATTTGGTTGGGGAAATCAATTATTATTAACCTATACTAAAAGCAAATCTAAAGTGACACTTGTCACGATATCATTACAAAATTTCCCGCCTTTTTTACTTTCCTTTTTTTTTTTTTTTTTTTTGTGTGTGTTTGTTGTTGAAATTTAATGACTTCCATTTTATAACATACAAATAATTCTTATTTCCATTTTGATAGCACATTTAATCCAATCATACTCAATTAATTTTTTTAACATATATTCTTTCTATATACGAGATATCTATTAATTACAAATATTGAAATATACTATAGATTAAAAATAAGGTATTGAAATACATCATTATCTAAGATTATTATAATATTATCAATTTTTTTCCTATTTGACAGTCTAATTTATTTAAATTAAAAATAGAAAAATAATTTTGGTAGCATACTTTGAATAAATCTTAAAATTATATCTAATGTTTACAAGAACAACTAAACAAAATCATAAAATCATTCTATTATATTATACTCCCTCCATTTTTTATAAGCTAGAATTATCGAGACACAACTTTGACCATCTATATTTTTAATTAAATATTATTAAAATTATGGAAATAAAAAATTATAAAAGCAAATATTATGACAATAATCCAACAACATAGGATGTGTTTGGTAACTAGCTTATCTGACCTACATTAGCTTATTGACTATTAAATAGGTCAATTCAAGGTGTTTGGTAAGTAGCTTGTTTAAAGAGCTTATTCCACTAAATAAGCTCTTTTTCAAAAAGCTCCTTTTGGGAGCTTTTTCAATTAGCCTATTCAATTCTTATATTGAAATGACACTTATATCCCCATTTAATTAAAATTTCTAATATGAACTACCTACCCTATAATTGGTTTATTGGTCATTTCACATAATCAATTAGCTTTAAACAATCAGCTATTTACCAAACACTTTTCTACAATCTAATTACTTTGATCTATGCATTTATGCAATGTAAAACCCCTACTCTCACTAAAAATATATATTTTAAAAAAGTTAATTACATAATACTAATTATCATAAAGTAATATAAAATCAACTAAATTTTTATATTATGCCGGTCAAAGTGTGTCAACAAATTATAAGGACAAATGTACATGAGTTCATATATGGGTCAAAGTGCGTGAACAAATATAAGCTAATATTTTCATTTTCTTATGTAAAACCTTATAGCTTCTAAATTTCTATTACTATATTATTTATTTTTTTTAATAAAATTCAATTCAATAACCTTTATGAATTTGGTATTAATTGGTATAAATTAAAATTCAAGTTATTTTGTTACAATTTTTTTTTGGATAAATTATTGTTGAATAATTAACACCATCATTTATAATTTTTGTTGTAAAGTTTAATTATGACCGTGCATGGCACGGGAGTTAACCTAGTTGTTAATGACAAATGAATGAAAAACCACAAAAACGTTTGGTTTCCCATTCTTTTCGTTACCCTCAATCTTTCATGTAAACCTTCACGAAAAAACCGGGAACATTCCAGACCCAACTAGCTGGCTCGAACCTTCTCGAATCCCCCCTCTTAAAAAAACACGACTTCATCAAAATAGTAAACGCTCAAAACGCTGTCGTTTCACTCCAAAAAATTTCAAAAAAACCCACCAAAAAAAACACACACACTCTTCAAACTCTAGAGAAGGGTAGAACACTCCAGAACCTTAAACACATTCCACTCTCCTATATAAACCTCCCTTCCTCTTTCTCTCTCCTCCATCACAAAATCTTCCATTGTTAATCGCAAGCAAATCTCAAAGCATTTCTCTAATTCACAATCAATTTTTTCTCTCCTTTAAAAAGCGAAATTTCTAGGGTTTTTGTTGTTCTCTTGAAGGTTCATCAATGGCGGACGTAGCAATGGGTGAAGCAGAGACATTTGCATTCCAGGCTGAGATCAACCAGCTTCTTAGTCTAATTATCAATACTTTTTACTCTAACAAGGAGATCTTCCTTCGTGAACTCATCTCCAATTCTTCCGATGTATGTTATTTCATTTCCTCTGATTTTTTAATTTTTTTTTTTTGATGATTTTGATTTTTGTGCATTTGATTGATGTTGATTTTTGTGGTTTTGATTTTGTAGGCATTGGATAAGATTAGATTTGAGAGTTTGACTGATAAGAGTAAGCTTGATGCTCAACCAGAGTTGTTCATCAGGCTTGTTCCTGACAAGGCTAACAAGACCCTGTCGATTATTGACAGTGGTATCGGTATGACTAAAGCAGGTAATGTATCTAATTAACCTGAATTTGAATCACATTATACTCGTATCAAATTATCTTCTGATTTTTTTTGTGTTTTTAATCCATGAATTTTATTCTTCTGGAATTTAGCTTAGAAATTTCGGATTATGTGATGCTTAATTTATTTGCAATGGCCATGATTTAGATCAATTATGTGTGCTGTTTGCATTGTTGTTAATTCTATCTGATTATTATTGTTCATATTTACCTGAGGTTGAGTATGTAAATCATAATGTAGATGAAAATACATGATTATTAATATGTATTTTGAAGGACATATTTTGAAGTTTTACCTAGATTTATAAGAAATTTCTCAGTTCTGTTCTTCAGTAATCAATTTAGATATGTATATTGTAGCACAGTTGTTTATGTGATGTTAGTAGAAACAGAATTACAGAAAGTCTATACATTACATTATGTACAATGAAAAGTTTGTGTATTATTGTTGATTAATTCTTATGTTTATCAATCTTATGAAATTTCTTGTGCACTATAATAAGATAAATGTTTGGTGTATACCAAAGATCTGTTAGAAATATACTCATCATGATTGAATTACTGCAGACTTGGTGAACAACTTGGGTACCATTGCCCGATCCGGCACCAAGGAGTTCATGGAGGCATTGCAGGCTGGTGCAGATGTAAGCATGATTGGGCAATTTGGTGTTGGTTTCTACTCAGCTTACTTGGTTGCTGAAAAGGTCATTGTGACCACCAAGCACAACGATGATGAGCAGTACGTGTGGGAGTCTCAGGCCGGCGGTTCCTTCACCGTCACAAGGGATACAACTGGTGAACAACTTGGAAGGGGTACTAAGATCACTCTCTTCCTCAAGGAAGATCAGGTACATTTTAATTGACCACATTGTATTCTGTTCATTGTTTCACATAATCTTTCTGTTTTGTTGATTACCTGTGAGTGTTGGTTGTGTTATGATCAATTAAAATGGTAATTGCAAGCTAAAATGAGACTGCCACTTGACTTCTTGAGAGTTAATTTTGATATCTAATTTGTAGTAAGAAAATGATTATATTATCTGTTTATTTGAAGATTATGGAAATGAAATTTGAAATCAGGGGTGAGAATAATTAATTTGTAGTAAGAATATGATTATATGAAGTTCTTTGAGTACTAATGAGTCTGATATGTTTATGTGCAGTTGGAATACTTGGAAGAGAGAAGGATCAAGGATCTTGTGAAGAAGCACTCTGAGTTCATCAGCTACCCAATTTACCTATGGACTGAGAAGACTACAGAGAAGGAGATTAGTGATGACGAGGATGAAGATGAGCCCAAGAAGGAAGAAGAGGGTGAGGTCGAAGATGTCGATGAGGAGAAGGAGAAGGACAAGAAAAAGAAGAAGAAGATCAAGGAGGTCTCGCATGAATGGCAGCTAATCAACAAGCAGAAGCCAATTTGGCTCCGAAAACCTGAGGAGATTACCAAGGAAGAATATGCTTCCTTCTACAAGAGCTTGACTAATGACTGGGAAGATCACCTTGCTGTCAAGCATTTCTCTGTTGAGGGGCAGCTTGAGTTCAAAGCCATCCTCTTTGTTCCTAAGAGGGCTCCTTTCGATCTCTTTGACACCCGAAAGAAGCCTAACAACATTAAGCTGTATGTCAGGAGGGTGTTCATCATGGACAACTGTGAGGAGCTCATCCCAGAGTACCTCAGCTTTGTACCTCAGCTTTGTCAAAGGTGTTGTTGACTCAGATGACCTTCCACTCAACATTTCTCGTGAGATGTTGCAACAGAACAAGATTTTGAAGGTGATTAGGAAGAACCTGGTGAAGAAATGTATTGAAATGTTCAATGAGATCGCTGAGAACAAGGATGATTACAACAAGTTCTATGAGGCCTTTTCGAAGAACATCAAGTTGGGTGTCCATGAGGATAGCCAAAACAGGTCTAAGTTGGCTGATCTTCTTCGATACCACTCAACTAAGAGTGGTGAGGAGATGACTAGCCTCAAGGACTATGTCACAAGAATGAAGGAAGGGCAGAAGGACATCTACTACATCACTGGTGAAAGCAAAAAGGCCGTTGAAAACTCTCCGTTTTTGGAGAAGCTCAAGAAGAGGGGCTATGAAGTTCTGTACATGGTTGATGCCATTGATGAGTATGCAGTTGGGCAGTTGAAGGAGTATGAAGGCAAGAAACTTGTTTGTGCTACCAAGGAAGGGTTGAAACTTGACGATGAAACTGAGGAAGAAAAGAAGAAACGAGAAGAAAAGAAGCAGTCATTTGAGAACTTGTGCAAGGTGATCAAGGACATTTTGGGTGATAAGGTTGAGAAGGTTGTGGTATCTGACAGAATTGTTGATTCTCCTTGCTGCTTGGTGACTGGCGAATATGGTTGGAGTGCAAACATGGAAAGAATCATGAAGGCGCAGGCTTTGAGGGACAGCAGCATGGGTGCATACATGTCTAGCAAGAAAACTATGGAAATCAACCCTGACAATGGTATTATGGAGGAGCTCAGGAAGAGAGCCGAGGCTGATAAGAACGACAAGTCAGTCAAGGACCTTGTCATGCTGCTATTTGAAACTGCTCTGCTGACCTCTGGCTTCAGTCTTGAGGATCCAAACACCTTCGCTGCTAGGATCCACAGGATGTTGAAACTCGGGTTGAGCATTGATGAGGAAGAGACTGAGGATGCTGACATGCCTGCACTGGAGGAAGATGCTGCTGAGGAGAGCAAGATGGAGGAAGTTGATTAAGCTGGTGATTATCTTACATAAATTTTTTCTACCATTGTTGATAAAGTGGATATATTCTAGTCTGACAAAGAAAGTTATGTTTTTATTATTAGTTAAGTAGTTATTTCCTAAGGCGAGTTTTTGGTCTGGTTGCTTTAAGTGTCTTCTAGTATTGAGTCTGTTCTGTTTTCTATGTCGAACTTGATTGTATTGCTCTATGTGTAACTTGGTCAAGTTCAATAATCAATAGAAAAATCTTTTGGTTATTAATTCTTTTGATTTGCCTCTTTGCCCCTCATTTTGACAAATCTTAACGGTTTCTGTAATCTGAAACTTGTTGGTCTTTTGAAGGCTGTGACTTACACAACTCGTTTATCTCCTTGCATTTAGTTTAAAGCCATTCCAAACCCTACTGCTGCACATTGAATCAGACTCTAATTGTCTGAATGACCTAGAATCGGGGGATTGTGCGCTTTGTTTGAAAACTTTGGTTAGTGCAAACACTGAACTGTAGAAGTTTCAGATGGAAATCTACTATACTATAACTGTGCAAATCACCATCTACTTCTTTTTGGCAAACTTACAGATTGTTTGTCTGTCAACTGAAATGGATATCTGTGCAAATCACCATCTACTTCTTTTTGGTGAACATACAGATAGTTTTTCAAATGATTTTGTTCCTAATATGTTCACCCAAAAAAAATTTCACGGCTTCTTCGTTAACATTGAGCATTAGGAACAGAATAAGGATACTAACAAAGCATCAGTCATACTGTGATTATCATTACTTGAGCATTTTTCTTTTGACTCCAAGTGGACAAAAGTTTAAAGCCACGCCTACTCAGCTCATTGTGCACCCGTATTTGCATATAATCCAGTTTAATGGTTCGATCACGTCAGGTCTCATGGTCTGTCTAGTTGGTTCATTGTATAGCATACTTTCTCTTGGTCCAATTTGAGTATTCAATAGTGTCACTAATTTTTTAGTCATTTAGATGTTGATGAGAGGGTTCTGGTAAAAAAAAAACAGGTAACAAAAGAGGACAATGCATCAGAATAAGTTTAAAAGTGTGACCTGATCCAAGAACAATGGAGTCTCTTTTCGACTTCATAGTGGGGAGGGTTTGGGTATGTCAAAATAAAAATGCCTATAGTCAAAATTCCTACTAGTTCTTGTTATAGTTACACTGAAAATAAAGACAAGATACAAAATAAAGGGTCAAGCCTTTTAAAAATGCTTGAAATTATACTCTTATACTCTAAAAATCTTAGTACAGAGTATTTTGTTCTAATATATGTGTTCAAACCTAAGAGGACAATAATTTGAAGACGGAGGGTAGTATATCTTTATGTGTTGTTGGCCTTGAGTTCATGAAAGAGTACCACCACATTGAACAGCAATGTAAAAGGATCTCCCTCAAGAGTCAAGACCCTAACTAACGTGGTTGGCATTTTAATACGTGAATATTAAGTTTAAATCAGACACTAAGCATATACATAAACCCCAACAAGTTATGTAAAGCAAAATAAGAAGGAAAAAAAAAAGGAAGCAGAATTAAGTAATTCATAAAAAAAAATAAAAAATTGGAGTGTATAACCTTACGTTGATAAATTTTAAACAAGATAAGGTTATAATTACAATTATAACTTTATCTAAAGATAATACAAGTCCATAGAGTTAAATAGCTAGGTTTAATTCAAAAAGAATAGGTTTTTTTTTTTTTTTTTTTTTGACAAAGATCAACTCATTATATAAATAAAAACATGATTACAACCTAAATAGACTAATACATGAACATAAAAAACCTACACACACTAAGAACTAGTACAGGAAGATCGAAGAGAACAAAATTCTGAAACGATTGTGTAGCAAACCATGAGCTGCGGAGTCCGCACAACCCAGAAGACCAAACCGCATCCAAACTGTGGACCAAGAGAAGCCGAATGAACTGAGACAGTCGAGATGGACCAAGAGCGCAGAGCACGAACCTTGAAGAGAACCCGAACTGGCATTGAAAGCGATGGGAACTCGTAATAAAAATTGTAGGGAGACGAAAGGACCCGAAACATGCACCTTGTTGCTGAAGAACTAACCTATGACACCATTCCACTCCTAGGGACCGAAAAACATAACTGCATCCTAGGAGTCTCGGAACAAAACCTATAGAGTCATATACTCTAATGACTCTCTGAGAAACCGTGCATCCAATTGCAGGTTCTCCTCTTGCAACTCTACTGACAGAGAATACAAGAAAATGGAGGATTTTGCTCAACCCAAACATCAAAGATGGGTAGCCTCCGTCAAGATCTTGATTAACAGCGATGACAGACCTTGTCATCACCCAAACTAACAAAGGGATGATAGCAATTGATTGAATGCCTATATCATCCCACAACCTAGCAACAAGACCTACAAACCAAACTCTTCCCTTATAACCACACTCCTCCTGCAAACTCCATATGCAGGGAAAACCATCCACCACCTGCGCAAATAACTTCTCCCCTAGTAAAACTGTTTTAACTACCAGAGGAACACATTCACATCCCAACAAGGCTACTACTCGGACCACCAACCCAACTAAAAAGGGATAGTTAAATCTTACAACCCTCAAAACCCACCAACTAGGCTCCAAAGACCATGAAAACACTTCGATAACTTCCATAACTAGAATTACTCTATGGAACTCTAACTCAAAACCAAGAAGAGAAAGAGAATTAATGAAAAATAAAAACCAAATCAACAAAACATGCAACTTCTTAAACAAAAACAACATAAAACGGCTAAAGCAAAAAAAATAACAACCCACTAAAAGAAACATACAAACAAACTTGCAAGAGAACAGAGGAAAAGACAACGAAGTTTGATCAAACCTCACCGGCCCAACCGCACAAACCCAACCCACACTGAGAACAACCGTCAACGACATCGCAAAGAACCCCTCGTTGAACTTAACCTTGGGTACACGAGGAAACCCTAACCCTAACTTTACCTTTACCATCGGGAATTAATTAACAAAATTCCTTTCGACGGCGGTGTTAAGACTAGCCTTTGGTTCTTGATTTGTTGAAGCAAGCCGCCAAGAACTGACAATGAACCCAAATAACGGACGACCGAAGAGGAACCCCTGTTCTTCACTAACTGACCAAAAAAAAACGAAAATTAAATAGCAAAAAAGAAAACTACGGAAGAGTTGGGCTCGCCGGCGACGGCTAGGCAAAACCCGCCAGTCGCCGGCGAGCAGAAGCTGCGAAAAGGGGAAACGGTGGAGGTGGTGGAGGATAGAGATGAGGGTTAGAGAGAGAGAAAAGAATAGGTTTGGATAAGTTAATACATTGAATATGAGTTTATGACTGTAGTTTGTAAGGTATCAATAATACTTGGAACAACCCCTTGATAAACAAAAAAAAGTCATTATCACTTTGTAATTTCTATTATTATTTCTCATTCTTCTACTATCCAGCTTAATGTGGTTAATAAATAAAATACAAAGAGAGTACTAATTAAGTATCAGTGGAGTTATTAAAAGCTACCAAAAATTTAGTATCAAGTTAAAGTTGAAAATAACATACTCCGTAACTCTAGTTTGTTTAAAACTCAAATTGAAAAATTACCCGGTAAAATATATGTTCCGTACATGAGTTAATAACTACAAAATTCGGAGTACTAATTTACTAAATATCGACCATCTAATAAGCTAATTAACATTTACAAAACAAGACGGGATTATAATAAATCAAACTCTTTCATACACACGTCCGTTCGTTACGAATAAATATTCCGCGCATATCTTACTCATTTTCCCATCAAGTCGATATACTGATTTACACACTCCTCCCCTTCCTCTCTCTTTCCACTCTCCCTGTTTCATTACCAATTTTAGCAATCTCTTCAAAAGCACAATTTTACTACACAATCAAAAACCCTATAAATCTCCCAACACTCTTCTTCCTTCATTTCTCACCCTAAATTTCAATTTCATCTCTCTTTCTCTGCATTTTCCTCTCAAATTAACTTTTTCTCCTCCATTTTTCTGCAGAATTCTGTAAATTTTCTCTACTTTAAGTTCGATCATCTTCTTCCTTCACTATTTTTCCTGCAATTCTTCAGTATTTCATCATTATTTTTTCAGTTTTTCGATTATCTTAGCATCTGTAACGTCAAGGTTTTGCGTTTTTGGAGGAGAGAGAATTTCGAAGAATGAGCTGCGAAGGCGAATGTCGAAGCAGTGAAGTAGCTTTGAAATCGAACGAAGATTCTGGAGGAATCCGGAAGTAAGATTTCTGTAATTTTTTGTGCTTTTGAAATTCGCTGTACTGTAATTTGTACTGAAATTCATAATGTGTGCAATTTTTTGAAGATTCAGAAATTCGAGGATTTCGTATTCAAGAGATTGCTTGTTGTCTTTCGCTGAAGTGAATTATACGAAAGCGTTACCTGCTGGATTTGATCGGTCTATTCTCAGGTGAAATTCGCATTTTTTTCATACTATATTTCGAATAATTTTTGAGCGCCTTTTTGTTGTTATTATGCTGTGACGATTAATCAATGTAATAATGCTGCAATATTATCAATTATCACTCCAAAAACTTTGAAATTTGATGCAATGTGGCTTGTTGTTTACGCAATCGTTTCGCGCGCTAGTGTTCTGATCATATAGATTTATCTGTTGCATGTAACAGTTCAATTGTTGTAGTTATTTTTAGCATCTGTGCAACTTTTATGTTTGCTTTTAGATTATTTGTAGTTTTATGAAGATTGATGTTAAGAAAGTTTTTGTTTGAATCAAGGTTTACAAGATTACTGTACCTGTCAGTGTTTTTAGTCTTCTTGGAGGTTTTAGCTCTTATATAAGAAATATTTGATGTGTACTACTCCATAATGGCATGATGTGTATGTATTCTATATGTATGTATAGAAATTGTATATACTCAATTTATTTGCAACATTCTGGTTAATTTTCGATTGAAAATTTGTTGATTTCGTATTCTATGCGTCATAAAACTCATAACCGTGGCTGAAAGCCATTATAGACTACGGAGTAGCTAATTTGCAACGTTCTAGTTATTTTACAGCATGTTAACTGGACTCCATTATGTGTAGTGTCCTACACAAAGCATAGATAGATCCAAGTGTAGACATGACCTTTTTTTTTTATTAAATATTGAATGATTTAAGTCCGAATTGAAGTATCTAAGTATCATATCCAGACTAAGTATCCAAGATGGATCTGGAAGCAAAATGAAGTCAAAAGTAACACAATATTTACCGATTAATCACTTGTTGATTTCTTATTCTATACGTACCATATATAGAGCTTTTATGTACCTGCTCATTTGCAACATCTGAGTCAAGTTTTCCCATGCATGAATTGTTAATATCTTGTTTTTCATGTTATGGATGTGGCCTAAATCTTTAAACAGCTTGCTGGTTTTTTTTTTTTTAATATTGATCTAGTGCTATCCTAGGAGTCTAATTAGATACCTTATCAGGTTGCCTGTTTTTTTTATGTATGATTATTTTTTTTTTCCATAGCCTCAACTCGTTTCGCACAAGTTTGAGGGCATAGATCTTTCACATATTATTCCTTATTAAATCTGCTTTTGAACAGTGAGCTGGATGATGCTTGCAAGAGTGCACCTGAGAACCAGAAACTACCGGGTCTTGAATCAGTTTATACTGGCAGGACATGGGGTGATTCAAGTCGAGATTCATCAGAAAAGTGGGGCAATTATAATTTGAGCTCAAAGGACTGCAAGTTCACAGGTATTAACGCTATTACCTCCTTTCTGCGATGTATGTATATGTATTATGTATACACATTTCTTTTGGCTTAATAATAATAGTCTCATTTATGTTGGCCCAAATTGTAAGAAATTGGGAACAAAAGAAAGCATGAGAAACTATATAAAAATAAAACATTTTTCTATGGGAAGGTCAGCCATTTATGTGTTAATGAACTTTTTTATTGAGCAACTGACAACTGGCATCTAGTCTGGGATATCGTTGAGCTCTACAATCTTGATCGATTTTATTCTTTGATTTGGATGAATTCTCATCTTTCTTATGGTTAATATTGAAGTAGCTAACTAGCCATCTTAGCACCTCACTTGTAGCTACGCGTTTCTCTTCCATCTTAATAGGATGCAAAGTCAACTGATTTCTTTGCAAGAGTGCACCTGGACACTAGAAACTACCAGGTCATGACTCAATATTCACTGGCAATCTATGCGGTGATTTTAGTTGAGATTCATCTCTAAAAATGGGAAGTTTTAAGTTGAGCTCAAAAGATAGCAAGTCCTTATGTCTTATTGCTGTTACCTCCTCTCTGCCACACACAAACACACACAGTGTATCTTTCTACTTAGTAATAATAGTCTCTCTTATCGCGGACCCAAATTTTCTTAAAGCAGGAACAAAAGCTACTAGCTAGCATGAGAAAACATAAGAATTTAATACACCTTTCTATTGGAGATTCAGCCATATCGATTAATCCTACAATTTTGATGCTCTTAATATTGAGGCAGCTAACTAGCCTTCAAAGTGCCTCTCTTGCAGCTACATTTTTCTCTTAAAGGAAGCAAAATCAACAGGCTTCTATTGTGCTCTTAATTTGATTGCATTTGATTGATTTTAACTGAATATTGCACTTTTATGTGATTACTTCTAAAAAAAGTCGCTGAAGCATTTGATATACCACAGATCATGGCACATTTCATAGCAATCAATCTCATCATTCCTGGCAAAAACCTGGAAGTACTGCTATTATGACATCAATTCGAAATCCTGAACATAATAGCATTCTAGGAAGCTGGTCTACTTCAAAGTTACCATCAGCTGGATCAGAAGGGTCAGTTAAAAAACTTCCAGGGACTGATAGCGGCCTGCTGAGCAGGTGCAACGAACCATATCGTCCTCCATTTTATAAGGTCTGTTTGTCTTTGTGCTTCTCTTTATGTGCGGAGAGGGGTAATAGGGATGAGGGGAAGCAGTTATTCTTTATTGTAATTTAGTTGCAGATTTGATTGTGGTTTAAAATGTTGATTTAGAGATTTTTAAAAACCCTTTGTGCTTTGTTCAGGCAATGAATCATTCAGGTAAACTAAAATATGGCACCTCTAGCAATGGAATATCTGAATGTGCTGAATGGTCGAACAAGGCAAGGTCAATGGAGGGAAATTGGAGGAAAGGTGATTTTTGTGTACCCTATGCTATGGATAGTGTCTTCTGTATTTATATAGGCTTTCAGGTTAGATATATTCATGATTTTATCTAAAGTGGTACCTAAATTGCTGGTTTACTCCTAAGCTTTCTTAACTTTTTTCTTATTCACAACATAGAAGGAGTAATGAGCAATTGTGGGCAATTCATTATAAGTTTGACTTGATTTTGCCTTTCAATTGTGGGCAATTCGGGAAAGGCAAAAACAAGTCAAACTAATAGATTGAAAATTCTGATGCAGATACTTGTCTAGTGCTGGAAGACCATTCAGCTGCGCCAGCAGCTACCAGCAACAAAAGTCCTTCACCCATCTCTCCTTCTATTTCTGGATCTGTTGAAAGCCTCTGTTCTATTGGGGAAGCTTCTGAAAAGTACCATACAGAAGAAAATCCTGACCACCACCCTCCGACACAGGTAAGTATTGTAATATGTATTAAAGGAATGGCTGTTGTAGTATCATACTGAATGACCAAGTTATACGTTAATTTGTTTTATTGGTGCAAATTGTTCACTGATCTGTTTATAGGAGATATATGATGCCGTAAGCTTCTCATACATGTGATTGTGTGAATGTGCAATAGTGAATGATAATTTTTAAAATAAAATGACTAGATTTTACCTCAAAAGTTTTATTGCCATATTATTGTGTCAAAAATGAATTTCCTGTATCAATCTGCTATGGAATGATGTCTAAGCCAACTAGTGCTTCAGTTTCAGTTTACAAACCTACAAGCTATGCAATGACCACACAATTTGCTTAAAATGGCTAAAAGGTGAACTTACTAATCTAGCTATCCAATGGTGCAACAGTTTACTTCTAAAAACCAATTGATTGAAGTGGATTCTGGAGTGGCAATCAGTAAAGAGCAGTTGCAGCCTTTTCAGGGTCAAATTTTGGATGGAGGTCGGTTCTCTGTCCTTATGAATTTAGAAGAAGCAGAGGATATTGATGCTTACTTTCTCGATGAGGTATGCTTGTTCATCACTTCTGGTTGAAGCCGTTGAACTCAAGGTGATTTGTATTAGTAACTTCATATGTTACTTTTGCAATCATTATTCTTGAGAGAGGAATGATAAATGTCCTTACCTTGCCATTGCATCCAAGGCCAATAGCCTATATGAATTCACTACTTCAAAGATAATCTAAATGAGATTTAGTGACCAGTTACTCATTTCTATTCAAAATTATATGCCAGTAAATATTTAGTGCTCCATTATGTGCTTAATTTGTTGATTGCAAACCTGTTTATTCCGTGCTTCTTTCCTTTTTTTTTTTTTTTTTTTTTTTTTTTTGTCGTCTTGCTTAGGACTCGGCAGACTTGAAATGTAGCAATAAGTTTCGAGTCTTTGATCCCCGTTTCACACCTGCTCTCCATTTGGATATAAATGATTTAAAAACCTACATGACATGCATAGTCAATATGTATTTGGATGAGCTGCCATTTATGTAATCCCACTTCAACAATCCAAATCCATCTGTTTCTGTGAATGTATGATTAGATTTTGTCAATCACTAAGGCACCAGGTTAGTTTTAATGATGAAACAAGAGTCTTTCAATGGGTAGCACACTAGCACTACATAATGCTATATTTGATATTCATGTAATCCAGAAAAAGAACTAGCTTTCTTTGCTATCAAATCAGCAACATAATTTCCTTCTCATTTCGTGAAGGTGACCTTTATATGTCTAAAAACACTTATACAGCACCCTGCAATGATTAGCAACATGAAAATAGCAATTATCTGTTATAAAAGGCTGGTGAACTAAAGAGGGAGCCTGTGAGTTGTCCAAGTATTATATAACAATTATGTCAATAAACTAGGCCATTTTTTTAAAGTATGTTGCCTAGATCAACATATTATATACATTGCTATTATGATTGGTTTGTTTAATAGCAAACCATCATTGTAAATTTGTGGTAAAGATCAGACCAGACCTTAAATAATGCCAACAAAATTATATTAAGAAGAGTACTTAATATATTGATTCTTGACCTTTGAATTTTCATCCTTGGCAGAAATATGATGTCATGGCGAATGGAAGAAACAGCTCCAGAACTAAATCAAAATTTATACACTGGTTTCCAGATAATGGTATGTTAATACAACAGTGGTCTCTCTGTCATAGACCCTCCTCCCTTGGCCTCTTGGTTTTAGTCTTTCGTTTCCTACTGTTTGATACCAGTGTTGATAATTCTTTTGCCATTCCTTACCAGATAATTATGATGGTAACATCTCGTCTGAGGCTGAGAGAGATGGGTGGAAAGTTTGGGGAGAACCTACTGGAATGTCAACAAAGGAGAATCCCTTGGGTCAAAAGAAGTCAAAGGAGGCATCAACGAATGGCCAGAAAGCTCCATTCAGGGAGAAATCAAAGACATGCGTTATTGACTGCCTTGACTCTGACAGTGTTGTCCTAAACAGTTGCTCCCCTGATCACAAAAATCTTGATTATCGGATTGTTAAAGAGCCTGAGTTGGAAAAAATAGCTGATGAAGCTGGTTCAAGTTTGGAACTCAATCTGCCAGATGAGGATAGTTTGATTACTGTTGATGGGATCTATATCTTCGAGCAAGAAGAGCCAAATAGTCCTGAGATCCCTATCAGAGGTGAAAGAGGTGTTTCTCCTTTCCGTGGTTCAAACAAGCTGAAAGGATCAGAAAGTGTGCAGCAAAAGTTGAGCTCACCAGATCCACAGTATCATGAACCTCAGATAAATTCCAAGAATCAATTTGTCCATCCTTCTGATTCTCTGGCTTGTGTCAGTACCCCTCCTACAATTCAAAATTCATGGAAGAATCGTCACAGCCCCATTCCTTTTGTTCCTCCTCCCTTTGGTCATCTGCCTTTGAAGCCAAACTTTGACTCTGTTGAGAATTTTCTGTCGCCTAAAATGCCACGTGCTGATGACTACTGCCCTGACCTCGACAAAATTCTTTCAGCTGATCCTTCAATCTATCATCAGTTTCTTCAGTCTCCAAGATACAATCAGGAGTCTAACGTGTTAAGAAGTCTTCCTATCAATTATCAGACAAATGTGAAATCAGACATGTATATGGGAAAGAGAGGTAGTAATCGACTAATCACACTGATTCTCTATGAGATGATTCTACCTGATACGTCTAAACTTAGTGTTCCAATTCTCTTTGTAGGTTTTGTTGCTGAAGAGAGCAACCATTCTCCAATTAACCATCACCTCCAGATACAAAGGAAGTTGGCACAGATGAGTCTTGAAGCAGCAGAGCATAGGGCTTACAGTAAAGCAATCAGCAACCGTTTCTGGTAAAGATTCAGTAATACAAAATTACTTAATTAGTAGTCTTGTTGATTTGCATGAAAATGAGCTTGTTTGTGAATATAAAAGTCGGGTATAGAATGTTGTTACAGACAGTAGAAGTATCAGTACACAGTCCGTGCTTTTTGGTGAAGTGCGAAATGTGGAAGGAAAGAAGAAAAGAAAAATGGATTCATTAAAATTAGTTTCACAGAGTAGAATCTTGTCGCATGTAAATAAAATTAAGTGTGAATTGTGAATAGCAGAAAAAGGGTAGAGGCAAGGTCTTAGTAGTGTAAGTACCCGTTGATGGCTTGATGCCCGTAGTCTATGGTACATAACCCCAAAGAATATATACATATCCTCAATGAGAAGTATAGTTCACTTTTGGCAAGTTTTTACAAGTACTCCTTTGGCTTTCTTTGCTCTGACTGATCTCATTTTACAAGTAATTTTCGAATGAAACCATGAAACTGCATATTGTTTATGATGATGTGCTTGGTGCACCATTTTTGTGTGGGTATATTTACAATGAATATGATTATTTGAGGAGCCAAGAGCCACTTTCTCATTTATTGTTGATGAAATGGTCATCGATAATTCGATACGTTAACATAAATGTTGTAGAGCCTTTTATCTTCATTTTAGTGGTATAATATGTATAATATATTTGAGCCACTGCATGCAAAACAAAATTTCCAGTACTTCTGATGATACAAACAACAAGAACAAAGCCTTAGTCCCAAAAATTCCAATACTTTTGGTGTTACAAAAATCTTTAACAATTTAACATTGATTGACTATTATAATATTCAATAGTACAATTATGAACTATACTACTCAACACTATCTCGAATCACACATGAACTTAAGCTAATATGAATAATAATTTTCTTCTTCTACTTCAATTAACAAATAACACAAGTATTCGGATCTTCTTCAATGCTTCTTGCATAACCATTGTATCTTGAGTATAGTGGATTATTGTAGTAAGAGTTAGTGTAGGAGTTATGGGCCTGCATAGCATGTATAAAGTCAGACACTTGGACCACAGTATTGGGCTCCTCTGGCTTTTCGGGCTTTTCGGGCTCTTTTGCTGGCCCAACGGTGACAATGTCAGTAAAATAGTTTTTCCTCAATTTCTTCACCACTGCCACAGGATCCATGTCACCTATTACTGTCAATTTCTTTTCCTTCATATCCATTGAGATTGAATCAAGCCCTGCAAAAATCAAACCTCAATTATTAATATCCAATCCTTTGTTTAAGAAACTAATTATTCTTGAAAATATTGCCACAAAATGAAAGGCTATTTTAGGAAGAAAAAAAGGTGTACCAGGAATAGAAGAAACCAATTTTATAGCCTTTTGCTTGTTATTATCATCATGGATATCCAATTTCACCACCAACTTCTGAAGCAAAATCCAACAAAAACGAAATTATGAATACATGAAAATAACAACTAAAAATTCAATAGCAAGATGAGATACACGGGGTAGTTATGTGTGTATATATATGTTGGATCTTATCGACTTGTTCTCTTAAAGTAGTAGAGATCTAACCTGCATGCTGTTATCCTTTTCTTGATTGAGGGATATGAGAGAGGAGATAAAAACAATTACAAGTAAGAATGTAGAAAGCAGTGGCAAATACTGTATTAAGCATGTAGGAAGGAATAAACATGAGTAGTCCTATTTATACGGGGAAGGGGAAGGGGAAGGGGAAGGGGAAGGGAAAGGGTAAGGAAAAGGGAATTGACGGGTTATGATTTTTGCACACTCTTATATGAGAAGAGCATAGAAAACTGTGCTCTTTTCATATAGGGGTGTGCCAAAATCAATGTAGAGTGTGCTAAAATCATTTCCCGAAAATTGACAAGCTGGTAAGTGGTAAATGAGCGACAAAGTCCAAGTCTTTTGTGCGTACTACGAGTAGTAGTAATCATTGATTCATTAGACATTTAGACTGTGTCTTTGTGGATCAGTGAATGCCGCGTGTCAGTCGGGTAAGGCTATAGGCAGCTTCCAATGTCTCCAAGTTGTTGATTTAACGTAGATTAGACAGACACTGTTAATAAGGTGAACAAACCTAAAATAAATGTATATAGGCAATAATATATTACGGAGTATTGAAATATAGTACGGAGTAAAATACTATGCCATAGCTCATTAATTATTTTAACATGAATTTATCTTAATTTAACATTCATTAATCCTGTTGATTGAATATTAAAACTACTCGTACTACTTTTTCTTTTTTTTTTTATTTTTTTTATTTTAGGGAACATTAAAATTACTTTGTACTCAGTATTTTGCAACACTTAGCTTCATCTGTTTCACTATAATCAATTTGGTCATAATTTAAAACGTTTGACTGAAAATTAGCACCCTATACAAACATCAAAATGGCACCTATGACTCTAATTCATAATTTAAAACTCGTTATTTATTCTTTTAATAGTAAGAATTATAAGAATGCTACTAAGGAGAGTATTAATCTATTATACTATTATGTGTCTGTGTTGATGGACAACATTTTTTGTACTGTTTTTTTTTTTTTGCTCGATGGGGTTACAAGTTTTGAATTATTGATGGAATATTGAGCCTTGATTATCATAACTTATTACTTTCTTTGATCTTATTGTACTCCCTCCGTCCCCTATTGATGGTCACTTTTGCTAAAAAAATCACGGAAATTAAGGAGAAATAAAAAAAGTACATTGCAAAAGTAAATTTACATTGGGTATGCAAAAAAGTAGAGAGAGAAAGTAATTAAAGTACATGGGAAAGTAAAATTTACATGGAAAAGTTAAATTTGCACAAATATTTTTGTAAATGTTAGAGAATTTTGGTAAAAAAATAATATTAATAGTACTTGAAAAAAGCAAATGTGACTAACATTTTGAGGCACCAAAAATGGCAAAAGTGACCATCAATAGGGGACGGAGGGAGTATTTTTTATTTCCCGGTTAGTAAAGGTCAACATTATACGGAGTATAATTTTTTACTAATTGAATTTCCTCATATATGATTTCAACTTTTTAATCATCATTCCCACTTCCCAAACACCATATTAAGTATTTTGTCCTTATTTTTCAATTCAATTTTTTTTTCAAGTGAGACTATCTAATTATGATTCACTTTTCTTAATTTACTTCTCAATTTCATGTGAGAAGAACAAGTTTTTTCATGTCTTATGAAGCTAGTTTTGAAAAGTTTTGAATATTGATCAAAGATTGAACAGTTATTATCGTATTCGATTGAAGTATTGAATATAAAAGTGACATCTTTGTATTGTCTTGTTTGTGTGTTTGACTAGTAAATACTCCCTCCGTGTTGGGTGAGACTTGAATCCCGAAACCTCCTTAAGCGACATCAAATTGCTTACAACCTGAGTTAATTCTTGTTAAAAAGATAATACTTGTCATAAGTAGACGACTTATACCAAAATTACAAAATTAGAACTGTGTCATGTTAATCCAAAATGATCTGCATTATACGGTCAGTTTGTCAAAAAAAATTATTTTCAGTTGAGAAGTTTCGTACTCTTTGCAATCGTACTTGTCCAGCAGCGGAGCCGCCAACATAATAACATGGTCTTTCCCCATTCGCTTTTCCAAACCTCAATCACGTGATATCAAACTATTCTTTAGGAACACGCTTATTTATAAACTACTTCCTCTATTTTGTTTACCTGTAACAATTTGTTTGTCAATAATTTCAATTCGTTAATAATACAGTGTAATTATAAGTATCATTATGGAAAATTATACAATTATAAAAAGTTGATATTTTGATGGATAAAAATACTCGTATATGTTAATAAATAATTATGATGCATATAGACAAACTAAGGGTTTTAAGTATTTCAACCATAACTTAAATTTTTTGTTGAGTTGTTGTCTTGTTGATCACTTCGGGTTGATCCTATAACATGGTATTAGAATTAAAAGGTCACCAGCTCAAATCTTTCACCCTTCATGTTAAGTGAAATATTAGCGTTATGCCGTTAAGGGCCTGTTCTCATTGACTGAACTCAGCTGAACTGAACTGAACTGAACTGAACTGGACTGAACTCAGCTGAACTGAACTGAATTGAACTGAACTGAAATGAATATTTTATAAGAGAAGGAAATTAGGAGCTGAACTGAACTGAAATGAATATTTTATAAGAGAAGGAAATTAGGAGCTGAACTGAACTGAAATGAATATTTTATAAGAGAAGGAAATTAGGAGCTGAACTGAACTGAACTGAACTGAATTGAGCTGAACTGAACTGAACTGAACTCAGCTGAACTGAACTGAACTGAACTGAATTTCAACGTAAGAGAACAGGCCCTAAGTATTGGAATTTATGTTGCATTTACATTTCGGGCCCAATGAGAGTGGAGTGTTTAAAAAACACCTATAGATAGATCAAAATTAATCTAATTAGCATTGTATTTTAATACCACTAGACATGGAGTATAATACACTAGACATTACAATATTGACCAATTCTTTGAAGTGTTTTTAAGATTTCCAATTCTTACAAAAAATTTAAAATTGCTTTGTATATTATTAAAATGGCTTTGCACATGGAAAAAACTTTACAGCTAAGTGGACCAGTAATTTAATTAATTCACTGTAGTTAAAAATAATACAAGTATACATATTCTGCCCCACAAAAGTCACAATAGCCATTTCTATCTTTTCAGGCAATTTCACTAATTAGTAGCTCTTAAAGTGAAGAGCTTAATTATTTATGTTTGAAAAAAAAACTCCAACTTACTAGCTAGAACCGGGAAAAACTAAATTTTGGAGAAAACAACGATTTTATTCTGAAACAGAGGGAGTACTACGTAATTAACAAATAACGCAGCCGTTTGGATCTTCTTCCACGCTTCTTGTATAACCCCTGTATCTAGAGTAGCATGGATCAGTGTAGTAATAAGTGTTATGTGCATGGATAGCATTAACATAGTCAACCGCTGGGACTACAACTTTGGGCTTCTCAGGCTTTTTGGTCACTTCTTTGGGCGCTTCTTTGGGCTTCTCAGGCTCTTTTGCAGGCCCAACTGATATAATTTTAGCACTATATTTCTTCCTTATTATTTTCATCACATCTATTGGATCCATCTCCCCTATAACGGTCAATTTCTTTTCCTTCATGTCCATTGAGATTGAATCAATCCCTACAAAAAGTCGAAAAACCAACCCAATTTTAACTTTTTTTTTTTACAAAAAAAAAAAAAAAAAAAAAAAAAAAAAAAAAAAAACCACATTTTAATGAAAAGCTAGTTATTGTGAACATAAAATTACCAAGAATAGAGGAGACTATATTTATAGCCTTTTGCTTGCAATTCAAATCATTTTGGACATCCAATTGTAGCACCAATTTCTGAAGTAAACCAACCAAAAAAAACACTAAGATTAAACAGATAGGAAAAGAGGTGAATAGTAATTATAATGTTACATTGCATCAATTTGAAGAAAAAAAAATAAATTAGGAAAAAGGACAAAGAAACAATGTTGAAAGGCGAGAGATTTAACCTGCATTTTTGCTATATGTTTGATTGTTTGTGGTTTTCCTAGTTGGAGAATTGTGCAATTTAGAGAGAGTGATGGATGAAAGTGAAAGCGGTGAAGTAAGAAGTGTCGAATTATCATGTGCAAATTACAGTATTTATACTAGAACCCGTAAAAAAAACAATAATAATAATAAATTAGGAAAACGGACAAAGAAACAATGTTGAAAGGTAAGAGATTTAACCTGCATTTTGCTATAAGTTTGATTGTTGGAATCTTGATCAAACCTTAATTTTTTTAAAACTCAAGATATTAGGGCGCGTGCTGCAGCTCATATTTATTAGGATCGGCTTTTCTATAAGCTAAAGAATTGGAGGCTCATATTGTATCTCAACTTCCCACTGATTTTCTATAAATTGTACTCCCTCCGTTTCTAAATTACATTCCTACTTCTCTCTATTATGTAAGGAATAAATGCTAGAAATAGGAATGTAATTTAGGGATGAAGGGAGTATATCTTTATTTTTTTAAGATATAATAATAATAGTAATAATAATTCGTAATACTCCGTAATAATAAAAATAATAATGATACTCCGTAATAATGGTAGACGAGGCACAAACCGGGAGCACCGCCGCACAACGAGGAAATGGAAATTATAAGCCATGTCATTTTTATTTGTTACGAGTATTCTATAACTTATTTTATAGTTTCTTTGTCCTTTTACTCGTTGGGCTGTTAGCCTGTTACGTCGTCATTCATATGCCACGTGGAATTTCCAACAAGTAGTTTCCAATGTCTAACTTTTTTTCTTTAAAAAAAATATTACGGAGTAATTGTATTATTGTAACAATGGGCATTATGGGGATTGCTGTAAGCAATGGCGGATCCACATTGAGCCTGGGGCACGTGCTATCCCTAACAACAACAACAACACACACACAAAAAAAAAAGTCCTTTAATTTATTTCTTAAACGAATGGGATCAATGCGCTTAGAATAATTCTTAAAATGGCATTCTCTTGTAGAATATTCGGAATATTTAAAAAAAAAATTAGTAGGGGAATTAGTTTTGTACTTACAATTCTTTATTTAGTAATCGTGTATCTTAATAATGGGGACACCAGCTAAACTCGTTTAGTTCCTCAATTAATTCATAAACTACGAGTAATAATTAATACACACTCATATCTTTGTTAGCACCGTAAAGTATTGTATAGAACGGACTCACGTGAGTCCGATCATACAAGCAGAAAAATATCTAATTTCTGACGAAAATTAACTTATTCCTAACTAGAATGATTTTATTCCTGACAAAAAACATCGAATTCCTGACGAAAATTAACTTATTCCTGTCTAACAAAATCTTATTTCTGATAGTATTTTTTTCGGGTTTTAATTGTCAGAAATTAGACAATATTGATCAGATATTAGACCATATTGATCAGATATTAGACACATTTTCCTCGTGATGAAGGTGCTGCATCAATGGCGGAGTTTTCCAATGTTATAGACTTATAGGACCTCCAGTTGCATTGTAAATCATACACTTATAGACTTAGTAGCAACGCTACTACCACAACGATCAACCAGATTTGCTGCGAAATTGTGAGCACTCACATCCTTACCATCAATGTTCTTCATTAACACTGCTGCCTTAGGTCGGTCATTTTGGTTCAGCGTCTTCTTGTCTTGATATTCTTTCATCTCTTTTAATGTTTCGTTTGTGATGGGAACTCCAAATACGTTTGCCATTCTATGAATCGTAGCAAAAATATTCATAATTTAGGGGGGAGAGGGAGGGTGATGGCAGTGGGGTAGGTCGGAGATGGCGGCATCATCGCCAGCGTGAAGGAAGGGGTGGCTGATTCTGGGTTGTGTGTGGCCACAAGGGTTGCGGTTTGTGATAAGGGGAGTGCGTTATAAACTGGACTCACGTAAAACGGACTCACACAAAACCTTCTCTTGTTAGCACACCGTTTATGCGTTTATACATGTGAAATGTCATTATGAAGTATACATTTTCCGTACTTGCCTTTTCTTTATATACATACAAAAATTTAGTATTAAGTTTTTATAATTAATTTAACAATACCCTTAGGTGCACCTTATTCCTAAATCCCGAGTATATAATCTCAATCTCAAGATATGTGCCACAAGGTCATGTTGTAAATAAACAAAAATGGAAGAAGTGTGTTTTACTATGCATTATATATGTAATATTTTTATGGCAAAAGTTAACGAACGTCTCAGAAGTGTTGGATAAGATAACTAAAAGTATGAATATATATTAACTTGAAATAAACATTAATTACATCAAATCGACGCGCGATTTTGACATACATTCCCAAATTAATACTATTTTAAGTACTTTTTAAAAGAGTTAACTTACGTCTTGGGGGCGTTCGTTAGCAAGATCCTATTTTAATTAAGGAAAATGGTAAGCATAGCCCTTGTATAAGAAGCTAAAAAATAAAATATTGAGAAAAAGTTAACATTAATTATATCGATTAGAGCGTGATTTTATCATGAATTCCTAACTTAATTTCATTTTAAGAAGTAGATTTTGTGTGTGTGTGTGTGTGTGTATGTAGTACTCTATCATTAAACTTTTATTAATCATATTGTTTGCTAATAATGTATATAGCGGTGAAATATAATTTAAGAATCTTTTTAAACTAGATGTTTAATAATTTTAATCATAATCTTCTCATACCTTGGTTAAAGGTGTTAATGAGCCGAGCCTGCTCGTGAACTATTTAGTGCTCGGCTCGATCAAAGCTCAGCTTGAGTTGGCTCGACTCGACTTCGAGTTCGTCTCGAGTTCGAGTTCGGCTCAAGATCTTAACAAGCCAAGCCCAAGCTTTCTTTGGCTTGGCTCGAAAGCTCATGAACAAGCTCGATTTTTTTTATAGATATTAATATTTTATTATAAGCTACAGTAATTAATACCTAAAATAAATTATTAATAAAAAAACTAAGCTTTGTGGGGTTATTGTCTTATTAGACATTTCCTGTATTGGGCCTTATAATACTGGTAACATCACATGTTTAGAACAAAACACAAAACTCCAAAACCCTAACTCCTTTCCTCTTTCGTATCCCTTCTCAATCGCCTTTACTCTCTAAGTCTCTATTATGAAAAAGACATCGATCGGAGGCGGCGGTTTACCAACTTGTACCACTTTGAATCTCTTACTAGAACCAATCACCACATGAATTCTAGAAAATTACAGGTGTTCAATTTTAATTACCGTACCTTTTTTTTTTTTTTTTAACAAAAGATTAAGAATTGATATAATTTTTTGCAAATTTTGATAATTTTTGGGTGTACGCAAGCAGAAAAAAGGGAAGACTTAATGAAAATGAGCAAGTTTGGTACTTGACTCAATATCTAAAGAACGATGGTTTCGAGCTTGATTTGTTAGGCTTGACGAGCTTCGAGCCGAGCCGAGCCGAGCCTAAGCTCACCGAAGTCGAGCTCGAGCTCAAGCCGAGCCTAGAGAGGCACGATCTCGGCTCGGCTCATTAACACCCCTAGCCCTGGTAACTGTCCAGCACTCCAGCCGCCGTACTAAAATAGACTTTCCCAATTGGCCTTGGGAATATCTTAATCAAATGCTATCAAACTTTTCTTAGGAACACGCTATTGCATAAACTACTTCTTCCATAGTTCCATCTAAAGTGTTGGCGTGTTGCCACACCATCTTCTTTGCTAAAAATATTTTCCAACGACAAAATTAAAAATGCTTGTCAATGACAAAAAATAACGTCAAAATTAAATAGAATGGTTAAATATAAATTTGTGAATAGTAATAAATGTCAAAGTGTTGTAAGTAAGATAAAATGAAGGTATTTATATAAAAATAAATAAATTTCAAAAAAATAAAAATACCTGCACCACTGGAAGGTTTGAGCATGTAAATATGTAATGTATCATCAACAACAATTCAACAAAGAAGTCTTAGATAGGCTTAACTTAATTTCGGATCAATTAACATAGTGTACGGGATAATACCGGTAATAATATCTAATTAGCCGGTAATGTCTTCTAATACCACCAAACAACTGATTAATAAGAAAGCTCAAGTATCCATAACGGCCTTTCTAAACGGCCACGTGGAGAGCTGCTTGAGGCCACGTAGGCACCTGCTGCCTACGAGGTCGGTTTGCCACCTATCGTTATAGGTGGCACCAGCTTGGTTGTTTCCCTATATATACCCAAGCAAATGTTCACCCAAAGGTACAATCTTTCTCTCTCTCTCTCTGTCTCTCTCTCCATATCTAAAATACTTTCTCTCTCTTCACTCTTTCTTCTATCGGATTGTTGACTTTAGCATCGGAGAGGTTATTCCCGGATAACCCCCGGGTTAGCTCATCTGTGTTGACTATGCAGGTGCGTAATTGGACGGTAAACCTTTACCAACCCACGAAGATTATCTGTACCGGAGCACACCCGGAACAGTTGGCGCTAGAAGGAGGGGATAGTAATAACTTCTATCGTCCAAATAACCTTCGCCAGTCATGGAAGAAAACCAGGAACACGTAACACCTATAGCAGAAGCTGAAAACCGTCAGTATGATAGTAACACTCTGAATGTCAAAGCAAACAAAACCGTCAATGCAATACCTGAGATTGAGGTGGAGGATGAAACTCATCTTCTCAACAGGAACACCGTGAACACACCGGTAACACCTGAACGGAGTCCCGCACGGATACCGGACCCCCTGGAGGAATTTACCCCTGAAGAGTTAGAGGTAACGGCAAGGGTAATGAAAGCGATGTCCCGGAAAAGAAAGGAGGCTGAAGCTGCAGCCAATAAGGGGCAAGTTGATACGCCGGCCATTCCCGTGATTGTGAACCTGGCGAGCCAGTTCAACCAGGCAGACCAGCAACCGCCGCCACAGCCCCAGAATCGGGGAATAATTGTCCCAAGTGAGCGTCAGCCAACTCATGGAACACAGATAGAGGACTCAGGGTCCCGGCAGCACGAGATCAGTAGCGGGCCAGTAAGACGTACGCCAGAGCTATAGTCAGGCCGAGAGTATCACCTTTCACCCAGGAGGTACTGGATCAGCAAATGGAAAGGATAAAAATGCCGGCATGTACCTTTGATGGCAAGGGAGATCCCAAGCGATACGTAGCGGCATTTGAAAGCCATACGTTGCTTTATACCGACACCGACGCGGTGTGGTGCAAGGTGTTTCCGACAACACTAACGGGACCAGCCTCGGATTGGTTTTCCAATTTGGAGAATGGATCAATTGATTGCTTCGATACCTTGGTCGAGCTGTTTACCGGTCAGTATATCAGCAACAGTGCAAGGCAGAGAACTTCTGGAGAGCTTATGTCGGTCAGGCAAAGAAGAGATGAGTCCCTTAGGGATTTCATAAGTAGATTTAATAGTGAGGCTAATACGATACCAAAATTGCAGCAGAAAATAGCTGTAATGGCTTTAATGAACGGTTTGGGAGATAATGATTTCAAGAAATACATGGCAAGGAAGTCATTCCCGAATTTAGGCGTGGCCTTTGGCAAGGCCTATGAATACATAAAAAGCGAGGAGTTGCTGAAAACCAGTAACCAGATAGCGGCATCAGAGCCCTTTCGAAGACAGAATGACAGTATTGCGCCTAACACTTATGCCGGTGGAATGAACAGACAACAACAACAACCAATCCAGCAAAGAACCGGTAGGCCACCCAGAGGTCTTGGCCGGTACAGCAGTTACACGCAACTGAACACACCTAGGGCCGCAATATATTCAATAAATCAGCACAGAGAGGAATGGACACGACCGGCACCAATGATAACCAAAGGTCGAGACACGAAAAAATATTGCATGTTTCACAGGGACATTGGCCATTATACGGAAGAATGTACTCAGCTGAAAGAGAATATAGAAGACCTCATTAGAAAGGGCCACCTGTCCCAGTACCGAGCTCAAGCAGGGCCAAGTCGGCAGCAAGCCTCGCAGCCCAGGCAAAGTGAATATCGAAGGCAGGGTGACTCGTCCATGCAAGATGACACCTACCGGCGCAATCACAGCGGAGAATACCGTCAAGGGAACAGTGCGCCAGGTCACAAGATTACAATAGAGGTTATTACCGGTGGTCCGGTGCATGGGGGATCAGTTAGCGGGGCGAAAAAAAGTCTGTCTGAGCACAGGCGCACAGTGAATGCATTGGGTGTGGATGAACGGCCAAGGCCTGCGTCTATGCCGTCAGTATCCTTCTCGGAGGCAGACGCCAAGGGTTTGGTATTTCCTCACGATGATCCATTGGTCTTAATTTTGACGGTCAATGGAGCCAACATCAAACGAGTGTTGGTTGATGGAGGGAGCTCCGCTAACATCCTGTTTGTAGAAGCATTTGACGCAATGAGAATAGGCCGGAAGTACCTGACTCCGATATCGTATCCCGTTATCGGTTTCAACGGATCCACAGTTAGGCCGGAAGGAAGTATAGCCTTGCAAGTTAGAATTGGCGAAGGCATGGCGGCCAGGGATGTTATGACGGAATTTTTAATAATTGATGTGCCCTCAGCGTATAACGCTATTGTCGGTAGACCCCTGATCCATGATGTGCAGGGGGTAGTTTCGACATATCATTTGACGATGGTATATGTTTCAAATTTGGGGAAGACAGAACGCGTTAGAGGAGGTCAAACAATGGCCAGGGAGTGCTATGTGACAGCTCTAAAGCAGCCTAACCGACAACCCCAGGCTAATCAGGAAACACAGAAAAGGGGGAGAGCCATATCTGCGCATGACTTAGCAATGGAGAATTTCGATACACGCCCGGCAGCAGTTCCCCGCCCTTCGCCGGGAGGGAAGACGGTAGAAATTGAGTTGCAACCTGGGGTATCGGGAAGAACCGTACGAGTTGGGTCCGACATGGATGTTGATACCCATTGTCATTTAATGGAACTTTTACGGGAGAACGCTGACGTGTTTGCTTTCTCGGCAGATGAAATGCCCGGGATCCACCCAGATGTTATAGTACATAAGCTGAATGTGGATAGAAATGTCAGGCCGGTTAGGCAGAAAAAACGAAACTTCTCAACAGAAAAGATAGAAGCAATACAAGCTGAAGTAAACAAATTGCTAGCGGCAGGGTTTATTGAGCCTTGCACGTACCCTGAATGGTTAGCAAACGTGGTCATGGTAAGGAAGCCGTCGGGAAAATGGAGGATGTGCGTGGATTTTACAGACCTGAATAAAGCCTGCCCAAAGGACTGTTATCCACTGCCCCGAATAGATAGGCTGGTAGACTCCACTTCCGGCCATGCTCTGCTTAGTTTTATGGATGCTTTCTCGGGATATCATCAGGTTAGCCTGTATGCACCAGATAGAACGAAAGCGACATTTATTATTGATGCCGGAGTATTTTGTTACAAGGCAATGCCATTTGGGTTACGAAACGCCGGGGCAACGTATCAGAAACTGGTAGACAAAGTCTTTGCAAATCAGAAAGGAAGAAACGTGGAAGTATATATTGACGACTCCATCGTAAAAAGCCGGTTAGCCACTGATCACGTTGCAGATTTAAGGGAGACATTTGAAACTTTGCGTCAGTACCGAATGAAGCTCAATCCGGAAAAATGCGTCTTTGGAGTTCGTTCAGGGAAATTCTTGAGGTTTATGGTTAGTGAACGGGGAATAGATGCAAATCCTGACAAAATAGAAGCTATACTTAGCCTACTGCAATCGAAGTCAATAAAGGACATACAGAAGCTTACCGGACGCATGGCAGCGCTGACAAGGTTTATTAGCAAATCGGCTGATAAAGCCTTACCATTCTTTGTAGTCCTCCGGCAAAATAAAACCTTCGTTTGGGGGGAGAGCAGGCAAAGGTGTTGGAGGTGGTCAAAAACCATCTAAGGTCCCTTCCGACCATAGCACGGCCGGAACAGGGAGAAAGCCTGCAGTTATACATCTCGGCATCTCCAAAGACGGTTGCAGCGGTGCTGATAGTGGAACGAAAGAAAGCACAAATGCCAATTTATTGTGTGAGCCATGTCCTGAACGCGGCAGAGAGACGATACCCACTGATAGAGAAAATTGCATATGCAGTGGTTATAGCCGCAAGGAAACTTCGGCCATACTTTGATGCACATACCATTGAAGTGTTAACAAATCAGCCGTTAGAGAAGTCTCTGCAGAAAATGGAGACGTCAGGAAGATTGCTCAAATGGGCGGTAGAGTTGTCGGAGTACGTTATCATTTACAAGCCACGGGTATCGATAAAGGCTCAGGCATTATCAGACTTCATTGTGGAAACATCGTACACCAAAGAAGAAGAAGTCAATGGAGTGTGGAAGGTCTCTGTTGACGGCTCCTCAGCATCAACGGGCTCCAGAGCCGGTATCGTTATGATATCACCGCAAGGGGACATATTCGAGTATGCTATCAAATTCAAGTTCAAAGCCTCAAATAATGAAGCTAAGTATGAGGCAGCACTTGCGGGAGTACAATTATGTGTTGCGGCTGAGGCAAAGCGGATATAACTCACGACTGACTCACAATTGGTAGCAAGTCAGTTTGACGGCACCTATGAGGCAAAGGAACAAACAATGATGGCCTACTTGGCCAAGTTGAAGCAAATAACGGCCAACTTGGAAACGTTTGAAATACAATTGGTGCCGAGAGCGAAAAACACAGGCAGACGCCTTGGCAAAACTGGCTAGTTCAAGCTTCAATGACCCGGAACGCACTGTGATGGTAGAGCTTCTAGAACACAAAAGTATTGACCCCGACAACACTCCAAAAGAGGTGAATTGCGTGATTATCGGCCAAGAATGGTATGATGGCGTGCTAGCCTACAAGGTGCATAACGTCTTACCGGCGGATAAAACAGAAGCCCAGAAGATAAAGAAGGATAGTATCTGGTTTGTCATGTTCAAGGGAATGCTGTATAAAATGGGGTTCTCGCTACCATTGCGAAGGTGCATATCGGCCTATGAGTCAGCTAGGCTGATAGAAGAAATCCACGAAGGGGATTGTGGAAATCATGCCGGAGGCCGGTCAATGTCCTTAGAAGCAATGAAAAGAGGGTATTACTGGCCAACAATGAATGCTGATACTCTAGCGTACGCGAAAAAGTGCGATAAATGTCAAAAATTTGGGCCGGCAATCAACCAGCCGCCAAACGATTTAACACCAATTCTAAATTCGATACCGTTTGCACAATGGGGAATGGATATTGTTGGGCCTTTTACGTCAGCAACAGGGAGCAGAAAATTCCTGATAATAGGGATTGACTACTTCACAAAGTGGATAGAGGCGGAACCGGTAGCAAAAATAACAGCGGGTGAGGTTAAGAAGTTTATCTGGAAAAGTATATTCACCCGATTTGGCCTACCGGTTGCAGTGGTCTTTGATCACGGCTCCCAATTTGATTGCAGCCCAGTTAAGAACTTCCTCAGCATATACAAGGTTAAATTTGCGTACGCGGCAGTCTGTCATCCTCAGTCAAACGGCCAGGCGGAAGCCGCAAATAAGCAGATACTAACGGCACTGAAAAAGAAGGTAGAAGATGCGAAAGGCTTGTGGGCAGATCTGGTCCCGGAAATATTATGGGCAAATAGAACGACAACAAGGGAAACTACTGGGGAGTCGCCATTCAACCTTGCTTTCGGCTCGAAAGCTGTCATTCCGGCTGAAGTAGGACTCCCTACGTTTAGTGTTCAGCATTTTTGTGAGGATCAAAATGACTTGCACCTAAGACAGCAATTAGACTTCTTACCTGAAACGCGGCTTACGGCTGCCATCAGATCAGCGGCATATAAAAGTCGTATGAGTCAAGCATATAACAAAAGAGTCAATTATCGGCCTCTGGAAGATGGAGACTTGGTCCTTCGTAGGACAGCCGCTACGGATAAAGGAAATGCAGATGGTAAGCTAACCGCAAACTGGGAGGGCCCCTACCAGGTGTACGAAACAGTCCGCCAAGGATCGTATCGGTTGATGACTCTAGAAGGATTACCGTTAAAAAATGTTTGGAATACAAGATTCCTCAAGAAATACTATGTTTAAAAACCTTTTAGCTTTTCATGTTAGGTACCGGCATGACATGTAGTCATGGTTCAGCGTTCTTTGTTATTTCCTATGTTGTAGGCAAACTCTATGGCTGTAATTTGTTTTAACAATTTTGGCCAAGGTCGTTTATAAGAAAAGTATGTAGTATAACATATGGAGCCATCCCCTGCTTTCGATATGATTTGATAAACAGCCTAGCTAGCTGTCTCTTTCATTCAAGTAAGGAGGAAGGTTGGATAACTATTGCGCCTCAAGGCAAGTTGAAATTGACGGTCTGATCCACTGTCAAATACTTGGCCTGCTAAAGGCTGCATATACAGGAAAACCAGCAATACCATAATGATAAGGAATTCCGAAATCAATTTCTAAGGAAATTAATTGCGGAATTCGGGGGCATATGCCTGATGTGCCAATGTGTTGGAATCAAAAAAGTTGGAATCGAAAAAACAAAAAAGCCGATAATTTGTTAGAACTAGAAATAGTTTAAGTAGCAAAGCGCTATAAAATTTTGCTTATCTGTACGCAAACGAATATGAGATAAGATTTTTGACAAGAGAATTGTTGAGCAAACGAATATGCAATTATAATACAATTACAATACAGTTATAATACAGCGAAAACGTGTAAGTCTCTTTCAAACAAAATTAACGGCAAAATCATTCAGAATGCAAGTATGACGGAGAAAATGTTTAGTTCTGCGCAATTAAGATAAACAGGTTGCCAAGTTCAAATATTGCAGATAAGTGATTAAGTCAACAGAAAATAAAAATTGTCAGAACGTACACACAGGAAATCGACAGCCATTACCCAAAAAAGACAAGGGTCAGATCGGCCAAAATACAAGTTTGAAAAAAAATTATCTTAAACAAAAACAAACATAAGTTGCTCAACAATGAGCCTTAGAAATTACAGACAAGGAGGACCCGCATGATTCCGGTGATGACTCCCCGCCCCATTAATCTTTCTTCGATTCAGGCTCCTTTTGGGGGGCAGGTTCAGAAGTGCCGACAGCTTTATCCTCTTTAACAGGACTAGCAATGAGGGCATCAGCAAACTCCTCTTCCGGCAAATCACATGGATCCAGATTCTTCATCACTTCAATTGGAGGAGGGTTATCAAAATAGTCTCCTTCATAGCTGGTAGGGGACAGGTGCATATCTTCACTATAAGCGTTCTCAGCTGCCTACCATTTTTCTGCATCCCAGTTCTCGGCCTTGCAGACACAGCGGTGCGCAGCTACTCATCCGCCAGTGTATCGGTCCACCAGCAAGTTCCGGTAATGGTCAGACTGCATGAACCGATTGACTGCTCGGCGCCTGATATCGGGCTTGTCCTCCTCAGCCTTTTTCAAGCTCTCCTCCAATTTCGTTTTGGCCTCCTTCTCTGTCTTTAGCTGCAGCTCGAGGTCGGTAATTCTCTTTTGCATGGATTCCTGGTTGGCCAGCTTAGTGTTCAGAACAATCATATTGTTCTCCAACGTTTTGACCTTGGCCGTCAGTTGATCCTTCTCTTTGATAGCAGCTTGTCGGCCGTCATCGCATTTTTTAAATTTTGCCTCGGCCTGATCATGACAGCGCTGATAGTATCGGTACATGTGTACCACCTCGACCGCCGAGTTGACAGTCTATAAAAAGAAAGAGAGAGAGGACGAAAAGAGTTGTTACACAACTGTGTATAATTATCATATAAAAAAAATAATAATAATAAAAAATAAAAAACAAGATAAAAATATACATATATATAAAGACTATCGTACCCGGAGCATGTCGTTCATCATTTGGCCGCAAGGAGCGATAAGCTTGTCAACGGGCATATCTGCCGGCGTGGCCAGATCCTTCAGCACTCTCCAACCCATGCTCCCGCCGGTATTGGGGTCATCACAGATAACAGACTCCCCTCTATTTACATTAATGCGAGGATGCCACGGCTCGCCAGCACTGCCGCTAGGAACTAAGAACTCCTCAGCAACCTTGGTAGGAACCTTCACATGGGGAACCTCGATATAGTCCCCTGTCATCACAGGTATGAAGGCATTCTTGCTGCTAGCAGACTTGCCCGACAACCGATTTTGTCGTTCCCTCAGAGAAGATTCTTCGGCCGGTATCAGTTTATCAGCCGTTACAACTTTCTCCGCCGCAACAACACTTGCCTCAGTAGGCTTGCGCAGAGTAATATTTAATTTCCTGACACCGGAAGGAGCGTCATCCTCCAGATTCACGACGTTCAAATCCTTGAAGGCCTCTGACGGCTTCTACTGATTTTTAGCGGCCTCATCTTGTTTTTGCTTTTTGTTCTGGTCACGGCTTGAGAGGTCGCTAGATCTTTTCTGGGCATTTGCTCCGCCTTTTCTGACCGGAAGAGTGCGAGGAATTCTGGTCCTACGTTGCTCGTTGGAAGTCATGTCTTGTCGTCTTCTTTTCTTCCCTTTAAGAGCACGCGTGCAGTATACAGGTAATGTATCGTAACCGTGTTTTGGGTTTGGAGGGCACTGAAATTTCACCCTGCCGTCAGGATGTAAACCCAAGTTGGCAAAATCTAACTTGTTAATACCTGCACCACAGTAAGCACACAAGGAATAAATACGGGTAACAGGGCTGCGAAACTTAAGTACTCTAAAAATCGAGATACCGACATGGCAGTCAGTTATTTTGAACTAACTGGTTCTGGACAGTAAAGTAACGATAATAAAAAAATAAAATAAAATAAAATAATAATAATAACAATATACATATAATAAAATAATAATAATGATGATGAAAATGATGAAATGAAACAAAGCTGTTAATATGAGAAGAACCATACCAAATTCGTCAGTCCAGCAGAGACCGACATGAGACAAAGGGGCGTTACCCAAGATATAATTACAGTTGGGTAGCCACACCCTCGGTACAGCTTTGTTCTTACTACCGGCCTTTACATATGTACAATCAAAAAATTTACAAGCATACTTCTCTATCTCACCTAATCTTCTACGCCTAATGGTATCAAACATGCTATGAGCTGGATAGAAACGCCTGCGAACTTTTTAGTCTTCAGGAACACTTAGAAAATAGAAATTCTCCATCCAACCTTTACAACTGGTCAGTTTCGGCCAGACTGTACATTTACCATGGGCCGTGAACAATGACCAAAACCCTGGTGACTGACTATCTCTCTTTAGCCAGTTAAGAGTGCGAAATAAGTTCAAAGTAAGAGGGAAGTCCATGAATATCATAACCCACACCAGTGAGATAAGGTTACGGATAGTAATGGGCGTTAGCTGCGCCACACATACATTCCAAGCCCTGAAAATTTTCTCGATAAAAGGATGTAATGGAAACCGTAAACCATACTCAAGATGTTTTGCATATACGACTATATGACCGTCGGGACAGTCAAGAGCAGTTTGACCCTCCTTAGGTAACTTCAAATCATAGCCGTCAGGAAGGTTGAAGAAGTGAGCACCGATACGGCAATACTCTTTCTCGGTAGCCTTCTCGAGCCATTCTGGGTCAACTTTCGTCGACACAACCTTATACTCGGCCTTTAGTTCAAGAGGTTCTCGGTATTTTGGGTCGTCATTTTCAGAGTCATACCCTTCATCCAAACTCTCTTCTTTCAAGACGGCATCGCTTCTTTCAGCGGCCTCACCCTCCCTCACTCTTACTCCCTGCTCACTCACCTCGGTATCCTGACTGCCATCCCCACTACCGGCTTCATCAGATTCCTCACCACCACTCCCACCTACACCCTCATCTTGACTGTTGCCTACACTCTCCTCATCCATATCCTCCAAAGACCTCTCTACAGACTGTACGTGCTCCTCACCGACATCAGAGGTTTCCTCAACCACAGGTTCTTTACCTGCACGGTGTTCAGAGGTTTCACCTTCCCCAGGCTGGTAACTAATTCTTTTAGTTCTCGGCATCGCCGTTGTTTTACGACCTATCTTGCCTAAGTTTGATCCGTATTGAATAATCTCGAAAGTAGACTCCAACTGAGAACAAATGCTTATCGGGGAGACTGAGATGATCTCAACGTCTTCTAAAATATTAGACCAGGTAGGCTGATAAGAGTTTTCAACTTCTTTCACTGGAGCTGGGGACAAGGGTGCAAACGGGTCAGCCTCGCCGGCCTTACCCGAAGTCGAGTTTTGAACAAATTCAGGCATAAACTTAACAAACACAACCACAGACACAACACTAAGGCGAAACAGGCAATTGACACTCTAAATTACCAAAATAAACGAAAAGTTAGGGCTTTTTACCTCGTTGAACCGATTGAACTTCGCAGAACAACTCTAACAGAAACACTGAAGTGAGAAAGTCGAGAAAGTTATATCTTCAAGCAAGCAATTGAAATTATTCTCCTCTTGATGATGCAAATTGATCGACGAAACCCTAAGTGTGTTCGCAGAAAAATACTTAGAAGAAATTTTTTGGAAATGAGGAAAATTGCTCATTTTCGAGGCTTAAATACCCCCATGAACAGTGGCAGTTGAAGTGACAGTTTGTGCATGCAATCCAACGGCTGGGGAAAAACGCCTTTTCGTAAACTAAGACGCAGGATGAATGACACGTGCCCCACTCAATTTTAAAGTTTTCCCGCCCAGGCCAATTTTGGAATTTTTAAATTTTTCATCAAAGATAATAATGCCTAAGCGCACTATCGGTACTTTGCTCACTTGTGGGGCAAATCGGAGATTTTTAAATCTCAATTAAATTTTAAGTGACCAAAGCACTATCGGTACTTTGCTCACTTGGGGGGCAAATCGGAGATTTTTAAATCTCAGTTAATTTTTTAAGTGACCAAAGAACTATCGGTACTTTGTTCACTTGGGGGGCAAGTCGGAGATTTTTAAATCTCAGTTGATTTTTAAATGACCAAAGCACTATCGGTACTTTGCTCACTTGGGGGGCAAATCGGAGATTTTTAAATCTCAGTTAATTTTTTAAGTGACCAAAGAACTATCGGTACTTTGTTCACTTGGGGGGGCAAATCGGAGATTTTTAAATCTCAGTTGATTTTTAAGTGACCAAAGCACTATCGGTACTTTGCTCACTTGGGGGGCATACCGGAGATTTTAAAATCCCAGAACAAGCTTTCCTTACTTAACTCCCTCTCATAATTACAAATGAGAACGCCGGTTTTACCACCGTCCTCACTTGGGGGGCTAGTTGTACGGGATAATACCGGTAATAATATCTAATTAGCCGGTAATGTCTTCTAATACCACCAAACAACTGATTAATAAGAAAGCTCAAGTATCCATAACGACCTTTCTAAACGGCCACGTGGAGAGCTGCTTGAGGCCACGTAGGCACCTGCTGCCTACGAGGTCGGTTTGCCACCTATCGTTATAGGTGGCACCAGCTTGGTTGTTTCCCTATATATACCCAAGCAAATGTTCACCCAAAGGTACAATCTTTCTCTCTCTCTCTCTCTACATATCTAAAACACTTTCTCTCTCTTCACTCTTTCTTCTTATCGGATTGCTGACTTTAGTATCGGAGAGGTTATTCCCGGATAACCCCCGGGTTAGCTCATCTGTGTTGACTGTGCAGGTGCGTAATTGGACGGTAAACCTTTACCAACCCACGAAGATTATCTGTACCGGAGCACACCCGGAACACATAGATCACCAAATCATCAATCATTCTTTGATGTATATTTGACTGATATGAGTAATGTGACTGTTGTAATATGTTAGAACAACTTATAGAGATATACGGAGTAAAAGTTAAGCTAAGAATAGAAATATAGAATGAAGCTTTGTAATAATGTAAACTACTAATAGTGGACATTGAAGTAAAATACAATGGAGACACTACAATATTTATACACATGTTTTTAAGTTTTACAATCTTTCAAAAAAATTAAAAACAATTATACAAATGGCTTTGCACATGAAAACAGCTACACGCCTAGTGCCTACACTCTAAGTGGACAAATAACAATTTAATTCATCCACTGTAATAAAAATTTAAAAATAAAATAAAAAAGTTGTTATGCTTATACATATTCCACTACACATTCACTTATTCAAATAAATGAACACAAACTCCAACACTAGACGGAAATTTTGTTATGAAATAAAGGGAGTACTCCGTAATTAAAAATTAACGGAACCATTTGGATCTTCTTCCACGCTTCTTGTATTAATAACCCCTGCATTGAGAATAGTATGGATCGATGTGGTAGGCGTTGTGGGAATGCATAGCATTAAAATAGTCAATCACTGGGACTTCAACTTTGGGCTTCTGGGACTTTTTGGGCGCTTCTTTGGGTGCTTCCTTGGGCTTCTCGGGCTCTTTTGCAAGCCCAAAAGAGACAATTTTAGCACAATATTTCTTCCTTAGTATTTTTATCACATCTACTGGATCCATCTCCCCTATTAGTGTCATTTTCTTTTCCTTCATGTCCATTGAGATTGAATCAATCCCTACAAATATTAAAACCCGACTTTAATTATTATTATTGAATTCGAAATTCATTATAAAAAATAAATAAATAAAAAATAAAATAAAAAATAAAATAAAATAAAATAAAAAAATTTACAATGGCATATTCAGAATATGGAATTACCAAGAACAGTGGAAGCTAGATTTAAAGCCTTTTGCTTGCAATTCAAATCATCGTGGACATCCAATTGTAGCACCAATTTCTGAAGCAACATCGAAAGAGATCGAAAATAAGAATCATAAATAAATATGTGAAAATAAAAATTAATTTCATTTATTACACAAATATTACTTCCGTTTCATATTACGTGCAACTTTAAAATATCTCAAATTGCAAATAATATGAACCATAGGTACCAAAATACATGTGTGTAGAAAGTAGAAATGAAAAACGTGTGTGTAAAAGTGAAAGACAAAGAATACATAGAATAGTAAGATAAGAGATTAAACCTGCATGTTTGTAATATTGGTAATGTTTGGGGTGTTGGTAATTGGAGATTTGTGCAATTTAGAGAGAGTCGGAGAATGAAAAGATGAATGTGGTGAAGTAAGAATGGTGCAGCATGCATGTGAAATTCTTCGTTATATACTAGTGGGAAGAGCCACAAAGCCCGGCCCCACAGCAGCAAGTCAATTTTAATTACTTTCTTCCTTTGTACACGTCGACTCGTCGTTCTACAATGTCAATTGATTAACACGTGTCAAATTCCCATTGGCAGTTCCAATCTTCCAATAGATCTAACTTGATTTATGTTGATTTTTTGTAAGAAAAGCTAGTAAAAGGAGAGTATAATGTACTTCCTTTATTTTTTTATACTTGCAACACACCTTTTATTACGCTTTTCAAGGAGTTGATTAAACTAGGTAAATGAATGAATTAATGTATGAAATTTAAAACGTAACAACTTATCCCTTTCTTCTAATAGATGGTAAAATTTTGTAAATTAATTAATTTGTTTACCTAGTCTAATATCTTCCTTAAAATGTGTGCCAAAGGGGTGTGCTGCAACTAAATAAAAACGGAGGAAGTATATTTTTATATCAAAAATAACAATCATCCCTACAAATATTCAAAATTATTGAACACAATTCTCATGAGTTCATATAACAATTTCTTGAAAGACAGAGCATCAATTTTTTTTTTTTAATATATTTCTTTTTACAATTTTTTTTTTTTAATTAATGAAACAAAACAGGTAAGGAGATTTAAGTCATTTAACCTGCATTTTAGACTTATTGTGATGTTTCACACTTTCACCTAATCAGAGATTTCAGTTTTACACAATGAAGTGGTACATGGTGAGCAAAACAGGGTATCCTACTAAATTCCTGAAATTGGAACCGAAATCAGAACCTGTTGCAACAGGTTCCTCAAATTGAGAACCCAAACCGGATTTTGGAAACTGTCAAGTTTCGGTTCCAATTTAGGGTACCATGTCTAGTAATAAAATTTTTTTTACAGATTTTCGTATAAAAAACTCGCAAATAAAACAAACTAATAGTAATTGTTGAAAAAATTAATACAGACAATTGTAATTTTGATATTTATTAGTTAAAACAATACGAGTAGTATAGAATTGGTATAAAATTTAAACTTAAATGATGTTTTTATCAGATTACAGCGTAATTTTGGTTCGATCTGGAATATACGGTTCCTAACAGGTTTCGGATCTCAGTATTATGATTTTTTGCTCACCCCATCATTGGCAGTTTTTTATGTCCCTACACTTTCCAAATTCCAACTTGGTCTTTTTAATGTTACAGTATTATGTTAAAAATAAAACAATAAAAAAAAAAAAAAAAAAAAAAAAAAAAAAAAAAAAAAAAAAAATTGTTTCTGTAATGTTACCACGTACCAGGTTGTCAAACAAGGAACGTGATCAACTGAACGTAGACAAGTTTGTCGAGGCGGTAAGGGGCTTTCCCGTCATTTCGAGCATTTTTTTTTTATTCTGGAGGCACGTCATTTCGAGTAGTTATTTCTATTCCTTTTGCCAAATAGTTTTGTCCTTTCTTTCTTTTTTTTTTTTTTTTTGGTTTTGTTTCTCCTTCTCGTCTCTTCCATAGATCTCTAATGTACTTCCTGTATTTCTTTATACTTGCATCACTTCTCTAAAATGAAAATATTACAATAATTACAACACACTATATCAAAAGTTATACTATTATGCTTTCAAAAAAAAAAAAGTTATACTATTATTATCTTTATTATAATCTCATGATCCACTACATTATACTCTTAACTATATCTCTTCTTTATTTTAATTGTTTTAAATTACATAAGACCCACTTTTCTTTAATAACGTGAAAAGGGTGTGTTGTAAGTATCAAAAAACGGACGAAGTATCTTTTTTTTTCATTCTTGTTTGTCCATTATACTCCATCTGTCTCAAAAAAACTTAACACAATCAAAATCTTATATAGTTATATGCATGTTGATTCATTAATTTGACCTTAATTTTGTATAATCATCAATAAAAATTATAAAAAATATACATAGATTTTATGAACATATATTCTTATATGCGGACGACCAACCATCAACGTTAGCATTATAGAGGCTTACTCATCCAGTGTTACAGAGGGATATTCAGTTAGTGTTATAACTTATAAGGGTTACTTTGTTATTTTACAAGTAGTCACATGGTGTGTCCAATCGAACACAAAACGCTTTGTATTATGAAACTTTATATTAAAACCTATCTAATTTTATAATAAAATATGATTTTATTATGCTAGTAAAACAAATTATAGTCAAAGCTAATATATGAATAGTGAAAAAATAAAGTTCAGCTTGTCAATTATGTTGGGACGGAGTGTTACAATAGACTTGTTCTCTTCACCCTAAATACATTCTGATTTGAACATTTTTGGTTTCCTTTGGTACTTGTATAATCTAATGTATTATTGTGGCTAAATTTTAATCGTATTTTCACCTTAATTTATAAGGAGGAAAAAATACCTATCAAATTGGACCTTCTAAAATTGCTTCTCACTTATCAATATTCAGGAATTAAACTACATTGTGGGATGGAGAGAATACTTTAATTTTTTGTATCAGTGTATGTGTAGGTGAGAGAGAGAGACAAGGAATTAGCGTTGAAAGGTATGTATGTGTGTGTGTGTCTGTGTGTGAGAGAGAGAGAGAGAGAGAGTGAGTGAGTGGAAAAGTATGCTTGTATGTATGTGGAGTGGAAAAGTATGTAAGTAATGTATCTATGTATGTGTGTATCTATGTATGTGTGTGAGAGAGACAAAAAAAAAAAATCAATGTTGAAAAGAAAGAATATAATGTATTTTTGTAATGTTTGTAACGTTTTGGGTTTACCTAATTTGGAGATTTGTGCAATTTTGAGAGTGTGAAATGAATTGTGGTATACTGGTATTGAATAAACAATTTATTTGAGAATCATTGATGAGGTGGATTGAGGCTCAACAATTTTATAAGACTTATTTTAATGGTTCCGCAATGTGACAACACGTGTCATGTGACCATTGGTAGTTTCCAATGCAGCCACCTGGTTTACATGAGTTCTTAGTTGTATCGTAGGAATTCTGTTAATGAACGTGCTCACCTGAACATTGACGAGGTTTTTTAAGTGGATAACTATACACTCATACAGTCATACGCATAGAAAACGTACAGATGTTAGTCGTACCACCACCACAGTGTCATATTTGTCATTCTATCATTCTATGTCATGAATTTCCCTTATGCACACAGCACACATATGGTCGTTAAACGATATCATAAAAACAATATGAAGTAGATAATATCATCCATCTAATAGAGATATTATCCAACCAACAGAGAATATCAAAAACCAGCTGGATTGACGAAACATTTAGTCAGTCCGGACTGACGTAATACTTTGTGAATACTTATTCAGTGATATCAACGAATGCAAAAATGTTTTGTTAGTATCGATATAATTCGTTGTTGGTATTCATCTAAATACAATGTAATACGGAGTACCAAAGAGTGTTATTAGAGTCATTCATAACTCTAACTATTAGAGGCTAAAAATTCCTCGTGTTTGAAAGACTCGTAAACTTCGTATAATTTTAAATTTTTATGATAAAAGTTAAATTTATTGTCTTGTGCTAAGTTAGATATAGTTGGTGTTATGATAGAGGAAGTGTTTTGGAGACATTGCAATGAAAGTTAGATAGGGAGAAAGGAGGCATTGCATTTAACCAACGTACCAAACCCTTCAACCATGCCAACAAAAAACATAAAAGTGAACATAACTATTTTGGGTCCATTTTAGTTTAATGGACCAACGTTATTGTTGAAGGTAATAAGAAATTAGATCCACATATTATAAGGCATGAAAGTGACGACCCGATTGGATGATATGCGGACCCTCCCAACTACCCGTTTAAACGCCACGAGATTGCACGAGGTTAGTTTTCTTCAGTTTGTTTTACTCGCACTATTAGATTTTGGGAAAACTCCTCATCCTGGAGTGTGTATCATTGATCATAATATATAGAGTTACAATCCTAGTCCTAATCTCGTTAGGAATCCTAGTGTGATAAGTATACAAAATATATCAAAAATATATACAAAATATCCTAGCTCTGCAACAAATATTATCGTAATCTATAATATCTATCACACCCCCGCAGTCGTAGCGGGAGGAGGACGTACGCTAAGACTGGACCTAAATTCCAGAAATAATTCTCGCGGTAGGCCTTTAGTGAAAATGTCCGCAAACTGATATCTAGTAGGAACATGGAGAACCCGAACTTGCCCCAAAGCAACCTTTTCTCGAACAAAATGAATATACATCTCCACATGTTTGGTGCGTTGGTGTTGTACCGGGTTGCCAGAAAGGTAGATAGCACTGACATTATCACAATAAACAATAGTAGCCTGCCGTAGAGGACAATGTAACTTAAGTAAAAGATTACGGAGCCAACACGCCTCAGAGACAACATTTGCGATGCCTTGATATTCTGCTTCTGCACTCGATTTAGACAAAGTATGTTGACGCTTAGATGACCAAGACACGAGGTTGTCCCCAAGGAAACAACAATAGCCCGAAGTGGAACGCCGGATGTTGATGATATTATTTTAGCTACCTCATCTGACAGGTTGCGTACAGGGATCATCTCTCGGTTACAAACTAAGTTTCCTATGTCTGACTTGGGTCCTTTGAGTTATTTTTTAGGGATTGCGGTGACTCGCAAACCTTCTTATTTACTACTTTCACGGGAAAAGTATGCACAGGAGATCTTAGAGCGTGCAGGTATGGCCTCTTGTAAACCTGCAGCTACTCCAGTTGACACTAAGTCCAAACTTAGTGCAGATGCAGGACCACCTTTTCGGGATCTTACTTTGTATCGCAGTTTAGCAGGTGCTCTTCAATATCTCACTTTCACCAGGCCAGATATTTCTTATGCGGTACAACAGGTGTGTCTATTTATGCATGATCCCCGGGAACCTCATTATGAGGCATTGAAACGCATTCTGCGTTATGTTCAGGGTACCATTGATCCCATTTGCAAAGCGCTGGTATCAAGCTCTGGGAGCTTGTTTTAAACCATATAGAGCTTTTTGAAGCCAGCAAACATGAGTGGGAGCTCTCCGATCAATAAAACCCGGGGGTTGATGCATATAAACGGTTTCCTGCAAATCACCAAGTAAGAAGACATTTTTTACATCTAATTGATGAATCGACCATTGTTTAGCCAAAGCTAAACTGAGAACAGTACGAATAGTTGCCGGTTTAACTATCGGACTGAAAGTCTCATCACAATCTACACCAACTTCCTGCGACCTGCCATCACAAACAAGACGAGCTTTGTGCCTCTCAAGGTCACCATTAGACTTGTACTTGTGCTTAAATAACAACATACAATTAACAATGTTCACCCCCGTAGGCCTAGGTACCAACTCCCAAGTCCCTGTTTTAATAAGAGTATCATTTCAGTAGTCTTGTAATAGAAACAAGAGGACTAAGGGTCTGTGCTCTTACGTTGAAATTCAGTTCAGTTCAGTTCAGTTCAGCTGAGTTCAGTTCAGTTCAGTTCAGTTCAGTTCAGCTCCTAATTTCCTTCGCTTATAAAATATTCATTGCAGTTCAGTTCAGTTCAGCTCAGTTCAGCTGAGTTAAGTTAATGAGAACAGGCCCTAATTGTCTAATGTCCCTTTGATTTGGAAATTGAATTATAGGTGTAAAACCTCTATTATACTTAATGTGCATCTTGTATTTATAGTTGTATCTTGTATAGATTAACTAATGGTTTGACATTATTTATTTATTTATTTCTTAAGAGAAAGTTTTTAAATTACGCTGATTTTTGTGCATCTGATGAAAACAAAATAGAAATATTTTAGTATATTTAAAATGCTGTGATTTGTTAAGAAATGTGTACGTACCTTAGGCTGACTTAGTCAATATAATTATTTTTTTGTTTTTCTGTGCGGATAAGCCATTAGAGTTATTTTAAATCTATACTTATATACTACGTATTAAAAAGCGCTCCTAAAACGGAGTATGTGTCACGTGGCACCTTTCACATGTATTAGATATATACCACATCACCTTTCACATGTATTATATGCCACATCAATAAAAATGCTTATTACAAGTTTTGAACACAAGACCAATAAGAATTAAACTAATGTTCTAACCATCTTTGCTATCGTTTAATCATGTTTCATATTCAATTAAAATAAACTAAATACTTTGTATTAAACATCAATTTGAGAGCACTTATTTAGTTTCATAGTCATTATTGTTCACTCTTATTTTTATTATATAGTTTATATTGAGGTCAAATAATATTTGTTGATATTCAAAGTAAAATCCGGGGCATCGTGCGGGGTACACACTAGTTACAAATTAAATGGAAGGATTTGAACCTACTATCTATCGTATACAGTCTATACTATCCTATCTCCCCTCTTTTGTATACTTGATCGTTTATTCAATATTTTTATTATACGGAGTACATTTGAAGTATTCCGTATTAAGAAGTGGGCAAAATTTGAGATGAGAGAAAGAGAAGTGGGTAAGATAATACGGAATTACAGAGTAATAATTATTGACAATTTGACATGCATAGTTATTGCCTTGGTGGTGTAAGAGCATCCACAATTTTTGGGGTCTCATCGTAAATCTCCAAGCTATAATGCTATATGATTTAGGTATAACCTCTATAACGGTAAGTTACATTCTTTTGTTATAAATAAACTATACAAAAATACAGTAAAATAATAAATAAATAAATAAATAAATAAATAAATAAATAAATAAACGAACAAACAAATATATAAAATATACTTCCTCTATTTTTTTAGTTGACACCGTTTGACTTTTTTACTATTCAGACAACAAGTTTTGACTCGCTTTTGTGGTTTATAGATACGATAAAACATATTTATGTGGTGACTAGCTTTTGTGGTTTATAGATACGATAAAACATATTTATGTGGTATTCGAATCGTTTCAATGTAAATTTTATTAATATTCACTTTTTATAATCTTACAATATTGATAGTTAGAGATGTCAATCATTAAAATTATGCGTTGACAAGCGTGATGATAATAAAATAAAATAAAATAAAAAAAGATGAAGGGCACGTTCTCATACAATTATTTTCAGTTCAGTTCATCTCTAATAAGTTCAGTTCAGTTCAGTTCAGTTCCTAATTTCCTTCTCTTATACGATATTCATTTCATTTCAATTCAGTTCCTAATTTCCTTCTCTTAATAAATATTCATTTCAATTTATTTCATTTCAGTTCAGCTCAACTTTAATAAATTCAGTTTAATCCAGTTTAGCTGAGTTCAGTCAATAAGAACAGGCCCAAAATACAATGTTAAACCAATGTTAGTGTTGAATTAATGATTAGTGTTGAAATTTTTTATTTCTTAAAAATTATACTCCCTCCGTCCCCTTTTGATAGTCCCTTATGGGCATTTTTCACGGGAATTAATAAACACAAATAAGAATAGTTAAAGTACATTGAAAGAGTAAATTGAAAAAGTGAGGGATAGAGCTCCCTCCCGATTCCAGGAGATCCTGGGTTCGATTCTCACCCCGCCCTTGTGGCTTTCTAAACACCAAAAAAAAAAAAGTAATAAAAGTATATGGGAAAACAAAATTTACATGGGAAATATAACTTTACACAAGTATTGATGCAAATTGAAAGAAATTTTAGTAAAAATTAACATTAATGGTTGTTGGAAAAAGCAAATGGGGTGAACATTTTGGGACTAAAATTTGCCCATAAGGGACTATCAAAAGGTGACAGAGGTAGTATGTAAATATTGTTTGGCTATAGTTTATTGATGAAATTCCTTTTTCTTCCGGTCAAAAAAAATTAATGATTAAGTTCTCACTTTATTTTATTTTGATTTCAATGGCTACATGTCCAATGCAAAATTGCATGTAATAATTAAATTTATCCGCACAAATTCCAAATTCATAGTGCCATGCTAAATTGCTAATGACAGCATGACGTGGCCTGCATGGTCAGATTGTCATTTTAAAAAGTCTTCTAACTTTCGCTTGAGAAGTTTGAACATCTGCCCACATATTTATCCAGCCGTCACTAGCATAATAACGAGTACGGAATAATATAAACAAAGAAATCATCCCCTTCAAAGACAGGTTTGACGTAGATCATCAGCCAACAAGATACTCCTTTTGTTTTTTTTATTTTTAATATCACTTTAACCGGCATATTTGCCGAGATGCTACTATGACCATAAATATCTTTAATTGTGTATTAGTAAAGATTATAACAAAATTATATTATGAAATTAAACTACACATTATGACAAATCTAATGATATACTCCTTCCGTCCCAAAAAGAACGACCCATTTGGCCAAAACTTTGTCCCAAAAAGAATGACCCATTTGCATTAAAACACCCACCAATTTGCTACAATATTTGTGCAAAATTAGCTTCCCCATATAAAAATTTGATTTTCCATGTTATTTTATGGGAGAAAATCATCTGTCCCATAATTTGTGTCCCACTGGTGTTCCACTAAATATGATTGGTTCTTAAAATATTTATTTGCCTTTTAAAACTTGAGAAGTGAGACCTTGTAATTATTACAACCAATGATATTAAGTGGAACACAAATGGAACATGAAAAATGGGACAGAGGATTTAAACCCGTTATTTTATTACTTTCTCTCTCTATTTTTTTACAAACTCCATGTAAATTTATCTTTCCAATATACTTTTACTTCTTTTTACTTAACTTCCTTAATACCCGCGTAATCAACCCAAATAGGTCGTTCTTTTTGGGACGGAGGGAGTATAATACAATAACATTTATTCAATTTTTAGAGGTGAATAAATTAAATCAACCGTGGTATGTGAATAGTGAAATTGTCAAAGTGATGCATTTAAAAAAAAACGGAGGGAGTATAAGTTTCATTATTCAAATAATTACACGTTGACTAACATAAATTACCCATCGTATATAGTTAGGGCTTGTTCATATTTACTAAAGTGGGCTGAACTAAACTAAATTGATTAGAGTTGAACTGAAATGAATATTAAACTTAAATGAGCAGGTTCTTAAAGAGAATGATCAATGGATAGAGCCGTAGAGGGATAAGCTTATATTTCTTGATATTAATTAGGGTGTGTTAAATTTATGTTTTTTCGTGGTGAATTTTATTATAGACAATTATTTCAAGATTTTCCAATTCTTTGAAGGAAATAAATGTGTCAAGTTTTACAATCTTACAAAGAAAATTACAAATAAAAATAACATGCGGAAGAAAAATAGGGTCTTTCTAAGCTATGCTTCCCCCTCAAGTTATTAAATTTCTAAGTTGTACTATACGCCTGTACCCATGCTTTTTCAAAGTTATAAGCTGCGCCCTCCACGTTACGATATTTTATCAACAATATCCTTTGACAGCCATATCCGTTAACGAAAGTTAAGTGATGTTATTAATTTGACATGTATCCTATTCTAATTGGTCTAATGCTTTAAATAAACTAAAAAAATCAGAAAATAAAATAATTAAAACATAATGGGAAATTCTATGTGGCGGCCTCCAACTTTTACAAATTCTATATGGCCAAATCTCACACTCTTTTTTTTTGTGACACCATATAAAATTTGTAAAAGTTGGAGGCCGCCACGTAGAATTTCCCAAACATAATTAATTAGAAAAAAACCAACCACCCCTCCCATGCCAACACCACAATAAGTCCATCAACCCACGTTGTTCGGTTTAGGTGGTTAAGGTGGAGTGCCGGCCAGTTTTCCGGCGAGTTTAGGGGGGGTTAGGGTTTGGCGGTGGGGGGGAAATTTGGGATTTTTTTAATGTTTTTATTTTTCTAATTTTTTTTAATGTTTTTAATAAGTAACTAGCAACGACAATTAACGAACCCTAGCATCCATTAATTAATTTTAACGTCAAAGGTTATTGCTAATTAAAAAAAGTGAGGTTTAGGGCATAACTTAGACGTTTGAAAAAGTATGGGCACAACTTAAAAACCGAATAATTTTAAGGGCATAGTCCTCCACATAGGACTGCAAACGATCCGACCCGAGTTGAGTTTTTACTTGTTCGAGCTAAGCTTGATAAAGATTTCAAGTGTTCGAACATGCTCGAGCTTGAACGAGCTTCATAAATTTGTGTTCGAGCTTTGTTCATTAAGGTTTTGCCTTGTTCGAGCTCGGCTTGAGCTCGTTCGTTTGTGATTCGAGCTCGAGCTTGAACAAGCTAATATTAACCAACTTTGAAAAATTATAAGTGTTCTCCAATCGGAAAAGTCGCTTGATGATATTCATCATAATAACAAGATAGACAGTAATAAGTATTTGATATTATACTCCATATATTTTAATTTTATATGATACTCCGTATTATTAACATGATATGGCTAATTTGATTATATACGATAATTGATTATAATTGATTTGGTTCCATATTAAAATTGTACTGACATCGTAGTTGGTCATTGAAACTTGCTGAGATGCTCCTGCCGGTCAGCGCGAAAAGTCTCTCTCAAACCCCTTAGGCGCAAGTGGTAGAACCTCGTGAACTGGGCGTACTATTTCCCAACCTTCTGTGGACCTTTCTTCTTCCAGTCTATCGCTTTCAATACAGCGAGACTTCGCCGCCTTAACACAGGTAGGTCGAACCTACCCCAAGCTTGCGATAAGCCCTCATGAGTTAGTGCGGCAGGAGCATCTCAGCAGTTCCCCCTCGAGCTACGCTTGTTCGAAAGCAACCCATTTTAAGAATAATTAAAACAGTGAAATTAATTGTTTCGAGCTTGAGCGAGTTATAAATGAGCATATGAACGATCATATGTACGAGTTTTTAACGAGCTATGAACGAGTGTTTGTGAACAGTAACGAGCCGAGCACGAAGGTGTTCGGGCTCGTTTACTTAATGAGCCTCATATTTTTGTTCAGGCTCGTTCAATACTTAATAAACAATTTTGACCGACCTTTGACCGAGCTTGTTTGCGAGTTGTTCACAAATGTATCGGCTCATTTGCAGCCCTACCTCCACACGGCTAAGTAGACAATTTAACTAGTCCACAATGGCAAAAAAAAAAATTAGTTACACACTTACACCTATACATAGTCCACTTCACAATTACTTTTTCGACCAATGTTATTCATTAGTTACTATCCACAAAAAAAAGTTGACAACAGAGCACATTACAGAAAAAAACGCTCTCGATGGAAAACTCTCTCGAATTAGCCCCCCCCCCCTGATATCCGTGACCAATTTGCTCGATCAACAAAGAAAACCAAACGCAAAATCACTCATTTGATCTTTTCAAAAGACAATGAGCATAATCATGCTGAGCCTCAATCTGTTCAAAAGCAAACTCCCCCTGTTCTGGACAGAAATACTAACATTTCTTTTCGAGATATGGTGAACTCGAACATTGGTTTGGGAATGCAGCAGACCCAATTTGATATGGATGAGGAAGAGGATGTTTCGGATGATGATGAAGCACCGGATTACATCAGGGATGACCCAAAATGCCCTGTAATTCTACTATCAAAGGAGGAAAAAGGAGGATTCGTAAGCCTTGGCAGCACACTCTAATTATCAAGATGTTTGATAGTAAAATTGGGTATATGTCCTTGATGAAACGATTGAAGAAAAAATGGGAATTGAATGGTGGATTGGTGTTGACTGACATAGGACATGACTATTTCATTGCTCGATTCTCTAATCTAGGGGATTATAATCATGTCCTTACTCAAGGACCATGGATGCTTGATGACAACTAACTTACCATTCGAAAGTGGGTTCCTAATTTCATCCCGGATGACAAGCCGATGAGATTCTTAACTGCCTGGGTTCGTATCCCACATCTTGCAGTGGAATATTTTGATAAGGAATTTCTCCTTAAAGTTGGAAGCAAAATAGGCAAGGTAGTACGTATCGATAACAATACTGCCTTGGCTCAACGTGGACAGTTTACCAGATTAAGTGTTGAACTTGATCTGTCGAAACCTCTGCTGTCCAAATTTTGGTTGAAGGGTCAGATTTGGAGAGTGCAATACGAAGGCCTTCGTATGATTTGCTTCGATTGTGGAAAAATTGGGCATAATAGTGAAGCTTGTCCATTAGTTAAACAGGTGAATCAGATGCAAGAAGAGGCAGACTCTGAGGTTGAACATGATAAGAATCCTAAAGTCCCCTCGACAGTGGAGTTGCAAGATTATGGTGAGTGGATGCAGGTCAAAAAACCTCCTCCAAGGAAGAGGCAACCAAGGCCGGAAAAAGCTACACCGATGGCTGGAAAAGTTGGCGGGGAAAATAATTCAAAAGCAGGTCAAGTCAAGGCAGTTACAGGTCAAGGCAAGAATCCTGGGGGATCTAGATTTTCAATTTTTAATGTGGAGGAAAATCAGGATAATATTGTACCAATTCAAAATTCTCCAATTGATTTGGGTGCTGAAGATAAGGATGAATTTGAAGATGATATCAATACGGTTGATTTAGGTAAGGATTCCCATAATTTTAGCACTCAAGCTAAAAAATTATCCTTCAATGCTGGCAAATCAACTAATCATACCAAGGCTAAGGGACAATTTCTAGGAAATTCAAAAAAATGGCAAGAAATTGGGAAACAAAATAAATCTTTTCCTAATCCTAGCCTAAATGATATCACGAATAAATCTTCTCAAAAGATTCCTTTTGAGCCTATTATTCCATCTCCTTCCAAGATTTTAGGCAAAGAAAATATTCCCAGTATTCCCCAAGCAAACATCGAAGCCAATTTTGAAGCCAACCCATCAGGAACCATCCTAAGCTCTCTCAAAAATACCTCACCAAGCCAATTTGACCCATCCATTACCCATGTCTCACATACTCCCTTCACCAATCCTGCTTCGAATTCCCCCGGAGAAAATAATTTGTGCAACCACCCCAATGGAGGAGCCTTACCTGGGGGAAGCCGACCCCCTGACCCACAAGATGGAAGTGGAGATACATTCATGGCTTCCACCGACGCCGGGGACCCTGGAATTAGTGGTAACCATGAGGTTGCCAATGAAGATTAAGCATGCCCTTAGGCATATGTCTGCTACTTTCGATGCTATATTCCCTCACTCGAATGTGTCTATGAATAGTGTACCCAATCATATAACTAATTCCATTCCCATAACGTGTATGGTTTGGAATGTGCAAGGTGCTGGAAGTCGTGAATTTGTGACTGTTCTCAAAGAGGTTATCCGTGTCAATAAACCTAGTGTGTTTGCCTTGATTGAAACCCACGTGGGTGGTGATCAAGCTCAGAGAATTGCTGCGATTCTTGGTTATAATGGTCAAACTAGGGTCGATGCTCAAGGATTTAGTGGTGGAATTTGGGTTTATTGGAAACCCGAGATTGTTAGTGTTGACCCTATCGAGCGCTCCAATCAATATATTATCATGACTATTACTAGAAACGGGGAGGAACCATGGTATCTTTCTACTGTCTATGCAAGCCTGAACCCAGCTAATAGACAGGAACTCTGGAGGGACCTCTCGGATTTTGCTCAAAGAAATAATAAACCATGGCTCATCGCTGGTGATTTTAACGAAACTAGATTTGGGTGGGAACGAAGCTCCAGCTGCAATGAGACTTCTAGACGGAGTGCCAAATTCAATCAATGGGTGAACGACACTCAACTCATTGAGATCGAATTTTCTGGCCCGGCTCACACATGGGCTCGTGGTAATTCCCCTGATACGAGACAGAGCGCAAGGCTGGACCGTGCTCTTTGTAACACTGACTGGAGCATGAAATTCGAGCAAGCAAGGGTTAAGCATCTTCCCGCGCTGCAATCGGATCATTGCCCCCTCCTCATCTCTTCTAATGGGTTTGCCCCATTAGACTCCTTAGATAGGCCCTTTCGTTTTCAGGCAGCATGGTTAGCACATGAGAAGTTTGCCGAATTCCTTGAGAATAAATGGAAGCAGGACGCCCCCCTCATTCCCCTTCTCGCATCTTTCTCCAAAGATCTCCAAGATTGGAACAAGGATGTCTTCCATAACATCTTTAGGGAGAAAAGAACTCTAATGGCTCGAATTAAGGGAATTCAATCCTCTTTGTCGACAAATAAACAATCGGGGTTGATAAAATTGGAGGCCAAGCTTCGAAGAAACCTCGACGAAGTGCTTCATCAAGAAGAATTGTTGTGGTACCAAAAAGTGAGGGTTGATTGGATTGAAAATGGGGATCGCAATACCACATTTTTTCATTTGAGCACTGTGATTCGAAGATGGAAGAATAGAATTGTAGCCATCAAAAATGCTGATGGTGGCTGGGAACATAATAAGGAAACTGTGAAGCAGTTGGTGGTGGACTATTTTGCTTCCTTGTTCACTGATGAAGGTGGTTCGTGTACCTATGAGATTCCAACTGGTGTGTGTACTGCTATTTCGACAGAAGATTGGAGCAACTTGAATCGTGCTTACACTCGCAGTGAGATTGATTATGTGGTAAAAAATATGGGGTCTTTAAAAGCTCCAGGCCCGGACGGGTTTCAAGCTTTATTTTACCAAAAGAATTGGGACATTGTTGCTCCCAATGTGTATGAATTGGCTCTTGCAGTGTTGGAGGGAAAAGGGATCCCAGATTCTGTTAATGACACTTTCATAGTGCTTCTCCCGAAAATTGATAACCCGGAGTTGCCTTCCCAATTTCTTCCAATAGGGCTATGCAATGTGACATACAAAATAATTACAAAAGCGATCGTTAATCGATTGAAGCCCATCTTGCCAAAAATAATCTCGAGTGCTCAATCAAGCTTTGTGCCGGGGCGTCAAATTACGGACAACATTGTCATAGTCCAAGAAGTCATACACACCATGAAGCGTAAGCAAAGTGGAAAGGGTTACATGACGATCAAGATAGATTTTGAAAAAGCGTATGATCGGCTTAAATGGTCGTTCATTCGGGATACGCTAAAAGAAATGAACTTGCCTATTAAGATGGTAGAGGTAATCATGGAGTGCGTGACCTCTTCTTCTTTGAGAGTGCTATGGAATGGTGAGAAGACGGAGGCCTTTAATCCTTCCCGGGGCATTCGGCAAGGAGACCCTCTTTCACCATATTTATTTGTGATATGCATGGAACGTCTCAACCAAGTGATTGAGGAAGCCATAATCACAAACCGATGGCAGCCTATATATGCTAGTCGTGGAGGCCCTATGTTGTCTAACTTGATGTTTGCCGATGATTTGATCCTCTTTGCTGAAGCTTCCGTCCAACAAGCAGAGGTAGTGATGGATTGTCTTGACCGTTTCTGTGCAGCATCAGGGCAGCGTATAAGTTTGCTTAAATCTCGAGTTTATTACTCGAAAAATGTAGATGTTCAATTGCAATCTTAGATCAACAGTACCTTGAGGATGGAATCAACAGAGGACCTTGGGCTATACCTTGGAATGCCAACTTTAACAAGTCGGGTTACTAGGGAAACGTATGCCCACCTTTGTGAAAAAATTGACAGGCGATTATCGGGGTGGAAGACTAAATATCTCTCGCTTGCGGGTAGAATTACACTTGCTAAATCAACCCTTACAACCATGGGGAACTATTCAATGCAAACGGCCAAGATTCCTCGCTTGATTTGTGATAAAATAGATAAAAAAAGCCAGAAGGTTTATTTCGGGAGGAAGTGAAGAAAAAAGTCGTATCCATCTTTTATCGTGGGAAACTTTGCAATTACCACGAGAGAAGGGTGGTCTAGGCATTCGATCAGCAAGGCAATCGAACTCCGCTTTCCTAACAAAATTGGGATGGAGAGTAGTTCAAGAGCCAGATTCTCTATGGTCAAGGGTGTTGCGCTTCAAATATTGTAAGGGCCGATGTGACATTGATATGTTCTCCCCTTCCTTGAACATGTCTAATGTTTGGAGAGGTATCACGGATAATGCTAAGTGGATTGCAAAAGGTTCAGCTGTTGCTATTGGTAATGGTCGAAGGACTCTATTTTGGGATCATTGTTGGGCGACCTCGAAGCCTCTTCGTGACTTGGTCATAGCTCCCATCCCTGATGAAATTGATGGAGAGATAGTTGAGGAAATGTGGACTGCAGGGGAAGGTTGGAATTGGGATTTATTTGCTAATTTATTACCAGCTCACTCTCTGCAACAAATCGCAGCTCATAAGGTTATTTTCAACTCTGAAATTGAAGACACTAGGTACTGGAAGGGGTCCAAATCTGGTGCCTTTTCTGTTAAACTAGCAATGCAAATTATAAGGGATGCTGATCATGTTTCGAAGGATCCAAAATGGGAGTTAGCTTGGACAACACAAGTGCAGCAACGGGTAAGAGTTTTTCTGTGGCTAGTCTTACACGATCGAGTGTTGTGCAATGCCAATAGAGTCAAGCGTCATTTATCTGAGGAGCCACGCTGTCACAGATGCAACACAAATGCTGATGAAACACTGCTTCACATGCTGCGAGATTGCCCCATTACTAGGGAGTTATGGAGAGCTGTAGGAGGGGCTGCTTTCTACCCATCCTTTTTATACGGGTGACTTGCAAACTTGGATGACTAAGAACCTCAAAGCTGAAGACCTCATTTACTCTGAAAAATGGTCTACCTTGTTCGCACTTACAATCTGGTGGGCTTGGAAGTGGCGAAATTGTGAAAGCTTTGGCAGAGAGGCTGATATACCTTTGAATAAAGGTGAGTTTATTAGGGGTAAAGCTGAAGAAACTTGGAAAATCTTGATGGGAGAAAGCATGAATTCTGTTTTTAATCGTGCTACCAGGAAGCATCAGGTGCTCATTAGATGGCAAGCACCACCTACAGGATGGCTTGTCCTGAACACTGATGGCGCTGCTAGAGGTTCCCCTGGCCTTGCTGGTGGTGGGGGAATGCTACGTGATTGCCAAGGCAGATGCATTAGAGGATTCACAGCAAACTTTGGGGTATGCAGTGCGTATAGAGCTGAACTCATGGCAATTGAAATTGGTTTACAAATGGCAGTTTCTATGGGAATAAGCAAGTTGGAAGTTCAAATGGATAACAAGGCTTGCATAGAGGCACTCCAATATGATCAAACCCCCGGGGGTGAAGGCATTCATATGCTTCGTTCGTGTCGTAACATCATTAAGTCTTTTGGTTGTAATTTTTGTATTTTTCATTGTTTTCGTGAGGGTAATAAAGTAGCGGATAGACTAGCTAATTTAGGGGTGGTTCAAACTGATAAGTGCCTTTATTTCGATGTTCCTCCTATCGAAATAAAGGAGCTTGTTAGGGAGGACATTGTGGGGGTTACTACCCCTCGTTTTATTGCTGCTTAGTTTGTATTTCTGGGCTTTGCCCCCTTTTGCACCAAAAAAAAAAAATGTTATTCTTTAGTTTGGAGAGCTCTGAGTTATTTGATACGAGTACAAATAATGAATATATCTAACCTAGTAAAATTGGGACAAACGATAAAAAAAAAAAAGAAACATTGTTACGTAATTAACAAATAACGCAACCGTTTGGATCTTCTTCCACACTTCTTGCATAAGCATAACCATTATTGTATCTAGAATAGTATGGATCAATGTAATAGGTGTTACTCCCGAAGTTATGGGCTTGCATTGGATGAACATATTGAATCACTGGGACTCCAGCTTTGGGCTCTTCGAGGTTTTTGGGCGTTTCTTTGGGCTTTTCAGGCTCTTTTGCAGGCCCAACTGATATTATTTGAGATGAATATCTTTTCCTTAGTTTTTTCACCACTGTTATGGGATCCATGTCTCCTATTATTGTCAATTTCCTTGCCTTTATATCCATTGAGATTGAATCAATCCCTACAAAAAATTATAACCCAATTTTAGATTTTTTGTATGAAAATATAATTGAATTTTTAAAATAAAAAAATAAATTAAAAAATCCAATTCCACGTTATTATGAAAGCTTAGTTATTTTGGGACATATAGAATTACCATGAATAGAAGAGACTAATTTCAGAGCCTTTTGTTTGCAATTCAAATCATCGTGTACGTCCAATTGTAGCACCAATTTCTGAAGAAAAAAAAACATTAATATAAGAAAAAATACGAAGTAATTATGTTATATTGACAGTAAACATATAGGAAAAGAGGTAAGTAAGTCGCATTTAATCTATTTGACGAGAACCAAAAAAAAAAAAGAATATCACTAATAGATACAAAAGCCGTCTTTAGACAAAAGACAAAGCATCAAAATTAAAAGGTAAGAGATCTAACCTGCATTTTTGCTATGTTTTTGGTTTGCTTGATTGGAGAATTTTACACTTGAGAAAGAAATTAAAATGATGATATTGTAAAAGAGAGTAGAAAGTGTTAACAAATGAAAGTGTTGAAGTATGAAGAATTACAAATTATGTGCAATATTTATATGAATAGGGAAAGAGGAAATTAAGTCAAGACTACTTACCAAGTCAACTGACTAATAAAGCAAAGTCTTTTTTATTTATTGTAAGCCTTGTTTTAATCCACCTTTGTACTGTTATAGTGTAAATGCCGCGTGTCAGACTAATCAGGTGAGCCCAATGGCAGCTTCCAATTTCGTCAAATTGTCAATTTAAATTGTTTTTAGTTGTATTTTGGATTTTGGTGATTATAGTGATAACCAGATCATGAATGTGATCTCTGAACTTAGACATATACAACTATACAAGTAGCTTTATTCACCTATTTTTTTTATATTTGTTTTAAATACACACTTTAGAATTAGTTTGTAAATTATTGAGTTTGTTTATTTGCTATAAGTTGCTTTAGTTAAGATCAGGCTTACTTTAGGTTTTGATTTTTATGTGTGATTTGAGTTTTTCAATGTCTGTAATCACTTAATTTGATATGTTAAGGGGTCGATTTAACTTACCTACTTGGCTTAAGATTAAGCAGTTATGCACGTTCCATGTTATAGCATACTCAATCAAAAAATGAATTACTTGAAGAAGTAATAATTGATGACAACGCTCCTCATACAAGAGGGAAGGGGTCCGAACAGCCTTGTACACACGCTGATACAAGTAGGTGTTACAGGCTTAAAACAAATTATTTGTACTAGTTCAAAAAAAACTGCTTATAAAATTGCGAATACTAATTACAGTATAAGTAATAATCAAAGTATGTCCCACAAAATATAGGTGATAGAGGCGTATAAATGCAGATTGTCCAAGGAAGAAACGATGACTTCATCATCGTCAACGTTAGTCGTCAATGAATTATTTGTCAAAGTCTTCTCACTTTTTGTTATGAAGTTTCTTACCCCTTGCCTACGTTCTCGTCGTTCCTTTTCCTCAGCCATCAATATTGACCTTTTTTTCTTTACGACGACATGCATTAAGGATACTCCATATATAGTACTCCTCTGTGCTCCCTCTGTGTCCGAAAGAACGATCCATTTGAGTTGATTTAACGGGTATTAAGAAACTTAATTTGTAAGTACAAATGTATGGGAAACACAAGTCAGCAATAATTTGCAATTAATACATAGACAGAGAAAGTCCTAGATGTAAGTTTTTCACTTAGAAAACCTTTGGGTTTTTATCTTTATCCTATGCCCAATAAACATGTTGTAATAATGCACTAATTTAGAAAGGAGATGACACAAATATCTGAAAAAAAATACAAGGTAAAATTGGGAGAAAACTACATGACAAACACATTTGAGGATATATTGGTAATTTTGTGACTTTAATAGATGTTGGGAAAAATAAATGGGTCATTCTTTTTGGGACTAAAATTAGGCCAAATGGGTCATTCTTTCGGGGACGGAGGAAGTAGTAAATTAGTATTCATGAACTGACTAACCGTGCATCTTGATAATTTTAGATAATTTACCTTTAAGAAAAAATATAGAATTACGAGTAAAATTCTTTTAGCACGATACTTTTATCAAATAGACACGTATTTTCTAAAGTGACGCCCTGTATTTTTTGAGCTTCTGAGCAGAGTATATCATAACAGCTCAAAAGAACATGGCTTTATTTAGTCAAATACACTTGAATAAGTTATTTGTATATATTAAGAAGCTAAGACCAAGCACGCATAAAAAATTAACAATCAATTAATATTTAACGGAGGAAGTATATAGTTCCCAATTTGGTATGGTTGTTACTTATTAGTAAGCATCATGCATCAAATGAATTATTATTGTCATCATTAGATTCCTATCAACACACTATGTCAAACTTAAATATCGATTTGGTAGTGCATGATTATACATAATAGTCAAAATTCTTATAAAATGTCTTAATTAGAGACATCAATAATATCATGCAAAATCCCATATTAATTAAGATGATTGCGAAATAGGGAAATCGATTATTGGCATATTTAACGGATAACAGTAGTAAATTGTCACAATTTGTATAACAAGTGTGAATTTGGAAAGTGAGTGGAGCATTATTTGGTAGGTGATCAAACGTTTTGGGTGGGGTTTTATATTTATACATTGACTACATTGTCACATTTTTACAATGACTCCAAATTAAATGTATGCAGGAAGTGGTTAAGACTAAAAAAGGAACTACTTTGGCAATACTTATTTTTTTTTTTCCTTTTTTGGAAGAGGAAGAGTGTAAGAGTAAGATTAATCATTAATTATTAGCCTTGTTTTTTCATGGTAATACAACCTAATTTATCAAAAACCTAATTAGAAAATTTAATTTAAAAGAATTTATCTCTTGATGCCTTGATGGGCATTCTTCTAGCATCCAAGCTAGAAAACATAATTTGGATATCAGTATGGAAATACAAACACAATATGGCTTATATGACAATATAAGTATATAATTACAAAGTTTCAAATATTACATAATCCATACATACTTCTTTAATCATCTTTTTTTTTTTTTTTTTTTTTTTTTTTTTTTTTTTTTGTGATTTTACACGTTTGGAAAAATAAAATAATCACATGGGATCGTAGCTTGCTAGCTAGCTCCAACTTTCGAATTATTATTGTAACATTTTATAAGTTTTACTACGTAATAGGTAATTAAATATATTAGTATTATAAAAAAGACGTAAATTGACAAACCTAAAACTCCACACATCACGTGCACGACTTTTTTATTTGTCCAAAACTTATTAAAATAATACGCATCATATACCTTTAATTCAAGCTCCTTTAGGATATACATGTATTTGTCAAAAAAAGGATATACATGTAATTATGCAATTGATCATTCAAAAATCACAACAAGAAGTTAAGAGCCCTTTCCCTAAATAATGTTGGGAAAACACACAATTCCCAAAATACAGCCAATCTTTTTTTAATTCCCACCGTACCGTCCACGTAAGCTAATGAGAACAAACCGGGTTTTTTTTTTTCGGTCCAGCAACAAACCGCTACTTGAAGTAGCGGTGTTCTGAGAAAAACCGCTACTTCAAGTAGCGGTTTTAATTGCATAAACCGCTACTTGAAGTGGCGGTTTTCATCACAACACCGCTACTTCAAGTAGCGGTTTACAGATTATACACCGCTACTTGAAGTAGCGGTTTATATAACAGACACCGCAACTTCAAGTAGCGGTTTTTGCTGTAAATTTTTTTTTAAAACAAAATATTAGTAAATCAACCAAAAAAAAAAACCTGCAAGTGTACCTGTAAAACCTTAAAACCTACTATTTTCAACCTGCAAAGTCCGTATACCATATCTTCTACACAACCACCACAAATAACAACTTACTTAAACATTCTAATCCATGGAAGTCAAAATTGTATTAAGGTAATCTAAGAGCAAAGTCAAATACTTATCAAATATTAATTATAAACAAAGTCTGAAATACTAATCATTTGCAAAATAGCATATGTCAATGGTACCAAAATATACACCTAGCTCGTACGTTGCTTCTTCCCATGAAGTGATGATGAAGGTGATGTAGGTGTCTCGTCCTCTGGAATATCATGTAGGCCAACTCCAACTCCAAGCTGAGACTTACTATTTCCACGCCATCGAACTCTTTGATACCGGTGTTGCACTAGTGGAGGAGATGTCATGATGGTATGTTGAGGAGAAACAAGTAGAGTTTGAGGAGGAGGAGAGGGTGGGGGAGGTGGAAAAAGTGGAGCAGAAGTGACAACTGGCGGATGTCGAACTGTAGGAGAGGGAGAAGGACCATGTAAGGGAGAGGGGGAAGGAGCATGCAAGGGAGAGTGAATGGGAGTCGGTGGACGAAAAGCACGTGATGAATGACCACCACGACGGGATGGTGGTCTAATCGGCCGAGTGTGCACAATAGAAGCAGAAGAAGATAGCGAGGTGGACACTCGAGGCTGGTCAATAAGGTGTGAATGCCCCACCCTAGACAAGGTCTGCCCACAAAATGATGTAAGACTCTGTATCATTTGAATGGCAAATGGTAGAGCCTTGTCTGGTGGCAAGTCAGAGATGGTCTCAGTAGCTCCCGATAGCTTCGCGTGCAAATCAGCAACTGCATGTGCCTGCATTGAAGTTAGTTTTAATGTTAGTACAATGAATTCAAAAACGAAATAACTACTTTATAATTGAATTGAAATGAAGTTCATACAAGTACTAGGTCAGAGCTAGATGGCTGGTAATGACTTGGGGGGCGTGGCTGCGAAGGTGGAGTAATGATCAACCTCGTGATGCGATGGTACCAAGCCATGTACTCTGTCATGAGTAGTGAAGAAGTCCCAGTGAACGGGTTACCATGGACTACTAATGCCTCTCGTCGACCCCAGTCATGTACATGGTCTGAATGTCGAATCTCCCAGTTACGCTGTCCCCTTCGATCCTTCTTGTGTAGAGCAACGTCCGTGTCTACTGCCTCTGGGATCGGCTGCTCTAACCCGAACTGACGCATGACTCGATCTGGGAGGTGGAACTCAACGACGTCAAAGCAAATAAGAGGGGCGCGTGTACGCCAAATGTGAATGTCAGAACGACAAATCTCTGGAAGTCGCTCCATAACCGCCTCGGTATATGGCTGCCAAATCATCTAATTCCCAAAATATGTATATTATTTGTATAAGTTAATATAACTATTACAATGAACAAATGCCAATGCATAACAAAGTAACGATTATACCTGGTCCTCTTGCTGATGGTCAAACGCATCTCGATAGTATGAGAGTCCAGAAGCAGTATGCGCACACGAAAGATGTACACGTAGCCAACTGTAAAAATAGTTAATAATAATTCTTAGTTCTCATCAGGGACAACAATGTAAGAACTAAAAATGTAAGCAATACACTACCTGCAAGCCAAGGAGTCAACACCTCGCTCATGCTGAGTCCCTAAAATATCATCCTCCTCCTGAAGGTCCTCTTACGGCTGATCTCGAGGCTTCCTTACATAGGGTCGACCAATACAAATATGCTCCCATGACCACAACTGCACTAGAATAAGTGGGCCTCCAATCTGACACGCTCCTCTCTGACATGCTCGACAGAGCTGACGGTACAAAAAACCAAGAGTCGCACTCCCCCAACTATAGGTCGAAGCTGTCTCCCAATCTCTAAGTAACGGCAAGTAGTAGAGTGACACAGCATCGCCACTCTTGTCAGCGAAGAGAATAGATCCCATGAGAGTAAGAATGTAAGCACGACTATGTCGCTGAACAGTAACCTCATCAGCTCCCTCTGGAATCTGTGAGAAGTGTCGTCTGAGCCATGTCAACTTCAAAGAAGATCCCTCTAGAAATGGCTTACCCTTATCATCAACGCCAGGTCGAACTCCAAGCAACTCCTCAACAAGGTCATGCCATCCCTCGAACGGAGGACCAATGACAGGTGGGCCATGAACTCTCAAACCTAACAAAACGGCGACATCCTGTAAAGTAATGGTGGCCTCTCCCACCACAAGATGGAAAGTATGTGTCTCCTGCCTCCACCTCTCAACCAACGCAGTGAGAAGAGAACGGTCAAGCAAAAACCCTCCACCTGCTATTCTATGCACACCGTAAAACCCAATGTGCTTCACATAGTCTAGTACTCTACCCTCTACCCTCCACTCACGTCCCAAACTGACCACATGCTCCCTAACTGACAAAACTCTATCAGCCACACCACTCCAAACATCATGACTCCTATGGGAAGTTTGCAACCGTAGAACAGATGAATCAATTGGGCCTGGTCGAATCACCGGATCCATGGGACCTGCATGATAAGAGGAAATTTAATTAATTTCAAGCATGCATAAGGAAAAAAATAATAATAAATAAGATTTCAATTTTTTAGAACATAATTTAAGCATTTTAGCAATATCTAATGGTCGTTACCCAGATGATCCAACACCACCACTAATTATAGGACATGTCTTCTTGTTATGCCCAGGTCGTCGACAAACACTGCATGCCTTCTTGACACGATATGGACGCTCATCCATTTCATTTCTGATTCTAGTAGATCGTCGGCCTGAGCCTCTTTTTAGATCTGGGTTGGCTACAACATTAGGCCCATTGTAAGTGGACCAATGGCAAGGATCAGGAACTGGTGTGAAACACTTCGAGTAAGAATGTCCGTATTCGACGGTCCTAAAAAAAGAATCCACAAAATCTGAGTGTGATAGGCTTCGATGCCGACAAACTGCTAGGACATGAGAGCATGGTAACTTGTATATTTTCAACTTCTCACAAGTACATGTCTTTCTCATCAAATTCACGGTGTGGGAGTTACCACCTTTACCAGCTTTTCTCCTTCCACGACCTGTCCTAACTTGATACAACCCTATGGCATCATAGTCAAAAGCAACAACCTCATGGTGCATGGCTTTCTCCATGTTGGCCTCTATTGTCTTTGTAGCCTTTTCTGATAACTCATGGCCCTCTTCAAGTCTTCTTTTACTCCAACTTCGTCTAGTTGCAAAATAGGAGTTCACTCGAAAAAAGGTCATTTGCACTAAGGCAGTTATCGGGAGACAACGAGCCCCTTTTAAGACTCCATTGAAAACTTCTGACATATTTGTAGTCTTCACACCAAACCTTAAACCACCATCATGTGGATGGACCACTTATAGTATGGAATCTCCATCAAGTACCGACGAGCCTCTACATTCAAGTGACCAATTTTGTTCATGTAGTGATCAAACTTCTTCTTCTGCCTTGCATCAGCTGCTTTGCCAAAAAGGTTCTTTATGACGACACTTTTAAATTTTGAATTCACATTAGAAGCCAAGTGACGTGTGCAATACTTGTGATAGGCATTGGGCTGCTCCCAACCACTTCCAACCTCATCCATTGCTGCTAAAATGCCAGCATGTCTATCAGATATCACACATAGACCTTTTCTATCTGTTACCCGAGCTCTAATACAAGCCATGAACCAAGACCAACTATCATTGTTTTCTCCTTCAACAACCGCAAACGCAAGGGGGAATAATTGAAAATTAGCATCGGTTCCCATAGCAATAAGTAGAGTCCCTTTGTATTTTCCATATAAATGAGTTCCATCAATAGTGATAAGGGGCCTACAATGACGGAATCCATCAATACATGGCTTGAATGCCCAAAAAACTCGTTGGAAAACATAAGTTCCAGGTACCGTACTCTGTAACAACCTCCACTCAACAACAGTTCCAGCATTTGATTCCTTCAACGCTTGCATGTACTTAGGCAACTCTTGAAATGAACCCTCCCAATCCCCATAAATGAGTTTTATTGCCTTTTGTTTCGCTAACCATGCTCTCTTGTAGGTTATTGAGAACTGAAACTTCTCTTTCACAAGTTGCACTATTATCTTGATTTTCAATGAAGGGTCAACGCGAAGGACATCTAAAAGAGCATTGCAAACAAACTCAGAAGTGAGTAGCTTATGATCCACGGAGTCGATGTCACCAACACAATTACTTGCATGAGGGCCGTTGTACCGAACAATTTTAAAAGTAGATAGTGTTGGATCTTTCACTCCTCTAAGCCTCCACGAACAACTACATTGTTCTTTCCTCTTGCACTCAACAACATATTTCTCTGGCTCTGCCTCCACAACTCGAATGGTTTGATTTCTAACTATGGAGTAAGACTTCACAGCATCTTTCAGTTGTTGCAATGAATCAAACTGTTGTCCAACCTCAAATTCCCCACCCGTGTTATATGTCTCATTTCCTAACCAAGTCATCCATGAGTTATTCAAATGTGGATCAACTTGCGGCACTTCATTGAAGTCTGTAGTAGGAGCGCTATCTTTAATTGCCTTATCACGAGCTTCAATTACATATTCATCATCATCTTCATCAGTATCATTCATCTCAACATCCCCAAAAACATCAACATTGTTTGGGTCAAGAGAATCGAGAATGGCTTGTGGTTGTGTGCTTGTTGAGGTTTCAACATTAGGCAATGAGGTCGGAGACCTAATCTCTGAAAGATGTTCATTGACATATTCGGGATCAACAAGCATTCTTGTGAATGAGCCTATCCCCACACTTTGATTAGTAAGGGAAATTGGTTGCTCCTTACTACAAAAATAATCCGTTTCCGGAAAGGAACTAGTATCAGTTTGCACAACTGGCTCCTTTAAAACCTGTTCAATGTACAATTGCATTGCGATAGAAGAAGTCTGAGTCACAGCAATCCACATAGCCCTAAGAGCATTGTCGTCATTCAATGGAATTGCGACATATGCCCCATTCATAGGATACCGCATAACCACCTTCAACTCCACAAATCTAGGATCAATACTCAATTCTTCATATAGCTTGTTGAGAACGTGTGAATATGTCATCCCATGATTTACAAAAACAAATTTTTGATTTCCACCCCTATACGTTACATCACCATCTTTGTGATTAATTTCCCCACCCCAATAGCAATATAGAGGGTAGTTTGGTACCTCCATGTTTCATTCTAAAAACACCATGATTAATTTAAGAAATTAGTTTTGCAAAATTTTAATAAGACGAGCACGAATATAAATTTATTTAGAAACCCCTTGCACACATGTAATGGTGGTTAATCATCAGCAAACTTAATAACAAGACTAATAATTAAACTAGTTATAATAATCCTAAAGTTCCACTATGCATTCATTGGCATTCCATATTTTATACTATATGAAGCATGCAAACACCTCTATATAATTAAAACAAATAAGCTGTTAATGGGTCCTAGTAAAAATATATGATACAATCAAAGCCAATGGTCCCAGCAAAATGATAAGATACTAAGAAAGAGACAACTAACAATTTAATATTTCATGTATGCATATGGTCCCATGTAATTGCTTAATGTTGATGGTATACTCTAACATCATTAATCTATAAATAAGATACTAAGAAAGAGAAAGCTAACAACTGTTTTTCATTTTTTTTTATGAAACCAAGAGATTGAACTCTACAAGTCTACAGCAAGCATACTACAATAATATTCAATTAGTCCTAACATCAACACTAAAACTACACACTTAAGCACAAATTGTCAAACACATGAATTTAGCATAGAATTTATTTGATTTTTTTTTTAATGAAGATGCTTACGGGATCAACAAAGAAAAAGCAACAAACTATATTTTACAGCAAACAAAAAGCAACGAAAGCTAAATACAAACAAGAACAAACTAAGAAAGCTATTAATTCATAAAAAGCAAATCAATTAATTTGATAATTGAATTAAAAAAATAATTAGGGCACAAACAACGAGCAACTTACCAGTAATTTAGCAAACCCAACAACAATTTCACTAATTCTTTGCCATAGTGTCGGTAAACAACCGTGAGCAAGTCGGTGACGGCGGCGATTACAACTTCCGGCGCGGGGATTGATGATGGTGAGGACTGAGGAGTGTCGACCTTTTTTTTTTTTTGGGGATGATCAGTTGATTTATTTTACAAGGGAAAAGGGAAGTGATTTTGTTAAAAAAATACTTAGTAAATACAAACCGCTACTTGAAGTAGCGGTTTCTCGTAAATAAACCGCTATTTCAAGTAGCGGTTTTCAATCGTATACCGCTACTTCAAGTAGCGGTTTTTTAATAAACCGGTTTTTAAAAAAATTCCCACTGAACCGCTGACGTGGACGGTACGGTGGGAATTAAAAAAAGATTAGCGGTAATTTGGGAATTAGATAATTTCCCAACATTATTTAGGGAAAGGGCTCAGAAGTTAACAATGATTCCACGTCTTATAAGTGGAATAGCTAAGCTTAAATAATGAATACATATAATAGATAATGACCCTTCATTAACTAGAATAATTATGTTTTATACAATTATACCTTATATATTATTGGCTTATTGCTGATAACTATACATTAAGCATCTCTACTACACTCCAATTAAAATACAAGGCAAAACTCATAAAATGACTAAACATTATTAATTATGATTAAGCTTCGAAAATTAAACTATTTAACAAATAACACAAGAGTTTGGATTTTCTTCCACACTGTGATTGCTAACAGGATGATAATGAACATAATAGGGAGGTGCGTAAAAGCCCGTTACAACCTCACCGACTTGGGCCTGACTTTTGGGCTCTTGTTTCTTGGGCTCATCTTTCTTCTTATTGCCCTCTTGTTTCTTGGGCTCATCTTTTTTCTTCTCGGGCTCTTTTGCAGGCCCAACTGAGACAATTTCTGTATGATACACTTTCCTCAGTTTACTCACTAATGCTACTGGATCTATGTCTCCTGTTAGTGTCAATTTTTTCTCCTTCATGTCCATTGAGATTGAATCAAGTCCTACAAATTCAATATAAGTTTGTCAACACTTTTCAACATTCATTTAATTAGATCATTTGGATCGAGTCAGTTTAATATATTCGGATAATGAGTCATTCAAATTGAGTCTAGGTCAAACTGAGAGAGTTTTACGATTGTTATAAATAATGATAATATGAGAAATTAAAATGAGGAATTAATTAGCTATTCATACCAATAACAGAAGAGGCCATCTTCATTGCCCTTTGCTTGCACTTCTCATCATGAACATCCAATTTCAACACCACTTTCTAAATGGTTCAACCAAAAAAATTTAGCCTTAAAACAACATACTTGCATATAGGCATATAGCAAGATTGCATATTTGCACTAGTAAGTAATTAAAAAGCATAATACCATAGAGTCTATAAAACAATTAAAAAGAGATCGGAATTTTTATATTAATAGTCATGTTAAGAGCGTAATTAGACACTACAACATGAATCTAACAACTAAATAGGGATAGAGGAAGTAATCGACTTACAATAATACATAATATATGATGCATAACTAATTGACGATGAATCGCCAAAAAAGGGAAAAGGCATTTACCTTCATTATTCTGAATTTTATAAGGAGAGTAATCCGAGATCTGCGTTTGTACAATTTGTTCCTAGATTGATTAAGAGAAAGATGAAGAGTTTGAGAAGAGAAAGAGTTACTATACGTAATAAATAAAAGAAGGAAGTGTATTTATATTGAGATGTAGTCAATAGTGAGTCAACCAAATCAAGGAATTTAAAGCAGTGGGCTCGACTAGTGTACTCGTACTATGCACCGTCAACAGTCTCAACCCTCAATAATAAAACCCCTTTTGCCGTGTGGATTGGAGTTGGATCGATGTGGTGACGTTCTTCCTTTACTTGCCTTCTTTGGGAAGCTTTGTTGGCTTCTTTGAGAACTTTAGGGTATGTTCACATTTACTTAATTTCAGTTCAGTTCAGTTCAGTTTAGCTTCAATCAGTTCAGTTCAGTTCAGTTCAGTTTCAATCAGTTCAGTTCAGCTCTTAATTTCCCTCTCACATAAAATATTCATTTCATTTCAGTTCAGTTCCAATCAGTTCAGTTCAGTTCCAATCAGTTCAATTCAGTTCAGTTCAGCTTAGTTCAGTAAATATGAACAGGCCCTTAGTAATAGTGTTAAAATTAGGGGTGTTTTAAAAGCATGTGATCTTGTCAAGAGCAAATGGTGTGATCTCCAATTAGGCAATTACCCATGTTGGATTGTACTTATGTGATTCACTAAAAATTACTCGTACTTTTGTATTCTATTGTAGTAGAGTAAAAATATTATGTTTTCTACTCTCTTTGGTATGACTTTAACTAACTAAACTAATACATTACAATCTTATGCGGATTAATACCTCATAAAATAAGTTAGTATCAATCAAAAATATTTTTAGTTTTTTTTTTCCCCAATTGGATAATTTTAATCGAATTTTCAGTTGTTGTGTGCTGTACTGCCGGTAGTTGCGCTCAAAATTTGTCCAGTTATGCTGGTAAGATCATGTATCACAATAATAAGTCATGTACTCACTATTCAATATTCATGTGCAAAGCTTAAGGAGTACTCGTATATACAATTAAGCCTACCACGACTTTCTAGTCAATGTTCGATCTAGTTTTAATTATTTTTTATTTTATTTTTTTAGATTTCCCAAATTTTGGTACTTTTCTAAGAGTGATAAGTAGATTTAGAAATTAATGCGTGGGATACTTTGTACTTAGTAGATGTAAATGAGATTATGAAAACTAAGAAGTTCGGAGTAATGTCGTGAGCTAAAATTTCCATTACTATAACTCGTAGTTGTATAGTACTGTATCATTTTAGCTTGAGTATACTACACTACTACGAGTATTATAACAAAACTATTTAGATTGAGTTGAGCTTCTTAGAAGACTACGGCACTACGCTTTTCTCATGGGTTAATTCGCTAGGCCTTGTGCCCTCGTATCAAATGCAAGAGTGTGAACATTATGTATTGTTAGTTTGTTACACATCCTAAAAAAATGGTTACATGAACATTATGTATCTGTTTTTTCCTTGTAGGCTCAAGGATAAAGATTGGGCTCGAGGAGAAGGATATGCTTTGACAGAGTTCAAGTTGGGCTCAAAATAGTAAACAAAAATTTTGGGAGCCCACGATTGTTCTACTATTCGGCCCATTGTCAACAGATCACTGAGGTGAATATAATGTACGGAGTAGTTGCTTAATGCACTTCATAAGCACAAAAGGGACGATATTTATTTTCTTATGATACATTAGGAATTTTCCTCGTCAGAAATTTTCATCGTAAGGAGCCTGAGAATTGAGGAGGGCTTTCTGATCAAAAAAATTTGATGCAAAAACACAATGTTTTGAATTTTAAATTAAAATAATATAAAGCTCATTTTGATTTTATTTAATTATTATAGAAAATAAATTTTAAGTGCTAGATAATTTTGGATTTTTTCTAAATGAATTGATATTAATTTTTAATAACTTATACTTAAAAAAATAATTAAATTTACGAAATATATATATGAATGGTCAGAGTTGTGCGTTGTCAAACGAAGTGAAAATAAAAATGAAACAACTAAAACAACATATGATTGTATGGTACTCCATAAACTGTAGTAGACTAGTAGTCGTAGTAGTAGACTAGTAATAATGGTAAGAAGAAGAAAGGGCAAAGAAACTTAGCTACCTACGGTGGTTAAATTAGGTAATACAACTATACAAGTACTAATTTTTCTATGAAGAGGAAAAACTTCTTTGAAATCAATTGATAACTTGTAGTCTTGACTAGGTAAGGGAAGATGATGAAATCTCAACCCTAAAAACCTAGAATTCGATAGGAAAAAAAAAAAAAACTTGAAATTTCAATTGGAAAATATAAAAACCTAGCACGTACAACAGTACACAACTATAGAGATGGAGTTGTTGAGGATCAAACTCCCACCTTGTGATTGGGTATTTGGGAGGAGGTATATCTATCATACATATCTTTCCAGCTATTATGAATTAGTAAACTTATACTTCTTTTAATTATTTTTTATTTTTTATTGTTGCAATGTTGATTATACAATCAAGTATACCTAAAGGAATTTATTGAAAATGATGTGTTTACGACACTTGTCCCAACTTGTGCGATGTATCACATCTTATATCTGATCAAAATGAACATACGACATTATATGCTGATCACTCTCCACTTAATTAACCGTATACACGCATAAAATATCATTAGAATCAATGCCCACCATACATGATAATAGAGGATAAGATATCATGTGAAAAGTATAGGCAATTAGGCAAACTAATGTGAAGTAGACCTTACTCAATTACTCATCTTTCAATCAATCTTTAAGTGGCCTCTAATTGTATCAAGCTCAAAAAGTAGCCAAACACAAACATATGTTGATGGACAAAGCTCCACCTTTAAGAGACCACCTAGGAAGAAAGGATATCAAGGCTAAGATATTTTTCACCCCTATGTGTCACAATCTTGTTGGTCAATTTTTGCCATAAAGTATTCTCCTACCAAAAAAAATTCCTAAAATTTTGTCAATCTCCACAACCTTAGGCTAATATGAAATGACACATTAGTTATTACTTAACAAAAAAATTAACAAAAATTTCACATTATATTATACTAATCGATATCGTGTCGACTTCTCATTGGCTAATTAAACTCCCACTTAAAAACTCATAACACCATATAAATAAGTATCCTACACTATTTTTTAAGCTGCTCATCATTTCTACATTATTTTTTTCCAACCCTAAAAAAAAAACAAACAAAAAAAGACTTCTATCATCTTCTTCTGTTATCTTCTTGCAAATTTTCTCTCTCCTTCCCTTTAATGGTGTCGATGAACCCTAGTTCGCCGGAAGGATTCTACTTGGACGCTAATGGAGTCGCTTTGCCGGGATTGAACCCGTTCTCGGCGCCGCCACCGGAGGAATCGCCGGCAGCGACGGCGGCTACTGCGACGGTGTCTTCTCCGACGGACGATTCGAGTAGTAAGAAGATTAGGAAGCCGTATACGATTACGAAGTCTCGAGAGAGTTGGACTGAACCTGAGCATGATAAATTTCTTGAAGCTCTTCAGCTGTATGTTGAATTTTATGCTTTTTAGTTTACTTTTTTTTTGGTAATTTCAAAATTGATTGTTATTTTTTAGGGTTTGTTAGTGATTATTACTCTATTAGTTGAATTGACTTAGATTGTGCTAGGAAACTCAGAAATTAGAATTATGCCTTTTGAGTCAAAATTTGTGCTATTCTTTTCCAGAATTATGAAGAATTGGTGAAATTTTAGGTTAATTACTGTATGCTAGTAATGATTAATGTTATTGCAAAATTTTCACTGATTTGAGGAATTGTTGGTTGGATGTTTGCTTGGTGGGTGCTCTTGATTCCGGGTGGTGAGTTATCTGATCGATTAGAGTTTATTTATCGCTTTGAGAATTCGTGAAGATGCGATTCTAACTGGGCAATCAAAATTGGGGTTGATTATTAAAACATTTTTCCAGACTGATTGGTAAGGGTGTTACCGTGTTAGGTAATGCTTTGATGATGGTTTAATGTGCATTTTTGTGAAATGGTCAATTGTTACACAATTAGGTTAATTAGTTGTTTTTGTTGGGAAAGGCAGTTCTTTTTTGTCTTTATGTTATGAAGATGAAGCTAGCATGGTCAATTAGGAAACTTTCATGTTTGTGATTTTAAAGGCCTTCTTCATATCCGCTGAATAGGAGAGGTACCTACTTACCTGTAAAAATTCGCAGATGGAAAATAAGGTTTTTTTTTTGGGCTGATTTCGCCCTATAACACTTTTCAGTCCCTATTTGGTTTTGCAGTTGTCATTTTGCTTTGTGCTTGTTTGATGAATCATCATGATCTATTAAAGCTGCATCCTGGAGCAGTCTTGCAACACAAAAGATGATATATGTTTTACTCCTTTCACTTGTTTTTCCTGTTTGCCTGTCTTGCTTCTATATTTTCCTTTTAGGATTTTGATATATGACTTGGATAGAGCTCAAAATGTCTGATGATGGATATTCAGAGGGAGGAGCTTGAGCCTTAGACTTTGAGGCCTGTTTGGTTGAGGGTAATTGAGAATAAAAAGGCGAATTATGAACCTAAATTCCCTTTGTAAGTGTTTGGCGGACATTTTATATTCCCGTTCCCTCACTTCTCAATATAATTTTGCCCTTACCCCCTCTTCACGTTTCCCCACACTCCCGTGGGACTTGAATTCTTCTAGTCAGGCATTTTGTGACCACAACCCTTTCACCATCTTCTATCAACACCATTGGCCTTCAAAAAATGTGCCACTGACAGCCCTGGCTTAATCACATCACCCATTGGAAACACCACAACATCACATCATTGCCACTAAGCCTCTTTTCCAATGCCATTACTTTTCCAAACCACTGTGAATTGTCGGCGCTCTATCAACATACCTACCACTGTGATCACTTTGCCAATTAGTTTTTGCCAAATTATAAATCCAAAGGTCTTGAGTGGTAGACGACACTTCAAGTTGGCCAAAAAGTAGAGTTGAAAGTCAACCATAAGAAGGCTACTTTGTGGTCTCATTGGTAGTGTTTGCGAAGAGTGGGAGGGAAGAATGGTGATGATGAAGTGTGGGTCATGGATAGTGGTGGTTAGTGATGGTTTGGTGATGTTGGGTTTGTGGCAGTGATTAGATGTCTCTGGTGAGTTGTTATAAAGGGAAGATTAAGATATGTTGAGCTTGATGGGTGCTGGTTGTCTTTGTTTTTCCTTTTTCTTCTTTTTTTTCAGCAAGCACTTGAAAATGGAATTAAAGCTCTTTCCCCTCTCCAACCAGACAAGATAAAAATTGAAGGAATGTTTATTCTATTCCTTCGTTTCTCTTCGTTGTTTCCTCTCCTCATCTTCAAATCAAACTGCCCTTTATTGTTATTAAATTGTGATGTAAGGAGGGTCTGGCAAGCAGAAAGGCCAGGAAATTGAGAAGACTGAGAACTTGGTGTAGCTGCTCATTTATCAATTATTGAAGGAGGTGTATCATGTATGTATCCTTGAGGCATATCATAGTAGAAGATATGAACGGTTTATAAGCTTAAAAAGCAGCATACAGATTACTGAACATTGCACTTTTCTCATATTTTCTACTAAGAAGTAAAGTGTCGTAAAAATTGCTGAACTGTGAGAGATGAACTGAAAAGTAACAGGTAATTCTAACTTTGTAATGCTATGGAAATAGAGTAGAGGATTACTTACTGTTGTATTTATAAAAAAAGATCAGTAAGACAACAACAAACATGAAGAGATTGAGTGTAAAAATGGTCTTTGAGTGCTCTGAGATTGATGAGATCAATTGTATGTACTTCTTGGACTTATAGTGAGACTTTTGATCATAGATAAATATGTATGATGTCATTAGTGTTAAGTTGAAAGCATTGAGATCTCTGGGTTTACAATTCAGCAATAGAAGCAATGAAGCATAGGCCATTTTAGTCCAAACATAGTGGGATGAAGTTTTTTCCTGGGATTGTTATGGTATTTTGAAACTGGTGTAGCTGGGTGATTACCTTACAAACTACTACAAGTGGTATGACAGGCAGTTTGTTGATGTTTTCTATCGGTGACCTTTTTATATTAGCTATCCACCCCAAATAGCATTACACTCATACTTTCTAGCTAAACTTATATTTCTATAATATGCGATTTTTCCATATTCAATCAAATCTCTATTTAATATATTAAAGTAGGTAGTACTAATTCTTTTTCCTTTGCTTTCTGAAGTTTTGACCGTGATTGGAAAAAGATTGAAGCTTTTATTGGGTCAAAAACTGTTATTCAGGTAAATTTATTGCAACTCTTCTGGATCTTTGAAGCAATAAACGTTTTTCCTAGCAGTGATAAACGTTCATACTGAATAACAAACAGCTTCTGCAAATTTAATATGTATGATTTGCCTTCCTACAGTTTCTGTGTTAGTTACCTTAAAAGCTAATAGCTACTGTTTAAAGCCTAAACTGTTGTCCTTTTCATGAAACACTAGATTTTTTTTTTTTTTTTTAAAAAAGCTATTTGTTAAAATAAAATGGGTCTCTTAGTTTTATCAAATTATGAGAATTCCGTATAAACAAGGATAATAATGATAGTAGCTTCTGCAGATACGCAGTCACGCTCAGAAGTATTTTCTGAAGGTTCAAAAGAGTGGCAGCAATGAGCATCTGCCGCCTCCTAGGCCAAAACGAAAAGCTGCGCATCCGTATCCACAGAAAGCTCCTAAAATAGGTTAGCATCTGTCATTTCTGAAAGGCAATATGGACCCCCACCCCCTCTGCAGCTATGTATTTTTGAGCATCTTCCCATTTGTTTCCCAAAACACCATTTCTTTTTCTGGTTTCATTACGGGATGTGAGGAGGATTTCCATGATGGAATTGCCTGGCTGATCCCTAATTTTGTATTTTGTTATCTTTGTTGCACATTCTGTTTGAAATCACTGTGTGAGCCAGCTCTTGATCTTTGTAACAGGTCCATCAGTTTCTCAACCAACAGGTTCTTTGCAAGCATCTTCTCTTTTGCTTGAACCTGGGCTTCAAAGGCCAGATTCTACTACAATACCCCAATATCCTAATAACACCGTAGCTGTATCTTCATGGGTCAATAATTCTCAGCCTAATGTGGCTAAAGGTTTCTTTACTCTTTGTTTAGATTTTTAACAGATCTACAAGCTGACTTTTCTGCTTTTAGTTCTTAACCTGTTTGAGTTTTGTTTGATCAGGTGAATTAAAATCCCCAGTGCCGCCAATTGCAAATAACTGTTCAAGCAGTAATGAGAGCACAGCAATGGCACGCAATACCGGTGGACTGAATGAAGCAGTAAAGCATGCTCCACCATTAAGAGGTGATTTTTAAATTCTCTACTTATTCATGTTTAAGAAACTGAAATTTTGTTCATAGATAATTGCTAACTATGTCTGTGATTAGTTTCATCATTACCACTTCACCAGTACAGTATGTGTATATTTATACCCTGCATGAACCATGAGTCAAAGGAACAGCTATGCTTGGTTGTTCATGGTCCCTTGATGCAGCTTTTTTCATCTTTGTGGATTGCCGGTGGGGCCGATGCAATCACTGTCTTAAATGCAGTTGTTGTAGGGATGTGGTTCTTTAACTTATGAACTGTATACAACAAGGAATGCATGATTTTAACCCTGCTGTTACGTAGTGGGATTTTTCTGTTACATAGTGGGATTTTTTATTTATTTATTTATTTTTATGTATGGCTTTATTCTTTTAATAGTTCAAGCTAGTGTCATTCATGTGTTCCATATGGATACATAACTATATTTTGTTTACTGTTTGGATTTGTGTTTGTAATATTTGGAAAAAGGTGAGTGATCTATTAAATATAAGTCATGCCTATCTCTGATGACTGATTTGTGTTAATTTTGAAAGGCTCTTCATTGTTGTTCTGGTCTGTTTGATTTTGTTTTATTGTTGCCAAATTATATATGTTGTTTTTTTTTTCCTATGTCCTTGGCTGTTTGCTATATGCTCATTATACTCGTTCTAAGTATGTGTTGTATTTTCTGCAGTTTTGCCTGACTTTGCTCAAGTATATGGCTTTATTGGCAGTGTCTTTGACCCAGAAGTTAGTGGTCATATGCAGAGGCTTAAGAAGATGGATCCAATTGATGTTGAAACGGTGTGTTATTCAGTTATCTGTCATTGTCTTGTTGCTGATATGCTTTTTTCTTCTTCTTAATCACTGTAGTTAATTTATTAACCTTTTGCTTGGTCTTTCCAAATAATGAATTGATTTGATTAGGTTTGTCATTTTCAAACCCCCCCCCCTCCCCCCCCTTTCAAACTATTTCCCGGGGTTTCAAATCAACTTTATTTAGCTTGTAGATATTAGAATTGGGTCTATGCCTCATCGTCAAGGTATATAACATTCTTAATAGTTAATATCTATATTCAGAAGCCATTGATAAGCTGGGTCATCATCTAATCTAGGAGTCTAGGACATGGCATACCCCATCCAAACCTTAAATCAGCTATGTTTCACCCCTACTATATGCTTTGCTTTGAGTACTTGTGGACCTTTCCAAGGAGGTGCATGCTCCATTTGTAAGGATAAGGCATGTTTGAGGCAAGGGCACATGTAACATAGAGGCCCGTACCACTGTATTAGTAGACCAAGAATTTGACAAAAATCTCATTCACAGACTAAGATATTTCAAAAATTAAGGTAAGGCCAAGCAAAAGGCTAAGCCGCTAAGGGAAAGGACTGGGCCAAGGCCAAGGACTAAAGCATGGCTTCTTCTGATGTCCATGCAAGGTATCTGTCATTCTAGGATTACCAAGTTAACCTTACCTGCCATCCCCTTTCTTAGTGTGATCTATATCACCCTTTCAATTTATGGGCATATGGCTTGCTTGAATACTTAATCTGCTACTCTGAAAGTGCAATCAAAAGCTGAAATTTTGCAATCATGAAATGTCAGTTTTGGATTTGCATGAAAATGACTTGGTTGGAAGGAGATACGAAGGATATGAAGCATGGGCGGAGCCAGGGGGGGGGGTGCTGGTGGAGGCCCGGCCCCCCGTGGCCCAATTGGTGATATTAGTAATATATAGTTTGGCCCCCTAGAATAACTAATAAATAGCTAATATTTGTTCTATATATCATGATGTTAGTAATAGCCCAATTGGTTTGTTGGAGTTTTTCATGGTGACTAGGTGGGAGAGAAGTCTCAGGTTCAATTCCCACTGAGCGTTTTTTTATTTTTTTTTTCGGGGTAATTTTATCGTTTCTTGGCCCCCATAGATTTTTATTCCTGGCTTCGCCCCTGATATGAAGCTTATGGATTTGCATGAGAATGAGGCATTTGATCGTAAGGGATGGAGGAGGGACGTGATCTTGCTCGCGAGGGTAATACAATTATTCGTGAGGCTAGCAACCGATTCAAGTGGTACGTGAGTTGGGTTTAGAACGTCGTGAGACAGTTCGGGGATGAAGGATAGCGGACAAAGCAAGCCAGCCAACAAAGATTGATCCAGTTGCTGTTGGGGACTAGGAAGATTTTTGTGGATGACTATACGTAATAATCAGTTTTAGTTCATGTAGCTGACCCCACTTATGGGATTAAGGCTTTGATTGATTGATTGGAATGTCAGTTTTTTGGGTCCTGTTCCTGGTGACGTCAATATCAAATATAGAAACATTCAGAATAAGCAGAAGATTTTTTATTTTATATTTTAGAAAAGATATACAGGGTATTGTAATTTGCTAGCTGGAATTTTCTTTCGAGCTTTCAATTTGCATCTTTTTATATAAATAAGAAAATAGTCAAACACATGTAAAATGTATACTCCATTTAGATTATACTGAGAAGCAAACTGTGTTTCCATTGCTACATCTTTGTATTAAACGTTTGACGATTTAGCTGATTGTTTGTCGTGGCAATAAAGATCAAGGCATCATGCTAAATAGTCAATTTACACTTAACAAATATAACAACCTCAAAAGGATGTGGGAAATGGGGCAGTCAAGCAAAGTCCATAAATAAACTTCAGAGTTTCCTAGAGCTAATGAAGTGGTGAGGCTAGGAATGATATTGGATCCAAACTGCCTAGTTTAAATCTTTTTGAAAGTTTAATGTCATGGTTGTGAATTTGTGATATTTTCTTGAAGGCTGGTGTAGCATTCTTGCTGAAGTTAAAATGTAGGATGACTTACAGCCTTACTGGTACCCTTGTTGTGAGTGAATTGGAATTGATGCAAGGTCCAAGACCAATTTAATTTACAAAGGCCATAAGTTATTCGAAAGATCTTCTTGGATAGATCCTGGAACTCTAGGAATAAATGGGGGAAAGCTCTGCTATGCCTGAAATATTTACTGGGTGACTGGGAAAATTTTGGACAGAATATGAGACGATGGAGGGAAGTACTTAAGTCTGTCAACAGGCAATGGCCCTTGAGGCGATAGATCATATTAGATTTTAGATTGATTTCTTCTAAGTTCTTACAGGAGCCATTATTGAATCTAATGTAAGATATCTTCAGAATTAGAAGCAAGTCCTGCATGTTTTATCTAAACCGTAAATGAAATTCACTCTGTAATTCACTACTTTTTTGAAGTCACAAACACTCGTGAGAATATCTGGTGTGCTGACACAAAAAAAATTGATAAAAATATTAGAGTATTAGTTTTCAAATTCTCATGTCTATTAACTCATAAATGTCGCTAGACCTAAGTTTAATTTCATTGACATTTAAGTTTTCTACTTGAGTTAACATGTCTATTGGCCACCGAGACTGTAGGTGATGCTTAATTCCAGGTTTCTTGAATTTGTTGAAGGTTATAGTGTACACTTTATGAGTCTATGAGACCTTTCACTGGCCAAAAAAAATTTCATTGTGACTTGGAGCGTTAGTTGTATTGGGATTTGGGATGGCAAAACATATAAAGACAGTAGAAGCAATTGATAGTTTCCAAGTCCCTGTTAAATCATCTTTGAGCCTTGAGGCCCATTGAACTTCACTGTAATTTGGGAGAGTTTTGTGAACATAAAGCAGCCTCTGGGTCCCCATTAAATATCAAGACCATAGATGATACTGGAGCAGACATCATTATGCAAAGCCTACATATAACCATATCTCACATCCTTAGAAGTAATTTTTAAGTTCTGACAGAAAATCCTTGTGCAAGCTCACTGGGAACCTCCTCAACTTCAAGTAGTCCTAGAAACTCTATAATCATACCTCTATTTTTCTATTTTTGTAACCTTGTTTAATTTCTTTGAAATCTTACTCGTGCTTATGATTGGTAGCATCTAGCATGTAAAACGTGCATGTCATACATTTGTTTTCACATTTCTCATTAGGAAAAAATTGTGTTTTCATAGTATCTTTTTAGTTTCTTGCCTTGATTTCAAAAATGTGGTATGTTGGACTGTTGGTATCGTGGCTTAACTTTATTTGTTTGGACTTGTTCAGGTATTATTGTTGATGAGGAATCTCTCAATCAATTTGAGGAGTCCTGATTTTGAGGATCATGTAAGTAAAAAAAAAAAAAAAGCATTACAATCAAATTAGTTTTCCTAAATATCACTGTTGTTGCTTTCTCTCCTTGCCTTTTGGATTGATCTTCTTTCTGTCTCACATCTGCCTTAGATTTTATATGTGGATATGGTGTTTTATTTATTTGTATCTGACCTAAAAACCAGCGTATCATGTTCTTTCCCCAGGAAATTTATTAAGAAACACAAACCACCCTCCTTTGATTTGGTAATTGGCCTGCCCTGAGTGAGGGTGTTAAGAGCAGTGGAAGACATCATTCTGGAACCTCAAAGCATCTGCAGACTGCAGGTGTTTGTAGTTATACTCTTGCTGATCTAATATGAGTGCAATCGAAGATTTAATTCCAGTGTGATTGCATCATGAGTGTGACATGAGCTGTTTCAGTATTATGTCTAATGTCAGTGCTTTTTAGGCTTTTTTGGGGTTAATTATTCTGGCTATATGAACTGATACCAACTGTCTTATTTCCCTTCTCTATGAGTAAACTGCAGACTGGGATAATTGATGTTACGATGCATCAATCCTTGTATTCCCGTATTTATATGGGTTCCTATCAATGTTCTTATTTTCCTAAACATTCTTTTTGTTAGTTTAGTCCCACCAACTCTTTTTTTATTATAAGGGTTCTATTGGTTGTGGTATATCCGTATATGTATATGATCACTGGTATTCTTGGTCTCATAATTGTTTATTTTTTTCCTTCTTTTTCTTGGCAGAGAAGACTACTCTCATCCTACGACATTGACTCTGACAAGGGCATTCCTGGTGGCATGAGAGATGTCGTATGTGGCAAGTGATGAAAGAAGTACAGTGCTGCGATGCTGCCATGTCCTGCGCAAAAGGGCAGAACCATGAACGACCACTTTCCCTGACCTTTTTCAGTTGATAATTGGATGTAGGATTAGCCTAGTTTTTCTTCAGTATCCTTTCGTGTATATAGGAGAAATTCGTAGAAGTAGCTGAAATGTCGTTCTACTGGTTGTAAAGCTCTCAGTTTGTTATTGATGGTTTTCGTGTATAGGAGGGAGGCTCTGTATATTTGAGGGTTTTTTGGGGTCTCAGACAAAATCTGTATGTTCTGTGCAGTAAGTTATCTTCTGCTTCTAGATGAACTTTAGTTAAATGTAAGTTGGTTTGTATATTTCAAAAGCTAATAAGATACCAGACAACTGATCTCCAGTGTTGTCCATGTTGATTGTATTCGAGGTTGTAGTATCTTATAGACTACTAATTCATGGCTTCATGCCTAATGTTAATAATCATGTTTATCAATGCCATTATCTCCGTGCTACTGCAGCATAATTGATTCTTTTTGGCTAAAAACTTGGCACAACATTTTTTAATTTTTTTTTTTTTAAAATTTTTTTTAAGAAACTTTAAAAAAAAAAAATTGTTGCTTAAGAGTAGTATAATTATTTCAATTGCAATGGGGGTGTCTATTTTTCCCATAACTTAAGACGAGACAATGTAAATTTACGTAAAACACGAAGATAGATTCGAAACACCCTCCTATTTCGAAAAACTATCATGTACTTTACATATTTCCTATCATATTTGAAAAAACAACATATTTCCTATCATAATCAATTCTTATTCTCTTCCTCTTTCCACATCTCATCCCAATTCTGTTTCGCTTCTTCAAAACCGAGCAGGGAGCCTTTCTTCTCAGCATCCCAACTAGTTGATAAAGATCCATATGGAACACCAAGAACTGAGCTTCCAAAGAACACAAATGTTGTTAAAAATGGGACCCAAATCGGCACATCCCACAACTGTTTTTCCTTCAATGTGTCAAAGAGTTTTAGCAACAACACTCCCATTACCATGGGCGCACCCACTGAGGTCAAGATCCTTCTTACCATCCTATCGAAAACAACCGATGGGATTTTATCATCATCATCTTCTTCTTCTTCTTTGTTTTCTTGACTCGAGCCTTTTTTTGGTGCATTCGCCTTCTTCTGCATCGAGTCATTTGCACCCCCAAATCCTTTGGATTGGGCATGCAACTTCCAAGAGCTTGTGGAATGTGAATGATGGTTATTTATTGTTGTAGAGTAGAATGGTTGGCTTCTTTGATCCCACAAAGATGGTTTTCTAATGGAGATGGGTTGATGAAAGGTTGCCAAAGTGTTCATGCTTTCTTCTTGTTAAGCACTCTAAGTTTAGTGCTTACCATACAATACAAGATAATACAAAATACTTGTATGTTTGCAATATTGTCAAGGTTTATCCGAAAACAAATGGGTGGTGGTGACCTCATTTGGTATGTATCAAGTGGAGTTTCAAGATATTTTGAAAGAGCCTTTTGTCTCATTGTTCTATCATCCTTTTTTCAGAATTTAAGGAATCAATTATCAATCAACCAAACAGAATAAACCAAGCCAATAAGCGCGAAAATTCTCAAAATGAAGTTTCAAGTAGTTACTAATTTGTGCTTGGCTTTTTATCTAAAATCCCCTGTGCAGATTAGATGGTGCACGTAGAAAAATTAAATTTTTTAATCCCACTCTCCTTACCAACCAAAAGCCAATGGAAACCATGAATTACATTACCACCCCTTCTTAAATTACTACTCCGTAATAAGGAACACAAGAAGAATTAATACACGATTCAAACCCTTAAACACAGGGTTATATTGTACATGATGCAACCATACAATAATACGTAGTATATTAGAAAATACTTATTACTTCGATATCATTTTTAACCATTTAAAGTTTTTTGCTATCCCCAGCATTTTTCAAAATTTCTAATGTTTGACCCCCTTTTTTTATTAAAAAAAATACTACCTCCGGCCCAATTTACTCGCAATAAAGGAATATTTTATGTCTCACAAATAATACCCTTTGTTACTGTTACTTATGTTTGTAGGGGGTAATTCCCTTTTCTCAGCTGTCAAAAAAAAAAAAAAAAAAACAAATAATACCCTTTGTTGCGAGTAAATTGGACCGGAGGTAGTATAACCATAATTCATTTTGGAACTAAGGCTTTGTTGTTATGGCGTAATTTAATTATAATCTCTTGCAGGCACAGGGTATCACAATAAAGTTATTTAGTTTCACTGTTGTAACTCCATCTTCTCCTTTGACAGGCAGATGATATTCATATATCAACTTCAGGATGGCATCCCAAAAATACTACCATACATTGACCATATGTAGGAGTCCTTTGTTCTGTACTATACAAATACAATAAGTACATAAAAATGACGCATAATACGTGTGGGCCAGCATGTTGTCTGAAAATACACGATCAACGCCGCAGCTTCTCATATGAATTAGTTGCCACCTGCCTCAGTGGAGAAGTACGCATAGGACTACCTGAGTTTGTAGAGGGAGAAGGTAGTCTGGATCTCATCGGAGAGCTTAATAGAGATGGTCTTATCAAGGGTGAAGGAATAAATGCTTGCGTAGGAGACTGCAGGATTGGAGTATTATGATATGAAGAACGAGGTGATGCACCAGCACTCTGACTCAGATGAGAAACTGGTGTGGCTCCAGCAGATCTTGGGGATGATCTTATGACAGGCAACATATTGATTCGTATCCTACATTAGCAACAACTTATGTTCAGAAAAGGTGACAGTAATGACATTACTCTTTCCATCCTAACATAGTTTGCATCGTTCACTAGATGTAACTATGTAAGTAGTGAAGACTGAAGAGTACTAAAAGTTAGGTTTGTAAGCATATCAAGGTAGATTAATTGACCATCCTAGCACTGCAAATCATCATTAATAATGGTTTGGCCTCAGAAGTCAAAAATAGGGCATGTAACATGGGATGAAGAGAATGCTTCTAATTAACAAGATAACACTACATATTAAGTAGCCTCGTACCTGTTGTGTACATCGACATAATCGTCAGTCTCATCATAAATTTCCTCCTGTAACACAATGCGCACAGCATTAATGCACATATTAGCAATGATTGGGAAATAAATAAAAATAAAAATAAAATAAAAAATAAAAGAAAACCCAGGCAAAGAAGATGACAGTTATGCCAAGATAGTAGGTGGGACCGTGGGAGGACTACTTCAGCTTCATGCCACAAAAATGCTAAAAAGTACAATATTCGTTGCTATACTGGTACAGATGTAAAATGCATTATTTTCTTCAATTGAAGCCATATAAGTGTTTTTTAAAACTGCAAGCATCAAGAACTTTACAAACATACATATACGAATATATGTGATTTCAATGTTCATGGGAGTCTTACCATAAACTTCAAAAAAGTACTTTCAGACTGCAAAATATCACTCACAGTAGCTCAGTACCACTACTATCCCTGCACTAGGAAGCAGTAATAGAAGGAAGTAAACAATACAGAGCCTTTAGATTTACCTGCAGCAATTCCTCCAAAACGTCTTCCATTGTGATGATACCAATAACTTCTTCACTGGGATCTGGACAAGAATCTAGATCAGGTACCTGCAATATAGTATCTTCGTGATGCAGAATTATGTTTTTTCCTAGCTCCATGGCATCAAGCATTGGAAGACTATGAGGTCCAGTTTTAGTTGAATGCACAATGGATGTGTTCCTCGATGTTTTCTTTTGTTCTTTTCTATGGTTTTGATGATTTGCCCCTGCGAAATTGTGTACAGCTTCAATGTCAAACATCTCTGCAAAATCTACTATTACAACACAGGAAAGTTTGCAGATTTATGTCACCTATTCTACTCATACCTTTTCTTCCTGATTGTTCGGGTCTTGGAATTGCATTCGCCTTCATCACAGATATTGCAGAATTGGATGTAGCATCTGACATATCTTTCACGCCTTGTTTCCTCACAACTATACCCATATGACTATGACCCATTTGAAACAGGTTCAGTATATCATAAAGTGGCAAGTGATCATAGAATCTGTAACAGTTGAAATGCTCATTAGGTAGCTAAAGAAAAAGATGACAGCATGCACATCACTATAGAGAGAAGACAGCCACACAAGATGTAGAAAAATAATACCTGGAGATCTTCCTAATAGTAAGATTTCTTATTGGAGTTTCATCTTCAGGTCGGCAAACAACCAAATTTTTTACCTGCAATCGAAAGAAAATTACTGTCAATTGCCATGTAAATGCATAAATGAAACTGCATAGTCACGTAATGTAATACCCTTATTCAGTGCGGAAAAATTACAAGCCCAATACTTTAGCCCCAATCCAGGAATCCCCCCACCCCCCGCCCACCCCCCCCCCCCCCCCCCCCCTCCCAAAAAAAAAAAAACACCAATTACACCCAATCTAGGAGGCACCGCAGGGGAAGATTAACTTCCCTGGTTAAGAATAAAAGACCTAGTATTATTATGATTATAAATCCCAACTCCCTTACCAAAATAAGGCCTATGATATTTGAAGGGTAGCCAGAGTAAATAGGCACTCGACTATGCCCCTCCCTCATTATCAGCTCCATCGTGTCCCTGAAATCAGCCAGTGAAGAAAATTTGAGGATGGAAAATGTGAAAAAAAAAAAAAAAAAAATACAATACCAGGGCTAATGAGAAAGCTCACTTGTCAAGTTTAGCGTCTATATCAAGGGAAAATACTTTTGACAAGTCAGTCATAGCATCTTTAGCAGTCTTTGTTGTTAAATCCAAAGCTCCACCAATGATAGTAGTTTCATCTTGAGTCAATTCCCCACCTTTGCCTGCCTGATGTGATAAAAAATATTTATATATTATGACACTTGCATCAATTATTAGCATGTTGTAAATTTACAACAAAACCCCATCCTTCTATAACGCTATAGGCATCAGACTTTTACAGCAAGGAATATAATTGAAAATGAAGTAGAGGATACACTACATACATCATTGGCATGCAGGTCCACAAAAGTTTTCAGCTCTGAGCGTCTTAACAAAGCAGAATGGCCTCTTCCTAGCAACCAGTCCAACAGCTGCCATGGCATAAATTTGGGACATGGAAAGGCATATAGGATTAAATAATCGAAAGGACAAGGAGACAGAAATACCCTCCACGTTTTTATTACTATTCTACCATGTACTAATTATCAAGAAGAGATAAAATAAATACTTCCTCCGTTTCTAAATAGATGCATCATTTTGGCAAGACATATTTATCAATGAACTACTTTACTAATATCTTTGATTATGCTGTAATAAAAGTTTTTAGAAAAATAACATTTTGAAAATACATAATGAGATAAACTCAAGAACGATTAAAATAATGAAATTTATTTATATACTGCGTATGTTAGAAATAAAATGTGGTCAAAGTTAGTATAGGAATAACATCAAAAGTCAATGATGCACCTATTAAGAAACCGAGAAAGTATTTTTTAAAAAAAAAAAATTACAAAAAATCAAAAAATTCAAAATTTTCCTCTAGAGGTCATAATTACCAAAGACTGTATATACCCTCCACAATTGATACTTATTCTAAGTATCTTAAAACTGATTAAGAGATTAATCAAAGTGTTTCTCGCTTTTATTTTCCGCCCCCTCCCCAGTTTTCACCACACTTGCTGGTGGCTTATGAAGCAATAATACTTACCTTGCTGATAGGATAAGAAATGGGCAGCAGTAGGATGACAAGTAGACGGACCAAAACAGAAAGTTTTGCACCCACACTTAGTCCATACTGAGAGCAAATGGATTGGGGAATTATCTGAAATTTAATCATAGTGTCACTAATAAACTTTTTAAATTACTGCAAAAGAATCCAAAATGTGGGGCAGGGGCAACAAACAATGAAAAAAGGAGGATAAAAGGAAACGACATCTGAAAATTTTGCAATGACGCATATTGTTCCCAATTACCTCTCCAAATGCAAGTATAAGAGTGACTGATATCAATATGGAAGCCCATGCAGGGAGAAGCGCATCAAGGAAAATTGGCAAGGCCTAGAAGAGAAGAAAATGGTGAAGGAAGAAAATGGCAGGAAAGACAACCATCGATACATTCAATCGCAAACATACCTCCATTGCCATGGCATTATATATCAGGAGGGTGCAGAGTAACAAGTGCTGATTTTTAACAAGAGGCAAAATCTTCTCTGTAATAATCAGGAAATGCAAAAGAAATGAGAATTTTTTATGTTTTTAATTTTAAATGTCAAGGACTATTCAGAATAATAACTTAAGAGAAGAAATTGTTATACAGAGACCTGCATTTCTCCTGTCCTTGGGCTGGCCAGACTTTGAAAGAACCTCAAGATCAACTAGGCTGAGAGACATGAGCCCTAGGGTAAGACCTGACATAAGACCAGCAAAGCACACTAGAGTCACACATATGATCAGATAAACCCAAAACATGGTTTCACAGCAAGGCACATCATTTGCAGCCATCTTCTCTCAGAAACAAATGCAGGAAACTTCAATAGAGATGCCTTAATAAGGGAAGTTCCTCAACAAGAAAACATAAAATGAACAAGAAGCGGTAAGCACTGAAGGTTCATATAGAAAGGAAAAAAAAAGGTGGTTGGGGAATATTAAAGGAATATAAGCATAGCACAACTTGAAGAAGATAGCATTAAAAACCACTAGAGAGAATAAGGCGCAGAGTTCAACAATCTCTAAAGAAAGGGTGACAAAACAGACAAACCAAAAGAAACAAAACCCCAAATTTTAAACCCTAACTGCCAAAAGTTAATAAAACAGTAACTATCACGCACTTTATACTACTTAAATTTAAAAAACAATAACAATCACCCTATGCAAGATGAGTCAGTTCTACGGAAGTCAAAATAACATAGCCTAGCCTCTGACTAGTACTAACTTCATATCACAACGACATTAACATCTGCCATTTTGGTCCGTTTTAAAAAACTCTTTAGTCTTTACATGTTGCTTTATTCTGTTTTTGGCAGATCTCACTTATTCACTCGCCCTCTATTTCTTTATCCACTTTTTTCTTACAGTCACCCAACTTTAAACACACTCTCTCTTACTTATCCATTTTTACTCTCTCCTTTGTTTAATATTTGTGCAAACATTTAATTTAAGTTACAATACCAATTTATATTCATAATCATTTCCCTCGTCCCTCAAATTAGAATGATTGGTAAACCAATCAAATGTACACTGTCTAACTCAGTAACTCATTGCAAAAATATACAATAAAGAGATTGTACCAGTTAGACCCTTTAATGATACACGTATAATAAAAAAAAAGGGAAATTCTCTTAGGTGAACTCCAACTTTTCCATTTTCTAAGTGGTAAACATTCTTAAATTTTATTATCAATGGTAAACCTAAATTATTGATTACCATTGATAAGTGTTATTTCCTTAACTATAGTTAGTTTTTTTTGTTTTTTTTTAATTATATTGAAATTATAAAAAAAAAAAAAAAAAAAAAAAACCCAATCCCTCCCCCAACCCAGCCCCCTCCCGGCGGCCGGAAAACGCCGACCTCCCCTAGCGCCGACGACCACTACCTCCTCCACCTACGACACCTCCACTCTCACTGTCGGAATTGGCCCCCCTCCCGCCACCGCAAAACCCCATGACCAACCCCCATCTCGTCAGCAAATGGTCGGCCGCCTCCCCTATCCCCCGAAATTGGCCCGCCAGCCACTCTTAACCCCAAAAACCACCCCTAACTGGGCCACTCCTACCCCAAAAACCGCCCACTCTCCCTCGAGAATAAACTCCCACCACCGCAAAACCCAAACCCATTTCCCCTACTCCACGACCCTTTCCCTGTCGAAATCGGCCCTCCTCCCCTGACCCCTACCCCGATTCGACCCCTATCCCCTTCGCCTCCCCGAAAACCAGCCCCCTAAACCACCTAAAAACTCAAACCCGATTTCTGGGTTTGGGTTTTTTTGGTGTTTTTGGGTTGGGTTTAGTGTTTCTGGGGTGGCGAACAGATGTTGGGGGAGGTCGGCGTTTCTAGGCGCACCGATGAAGGTTGGGCGGCCAGTGTGGGTGCAGGGGAGGGAGAAGTGGGCCGGTGCGTGGGTGGGTGGGTGATTTTTTTTTTTAAAAAAAAAAAATATTTCTAAGATAAATGTAAAAAAAAAAATAAAGGAAAAAAAAAACTAACTAACTATAGTTAAATGTTTAGTTAAATTAACCATTAATGTTATAACAGATTTAAATAAAAAAGTTAAGTTTACCATTGATAATAAAATTTAAGAACGTTTACCACTTAGAAAATGAAAAAATTGGAGTTCACCAAAGAGAATTTCCCTTAAAAAAAAATTAAAAATAAAAGCTTTTGAATGTTTACGACACTACAATTTCATAGGATATACGAAGCACAAGAAGTTTATTGAGCTTATTATATTGAGTCCCCATAACCCAAAGCTATAATGTTACTAATAAGTAATAACTTTTGCAACTCCATAGAAAAATGACAAGTATACCATAAAACTAAGGAGGCTTAATAGAAAAACATAGGTAACAACTACAGCGGAATTATTACAGATAAAATAGTAAAGCATTACCTTAGTGGAGATACATCAGCAATTGGACTCAATTTGCAAATTGAGTGGTCCTTCCACATCCATGATAATAATCAGCCTGAGAAACTAACACATCTTTCTGAAGGCACAAGCTTATAATATGTAAAGCTTTTCCATCTCATCATCAACTTTAAAGTGCCATGGACAATCATAAGTATTCATCCTTCCCGAATTTACATTAGAATACGAACTGGTTTAAACCTGGAGGAAAGTGAATTACGTCAACACATCATTTGGGAACTTGATGATACATTGTACAATTACTGTGGTTTATTTGACAGATAAAATAACATAATAATCTTTGTTTATTTTTCATACATTAGAATCTACAGTCCTGGGATTAATTGAAAAGTAACAGAATTGGACTCAGGACCACTAAAAAGTGAACAACTACGTAGCTAAGATCGACAAGTCACCAATGCAACCTGTACGGCTGTACCTTATACCTTAATAGTTTCATCAGCATAGTTGTGACTTGTATATAACCACAAAATCATGAAAGGATCTAATGACAGATACAAGTTACTTGGATTGATCCCCAGACAATGTAACTGTGAAGGTATAATGTTTCTTTGTTTGTTACTGCATGTAATCACGAACTACCCTAAATGGTGATAAATGAATTTCTCCATGCCACCTAATGACTGACAAGAAGATCCATCCAAGAATGGATGTAGTGGGTTGATTAATGCCTAGAGATAATTCCAGAATGTCAATAACAAGCTATTTATAATTGCCGAAAGGCAAAAGCATCATAAAGACGCACACTTTCCTATCCATGTTGCAATCCCTCATTAACCTACAACATACAATCAAAATGAACATAAGGTTAGGTACAATTAGTGATTAAACTATCTAGAATAGTAGTTTCCATGATATTTCTCAAGCTTGAAAAAAAGGCACGTACATGCAAAAAAGGTTTGATCTTTCCATAACAGCCATTGGCATCATTTTCAACTCCCACTGTCCAAGAAAATTAATTTACCACTACCAAATTTGATAAGCAATTCTTATAATAAGTCATGCCACAATAGCATTGTCTGTTTTTATATTCGTAAATAAAGGGTACGTGTCAAACTTTTAAGACTTCTCAAGCACCTTTCAGGCTTTCACAACTAAAAACAATCTTACAAATTCACACAAGATAATAGATTTGTATTTACATATGAATATGTCACATAAATACAGGTATATCCAAAACCAATACAATGTAAGCTCGGCCACTTTCATTAATTCGCAAATAATTGGCAAAATTAAAGCATCCATTTAAATATAATCATGTTGGATGGAGTGCCTAAGTACCCAACCTATTAATCATACGGATGAACAATCAACAATATCATCCTAAATGTCACATCAAAAAACCCATCAGGAACAAATTCTACACTAGTCTTGACTAATAATAGGTAAAATCGATAAGATTAAGCCTAACAACAACAATGTCAAAGCCTTAATCCCGAAATCAAATCAATTCCAACCTTCCACATACTTTTCTCCGAATAAAAAACGATTGCAATTCCAAATTCAAAACCTTGTCAAGGCTGGCACGGGCATACCCACCCTAACATCATCATAACTCGAATAAATCGAATGAAGCACAATTCTTTAATCAAATGGTTTTGATTTTTTAAATAATTAAATAAAAAATGTTAGCAATTGACAAAAAAATTCAACCCATAAACAACATACCAATTACAAAAAGATAAATAAAAAATCAAAGAACTAGTTAACTGAAAATCTAAAGAGCTAATATTATACTCCTAAATTACAATGAGTGGGACTTGCCTCATCAAGCACCACAAAGTTAACCACATTAACTAAAGAAACCAAACTCAATTTAAATAATTAGGTTCTGAATCCAACTATACAAAGCCATAATTAACCAATAATTTATTTCTAAAGCACATAAAAACCCAAAAATGATGCACCAAAAAGTAGTAATTTATAATTAAAAATAGAGTGGAAATATAATTATGGCATACAAAACATAAATGGAATTGAAAAAAATAAATCAAATGAACAAGAACACTGAAGCTCACCTGTTTTTGGTGCCCTTTGGTTTAATTAAGGGTTAGGGTTGGAATCGCCAAATCTTCCACGCCAATTTAACATCAAACGACGCCATAGTAATATGGCGTGCCCTCTAACCCCTCTCCATGCTTCCTTTTCTTATTTGACATTTTCAGGAGTTTAAAAGGCTCAAAGGTTAATTATTTTACTCCAACCTTTTTTTATCAAAGGTAAAGAGAAAGACTCTAACTGTCCTTTAACTCGCAGTTTTTTTGTCTAGTATTTGTGGGTTAGGACCTGTTCACATTTACTGAATTTAACTGATTGGAGCTGAACTGAACTGAACTGAACTGATTGGAGCTGAACTGAACTAAACTGAGCTGAAATGAATATTTTATGAGAGAGAGAAATCAGGAGCTGAACTCAACTGATTAGAGCTGAACTGAATTGAAATTAAGTAAATGTGAACAGGCCCTTAGTTGCTTATAAGATTAAAACTTTGATTGATTGATCGATCGATTTGCGAGTCGAGACTTGGAAGCGAGGGAGAAGGATAAGGCCTCCAGGTAACGCAGTTGGAAGAATTTTTGACCTCAAGGTGAATTTCTCACCAACTACACCAAGCATTGCTTAGTACGTAGCAATTAAATACGAGTTTAATCTATAAAAAGTTATACGAATGTACAAGTAATATAATCATGTTTGTTTGACATAAAAGAAAATTGTATGTATACAACAATTTTAATTGTTTTTTTTAGATTTAATAATGATATCATCTAAATAATTATAGAAACTAAGAACCAATCTCAGCCTTTAATCGCGCTCCATCCAACGGTTCACATCTCACCCGCATTCATTAATGGTATTTTTGTAATTTCGCGAATTTTTAAACTTTTTTCCAGCTTTTTAACCGGCAAATTCATTTACTTTATGAGCGATTTCATTTACTTTTTAGAAATGAAACTGGAATTCAGTTTGTAAAGTTGAAATATTACGAAAATGCCATTAATGACACGGAAGCATGTTGACCGTCCAATTAACATAATCTAAGGGCCTAGATTTGTTCTTAGTTCTTATTATAGCCCTTGATTCTCATTATAACCTATTCATATATATATACTAGGGTATCCTACGCGCGCGATGCGCGCGGAGGGGCTAGCTCTTGCAGAGAATTTGTATTGACATGTATTCATACCGTTGGTTTAGGTGGTAGACCTGGTAATTTTAATACGTACACTATCTAGTTTATGTGTCTATGTGGTATATTTGTAGAATAGTATAAGAAAGCCACAAAATTTTTTTTTAAAACAATTATTTTTTAAAACCCTAAAAAGTTTGATAGTGTTATTTCAAAATTATTATTAAATAATATTTAATTGATTTGCATCCCTTCATATTTTAGGCATCAAGCGTTAGTTTAGAACTCTTGGCTTAATTGACGTGCATGTTTCAACAATACTTAGGGTCTTTTCAGATTTACTTAATTTCAGTTCAGTTCAGCTCCAATCAGTTTAGTTCAGTTCAGCTCTTAATTTCCTTCTTTCATAAAAAATTCATTTCAGCTCAATTCAGTTCAGTTCAGTTCAGCTCCAATCGGTTCAGTTCAGCTTAGTTTAATAAATATGAACAGGCCCTTAGTGTTATATTTTTAGCGTGTTTTTCTTCAAATGGTTTTTTTGTGAGCTGTGGACCTGTGGTCATATGAACTATGGAGTAATAGTATGTAAAATGTTGCAGCTAAAAACTTAATAATATATAATTTTTCCTCAATCTTAAATTCCCTCAATAATTAATACCAGCTATTTTTTTTTTCCTGCCATCGATTGATTTCCCTTGATTTTAGTAATTTTAAGTTCTTTATACCTCTTGATAACATACGTCTGCTCTAATATCACTGTACTATTTAATATGAATCTCATTCAAATTCTATTATGTTTTTTATATGTATAATTCAAAAGCTAATAAACCTTAACGATAGTTGTAATTAAAGGACAACAAGATAGTAAATAAGAAGAGCAATTACAAATGAGTAAAAATATACAGTATCTTGGTTATTAACCGTCTCTTTGTATATACAATTTTTTTTTCTTTTTAAATAATAATATCATATGAAGTGCAAAACATTAGAATTTTTTTATTAAAAAAAAAACATGAACTGAATTAATTGATGATATATGAATAAAGAAAAAAGGCATTAAATATATCAATATATATTAAAACTCATGGCAAGACATGATGTTTTGCCATGTGTCAACAATTTTGCCATTTTGCATTGATGTGTCGTCGCCAAATCATACCATAGCATTAATTATTGAAAAACTCTATGCATTAACTTTCATGTATCAATGTTAAATTTAATTGATAAACTCTTCATATGCATGGCAATTTCCCTTGGACTGTAACTTCTTAATAATTACATAATAATAAAGTTAGTAATAAATTAAACATTACTCCATTTTTATTTTGTGCATTAACTCATAAAATTGTAATCATAGAGTAAAAGATTTTTGTGCATTATGGAGTAGTATATATTTTGACATCAAATTTATAAAAATTTGATTTATCATATTTTTATGATTTTAATGTAAAAAAATTATTCTTATAATCAAACCAACTCATACAAGCAACAAGCTACTTAAGCTATTATATTAATTAAATAAATAAATAAATAAATAAATAAATAACCACCACTAAAGCTCTCAATGACAAACAACTAAACAAGCCAAAATATATATATTTGATTAAAGTAATAAATTTATAATAACCCGGGGGCATCGCCCGGGCCAATAACTAGTTAATGATAGTAAACATATTAATGAGGGTAAAAAAGTAAATACACATTTTGCACACAATTTGGTACACATTTTTGAGGGTATAATTAGTAGCACACTATTCCTAAAAGTTATTTTCTACTTTTAAGTAGGGATTTATATTATGACACAATACGATCTTCCAATATAAATATTTTACTAGTAATACAAAGTATTCCGTAATAAAGAGTAATATAATAATGAAAATTGTATTTAAAATTATCACCTAGAGCGTTTTAAGAATCAAATGGTGATTACATTAATTTAATATGCCAAATATTAATGGAATGATATATGGCAAAAGCTAATGAACGCTCCGGAGCGTTATAAGCTAGCTAAAAGTAGAAAGATTAAATTAAATAAATATTAATTGCAACGATTGACACATGATTTTGTCATGCCTTTCCCAAATTACTACCACTTTAGGTAATATTTTAAGTATTATCCAACATTCCAGAAGCATTCGTTAGCAAGATCCATGATATATAGTATATACAAAGTATAAACGATTGGAATAGTATTTGACCCTAATTATTGCAATAGAAAATGGTTTTCAATGCTTTAGGTGAAGGTGAACAACACTTTTTAAAAGGTTTTGTGAAATTATGATTTTATTAGTACATGCAATGGCCCCCATTTCCCAGGCCCATTAAAATCTTACTTCAACATACGACAGGTATATAAGTTGTTGGTAACACCACACCGCCCTTGATTGTTGTACTTTAATGTAAAGTGCAATAATTCAATGGTTTATCTAAAAGATCAATAAAAAACAGTACGAGCACATTATTAATTAAATATCATCCTGCATACATTTTGGTCAGCTCAGAGTGTATACGAAGTAGATATTATCAATTATCTATCATATTAAGGAAAGGCAAGTAATCAACGTGTTAGAACAAAATGGAGGATAAAATAAGAGAGATTAGACATTATTTCTTCTAAGCACGTAACTAAATGTTGTTTTTCTAATAGTTTATTATGGCTCCTCTACGAAACAATAGGGTTAACACGATAAAACTATTGAGATACAAATAAGAGACCAATTGGTTTAGGTTGTTTAACTAAACCAATCTACAAGAAGTTTGTGAGCAAGTGTTTGTAAAAACCCAAGAGAAAATACTCTAGAAAATTTTTCTAAGTGAAGCAAGTTTAGTGATGTTTTTCTTTTTTCATCATCCATTTATGTTAGATAACCATTACTATTTATAGAGAATGACTGAATGAGGGATATACATAAAAGTGTATCCCTCAAGAGTTATGTCTTTTTTTAAGACATCAACGTAAATTAATTCACTACTTACGTTACTGAGTACATGAAAAGCTAACCAAAGACATGTCTTTTCACTTAAAAGACATCAACATAATATTCATTGCTATTTTTTATTTACTTTACATTCCTTTAAAAATAAAACTACATATTATTAATTTCCCCAACTCCCAATGTATAAATGTGAATCTAAAAGCACATTTATTATATAATTATTCCAACAAAACTTGAGCACAATATTTAAAATAACGGATGGTTCAACTTGAAGTCCACACTCCACAGTTAAAACTAATTTGAAATACAGTAAGTATAATATACGGAGCGTTCATTAACTTTAAATTTAAAAGTGGTTTTCCTAAAAATATTGAACTTATAGATTCGAAATCTTATTACCATTGGGCTCAAATTTACATACAGGATCGAAGTTCATACCACATTGCATGGGTTGGGCCCAAGAGAGTGTTTTGGGCCGTGACTATAATTTAGTACTAATCTATTGTTTTTGGGCTTAATCATGGTCATGATCCTAGCTAATTACCAACGGCCAAGTTAATATTTTTCCGATGATTTGGCACTTTGGCCTGGTGTCCAATGCACAAAGCATATACTAGTACCATTTTTCATTTTTTTTTACAACAAACAATCAAGCATATATACATGTACTCCGTATTATTCTTTCACAAAATACGGACAATAATCCTTCCAAAAGAAATAAGGGACACAAAAACTCCAATGGCTTTAGGTTGCCGTAGAAAGTGCTACTTACGCGCATAACTTACTCGAGTGTGGATACTGGATAGGGGGTCGTCCAAGTGTGGTGGAGGAGGTTGTTGCTTTTGAGGCTACGATCTAAATTTTAATACGAAGTTTTAACTAGTGCTGATAATTGTATATGTATGTAAATTGGGCTAATTTAACTTTAAAACTATGTCATTGAGGATGAAGATATTGAAGGGGTTTGAATAATATTGTGTTGATGATGTATATGATGAGCATTTAAAAATTCTACAATGTCATTCTTTAAAAATGACACCACAATTTGATGATGTAGCAAAATATAATTGGCCTATATTTTGTATTTTTATTTTTATTTTGAATTATTTTTAATGTCCACAATGTATTAAAATTGTATTTTTTTTTGTATTATTTTTAATACATGCATTTTTTTTAAAATACATAATTATAAATTATGAAAATGTATTTTTATAATATAAATTAATTTTCAATTTTATAATTATAATTAGAAATCATCGTGATAAGAATTGTTCATCATCATTCATCGTTCATCATCATCATTGTTCGATCATCATTGTTCATCGTTCATCATTGTTCTATCATTATTGTTCATCATTGTTCGATTTTTGTTGGTCTGCGTTCATCATCATGGTTCATCATTGCTCGATCGTCATCGCTCATCATTGTTCGATCATATCGTTCATCATTGTTCATGAATCATGTCATAGATTAGCACCTATTCCCAAATTCAATGTTAGTTGTATTTGCAAAGGATAAATTTCGGTTTAAATGGTTCAAAAATATGCTTTATGTAGAATCAAATTGTGCAATTTTGTCAAAGAACAAGGAGTATCAAGTTTGTAGAAGATGAAGTGGGTCGAATTTTTTTACCTACTGCAACCCCCGTTTGATCTTATAAATGTAAGGCCCCGTTCTTTAGAGCTGCTCTGCTCTGCTTTGCTCTGCTGAAATCTGCTCTGCTTTTCTCTGCTCTGCTTTGCTCTGCTGAAATTTGCTCTGCTCTGCTTCAATCTGCTCTGCTCTGCTCTGCCCTGCCCTGCTCTGCTCTGCTTAAAATTAATACTTAATATTGAATTATTATAATAATAATGTATATTTAATAAAAATAATAATAAATAATTAATACTTAATGATAATAATAATTAATATTTAATAATAATAAATAAATAAATAATATTTATTAATAATAATTAATATTTATTAATAATAATACTTCCTCCGTTTTCTTTTACTTGCAACACAGCCTTGTGGCACGTGTTTTGAGCTCTGGTTTATGTAATGTAAATGGACAAATTTTTCATTATAATTTTTACAAATGATACTTAACTCTATTCTAATTTTCGTGTAAAAATTATATTGATAAATCGCTCGTTTACCCTCACTAATCATCTCCTAAAACTGCGTGCTTAAAAGGTGTGTTACAAGTAAAAGAAAACGGAGGAAGTATATAATTAATATTTAATAATAATAATATTAATAATAATATAATTAATATTTAATAATAATATTAATAATAATAATATTAATAATAATATAATTAATATTTAATAATAATATATTAATAATAATATAATTAATATTTAATAATATTAATATTATTAATAATAATTAATTTTTAATAATAAAATTTAATGATTATAATAATAGTAATAATAGTAGTAGTAGTAGTAGTTGTAGTAGTAGTAGTAGTAGTAGTAGTAGTAATAATAATAATAATAATAATAATAATAATAATAATAATCATAATAATAATAATATTTAATATTTAATAACAATAATAAAGCATTACAATTATTATTATAGTATTAGTAGTAGTAATAATAATAATAATAGTAATAATAATAATAATAATAATAATAATAGTAATAATAACAATATTAGTAATAATAATAATAATAATAATAATAATAATAATAATAATAATAATAATAATAATGAAATCTGCTCGGCTCTGCTTTGCTCTGCTTCAATCTGCTCTGCTCTGCTCTGCTTTGCTGAAATCTGCTCTGCTCTGCTTTGCTTTGCTGAAATCTGCTCTGCTCTGCCCAGAAGCTCAAAAGAACAGGGCCTAATTAAGTTTTCTCGAAGTTGTTTGTGGGTTAGGTAATGACTTAAACTATCTTTGGTCATTACATAGGATTTGATAAACAACCATATAAAGCTAATAACAAAAAAAAAAAAAGAAGCTATTTTTTAAATTTTTTTGGTAAACTCTTATATGTGAAGGTTTTTTGATATTTTTTTTAAAAAAAAATTCTCTTAAATGTCATTAACGATTTGAGAGAGAATATTTCTCTATAAATTGCTAAATAAACGGGCAAATCATATAACAAAGCTATATTTGTATAACTTTGTAAACAAAATATAAATATATGATATATATAAAAATGGCAAAAAATGTGTTTCTTAACGATGATAAAAAGGATGGGTCCTAAAATTATGGATGTAGATGTATATACGGTCATACAACATGTTATTTAAGAAAGTTATCATTATCTAATGTATAGCTAATGACAAAAAAAACAAGGTATGAATGAAAGCTAATTAGGAATATCTCAATATTATAGCCACTAATTTATATGCCCAAGATTTCAAAAATATTTTTTCCAAAATATAATAAGATAATTATCCCATAAATATATCTTGCTAAAATGATATGATAATAATTAAAAAAAATATTTTTTCCAAAATATAATAAGATAATGATCACAAAAACATTTTTTGCTAAAATTATATGATAAAAATTCCATAAATTATTTTTTTGTAATACGATTAACGTACAAGTAGATTCCAACTACAAAAGTAAAACAAAAATTTTAAGGTAATGACCTAACTAAATATAGGTAATTACCTAACCACAAACAGATTACAAAAATCGGAAAACAAGATTCTAGATCAAACAATGTGAAAAAAAACTCAAACTCTAATCGAAGAGCAAACCCTCGTTTTCCATTCATTGTTTAAAAAAATGAAAGATATGAATTTTACATCATCACCATAATAGACATTCCTAATGCTTTTTTCATCCTCAAAACTATCAAACAATGTGATTTTTACATTAATCAAAATTATCATTCGAACCCTAAAACAAAATTTGTAAACGAATTTGAACGGAATTTTAGTCAGAATTTTGATCTTCGTTGTGAATAGATTATACAAGATTATGGGAGTGGTTAATTACTATCATGAATGAAGATTGATGATGAAAAATGATGAATTTTTTAATTTCTAGATTTTAATTATAATTTAATTTTGGAAAATGATTTTAATAAGATGAAAAAAAAAAATTTTAAAAAGCTATAATTACATATTCTTTACAAAAAATACATGTATTTACAATAATACATACATGTATAGTATATCTAGCCTTTTAAAAATAAATCAAAAATGGACTAATCATAACATGACACATCATCATGTTATGGTGTATTTTTTGAAAAATGACACCGTAGAAACATCCGAGTATTTGAGGACAAAGGGAAAGGGGGTGATTGATTATGACCTTTTATTCTTTTAATTAAATTATTCTTTTTGAAGAGGTTTTATTCTTATTTAACATATTGATTACAGTGAGTCAGCAACGCGTGAAATAAAAGTACAAGTGACCATGTGCATAGTAATAGTTGAGTATAAAATTAAATAAATATGTTAAGCGTAATTTTGTCATATCGTCGTATGCTTCAAATTTTTGTCGAATGTAGTTATCACCCATACATCACTTATTTGAAAAATGGCACAAGCATGAAATCAAGCTCAATTCAAAGTCAGCAAATTCTAATATACTCCAACTTGCATGGCAACATAATAATCCCAAGCCATCAATTGATTTTGTTATCACTTGATTAGTAACATGATATCATAAGCATGCAAGATAAAACAAAGTACAATGACGTCCAACAGAAAAATCAAATAAACAAAAAAAATCGAAAATGATAATGAAAGAGAAAGCAAATCAGATGCAAAAACAAATGATCAACAGATTAAAGCAAAAACGTAACAACTAACACACCAAACTTCAACATTATTACTCAACACAATAATCCATCATAAACTACTCATCATCTTCGTCATTGTCATCGTCGTCGTCCTCCTGATTTTCTTCCACCTTCTCTGCTGCCTCCTCCGCAATATGATCAGTAAAACGATCATAACCTTCAGATAAAGCAAGTCCACCCAAAACTCCTGCAGCTGCTCCTATAGCAATTCCTGTACCCATTCCTCCAAAACTGCTCTTCTTCTTCTCCTCTACCGGCTGCTGCCCGTACTGTCCTTGATCGTAACCGCCATATCCCACAGGTTGCCCGTACCCTTGCTGCTCGTAACCTGCAAGCGGCTGCCCGTACCCTGCAGAAGGATAGCCTGCAGCTGCAGGTTGTCCGTAAGCAGGGGACTGCCCGTACTGCGGGGCGCCATAGTCAACGTCCCTAGACGTTGTCATTGACGCCCCCTGGTGAGGAGGAGGGTAAGGGTTGTAGCTTTGGTAATACTCACGCACAATGATCTCAAGCTCAAGCTTTCCCTGAGGCCGGCCAGAGGAACGCTTGAGCTTGAGCTTGCGCGTGACACTACTACCAATGCCTACATCATCCACGACATCGCGTAGATCCAGCTTTGCAGTGCCGATGTGAGGCTTGGTGTCCTCATCGACATCTGCAAAGTGGACAACCTCGATGGTTAGAGTAGCATCGTCTATAGGACTAGTTAGAGGGACCTTAAGTGTTTGGTCCCATTTAGGGTTTGTATCACCCTCGTCGTCGGTCCGGGTCGTGATTTTACGATCCGGATCGAACCACATTATGGCGTACGGCTTTGTAGGGCCGTAACGCCAATTGACATTCTTGATATCCTTAGCGGATAATACTGTTACTTCAACCTCGTACCTTGAGGCCATTTGAATGAGCACTACACTTGTTAAAAATGGATAACCTAAGACTAACTTTATTAAGGAAGATTTTCTTTCTTGTTTGTTTTTGCACTTTGGACAAGTACAATGAAATACTACTATATATCCTAGTATCTTAAGGACTAAGGTATTTATAACATTTCTTTGGTTACCATTTTTCTCAATTTTTTCCCCAAAGTACCCTTTTGTCCGTGTTATTTTCGTGGGTCGTGGCTTCTTCGTGGGTGCACGATACTCTAAGCAGGTATAGGCAGTATAGCATATAGCATAGTAGTGATTTGAAGTACGGAGTAAATTCATTAATAAGGTCAGTCAATCTTTTCAATTCTCTGGAGCTAACAATATGATTATACAATCACGTTAAAGGTTACTATTATACTCCGTAATTATTAGAGATATTATCATATTACTCATGTAATCATGCTAATATGCTATTCTATAAGATATATCGATATTATAATAAAAGACTAATTTTGCGACGACAAAAAATTAAAAACAAAGGTTATTATCATATATTTTTAGGTTTAAATATTAAATTATACTCATGCTAAATGCATGGAATATATCCTTTGGGAAGAAAGACGATCTTAATTAATCGAAAATTTAGCAAGGTAGATAACTGCATATTGTTGAGAGTTTTTTGTATTGTGTGTAGATATTTATTTATTTTACTTTTTTTTTTTTTTTTTTTTTTTTTTTTTTTTTGGTGACAAAATGTGTGTAGAATTTGAGTGTTGCATGAATAATGATATTTTTATAAGTTGTGGCTAAAAGTTACTCTGTACATATCTAATTAACTCTTTGTATCTACAAATTATTTAGAACTATAATTTGATATGAAAATTGACATTTATTTAGAACTATATTTTGAGATGATTCAAACATGAATACATTTATATTTTTTCTCAATATAACATGTCAATTAAATCAGCTTCTATTTAAAATTAATTGACATTTAAGGGTGGTTTTTTTTCTTGGTAACTCAAGGTTTTAATATATCTTAAACTTTATACACTTACATGTTAGATGTTTTTTTTTTTTTTTTTTTTTTTTTTTTTTTTTTTTTTAAGTACCTATGCCGTGTCATTTACGTGTGCTTACATTCCTCTTTTCGTTTTTGATTCTAGAAGAAACGTTGAACGTTTTTAAACATTTCAATAATGAAAATAAAAGTACAAAACGTATTGTAGTACTTCGTATTACATAATTATATTGTACGGAATATATATTTAAAACAAAAATTCAAACACTAATGTCCCTTGGCTTCTCGATGCAATATATCTTGAAGATTAAGTAATTGACATACATAATTAAGTACGAGGAAACAAATAAATAAAAAGATGTGCCTTCCCACTCACTATTCACATGGTACTCTATTTTTATTTCTTCTGCTTTTCGACTTATCTTCACATGATACATACGAGTAGTTTTATTGTGGTTTCATAGATCAACTTGTTTCGGTTGAATTAGTTGTCATCACTCATCAATGTTGTAAACATAAAATGAAATAAAATAAAATACCATGCAATATCTAATTAGCTTAGGATTGGTTGCCTGCAAGTTAATTAAGGAATCAATTTTTCACTAGCAATGAGCTGAGCTTTTTGGAGATAATTTCTCTTATCGTATTCTTTCTCATTTGATGCAACGGTAAAATAAATTTAAGTTATTGGACATTTCATTTAAGTTATAATGTACCGAGTTTAAAAATAGAGATGATCTAAACTTATTTGCTATACATGTGTAAAAACTTAATGGTGTGTCCAATAACTCAAATAATTTCTCTATTTTGACCATTAATATACATGTGTGTAAACTTAATTATGTGGTAGTGTAAATTATTAAAATTTAATATCCTAATAATTTACGTTAAAATAAAACTAATAAAATCTAATATGACTATATATTATACAAAGTATCAAATTAAAGAGAATTTAACGCCAAAGTTAATGAATATTAACATCTAAAAATGAAAAATGGTGCAAACAACCAACTAAACAAAATGCTCCTCTTACTACCCGTATTATTTTTCTTTCTTTGTTTGTTCCATTTGAAAAATATGTTTTTTTTTTGAGAAAATTTGAAAAATATGTTTATAACACAATAAAATCAAAGTAGAAGAACAAAAAAAAAAAAAAAAAAAAAAAAGAGAGAGAGAGAGAAGTATTTATTTTGGTTAAACGTTACCATCAACAAAACTAAGAAAGCATATGTTACTCCCTAAATCCCTAATCCTTAAACTCCTTAATAATGTACTCGTATATTGATGGTTTTTTGCTTTGTTTCATTGTTTGGTACGAGTAATGTTCAATAATTTTGTATGTCGACATCAAAAGTTATCCTGTTAGGCTGTTATCCATAACATTTTCAAAGTCAAATTATAAACATTATAGATGCCACCTGGCATATGCTTCCAGTTACCCACTACAAGTTGGACCTACAAGATCACAACGGCTCAACATCCACACTTTTGCAAATTGCAATGTCGAGTTTCTGTTCTTGCTAATTCAGCGAATCACATAGCTAGACGTATCAAATTTTTAATTAATTCGAAATCGACCCTATAATATTAGTTTTTGAGCATGAAAGGATGAAACTTACATAATTGGGCCTAATCCAACCTAACATGGCTCAAAACTAACCCAACCGTTTGAGTGATCCTACATTATTATGAAGAAAAACATAGTAAAAATATAATCACTAAAGTATTCCTAACAACATTAATTGAGTAAGAGCGTTCATGAATAAAAGTTGAAATCCAATCAATTTAGTAAAACGAATTATTAACTCAAATTGGATTGAACTGTATTTTTTTGAAAAACGAATCTAAATAAATCGATCAAAATGAATTATTCTAGAAGTTTAAAAACTTTTTTCTTAAAAGATACCTCACTTTGACTTTTGCATATACTAGCATTGACTAAGTATTATTCCCGCTGTTAAGTAATAACCGCAATAATAAAATAGAGAAATGATTAAAAAAAATAGTATAAGTGCGTTAGTAGGAAAGAGAAGTATAAATTTTTTTTAACAAGTGAAGTTTTTAACGAGACGAAAACCAATAAAATAATAATGTGTCATCACCAAATTAGAATTGTTACAATTATTTAAAAGCAAAATATTGCGATTATTACAAATATATAAATCGAAACAAAAAAATATTAAAATTATACTCCGTGAGAGCATAAACATAAAGAATTAAAGATCCAAGAGCAGTTGACTAGTTACCATCACATACACAAATACGATCATTCCTGACCGCATTCACTGCGCCACGCACATTTCAGTGACACACCCAACGAAACACACACAGAGATGCATGCGCTTAACTCTCTAGCAATGGCGTGGTTCGCCAACACAACGAAGAACTATTCATTGGCCTCAGAAATTGATTTCGGGACGATTTCGTGGTTCGTCTATGCCGGTTTATGTGTAGTATTGGTTCTATTTGCTGGTCTTATGTCTGGTTTAACTCTTGGTTTGATGTCTTTAAATCTTGTTGATTTGGAAATTCTTGCTCGTAGTGGTACCCCCAATGAACAACAACAGGCAGGTTAGATAATTGTTATTGATTTAGTATTACAATCGAATTTTAATGATTTTGGACAATTTTTACATCTGGGTTTTGTGCGTGGATGTCAACTAGCTTAGTTGGTTAAAGTCACGGGGATAGATGGTGTGTGGGTATGATTTAATTAGATGGTGTGAAATGGGGGTTGGTGTACAATAATTTGCTCATGGTGTTATGTGATTTTACTTGCTGAAATGGGGAATTCGTTGTAGTTGGTACTAATGTTGTGTTTTTTTGTTCAGCTTGTATTCTTCCTGTTGTTAAAAAGCAGCACCAACTTTTAGTGACATTGCTTCTATGCAATGCGGCTGCCATGGAGGTACCTATATGATACTGGTTCTTTGTATACATAATTGAGCATCTTGATCACTACTTGTGTGTTATTGATTTGTATATTTTCTTGCCTGAATCTTGGGTTTGCTGTTGTTGTTGCTGATCATCATCAATATTCTTAATTATTGCACTTGAGGTGGTGGTTGTTGTTGTCGTCTTTGTCTAATGTAATTTGTTGCTTAACCTCAAGGTTATAAAAAAGTGTGAATAGGATTTCGAGGGGAATGGCAACAAAGTAGTTAATGAATACAATAGTTTGTATGGAAGAAATGTTGACATATACTACTTTGGTCTTCCCACAAGAAAATGATTTGTTTTAAGGATGGCTGAATGGCATGTATATAATGAAAGATCTTCAAAAAAAATTTTGTTCTAGTATTTTTTCATACCCCTTTGTTTGTACCTCCTCCCCATGATGTTTGGATGCTTGTTGCATACTTGCATAGTGGGCTAGTAAAAAAAAGGATGTCGTGCTAGGGGATCGTGTCATCAAGTTAGGGGCGGAGGGAAGATGTGTTGCTTGGATGTTTTTCATTCACTCTGCTATGTTGATCTCATTGGCATATTGCTGTACCATTATGCTATACTGTCTATACACTTTCTAGTAACTAAGAGATTTACCTGGCTTCAAAGTATTCCGAACTGATTATGTTATCATCTTTCCCCTAAATGACTCTTTTGTTCTGATTTTTACCTGCAGACACTTCCTTTATACCTGGACAAGCTTTTTAATCAGTATGTAGCTATCATTTTATCTGTAACATTGGTCCTATCTTTTGGTGAGGTATATAGCTTTTGACTCTGTTATCCCTCTGTTGTTTCTATTTTCATTCATCAATACCTTCTCAGTTCTGACACTAAAGAAAAGTTTGACTTCTCTGAAATTTTAGGTTATACCCCAAGCTATATGCACAAGATATGGCCTTGCTGTTGGTGCAAATTTTATATGGATTGTACGCATATTGATGATTGTAACCTATCCAATTTCTTACCCAATTGGAAAGGTAATTTTCTTGTCCAAAATGAAAGCATAAAATAAGGTTAATGTATCTGATACAACGAGAAATGCATCAGACATCTGCTTCTAGGCTGGGCTGTATGAGTCGGGGAAGGGAAACAACTCATCTTAAAACTTTGAACCAGCCATGTTTGGATCAAAGAGTTGATTTTTTGATGATCTATTCTAACTTTCTCTAGGCTGTAGGATGAGACATCAAATTGGGTTTTTAGCTTTGGGCATGGAACTTGAGCTCCCTCAGGAACATGCACATATATGTTTCTATGTTCCTATAGTATGTTGATGAGCAAAAAGAAGAGTATTCATGATCATAATTGGCTGGATGGTTATTTTGTCAAGTTGAGCGAAAGCTAATTATCATGTGCACTTAAGCTTCTGGATATGACATCAGCCTGCAGTCAAATATGTAAATAATCATTGGTGTGGGGCTAGGAATTGAGGTTCTACTCTACTTGTTAGACAGCATTATACCACATCTGGCCATACCTGAATTGGAAAATTTCATCATACTGTAAATTTAATTTACTATGAACTCTTTGTGCTGCGTTTTTTAATAAAAATATTCTGCAATTGAAGGTATTGGACTGCTTACTAGGACATAATGAAGCACTCTTCAGGAGAGCTCAATTGAAAGCACTTGTCTCCATTCATGGTGAAGCGGTAACTGACTTTCTATGGAAATGCTTTTCTATATAAGAAAATGCAATAACTTCAATTCCTGGATTACCTGTTTTGTTCTTAATGCTGATATTTTTAGTGTTCTTTAGGAATTCTGAAACTGTCATTGTGGATGCTTATGCATTATCTAACTAGAAATTTTATTCTTGTAGGCTGGAAAGGGAGGTGAGCTTACTCATGATGAGACAACAATTATTAATGGTGCATTAGATTTGACAGAGAAGGTAGCTGCTGATATAAACTTTTAATATTTATGCTCTGTCAACTGGTTTAAGCTATGATCCATAAAAGTGCCGAATAGCTTAGAAAAAAGCTGCTCTCTTCTGAATACTAAAATATCCAAACTGCCTGGATACAGGATGGAATGCCAAATTTGTGGCCATGCTATTGAATTTAACATCTTGTTTTGAGCGTAAAAGAAATTAAGCATTCGACAAGAGCCTCATTTTCTTGATTTCTGATTCTACTTGTGTTTCCGGTGGAGATATCCAGTGTTTGCTAGAGCTACTTAATCTGCTCTCCAGTATAATGCCATATTGACACCAAACAAGGCAAACGTTGATAATTTTTCAAGGCTTGCAATTTTGAGCAATCTTTCTTGTCGTCTAATCTATTTACACTTAATATGCTATGAAGATATATAGTTTTCTGCAAGCCTGATATATGCCTGGTTACATAAAATATCATCTTAATCTGGTCCCCACTTTATTTTCATGCTGAACAGACTGCTGAGGAGGCAATGACACCGATTGAGTCAACTTTCGCTTTGGATGCCAACTCAAAATTAGATTGGTAATGATGTTTTCTCCTTCCTCATATATATTACCCACCCCTGAAAAGAGTAGGCAAGTTCAATTCATTACTGGTGTTGTTAAGCATGTTTAAGTCATGGGGTCATGGAAGAAATTGAACTGTTGAGTACTGATGTTCTGTTTTTATTGCTTCATGTCTGATTCTGTAATGCTTTTTTTTTTTTTAAAAAAAAAATTCCCAATTGCATAGGTGATGAGTGCATGACCTGAGAAGTGCCTATTATTGGTTGGCCCAGTGATACGAGGAACGTGGGACGTTAGGGCGAATCCCGTCCTGAGTCGTTCGTTCCGAATCGCGGAACGATCGCGTCCCAAATCGCAGCGGTTCGCGTCTCAGATCGGTGGTCATGGCGTTTCCTTTTTCTTCTTCAAGTGTTGCAAAATTAAGGCACTTGTCACAGGTTTTTCATCAAAATAAGTTAGGGCTTTTATTTGAATGATGAAATCGAGTGTTCTGCTGTGCTTGATTTTGATTTTTGTTATATTTTTCAAATTTTCAGATTCAAGGAAGGTATGAAAAGGAATTGGTCGGGGAGTTCAAAGGTTGAAGACGGTTTACAGTACAAAACGCACAACTGTTGCAGTACTCTTTATTGGAGTGGGGGCCATCATCTATTTTTTATTAATTTATTTTTCATTTATATATATTTTTTTAAAAGGTGTGTGGTGTGGTTGGCTGGTTGCACATGGGAAACTAGCAAAGATTGAAATTTTCAACCAATATTGAATTTTTTTTAGTATCAGTGCACTGGTTTTACAAGTTACTAGAATAAAGTACTTCGTATTAAAGTATTACTTGTATTTTGATTACAAGAAATTAAATTTTAAATGTGTTGGTGCAGCCCTCCTAAGTGTATTACTTGCATAATTTATACGAGGGTCTATAACAAAGGATGATTCTCGTCAAAAATAATAATAACAAAGGATGATTAAAATACTTCTCATCAAAATAAAAATTTTAAAAAATAACTAAAATTTTAAAATACTAACCTATAACTAAATAATAATTATACTATGAATGATCGATAAAAAGGATATATATGATCGTACTATGCGTGATTAAAATGAACTAATTAATCATACTATGAATGATCGATCGAAAAAGGATATGATCATATATACTATCAACATTTGATCAAAAAGATAAATGACTACACATGGAATGACACCTATATAATAGTATCAAACTATGAATGATCGATAAAAAAGAATTGATTGTACTATGACTAATCGATAAAAAGGATATGATCGTACTATGCGTGGTTGATAAAAATGAACTAATTATACTATGATTGATCGATCGAAAAAGGATATGATCATATATAATATCGACATTTGATCAAAAAGATATATGACTATACATAGAATGACACCTACATAATAGTATCATATACTATGAATGATCGTTAAAAATAAAAGAATTGATCGTAGTTCGTACTATGACTAATCGATAAAAAGTATATGATCGTAGAAAGTATAGTGTTATACAATGAATGATCGATAAAAAGGAATTCATCGTATTACGAAACATCGATAAAAGGTATATTATCGTATATAGTATGAGTGGTCGATCAAAAAGGATATATGAACATGCATAGTATGTCACATACATATTAGGGTTATATTGATATATATACTATGAGTGTTTGGTAAAAAGAAATTGATCATACTACGACAGATCGATAAAAGGTATATAATCGTATATACTATGAGTGGTCGATCAAAAAGGATATATGAACATACATTTTAGGGTTATATTGATATATATACTATGAATGATCGGTAAAAACAAATTGATCATACTACGACAGATCGATAAAAGGTATATGATCGTATATACTATGAGTGGTCGATCAAAAAGGATATATGAACATACATTTTAGGGTTATATTGATATATATACTATGAATGATCGGTAAAAACAAATTGATCATACTACGACAGATCGATAAAAGGTATATGATCGTATATACTATGAGTGGTCGATCAAAAAGGATATATGAACATACATAGTATGTCACATACATTTTAGGGTTATATTGATATATATACTATGAATGATCGGTAAAAACAAATTGATCATACTACGACAAATCGATAAAAGGTATATGATCGTATATACTATGAGTGGTCGATCAAAAAGTATATATGAACATACATATTAGGGTTATATTGATATATATACTATGAATGATCGGTAAAAAGAATTGATCATTACTACGACAGATCGATAAAAGGCATATGATCGTATATACTATGAGTGGTCGATCAAAAAAGATATATGAACATACATATTAGGGTTATATTGATATATATACTATGAATGATCGGTAAAAAGGAATTGATCATACTACGACAGATCGATAAAAGGCATATGATCGTATATACTATGAGTGGTCGATCAAAAAGGATATATGAACATACATAGTATGTCACATACATTTTAGGGTTATATTGTTATATATACTATGAATGATCGGTAAAATGGAATTGATCATACTACGATTGATCGATAAAAAGTATGTAATCGTATAAAAAGGAATTGATCGATAAAAAGGAATTGATCGATATGGAGTACTATGAATGATCGATAAAAAGGAATTGATCATACTACGATTGATCGATAAAAAGTATGTATAATCGTATAAAAAGGAATTGATCGTCTAAAAAGGAATTGATCGATAAAAAGGAATTGATCGATACGGAGTACTATAAATGATCGATAAAAAGGAATTGATCATACTACGATTGATCTATAAAAAGTATACGTGGTTATATATACGGAGTATTGTATTATACGGAGTATTATTTTATAATATCAGTTTATAATATTAGTGGGAAAAAGGATCAAAAGGAAATAAAGGAGGTAATGAAGAGACGTATTCATTATTTCAATTTTCAATTTTCAATTTACAGAAAGCTTGAAGCTCAAACGACATGCCCATTCAACTACTCTACAAGTCTATCATCTATATATTCAATGTCTATTACTCTGTTTCAGTATACAAAACTACAAAACACATCTCCATTAATCAAAACAAATTCAAGCACCCAAAAATGCCTTTTGGCAAAAACAAATCCAAGCAAAGAAAGCCCACTGAAACTTCACAAAGAAACCAAACACAAAATCAACCTTCAACAGAAGAGTTCGATGATTTGGAAAATGAAAATCAACCTACAGAAGCTGAACCAAATCATGGAGTGCCCACTACTGACAATAAGCAAAAACCTCTATTAGATGAAATTATTCCAATAGTGGGAGGAGAGAAAGGGAAAAATGCAGGAGGAACGAAGAAATGGTCTTGCAAGCATTGCAAAAAATCATACAGCAGCTCATACACAAGAATACATCAACATTTTTTTGGTAGTGTTGGGAAAAAAGCAGAGATTGCTCGATGTACTGTGGTGATGGCGAATAGAGAATTGCTTCAAAGCATACGAAAGAAAGTTGAGGAGGCTGAGCAAGCAGGTATTTCCCCATCAGTATCCAAATCGAGTATAAAAAATAAACTTCCAGGAACTAGTAACACTCCTATAGCAGATGCATTTGGTATTGTTGAGCGTAATGATGTCGACAAATCGATTGTTCGTTTTCTTTGTGCTAATGGGATTCCATTCAATGTATTAAGAAGTCCAGAATTTTCTACTATGGTAAAGGCCTTGATCCATGCTCCAAAGGACTACAAGCCTCCATCGGCTGACAGAGCAAGGACATCCTTACTAGACGAAGTTAAGCGAGATGTCGAGAAAGAATTGGCCCCAATTAAAGACACTTGGACCACACAAGGAACTTCAATCGTTTCCGATGGATGGACGAATGTGAAGCGTGAACCACTAATCAACGTGGTTGCATCCAATAGCCGCGGTTCTATGTTTCTATATGCGGATGACTTCACAGGGGTGGAGAAAACGGGGAAGGCTATAGCAGATTACTTACTTGATGCAATAGAAGAAGTCGGGCCGTCAAATGTTCTGCAAGTAGTAACTGACAATGCTGCAAACTGCAAGGCTGCTGGAAGAGAAATAGAAAAGGTACACAAGCACATTTTTTGGTCCCCTTGTGTCGTGCATACACTTAATCTAATCTGTAAGGATATTGCTACTGCTTTTCCATGGGTTAGTAACACGTACATTAAAGGGAAAAACATTGTGAAGTATTTTTTGAATCATACTCATGCTCATGCTATCTTTAAATCACAATCTGGACTTGGGTTATTGAAAGTAGCAAAAACAAGGTTCGCATCTCATTATTTGTTGTTGAAAAGAATATCCCAATGTAGGGAATCATTAGCTGCTACAGTAGCTATGAGGGCTTGGAAAGATTGGGTCAATTCAGGGGATGAGAAAACAAGAGAAATGGGAAAAGAAATTGCTGCCACTGTAGGGGACGAAGACTTTTGGGATGAGGTTGAAAATATTCTGGCTATCACTAAGCCAATTTACTTGATGATTAAATTTGCTGATGGTGAAGGACAAAAAATGGGAGAGGTGTATGAAAAAATGGATTGTATGATTGGAGATGTTGGAGACGTAATGAAAGATAATAAACATAGAGATGATATGAACAAAATGAATGAAATCTTGGTATCACGTTGGGAAAAAATGAACATTCCCATGCATTGTTTAGGATTTGCATTAAACCCTTTTTTTTATGACTCAAACTATTTGCAAACTCCGGCTCCGGGAGGGGAGGCTAGGCGAGCACCGAATTTTGATAAGGAAGTTGTTGATGGAGTTTTAACAGCATTTGATAAAATAGGGGAAACTGAAGAAGAAAAAAGAATGTTACGCCAACAACTAGCTAAGTTCCAAGCCAAAGAAGGTATATTTGGGTCACTTGCTGCAAAAATAGATGCGGTAACAATGTCTCCTGTTTCTTGGTGGTCCACTTATGGAGCGGAGACTCCTGAATTAGCTGAGATTGCAATCAAAGTTCTGTCACAGCCCATTAGTAGCTCGTCTGCGGAGAGGGTGTGGAGCACTTATGCGTTCATTCACAATACAAAGAGAAATCGGTTGAATTCCGTTCGAGCTGACAAGTTGGTTTTTATTCATTGTAATGTTAGATTAATTTCCCGTTTCACAAGCAGCTATAAAGAAGGCCCTTATAGAAAATGGGATATTAATCCAGAGGATTCATTCATAGAGAGTTCACCACTTGCACTTGAGGATATGAGATGGAGAGATGATTTACAGGAAGCTAATGCCACACCTATGACATTTGCATGTAAGAGGCAAAGATATGGAGATTGAAACCTAAAAATATTTTGATGATGTAAGTTAGAGTTGAGACTTGAGAGTTAAGCATGTGTTAAGCATTTTTAGCTTTGTTTTTTCAGTTTTTATGTAATCAGATTTTGAGATCGAAATGCATTAATGGTTATTAATATTTTAATTTTATTTAAATACAATTTATCTTTGTTTTTTCATTTTTTTATTTTAAAAATATATATTAAACTAAACACCAAACGTTCCCGATTCACTCAAGGTAGCGTTTCCCGTTTCCGTTTCCGTCCCACGTTTCGTATCGAATTTCGTTCCTTGTATCCTTGGGTTGGCCATAAATTGAAAGTACGAATGTTTACATACTGCTAGTAGATGGAGCATTGGTTTGATGCTGTCTAAACATGTTTGAATATTTTGAATGGAGTTTTGGAATGCCTTAGTAGCCAAGTTATTCCAAGTTATAAATTGTATTCACCTCGCCTCCTGTTATCCGCACCTTAGGGAAAAGGCAACATTTATTTTTTTTTTCTTTTATGATGTATCTCACATCTTTTACTCAACTAAAGCATCTTCAGCTACGTATCCAACAAAGGAACACAAATTATAGTGGATAATAGTAATGTTGGAAATTTGGAATGTGTAACCAGGGAACCTTTATTCTATCTATCTTTCTTTCTTTCTTTTTTTTTTTTTTTTTTTTTGGGGGGGGGGGAGCTTGTGGCAGTTCCGTCCTTTGTTTCTCAGTTTGAAGTGGGAATGTGGGATCTTCCCTGTATCTCCTCTTTATTGAATTTATTGGGAGATGAATATTCTGCAGTCTGCTAGTTGCCCCCTCTTTAAGAAAAATTGTAGAGATTCTGCTTTGCTTGTTTGTTGATTTGGCCACAATTTCATTTTGTAGGGAAACAATGGGAAAAATACAAGCTCGTGGGCATAGTCGTGTACCTGTTTATTCTGGAAATCCAAAAAACTTCATAGGAATGCTTTTGGTGGGTGTCAAAAAGCCCTAGTTTTGAGCTTCTGAATCCCCTTTATCCCAGAACGAACTTCTCATATACTGTGGGCAGACATTTAGAATGTTGTTGAATATTTAAAAATGAGGATTACCGGATTAGTGTAAAAAGGAAATGTGACCTTTTGGGGGACAATCATTTGGAAAATGTGAAGGTCATTATATGATGGGGGGCATCTTAAAATGGAAAGTATTTTGTATGCTAAGCGTATCAAGTCCCCGAAGTTGTTTTTATTTTTTATGTAATGCTTCTTATGCTCTATAACTGGTCTTTAAAAGGAATTTGATTAAACTCTTCTTCAATCCTCAGACTAAAAGTCTTCTAACAGTACGACCCGAAACAGATACTCCTGTAAGTGCAGTTTCCATACGAAATATTCCAAGGTATGCTCTAGAATCTATATATATTGCACTCCTAGTCCATGAATTATTAATGTAGTAATATTCCTTCATGTTTTCCAGGGTTCCAGCAGACATGCCTTTGTATGATATATTGAATGAATTTCAGAAAGGTCAAAGTCATATGGCAGCTGTGGTGAAGGGAAGGGCAAAGAGTGTTCATAATTTGCGTATCATTGATGAAAAACCTAAGCGGTCAAATATCAATAATGACAAGTGCGATTTAGCTACTCCTTTATTGTCCAAGCAAAGTGACAACTCTGAGAGTATTGTGGACATTGAAATAATCCCTAAAACAAGAAACAAGAACGAGCATAATTCACAACAGGATTATGCATTACCTAACTCTTCTCGAAATTCAGTAGAAATTTCAAGGGAGGGAGAAGTTATTGGCATAATTACTCTTGAAGATGTTTTTGAAGAAATTTTGCAGGTAGGTATTTACGAAATATTATATAACTTTATATTGTTCTTTTGGATTAATTTTTAATATTTTATATTAATGTTAAAGAGGACCCTAACTAAACCTCAACAATTACGGTTTCTTAGTCTGGTCTTTGCGAGCCAAGCACTTAAAAGTGAGGGGCAAAGCTAAAAGCACTTGCAGGTTGCAGCTGGGTGGGGGGGTGGGGGGGTGGGGGGAAGGATTCAATCTCGTGGCCTCTAGGTTGCAAGGTGAATCCCCAACCAACTGCACTAAGCCTTGCTTGGTAATGAGGAAGTTAGGCTACATGAAAGTATATCAGAAACAGGAAGTGCACCAATTCATACTTTTTGGAAGCATTTTGTCGAAGGGGCGGGGCTCCTTGAAGGAAGACCAGCCATACCTAGGTGCCAAGGATGTACTGTTAGGCCAAGCTACATGAAGCAAACATGTTTGCTCTTATGTGGCAATCAATCTTGGTGTGGATCCTGTACCCCCCCCCCCCCCCCCCCCCCCGGGGTTCTCAATACCTATTGTGTAGCAATTATGAAGCCAATTTTGGAGTAATAGAAATTATAGAAGCTGCAGCGAAGCCCCCTAGAGCTAATAGCCAGCTGATTAATTTCGTCCCTAGGTGTACATATGGTGTAACCATTTGAGATGTGGAGGCAAATGCATACTGAGATTTAGCTAAAGTAACCCAGACCTCTGTCTTTTTCTTAGATAAACAGACTTTAGTTCATGCCATAGAGTGTGTTAACTATAACGTTTAACATACTCCATTTTGCCCTTGAATTTCTGCTTTATGCGAAGATTGTTCTTTGATCTTATCCCTTATATTGTTTTATTTTTTCATTTCTTAAAATTCCCTCTTTCTACACTGAAGCTATCATATTTACTCTCTTCATGTGGTCTTTGGAAATACAGGAGGAGATTGTAGATGAAACAGATGAATATGTTGATGTTCATAAGAGGTATCAGCCATTGTTTCATTGACAATACCAAGCTCAGTTGCAGGTGACTGATTTGGCTGTAAAGACTGGCACTGACAATTTTACTCACTTCATGCAGAATACGTGTTGCTGCAGTTACAGCTGCTTCTTTGGTTGCACGTGCTCCATCTCTTCGGAGGTTAACTAGCCAAAAGAATGTTGTAAGTATATTGTTTCCCTTCGTCTCAATTTTTTCTTATAAGCTTAGCTTTGCGTTTATTTGTGAATCATCTCTGTAACTTCAACTGTATTTTTTAATGTTTTTGATCTGATTTAAAGAAAAGGTTTTGATGTTGTGTTTCCTGTCAAGGATATGCGATTTTAGAACCTCTAGGATTCCTATCTCAAAGTTGATCAAAACCATGTAAACATCCAAAAAAAATTGTCCCTTCCTGATAGATATGTTATAAGTGTTGGGGTGCACTACCTAAAATTTTCCCAATTTGGGTAACATGTACCTCAAGTCATAGGCCAAGGGTCCAGCAGAACCTTCATCATCAGTCTCATGAACCGATGGAAAGTGTATCCTATCCTGGTTGGTGTAAATGGAGGGTGAGGTGTGCAACATCAAGCTCTCTTTCGATATGTGGATATTGAGACAGGTTTTCGTAGCAACTGCTTGAATAGATTCACTCCTCAGTCCTCACCATTAAGTATAATGTGATACTATTGGAGGTTTGGAACTATAGTAATTAATACGAAGTATAAGATTGGATGTAGACAAATTAAATCAGAACAAAATAGAAAGTACTAGCACACAAAACTAAAAGAGGAAAAGCTCTTGTCAAAGATATTACGGATCATACATGAATTTATTTATCTTTGCACTTTTTACATTGATTATGAAGTACTACGACACTTTTATAAAGGGTTCTTTGACAAATGAGTCCTTGAAATGTAAAACCTCTAACAAGGTGTTTGTTCAGGTGGAGGGATAAGAGATGTAAGTAGGGATTAGTAATCCCAATGGCGACTTTTCCCTTGTTTGTTTAGGCTTTAGGGGTCATGTGGTTATGTATTTATGTTTGGGGATTGGGATAGGAATCAAAACTCCTTCAATCCCAGCAATTTAATACCGAGGGAGCAAGTATTAGGGTGGAATTTTCTTGCTACTCTACCCTGCTCTCCTGGGTAATAGAGCTCTCAATGAAATGGGGCCGCTAGTATGTTTTGTCTACATATACTGTTTGCTGCAATAGGAAGACTAATCAATATGCATCAGTGGTATTTGACCTATGCATGCAGACGCTAGGAGTTGTAAAATTGTAAATTTAGCATAGAAGTTTAATTTCCTTGTGTGGTGTTGCTCAGGGTCCGGGAAGCCACAACAGGCTTGGAAAAGGTGCAAAGAAGCCCGGTGATGAGATTCATGCTTCAACAAAGTGATTACTGATAATACCCCTGCGCCCCTCTCAATCGAGTCAGTTTGTGAGAAGAGGCGAAATACTGTACTTTGGATCTTTCATTTATGATTCTTATACTTGTTAATAAGATATTGAACTATGCTATGCATACGCATCTTGAGGAGAAATGATGTTGTTCACCTTTGGTTTGGTATCAAGTTATGTACATGATATGTACAATGTACACTCATGTCAGAAACTCAGAATGTCAATTATTCACCCAAAACTATATACAAGTAAATTTTTTTCCCATCATAAGTACTACAGTGTTTCAAAAGGGACTTTTAGTTTGCAAAATGCAAGCCAAAAGATATTTAGCCTGCAAACAGGGTTAACAGGGGGATATGTTTAGTATGTTTGATAACTCTAATTACTGCATATAAATTTTGTTTTGAAAGAGTGATGTCTATTATACTGGAGTGATGGAATTTAGCTAGCCCTATTTAGAGATTGGATAATGGAGCTATGGATCTTTATAATTTGGAAATTGCATTTATTTTAAAGGGAAATTTAACAATTTTTACCATACAACTGGTTGTACCTTGCAACGCACAGTTAGTTAACGCCCTTAATAATAATATATCAATTTTTCCTACTCAGATACAATCATACAAGTAGTTAGTACTCGTATGTGATATGTCTCAAAGTTATTTGACATTGTTAGTCATATTGAAGATTGAGAAACACTACATAAATTCATCCTAATTTGACTTTAGGAATGATTTTTGTGGATATAGATTCATCAAAATTATCCCACGGACCGTACCTATAAAATTATTAATCACTAATTAATTCAAACAATTTAGGCCTTGTTTGGTTGCACCAATTTTATTTAGGCACTCAAAATTTCTAGAAAATACATTATTAGTGTGTTGTTTGGTTAACCAAAAAGTGCAAAATGGAGGAAATAAGAATTTCAATTTCCCACATAATGTGGAAATTCACTAACCCACCTCCCCTTAGGTTATTTAAATTTTCTAGGAATTGTAATTTCCCTAATGCCAACCAAATAAACTAAGCAAATTTTTAGGAATTTCATGAAGGAAGTAATTGTTCATGAATTGTAAATTACCATGGAAAGTTAATTCCCATTGCAACCAAACGAGTAATGTATGTAAGTACTCCGTAACAAGTAACAACCAAAGTACTCTTTAAGTCTTAACAAAAATCAATCACCCTTTGTCAAAATGAGTGGTTTCCCGCCAAGGGATATAAAAGAAAACATGTTCCATTTGCACTTTATTACGAAGGCCATCAGAATCCCGCGGAATTGAAAATTGCCGAGGAAGAAAGCTTCTTCAAAATTGAATTTGCAGAAAATATTGCCATGGACGATGTCGATCGTCTGTTTGAATGCTTCAAATGTGGCGTCACTCCTCCTGGTAATTCTCTCCCTTCTCTCTCTTGACTGCAAATCGTCATTATTTGATCTTCATTTTTTAATTAATCGTAAAATTGGATTATGTTTTACAGCATATTGTTACTATTATGCTGCAATTGATCTTAATTCCACCAAAATTCAGTATTAATTAGTGGATCATACTGCTAATTGCTCTTCTAGGGTTCGGATTTGTTTGGATATTACATTTGTTAGGGTTTGAATTGAACCAGAAGTTTGATTTTGGAATTTCTTGTGTAATTAAGCTAGGTTTAAATCTTGTGAAATTACCTATTTTTTCCAGAATATCAAGGTGAAAACCTAATTTTGTTTATCTTGCCCTTAACACAAGTTTGAGTTTATTTATTTATTTATTTTAATTTTTAATGCCGTTTTGGGTTCTTGTGTTGATATATTGGCCGATTTAGTCATAAATTTCTCAAAGATTTGTTAGCATTTACTAGTTCACTTAATTAATGGCAATCTCAAATTTCTGTGCCAATTTTTAGTAAGCATGTATGTTAATTTATCTTTTTAAACGTGTCTCGTCCTAACTAGCAATTACGAAGGAGTTTAATGATTGATTGTGGGCTCTATTGGTTCCTTCTGAAAGTGTTCAGTCATTTGAAGTTGTTAAGAATGGATCGATAAAATGAGATGCCCAATTTACCATTTTAGTTGGGATATTGGGCATAACATTTCCATACATGTTATTGATAGGTTAAATGTTATGTTTTTTTTAACTGTATATTGGTTTCTAAGTTAGTTCCATCAAAATGACAAATGTTGTGTACAGAATCTGCTATTAGAGAGAGGAAAACAAGTGTGAGTAGACTGAAGCCAGAGAATTCAAGTTTGAAGGGCAACGAGTCACCAAGTTCAGCAAGACAAAACGAGAAGAAAACTGTGGATAAATGTGGGAAATCAGAAAGTGTATGTCACGTGCTCTTAGCAACTCGTTCTTTTTGGTGGGCTTATTACCCCCGTTGCTGAAATTTGATTATGTAACTTTCATGATCATTTCTGTCCGAACATCTTGTTAAATGATGAATCGTTACAAGTGTAAAAATTATCAGATATGCAATTTTCAGTGTCCTCTATCTGTTATATATCTATGTTACTGGCTTGTTTCTTCTGAACTACTGGAAAAGAAAAAAAGTTATAGTGCATCTGTATTTTCTTCATTTCCCTTATCTTCCAACGCTAATATTCATATTGTTTTAGTTATTTGAATTTATGATGCATTGCAGCTTAGTTTTCTGCACTTAATATCTCAGGGTGTGTCAGTGACAAATAAAACAAACAAACTCATTGCCGGTAGGCAGCTTTCTCCGGGTGTGTTCTATGGATCACCACATGGAGTGCCTCCAAAGAGACCATCCAGCCTACTCCGAGTATTGCGTGAAATTCGCCTTGATTTTATTGGAAGACGTAAATCCAACTTAAGGTATGAAGTACAATGTTTTGACTTTTTAACTATTGTTTACATTCATATGAGGTGATGATCACTTTTCAGGTAGTTGTTTACATACACTCTAGTGTATCTGTCTTGTGTCTCTTGCAATCATTGTTAAATGTTTTGTCAGGAAGCAAATATGGGCTACATTTCCGAAGCAGGATGATGCTATAAAATTTGCAAAAGAACAAGCCAATGTTCGCATATTCAGCTACCAAGATCATTTCAGTGGTCAAAGAAGATTCCTTGTTTCTACCTATCAAGAATTTTGGAGAAGGTAAATTATCCTCAACATTTTAGTTGTCTTTTTGCTGGCTTTGTGTCTTGCTTACTGAAAGTTGATCATGCAAGGCTGCAACATTATATAGGTACAAGAATATGGACTCGAAGTCACGTCATCATTATGAGGTGATTCAAGAGGTGAGTGTCTGCTGTTTAATAGTCTATGTTCAGTTGTTTCTTTCATGGTTTTATACTTATGGTTTGAAATAATTTCGAATTATTCAAGATTATTTGTTGAGCTAAACATCTCGCAATTTTTATTTCCGTGCGAAAAAAGATAAAAAAATTCCAAAATTAAACGCTATTATCCACACTTTTTAGGAATTTTTGATGTTTCAGAGCCCGGTGGTGAAAAGTCTTGAGACCCTAGGGGAAACTTTTAGAGTCATATAATGACGTTTGGAACCATATATGAGCATTATATACTATCAAAAATGTCCGTTGTAGGCTTGAGTCTACAAAATCGGTGCAAGTTTCGAACAGGTAAATTAACCGTTTTAAGGCAAATTGGATGGTTCCACCCACCCAATTGGACTCCCGAAGAGTATTAGGAACCATGGTAAACATTTCGGCAAATTTTATATCCGGGCGAAAAAATGTTAAAAAATTCCAAAATTGAAGAATCCACTCTTTTTGAGGAATTTTTGAGGTTATGGGTCCCACGGCGAAAAGACTTGAGATCTTAGGGGATATATCTTAGGGTCATATAATGCTGTTTGGAACCATATATGACCATTAAATGTTGTCATAAATGTTCGTGGTAGGCTTGAGTTCATGAAATCGGTTCAAGTTACGAACGGGTAAGTTGATTGTTTTAAGGCATATTAGATTGTTGAACCCACCCAAATAGACTCGCAGGGTGTATTAGGGTCCATGGTAAGCATCTCGGCAATTTTTATTTCCGGGTCAAAATAAGTGGAAAATTGTCCAAAATTGAAGGCTATAATACACGATTTCGGATCAATTTTTGACATTTTTTCGAAAAATGAACCGAATGTGTTGGATAACTGCTGAGGTCATATAAGGAGGTTTGAAACCATAAGACACCGATAAAGATGTCCATAAAGTATCAAGAATGAGTTTTGACTTTATTTTTAAATTCATGAAGTATAGTGATGTCATGAAATATAGTGATGTCATATATTTATAATGATGTCATATAAGTATATTGTATTGATGTGACTTGACTATAATGATGTCATATATTTATATTGATGTGTTGTGACTTGACTTGACTTGACTATAATGATGTCATATAAGTATATTAAAGTGATGTGACTTGACCATAATGATGTCATGAAAGTATATATGAAGTGATATGACTTGACTATAATGATGTCACATTATGGAAATAAATTTTTAATGATGTGATGTCATAAGATGACATAACTTGACAATAATGATGTCATAAAAGTATAATATGCTACATAAGTGATGTAATATGGGTAAAATAGTGATGTGATGTGATGTAACCATAATGTGATTTGACAATAGTGATGGAAATGAACACATTACAAACATGATTAGTGACTATTCATTGTTATTATTCACATGTGTATTGGTTGATAAGAATAATGACTATTCATTGTTATTATTCACATGTGTGTTGATTTGTAATGTAAGTATTATATCTTATCTCATGTAAACAATCACTAACAACCCAAATTGTTCCCCAATCACTCTGTTTTGGGGTCAATCACCATATTCTCGGTCCCGGTCCCAAACCTTGAAAAAAGCACAATAAGGGAAATATGGGATGTAAAAGGTGTTAAAAACCCTTCCCCCTCTTATTCCCAACCTTTTCCTCATCTTTGGGTTGTTTCAGCAAATTTCAAAGTAAATATTTTTTTCAAGAAAGTGGGAAGATGGATTTCAAATTTTAAATTTCAACAGGATCCTAAAAAATGTAATACTATCTTAGGACGGATGAGGAATAGAGTGTGGAAAGTACGAAACTATTACAAAGGTTATTATTCAAAATCATATTAAATCTTGTAATGATGAGTTGGATATTGGAACAAAGCAACAACCTCCCAAAGGGTGAGGCATATGAAGAGGAATATAACTTGAAATTGTATATCCTTATTCAAACTTGTTACTTCTTGTGTAAATGAGACAAAATCTAATCTTGTTGGTTTATTTCCTATTTCCAGGGCTTTCCTTGTCATCTATACTTTGATCTAGAGTTCAATAGATTGGAGAATACAGATAGAGATGGTAATCAAATGGTTGATCTTCTTTTGCTGGTCATATTTGAGGCATTATATGAGAAATATCATATACAAGGAGAAGAAAGTTGGGTTGTAGAACTCGATTCCTCCACTGAAGGTAGGGCTTTGATTTAGGTGAGTGATTTGAATATTTGAATACATGGACTTTATTCATAACCGATTTTTCTAAAGTTTAATCTTTGACCATTTTACCTTTTCATTACTTGCTGCTAAGAGAGTATATTATCATATTTGTTGTTTATTTATATCTCCCATTTCCAAAAGTCTTCAAAAACAGCAGAGTGTGGTCTGTTCAATCTGATGCATAATTGGTTCATGTAGTGATGCAGTTTGATTTATGATTTTTTTTATAAATCTGGGCTTAAAAGTCTTATCTTTAGGTTTATTGGTTACATATGGCAGCTAAATTCTCTCGCCATTTGGTGCTACGTATTCCGAAGGCTGCGTTCAAGGATAATTCTCATGCTGGTGCTTTTGTTTCCGAGGTATGGCTAGTTGGTACATGATGGATATTTCTGTGATAACTCCTATTTAAACATTATATAGAAAGGGACAAAATATACGCGAAAGCAATAGGAATATGTCAAAGCAGTTGAACAGTGTAATCCATCTTACATCTATTTGTTACTATTTACTTAAAGATTTAATTGTGTGAAACTTCTAATAACTTTTGTTCAATTGAAATATCTGCACACTGCAAGGGGTCAGCCTAGGCCTTTAATCACATATGCTCGAAGGAAGCCCAAGAAGAAGATTCCAGCAACTGGAGGAAGAGTGGGAAATTCTGTTAGGAAGTTTGTTATGAGGTTTCAGGGTACTTTAGTAATTATGAGAATAAGTTTGTTATTCTTAGCTGTAAGAAGAGCTAGATGCTGAGTATTTGATTATATATAGGAGTTTTTGTAATAGAGGAGGTGTGCAAAAAATATTCTGATTGAGTTAGTTTGTTGGAGAGATTCCTTCCTCTCAAAAGAAGGAGAGCTGTATTGGTTAATTTTCCCTGAATTATCAATACAACATACCTATTTCTGTTTCTATTGTTTTCTGTGTGCTTGGTGTGTGCTCTGTTCTGATCCAGGTCCTAGCAATTTGGTATCAGAGCAACCACGATCTCACCTGTGCAACAATGGCTCGTTTAACCCATGCTCAACGTTTGGATTTGCTGGAGCAGGAAATCGCTGGAGTTCCTACCCGTGTTGCGCAGGAGATCACCTCAGCATTGGCGGCATTCAAGGCTGATATCACCGCTCAGCTTGCTGCGGGCCAGGAGAAGAATCGCTCTGAGCCTCGATCGTCTGCAGTAAATGGGTCACCATTTCAGTGGGACAACCCATTTGCTGGTGCGCCACCACAATTGGCGGTTGCAGAGGGTGGCGATCAAGGGGGACAATCGAACTGGAGGTTGCGCAAGCTTGATTTGCCCCTGTTTGATGGCACAAATCCTGATGGTTGGATTCTCCGGGTTGAGAGATTCTTCCATTTCTATCGACTCACCGCAGAGGACCAGTTGGAGGCGGCGGTGGTCGCGCTTGAAGGTGACGCGCTGCTTTGGTATCAATGGGAACACCGCAGACATCCGTTGCTCACGTGGGATGCGCTGAAGAAGCTGATACTCCGGCGATTCAGGACCACCGCGACGGGTACACTGCATGAACAGTGGCTAGCCCACCACTAGACAGGCACGGTGGCTGATTATCGGCGCCGTTTCATCGAATTGCTCGCTCCGATTGAAGGTGTGCCCGAGGAAATTGCGAAAGGGCAGTACATTAATGGGTTGAAGGAAGATATCCGGGTCGAGGTCCGGATCCTGGATCCAGTAACATTGGATCAGGCCATGGAGCTTTCAATGCGGGTTGATGAAAAGCTCAAGCTCGGCCAAGGCCCAAAACAAACAATAGCCTACCCACGTGGAGAACTCCTTACCTGACTTCGCGACCCAACCCAGCTACTCACACCCAAATTAATTCCACCCCAAACACAAACCCGTACCTAAACACTACCCACTAGCCAAATTCAACCCGAACCACCTATAACAACCACAAAAACTCCGGTGAGATAAGGAGGTTGTCGGAGAAGGAAGTCCAGCAGAAACGGGAACAAGGGTTATGTTTCCGATGCGATGAGAAGTGGAATATCAATCATCGTTGTCGCCCCCGGGAGTTGAGCGTTTTGCTCACCTTTGAGGGTGACGAAGAGGAGGACGGCGACGAAAGTGAGTTTTCAGCGGTTGAGATCGCTGACACCACACCACCTCCACCTATACCCCAGCCACTTGAACCTAACTTAAACACACACCCACCCTCAAACCCGGGAGTCTCTTTGAGCTCGGTTATGAGTCTGACGAACCCGAAAATCATGCGCATGCTGGGCACCATCAATGGGGGCAAGGTGATAGTGATGGTGGACCCAGGAGCTACACATAATTTCCTCTCCGCTGCCGCAGCTCTCCAATTACAGGTTCCGATCACTAATTCGAAGAATTTCGGGGTTACTCTGTGAACAGGGGAAGCAGTACAAGGGGAAGGGGAGAGCAAAGGTGTTCTGCTAGACCTTCAAGGGATCACAATTGTTAAGGATTTTTTAATCCTTCCTCTGGAAATGGCTGGAGAAATTGGGAACCATCGCTTCCAATTGGAAGACTCGGACCTTGAAATTCCAGGTTGGAGGGGAAATGGTGACATTGAAGGGAGACCCACAGTTGGAGAGGACTTGTGTCTCTCTCAAAGCTATGGTGAGGACTTTACAGAGAGAGGGTCACGATTTTTTGCTAGAATTTAACCAGCTGGAAGGACAGGGGGGAGAAGAACACCAAATTCCTGCTGCACTTAGGCCTCTTACTGATCAGTTTCAGCAAGTATTCCAGAAGGCCTACCTCTCTCTAGGACCATTGAACATTCCATCACCTTGAACAATGGGACTAACCCGATCAGTGTACGACCTTATAGATACCCCAGAACCAGAAGGATGAAATTGAGAGGCTGGTGCAGGACATGCTTAAGGCTGGAATAATCCAACCCTCTTCCAGTGCGTTTTCTAGCCCTGTACTTCTCGTCAAAAAGAAGGACGGTTCATGGCGTTTCTGTGGATTATAGGGCACTCAATAAGGAAACAATCCCTGACAAATTTCCGATACCAGTGATCGATGAATTACTTGATGAACTCTATGGTGCTACGGTGTTCACGAAGTTAGACCTCAAGTCGGGGTACCATCAGATTCGAGTTAAGAAAGAAGATGTGCCTAAAACAGCGTTTCGAACTCACGAGGGTCATTACAAATTTCTCGTAATGCCTTTCGGGCTCACAAACGCCCCGACTACTTTTCAGTCCTTAATGAACGAGGTGTTCAGGCCTTTTCTCAGGAAGTTCGTTTTGGTTTTTTTTGATGATATACTCATCTATAGTCAGTCTATGGATGATCACTACCACCATTTGCAACAAGTGTTGCAAACTTTGGCTTCGCACTCCCTCTATGCCAATTTGAAGAAGTGTGACTTTGGGAAGGAAAAGGTAGCCTACCTCGGCCATGTTATTTCAGCCTCGGGTGTAGAGGTTGATGCCTCAAAAATTCATGCCATGGTTAATTGGCCAGTGCCTATGAGTCTCAAGGACTTACGGGGGTTCTTAGGCCTCACGGGTTATTATAGAAAATTTATACAAGGTTATGCTGAAATTGCCAGGCCTTTGACCGAACAGTTACGTAAGGACAGTTGGGGGTGGACTGCCGAGGCTACTCAAGCATTTGAAGCATTAAAAGTGGCGATGACCAGAGCACCGATCTTGGCTATGCCAAATTTCTCCCTGCCCTTTATCATCGAATCTGATGCATCAGGGTTCGGGTTAGGGGCAGTATTGTTGCAGGGAATTCACCCCATTGCTTATTTCAGCAAAGTTTTGGGAATTAGAGCTCAAGCGAAGCCAATTTATGAGAAGGAGTTGATGGCTATCGTGTTTGCTATAGAGAAGTGGAGGCATTATTTATTGGGAAGGCAATTCATTGTACGCACGGATCAAAAGAGCTTGAGGTTTTTATTGGAACAACGGGAGGTTGGTCATGCTTACCAAAAATGGGTGAGCAAGTTGCTTGGGTACACCTTTGAGATACACTATAAGCCCGGTCCCACCAACAAGGTGGCCGATGGCTTGTCAAGGCAACAAAGCCCTGAGATAGAGTGTGCAGCCCTGGTGACATCTTGTGGAGTAAGCTGGGAATATGTCAAAGCCTTCATTGACAAGGACATGGGCTTACAGAAACTGATTGCTCAATTGAGTAAGGGGGAGTTAGCTCCGAAATGGTTCTCTCTTGACAACGGAGTGCTGAAATATAAGGGCAGAATTGTAGTACCTAGCTAGTCAGACCTCACTGCTCGTTTGCTCAAGGAGTACCATGACTCACCTGTGGGTGGGCATGCTGGTGATTTGAAAACATATCAGCGTCTTGCGGCAGAATGGTACTGGTTGGGTATGAGGCACGATGTGGCAAGCTATGTCAAACAATGCCATGTCTGTCAGCAGAACAAGGTTTCCACCCTCTCACCCTTAGGTTTGTTTCAACCTTTACCTATCCCCGACAAGGTTTGGGAGGACATTTCCATGGATTTTGTGGAGGGATTGCCTAAGTCGGGGGGATGGGACTCAATTTTGGTGGTGGTGGATCGTCTCACAAAATATGGGCATTTCATACCATTGAAGCATCCATTTACTGCTCAAGGGGTAGCTCTTTGTTTTTTGAAAGAAGTAGTACGACTTATGGAATTCCTTCATCGATTGTCTCAGATCGAGACAAGGTATTTCTCAGCATTCTGGTCTGAGTTGTTCAAACTTCAAGGCACTCAGTTGAGGAGAAGTACAACTTATCACCCCGAGTCAGATGGTCAGACACAGGTCCTTAATAAAGGTGTGGAATCATATCTTCGATGCTTTGTGAACGGGAAGCCTAAGAGTTGGGCAGCCTGGTTGCCATGGGCTGAGTATTGGTACAACACCGCATTCCACACAGCCACACATTGTACCCCCTTTAAGGCTTTATATGGCAGGGACCCTCCCCATTTGGTGCGTTTCACTCCTGGCAGCACTTGTGTCTCTTCTATTGAAGATCAGTTGCTGGAAAGGGATGCTATTCTGGATGAATTGAAGTATCATTTGGTTCAGGCACAGTGTTACATGAAACAATATGAAGATAAGAGTAGAAGAGATGGTGAATTTCAAGTGGGGGATTTGGTGTATCTGAAACTACAACCATATAGGCAGCAGTCCTTGGCAAAGAGGAAGAATGAGAAGCTTTCCCCGAGGTACTATGGGCCTTACCCTGTTCTGCAAAGGGTTGGACAGGTAGCTTACAGGCTGCAGTTGCCTGATTCTGCAAGAATCCATCCTGTTTTTCACATTTCACAACTCAAAAAGGCCATAGGAATAGGACACCTACCCACCCAGCTTCCCTCTCAGCTTAATTCTGACTTAGTCCTTGATGTTGAACCTGAAGCAGTGTTGGGGGTGAGGTCTTCTCAGCAGGCTGTTGAAGTTTTAATCAAATGGAAAGGGTTGCAAGAGTTTGAGGCTACTTGGGAGCAATTCTCTGAGATAGATGACAGGTTTCCCTCTTTCCACCTTGAGGACAAGGTGCATGTTTGGGAAGGGGGTATTGCAAGGGGTCAGCCTAGGCCTTTAATCACATATGCTCGAAGGAAGCCCAAGAAGAAGATTCCAGCAACTTGAGGAAGAGTGGGAAATTCTGTTAGGAAGTTTGTTATGAGGTTTCAGGGTACTTTAGTAATTATGAGAATAAGTTTGTTATTCTTAGCTGTAAGAAGAGGCTAGATGCTGAGTATTTGATTATATATAGGAGTTTTTGTAATAGAGGAGGTATGCAAAAAATATTCTGATTGAGTTAGTTTGTTGGAGAGATTCCTTCCTCTCAAAAGAAGGAGGAGCTGTATTGGTTAATTTTCCCTGAATTATCAATACAACATACCCATTTCTGTTTCTATTGTTTTCTGTGTGCTTGGTGTGTGCTCTGTTCTGATCCAGGTCCTAGCACACACCATGTTCTCTCTTGTATTGTGTATCTCCCTAAACATCATCCACCCTTTTCTGTCAATATCAGTTGTTCTCAAGAATTCATAAAGCAAAGGAAAAGGATGGGAGATTTCATCAACTCTTTATTTCGAAAGAATCTAGCTCTGCAGCACCTTCAATGCAACTGTTTGTGGATAATGCTGTATATTCAAGAAATCGTTGTTTCCGCTTAGCTCTATCATCAAAAGCTGGGAAGACTTCTGTGCTTCTGCCTACTGGACGATTCAAGTGTAAGGGCATGGTATGAGACCTTTCTGTATCTTTGTCCTCATTGGAAGTTTTTTTGTTTAGCCTAAGCAATTACTGCTATTTACATTTATTGATGAGCTGGAAAAATTTATCCATGTTGCTTATGTGCCCATTCATATATTCATTCTTATTAGTTGTTTTATTCTGAGGAGGCTTTTTTCTAATTTTATCTAAACATGATGTGTTTGGTTTACAGTGTGAAGAAGACGTTTTCATGGCATCTTTGATCTGCAATATAGATGATGATTGTGAAAAGCTTTTAGTGTGCAAAATGGAGTTGGACTGTATCAAAACTCTGCAGTTTGATACCGAGGTAATATTTAGCTTAGTTTTAATAGTTTACTCTTCTTTACCAACCATATTGATAACCCCCCCCCCCCCCCCCCCCCCCTCCTCAAAATGCCATTATTTATTTTAGATATATATATCTTTGTTGGACTGTTTATTTTTTTTCGATCTTGAGGATTCTTTCATAGCCTTAAAATCATGAGCTCATGACATCATGTTGCTCTATGTCATTCTAACTTTCGTTGTTTGATTTTTTTATACTTCAAATATTTATTTTCTTCTTTGATTGAGAAATAATATATTGCTTGATTTATGCAGGTTAATATTACTAGTAGGAGACCTTTGAGTGAGCTTCAAGAATTCACATCTAATGCTTGTAGAAATGATGTCTCGAGAACTTACCTAATGGGAGCTTCTCCATTTCCTGCCCTGGATGCATTCATAGAATCTATTGCTTCTTTTGGAGCAGTGACTGGTATGTATAATATTTAGGAGCTGTTTTTTCAGGATAGACTAGGTGAAGTGATCTCTACAAGGTTGTAACCTGTAATTGTCTGGTTTTGTCAGTAAGTTTTTTTCTTCACAGAAATTTGTTCAATAGTTGTAATCCTGGGGAACTGCAAATAGTATCTTTCTACTAGTATCTTCCAAATTTATTCACTCTGACTGAACAGAATGTTTACTTCCTCCGTTAATGGTTATTTGCAACAAAGGGGTATTATTTGTGAGACATAAAATATTCCTTTGTTGCAAATAACCATTAACGGAGGAAGTATATTAAAAGAGAAAAGACAGCTAAAGAAAACATTATGTTTAGGTACCTCTGTTTTTTTTAAAAAAAAAAAAAAGAAAAGGTAGCTCTTGATGCATATTGATGGGAGCATCTTATTTCTTTGGTGTACAAGTCTTCCTGAAAACAGTTGACACCATAAGGTTAAGCCTAATCAGTTCCACTTGCAGCCTCTTCAGCCTTTTCTTTTTGCATTGTAATGGTTTCATAGATTTTTAAAGGTTTCCTTCATCATTTTACTGGTTTATTGATTAGAATTTTGATTGTTGATTGTGATGACCCCAAATTCCAGGAAAGATCCGAAGCTGGTATTGGTTTTCTGAGTACGGTTTGTTGGTCTACAGTATGTCAAAGAGCAGATACTGTGGACGGATTGGTCGAGAACACAAAAGCAATCATGGTATGTTAGCATTGTCCTATCTCACTTTTTACCCTCAAAAATATAATTCACAAATCCTGCTTATTATCCAAGTCCACATAATGTACTAATTTATTTGTCCTCTAGTTATGTATGTGGCAGACCTACAGTGGGCTCTTTACTATCAGAAATGTTATGATCCTGACTGCCAAGGTTTGTCCCATTGCATTTGAGAACTTATGAGTTAATCCCTGCAGTTGCAGTCACTTCTTGCTAACTTTCTGTTTGGACCAGGCTATCGATCTCCCTCCCGTCCCATTCCACTTGATTTAATCCCTGAAATTCCCAGTTTAGAAAACACAGGAGTTATTGATGGCTCTGATAATAATAAGGAACACATATTTCTTGGTGGTCATGAAAGCGTGATAGACGGAGATAATGATGAGAGTTGGTGGCTTGAAGCAGTGAAAGCTGCTGACAATGTTGAAACTATGGGAGATTTGTTTATCAGTACCACGGTTAGTTTATCTGTGCCTTCGTAACATTTGGTCGCTACTGCAAACTATCTTTCTCTGGTTGGTTCAAAATCTCTCCTCTTTGTGTTGAAGGATAATGATAATGAAGATGACGACTGGTGGATGGAAGTTGAGAGGACTGCATTTCAGGCTGAATTAAATTGCGCAATGTTAAAGCAATGATAATCTGTTGCATTTCTAGATATTACCAGGCCTTGTCCTCTTGCAAAGATTAAGTGCCCAATGCTCACCGTTGATGTGTGTTCCTCAGAAACAAGGTAATTCTTACTCCTTTGGCCCTAAATTCATTTTCAATCTCAGGATTGTCATGAAGTCTACGAATTAATAGTCAGAAGTAGAACAAAATAGTTCGAGATAGAGAACAAAAGATCATTGGGATGGAGAGAGAAATGGGAAAATCAGGTAACTGGAATTGTGAAGAAAAATATATAAACCCCAAGATATAATGGGTGAAGACAAATTTGGGATGGATGGACAAAGGAGCTGCAGAGTCAAAATGTCCTCTTGTAATTGAAGTTGAAGCTTTTGCAGATTGTAGATGTCCCTTATCCCTGTATATTTAGCATGTAGGAGACCTTAAGTAACAGAACATTAGTCTAATAGTATATCCTCTGGTATGCGATGTATTGCAGTAAGTTTTCCCTGATCTGTAACCAAACGCTGTGATTTACTCCTGTTTGATGTATATTATGAAATAAATTGTTGAAAGATTATTTCAAGTTCAAGAAGATTGTGCATTTTGCATGCAATAGATTTTCAAGTACAAAAAACCACAAATAGTTTCATATATTTCATACTGAATCAACCTTTATTCTTCCATTATATTTACAAGGTTTTGTATTTGATACATGACATTCATACTGCTAGTCTCAACTAACTGCATAAAATCAGGTACATTATTTTTCCCTAAGATTCATTAGTACAATATAGCATCATCATAAACCAATTATTGCTGAGCAATCTGATCTGATTTGACAGTTTCATAAACCAGTTGAGCAGTCAGAACATCAACCACACCAGAACCAACAGATTTAAACACAGTAATCTCCTTGTCATTTTTTCTCCCAAGCTTATCACCTTTAATCAATTCCACCAAAGTCCCACAAATATCATCCCTAGTTATCACCTCTCTCTCAAAAGCACCCACCAATTCCCCAGCTTCCTCTAATGCAACCTCATTGTCAACAAACACTCTCCCCCTCCTTATTGCCTCGTCGTCACACTCCTTCATTGTTGGCTTAAACGACCCAACAAGATCAAGATGAGCTCCTTCCTTCAACTCCAATCCCCTCACCAACTCTCTCTCTGAATTCGTGGCGCAACTCACAATATCACCCAACCCAACCACCTCCTCCAAGCACCCATTACTCTCAAAACTCACCCCTTCAAACCCTTTCTCCCCCCTCAACCTATCCGCCAATGCGGCCGCCTTCTCGGGCGTTCGATTCCAAATGATCACCCTCTTGATGCTAGGCCTAACACCCAAATGGGCAGTGATCAAATGGGGTGACAAATTACCAGAACCAACCATAACAAGAACATGGGCATCATTTCTTGACAAATAAGAAGATGCTAAGGCTGAAATTGAGGAAGTTCTGAAAAGGGTTAGCTCAGTGGCATCAAATAGAGCTAGGGTTTGGCCAGTGATGGAGCTGAAAAGGGTATAGCAAGCATGAATTCCGGGTAAATTGAGGGAAGAGTTTTGAGGGTGGGAAGTTACAAGTTTGACCCCAATGTAAGGGAGAGAAGAAGAGGTTGAGAAAGAGGGCATGAGGAGAAGAGTGGAATTTGGGGATGTAGAGAGAGAATGGCGAGGTGGGGTAGAGAGAGAAAGAGAGGCGTTTGGGAGGGTGGTTTGGAAGTGGCTCACTAAGGTTTTGTGGGTCAGGATTGATCGGAGAGTGGTGGTTGGGATGAATATTGGGGCGGTTACGGCGGCAGCAGCGGCGGCGGCAGGTGTTGCCATGGCGTAGAGACTACAGACAGGAGAGGGAGGAATAAATTGTTGATTTTAAATGTGTGTAGGCATATGGGGTAAGGGGTAAGGGGTTAGCGGAGTATTATAAGGTTCCCAAGGACAAGGAGAAAGGGAGAATGAGAATATTGCATTTGAAACTTCAGAGAAATTGGTTTAAAGGAAGTTAGAAATTTCACAAATTTCAGTGAGAAGCTTTGGAAATTATTGAGTACTTTCATTCACTGGTGTCAAAGCCTAAGTTTGATGATTCCAAATTCTTGAGCACTTGCAGGTTATAAAAATTTACATTATAAACATGTTCGGCAAAATTAGTTGTTGTAGTAGTTGTTAGTTTTATAGACATAAGTGTTATTGTTGACTATGAGGGTAGTAATAATGGATTTTAGAGGTACGATATGAGTAATTTTTAGTATAATAGTGTATGATATGAGTGTTTAACACAAAATCATATCGAAATAACATGACATATGAAATTATATTTTTAGAGCTAAATTGATAGCTTTTGTTAACATCCATCAAGCTTAATCTTAAAGTTAATTGAGTGAAACACCATTTTGAAAGCTCAAAGTTACCCTGAAATAGTGAAATGTAATATCCTACTTGCCATGTGATTTCAAGTACTACCTCCGTTTATTATTATGTGCAACTTTTGCTATTTTTGTCCGCTTGCTATTATGTGCAACTAAGAAATTTCTTTCCTCTTTTAGTAAAAAAAACCTAGTCAAATGTCAATTCTACCCTCATTTAAAAAATTAAAACACAACTTAATACCTATAATCAAATTTAATTAATCACTAATTTTCACCCAATTTTTACCTTAACAACCCAATCTAATTCATCAACTCTTCATCTTCAATTCAAGAAACCCATCTTCATCTTCATCTTCCCCCATATTTTCTCTCTCCTCTTTCAATCTCATTAACCCTTGAATTTTTATAGATCTTCTTTCTCTCTCTTCAACTTCAAGAATTGTGTAAGATTTCTGGGATTTTAGGGTGGTTTTTGTCAGATTTCGTCGGGTTTTCGCAGTGGAATTTCATCGGCATTTCATGAGCATGGTGGTTTCGTGGGGTTGGCAGCGGTGATGGTGAAGTGGGGGTTCATCTTCATGGGTTTCCTGGATTTTGTGGGTTTTGTTTTTCGAGGGGTGGGATTTCGTCGAGGTGGTGCTGGTGGGTTTCGTACTTTCGTGGGGTTGGTAGTGGTGGTGGTTTCGTGGTGGTTGGTAGTGGTGGTGGTGTCGTGGGGTTAGTAGTGGTGGTGGTTTCGTGGGGGCAGTAGAATCGGTGGTGAAGCCGTTGGTGAAGGCGGCAGCGGTGTTGGTGAAGGCGGCGGCGGTGAAGGCGGAGGTGGTGTTGGGTGGTCGCGGTGGTGACAGTGGGTGGTTGATTAAATATCCCTACATTCTCTCTCCAACTTAATTACATACCCCTAAAATACATTAATCACTATTATCAAATTTTGCATTGGTATGTGTGTCAAGCCTCAAAGTTGCACTTAATAATAAACAGAGGTAGGACTTTAGATGCTCACTTTGTTCCTAATTTTCCATCCCAATGAGTTGAGGATATTTTTCAAACCATGAGACAAAGATGTTGGCATATTTTTCAAATCTGAACAATTTATTTATATCAAATAAACTTCTATTTAATCTGTCTATCAACAAATGTAATAACTGCGACTTGCTCTTTCAATTTTGAGATCGTAACACTTTTGTCACTAAATCATTTACATAAAAATAGTCAATTTGTATGGTTTTTAACAATTTGCTTGACTACTTGGTTGCGTTGGCCTAAAGTCCCTAAACTTAGAATTATACTTGTATAGTTGTATAAACATACAAGTACTCCGTATCCGTTCAAAAAAAATAAAAATAAAAATAAAAATACAAGTACTCCGTATTTATATAAACCGCCTCATCCCTTTTTCAATAAAACCGAAAATATAAATACTGGAGTATAAAGTTGCCATCTCATCGTTTCCTCAAAAAAAAAAAAAAAATAAATAAATAAATAAAAAGTTGCCATCTCATCGTCTTTGTAACTCAAAACTTTCTGGGTTTCTTCAATTCTCTCTCATCTATATCTATCCAATTAGGGTTTTTTCATCTTAATTGGAATTGAAATTCCCCAAATTTCAACAATCAAATTACTAATGGAATGCAGCAAACTCCAACAATTGCAGGTCTTCATCCGATCACCCGATCTTCAATTCCCAATTCGTGCCCTAACCCTAAATTCCAATCAAACATGGGCTGATCTCAAAAATTCTCTTCCATTCCTCAATTCATCGTCATCTTCATCTTCCTCTGAGCTCGGATTCTTGTCTTTCAATGGCAAAAAGCTCGATGAATCCTCCAACATCGGTTCTTCCGGTATCGCCGCAAACTCCACCATTAATCTCCACTTTAAGCTCCTTGGCGGCGGCGGAGATGGCGGCTCAACTTGCGCAGAATCGAGAGATTGCTACTTGAAGATGTACGCCGAGAAGAAGCCGGAAAAAGTCGACCCTAATGAGAAGCGGCTTTCGAAGTGGACAACTTGCGCGCTTTCCTTCGAGCCATTGAAGCCGCCTTGCGTCATCGACCGCCTCGGTAACGTATTCAACAAGGAAGCTCTTGTTAAGGGGTTGCTAGCTAAGAGTTTGCCGAAACCGTTTTCGTTGTATATTAAGGGTTTGAAGGATTTGATTCCAATTCAATTGTGTTCTGTTGAAGGTGATAAAGTAGAAGGATCACGTTTCCAGTGCCCAATTTCTGGGTTTGAATTTAATGGGAATTACAGATTTTATGCTTTGAGCAAGTGTGGTCATGTAATTAGCGCAAAGGCACTCAAGGAGATTAAATCTTCGGCTTGTATTGTATGTCATGAGGAATTCGAGGAAGATGATAAGATTGTTATTAATGGGACTGATGAGGAGGTTGATGTTCTTAGGAATAAGATGATTGAGATGAAGGATAAGGAGAGGGAGAAGAAGGCGGCGAGTAAGGTTAAGAAGACGAAATCGAAACAATTTAACTCGGTTGATGTTTCCGGGGGAGGTGATGAGGGTGTTAGTGTTGTAACTAGTGATGATGTTCGGTTGAGTGGGAAGAAGCATGGGATTGATGTTGTTAATTCGAAGGCCGAGGTCAATGCCAAGCTTCCTAATGCTGTTGCTGGTGCTGCTGCTACTAAAAATGGTTCAGCTAAGAGATTCAAAGCTGTTGATATTGCACCCCCTAATGCTGATAAGAAAGTTTATGCTTCTCTATTTACTTCTTCTAGGAAATCTGATTTTAAGGAAACCTATTCTTGCAGATCACTTCCTTTAGGTCGAAACTGATTGTTTTCTTATTAATGTGAGTCTTTGTTTTCTTGATTTTACATGGCTGTCAATTAGCTTGTTTCGTTACCATGTTGGTTATGTTGAAGCATTGGCATCTTTGTGTTTTGAAACCATATACATTGTTATATGTATGATTTATGTATACAAGTATTAACTTTCCCACACTATTTGTTTTCCTGTCAATCCTGTGTTCCTGATCCTCCCTGTTTTTAAGTAGATTATTGAAGTAGTATACACTTGTACTGTTGTATGAGATAGGATGGTGGTAATAATCTTGTGCTTTAAGATTTAGTAGAATGAGCTGAATTAACTCACCGAAGTCCAAAGGATCGTTCTTTTGGATGTACATCACATTGTATAGGGCTTAAGAACAAGGATTTCTGTAATGAGAAAGGTGGGAAGCAAGTAGTAACAACTGTAGGTATAGTCTTATAGTTAAAGGAGCACGTGGATGGCACGAAGTAGAAGAAATAAAGAGAAAGTTGGGTGTATCTTTTATTGGTAGGGTAAGTTAATATTTTGATATAAGCTTGTTTTAGGTGTTTCTCGATTTATTCTCATCATCTTTAGAATGAATTACTTGCTTATATTGTTGCATGGTTGATCAAAGTGAGTGGATTTTTTGTTGATTGGACAGTGTGTTGAGGTTCTGCCTTGTTGCTGGGTATACAGAGTCTTTTGAAGTTGCTGCTTTTATGTCACCACGATCCTTGCTGGTTTGGTAGGAGGCCAAGGTTAAGTAGCATCTTATAAAGTTGAACTATATGTCTTCTATTGCAAGCGGCTTTCCTGGTAATCTGTTGTGATTTTTGTGAAATGATGGCTTTTTATTCTGCACATATTAAGCCAATAATTTTCCAATTTCTTTCTGACCCATATCTCAACTGCCCTTCTTTTAAAGTTAATGTCTTCACAATTTCACATTTATTATATTTAAGCTTGCTCATACTATGTTAGTGCTGGGGATTTTTTTTATCTTTTTAACTCTGTCTAATCTTTTCTGTTTGATTGGGCATAATTGCATCTCAAGTCCCAATCTTTTGGTGTATCCAATGTGCTATCTTCAGTACTAAGGTCATCTGAAGAAGTCCCCAACTTTGGTATATCCAGTGTGCTATTTTCAGTACTAATGTCATCTCAAGTCCTTTTTGTCAGGTTCCGTACATGGATTTTCTTGCATTTTATGATCTGTTTATTTGTGTGAATTGTGATTAAGCTGGAATTTGCGTATCTCATCCTGTCTGTTTGGTTGCCTTAGACATTGATTTACCATGTGTTGTACTACTCCTGACAGTCATATATTGGAGCATTCTCATGGTTATCACTTTTTGGAAGGCATGTTCACCCAAGTCAACTGATAATTGTGAATCGTGTATGCCAACAATACATGTTAGAAGTGAACACATGTCTTGAGAGCATACTTATAGAAGATTTGTAGATTCGCAATGCTGGTTAGAAGACTATGTTTTGCAGGGGGCTATTTATCAGTTTGTGAGATGTATCAGTGAGATGGGTTAGCTATGTCACTGGATGAGGTGATGTAGCTGTCAATTTAATCATCCTCTTAATTGCCATTGCTGCTTCAGTATTTATTTGTGTAACCATTGAAGAAGCATCCTTCTTTGCACCAGTTGATGCCTCGAGAATTTGCTTAGGGTTGTAAACGTGCCGGGGTTAGTAATACAGATGGACCAAACACAGGCGCCAACTCTAAAAGTACATTCTCTACTCTTTTGGACCTGTGATTGATATTTTTGAGATTTATGGATTACTCTTGTGACCAATTGCGGCTTGATGTATATTGCAAGAACAAGGGCAGTTGTGAGGAAGTACGTCTTTCAAGAACATTTCTTTACTCTTGATGTATATAGCAAGAACAAGGGGAGTGTTGTAACCAATTGCGCCTTGATGTTTAGCAAGAACATATCTTTACTCTTGATGTTTCTTCATAGTTGTAGAGATGCAAAATATTGTCAACAAAAAACAGGTAAATATGCATACTGAAATAGTAAAAAGTTGATTATATAATGGCCTTGTTGCAAACTTTAGTAACTATCAGATTGAGAGATTAGTTGTTAGCCCAAAATATGCAAGTAATTAGAGCTGTCAATTCGGGCATTTGGATTTGGGTCGGGTCAAATTAGGTCTCGGGTTATATTAGGATCAGGTTATGTCTGGTCAATCTAGCTTCAGATCAGGTTTAGGTCGGGTTAATTTCAGTTCAAGTTTTAACGGGTTATTCACCTTTTCGGATATAGGTCGGGTTCAATTCGAGTTAAAATCAGATCGGGTTCAATTTCACATTCGAATTGTGTTGAGTTGGGTTTGGATGGGTTAACAAGATGGTACATTCGGGTTCGGGTTAGTGTTGAGTCGGGTTTTGGTTCAAATTCAATTCTAATAAATATCGATGTGGCAAAGTTGAACTATATAATTACGCCTTCCATAATTTGATCAAGCATCATCGAGATTTTCTTAAACCTATATACCAGTACTCCCACCCTGATTTTTTAAGTGTTACACTTCTCATTTTCGGCCGTGTTTTTTTTAAGTGTTAAACTTCTTTTTTTTGGCAAAAATCTTCATTAATATATTATATCTCTATCCTCTCATGGTCCCCACCCATACCCACTACACTTTTTTTGTTATATCTTTTCTTTCACATTCATTACTTTCCATTAAACAATTAACCCCACTATCTTTCTTTTACAATTTGTTTAATACTCCAACTACCCCACTTACCTCTTATTTTATTTAAGTCAATTAAATTGCCTAAAACTATGTGCCGGTCAAACTGTAACACTTAAAAAAACACGGAGGGAGAAATAAAGAATAAAAGGTATATAAGCTGAATAAAAGATTTTATTAAATCGGATAAAGAGTTTAAAGAATTATACCAGTATATAAGCTGAATAAAAGGTATATAATATTTTATTAAACCTTTCATGGCTCGGGTTCATGTTTAAATTGGGTCAAGTACTAGTTTAGGTTCAGATTGTTTTTTGGTCGGATTAAATCGGTTGACGGTTACTATCAGGTGGGAGGCAGGTTCGGGTTCAGGTCATAAAGTATTGGATCAAATGGGTTTTCCTTTAAGATTAGGTCAGGTTCAGGATAGGTTAAAGGTCACTAGTTTAACCCCATTGTTCGAGTACAGGCTGGTTCAAACCTTTGTCCGTCAAGGTCGGGTTCTCGGGTCGGGTGAGTTTTTGATAGCTCTAGTTATAATCCACGTTTTTTAAGGAAATTTTGAGGTTTCGAGGCCCGGTGGCGAAAAGCTTTGATACCCTAACGGATACATCTCGGCGTCATATAATGCCGTTTGAAATCATATATAATCATTATGTGTTGTCATAAATGTCCGTGGTAGGCTTGAGTTTACAAATCACTACAAGTTGTGAATTGCTAAAATGACCGTTTAAGAGCATTTTGGATGATTCCACTGACCCAATTGTACTCCCGAAGAATATTACGGACCATGTTAAACATCTTGGCAATTTTTTGTTTTGGGGGAAAAAAGTCAAAAAATTACAAAATTGAAGGCTATAATCCACGTTTTTTAAGGAAATTTTGAGGTTACGGGCCCGGTGGCGAAAAGCTTTGAGACCCTAAGGGATACATCTCGGGGTCATATAATGCCGTTTGAAACCACATATGATCATTATATGTTATCATAAACGTCCGTGGTAAGCTTGAGTTTATGAAATTATTACAAGTTGAGAACGGGTAAAATGACCGTTTAAGGACATATTGAATGGTTCTACCGACTCAATTGAACTCCCGGTGGATATTAGGGACTATGGTAAAAATCTCGACAATTTTATTTCTGGGCGAAAAAAGTTCAAAAAATTACAAAACTGAAGGCTATAATCCACGCTTTTTTAGGAAATTTTGAGATTTCGGGGCTTGGTGATGAAAAGCCTTGAGACCTTAAGGGATATATCTCGGGGTCATATGATGCCGTTTGAAACCATATATGATCATTATATGTTGTCATAAACGTCCGTGGTAGGCTTGAGTTTATGAAATTACTACAAGTTGTGAACAGGTAAACTGACCTTTTAAGGGCATATTGGGAGGTTCCACCGACCCAATTGGACTCCCGGATGATATTAGGGACCATGGTAAAAATCTCGGCAATTTTTATTTTTGGGCGAAAAAAGGTCAAAAAATTACAAAATCGAAGGCTATAATCCGCTTTTTGAGGAAATTTAAAGGTTTCGGGGGCAGATGGCGAAAAGTGTTGAGATCCTAGAGGATATATCTCGAGGTTATATAATGTCATTTGTAATCATATATGATCATTATATGTTGTCATAAATGAGTTCATGAAATTATTACAAGTTGTGAACGGATAAAATGACTGTTTAAGGGCGTATTTGATGGTTTCACTGACCCAATTTGACTCTCGAAGGGTATTAGGGACTATTGCAAACATCTTGGCAATTTTTATTTCCGGGCGAAAAAAATTTAAAAAATTACAAAATTAAAGGCTATAATCCACGTTTTTTGAGGAAATTTTGAGGTTTAGGGACCCGGTGGCGAAAAACCTTGAGACCCTAAGGTATACTACTCAGGATCATATAATGCCGTTTAAAGCCATATATGATCATTATATGTTGTCATAAACGACCGTGGTAGGCTTGAGTTTACAAAATCGGTGCAAGTTGCGAACGGGTAAAATGACAGTTTATGGGCATATTGGATGGTTCCACCGACCCAATAGGACTTCCGGAGGGTATTAGGGAACATGGTAAACATCTCGGTAATTTTTTATTTCTGGGCGAAAAAATAAGTCAAAAAAGTACAAAATTGAAGGATACAATCCACGCTTTTTAAGGAAATTTTGAGGTTTTGGGGCCCGGTGGCGAAAAGTGGCAAAATTGAATGCTACAAATCACCCCATTCTTCGAGTATAGGTTGGGTTCAAATCTTTGTCGGTTAAGGTCGGGTCAGTTTTTGACAGCTGTAGGGTCTCAACACTTTTCGCCACCAGGCCCCGAAACCTCAAAATTTCCTCGAAAACTATGGATTATAAAGCCTTCAATTTTGTAATTTTTGACTTTTTTTGCCCGAAAATAAAAATTTCCGAGATGTTTATCATGGTCTCTAATACCCTTCCAAAGTTTAATTGGGTGGGTAGAACCATCCAATTTGCCTTTAAATTGTAATTTTGTCCGTTTTCGTACATGCCTCTTGTATTGGCTATAAGCTCTCATAGCGCCTTTACTTTGCCGGATTATGGTCATTTATGGGTCCACACAATATTATATGATCCCGAGATTCATCCCGTAGTGTTTTGTGAAATTCCAACACCAGCTCTCGACACCTCCTAAATTGCTCCAATTTCGTGTATTATATGTAGTGTAGAGTCTAAATTTAGTCTCATACTCAACTTTTGAGTCTTTAGACTAGATTTTTAATTTAGTGAACAATGTTAATCGTTGGATGACAATTTGGTATTCACTTAAACTTGTCCATTGATATCATGCTGTCACGATAGTTGTCCGCAAACAATTTGATCTTTAACTTCCGGGGCAATCAAATTAAGGTTTAGAGGTAACTCTTCCCATTCTAATTGGATAAGAGAAATCTTTTCTTACATGAGCTTAAACTCGTAAGCGAAACAAAATACCATCACATTGGACTATTAGAGGATGTTTTACATGCTTTAAAATGTGTGCAAGCATAATTCAGTTTATGCTTTAGTGTTATAATGAATCCTTTTTTTTTTTTTTCTTTTTGGACAAAAACCGAACTTGACAGGGTTATAATGAATCAATTTAACAAGTGAACAACAAAGCCTTAATCTCAAAATAAAGTGGGTCGGCGAATCAATTCAGACTGTATCCCCCAATAGGGGAAAAAAAATAATTTAAAAGCTCTCAACCAAGATTTGTATCCTGGCTTACTCAAGTAGCTCAACTAATCCTTTTAAGCTGCATATAGTTGCAATCTCTGTAAGCTTCTCAATTTCAGCCATTGACATGTTAAAAGTATTACTTTCATTGAAGATCAAAATTCTACAATACAAGAAGTAATACATACATTAAAGCTACCAAACTGTACTAAAAGTCTAAAAAACTGTTCTTTCAGCATTAATACACTAGAAACAACGATCTCTGAACTTTCTAATGCAAATACGAAACTACTGTCAGGCAATCAACATTACATACAACGGGAATTCCATAACCATATGTTGTGCCATGAACCTTATGATTGAATCTGATCCTACTTAAATTTAGATGATAATGTACACATATCCCCTTACTCTTTTCTTTAATCAGCCGAGGGGATAGAAAACTATGATTTTTAAAAAAAAAAAAAAAAAAGGAAACTTGTGATCTTCTCGTACAAGAGGAGATAACTTTCTCCTCTCTTATCCTCTCTATCAGTCTACAACTGATGACAAATTTGCACAATGTTAGCATAAAGCCATCAACTCTACCTTGCTGTATAACTGATACTTTTGCAAGCATATGTTGAAGAAAAATGGGCTGTACATAACTCCAGCTAGTTATAGAGCAAATTATATTACTTTTGCAACATGACGATCTTCTCAGTTAAGATACATGAGAGCTCGATCTTAAAACAGAAATATACCTGCGGTATCCAGCATCAAACTGAAGATTCAAAGGTAAATTTTGAATAACTAATCATTCAACTTCAGATTTCTTTTCTACGGGTTTGTTTTACTTTTTGAACCTTCTGATTGCTTCTAGGGAATAATAAATCGTTAAGCTGTCTTTCAGCACTATATTCTGAAGTGGCCTGTAAAGCATATTATGATGGGAGTGAGAACAGCATATCAGAAATATAACTAAAGATTATTCTAGTGAAAATCGAACGGTAAGGACCTGAGAAGTGAAAGCAAAACGCAATGTTTGTACTTGCGTTCCTGAGCAAACTCTCAAGTCAAAACCACGAGAATCCACACCAATAAGCGATGCCTCCTGCAACAACAATTGAAAGGAAAAACAAAACTCCCAACTTATTACGAAAACAAGGGTAGAATCCAAGTAGAGAGGAAAACAATCTCAACAGCTTTAGCTATATCCCCTAATCAAATACAAGTACACATTTAAATCCTTGCATTAAGAAATTTTCAATCCAAAACAAAATCAGCACAATCTCAAGGATGTATTATTATTTCTCAGAGAATAAAACTGAGCAAAAATAAGGCTGGATGATGCATGTTCCTACAATTTAAATTCAAGAACATCAACTACTAAAATCACTTTTGGTTCATGTAGCCAACCCCGCTTATGGGATAAGGCTTTATTGATTGATTGAACCTCACAGAGAAAAAGGACAATTTGTAATGGAGCTGTAGATGATTAAAGCAAAAGATAGCTTAGCCGCTCTATCAGCTTTTTGTCACAAAATTTTAGGCATTCTTACTTGCAAGTTTCTGATGTAAGCTAAATGTACCTAGCAAACTTAGATTACACGGCAGAACGGTTTGTCAGTATGTGCAACAAATCATAAGAAAATGAGCAAAAAATGTCACCTCTACTTGAAGACCCTTGCTTCTCCAGCACAGGGATTTGAGAGCATTGGTGGTCTTTTCTCCTGCAGCACTTACACGAGATATAATTTTGGAAGCTGAATGAGCAATTGCATCAGAGTGTGCCTTCCTGTAATCTTCAACTTCTACTTCAGTCTGTTACACAGTGTGATTCCAGGATCTCATTTCAGCAAATACTTCAAAAATTGGAGAAGTTAACCCCTCACAGATATAAAGGTAGTCAACAAACTATTCTAATTTTAAAGGCTGGGTTGAGAGGGAATTTGTAAAATACATAATTACAAAAAAAATATTATACACACACAAAACATAGATCCATCTTTGCTTGGCACTTCCATCTGCTTTGGCTGTATTTAGGTTAACACATTCTCAACACTTAAGGAGCATCAATATTGGGCAAGGTCCTTCAAGAATTCATAAAATTATTTTTCTTGTCAAGTGAAAGTCCTAACTAGATTAGTTCATATGAACACATGGGCACGGCTGACATATGAAATGAAGGCGCTATAAAAAAAAAGGCATCATATTTGCTTCATAGCTTGTTACCTATACTCCTGTATTCTCAAAGTTGGGGAGCCTTTTATTGCAAATTCACAGTAGTTAGTAGTACAAAGAAAATTTTATTTGGGGGGGGGGGGGGGGGGGGGGGGGGAGGGGTATAAAAACCTTAACCCTAAGGTCACTAGTCAATAAGTTTTTTTTTTTTTTTTTTTTTCTTTAAATTAGATTATGAAGGATTGTTATTTGTTCCTAATAGAATCATTGATTCACTATTCTTAAGAGTGGCATGGAAATCTGGGTGATAAGGACTTAGATAGCCTAAAATGTAGTTTATTGAACGCCAGTGCATGTATAATTTCTGGTGCATTCAAAACAACAGGTCATAGACTTCTAAGTTTTTGGAGAGCTCCTTCAACTCGGCTCCCTTTTGAAGGTGGGTCTTTATAGGGTATCAGACTTTAATTTTGTAATTTTTTGACCTTTATAGGGTATCAAGTTTGACTAAATAGACTATAATGCACCTTTTGATACCCTATAAATAGACTATAATGCACCTTTTGATACCCTATAAATAGGTTTGAGTTTACAAAAACAATGCAAGTTGTGAACGTGTAAAATGACCGTTTAAGGGCATATTGGACGGTTTCACCGACCCAATTGTACTCCCAAAGGGTATTAGGGACCATGGTAAACATCTCGGCAATTTTTATTTCCAGGCCAAAAAAGGTCAAAAAATTACAAAAATGAGGGCTATATAATCCACGCTTTTTAAGGAAATTTTAAGGTTTCGGGGCCCGGTGGTGATCAGCCTTGAGACCCTAAGGGATACATCTCGGGGTCATATAATACCGTTTGAAAACACATATGATCATTATATGTTGTCATAAACGTCCGTGGTAGGCTTGAGTTTACGAAATCACTGCAAATTGTGAACGGGTAAAATGACCGTTTAAGGGCATATTGGACGGTTCCACCGACCCAATTGTACTCTGAGAGGGTATTAGGGACTAGGGGTGTTCAAAAAAATCCGACCTGATTGTCCCGACTCGATTTCCCCATGACCCGATAAATACCTGATGGGAAATTTGGGGAAAAAATCTGTTTTTTGGGACGGGTACCCGACCCGGGAAAATTGGATGTTATCCAGGTCGGGACATGGGCCGCATTTTTTAATACCCGGGTACCCGAATTCCCGAAAATAAATTAATATTTTTTAAAAAAAACCCTCAAAATCCTCAAAGGCCCAGCCCATACCACTATACCAGTTTGGAGATTAGGGTTCTCAAAAATTCGCTCTTCCTCTCTCTCTCTCTTCCTGCCTTCTTCTTCCTTCACGAGTTCACGGATCTGCCTTCTTTCTTCCTCTTAATATCTGATTTCTAATCTCCATATGAGCAAACTTCTTTTCCTCTCATAATCTATCAAAAAAATCCTAAATCAACAACAAAATCAAATCAAAATTTATATACCCTACGGCAGAGTGGAAGATGGTGGCCGCCAATTGTGGTGCTACGGTGGAAAAGAAAGCTTGAGGGTGGCCGACAATTCAGAAGATGGGTCTAGGAGCTTTTATATAATTCACCCATAATTTGGAATTATAATTCTTAATTTTGGCCATTAAAGTTTAGAACTTGAATAGACAAAATTTAGAATAAGGATATGGAAATTTATGCATTGAATGTGAGGATATGATAGATGGTTAAGCAACCACAAAGAACTATGCTCATAGATCTATCTCGTGATAATTGGTGGTACTTGATTGTAAATTTTGGATTTTAGCATAGTTACATAGTACTTGATAATTGTGGGTTAAAACTGAAAAATAGAAAAATGGAAATTGTTAATTGATCTTGTTATTCTGTTGTAAATTATTTTGTTTTGATTGATTAACTTTTTTTTTCTTTTTGACAAAAATATTGAGCGAATAAATTCGGGTACCCATGACCCGACCCGAGAAAATCGGGTACCCGAAACACAGATACCCGGGTTTCTCGGGTCGGGACATGGGTCGAGTTTTGCACTACCCGAAAATCAAAATACCTGTGTTTTCAGGTACCCGAAAACCAGGGTACCCGGATTTGAACACCCTTATTTGGGACCATGGTAAACATCTCGGCAATTTTTATTTCCGGGCAAAAAAGGTCAAAAAATTACAAAATTAAAAGCTATAATCCACGCTTTTTTAGGAAATTTTGAGGTTTCGGGGCCTGGTGGTGAACAACTTTGGGCCTTTAAGGGATACAACTCGAGTCATAATGTCATATAATGCCGTTTGACAACCACATATGATCATTATATGTTGTCATAAACGTCCGTGGTAGGCTTGAGTTTACGAAATCACTGCAAATTGTGAACGGGTAAAATGACCGTTTAAGGGCATATTGGACGGTTCCACCGACCCAATTGTACTCCGAGAGGGTATTAGGCACCATGGTAAAAAATCTCGACAATTTTTATTTCCGGGCAAAAAAAGTTCAAAAAATTACAAAATTAAAGGCAATAATTCACGCTTTTTTAGGAAATTTTGAGGTTTCGGGGCCCAGTGGTGACAGCCTTGAGACCCTAAGGGATACATCTCGGGGTCTATAATGCCGTTTGAAACCACATATGATCATTATATGTTGTCATAAACGTTCGTGGTAGGCTTGAGTTTACGAAATCACTGCAAGTTGTGACAGGTAAAATGACCGTTTAAGGGCATATTGGGCGGTTCCACCGACCCAATTGTACTCCTAGAGGGTATTAGGGACCATGGTAAAATTATTGGCAATTTTTATTTCCGGGCCTAAAAGGTCAAAAAAATTACAAAATTAAAGGCTATAATCCACGCTTTTTTAGGAAATTTTGAGGTTTCGGGGGCCTGTTGGTGAACAGCCTTGAGACCCTAAGGGATACAACTCAGGGTCATATAATGTCGTTTCAAACCACATATGATCATTATATGTTGTCAAAAACAGCCGTGGTAGGCTTGAGTTTATCACTACAAGTTGTGAACGGGTAAAACGACCGTTAAATGGAATATTGGACGGTTCCACCGACCCAATTGTACTCCCACAGGGAATTAGGCACCATGGTAAACATCTCGACAATTTTTATTTTCGGATGAAAAAAGGTCAAAAAATAACAAAATTGAAGGCTATAATTCACCCCTTTTTAGGAAATTTTGAGGTTTCGGGGCCCGGGGATGAACAGCCTTGACACCCGAAGGGATATATCTCGGGGTCATATAATGCCGTTTTAAACCACATATGATCATTATATGTTGTCATAAACGTCCATGGTAGGCTTGAGTTTACGAAATCACTACAAGTTGTGTACGGGTAAAATGACCGTTTAAGGGCATATTGGGTGGTTCCACCGACCTAATTGTACTCCAAGAGGGTATTAGGGACGATGGTAAACATCTCGGCAATTTTTATTTTTGGGCGAAAAAAGATCAAAAAAATTACAAAATTGAAGGCTATAATCCACGCTTTTTTAGGAAATTTTGAGGTTTCGGACCCGGGGGTTAACAGCCTTGAGACCTTAAGGGATACATCTCGGGGTCATATAATGCTGTTTGAAACCACATATGATCATTATATGGTCATAAACGTCCGTGGTAGACTTGAATTTACGAAATCACTGCAAGTTGTGAACGAGTAAAATGACCGTTTAAGGGCATATTGGGCGGTTCCACCGACCCAATTGTACTCCTAGAGGGTATTAGGGACCATGGTAAACATCTTGACAATTTTTTATTCTGGGCAAAAAAAGTCAAAAAAATTACAAAATTAAAGGCTACAATCCACGATATTTTATTAAATTTTTTGGTTTCGAGGCCCGGGGGTGACAGCCTTGAGACCTTAAGGGATAAATCTCGGGGTCATATAATGCCGTTTTAAACCACATATGATCATTATATGTTGTCATAAACGTCCGTGCTAAGCTTGAGTTTACAAATTTACTACAAGTTGTGAACGGGTAATATGACCGTTTAAGGGCATATTGGACGGTTCACCAACCCAGTGTACTCCCAGAGGGTATTAACCACCATGGTAAACATCCGGCAATTGAAAAAAGGTCAAAAAAATTACAAAATTAAAGGCTACAACTAACGATTTTTTAGAAAATTTTGAGGTTTCATGGCCCGGGGGTGAACAGCCTTAGACCCGAAGGGATACATCTCGGGGGCATATAACGCCGTTTGAAACCACACATGATCATTATATGTTGTTATAAACGTCCGTGGTAGGTTTGAGTTTACGAAATCATTGCAAGTTGTGAACGGGTAAAATAAGCATTTAAGGGCATATTGGACGGTTCCACCGACCCCAGTGTACTCCCAGAGGGTATTAGGGACCATGGTAAACATCTCGACAATTTTTATTTCCGGGCGAATAAAGGTCAAAAAGTTACAAAATTGAAGGTTATAATCCACGTTTTTTAGGAAATTTTGAGGTTTCAGAACCTGAGGGTTAACAGCCTTGAGACCTAAAGGGATACATCTCGGGGTCATATAATGCCGTTTGAAACACATATGATCATTATATGTTGTCTTAAACGTCCGTGGTAGGCTTGAGTTTACGAAATCAATGAAAGTTGTGAAAGGGTAAAATGACCGTTTAATGGCATATTGATCGGTTCCACTGACCTGACTGTAATCCTAAAAGGTTTTAGAGACCACGGTAAAGATCCCGGCAATTTTAATTTACGGGCGAAATTTTGAGGTTTCGGGGCCCGGGGGGAACTGAGACCCTAAGGGATACATCACGGGGTCATATAATGCTGTTTGAAACCACATATGATCATTATATGTTGTCATAAATGTCCGTGGTAGGCTTAAGTTAACAAAAATCACTGCAAGTTGTTCTGTAAAATGACCGTTTAAGGGCATATTGGACGGTTCCACTGACCCAATTGTACTCCCAGAGGGTATTAGGGACTATGGTAAACATCTCGGCAATTTTTATTTCTGGGCGAAAAAAGGTTAAAAAAACTATAAAATTGAAAATTATAATCCACGCTTTTTTAGGAAATTTAGAGGTTTCGGGGCCCGGGGGTGAACAGCCTTGAGATCCGAAGGGATACATCTCAAGGTCATATAATACCGTTTGAAACCACATATGATCAATATATGTTGTCATAAGCGTCCGTGGTAGGCTTAAGTTTACAAAATCACTGCAAGTTGTGAACGGGTAAAATGATCGTTTAAGGGCATATTGGACGGTTCCGCCGACCCCAACGTACTCCCAGAGGGCATTAAGGATCATGGTAAACATCTCGGCAATTTTTATTTTTGGGCCAAAAAAGGTCAAAAAAATTACAAAATTGAAGGCTATATAATCCATGCTTTTTTAGTAAATTTTGAGGTTATGGGGCCCGGCTCTAAATAGCCTTGAGACCTTAAGGGATACATCTCGGGGTCATATAATGTCGTTTGAAACCACATATGATCATTATATGTTGTCATAAACGTCCGTGGTAGGCTTGACTTTACGAAATCACTACAAGTTGTGAACGGGTAAAATGACCGTTTAAGGGTATATTGACCGGTTCCACCGACCCAATTGTACTCCCAAAGGGTATTAGGGACCATGGTAAACATCTCGACAATTTTTATTTCCGGGCCAGAAAAAGTCAAAAAAATTACAAAATTGAAGGCTATAATCCACGCTTTTTTAGGAAATTTTGAGGTTTTGGGCTCGGGGGTGAACAGCCTTGAGACCTTAAGGGATACAACTCGGGGTCATATAATGCCGTTTGAAACCACATATGATCATTATATGTTGTCATAAATGTCCGTGGTAGGCTTGAGTTTACGAAATCACTACAAGTTGTGAACGGGTAAAATGAACGTTTAAGGGCATATTGGACGGTTCCACCGGCCCAATTGTACTCCCAATTGTACTCCCAGAGAGTATTAAGGACCATGGTAAACATCTTGGCAATTTTTATTTCCGGGCCAATAAAGGTTAAAAAATTACAAAATTGAAGGCTAATCCACACTTTTTTAGGAAATTTTAAGGTTTCGGGGCCCGGTGGTGAACAGCCTTGAGACCCTAACGGATACATCTCGGGGTCATATAATGCCGATTGAAAGCACATATGATCATTATATGTAGTCATAAACGTCCATGGTAGGCTTGAGTTTAGGAAATCACTGCAAGTTGTGAACGGGTAAAATGGCCGTTTAAGGGCATATTGGATGGTTCCATCGACCAAATTGTACTCCCAAAGGGTATTAGGGACCATGGTAAACATCTCGTTTCCGGGCGAAAAAAAGTCAAAATATTACAAAATTGAAGTCTATGACTTTATTTAAATGTTCCTCTTATTCTATAAAGGTCAAACTTGAAGTCTATACAGGTATAAAGGTCTTATAGGGTATCAAGGTTATAGACTTATAGTCTATTTAGTCAAACTTGATACCCTATAATAAGAGGAATATGACCTTTTGATACCCTAAAAAGGTCATAAACTCAATGTAGTCTATGACCTTTATAGGGTACCAAACTTATTTAAATGTTCCTCTTATTCTAGAGTTTCTTGAAAAAGGTGCTCAGAAACTGCACTTTGAACTTCGCTAGTCAAAGCCTTTGCTTTATTAATTCTCCTATTTTCGAGCTGGTAGTACCAGTCCTTTGAGCTGTTCGGTTCGAGTTATCTCGGATTGGCCTTCTAGCTCGGTCTCCCACCAAGCGTCGAACTCATTAATTTACCTCCATCTAGCTGAATGATCGGTCTCAATTCGGGAGGAAGAACCGGTAATGGTTACTGGACTGAAGCCGTAAAACCTAGCTCTAAATGCCAAAGCCGCATTTAAATTGTAGTTAGCAAATAACCAGGTCGATCATCTAGAAGAATGGTGGCATTGATCAAGACGTGGCCCATAGGATTAAGTCAGGGTGGCTTAAATGGAGAGCGGCCACGAGAGTGTTATATGACCGAAGCATTCCTTTACAGTTGAGGGAAAATTCTATAGGACTGCCATAAGACCGGTGTTGCTCTATGGTACAGAATGTTGGGCTTCTAAGAAGGAGCACGTTAAAAAGATGGAGGTTACGGAAATGCGCATGTAAAGATGGATGTGTGGGAACACTCTGAGAGATGGAATCAGAAATGAGGTTATTTGCAAGAAAGTAGGTATGACAGACATTGCAGATAAACTAAGAGAAAACCGTCCGTGTTGGTGTGGGCATGTGAGACGGAGACCCGAGGATGCACCGGTTAGAAGAGTGGAAGAGTGGGACCATGGAGGGCTTATACGAGGGAGGGGGAGACTGAAAATGACTCGGTTGGAAGGAATTAGGAAGGATATGAGGTTTATGGATTTGCATGAGGATGAAGCATTGGATCGTAAGAGATTGAGGAAGAAGATTTATGTCAATGACTACACGGAATAATCAAATTTGGTTCATGTTAGCCGACCCCACTTATGGGATTAAGGCTTTGATTGATTGGTTAAACTGTGAACAATCCACATATTATTATAATGTAGCACAAAGTCGTGTTTTGGGCAGAAACTCGAATTAAATCAATAGCCTTTACCACGGGAACCTCCCTAAAGAGTCATTGGGGCAATGTTGATAATGTACATTCCCTAGGTCCCAAATATTTTTTAGGCTTTCCTACTTACGATTCCCAACAATAACCATACACTTCTACTTAAAGTAAACCGTTTTCTTTTCAGTTTCCTCACATTAATCATTATATGTCTCTATCTAAACATACTTGATACATCATCCTGAAATAGCCTTATAATTGAACAAAACTCATTCTTGGAACTTTATAAACTTATTGGTAGACCTGGTTCCAAAACAACTTTTATAACGTTCAGGGAACCCCCATAGTCACTTCAATATTGAGAAAAATTACAAAAATGTAGTTTAAAACTATGGATATAACTAACAATTTTTGACATTTTCAGGTCCTAAAAGGAAAGACGACAAGGTGCTTCCATGGGTTGCCAAGAGACCCTAGGAAGTCATTTGCATGGTTGGAAGTTTGGAACCATCTGTTTTGCCTTTAAACTATTAATTCATTCGGTTCAATACACATCTCCTTCATAAACACAAGGCAATCACGGGCCTTTTTGTGACCAACTAGTGGCTTGTTATGGTTTCAAACTAACTGTTATGAACCTATAGCACCCCACATATTCACTTCAATTTTGGAAAGAGTTCAAAAATGGGTTTGAAACCATGGATGACTTATGATAATTTTGAACTTTTTTAAAGCCAAAAAAGAAAGAGAACGAGGTGCTTCCCCTAGGAGGTCAATTGGGTGGTTGGAACCATCTATTTTGTCAGCAAACTATTAGGTAGTTACATATACGTCTCCCATTAATTAACTCAAGGCCACCATTTCTAGGACCAAATACTGGTCCATGTCATCACTTTGCCTTTAAACTATCAATTTGATTGGCTACATAAACGTCTCTCTTCATTAACTCATCGCCACCACTATGACCGACTACTAGCCATTAACGATCATCACTTTACGACACCGGATTTCAAAATCTACTAAAATAAACCCCAATTTCGTTTAAGCTTTCAAATTAGCCTTCAAAGAACACCAGACTTGACAAGGTTAGACATCGAGGCTTTCTGGGTTCATGGGCCCCCAGGAGGCTTATTGGTGCAAAAAACCGTTTCATTTATGCCTTGGCCCAAACTTTGTTATCGTGTCTCAATATGCCTTGGCTTGTCTTTGTCCTAAGGCAAGCCAAGAAGCTACAATGTGATGAAAGATAATTAATAATATAAATACTCGACCTTATATTTTTCTAAATGTGTGATGGTAATAGCTGAGAAAGGCGTTATTTACATTGTCGGAAAAGATAGGGTGGTTTATATCAGCAAGGCTTACCAAAAAAACTCTTGCAGATCTGAGCTAGTCAGGGGTAAGGCTACCAGCCTCCAATCTAGAATTCAAGACATCCTAGCAAGTAACAATTGTTATAATTGAGCCATATTCAAGCAAGACAAAACGATGGCATATTAAGAAATTATTATTTAACAAGAAAACCAAAAGGGTAAAGTGATGTGTATTATTGAGCCAATTTCAAGCAATTAATGGCATTCTTTAAGGGGGAAGGAGGAATAATACTTAATCTAGGTGGCTTCTCTAGTGATTACAAAAAGAATCACTAAAAAATACTGCTGTTAAGAACTAGCCTGAATTTCTGATCCCAGATTTTTACAAAGGATTGTGCATGTGTGCAACAAGTTGATGACCCATTAACCATTCAGACAATCTTAGAGACATGAAACAATACCTGATTTCCATAAGCTGAAATAAGCTGAATTTTAATCATCTCCAGCTTATAGAATGCAGTCCCATTAGACAAACTATTATCCTTATCCAAATCCCCAGTCCACTCAGAATTATCTGCAGGAGAAACCGATGGATGTGCATGGCCATTAACCGAACCAACATTTTCAACATTGGTATCTGTAGCTTTTTCATCCATGTTGGTGTCAGCATCTTTATCTGGCTGAATCAACTTGTGCTTCTTAATGACAGATCGTTCTTCAATAAAAGCAGGTCTCAGAAGGCCTTGTATAGCCAGACCTGCTGGAGGCTGTACCATAAAGTCTATAGGATTATCAGATGTGACCTGCGCATAAATAGGACTCATTAAGACAATATTCACAATGTACCAAGTTTTGCTTTCAACTCAAAGTAATCATCAGCATTAGCCTTATTGGTAACACACAATAGGATTTTGCCAACTTCAATAAACAATTATGAACATCTTGAGAACATCAGCAACATCTACTCCACAATACTGCAAGGAATCACAGTGAAAATATAAAAATCATGAATAATGTGATAAAGACTGAGATGAACCTCAGAAATCTTTTTCGCAAAATACATAGGATGGGAAGCACGCATCGTTTCTAATTTTGCCCAGTCTCCCAAAGACTCATCTGAATCAACATGATCCTCTTCAACTTCAAGAATATCAACCCAATCCTTCAAAAGACAGATCAAATGAAAGAAGGATGTCATATCACCAGATACAGATTGCTGTTATAAAATAGTACTCGAAGCACATATGAAGCCAAATAGCCAATAATTCTCACCCCGTCAAACTCGTCGTCGTCGTCATCTTCACCCTCGTCTTCATCTTCATCAAAATCACTATCTTCCTCATCAATTTCCTCAATACCAAAATCAATTGTAGCTGGACCTGACAACTCCATCTCACTCAATATTTCTTTGGTATCCAGACCAATGATGACATGCTGCAAATAAGACACCATAAGTCTGACAAGCCAAAAACACGAAAAATGGAATGGGACAATATGAAGTGTCAGGCTTTCTGCAAAAACTAATATGAAACGCCTGATATAATTCCTGCATCTTAGATTGAGCATTAGAACAATGGCCTCCAAAATGGGCCTCACAGTTGGCAGGCTTTGGGAAGGTCATAATGTTAGCAGTCTCAACCCTAAACAGAAAACAAGACTAAAAATTTTAAAATTACAGCAATGTATTCAAATGGTTATCGATTATAGATGACGGTAAAGGGAGAATAACGTTGAATAAAGGCAGCTCTAGAGTGATACCAAAGAGCTAAAATGGTTATCACTTATCAGGGAGGATATGCATTAAGCTTTCCAGGAAAGTGCTAATTTTAAATATTTTTAGCTAAATGCACTTAACAAAAGATTGTTATCAAGATAAGAGATGGATTAAACAGCTGTAAATAAGAACAGACTGAATGAAAGTTGCATGGATGGTTTGGAGGGAAAGTATCAGAGAATAATAGAACTTAATTTTTGTCTGAATCATCAACAAAACTAACACACTTAGAAACCAATCAAAGAAAGGAGTACAAGAACCAATACAGATGTAGCGTTTTAGAAGGGACATTATACAAAAGCAACCAACTTATCACTAATGATGACGTCCATGAAAAATTATCAGGCTCTTCTCCAAGACTATGAAAGGGTATTGGAAGTGGCAAGTATCCAGTAAAGGCTTTACAAAAAACATTAATGTTTTCACCCAATCTATATCCATTAAAGTTCAAGACTTCAAGGTAGGATTCACTCGGATAGCAGTTTAACCTGTTAGAGTTTGTTTAAAGTTAGCTCATGTAACATTTTAACTCCACGACTACTACTTAAAAATCTCAAATGCTGCTACCTCAAAAATCTAAATCAAAGCTTAGCCATATCAAAACACTTAACTATAAACAAACTTGACACCTAACCACAGGTAAAATAGCAACCTGCTACTATAATTGCTAGTTATATCTAATATGTCAATTAGATACAAACGGCAGTATAGGTAACTTTAGATCTGATGTAAGTATGTAACTAAGGAAATATACATATTGTAAACATTGCTTCGGAATGCACATGAATTTCAAGAAGAATACGCAATAAATATACATATAGAAATGCCCCTCTTATTGACACCACCACATTACCATGCATCTCTAGGTCAGTATTCTTACCACATAGTTGTTGTCTGAGGTCAGGGACTGCATAATGTCTTCATCATTATTCACCTGGAAGTATACATCTGGGAATAAGCCAAATATAAGACACTTCAGAGATAATAAGGAGATTGAAGCTAATTTTAAACTATTAAACAAGATTGCTGTAAAACCAATACCAACTCACTTCCATGTTCGTCAGTTAGGTAAGGCAGATCTGGCCAGAAAATGTTCTCATGAACTTCATCATTAATCATACCAGAAAACATTAGAGTTGCTTTGCTATTTACCTGACAACATATAGGCCAGACAATCAGTAGAAAAGATAACAAAAGGACCATTAACCAAAATTATTGCAAATTCTGTAATTAATTGAGATGATATACACATAATCAGATAAAATGGCAAGACATAGTACTTTATAATTAACCTCCTCATTATATATCAGATAGCTGATTGGTCCCTCCTCTACTTTTTGGAGTAGCTGCATCCTGGTGTAGAACCAGACACAGGAAGTAAATTAGCTACTTCTAGCCCCCAACCCAATCAACAAAGTAGAAATAATATTGTCAGGACTGTTGTATTGAGCCATATCTTGAATTTATTAAGCAATTGAGCAACTACAATTAACTTTTATAGTTTATTTTGGAGTTTAAGGAACAATTATCTATTACTACCTCGTTCACTTTTTAAGTTCACACAGTTGACTTTTATGCTTCCCAAATCATAATATTGACCATTAGTATAATGCAAGTACATGTCTAGACGAATCTAACAAGATCCCACATGACTATTTCCCTGCGTATGAATTTAAAAGAGGGGGGGGGGGGGGGGTGTGTGTGTATGTGAATAGTGTAAGAGTACAAAGTGGGCTAAAGGACTACTTTTTTATTTGACAAAATGAATAGTGTCATTGGTGATACACTTATAGATGGTGATATGAGAAGTTCAACAGTAACATGTTCGTAACAAGGAACTGGAGAAAGAGGATGCATTGTAGTCAGCAAGACTAGACGTCTAGACCACTTCAAGTGCACTCAATGACTCAGTATTGCTGTTTGGCCCACTAACATGATGTAAAGGTATAGTTTTCAAACACTTTACTAGACCAGACACAACACACATCCACAAAATATCTAGTATTTCCAGGTATGATGAATCACATACTTCTTCGTGCTCGAAGGAGTCTAGGGTTTCAATTACCCAACATACTGATACAGACAAGGGGCACCCTAAGAATTTTTATGATTAGATGAATAAAGGAGATCTTTCACCATTTTCGTTTGCAAATTTTTGAGAAGCACCATGCACCAAATGATCTCAGAGGACTTTGGCTCTTTAGCTCAGGAAAAGTATTTATCCCCCTGCAAATCTGCAAACTGTCTTCCTTTGTTCTAATTTCTTCAAGGCTATACTCCGGCTAGAGAGTTCCTTACTTCCTTCCAAAGGTCAAAGGAAACATCTAACAAAAATAGGAGAAAAGCTACTAGGATTACAATGCCACTCTGACCTAACATTTGTCATCTATGACAAGGTCCATAAGCCAAGACTAGGACTCCCATATAAAAATTTGAGATCTTGAAATAAAATCATATAGAATATACTCCTGCATCTGGACAAACTACTCAATTCTCAGGTCTCTTGTGATCAATATCGGCATTAAGGACCATACGTGGCACTAAACCCAAATAAACTTGTCGAAGCTTATTAGAATGCTACGAGTATCTATTCACCCTTATGAGACCTTTTTGGGGGCAATGAAATAACTCAATTAAAAGAGGGACGCTTCATGAGGCTGCATAATATAGTTGACATTAGAACTAAGATAGGTTGTCTCCAACAAAGGTCATAACTCATAAGTCATGTGCTCTCCTCAAAACAAGCCAAATTTCAAAATCTAAAGCCCATATAGGCCATGAATGTTTGGAGCACAATTTATCAACACAAAGTATATCAACATCTACATTAATGGAGCACAATTTATCACACAAAGTTAACCAAGGAATCAAGGATGGTCAACTATGGAGGACATCATAGCTGGGTGTTTTCATCTACCTTCGACCAGTGGTCGTATGTAGATATTCCATCCGTTCCAATTTATGGGCACAATCTCCTAAACTAAAAAATCTCTATTCTCTTAAGTTGGGTCCAACACTCTTAATTTGCATATAAATCATTTGCAAAATGCTATGGCGCAAGTAAATTGGGACATTAGAACTAACATAAACATAAAATCTCATTATCAAATAAAGAATCAAAACAATATTCTTTATACCTCAATGATGGTTCTACAAGTTTCAGAAGCAGTAAGTTGACCCTTTTCAGCTTCGGCTGCTTCAGAATCCGAAATATCTTCAAATGGATGATACTTAGACTTGCCATTTTCTCCTAAATGATCTGACCCTGACCCTATATACTTCCCAGTTGCTTGAATTCTGCTCTTCCTTGACTCATTCCTTTTATTCAAAAAACTACCAAAGTTTTCCCTCACTTTCTTGACTTTATTCCTGAAAACCCATATTAAATTCATGACCTTTTTTTATGTAAAAAAAATTACAAATTAAAATAAAATTGTGTTGATTTGCTCAATAAAATACCCATAAGCTCAAATCAAATAATAACTACTATAATTAATGGGTTTCAGTTAAAATTACCAGGGAACAGCAACTTTGACCCCCATAACATCATCAGAGCTCCAAATTGAACGGCAACCTGAAACAATTAAAATTGGGGTCCCAATTAATAAAAATCATATAAAAATGCATGAAATTATCAGAAAAGCTCTAAAAAAATTCTTTTTTCCAGTTAAAATTAAGAAATTACAAGATAGAGTGGAAGATGAATGTAAATGAATAGCCATAGTTGAATCTATTAACATCATTTCCAATTGGAAAATGAACTTAAGTGTTGAAGAGAGATAAAGAAGTGTGAGGAGAGAGAATGTGGATTGCAGAGTTCTTGGCCTTTGCCGTTTTTTGGAGGATGATGAAATGAAAGATGCTTTTTTTTTTTCTTTCTTTTTTCCCTTTTTTTTTCGAAATATCTAATTAAGTATTTTTCTACGATTTTACACGTAGATAATTCTTTTGTCCAATTGAGTTGTACCCATGTGGCATAGGGGCTCACTCTAATTGGCTAAGCAATTGTACAATCATGATAGGGCTCTTTGCCATCCTTGCCATTAATTTTTATTTAATTTTTTTTTTTTTTTGGCAATGAGTAATTTGTTTTTATAGAAAGGATTTTTGTTCGAATATTCTATCTTCTTGCATAATAATATCTCAAAAAAATTATAATCACTTATATTTGAAAGGTCTATTATACACTCGGATGTATCAATTAACCTATACTAAAAGCGAATCTAAAGTGACACTTGTCACGATGTCAGTAAAAAATTTCCCGCCTTTTTTATTCTTTTTTTTTTCCAAATTTGAATGACTTCCATTTATAATCTACTCATAATACTTATTTTCATTTTCACAACACATTTAATCCAATCATACTCAATTAATTTTTTTTTATTTTTTTTTAACATATATTTTATATGATAAGAATTTTTTAGCTACAAATATATTAACATAGATTAAAATTAAGTATTAACCTATACAAAAAGCGAACCTAAAGTGACACTTGTCACGATGTCATTAAAAAATTTCCCGCCTTTTTTATTTATATTTATTTACTTTTTTGCCAAATTGAATGACTTCCATTTTATAATCCACTCATAATACTTATTTTCCATTTTCACAACACATTTAATCCAATCATACTCAATTACGAGTAATTTTCTTTTTTATTATTTTTTAACATATATTTTATATGATAAGAATCTTTTAGTTCCAAATATACTAACATAGATTAAAATTAAGTATCGAAATATATCAATATCAAAAATTATTATATTACTATCAATTTTTTTTCCTCCAACTTAAAATTTATTTTAATTAAAAATAGAAAAAATTATTTTGGTAACCTACTTTGAAAATTATACATAACGTTTATAAGAACAACTGAACAAAATCATTTTATAGATTAAAATTTATAGTTTGTCAAGACATAACTTTGACCATCAATATCTTTAACTAGAGACTATTATTTTGTTACAAATATTGTTTTAGGTTAAATTATTGTTGAATCAACATCATTCTTTATAATTTTTGTTGTAAAGTCCAATTATTACCGTGCATGGCTCGGGACTTAACCTAGTAATGCATGATAGAACAATCACTCAGTTTTTTCACATTTGGTTTACTTTTAAATGATTTAAATAAAAGAGAAAAAAAAAAAGTTGAAAATTGTCCCAATTAGTCAATTACATACTTGCAATTTAAAATTTAAAAATTGATTTCATATGCTAGTGTGAATATGTAAACAACTAAGCTTAATTTGATACAAACAGTATGGTACAAATAGACAATCTTGCGTCATGCTATAAGTCTCATAAAATACCTGTTTTTATGCACTAACAAAAGTATTAGTTACTCACTACTTTGCAAGTTTGCATCTCTCATATGAAACTTACTCTTAGGGCCTGTTCTCATTGATTGAACTAAATTGAATTGAACTGAGCTGAACTGAACTGAACTGAGCTGAACTAAACTGAACTAAAATGAATATTTTATAAGAGAAGGAAATTAGGAGCTGAACTGAACTGAGCTAAGCTGAGCTGAACTGAACTGAGCTGAACTGAACTGAACTGAACTGAATTTCAACGCAAGAGAACGTGCCCTTAATATATAACAATTGTTTTATAAGTAACATACAAACTTCTTTAAGTTAAAAGAAAAAACCCATTATAAAAAATAAAATTGCTATTTAACCATCAAATTATGAGAACATGGTAGAGGTACAATAATACATGGAGTTTTATTGTTAGAGGTACAATGAGAATATGACCTAGTTTGACAATGAGGTTAAGTTTTCAACAAATTATTAAAGTATAATGTCTTCAATTTAGTTAAGGTTGTTCACTTAAAGAAGTATGTTTAAAAAAAAAAAGGTTGTTCACTTAAAGAAGTATGGTAGAATTAATCTTGACTTGATTGTTGAATAATGAATATATAATCATATATGTTATATCTTATATTGATTACAATTTTAAGGTGTTTGCAACTTTGCATGTTTTTTTTTTTTTTTTTTTAATTTTTAATGTGTGTGTGTGTGTGTTTTTTTTTTTTTTTTTTAATTTTTAATTTTTTTTTTTTTAATTTTTAAAAAAAAAATTGGTAAATGTGTGTGTGTGTGTGTTTTTTTTTTTTTTTTAATTTTTAATTTTTTTTTTTTTTTTAAGGACAACAATTGGCAAGTGTTTGGCTTATTCAATTATTAGATTAGTCTCCCTTTTGTTGTTATGTAGTGCAACAATTTTTTGCTAAATAGTTCTTCAAAAAAAAGTTATAACCTTAGAGTCTTAGACATAATTTAACATTAGGCCGGTATATGTTTAAATATCGTTAATTATGAGAGTGAGGGATAGCTCAAGTGGTTAGAGGCTCCCCTTCCGATTTCAAAAGATCTTGGGATCGATTCTCATCATCCGCCCTTGTGGCTCTCCAAACACCAAAAAAATATGGTTAATTATGTTTAGCCTTCAACAATTTGAAAAAAAATTAATTTCACTATCCAATTTGTAGTCCCAAAACAAATGTGCACAATTTTTATTGCACGTAGCTATCCAGATTTCTTAAACGGAGTTAAACCCCCTCTTCAGTCTCATCTTTTACTGCAAACTTCTACTTCTGTAACTGTTCGTTTTGCAAAGCTGGGAAATTTCTTCCTTCCTTTTCTTCAAAATTCCCACAAATGGGCGAAAAATCTGCTCATTAGATAGTGTGAATTTTGGGTATAATGTCGTTGAAACTCACACCCTTCAACAAGCCATACGTTGTAATACCACCAATTTCCAGAAATTCCAGCAATAATTTATGTTCAAATATGCTTAGTTTGAGATACCCACCTCAAATAATTACCCCTAGTTTAGAATTTATTCATCTTTCCAGAAATTGCAGCTCAAGATATGTGGTTGTAAGTTTACTAGCTAATATTTCTCATTAAAGCTATAATTTTTCTTCAATTTTTGGTGGAAGTTTGATTATTTCTGTTGGATTTCTTGAATTGATAGGTTTGTGGGTTAAAAGGTCCAAGACCCAGGTATCCTCGGGTATGGAAGACCCAGAAGAAAATTGGGACAATTTCCAAGTCTGCTAAGCTTGTTGATTGTGTAAGGTTACCTTCCTCTTGTTGTTTCATTGAATTATATAATTGCCTTAATATACCTAGAACCAACTTAAATTATTATTCTTGGGATTGCCCATATTGTAGGAAGCAGCTATTTTTTAGATTATAATTTAAGGGTCTATAACCTTTAGGGAGCTACAAAGGGCTATGATGTAGTCGGGATTTGATACTCGGTATTGGTAATATGGTATGAACTTTAATTATTTATCCAACTAAGCTAGTAGGCATCCATACGAGGAAGCTATGATTGATTGTTAATTGATTTTCTGAGTTGGTGTTGTTTTGGACAAACTGGCTTTTGCTTCTGAAGATGGTGAACTCACTCCTATCTTTCGAATTTTTGGAGGTTTGAATAGTGTAGTAACATTCTTGAAATGTCACTTATTATTCAAATTTTTAAAGGAGGGGTAAACAATTAGGATAATAGAGAAGGTGTAAGTTGGGAAGGATGCAAGCAACAAGTAAGAATAGAGGAAGTATATGTGGGGTTTTAATACACTTTTGAGTTAATTATGCCTTCGTGAGCATGATTTGAGGTATTGATATTAGAAATGATGTTAATCATCTGAATGTCTAGGGGTAGTTGGATACTGCTCTTAGTTCCTTGTTGTGAAGTATTCACTGCATGTTTACATGGCATTTGATGTGGAGGGTGTGGATACATGTATCTGAAATCTGACCATAGCAAAGTAAGTTTGAAGACTCTTTGAGTTTCTGGTTTGATGTTTGTTTCGCATGAAAAAACTCCATGTCTTTAAAATACTTCGATGAATGAAAGCTGGCTGTATTATAACATTGCTAATGAAGAAAGATGGCTTTTTTGGAAGACATAAGAGGGGCTCTTCAGCTGTATCTCCTCTTTGGTTTTTCCATTTTCTATTTTATGCTGTTTTTAAACAATGGTATTAATATTGATTATTACAGATCAAGGGTTTGTCAAATGTTAAAGAGGAAGTATATGGCGCTCTTGATGCGTTCATTGCATGGGACTTAGAATTTCCTCTTATCACAGTAAAGAAAGCATTGAAGACCTTAGAGTATGAAAAGGAATGGAAGAGAATAATTCAGGTAGCAATCAGTTCCAAAGATCATTTGAAAGTTAACATGACTACATGAGGAGTTTATCACTTCAACAAGCTGATTACCCGTAAATGTAGGTGACAAAATGGATGTTAAGCAAAGGTCAAGGAAGGACAATGGGAAGCTATTTCACATTAATGAATGCATTAGGGGAGGAGGATAGACTTGATGAGGTTGAAGAGCTCTGGACAAAATTATTTTCAGAGAATCTGGAAAGCACACCTCGCATGTTCTTTGACAAGATGATTAGCATTTACTACAGCAGAGAGATGTATGACAAAATGTTTGATGTATGTCTTATCCTGCCTTCTATATCATTTCCTTTTCACTTTTAATATTGCACTGTTCCTTTAAGATGTGTTGCAGACATAAGCCGCCTCCCAAAGACCACGATTTCCCTAGTCTTCCTTAGTAATACTTTAGGTGTGAACATTAGAGAACTTAAAAGCTATTGAGTTTTAAATAAGTTGTTCTTTGCTCCATGGTAATCATATGTTATTGCTTGTTTAGTATGATATCGTTCATTGTAACCAAAATATGTTAGGGTCATCACATATATGTACCAATTACTCTGTATACTATTGGACTTAGTTTTGACACAGACTGAGTATGCTTTGAGATGAAGGTAAACGATTAGAACACCACAAACTATCTGGACTGTGTAGTTGTAGCTATTGTTTATGGAAATGCTCATGTAATTGAGGTTATTTCCAAAAATAGTTGTGATTCCTAGCTCTCATTTATGTTTGACTCACTACGTAATTCAGGATTAGAAAAGCAGACCCAACTGAGTGACTGATGTATACTACTTGGTATCAGTGTGTATTCGGATGAATTATTCCTGCCCGCCAGTGAATCTTGTGTCGGAGAGTGTGAACTGTTTGATTGTATAGTTAAGGTGCATGTAGAGTATGTAAGGGATATCCAAATTTTGATCTTTGTTTTGGCTCGTAAATCTCTTAAGATGAGCCTGTTTTATGTAATCCACATGCGTGTTAGTGGTCACAAAAGATACCTAGTCAGACTCTTGCTTAAAGTGTGCATTGCCATGGTTCCAGTTTTGTTTACAATCCGTATATCTGTATTGAGTGTATGACTGTTCTTTGTAGGTTTTTGCTGATATGGAAGAGCTGGGTCTTCGGCCAACCACTTCAATTGTTTCAAAGATTGGAGCTGTTTTTCAGAAGCTTGGGAAGATGGACAAATACGAAAAGTTGAACCAAAAATATCCACCTCCTAAGTGGGAATATCGGTACGTCAAGGGCAAGCGTGTCAAAGTCCGAACTAAGCAGCCTGATGAATCCTCTGATGGAAATGTTGGTAAGGAGTTGAATGAGCAAGCAAAGTCTTCTGATACTGGTATAGTTGCTGGTGATAGTGACAAGGAACCTGACGAGCAACCAGATGAGACTGCTGGATGATGAGGATGATAATTCTACCAAAGCTAGGGAGTAAATGTAGTTAGCTGATGTCTGTAATATAGCACAGATAGCATGTTATACTATGCAATATGGTTAAGCTGCTTATGAACGAGTAATAGGATATGTAGTCTCAGTGTGTAAAAATAACTTTACTTTCAGAAATGAATGCAGTTTCCTTGTGAGTAAACTTGTATTACTCTTTCCTGGTAAATCTATCTTTCTTTCTTTTCTTTTTTCTTCTGTTTTATTTTTTAAATGCTCAAATGCAATAATGAATTTCGTAGCTTGCCGAAAAAAATGCGTGTAACTGCCAGCCTATCTGGAATAAAAAGAATTATGGAGACTTGCCAAACATGACTTGCAATCCAATAAGAACTATATAATTGGTCACTATCAAAAATGTATAATTGATCAAGCATCTCAAATTTTGTAAGTTTTTGCATTGCACTAATAAAGGAAAACCCCTGTTTGAGAGAAGTTTATTATTCTAATTAAATGTGTGTTTCTATTCATCCTCTGACTCTGAACCTTCAGAACTTGACTGCTGATTCTTCCGATGAGCATCACCATTTGCAGTGGTGCCCTTCTTTGTGTCTTGTTCATCTTGTTCGTCCTCACTATACTCACTCTCATAATCGTCATCGTATTCTTCATCCTCAACCTCTTCTTCTTCTTCAGCCCCATCCTCCAATAAAGGCCCCTCTTCTGTGATGACACCACCCCTAGTGCCAGCCCTAGTTCTCTTGAGAATCTTCACCTTCAAACTTGTCTTAGTGTCGCATCCAATCCAAGAATCACATAAGCAGAAACATGTCATACTATAGTTACCCTCTGATGGGGCCTGGAACTTCCCCATCACGAGGCGAGACCCACCCTTTACTTTCTCAACGGCTTCCCTAACCGCTGAGCTGGTTTCTCTTGCACTGGCACCTGAGACTTCCATCATTTCCTCGATTGCCTTGGAAGCGGTAGTCAAAGCTGTAGCTTCATCCATGAAGTTGACCTTTTGGGAAAACCAAACATTATTAGAGTTCTGGTCTGCAAGGAGGAACCAAAAGTTTTCATCCTTGTGATTCGGATAATAAGGGGCATGGGGAAGAGCACCAATCAAACCATTAGGGCGTTGAAGTTTAATCCAAGCTTGAACTGTCACAATGTCACCCTCCTGTATACCCTCTTCACCTTCTGTTTCACACTTGACCTCCATAGATAGGGAAGGCATTATTTCAAGTACCCTCTCCACATCCTCTACTTCAGTGGCAGAAAGACCAGCTACCTGGGAAAGCAGGTCTGTGCGCTCTTGTTGAGTCATTTCTCGAAGCTCCTCAAAGGTCCGCACCTTCTGCAAATATATCACGGAAAAGCCTAGATCAGGTCTACATCTATCAGCAGCAAGTTTAAAGAGGTAGGTTAACAAGATATGTGTTACCTACAGTAGCTCACTATTGACAAAATACATGCAAAAAGTTTCACTTATTTAACATGTGAGACTATTGTGATCTGCACCATCCAATCCTCCCACTCTCATGCATATCATACAACTCTTGCTACTGCTATGAAAATGTTTAAAAGGGTCAAGCCTTGGCAATCCATTAAGGTGGATTCTCTACTCTAGTCAGGCAACTGCTCACTACTGCTTAGGCTAGATCTATCATTTCTAACTTAACGCGTAACAACCTTGGAGTAGGTTATTGCAATGAAATTCTCTCTTTTTTTTTTTTTTTTTTTTTGGGGGGGGGGGGGGGGGGGGGGGGATATGAGTTGAATAATGATGCAACCATGATAAAGATCTGAACTCGAATTTCCCACAAACCTTGCGTGCAATCTTTTTGGTAACCGCCTCACTAAAATGTGGCAGCTGCAAAAAAGGTGCAGTGCCTTCAGTTGACCCTCCTCCAGCTTTTTTAGCGCTCAAAGGAACAGCCTGCACAAAAGGTTGACCATATATAGATCAGAATCTGCACAGCATGAAGGGTATAGAACAAAAAGTAACAATCGCACAGCAGTTAGCAAATATAAAACCAGCATAAGATCAAAAACTACGAAAGAACCTACAGCAAGTCAGTAATATGATGCTGATTGGTCATAGGTAACGGCCGATGCATATTGCAAACACATTCTCCATCCAGAATCTCTTCTCCGATCCTTCTTTTTATGTATATGAAATTATTTCGCGTCCAAATAATTTACATTCTCAAGATCTTATTTTCCAAACTACAGTAGCTAAACTTGGATACCGTGAACTAAACATTGTAATCTAATTTAGGGACTCGTATAGCAGCTTATGTGAAAAACTTCAACAAAAGCACTAAAAAGACTTGCATATTGTAAGAGCATATACTGAATAACTGGAATTTTGTTGACGAAAATCAAATATGTTGAGGAGAATTTTGTGAAAGTCAATACCATGATTAAGAAGTTGGTGAACACATCACTGTTAAGGCACTGTGTGACTGTGTGTGGTGGGCAAACAACTGAAACGAGGGCATTTTTTATATCTAGCTTTAACCCTTGCCAGGGCCTGTATACAGCAGGGTATAAAAATTCCAAATTTTGGCATAGTGATCAATCTACATATAATTCAAATTTGATTAAAGAGAATGGAAAGTGAGGAAGTGTCAATCCTATGTGCTTGAAGCTTTATTCAGCTCCTAAATTTCGTCTCTCTGTATCCAAGTATATTCTAAACATTGAAATGCAGACCAGGACTAACACTTAAACCCAAGTTAGGTCGAGGCCTAGCTTATATAAAAAAATCCATTCAGAATCAAACATATTATGACACACACCTAAATATAGAAGCATCCATTAGATGTGGCTGTTCAATACAATCAGATTACCATGTATAGCCCTTCCTTAACAGATCTCTCACTCATACAAGATTAGAACTACGACAAGTTAGGTGTGGGAAGACCGGAAGACTAATACAACATGACAATGAAGCATCATCATAAAGTTCAGGATATCTAGGAATTGCGGTACCTGAATAACACACTGAGAAAGCTCGACAACCCCTATTGCAGGCCGAAGCCACCCATGACCTTGAGCTGTGCGTGGTACTAGAGCCATCTGCATCATAAAGTAAAACATTAATGAAACATGGGAACATCTGCATATAAGTGTAAGATATTAACCAAAAAAGGACTGGAAAAGATAGCCATGGCAGAAATGAAATGCGTCAGAATTGTAAACTTGACACCTAAGCCAACAATATATGATTGACATTAGTTTGATGTGGAAAGAGGAAGCTAAACTGAAAAGGTATGGTCAATCTACTACTACTCCTTAAAAACTTTGTCCAATTATAATAAAAAAAAATAATAATAATAATAATAATAATAAAAAGATAAGATAATACTTGGTAATCTTCACGAATCATGATTTTCCCTTGATAAATATTAAGTTCACATATCATAGAAAACTTTGTAAGCACTACCTTGATTGAGCACTCGTATTAATAAGGATGTATTTGAATCCAATAGACAAATAATTAATTAGAATAATTAAAACTTCGGTTTTGACATAAAATAAACCAACCTCTCGAGTGCCCCTCCTTTCACAAACGCTTTGGAGAGTATGGACCATTTATTATCATATTGTATCTTTTGACCAAATCTGGAAGGGGCATCTCAAATTTGAGACAATACTAAGTTAACTGGAGTTGAAGAGAAGGATAAATATCCTAACTATTAAATTTCTAGAACAAAGTAGGCTAATTAAATGCAGAGATTGCTAGCTTATTCCGAAGGTCTAAGTTTATCAGCATATATTGAAAAACCTTATAAGACAACAGGAAACCATAAAAAGGAATAAGAACACTCATCAGCAACGTCAATAGATCAGAAGTGTGTAGAATAATAATACACTAATCCTCAGGTGTCACACTCATAAAAAATATCAAGGGTTCATACCATGCAGTGGTATTATCACTTGTTAAGTGCCAGAACACGGGAAAGCTTTGAATTACCTTCATCAACTCCTCAAGAAGACGAGGTGCAAGTTCCAGGACACGTTTCAGATCACCATTTAGTGTTGGAGGTAGGTCTGCTGTTTCCCTTGTTAAATGGGCTTGAATTAACAATTGTGTCTAGCAGAAAAGATATATGTTATGTAAGAAGTCAACTCGTAATTTCATATTTCACACCTAATGAATTCGAAAATAAGCTTCGAAAAGTACCTTAACTAGTTGAGGATGCTGCTTCAAAAATTTTGCTTGCTCTTGTTTGATGTTTTTGCTGTCAAAATTCAATTCACTCCTTACTAACAGCAACAGTTTGTGAAGTGGTTCATCATCAACTCTTCGGACTGGAATTTCCATGTATTCAGCCGCTTTGATAAATACATCCAAAACTTTGCTGAATAACAACATACACGATAAATCAAACAAAGCAATGCAAGTTCAGAAATGTACCATGATGTCAAGACATTATAATTAAATGGTGTGACATCTAATGAAGAGAAAGCAGGAGGCAAGATTTTAGTTCAAGATTCAGGCATGTTGAAAGGTGGCATCCAAATTATCCAATCGGGAGATGGTGAAGATCATTCTAATGGAGAGTAAATAAAGAAGAGGTAGATCTATGAAGAATGACAGTGAACTAGTGAAGTGATTAGACAAGATTTTACCCACCTATAGTTTACTCAAGTCATGATCCTTGATAGGGACTGACAGGGTGTCTAGGTGCATTTTGTGGGTAAGTAGGGAGCTTTCTCAAATTCTAATTCTATAGTTAAGGAGGTTATGAATTTTCCTATTAGTTTCCCTCCATTTCCCTTCCAATTCATAAGCAGTGGATAACTGGCTAATATCATAGTACTAAAGTTAGGGAGATCCAGATGTCCCTTGCAACTAATTCTGTGTAAATTTTGCAACTTAACACCCACCCTTTTCCTCAGTTTACCTGAAAATTTCTTCTCACTAACTACTACTAATCTTCTATCACCAAATTCACAACCACTGTGTTTGTAATGTTTTTCTCATAGAAAAGAAACTATGTTACCACTCTCTCCATTCCAAAAAAGTAAAACTCCAAAAGTGATAAAACCCACGAGTCCACAACCCATCCATGAAAAAACTGTCAAAAGAAAAGGAACACTTTTCCCTCCATGTGGATGGATTCAGAAAATGTAGATATGAGTTATTTCATTTTTTTCATTTTTTTTTTCTTTTTTCCGAATACTCTGGACTCTGGAGTCCTGACTTAACATGTTGAAGCAAATTCCATTTGAAAAGTATGAAAACACTTTGGGACATCCTTAAAAGAGATACAAAGGCAAACATTATAGAGCAGAGAGAATATGTTACTTAAGAACATAAACAGTGTTCCTATCAGTTCAGATTAGCAAGGATAAGACTGTACACGTCTGGACCTTCCAAACCTCAGTCTCTGGTATAAAATGCACATTTGGTTATGTTGCCATTGCACTAACTCACTAAATAAGCCATGGTGTGCACATGAAAGCACTGATAATAAAGGGTGAAGTGTAAAAATATATTTTAAAAAAAAAACTTTCTTTTTTTTTTAAAAAAAACCAGCTATGTATCAGTTAAAAAATATTGATGATAGTAAAAGCTTTAAGTATGAAAAGTACCTCGGGGCTAGTGATGGTTTCATCAGGTGATAATAAGCCAAAAGTGTCTGATGCATGACATAATTCCCTGAGTACTTGGCTGACTTTGAGAGATAGATAACAGCTATGACCAATGGCAACAAGATACAGATTCCAACAATCCAAATTAACAGTATCCCGCCAGATGCACCTTCAATATTCAATAGGAACTGAGGGAGAGCTATTCCCATTTGGAATCCCTGCAGACATCCAAGACAATAGATGCAATGAAATGTTCAGTATATACCTGGCCAACTGGCAGAGAAAGACATGAACTAAAAAAACTAATATAAGCAAACAATATACTTTTAAACAGTATAAGATAACGTACCTGTCTCCCATCTGGATGACCATATTTTTCATAATTCTCACGAGAAATGGGATCAGTCAAGGCCTGGTAAGCTTTTGAAATATACTCCACAAAATACTTGTTAGCCTCTGCAAAGAATACAAAAGATACCAGGGCATTAGGCAAACTAATCAACGAGAAAAAGTAACATAGCATCCACACAAACAGCTATATATACCAGGATCAGGATTTTTATCAGGATGGTACTGAATAGAAAGCCTCCTATAAGCCTTTTTGATTTCTGAATCAGAAGCTCCAGGTTCCAAACCAAGAATATTGAATGGCTCAAACACTTGAGCCTGAATACCATCAAGCAAGAGAAAATAAAGTAAAGGTCAAATTTATTGACAGCAAAATTTGTTTCGATGCATAATAAAATATTTAGCACTAATCACAACATGTGGAGCGTTCTAGAGTTAACAGAGCAAATGACATCAACCAAGGGAACTTTTTATTAGCTAAAAACATCAATGATTCCCTCTTGCTAAATATACATACCTCCGCGGTCATATTTTTTATATAGTAAACCAAGAAGGCCATGATAACCCACAGCAACACAAGAGTCATGTTACTCCAAGTGGAAAAGTTTGAAATCTGCACATTCAGGAACAAAATTCAGCAAATGAAAATTACATTGAAAGATCAATAAGAATGCAAATTGGATGAACACAATGATCACGAAGACACAAACCCTTTTGAATAGTGATTTATGATATTTTCCAGACCGTGTGCATACAGCGCATTCGCAATGTAAGGTTTTCGCCTTCTTCTTAGCAGCACGGCACAGTTTTATGATTGTGTAAGGCACTAAAGGCAATGCCATCATAGTCAATATAAAGATAGGAAACAGTGAACTATTTTCTTCCGAAGCTGCCATTTCTATTCGATTCGAGAAAACTTATATAAAACCCTAATCCCTGCATAAATCATTACACATAAAAATCTTTCAATATCATAAATCAAAGCCCTGCAACACATTAGCAACCAAAGTTGACTCAATTATCAAACTAAGCTCCAACAATTACATTTAATTCTTCAAGAATATATATAAACAATTATTCAATAATTCAAAATACCTTAAAGAACCCTAAATTGACAATACTGACAATTGAATGGACGATTAACACTAGATTGTGAAATTAAAATTCGATTGATTATTAAAAAGGAATAATTATTTTACCTCAGAAGCTGGTTCAATGGAGGAGAGAAAGCTCAGAAGCCGCTTCAATGGAGAATTCAGAGAACCCTTCAATGGCGGAGAGGGAGAGGAGTGCAGCGAGGTGAAATCGTGAATGAAATAGATCTAAAGTGAGAAAGTAAAAATAAAGATCTAGTCTAATTGGATGGATTATTAATGATACGCCTACAGTAACAATTTCAATGGTGTTAAAAAACTAACCCCATCACTTTTATGTTTCTCATTCAAATCGTTTTTGGGAATTCCACCGATCTTAAAAGTCGTTTAGTTCGTTATTTTGTTAAATTAAAATAGATTAGTATGAAATCTTATAATACGGAGGAATTCGATTTTGCGTAATTTAAAAACTTTCCTGAGGAATTCTACCTTTTCAATCTTAAGAGTCGTTTAAATCGTTATTTTGTTAAATTAAAATAGATTGGTATGGAATCTTATAGTAGGGAGGAATTCATTTGTACATCTGAAATGCTCGAACTCGTGACCTCAAAGTCACAAGGTGAGTTTTCCACAAGCTTTGCTTGGTAAAAGTTAAAAGTTTAGTTTTATACGTAGTATAATAGATGTATATAATATGATATGATTAAGTATTAGTTAAAAAAAGGAAGTTGATATCATGAAACTTTATATTAGTACCTACGTACTGTATATAATACGAGTAACATATTCAATGATAAAATTTATTTGACGACATTTATAGAAAATAAACTTACCATCAATATTTTATGAATTGTTTAAAAAAAGTCAACATGTTAATTATTCTGAGACAAAGAAAGTACTATCTATCGATACTGTGAAATCCTATGGACCGTGGTTGATAACTAGCAGTGTTAATTGTTAAGTAATTTACATCTATTCCTACTACTCTACAAGGCTACAAGGCACGACTATATTTTGCCAAACACGATCGGTTTGACGACTTCAATTTAAGACCTGTTCTCATACGTTGAAATTCAGTTCAGATCAGTTTAGTTCAGCTCCTAATTTCATTCTCTTATAAAATATTCATTTCAGTTTATTTCAGTTCAATTCAGCTCCTAATTTTCTTTTCTTATAAAATATTCCGTTCAGTCAATGAGAACATGCCGTTAGGCAATCCCTAAACCTTTTGATCCAGCCCTTAGCAAATGCTCGTGTCTTTCACTCTTCCCTCACCTCAAGTTTTTTCTACACTCCTCCTCCACTTTCTTACAAAACCAATGAACCTCCTCATCTTCATGTAAAACCCTCTCTTTCTCTCTCCTCCTATCTTCATGGCACCACCTTCATCATCATCATCAACAACAACAACAGAATCCCATAATTTCAATCATCTAATCTTCAACTTCATCCAATCAACAGCAACCAACTTCTCTTCTCTAATTCCCCACAAACCCAAAACGACGCACTCCATTCCCATCATTTCCACACTAGAGATGGCAATGGATCGGATTCGGATCGGGTGGAGCTTCACCCGCATCCATCCATTACTCTAATCGCTCCATCCACATCCATCCATCATCCGCTTCACCCATCATCCATATCCATCCGTCCATCATCCGCGGATGAAACGGATGGAGCGGATGACTAATGGATGAGTATTAAAGTTGAAAAAAAACACATAAACTTTAATATTTGGTTATTTGTACAATAGTTTTATTAATTTTATTAATTAAAAAGGAAACAATAACAATATATTGTTTGAAAAATTAATTTGCAACAAAAAATACATATAATTTTCTTGCACATTTCATATTTTATTATTAAAATTCTTTGATTAAAAAATTAATATATGTTAAACGGGTGGGTGGATTGTTAGCGGGTGAAAAAAGTATCATCCATATCCGATCCGATCCATCATCCGCTTCATCCATCACCCGCTTCTCATCCATTTAATTCGGATTTTCGTCCATTTATTTATTGCGGGTGGAGCGGGTTAGTGGATATCCACTTAATATTGCCATCCCTATTCCACACCCTTTAATTCTAAAGTTTTTCTCCCTCTTCCTCTCCCCTTTTCCGAGTCAACTCACCATGACTCACCCTCTTCCTCGGGTTCTACTCACCGGGTTGCACCGCCTGAACCCGGGTCGGGTTTTCCGTCAATGGTTCGAATTGGTGGGTTGAAGTCCGCCGGAAGTGGCGGCGGTAGTGGTGGTAATGGGCCTGCTTTTGTGGGGCAAGTGTTTAGTATGTGTGATATTACTGGAACTGGTCTTATGGCTGTTTCTACTCATTTTGATATACCCTTCATTTCTAAGAGGTAATTTGGTTATTCACTGATTGTTTGCTTTGATTTTGATACTAAAGTTTTAAACTTTAAGTGGGTGTTTGATGTTTTTTGAATTTCTGTTTTACAATTACTCAGTCGAATTGTTGAAATGTCTGTTTTGTGTATTTTACATTGATGTTTGATAGCAATTGTAGTGTTCGTGTTGTTTAATTGAAAAATTTGTTGTTTTGGTGAGTGATTGTTTGATGGGCTGATGATTGAGAATTGAGATAGGTTATTTTGGAGATAGATTATAGTAGTATACTGCGCGTTTTGAAATGATAATCGCGCATATTATTTGGTATGCTATGTTATTGTAAAACATGGATAGATCATGCACTCCGATGTGTAAGAAATGAGTGAGGGAGAAGCAGTGGGCAGGAAGCAACCATTAATGGCTTTTCCATTTACATTTTTTATTTTTAGTTTCGATAGGTTGGGATGATTTGACAATTAATTTTGAATGGAGAGAATATGAATTAGTCAAAATGTGACTTCAAGGTTGTCTACTTGCATACCAAAATGTTTAGGCTTAATTTACATCAGGTATGGTTATGCCATTACTTAGTAATGGTTGGTTTTTAGTATAGAAGACGACTTCTTTTGTGCTAATGAGTAAGCAAATGGCGCTAAGGTGTGGAGCAATGACTAAGGAATGTTATTTTGCTAGGTTAGTATGTATAAAGTAATGGTGTCTAAAGAGTTGTGTCATGTTGGAAAGTTCTACGTTTAGGAAGTGGTTATTATGCAATTAGGGATGCCATGAGGGAATTCAATGACCCGAAGGCCTTCTTGGTCCCTTATCTGCATTATTATCTATTTGCTCGTATGCTCATGCAAAAACTTAGAGCAAGATGTTGCCTCATTGAATTAATGTCGGTTTGGCGTGAAATAAAATAGTTTGGAATGAACAAGTGATTAATTACTTCTCTTGTTGCAGAATTGTGTTTGTGCTCATGTATGAGATTGCACGTTTATGAAATGTTGACGATGTCAATTCAAAGGTGCACTGGTCCATGTTTGAATATACTCTCTGTTGCTTAGCCATTTATGGGCATTTCTCTGGCACAAGAAATTGTTAATCCATACAGAAATTTATATCATGTCCTCTTCCTCTCTCTGCTTCTATCTTTTGCTACATGATCTAATGCTACATGATTTGTAGAACCAACAAATTAGGCAATTTTGTCTTGTATGTGCGATTGCAGTTCATAAAGACTACTGTTTTTGATTGGGGAAGGGGGAACTGGGAGACAATCAGTCAAATCAAAGATCATTATTTTGACTTATGATTAGAATTTGGGGATGATGTGAAAGTCTAGTATCTGTTACTTACTATTTCATATGGCCAGCTGTAAATTTCCCCCCTTAGTTATGTGCTTCATTTTGTGGTAACTGATAACCTGCTTTTGCTCTATTGATCTGTAGAACACCAGAGTGGATCAAGAAGATGTTTTCGACTATTTTAAAGAATGACTCAGGCCCTGTCTTCCGTTTTTTCATGGATCTTGGTGATGCAGGTATGATGTATAAATATTTAGTATCTACCTATATAATCTTATGGTTACATCTTTATCCTGTTTGTTTTGCATGCTACTTTCTATGTTTCCCTAGCAGTAGATTATACCTTTATTGCAAAATATTTTCTTTTTTCTTTATTTTAGTAGCATTACTCTTGTTTTTAAATTTTGATTTTTTTTTTTTTCATTTATTTTTTGTACTCAAAGATGAATCCTTGACTGATGTTAAAATTGCAAAGTGTGTTGCAGACATTTTTTTTTCTTTGGTTAATTTTGTAGTGTCCAAAAATTGTACCTTCTGCTAATAATTTTCATTTGTTTAGTTTCCTATGTTAAAAGGCTGAACGTTCCTAGTGGCGTTGTGGGTGCTTGTCGACTTGATTTAGCATATGAGCATTTCAAGGTATGTTGATCAACAATTCACTGTTGCCTGTTTCCAATAAGGTTAGTTAAGTTGTAGACTGTGATGCATATGCTTTATCTGTCGTGTGGGAGAGTTCATTGATAGTTTCATTTTCATCTATCCTAGATTGTTTATGGTTGCTATTAGGTCTTGCTCTAAAGTGATGCTGAAGTTCTTTTATGTGCAGGAAAAACCTCATAATTTCCAGTTCGTACCAAACTCAAAGCAGGTGAAAAGCATTGTTGGACTTAGTATAGTTGGACTTGTCAACTCAGGAGAAGTTCTGTGAAAACTTTCCTTGATAATCTTTCTTCTTACAGGTGAAAGCAGCTAGCAAGCTTCTAAAGGGAAGTAAGGAAACTGGCAGGGGACAGATTGATGGTGTTCCTGTTTTCTCAGCTCAGAATTTAGATATTGCAATAGCAACTCCTGAGGGAGTTAAGTGGTAAGCCCTCCTATTGTTTTGTATATTACCATATAAGAGTTGCAACTGTTATTCCCTTTTAAAGTGGGACCTGATTCATATCTAATTGTCCATAACTCTTAAAAACATGGTATCATTCTGAAATCTATAATATTTTGGAGTTGATACATTGATACGAGCTGCAAAGTATTCTACATGGTGATGATTTATTTGTTAAAGCTTTGAGTTAGTTGTAATAATAAAAGCATTCTGGAAATATGTCCAGATTTCTGGGAGATCAAACTCAGAAGCAAGTACTGTATGTAAGAGTGATAGTAAGTTTTGACAATTGAAGAAATTTTATAAGACCTTTTGTTGATTTGTTAAAGTGGGTTTTAGGATAGGAGTTTCAGAACTTTTTACCGGGGACCTAGCCATTTTTTTCATTACTTACCTTGGGGTGTGTATCATATTGCAGTTAGCTCTGTAAATGGTGCAGAATAAGTAGAGCATAGCTTTTAAAAATTTATAGATACTTTTATGTCAGAGTTTATTTGTCAAAGTTTAATGCTGGATTGCAGGACTACCATGAAATGGATTGAAACATGATTAAATAATATTACTTTGTAATTTTAGAGTGGGGGACCTGGGATATTGTACTGCTAAGACGAGATCATGGGATGTAATGATGTATAGATGTGAATGCAACAAGTGGATACTATGAACTTATGTGGAAGCAGTGAAGGAGATGTGGGCGCCTTTCTTTCACAGTCCTCATCCCGCCCCCCCTCTTTCTTGTCCCTTGAGGTGGCATATTGGCATGTTTTAGAGTGCTCTGGATTTTTGATGTCATTTCCTTGTGCTAAAGCTTATTAGAATATGCTAATGTAAAAGCACAATAATCTTTTGCTACCAGGTACACTCCTTATTTTTTTGATAAAAATATTCTGGATAACATTTTAGAGGAATCTGTCGATCAGCATTTCCATTCTTTGATTCAAAGCCGCCATGTACAACGGCGGGGTGATGTTAGTGATGATAACTTTGCAGCAGAAATCATAGAAGAGAGTGCAGAGAGCATATGGGAGCCTGGAGAGGTGAGCATGTTTGTCTCTCTTTTTGATCTGTAAACATAAGCACCGTAGTAGTGAAGTTAAGAAAATTTAAAATCAAATTTTGTTTATCCAAAAAGTGGATGTCTATGCTAAGTTCATGTGGGTAATATACATATTACTTCACTTTTATCCTGTCATCCATAAGTTTTTTCTCTGGACTTCTTTTGCTTTCCCTCCTCTCCTCGTTCTGTCATTGTGTACTTACAAAAATTCCGCATATTATTACCTGTAGGATATACATAATCCCGGATTAATGTATTGACATCTAATTATGTGAAGCATGTGAAAAGTTAGAACCACCCAGCTGCATATACAGTAGGGATTATACATCATGTTCTAAAATAAGTTCAAGCTAATTGGTTGATACAATTTTACACTCAATTCAAGGGCAAATGCCATCTCCCAATCCCTAATGCAGACACCTTTTTGTGATCTTACTGGTGTATATATTCTTGGATTTTTTTAATTTCTTTTGAGTTCTAAAAAAATTTATTAATAGGTTCAGGATTTGATGGATGAGATGGGCCAGCCTGGAATACCCTTAAGTGTCATATCAAAGGCTGCTGAAATGCAGCTTTCATATGCTGTAGACAAAGTGCTGCTGGGAAATAGGTGGTTGAGGAAAGCCACTGGGATTCAGCCAAAATTCCCATACATGGTTGACTCCTTTGAAAGGAGGTATAATTCATAATGCTTCTGATATCCTTTTATTTTCTCTTTGTGGAAGCCTGTTTGTTATGTGGGAGTTTGAGTGATTGAATGCATGCTTGATGCTTCACTACCAACATTGTGCATGTTTGATTGGAGGTGAAGGGAATTATAAGAGAGGGGAGAGAAGAAATAAAATGATTGGTACTTTTTGTTGGTTACCACCACACAAGCATCATCTCTCCATCGTGTGAATTGATGTGTGCTGTCCTACCACCAATTGATGGACCATTAACGGACAATGAAATTTGATCACATTTTATCAATTCTTATATTGGGAGCAAATAGATATTTTTTTTTTAACTTCTTCTGTTACTATTATTACTTGTTTCCTCCTTTGATGCCAATCTCTTGGTAGTAACTCACAAATTGGTGCCATTGTATTCATTTGCTCTGTCGATCAAGAAGTTTACACTAACACAAGTATACGTTCTAAATCAGCTCTGAAGAAGTGGTTCAGGTTGAACATAGATAGCCCAAACACCTGTACCACATTTCAAGCACAGTCGTAGACGATGTTTGTTGTTTGCTCACTTGAATTTTTTGGTTCAGATAAGAGAATCATCAAGACAGTGGTTATAACAAAATACCAAGAACTCAGTTAAAACATTTGCTCTGTTTGGATTTTGAGTCTATGGGTAACATCTGTGGGTATATAGTCTATGTACAATACCACTGCCATTTCCCCCACCTAATGAGGAGTTTCTTAAATGGATTTACTTGAGTTGTAGTTGTGTAAGGCAAGTTTTGAGTGTATACGAGTGATTGTAAATGTAAACAGGTTTTCTTGGTGGAGGATCGTGGGAATATAAGAGACAAACCACACGGTCTTTCCTAGGAAGCTTTGGTATATTCCACGATTCATTCTCTACAAAGCTCAAACTGAGATGTGTTTGTGTACGTCAAATCTGCTATTTGACAAAACCCTTCAGTCTTGTGGAAAGTGACTGTGGGAAGAAAGGGAATGTGACAAACAGGCATAGAGGGGCTCCTGTATATTTTTATTTTTATTTTTATGATGTATTATATACGTCTGCTTATTCATGCAGGAGTGCTATTTCACGGTCAAGAGCATTTAAGATAGCTAGCTGTTCTGCAAATTCTGATAGGGAAAGCCTAAATGAACTGCAAGATCAGTCGGCTTCTTCAAAGCTAGGACCAGAAAATAATGATCAAGCTACTGTTCTGGAGCAACCTGATCTCCATTCTCCAAGGAGAGACTGGCTAAGATTACCTTGGCTGAATCCTCAATGTGAAGCCAAGAAAGAGGCTGATTCAAGGTTTTAACTCATTCCTCTGCTTGTGCAAAGCTTCTTGAGAGCAACAGACTCTTAAATTCTGTTCATGTGACAAGATGTTTTGTCTAAGAAACTTTGGCACTAGTTATAGCCTTATGAGGGATCAACTTGGACTGTCAAGGATAACGGAATTGCTCATCTATTATGCTCAAATTTTTAAAAAATAAAGGGAAGAAAATGGTTGCTTTTGTTGGAGCTTATGATGTTGATAATTCTGGCACTTTTCCTCTGATAATCTCTTCTTTTCTTCAGGTTTGTAGATTCATCTAGTGGTCATGTGAAGGAAGAACTTCAAAATAGTCCACTTCTCCCAAGGATTACGATGGTTGGTATTGCGACAACTGAGCCAGGTCAAATGAGCAAAGCCTCAATAAAGAAGACCATGGAAGATTTAAGCAAGGAATTAGAACAGGAAGGCCATGGAAATGCTGCCTCTAAGAGCTCTGGAAAGTGTTGCCTTGAGGATAGAGATCCCCTTTTCGTAGCAAATGTAGGTGATTATTATTCAAGCATGAGTAAGTCAAGCTCACCTCGGTGGCTACGTGGTGTTCACAGATGAAACTCTTTATAGGTAAATGGGGTATTTTAAGCTGTACATCACGTAATCAGGTTGATATGAAGCGTGACGTGAAAGCAAGCAATGGAACTTTTGATTGATTGATTAAGGATGAAGACCAAACTTAGAAGGCAGTTATAAAGAAACTTATAGTAGTTCTAGAAATTGTTCAGAAGGTGCAACTACTGGAGAAGTTATTTAAGAGAGGAAGCTAAGGTGTTGGGGATTCTTGTACTATGTCGACTAGGATACTCATTGCTGTACAATAAAGTTTAGGTTGTACTTGTACTGTATTGTATAATAAGATGATTGTATCGAAGTTCTCCATTCTTGGTTTTCAGGCTGAAATAAAAGTTTATGAGTTATCTTTACCTAAGGTCTCAAACCAAAGTTGAGATTTTTGTAAACAAACATTCCTTTATCCTATTTGCGAGTGTACCATGGCACCACACCCACCGCAGCTACATCCATGATGCTATCTAAAACTGTAATACACCTACGACCTACCCTTCACTACTGTCAAAGCGACTCTTATGTCACTGTTCCAAATTACCTACAGAAACTGTCAATCCTAAACCCCAGGGTCGAGAGAGAGACCGTAGAGCTTTGTTTGGCTATAACCACCCACCCACCGTCTAAGAATTGGTTGTATATATCAACCTTCATCCAAAGAAGACAATTCTCAAAAAGCCTTGGTTATTTGTATTGAGCCCCAGCCGTCCTACATATGGTGTAGCACTTTTTTGGCACTAATTTACCAAACTCAAAGATAAAGTGTTGGGGATAATGTTGAATCATTTGATAGCTCCTCTTGCTAAATCCCACTCCAGTAAAAAGAGCTGATTGGGTGCTTTCTGGTAGCAGTTCCCACATTTGCTTTTATGTATGTGCTTCTCGTTTTTAAACATGTTTTCTTGCCAAACTCCTAACAGCCTCATAGGTCCCTCATTGTGTTACAATTGTCAACTTTGTGCTATGCACCCGAAAACACTGAAAATGGCGTGACACTAAACTATAATAAGGTGTGTGAATGGGAGCGCAAGGTGCACAATCTTCATGTTTGTGTGCATGTCCTATGCACGTGATGAGATTGAGGAACAACAATTTTGGCCCTCAGCGCCTGTTAGGTATGTCTAAAAAATAATTTCACACGGACTTTTACAGGATGGGAATAGTAACCCTTATTGAGCTCCATTTAAGAGCAAATCTCATGGTTAATATGATCTGATGATAATAATACGAATCAAGAGATGTTTCAATGGTTAAAAACCTCACTCGTCCATTAAGAGGTTGAGGGTTGTATTATATTTCAACATTGTGGTAGCTACCAAACGCCCTACAAAGTATAACTATAGCAGTAATCAAAGGAGGGAAAAAGAATGCCCTCATGTCCAGTCTTGTAAAATGGTTGTCACACATACATCTGAGAGTATATGGTGTGCACCCAATAATTTACTGTTAATGAGACTTGAAAGAATTGGGGGCCCACAGGCCCAGTTATTAGTATCAATCTTGTCATCCTATACTATCTTAAAATGGGCCCAATAAAGCTCTTCATATGCGGAGTTTATAACTCATAAGTCATAAAGCAATGAGTCAAATCCATTAAGTACCAAGCTTATCTTGTGTACTAATGATAGTGACACAAAAGAGCGACATTCTATGTTCTTTTTAATCAAGGATCACCAATGTGAATAAAGATGATTTGAGTGAGATTGACAAAACATGTAACTAAACATTCTCATCCACTCATACAAGAAAATTATATACTATAGCACGTCAAGTGATCAAGATGTCTTATCTGATTTTATCTAAGTTTTATACTAGTACGTGTGTATATTTTGTTAGTATAGTGTTATAATTCATACTCGATACCTCTTAAATGAACTTAAAAACCTTATTCTTGTAACATTGAAGTATGTTGAGGTAATTGAAGGAACGAACTAGAAGTGTATATATAGTTACACTAACTTAATTAGTAGTAGAGGAGTTGACTTTTGTGAGGTATGTCAAGCTATGAGCTAATGGAAGTGAGCGTTTACTTATGCTCAAAAGTCAGTAAAAGAAGTGTTGGGAGTCCTCGGAACTTTTGTGAGTTGCAAAGAGGAGGAAAAAAAGCTTATTGGTAGCATCTTACCTATGAATCCTATGATAGTTAGGCACTTAGGCAGAATCACAAATGGTACTCGTAACAATCTATTACTCAATCATCAGGGCCTTTGTTATAGTGGTACGTATATAGTGCGTTATCTTCTATCATTGTATTTATGGTCAGGATTATAATGGCCACAATTGTTTATCATGTTAACATTCCTCTATTTTTACTGCTATTTTGATCTTAACTTAGAGCCTGTTATCTTCAGCTTATTTACATTTCAGTTCTTATTTTAATTTTCTTCTCTCATAAAATATTCTGTACAGTTCAGTTCAGCTCCAATAAGTTCAATTCAGTTCAGTTCAGTTCAGCTCAATTCAGTTAATTAGAACAGGCCCCTTAGATGACTTACTTAAACTATACTCAAAATTTTTTCCGGTTTCATAATATGTACAAATAATGTTATTACGTAAAGTATTAGCATGAATTTGATTTGTTAATATCTACAAAATATATATTGTAACTGGGATTAAAGTTGTGTATTAGTATATGAGATCGAAAATTCAACTGGTACAACAAATTATAAAACAAAGGAAGCACAAGAGAGGAGGCTCATATGGAAGATCCACAAAACTTGAATCTTTGAGGTTGTTGACTTGTTGCTGACTCTTGGACATGTTGTCGTTAGTTGTTGACTTGCTTATTAGTTAATAAAATCATTAGATAAAAATAGATTAATAACAATGGATCTGTGAATGGTGATATAAGTGTAGTCACTCCAAATCACATAAAAATCAAATTCGAAAAAAGGTAATTTATTACAGATATTTTGAAGTGATTAAGCCTGTTATGTTATGTATGATATACTTATATTATTTGTATACAAGCAGACAAAGTGATTCTAAAAAAATCTATTCGAAGCCTAATCCTAATATTGGTATAAAATAGGTTTGACCAATGTCTTTTTTACCAACCTGTTATAAGAAAAAAAGAAAAATGGACACGAGATGATCAAATTGACTACCAATAAATTAAAATTCTGATTCTCCCCAACTTTATACTATTATATAGTTTTTATGTGATTAATTTTCTTTAGCAAATGGGCAGGAGAGGAAGTTAACATCAGAGAAAGCTAGCTAGCTTAGCTTAGCTAGTGGTGGTCCCTTGCCTTAAATTTATTATTGAAGCATATTTGATATATTCTCAATTTATTGAAGCATAAAATTATTTACTTTAATTGAATGTAGTTGTAGGTCTCTGTATCATGCCTTTTTCTATCACTTTCTTCGAATGATTTTTATCTTTTTTTTTTTTTTTTTGTTTTTCTTTGCTTTTTAAAAAATAAAAGGTCAATATATGGCTCATTTCATGCTTCTAATTAATTCTCTCGTACTTATCATGCTTGCCTTCCTCAACAATCAATTTGCATGGTATGGTATGGTATGAGTTAGAGGTTTTTTTAAATTAGAGAAGAGCCGTTTTTTCAATTGTGAAATTATATTTAATCATATTTTGAACTTGATATCGGGACTTATGTCTTAGACATTTATTTTTAGGGCGACAATGAGTTTGTAAAGAGAATTTTACTCAACTTAATACTTTGCCGGCAATATGCGACAACTCACATGTGTGATATGCTTGGTACAAATAAGGGGTGGTTGGCTCAAAGATTGTTAATTAAGAGCAAAATTTATTAGAAGAGACATGATATGAAACCCACTATAAATTAATATGCTTTTTATAGAATTATCAATTTCCCTAATAAAAGCATTATTTTTATTCATAAATGTATAATTTGAGGATAAATATAGCCCAAGGGGATGGACCACACCCCTTAGTTTGCCCCTGTCCCTTAGGGCCTTAGTTAGGCTCTAATGTCTTAGTGATCCTATAAAGGTTGAAGTAATTTTGACTAATTCTCCTCAACAAAGTCTAGATTATATATACTTTTGTGATCCAGTATGAAAATGACAATTACACATTATCACTTCTTTTCCAAATCAGTAACCATTTATTTAGTCAAAATATCAGCTTATTATATAGAACCATATTGCTTCTATATACTTCCTAAAACACTACTTTTGTTTAAACCTAATTTGGCAAAGAAAAGCATTAGATCAATGTCTAACATAAGTAATCATTAGACAAAGTTTTGCAGATGACGTAGTATTACATAACTATCGAGATAAATTAAAAAGATCTAAATAAAATTTTATTTGAGACAATCTCACAATAACTTACCGTGATATTAGAATGACTTTATCTTTAATTTTATACTATATATGTGACTTTCTTGACAAATAGTGAAATATGTCACATACTTGCCTATATCCTTTTATCTCAAAAAACAAATATTTAAGTTAGCTTTACACAAGCTTATCCTTCTACAATATGCGCAACGGGGAAAAAAAAGGACGAAGTTTGACCTTTCTCAAGATATGAAGTACCATAATCAGCACTAAAAATCATAAGCAATAAGCTTTTTAAATTGTTCTTTTTATGGGTGGTTATGTGAGTCGTGGACTTGTCGAAGCCTTTGAATAATCATGAGAATGCGAACTTTGGTCCAAGAAGTATAGTTTTATATTTGTACATGTGTCCTAAACCTATATAAAAGCTTATTATAATGCTAGTTTAGCTAGTAATTCTACTAAGTGTTGTTACTTGTTAGCTAGCTTAGCTTAGCCTAATAAAAAGTTATTCTTTTTAATTCGTTATTCGTATGTCAATTTGATGTCTTTTCTTTGCATTTAATCAATTAGTGCTAATTGCTAAAATCAAGAGAATGTATTGAATATAAGTATATGCTTGTATACGAGTATAATGTAGTGCAGACTTACTTATTAGTAACACTTCCTCGATCAAAGAGTAATTATGTACTCGTATTATGGAGTAGCTCGTCTTTTGTTAATTTCAATTCTCAGAAATATATATATATATATATATATATATATATATATATATATATATATATATATATATATATATATATATTGTGCCTTCTATTTTAGATTTTTCGTATTTTATCGAGAAATATAAAACATTATGAAAGAAGAGTTACATTTAGTATCAAAAAAGCATTTAATTTAATTAAGTGTATGTGTCACATTGCACCCTCAAATGCGACAAATAGAGTGTATTGACTGATAAAAAGGTTTAGGCCGCACTCGTCACAAGCGAGAGAGTCTACTTTATAAGCTAGTTCAAAAAGATCTCACCTTAAAACCATATAAAAACAAGAGTAGTTTTTTCATCTTATAAAGTAGACACAATTTATTTTTTACTTTCTTCTATGTTGGATACACACCTCGGTAATCTCCCTCCCTCACTTTTACACTTGTTCAATGTGAAAAAAACTTTACTTGTTGTTGATGTGAGTTTGTTAGTTGTTACACATACAACTAAGACCCAAGTTGGCCATTAGCAAATTCAAATGAAATACTTGAGGAGAGTGAAAATTAAAGAAAAATCACGAGATTTGTACTAGCTTAGCTTGGCTAATCAGTTATTTGAATCCAATAATAAAGTTATTACAAAAAGCCAGTACAATTGAACAACTTTATCCCTAAAGGATCTTTACCAAACTTGCATAAAAAAATGCATGCTTTGATATTTTGATCAACCCATTAATAATACAGAATTTTAGAATTAAAGATCGTTTGTTATAAATAATGTTATAATTTGGAATTTTGCTTAGCTTCACGCTATGTGCCCTTCATGCAAAACCATTTCATGTCATAACTTCATTGCTGATTAACGGCTCTACTTATTGCCTTACTGCTTTTCAGGATGATCCTTACCTTCCTTCCATTTTTGCGGACGTTTTTATTTTTTTATTTTTATATATTTATTTAGTTTAATCTTTATCTAATATCTTATGTTATACGAAGTGTAGTACAATGTATTCCCTCAAAAAAAAAAAAAAAAAAAAAGTGTAGTACAATGTACTGTCATCGGATGGAACATGTGTTTTTCCTTTTTTTTTTTTGACAAGATGGAACGTACATATGTTTTGCTGTTTCTTTATACACGCAACAATTTGTTATTTTATACTAATTGTATTTTATTAACTCATTTTATTACTAATTTGTGAATCATTATTTCATCAATTGTTAGGCTCTCCCGTCAAAAAAAGAAAAAATGTTAGGCTCAATGCATTTGGAGATTGGTGAATCAGGACTTCGATCTGAAGCTGGACGGCCGGTGAAAAGTAGTGGGTGTCCACTAACGGCTATTCCTGGCTCGGCTCCGATTCTCATGATATCTGTTTTTTCATTATATATTTAAAGATAATAATTGTCAAAAGTTGAGTTTTGACAAGTATGAAAAATCAAAATTTTACAAGTATATTAATAAATATAAAAAGAATACTGTAAAGTCTAGTAAAAAGCATTTCAAATCAACTCCCTTGGTCCCTAGTTATTTGCCTCATCGACCCATGCGCTATTTTGAGGGTTAAAGTTCATCAACTTCAACCTAAAATTTTCATCGGTTAATATAAAAAACTAATATCACGTGTGAACTTGTTAGACTTATCTTAACATGCATATATATTTTACATTTATCAACATTCGATTTAATTCTTACTGTTATAGTGAAATGTAACTAAACATATAGTAGCATTATACATATATATAAATGTATCATAATTAACTGAGACCGTTAAAAATAAAGGAATAAAATGCAATTAGGGTTGGTGAGTATAGGGATTATCGTTCTATTTTTAATTTGGTTCGTTTTATGTTTATCTTTTTACTTTTAAATTTATCATCACAAGTAAGAAAGAAAATTTGACGTTGATTAATGCATATCTCGTGTCATATATATATTTTGACTAATTCTGTATGACAACAAGATTGTCATATTAAGTTGACGCGAATATATATATATATATAGTAAGTATCGTAACAAATTTTTGAGCTCAAATCTTTGTCGTTGCTTGAATAATCTTTTTGTCATGACTCGGTCTTTTATACGCCATCACATGAAAAGTTTTCTATGTGTCACTTATTATGACGGTTATGGTTTTATCAATCTCTTTTGTCAAAAGTTGAAGGGGAACAAGGAACAAATTAAAACGATCTTTTTGACTAATTTTTTTTTTTTTTTTTTTTTTTACGTTACACATGTATCTTGATAAAAGCAACTATATTTTCTTTTCATGACTAAACCGCATAATTAGGGTAAATAACAACAATAATTTAGCAAGAATCTGGTCATGCAATTGTTGTCAATTGAAATCTTATTAGATATCAGGTTTCAAAGCTGATCGGTTGCCGAATTGACGCAAATATATATACTTGCAACAAACTTTTGACCTTAAATCATTATCTTTACTCGAATCTAGCGTATAATTTGTCGTTACTGCTCGATCTTTTACATAGACACCATCCATGAAATTTAATTTACGTGTCACTTAGCTTATTCAGTTACGATTTTTTTTAGTTTTCATTAAATCTTTTGCCAAGTTGCATGGAAGGGAACAAGGAACGTCAATATATCTTTTTAACAATTTTTTTTAACGCTACATATCTTGATAACAACAACTATTTCCTTTTGAACTAAAATGCTATTCTAAATTAGGGCTAATAACAACCATTTGGCAAGAATCCAAGCAATAATTTTGTTATTTCGTACATTTGTACTGCACACTTATTATCTTAGGTTTCGATGAGCAGATTGTCAATTTTAAATCTTAATGTAGGCAGCTTAAATTAATTCCGAGGCAATAAAGAATACCCTCAAAAATCAAAAATATGGAAACATTTGAGTAATAATAATACACATAGCTCAAAAGGAAAGTGTGTGGATTACCACAAAAATCACCTCACACACCAAATAATTCATTTATAAATCTTATACTTTTACTATAGTTATAATGTTATATCCATATTATAATTTATAAATGATATAATTACTTGAGGGATAAGTCCATGTAGGGTTAAATCAATTCAAACAAGCTAATGAGCTTGTCAAAACAATGGTCCATTCTCCTACATGCTCAATATACCGAGCTCATGGTGTGCGCGTTGCCTAAGAATATATATCTTGTCTAACAAAAAGTTAAGGATCAAAACTTTACCTTTACCCCTGTCTCTTTCATTCTAGCCAATTTACTATACATGATATATTTTTGTAGGTTATACATTTAGAATTAAATTTAAACACAAAGACTAACATAAATACTTTTTTCAAAAAAAAAAACTAACATAAATACTTATTTATTTATTAATTTTCTTTTATTATGACTTTCTATCTTGTATAAGAAGTACGATGTATATCATATGACTTGTCACGTACAGTATTATATTAGGTGGTATTCACGTACAAATTTTTATTACCATAGATATCTTTAAAATTTTGAAAATACTACCCTTTAGTAAATTCAAGAAATTTAATAATGCAAAAGATGATCCTAATGGTTTAAATGTTTAAAACTATGAAGTAATACACAAAAAATATATGCGCGCCTTGTTAGGAATTTAAAATAAATTTACACATTAATCATCTTTAATTCTTTATTACTCCCAATGTTTAATATTGATGTTCCATGTTTGTAATTAAATCTTCTTATAAGAAGGTTATGAATAAATTCTTTAAGGGCATGTTCTCTTCAGATTAAGTTCAGTTTTTTATCATTTAGTTCCAATAAGTTCAGTTCAGTTCTTAATTTCCTCCTCTCATAAAATATTCAGTTGATCAGTTCAATTAAGTGTAGTTCATTTCAGCTTCAATAAGTTTAGTTCAGTTAAGTCAATCAAAACAGGCCTTAGGTCTTGCTGTCTTGCAAATCTTTGGAAACTATCATTTTAAAACTTTTGGTGATTCATTAAACAAGGGCTCTACACTCACCCTCTTAAACCCTCATTCAAGCCTCCAATCCCATCGATGATCTCATGGATGATGCCATTAGCCTTATGTAGTTATGTAGTCGGTTAGCCCTAGCTCAACGGTACATTTTCCTTGTATTATGAAGTACATGCATAGAGCAAAATAAATGTGGGAGCAACCGTGCAAGCATTAGTACAAGAAATGCGTGAGTAGCCAAAGAAATAGACAAAATTAGAGAAAAAGCAACCCCAAAAAGCAGTATATTTTGTTACAAAACCACTAGTTTCCCTCTCCAAACAAAGGCTATACCTTAAATCTTACCTTTTTTTTTTCTTCACTATAAATAATTCTACATTTTTCACTTCCTTTGTCATATCCTACCTAGTCTTCTTCTAGTCTTTCTGCTTTCATCATCCCTTAGTCCCCCACCAAACCTCCTTCTAAATATATATATATATATATATATTTTTTTTTCTCCTCAAAAGTCAGTGCTTTTTAAAAAAAATTAAATTATTTTTTGTTATTGTCACCCTTAAAAAAAAGTGTCATTTTTTTTTGTTTTACAAACAAATTAATTTAGAAGTTTTCTATGGTTGTGATGGGAGAAGGGGAGATCAATGATAGTTGGTCTCTATTAGCCGTTGTAAAGGAAAGTTCTAGAAAAGCTAAACTTAGAGCAGCGCAAGTTGCGGCTGATGGTAATTATCTAACGACAACGATAACCACCACCAACACCAACACCACAGCACTCGATTATGTCGAGTTGGATCATAATGATCCTCCAGAGCCATTTTTTAATGATGACCAATTTGTGTTGATGAATAACTCAATAGGTTTTTTGTTACCATTAGCAGCAGGAGCAGAAACGTCTGCTCCTGCTGCTGATGAGGTCAGCGCTTTAGAGGACGAACTAAAAAAATTGTGCAGGCCTTTTTTGGTCCCTCAACCTCCTGTTGTAAGTAGTGTCAAGGCTGAACCCGTGGTCGGAGCTGGTGGGACGTCAAGTAATCTGTTCGTCGAGGAAACCTCGCGACAACATCTTAATCCGAGGAGATTTCATATCATTCCGAATCAGAGTCCCTCTACTGTTCTTTGTGGCGGTCGTCCATGTAACTATAAAAAAAAGTAACACCATTTTTTTTTTTTTTTTGGAAAGAAAAAAAATAAAGAATAAATGATTTAAGACTTTGTTTTATTTTTTTTCAGGAAATTTGAGGATAGAAGGATGGTGAGGCTGACTATGGAGGAGTTGTCAAGTAGCGATAAATGGGCATGGCGTAAGTACGGACAGAAGCCCATCAAAGGTTCTCCTTATCCTAGGTAAAAGTTACTTTTCGTCTGTTTTTAATTTTGCGAACCATTAATAATGTGACAACTAAATTTGAACGATACTGAAATTATATTACGGAGTATTTAATGGGAGGTTGTTGTAATCCTGCAGGAACTATTACAGGTGTAGCAGCATCAAAGGATGTAGTGCAAGGAAGCAAGTGGAGCGGAGTCCCATAGACCCGAATTTCTACATCGTTACATACACTAACCGCCATCATCATCCTTGTCCATCCATCCATAACACCACTAGGCCCCGGGTCAGGATCGCAGCCAGGTCTGAACCGATCCCACCACCCGAGTTAGAAGAGTCTCCCACCAATACTGTGCTCGAATCAGGGTACGGGCCTGGGCCGGTTGGTAATGAGGTGATAGAGATTGAGCATGTTGCTGGTGATGATAGCTTTAGTAGTGGTGAAATGAATGAAGCCTATGAAGGTTCTTACAATTACAATGATCATGAGATTCTGACTATGCCAATGAATTCGATGACGTATTCGGATCTTTTATCGGGTACGGGTATGGATGAGCTAAGTAAGGGAGGAAATTGTACTGGTAGTACTAATAATTATTACTCGTACTTAGAGGTGGTTATTGGACAGGGTAGCCCAATGATAATAGGGTCAGGGCCAAGCTTATAGGGGTTTTAATGGACAGGGCTATTAATGGACAGGGCCTTATTGGGTAGGGTCAATATAGGGCCAACATATTTTTCAAATTTAGTTGATAAAGAAAATACATAATGTAAAAATAATTATATAGATTAATTTGTATTCATATGTATTTAATAATGGCTTTGTCCAATATTTATTTTAATTGATATTTTGTAGGCCCGCCCATTATCGGCCCGCGACCCGTATTGGCCCGACCCTATATTGACCCTATAAAATGTGACCCTCTTTGACCCTGACCCGCAACCGACCCGCACCGACCCTGACCCGACCCGCCCAATAACCAGGTCTACTCGTACTACAATGAGAATAATGTTGGGTATAATCGGGGATGTGACCCGAATGTGACAATGGGGGTCCGAATGGAGGAAAACGGGTTTGGGTACGATGTTGGGGCGCATCAGCCGGCGAGTAATATGGGACAGAACTCACAGAACATTTGGGATAATGGGTTAATTAGGCCTCAAGGTTTCTTTTCTTAGATATGCTATAGTTGATTGTAGCAATAGTCTCTAAAGAGTGAGTGAGACGTGGGGAAGACCGGAAAAGTAACTAGAGGAAATAGTTGGGTGTTTCTTAAAATGGGCGTCTATCTTATAATCTTTTATCGAAACTTTTTATTTTTTAGGTTTACAAGATGACGTGCATAATAGTAGTTTAATTTCTAAGTTATAGGATATCTAATAGTGGTAAATTAAACCTTTTTTTTTTTTTTTTTAAAAAAAAAAAATGTTCTTATTGCTTTATATGGGGATTGGGTTGTAGCTTTAGTTTCCTTTCACGTTATGTGATTTGTAAATTTTTCATATGAGTAATGTGTTTGCATCCGACAGAGTTTTAAAAGAATTAGATGGATTAAAATTCAAGTGCAACAATCATTTTTTCCCCTTTATATATATCTCTATTCCTACATAATAACTATAATCCTTTAGTGATCTTCTACTTAATTTGATTCATTATTTCCACAATAGGACCATCATGGTGAATTTTTTTTTTGCAATTTATTGATATCATGAATATCATCTAATTTGATGTACTAGCTATATGAAAAATTAAATGTAATCACTGTAAACTTTTGCATAAACGTAATGATTGTATCACAATGCAACTCTTTTCACAACTTGTAAAATGAAAAACGCAATTAAGGACCAGTCAAATTAGTATAGATTAGTCTCAAATAATTCATAGTTGTGAAGTACTTGTATAATGTCTCAATGCAACTGTGCATGACCCAACAAATTAAAGACCAATGCTTCCAAAATACATATATACTACGAATTAATTTTTGCCATTTGCATTGTTGTTCACTTAAATTCTTTAGGTTCTATTATTATTATACAGACAATTGAACATAATTAGCAACAATATGACAAGAAAACATAATTTATTTTATACTAGTTGTATTATATTAAGAACATTGTATAATACTCCGAATTATATACTTATATGAAATCAGATTAACTGACAACATATGATTGTCATAGGTTATGGTAAAATTTACATTATTCATTATGATTTATGAGGCAAACTAAGCTAGTTAGTGTCTTGGTCGTGCTGTCGTGTCTTATATGTCTTCTACCACCAACTGGATTAAATCTAATTAATTTTTTTTATTTAATCTTAATCATACATTAGTCATGTAGATATTTTTTTTGTCTTTAATTTAATTGTTCAATTTGATTTTGTAAAATAATCCGTTAAGTATTATTACTGCATTTTTTAGTAAAAGGGTTGTTCTGATCTCTCTTATATGTCTATATATAATATATCTAGTCTACAATATAAATAAGTTCACGATGTTATTCAAAATAATAGATTTATGAATATTTACATGCGATGACTTTTATTGTTACTTATTAGCTTTGTAAACTCAATCTTAAAAACTCATTTGACTCGTCTAGATCAAACTCAACTCATCTCATGAGTTATTAAAGACGAAAAAAGTACGTACTTCACATTACATATAAATTTCACACATCTATTGGCACAAAATACGCGCATAATCTAGCATTGGGTTGGTTTTTACTAATAACCTATGCGATATTTCTACTCATGCCTATCAAAAGATAAAATGAGCGAATTTGCTATGTCATAAATTGAAGCTAGCCAATTTTATGCTATAATTGGAATCTAGTTACATGGTTGCGTGATACCTTGTTCAATCCATTTTCCTATCTTAATTTGGTTACAGCAATAAATATGTTTAATTGAAATCACTATCAAATTAAATAAATATTCCTATCTCCTCTTATTAAAAATATACTCCTAATAGCTTAAAACTAATTAGAATCATCAATAACGATCAACTCCACTTTAAGAAATGATATATATTCTCATCTGCAAATAATTTCTGACCATGATCGAGTCCATGAAAATGTAAAATCATCAGGATATAAAAATTAAATCGAACTAGAAAGATAGATAGTATGAATCTAGTAATGAATGACAGTATGTATGTAGTTCACATATTTATGGTCCTAGATAAAGGGCAAGAGCATATTATATGCACTTATGGGAAGTGGAAAGAGGCTTTTACGTAGTACTATTCTTGGAACATTATGCAAATTGACCTATGCATGGAAAAGAATATCGAAGATGGTGATATTGTCCCATGCACGGGGATTCCTTTTTTTGTACAATGCTACTTATGGAATATGTAGCCATGTTGGTGTATTTAGTATTTTTGTTCGAGTCACGACAAATAACTCTAGACTCGTAGTCTATGCATATACTATACTCTCTCCATTATACCATGAGAAAATGACTTAACAGAGAGTATGTAACAACTAGTTGGATAACTGTTAGTTAATTTAATTATCTTATACGTAGTACTCCATACAATTGTACGGACTATGGAGTACTTAATAATTATGATGATATACTTCGTAATTTTTTTTCCTTTGTATTTATAAGCCATTCAATTATACTTTGTATATACTTTGTACGGAGTATTTTCTGTATCTTGCTCTAAGGCGCTATAGACAAGTGAAGCAACTGGGCTACTGTAATGAAATTAAAAGGTCTGGGCTTTCTTTCAGAATCTTTCCTATTTATCTAATGGGCCGTGGGCCTGTTTTAATTGGCAACGAACAAGCAAATTAAATTCTGTGAAATGAATCACAAACTTCTAAATAAATTTACCTTTATACAATTACGAACCTTATGATGTGTAATTGTGTACATACTTCGTATAATCAAGTTAAAGGAAAAAAGTAGAGAAAGGAAATGACTTTTTATCGAACACTTGAAATTAATATTCTTCTTATTGTTAATTGATTTTGAAATTGATCCATTCTCTTCCTTCATCTTAGACGATCTATACCCATTTTCAATAATCTCTTAAACAACCAACAACATCTGGTGTGTAACATAGAAAAATGCTAACCTACACGGCTACTCACGTACAATCTAGTAATCTACCAACATAATGCGAATTAAAGAGAAAGAAGAACATACTTCTTCACGTTTCTAACTTTAATTTGGAACAAAATGTCTATATTATATGATTCAACATTTCCACGTTAAATTCAGCTGCTGGAATGTATAGTAAGTCCAAGAATAGCCTAAGATATTCACTACATTTCCTCTTTTTTGTCATCATGCCTTTCACACATTGTAAGCAATTTAATTAATTAGTGCCTTCCACCTTAAAAGAGATCTGATCAGATACCATACATAGCTCTCCATCACACCAATAAATACATGAGTAGTATTATATGGTTTCGAACTTAAGTCTATATAGTTCATTCCTAGCTACGTTCTGTTTTCTTGTTAATTCTTCGAAAAATCATCTGGAGGTTTGTTGTGGCATTTGCTTACTGCAAATTAATTTGGTATGATCATCTTTTCTATATATTAATTTTGTATTTGTATGAATTTCAATTTTCGATTTTGTTTATGGCCTGGCATCCATATGACCATATGGAAGTAAATAAGATCAAATATTGATCATGTAAGACATTACAAAGGATATAGAGTAGCATTTTGGCTATCCTTGAGTAAAATTGGTCTTTTTTCCACTATTTTTTCTTGTTTCTTTTATGTCATATCATGATTACTTTTACTAGTAAGTGAAGTAACTCATCAATTACCTATTTAAAACACAAATTATGTTAATTGAAGCCTTATATGTAACACCAATTTTCATTTCCACCATATATGTATGAATAATTACATAATATCATAGTATCATGGGAAAGGACTATCTTCTTCTTCAGTGCAGCCAACAGATATTATGGGTTGATGTCAAGGCATATCACAGGTGTCGGTTGTTTTGACAAGTTTTACCACTACCGTTCGTGGATTTCGTCCAACAATCAGGCCTCCATCAAGTGCAAAAGCCACATTTTACCAGTGTTTGTTTTGTTTCAGTTTAGTTTGTATGAGTTTATTGTATGTGTGGTGTTTTATTTCCTTTTACTTAGCTTAGGTTGTAATCTTGTTTTTTAATTAATAGATCTCTTTGTCAAAAAAAAAAAAAAAAAAAAAAAAATCATGAGAAAGGACTAATAAAAAATCTTCTAGGGAAGGAAGAGGATTGGTGATTTGGTGGGACCAATTAAAAATACAATATGTTACGTCCACAATAAAAATACAATATGTCATCTACTCATCTATCATTCTTTTATGTTTATTTAATTTATTTCATCTGTTTTATATACTCCTAAGTCCTAACAACTACATTTGCAATGTGAAGGAGCCAAGAAGTTATGCACAAAACTTAGAAAATGAAGAAGAAATTAACTTGGTTGGGACTGGGAATTCTACTAGTACTACTGCTACAAGTATGTTTGGTTGCGGGTTCGAAATCGAAAAGTGGTAAAAAAGACGTAATCGGGTATGGGTATACGGTGAAGTGGGCGAAGGTTGACTCCGGCACCCATCGGACGTTGACTGCCATACTTGAGCTTGTGAAGAATTCCACAGTTTATGGACCTGATATTCAGCTCCTCTCCCTCACTGCCAGGTTCTTTACTCCCTAATGTCAACTCTTTTGTTGGTCATTTATTGTATGATTGAGCTACCTTGGTTTCTTGTTCATATGGTTTAATTTACTCTATTGTATTGGCATATTCCACAATACATTCTAGAGTGGAATGTGATTATGATTGCCTCACAAACTAATTTTATTACAATAAAGTTGACTAATACGACAAAGTAAGAAATAAAATTACATGCGAAGCTTATCCAATTAGTATAACACAAATACAGTGTGCGTTGTGCATTCAATAGCATAAAATTTGTATACGTATCAACCTATGTTTCCATATACTCCCAGCTATAAGTTATAAATCTGACTAATTTTATTCATGTGCGTTAAATAATGGTAAAAATTACGAAGTATGAAAGCACAGACTTGAATAGCTATAGAATCATTATACTCCATTCATGCTTTTAACCATTCATACATGTCGAACTATCAAAATTAAATTAAATTTTACTCCTTATCAAGAGGACTTACTATAAATACTCCAGAGTATCTACAATAGCCAAGGTCACATATTCGATTTTCTCTGCAATTTGTTACGGAGTACAAGTACTTGTATAAACTATAAAGTCTATTTGTTGGGATTGATTTAATCAAATTATCATTTCACCAAAAAAAAAAAAAAAAAAAAAATTAATCCTTTATTTGACAGTTAGGTCAGTTCACTAACTCCCTCCATTTCCCAATTTCCCCTCAATTGGCAGCTTAGAAACCAACGACCGTCTACGCCTCCGAATCACCGACGCCAACCACCACCGATGGGAAATCCCCGACGAAATCCTCCACCGCAATCAACCACCGTCGCCGCCACACTCTCTCTCCTCCCTCCGCCGCGCTCTCCACTCACCCTCCACCACCCTCCGCCACAACCTCCACCTCTCCCACCCAAACTCCGACCTCACATTCTCTCTCCTCACCACCACCCCCTTCGCCTTCACCATCTCCCGCAAATCCACCCATGACGTCATCTTCGACACCACCCCTGATCCCACCAACCCCTCCACCTTCCTCATCTTCAAGGACCAGTACCTCCACCTCACCTCCTCCCTCCCGGCCCACCGGGCCCACCTCTTTGGGCTCGGTGAACACTCCAAGCCCACTTTTCAATTGGCCCATAATCAAACCTTTACTATGTGGAATGCTGATATTCCGAGTAGTAACCCGGATGTTAATCTTTATGGGTCTCACCCGTTTTATATGGATGTTCGGTCTTCGCCGGTGGTGGGGTCCACTCATGGGGTGTTGCTGATGAATAGTAATGGGATGGATGTTGAGTATAAAGGTGATAGGATTACTTTCAAGGTTATTGGGGGTATTATTGACCTTTACTTCTTTGCCGGGCCTTCGCCGGCCCGAGTGGTGGAGCAGTTTACTCAGCTTGTTGGACGCCCTGCTCCAATGCCTTATTGGGCTTTTGGTAATATCTCACTTTTTCTCTTTCTTTTTTCTCCAATTTGGTTGTTTGATTGTGTTGTTCATGTAAAATTGCTACTTATTATATGGGTGTTCTGTTTTGTTGCTGTCAAATATTGATTGTTTATGTTGCATTGTTATAAGGCTTAATAAATCTTGACTTGTGGAGTATGTATTATATTCTTTTTGTATGTATGTTTGTCATGTGATTTCGAGCTAAAGAGTGTATTCTATGGAGTACATCAATAAAACTTCTATAGATTAACGGTGGCTATGAAATTCTAGTGGTTGAAAATAGTCTTGGACGTACATTTCTGTATGACTAATTTCCACATTACTAGATTTTCATGGTTGATAAAAAGATGATCATTGGAGAATTTTACCATTACATCGGATAGGAACGGTCTTTATGCTGACAAAATGGGATTAAAGCCTAAAAGGAGTTGGGAAGTTTGGAGATTATTTGCTTACAAAGTGGCAAAATGCTGTGCAAGTTGCCAATTTGATTATTTAGTGGTGTTAGGCGTTACTTTGATGAATATGGATGTGGTGGTTAATTGGTAATAAAACTAATAATCTGGTTGGTGTTGTTCTAAGTTCAGTAAATTACTTTCAATATTGGGTAAAAGACATTGGTGATTTCTGTGTCATGCTTAGTATTTGCAAATACACATTTACTTCAATCCATCTTAGAAATCATTAGGTTTCAATAATAAAAGTCAGGAACTATATACACCTGCTCTTTAAGACTTTAACTGATTAGCTTCTTGGCTAACAAAATAGCTTGAGAGTAGGAAAATGTGAAGGCTGGAAGTAGAAGTTTACAGATTTGTTATGGATAGTTTTGTTGATAGCGGAGCTGCTGTTATGGACAAATTTTGGTGTAATAATCTGCTGGTTTAACAAATGACCTTGTACATACACACTGTGACTTAATTTCTATCAGATTGTCCTGACCCTGAATATTGTTCAAAACTGTAAACTGATACATATTTTAGCATCTCTGAGTAGATATCTGGTATGGACAAATGGTGATATATGTGCTTCTACACTTAAGACCCCATCTTTCCTTTATGCTGCCAGATTGATGTCCTGGGAAATATTTGTCTTCTGTGCAGTTAATGTTTGTGATCTGTCCTAATTAGATATTGGTTTATGATAGTTGCTATGTTTCCTACACTGATAAATAGTATGTTTACTTTAAAGGATTTCAGCAATGCCGTTATGGTTATCATGATGTATATGAACTTCAGTCTGTGGTAGCTGGATATGCAAAGGCTAGGATTCCCTTGGAAGTAATGTGGACAGATATTGATTACATGGATGCATACAAGGATTTCACTTTTGATCCTGTTAATTTTCCTCTTAACAAGATGAAGCAATTTGTTAACGATCTTCACAAGAATGGACAAAGATATGTGCTGATTTTAGATCCTGGTAAGTTGTTGAAATTCTGGATAATCTTGTATATTGCTCGATAAATACTTTCTTTCTCGGCACATTTTTTAATTTCATTCCAGGTATCAGTACCAATGAGACGCATGAAACATACATTAGGGGAATGCAACTTGATGTCTTCCTGAAGCGTGATGGCAAACCATACCTTGGCTCTGTCTGGCCTGGCCCTGTATACTTCCCTGATTTTCTAAAGCCTTCTGCTTTGACCTTTTGGACAAATGAAATAAATAGATTTTTAAATCTTCTGCCTGTTGATGGTCTTTGGATTGACATGAATGAAATATCAAATTTTATTTCCTCTCCACCTGCCCCTGGATCTACTCTTGATGATCCTCCTTATAAAATCAATAATTCTGGAGAGAGGCTACCCATTATAAACAAGACTATCCCACCCACTGCCTTGCACTATGGTGATATATACGAATACAACGTTCATAACTTATTTGGATACCTTGAAGCTAAAGCCACTCATGCTTCCCTTGTTAAACTCACCAAGAAAAGACCATTTGTACTCTCTAGGTCAACATTTATTGGCTCTGGGAAGTACACTGCACATTGGACAGGAGATAATGCTGCAACTTGGAATGATCTTGTTTATTCAATCCCGTCTATGTTAAATTTTGGACTTTTTGGAATTCCAATGGTTGGAGCTGATATTTGTGGGTTTCTTGGGAACACAACTGAAGAGCTTTGTCGACGTTGGATACAGGTAAATCAAAGAATATGTCAAATATTATCATTGCATATTATTTTCTCCAAAATGTTATTTTAGGTACACTAGTTAGTTTATGTAGACACAGAGAAGAAAAGGGGTGAGATTAGCTATTTAGTTGAGAAGAAGGTTGTTTGTTTGTTTTATGGCTCAAAGAGGGCAGCAGTTTGTCAAATGCCTTATTTGTCACTAGGAGCAATTAAATCCCTCCTTGGTTAGTATCCAAAAGGGCGATTTTGTTGCCTTTGTTTTAATTCTGTACCCTTTTTAGTCCTCTTTGTGAGATTCTATATTGTGCATCAATAATCTTCAATAGAAATTCATTAATTGAATGTGGTTGAGTACAGCTGGGAGCCTTTTATCCATTCTCAAGAGATCATTCAACACTTGGTACTACCTATCAAGAGCTCTACAGATGGAAATCAGTCGCTGCATCGGCTAGGAAAGTCTTGGGACTCCGCTACACGCTTCTCCCTTACTTCTATACTTTGATGTACAAGGCACAGTTGAAAGGAATCCCTATAGCACGTCCTGTTTTCTTTTCTTTTCCCGAGGATATCAAAACTTATGGTATCAGCTCACAGTTCCTTCTTGGTAGGGGTGTAATGGTTTCTCCAGTCCTGGGACCTGGTGTGGTATCTGTCAATGCTTACTTTCCTCGAGGAAACTGGTTTGATCTGTTCAATTATACTCGTTCAGTGACTGTTTCCACTGGAAGGTGTGTTACCCTTAGTGCACCCCCTGATCATATCAATGTTCACATTCGAGAAGGTAATAATTCTTACTTCGTACCTCTTTTTTTCCCCACTGGAGTCCAACAATAGCTAAAACCTGGAAATTTAGGCACATTTCATTATGGACTCAGCTATGAGAATCTGAAAATGACATGCATCTTGAGTGTTAAAGTAGTCCAATGACTCGAATTAATTTATCCAGCCTACCCATATCAAATTGCGGATCATCTTATATATAGAGATACTTAAGTGTAAATGTGTAGTGAAGCTCATTTGACAGGGGATATAGTTTATAAAGTGACATTTCTTACTATTCTGGCTTTGCTATCCACCATAAAGGGGAATACTCAATCTATTCCCTTCTGATTACTGCAGGTAATATTCTGGCAATGCAAGGCAAAGCTATGACAACCCAAGCAGCACGTAGGACGCCATTCCATCTATTAGTGGTTATGAGTGATCATGGGACCAGCTCCGGGGAGTTGTTCTTGGATGATGGAGTTGAGTTGACTATGGGAGTGAAGGGAGGCAAATGGACCTTTGTAAAATTCATTGCTGGAGCAGCAAAACAGACTAATGTTATCAGCTCAAATGTTGTCAATGGAGAATTCGCAGTGAGTCAAAAATGGATCATTAACAAGATAACCATATTAGGTTTGAGAAAAGGCACAAAGATCAAGGGTCACATAGTACACACAGGGGCTGGAGCAAGAAAATGTGGCGAATCCAGACTTAGTTTAACTCCGGATGGTGAAGGGCAGTTCATTGTAGCTGAAATTTCTGGTTTGAACCTGTTAATAGGACATGAATTTAAGTTGTTATTGTACTGAGTAGTGCCGTTAAATTTCTGTATCAATGTGCTGCAAATACTTGAAGCCTATGTCAGGTACTTTTCTATATCGGCATTGTATTCAGTTATATGGTGTATCTTACTGAGATGCAATAAAATCAGTTAAGCTGAGATAAGTAAGTTATCATTTTCTTATGTATTCTGTAGTAAACCTTCATAATTCAGCTCATTTATGTTTGGAAGACTGTCCAAACCACAAATTGTTTTGTTAATGAATTTTCCAGTGCTTGTTCACCCAGCCATTGCTGAGAGCCTGAGAGCCTGAGAGACAACTTTTACTTTTAACAGTAAAAAATAACAGTCACAAGAATTTAGCTTATACTACTTTGTACTATTTACCCAACAATTATATTGCTGCCACTTTTACGTCACTTTTAATCTTGTATTTCTATTTATTTCAATAGTAATTATGGACAATGCTATTTATTATTTCAATGTAAACAAGATTTATGATAATTCTTTTTATGTACGAAGTCCTATTTTATTATTAATATTACAATGTTAATTAATAAGTGTTAATTTTTTAAATCAAGATTTAGTAGATTAATCTAACGTTCATATATCAACTTACTAAGGGTTAGAAAAAAAAAAAAAAAAAAAAAAAGAATTTACGTGGTTCGGTCAATGTGACCTACTCCACGGGCGGGGCCGACCATCAAATCTCTTTCAATATAAACAAGTACAAGATACGTCAAGAAAAATACATAAATCCAAATTAATTAAAGAGCTTCGATCCTATATCCATTTTGCATGCCTTCTCTTAATCTTGATCATATGATGATGGTATTTTCTTTTTCTTTAATTCCAAGTCTCTTCATCCGTATGACTTAATCTTGATCTTCAAGTTTATAGCCGGTACCATAATCTTGTTCTCCATGCATCTTGACGTACCATTAACAACTAAATATGTGACGAGGCATACAATTCTTGACTCCTCGAAACTCTTTACCATCTTTTAAGCTTGTTTGTTTAGACTCCTTTCGCTTTCTTCGACTACCCCCGCTAGTTAATGGTTGTTGTGGAGGGAGATCACTCAAATTTATCACACATATCTTCTTTCTTACATTTTGACAATTCTCGTACCCTTGTTGCAATTTTCGCTTCGTAGTCTCCAACTTCTTGCAATACAATGAGTCACCCATGGAAAGTTTTGGTGGTGATGACTTGAACTTTTGTTGGACAACTTTCAACTCCGTGGCTTTCCCTTGACAACGTTGTGATGTCGGCTTCGGTATTGGTAAGCCTTCAAGAATGTTATCCACCCTTTTCTTAACCGAATTATTCTTGAGAGTTTGAAGAAGATACTTCAATTCTTTGCCTTTCCCATGACGAAGTTGTGTTGGCGGTGATGATATCGGCATCGATGATGGTTGTAAAAACTCTTCAAGAATAGTATCCATCATTTTGTCATCCAAATTAACGTTTCCTTGTGTTTGTTGTTGCTCCATTGAAACATCATTATTCACAACTTCCAAAGTTGTTTCTAAGTCGTCAAACTCCCAAGAAACCTTCTCCCACATTGCGGCAACATCATCTATGCTACTGTCTTCCATCTTAACTCTCTCTCTCTTTTTCTTTTTTTTTGAAGGAATAATTGAATGTTGCAATAATGATTTCACTTCCTAAATATATATCCGTAAGACTTACTTACTTGGTGAAAAAGGAATTAGTTTAAATTTTGATTAGGTTATCGAATCAAATATGATAACACGTATACATATACATATTAGTAATTTTTGGAAAGTGGCAAGCAATGGATAATTTTTTTTTTTTTTTGAAAGGAACAATATAGATAATCATTAAAAAAAAAATTAAGACATTAATATCAACTAATGAGATTATGTATTTATAATTTACTTTCTAACTAGAGAGAGGAAATGTCTAATTATTGCAAAGACTCGTGAAAGGTGATAAGAAGAAAGATTAAAATGCACCCATTCAAGTCCCAAATAGCTCTAATAAAGCAAAGTGCGGACCCTTATTAGCTTCAAGTTACCTAAAATTGATTGCTAAATGTTGGCTAAAACCTAAGCTGGATATATTTGGGAGGCGGCAAACAATATACAAGTATATAGATAATCATTATTAAGATATTAATATCTAACTAATGAGATCATGTATTTACAATTTACAATCTAATTAAAAAATTAAAAGTACTACTCGTATCTACTTCCTTGTTGAGTTGTTGTAATAAGATGTGGTCAAATTTGAAAATGTTAACCCTATTTTGTGATTACTTTATATGATAATAAATTATCATGTACTCCGTAATATATTGTTAGATTTATTGCAATTTGTATCATATGTCAAATTATTAAATTTTAACCATATAAAATTAAAATTATTTATGGTCAAAGTCAAATGGATGAAGTGTATTATTATGTTAGGGATTTTTTTTTTTTTTTTTTTTTTTTTTTTGGAAAGAAACTTTATCCAACTTTTAAATATTATGCTGTATATAACAATAAGCCTGAATGCAATTTAGTGAGAAAATAGTCATGTTCATAATTCTTTTTTTGAACTTATATATTGTAGTGCTAGTTTACTACGAGTACTTCGTATTACTTCACCCAACCATTGCAGCAACTTTACTTTTTTATTAATCCAAAATTGCTTAATACATATAGAGTGGGCCAAAAAATAGTTGTATTGCTGGTCGTACAGTCGAACATGTTGCTATTGTTGTAGGGATGGGTGTTTGATATGATTGAATAAAAGATGACTCATTTGTCCATGTGATCGAATTAAGGAAAAAAAAAAAATTAAAGGTTAGAATTGACTACACCGATAAAAAAAAAAAAAATTGTGGTTGAGGTTATGGTATAGGAAATAGCGTAGTGATATCGTTCTCCAAATCAAATTTTTATGATTATGGAAGAGCATAGCCTTACTTTTTCAATCATGTTTGAAAAAAAAAGGCCTATTAACATTTACGGAGTACATGATAGAGTATAAAACATATTCCTGGGCCTCAACCATCAGGTTAAGCTTTTGGTTAAGATGGTCCCTTAACATGGTATCGGAGCCATCGTGACACAAAGGTCACGGGTTCGAATCTCATCCACCCCCCACTTTCAAGTGGAATATTAAGCGCAGGGTATGAGGAGGGCCCATGCTACATCCACACTTCTAGCCCAACGGGCTCTCGTGTGAGGGGGCGTGATAGAGTATAAAACATATTCCTGGGCCTCAACCATCAGCTTAAGCTTTTGGTTGAATTGGTCCTTTAACAGCACCCAATATCCTCATATTATCTCCTCTCGTACAATTATACTAATTTGAGTTTTCAGCCATTCATTTAAAAACTAGTCCTTTCAATTAGGTAACCATTCCTCACCATACCAGTAGGTCAAGTGAAAATTTAAACAATTAAATGCCTATTGGGAATTTGGGATTTTCGTATCAATGTTATTGTTTTGATGTTGTGCAAACTTTTCTTTCAACAAATGTATTCTATCTATTAATAATAATAATTTGAAAATTAATGTTGAAACGTTATGTTATCAACTAGTTATTTACAACTCTACAAGTACTCCATATTAAATAATATTACCTCCGTTTCATATTATTTGCAATAATTAGATATTTCATCTCTCTATTTTATATCAAATCGTTGTAAATAATATGAAATGGAGGTAGTATTCTAAGCGATTGTTTTGATATACTAAGTATATATTAAGTCAACACTTCTTATGAATTTCGTGAAGTCAAACAAAAAGAGTATTAATAAAGGGAAGTATTTTATATATCCTTGGAACCATCAAAAGCTAAGAGTATCTTAGCATAAGGATGACAGTGGATTGGATTAAATAGGAGACCTGCCTTATCCCCATTCCAATGAGGCAGGGATGGGTATAAAATGTGTACCCACCATGAGTGATGGGACGGATATAGATTTAAGATTAGACTAATCCCATACCCACCCCGGCCCATATTTCATTAAGAAGAGTTTTGAATTTATGAACTTGCATATATGATATCTCCTAAGGCTCAATCCGCCCAAATAGTAAGAGTCCCAAATTTTGTAACGTAATATTTGATGGTATTGTCATTAATGTGATATAATACAACATCATGACTGTGGGTTTGGGACGGTTTTGGGGCGGATATGGGGTGGATATATAGATATCCAATTGGGTGGTGGGCGGAGATGGATCCTATCTTGACCTGGCTGGACGGGTATGAATATGGATTTGTACCCGTCATGGATGGTGGGACATGGATGGATATATTCGGGTATGGATATGGAGGTACCATAATCTGCACCTAAGTTGTCCCATTATCATCCCTATCTGAGCATCTCTAGTGATAAGACCCTGTCAAAAGGCGTTAGCGGTATTATTTTTTAAACTTCTCCCACGTGTGTAAAATAATTGTCCATGTAATCAATAATTATTAAAGTAGGAAAATGACATTTTTAATTTGTTGGAACCTCAATAGAAATAAGGACATTTCTAAGCTGGTCTAAGAGACTAGGAACCAAATAGCCCGAATTTATTTTATAACCAATGTTTATCCACACAATTCTAACTTCTCATCGCAAAATCTTCTCAATCATGAGAGGATCAATCAGTGATAATATGTCCTTTGAAAGATATGCTAGCTTTTAATTATTGACACACATTGACTTTAGTATAAATATGATCATCTTTTATGTTACGATCTTACGATAACAAATGATGAAGCATCAAATGATAAAAATAAATGTCGATAATTGTTTGGCTAGTAAGTCACCAACTATATGCATACATTTCACATCATCAAGTGTGGTAACAAATTAAATGATATAATTTAGGGATGGTTGAGTGTTAAAAGGCGACTACTATAAAATTCTCTCTGGATCTCCTGAAACCGCAAAGGAAGCTCTAACCACTTGAGCTATTATATTCTTCACTCTCAGTTTAATTCACTTCTATTCAGTTTAGATTCAATCATTTAAAAAGACTGGACCATCTTGAGTCCCCTAAATTAATACAAGTAATAATCAATATTGCTCACGTAGTCGTGTCCACACAAATAATTTCCATCATTCCACACATCCCATGTGGGTAAATCTTTCATCTTTTGGCTATATATACTCACACATTAGTAACTTTGAAGGTCATGAAAGTTAGAGAAGAGGCATTTAAAAGACCTCTCCTAAAATGAAGAAAGTCCTTTCTTCTCCTTGGTTGAGAGTAGGAATACTGTTAGTGTCACTATGCTTAGTGAGGGGGATTCCGGCCTCGCCGGAATCAGAAAATGGTAGTGATGATAAAATTGGTTATGGATATAAGGTCAAGTGGGCAGACTACGACTCCAACGGCAGAGTTTTGACTGCGAAGCTCACGCTCGTAAAGAGCTCCTCAGTTTATGGACCTGACGTTAAGTCCCTTATCCTCACTGCCAGGTTTAACTCAATTCTTCATCTTGACATTTTTTTTTATAGTATAGATGTCAATGTACGTATTACCTTCAGATCTGTTCGCCCCCAACTCCCAAAGTATATAATAATAATGGATTATGACTTATGTATATAACTATATACAATTAATACATTGAGATCCATGATCAAGTAGAATATATAAATGAGTACTAAAATATGTATTTGTTCTGTTGTTCAAACAACAAGTATATTACCTAACTACTTTTTTTTTTTTTTTTTTTTTTTTTTTTTTTTTGAGACAACCTAACTACTTATTTTGAAACTTTTATACAGCTTCATATTAAAGTACTTCTTCCGTGTTAATCAAAAGATTGGACCATACACCAATAAATTCCTACTCTCTATGATTTATGAAATTTGTTGCTCAATGCCACAAATTATATGGTCCAAAATAGAGTGATATGTACGTAACCATTAGCTTGCACAAGTAGATTTTTTTTGTTTTTCTTAATTAACACAGTTAATTGATGAAAATAATAGATCATACTCCCTCTATATTTTACAATAACCCTTTTTTCTTTCAAAAAAAAAAAAAAAAAAACTATAAATCTTTCGAATACAATAACTAGTCCCCTTTTTATTTGACTAACTATTAATTTAACTAATTTCACGGTTTTCACTTGTCTTGAACTTAAATTGACAGCTTGGAGTCAAACGACATACTAAGAGTCCGAGTCACCGACGCCGACAATAACCGGTGGGAACTCCCCGACGAAGTCATCACCCGACCACCACCCCCGAAACCATCCACATTCCCAAAATACCCTTTCTCATTCCTCACAAATAACCAAAATCTTCAACTATCCGACCCAAACTCCGACCTCACATTCAACCTCCACAAAACCACACCCTTCGGATTTTCCATCTCCCGGCGCTCCACCGGCGATGTCCTCTTCAACACCGCCCCAATCACCGGCGATCCCACCACCTTCCTCATCTTCAAAGACCAATACATCCAACTATCCTCCTCTCTTCCGGCCCAAACTTCACACCTTTATGGGCTTGGTGAACACATCAAGCCCACATTTCAACTGGCCCAAAATCAAACTCTTACAATGTGGAATGCTGATATTCCCAGTAGTACCCCTGATGTTAACCTTTATGGGGCCCACCCGTTTTACATGGATGTTCGATCTTCGCCCATTAAAGGATCCAGTCATGGTGTATTGTTGATGAATAGTAATGGGATGGATGTTGAGTATAAAGGTGATAGGATTACTTATAAGGTTATTGGGGGTATTATTGACCTTTACTTTTTTGCTGGTCCTACTCCTGTAATGGTTACTGAGCAGTATACTCGCCTTATTGGTCGTCCTGCCCCTATGCCTTATTGGGCTTTTGGTAAGTTTGATTTATCGAATTATCTTACCATATGTAATGTCGTGTTCTATTCACCTTATTTTATGAGAAGTAAAATTTAGACCGGTTGAAAATTTATATCTACAACTAAAGGAGTAGACCACTTGAGCTTTAAATTCTTAATGTGTTAGGTTTAGTTAAGTTCGTTGCAAAGTTGTGTACATTTTATTTTAACCTCTTGTTTTCCGAAGAAATTAAGTTGATTGATTAAGTAGCTTAATGGTGTTGATTGTGAATAAGAAAGTTGGTTGCAGAGGAAATATAAAAGGAATTTATGATTGGTAAATATGGAAATTACATAGCTGCAAGAATAATCTTTCAAATGAATTAATCATACATTCTTTTGTAAGTTCAGTATTGGATTGTTGCTAGTAGTATGCATGGTAGTTTCAGTAGTTTTTATCTAGTGTCATATTGTAAGTAAAAAAATGTCTTTATTACAAGATTTTGTTAGAAGACTAACTACAAATTCTTGGTTTGTTTCTGTACTGTAATTGACAAAAGTATGTATCTATAACCTTTCAGGTTTTCACAATTGTCGGTATGGTTATCATAATGTGGATGAACTCGAGTCTGTGGTTGATGGATACGCGAATGCTAGTATTCCTTTGGAAGTAATGTGGACAGATATTGATTACATGGATGCCTTTAAGGATTTCACTTTTGATCCTGTTAATTTTCCTTTGGACAAGATGCAAAAATTAGTTAGTAAACTTCATAAGAATGCCCAAAAATATGTGCCTATTGTTGATCCTGGTAAGAATTTTGCACTTTTAATTTCTTTCTGCCGTGAAATTCTAAGATCAGACTTTGCTAAAATAGTAAAATTTGTGCTGGTTGAATTAAATAAGAGTTTTGTTTTTGTTCTGTCCCTAGGCATCAGCACAAATGATACATACGAGACTTTCACTAGAGGAATGGAACTCGATGTCTTTATCAAGCGTGATGGTGAACCATACCTTGGTTCTGTTTGGCCGGGGGATGTATACTTTCCCGATTTTCTACATCCTTCTGCTTCAGCTTACTGGACTGACGAGTTCAAGAGCTTCTTAGATAAACTTCCAGTTGATGGTATTTGGATTGACATGAATGAAGCCTCGAATTTCATTACTTCTGAACCCGCCTCTGGCTCTACCCTTGATGATCCGCCATATAAGATAAATGATTACGGAGTCCATAGACCTATTATAAACAAAACTATCCCAGGATCAGCTGTGCACTATGGTAACATCTCAGACTACGACGTTCATAACCTATATGGACACCTTGAAGCTATAGCCACCCATAATGCACTTGTTGAGGTCACTAAGCAAAGGCCATTTGTACTTTCTAGATCGACTTTTGTTGGCTCTGGAAAGTTCACTGCACATTGGACTGGAGATAATGCTGCAACTTGGGATGATCTTGCTTACTCAATTCCATCTATTTTGAACTTTGGACTCTTTGGAATTCCAATGGTTGGAGCTGATATATGCGGTTTTCTTGAGGATACAACAGAAGAGCTTTGTCGTCGTTGGACACAGGTACCTCTTAGGCTAACTCAACATTCCTAAAATAAAAAGTGATGCCTTAGGACTTTAATAACACTATATGCTACAATGTTTTATATGTAAAGAATCAAATTTGCTTCTTGTGACAGGTAGGGGCCTTTTATCCTTTCGCGAGGGATCATTCAAACCTTGGTACCTTATATCAAGAGCTCTATAGATGGGACTCTGTTGCTGCCACTGCAAGAAAAGTGTTGGGTCTTCGCTACCGTCTTCTCCCTTACTACTATACATTGATGTATGAGGCACATATGACAGGAATTCCTATAGCACGACCTCTGTTCTTTTCGTTTCCTGCAGATGTCAAAACTTATGGTATCAGTTCACAGTTCCTCATTGGCCAAGGAGTGATGGTTTCACCTGTTCTGAAACCTAAAGCAGTTTCTGTTGATGCATACTTTCCACATGGAAACTGGTTCGATCTCTTTGATTACACTCGTTCAGTGTACGCTGCTAGAGGAAGACATGTCAAACTCAGTGCACCTCCTGATCACATCAATGTTCATGTTCGAGAAGGTAATATACTAGTATATCTGTATATTTTCTATGCTTTGAAACTACGCTGTTTTGAGTTGATCAAGGCTCTAGTCACCCCAAATTTCATAAATGACACCTGAATTACACATATAAGTCATATAAATTATTGACTTGTTGTTATAGGTAACATTCTTGCAATGCAAGGGGAAGCCATGACAACTGAAGCAGCGCGCAAGACACCATTTCATCTCTTGGTGGTCTTGAGTGAACGTGAGGCCACCTCGGGAGATCTTTTCTTGGATGATGGTGTTGAAGTGACCATGGGTGCAAAGGGAGGAAAGTGGAGTTTTGTGAAATTTTCTGCTGAATTGTCAGGAGAGAGTGCAACTATCAAGTCACAGGTAATAAACAGGGAATTCGCACTAGGACAAAAATGGATCATAAATAAGGTAACAATCTTGGGATTGAGAAGTGGAATGGATGTAAGTAAGTGTTTGTTACGAAGTGGAGTCGGAGCAGTTAACGGCCATAGAACTAAGCTAACAATAACTCCGGACAACAGTGGCCAATTCGTTATTGCTGAATTGTCAGGCCTGAGCGTGGTGCTTGGACACGACTTTGAGTTGGAGTTCAGCTTGAATCTCGGAGTAATCTCTACATGTTAAACACCAACTTTCTTCCACGTAATTCAAATAAGGGAATCCTCTTCCATGTGGTGAGTGCATTACCATTTGTATGTTGGTGAGGGACCTGTAATGCATGTAGGACTCTGTAATGCATGTATTCATCTGTTATTGCTGATGGATTTATTGTATATAAATAAAATTATTCGTCTCTAATTACTATTGATATAACTTTTACAACTATTGACAAAGTTGGAGCTCTTGAACAAATTTGCAAATTAGAAGAATTTTGTCAAATAAAAATGCCAGGAGTAGGAAAAAACACAAGCAATTCATCCAATCTAATCCGGCATTGAAATACAAAGGATATGCAGAAAATAAAATACAAAATAAAAAATTAAAGTTGCAAAGAAACAGACTGCCAAATATAATGACAAAATGTCAGTCTAACAAGAGAGCCTAACATTCATCCTAATCCATTGCTTGTAACTTAGACGTCGGTCCAAACCAGGTCAGTGCAAGCAACTGATCGCGACACAGAGAGTAGACACTGCCAAATTGGAAAAAAGAAGATAAATGTTAGTTCTACAAAATACGAGTACAATTTCACATATAATTAGTCAGGGAAATAGTTTATCAAATTACCCAATAAGCAGGCTGTAACTACGTTTTAGGGAACAAATGCACAATAAGGAGCAGCAAAGCACCTGAACAAAAACAAAGACAAATTCTTTAGCTTAACTGAACCAATAAATAATGTAATAACTGGACTGTAACAAAAGAACCAACAACTACCTTCAATCTTTCCTCCGAATTCTGGCTACATTCACAACTACCATGACATAAATCCGGTCTTTCAAGTCATCAAAGAACCTGAAAAAAGCATGTCTCCATGATGTTTTCACTACTAAAGAACCGCACACTCCCCAGAATCCTATAATAAATCCAAGCACCACGCTTATGTACAACCCTAGATAAAAATCATTGTTTCCATGCTCATCCTGATCATTTTCTTCGGATAATGTCTTGGCCGGTGCTTCATATCTTGTACAATCTCGAAGTGGTGCCCCACAAAGTAATGGGTTTCCTCCGTATGATGAAGGATCAAAGCCTCGTAGCTGAGTTCCAAGTGGAATCACCCCAGATAAGTTGTTGTCTGACAAATCCAAGATTTCCAAAAAACTCACTTCGGACAGGCTCATGGGTATAACTCCGGACAAATGGTTATGTGATAGATCAAGAAGTTGTAATGAGGTAAGCTGACCAATATTTGATGGAATTCTTCCTGTCAATTTGTTTCTTGACAAGTCCAGGGAGATCAATCCTGTAAGGCTTGAAATACCATCAGGGATACTTCCTTCCAAGTTATTGCATGAGAGATCCACAGATATAACTAGTTCCAGATTAGTTTTGAACCTTTGTTGGGCTCTTTTCCACTCAATAATTACAGTGTCATCAACACTCATCTGCATGCGGATGCCTGACCATTGGATCATTGATGTAAGATTATATACGCATTTCGGGATAGTACCTGAGATATGGTTGATAGCAAGATCCAATATCTGGAGATTGGACATTTGGCAAAGGCTTAAAGGCAGTCTTCCATAAAACTTGTTTCTTCGTAAACTAAGAAGACCAAGATTTGGAAAAGAAATTCCAATGCCTGAGGGTACATAACCAGTTAGCGAATTATATCCAATATCTAGAATTTCCAATGCCGTACAGTTCTTTAATGAGGCAGGGAGCTCACCAGAAAAGCTATTATTTCGCAAAATTAAAAATATGAGGCCATCGAGGGAACCAATGGATGTTGGTATATTACCAGAGAAGTTATTGTCTTCCAAATGCAGACTATGAAGTTGAACAAATTTCATCCAACAGTCAGGTAACTCTCCTGACAAGAAGTTGTTTGACAGATGAAGATTGAGTAGATAAGAGTGAGTTTTCGGGCACAACAGATGAGTGGCATTTGAAAACATATTATCATTTAGGTATAAAATGATAGCAGATGCTCCAAGGAATGAAGGTATAGAACCCTCAAAATAGTTTGAACTCAAGTCGACATATTCAAGGTCATGAAGGGTAGTTGACAATTTTGGCAGTTGTCCATTAATCTTATTATGAGATAAGTTCAAGTACGTTATATTGGGTGACAATGAATTCAACCAAAAGGCAGCAGGAATACTGCCTGAAATTCGAGCATTGGATATATCAAGTTCAGAAATGTTGGTTTGAAGTAGAAGCCACTTCGGGAAGGAAGGGCCCAATTTGCAAGAGCTCAAATGTATGATGTCTAGTTGAAATGGAGGGATCCAATCGGCTTTGATGTTAAACACTAGTGCCGAGTTATCTGACAAATACAACTTATGCAATTGTGAAAGATTTAAGAAGTGATTGTGGTTGAGGGTAGCTTTTAAGGAATTATCAGAAACATCCAGAATCTCAAGCATAGAAAGTTGCCCAATACCTCGACTTATTGTGCCATTCAGATGATTCTGTACTAGATGTAATTCTCTCATTGAGGAAAAAGTGCTGATTATGTCAGGAACAGATCCCCAGAACTGATTCGCACTCAAATCCAAATACTCCAAAAGTGGTTTGTTCGCACACCCACCTGATAGAGCTTGGAAGACATCGGACAGATTGTCAACGAAGCTGTTGTGATCTAACCAGAGTTTCTGTAAGTTGCATAGATTATTGAGGCTTTTGGAAATTGACCCGTAAAGTTTATTGTAGGACAAAGAAAGTGTTCTAAGAGACCGAAGGTTTGATAAACTATCGGAAATGGGACCATGCAAATTGTTGTAATTGAGAGAGAGAACTTCAAGAGAACTTAAGTTAGAGAAAGTGTCAGGAATAGGACCTTCAAAATTATTGTGAGAAAGGTCAAGATATATAAGGGAGTGCATGTACTTCCCAAATGAGCTTGGAAGAGACCCTGAAAGTAAGTTATAAGAAAGGTCAATATATTCAATGTGGTTACCATTTCTACTCAAATTGAACAACCACTGGAATATCGAAGTGTCGTTGAAATTATTAGCAGAAAGGTTAATGACTCGAAGAGAGGTGGAGGAATTGATGTATGAAAGTGATGATGATGGAGGTTGACAACAATTATCTAAGTAAAGGACCCTTAGGGAAGGAATCTTGGTCAATGTTTGGAACAAGTCTGTGGCTTCAGTAAGATCATTCCAACCAAGGTAGATTTCTCTCAACAATGTGAGATGGGACAGCCACTGCAAGCTTTTAGCAGTGAGCCTGTTTTTGGAATAAAAAACAGAGCTGAGATCAAGAGATGCTAAATTGGAAAGGTTTCCGATTTGAGGAGGAATTTCACCAAAAAAACCAGCACCGGAGAAATTGAGGTGCTCTAAATCAACAAGGGACTCAATAGAATTGGGTATGGTCTGGTAAAACCTGTTGTAACTGAGGTCCAAATATTTCAAATGCTTTAGCTCAAAGAGGGAAGGATCCAACTTACCTATCAGGCAAGGATGGAACCCAAATTCATCTTTGGAACCTTGAAGATGAAGCATAATGACATGGCCGGTATGGTTGCTGCAGCGAATCCCACGCCACTGGCAGCAGTCTTCTATGTCTCCCCAAGAAGAGAGAAGCCCACAATTATCAGATTCAATGCCTTGCTTGAATTGAAGCAGGGCCTCCTTCTCGTGATCAATGCACCTGGTGTTACTGTGAGCACCAAAGCTAGTCCCATCTTCAGCAGCAGCATAACTGAAGTAGCATAGCAGCACAAGCCAACAAAATAAGAGCATGCAAAAAAGGTGATGGGATATCTTCATGGTAGAAGTTTTTGCTAGATTTGGTTGCAGAAAAACTCACTATTCTTTTTTTTTTTTTGATACACTATTACTTCAAGTAGAACTACAAAGTATTTATTGTCATGGTAAAATTTATAACTTATAAGATGAGCAAAACATATCCAAGAATCAACAATTGGGACAGCTACTACAAGTCCTACAACTATTTATCGCTCAAGTATCTTCAATTTTTACATATGTATACATGATGCATCCTAATCAAAATCTTCTGCTATACAGTAAAATGCAAATCATAAGTTATGTGTGACATTGTGTGGTCGATGACATTTTCCCAAAATACTCCAATAGTCCATACTTTCCCACCTATGTTACTATGTACTATTTGCAAAAGCCTTTGAATTCCGGCCTTCAAATGATTCACTTCTCACTTTGTTCCCTAGTTGAATCAACAAGTCTTGAAACTAGGGACAGATACAAAAAAAAAAAAAAAAAAAAAAAAACAGATCACAACAAGACAGATAGAGCAAATGGAGGGTTTTAGGATGGCAACGAAATATCAAAGTGGGTTCAACAGACAACATTGTAAATCATATTTCACGTAGGTCCTCTAAGACACTGAAATGTGAATGTTCTCAAAGTGAAGTTGTTATCACCAGCGGCTGTAAAAAAAATACTGTATTTAATTTGACTTGCGACTTTAACGCTACAAACTTGCAAAAAAAAAAAAAAAAAAAAAAAAAAGCGTTTACAATTGTTGATGTTTGTATTTGTTTCTGGGATCTTTTCAACTGACAGCAACACAATTTACTGAGCTCAAAATTGACATACATTTATCATACTACATTAAGTGTTTTCTCTTCTCCTTGATTTTGATCGAGTCAATCAAGTCAAATTGGGCTTAAATAAATGGGAAAATCAAAGTTAAGAAATCAAGACTGGACTGTAAGTACAATGAGGTCTATAAGTTCAGTTCATATAAGGTTGAAATCTAAAATCTTCCAAATCCAAATCATCCAACAAAAGCACAAATCCTCAATTGCTGAAAAACTAAATTTACAGATTGGCAATTAAAATCATACAATGAAGGTATAAGTAATGAAGGGAGAGAGCAAACCAGCAAAGTTGGACAGCTAATTTAAAGGAGTTGAGTTGAGAGATGGTTTGAAGAATGGATCTCCATGATGTGGGTGACGGACGCAGCGATAATGGTGAGGAGATAAAAAATCATGTGGTTGATTGACGAAGCCATTGCTGGAATTTGAGAGAAGAAGGTAGAGGATTGATGAGTGAGTGAACAAACAAATTATCGACAATTTAAATACATCACTTTGACTTATGCACGGTGTTCAAATGAGTAATTCCTATATATTAAGATTAATAAATAATAATCAATCCTTTTCAATATGTTGGCAACACTAAACGCGATTATATAAGGCAAATGGTGAATTTTTAACTTATGATTTTGAGGTGAATTCTTCACCACCTCCCCCATACTTGCTTGATTAATAAATACGAAGTACAAATTATAAATCAAGCATAAATTACTACGGAGTACTATATAATGATCTTAAAAGGGGATCTTTTTTTTTTTGGTTGTTACGTACTCAATGCATAATTTAGCCAACAAACAACTAATGCATTGCAGTATAAGTCATAACATGGACAGTATTATTCAATTACGTGCAGTACATCCACAGTTAAAAGACCAATTAGCCAGATTAGTATGCATGTTAAACACCCCCTTGAAACAATGGCATACAATTAATACTGTATAATCAATAAAGAAACACAGTTCTTTCAAAAAAAAAATAATAAAAGAAACATGGTACATATGTTAACATCGGGCTATAGTGTTTGGTGTCTTTCCTTCTTTATACCCTATATCTATTGTTAGTCAAGGTATTCACAATTGTGAACTATTTGTATCAGACAACAAATTGCAGTAAACATTTTACATTGACCAAAAGAGATCAAACTTAACAAAATCAGCCCAACCTTTCCTGCAAAAATTTTGGATTCTCCAAGTTTAAGCAGGTGTTGCTAATACAGAGAATCAATGCACAAACTTATGAGACCTAAATAAACTTTTGACCTGAAAAAAATCAAGGATCACAACCACAGCAGCTCCCCTGTTGAAAACTACCTAGCTGGTTGTGCCTAACCTTGCTCAAGTTGTTGCCCACTAATTTGTATGTTCGCCTCGACAATGCTTTAGTGTGATCAATGAGCTGCTCATACCTGGAAGGATAAGCAAAGAACCAGGTAAATTGCAACACAAAAGGAAAGGGAAATAAGAGGCAAAGCTCAGAATCAACAAGGAGAAGTATTTCTTACACGTTAGGGTAATTGGGGTCCATCACTACAGTGCCTAACTTAGGGTCGATCTTGGCATCGAGCTTAGAAGTGCATATGAGCGTCATAATCCACCTCTCTGATTCCTCGTTACTCAGGTTCAATTTCTGAGCAGGGACCCTGGAAAATACAAATTTACTCAGAAAATAGAGTTTAAATTTTACAAGATCAATTGTAGTCCATATACTTCAGATCACACACAAGCAAAAAGGAATAACTGATCAAAACTCATCAGCAAGAACTCCAAATTATTACTTGATCACACTAGTTCACCATGTATTACAGCAATATATGACTGCAAGTTCACCAAGAATACCAAAATCTACACCAGTTGCAAAGGAAGATTTACAGGGGAGACAAGCAAGTGAGAGACATCATAGTTGGTTAACTAAAATAGACTACAGGGTCCAAATCAAACAGTTATTGCCATAAGATCATCTTTATTCATCGAAACAAAGTACACAAGGTCATATAACATAAACATACCCCATGTCAATGCGCTAATGTCTCTTGCAATAGATAAAAACACGGGCATTTTCAAGAAACTCATCCTTTAGTGGAATAGTAGTGTAATTGCCTTCCTCAACTCGTTTTCCAGGCCACGGATCATCTAGTATGGCCTGAAAATCAAAATGAGCAGAAACTGAGACGTGAAAACATTACATAAATAAATAACTAAATAAGAGCAGTGAGTAGTTCCAAAACAGGTTAAGTCAAATAATGCTTGTATATCAGAAATTGAAACAATGTAACTACTACATCAAGCTATGGTGAACATGGACATGAACACAAAATCTCAAGTTCAGACTAGTACTCCATTACTGTGCTCATGAAAGAAATCTAAGATTACAACAAAAATTATAATAAGCGCTAAAAGCATTAATAAACATGCAAAATTCATTATTCTAAAAGAAGAGAAGCATTTGAACAGAATGAATCACATAATAAAACTACCAATGCAACTAGAATCACCATTGAAATTAATCAAATTAAACAAAATATAACAATAATTAAATGATTTAAAAATCATTAAAACAAAAATTTACAAACCTGATAACGATCATTAAGCATATGAAGATTATACTGTTTATCAGGACGCAATTCCTGAACTTTCCTCCAAGGAATTCAATCTGGTGGCAACAACCTCAACTCTCCTTTCCACCATCTCTACACCCAAATCAAACAAAAGCAAAACCCTAGGTCACAGAAACAAGCAATTTTAATCAAAACAAAAACCCTAGGACAGAGAAAATTACCTTGATGTTGGTTTTGTTGTTGAAGAGTTGAGCATCAGAGTACACTTCGCGTTCTTGAAGAAACTCCAGCAATGGAAATTGGAAACACGAGATTTTATTGTAAAGTATTAAATTTTATTCATTGATTATTAATATTATTAGGTATTGGGCCTGTTAAAGACCAATGATAATTGGGCTTGTGGGCTGCACTATTTTATCTGGCTTTTGTTAAGATACTCAAAAATTAAAGGACACTATTTTTTGGAGTATCTTAGCTAACTCATTACTCTTTAGCCAAGTAATTTGCAACAAATTTAGAGCTTCCAGCATTGTACATATTGAGTTAGTTAAATCACCTGCTTTGAATCGATAAGACTGACCGCGGTAATTGTGCTTCTGTCGAACTGATGATTCACATCCTTCATTAACAGCTAAACACCCGCGATAATTGAATCAATAAGACTGACCGCGGTAATTGTTGCCATTATTTATAATGCAAGAGTAGAGGGAGTTATTGGCATGGGAGGGAAAACAAAAGGAAGTAATATAAATTAGATATTGATTGATTACTGACGATATGTAAAGAAAAAGATTGTTTAAAAATAGTTTGATTTAGTTATTACTGGATAGGTGAATACAGGTACGAAATATGATTTTTTAGATTGTACTTGTGTAAATTAAAGATTTACATTTTGTTCAGTCATTCTGATACAATTGCAATTATATGTATGCAAGAAACTGGTGAAATAAGCAGTAGAAAACTGGTTTGATGGATTGAACTACTCTAATTCAGTGAGTGTATCTAAGGGAACATATGTTACTCTCAGAGCACCTCCAGATCACATTAACGTCCTCACTCCACAGTACATAGATCGGAGCTGTGGAGTAAGGAAGATTGAAAGAATGGGACTACAATTAACTTCTGACAATGGGGAATTTGTGGTGTCAGAGAGCAATGAGATATTGTCGACCTGTCAATTTATATTCATGTTTTTTAATTATTATAAGCTGAAAAGTAAACCTTAAATGGCTAAACCACTGGAAAAACAGAGATATAAGTACTGTTTATTACAAGATAGTAGCCCTTTAATGAGTGCAGCAATTGCACATTTTACTTACACACAACATATAATTATTGATTTAGTAAAAAAAAAAAACATAAACAACGATCCTCTCTTGTTCAAGCCACTGCTCTGAAGCTCGACATATGCATATCAAACTGCCAAATCAGACAAGAGAAGAAAAATGATTAAGCTGTAAAACATAAATATAATTAGTCAGGGAAAGGTTTACTAATAGATGACATTACCTTATAATAAATAGGATGAAAACGCAAGTTGGAGAATGCACCAGAAAAAGAAGTCACCACCTAGGCACCCACCTGCACAAGAAAAATAAGAAAGCAAAAATTGAATAATCTTGGTTTTTATAATGTAATATAGAAACAATAATAAAATCAAGAATTACCTTCAATCTTTCCTCCAAATTCTGGCTACGTTCACAACCACAATGACATAAATCTTGTCTTTGATGTCACCAAAGAAGCTGAAAAAAGCATGTCTCCATCTTCTTTTCAGCACTAAAGTCCCGCAAACTCCCCAAAATCCAACAATAAATCCGAGCACCGCGCTGATGCACAGGCCTAGAAAAAAATTATCATGTCCATGCTCCTCTTGATGAGTGAATTCAATTCCATTATTTATTGTCATGGCGGGTGGTGGTTCATCTCCTGCACAACCTTGAAGTGGTGCCCCGCAAAGTAATGGGTTTCCCATGTACGATGAAGGATCAAAACCTCGTAGCTGAGTTCCGAGTGGAATTCTCCCTGACAAGTTGTTGTTTGACAAGTCCAGGATTGCCAGAGGACTAACATCGGCAAGGCTTATGGGTATAACTCCAGACAGGTGATTGTTTGATAAATCCAGAAGTTCTAGTGACGAAAGCTGCCCAATATTTGATGGGATGCTTCCGGTCAACTTGTTTCTTGATAAATCCAGTGACAGTAACTTAGTAAGATTTGAGATTCCATCTGGGATTTCTCCTTCTAGCTCATTACTTGATAAATCAATATAATTTACTAGTTTTAATGTAGTCTCTTTAAATTTATGTCCACCTCTTTTCCACTGAATTGTTGCAGCTTCTCTAGACAAGTCAACAAAGTCTTCACCGACTAAAATAACACCAGTATCATCAAATTGTAATTCTTGTGACACGTTCATCATGGCTGTGAAATTATATATGCAATTTGGAATAGTGCCAGATATGTGGTTCATGGCAACATCCAACATGTGAAGATTGGATAATTGACAAAGGCTCAAAGGCAATTTTCCAAAAAACTTGTTTCCACGTAAGTTAAGAAAAGCGAGATTTGCTAAAACATTTCCGATGCTTGGTGGTATGTAGCCAGTTAAAGTATTATACCCAACATCTAGAAACAATAATTCCGTACAGTTGAGCATTGACATTGGAAGCACTCCTGAAAAGCTATTATTTTGCAAGTGCAAATATACGAGTTGTGTTAGGGCACCAATGGATGTTGGTATATTTCCAGTGAATTCATTGTTTTCCAAGTGCAAATATGCGAGCTGATCCATTTTCATCATACAATTTGGAAGTTTTCCAGATAACAAGTTGTTTGATAGGTCAAGCTCTTCTAGCTTCGAAATAGCTATTCTTGGACACAATATAGTTGAGTGGCATCCGAAAACATGTTATCGTTCAGGCGTACTGACTCAACATTTTTATCTCCAACAAAAGATGGGATTGATCCCTCAAAGTAGTTTGAGCTCAAGTCAATAACTTTGAGGTTGTCAAAGGATGTTGACAAATTAGGGAGCACCCCATGAATCATATTGTGAGAAATGTTTAAATAAGTTAGATTGAACAAGAACGATTTTGTCCAAAAGGCAGGAGGAAGTTCACCAGAAATTTGAGCATTGGATATATCAAGGTAAGATAAATTAGTCTGAGTTAGAAGCCATTTTGGGAAGGAAGGGCCCAACTTGCAAGATCTCAAACCTATAAGGTTCAAATGTAAGTAGGGACTCCAATTTTGATTGATGTCAAGTACTAGTGCCGAGTTGTTTGACAAGTCTAATATTCGCAACTGTGAGAGATTTAAGAAGTGGTTGTGGTTGAGAGTAGCTTTTAAGGAATTATGTGAAACATCCAAAATCTCAAGCATAGAAAGTTGTCCAATACCTTGACTGATTGTTCCATTCAGATGATTATCAAAAAGATGTAATTCTTTGATTGATGAAAAAGTAGTAATCATGTTTGGAATAGAGCCCCAAAACTGATTAACACTCAAATCCAGATGCTCCAGGCGTGACTTGTTCGCACACCCACATGATAGAGCTTGGAAGGCATTTAAAAGGGGGCCATTAAGTTTATTGTCATTGAATGAGAGTATTCTCAAGGCCCTCAAGTTTGAAAAAGTAATAGGAATGGAACCTTCAAATTGATTACCAGAGAGGTAAAAATGTGAAAGGGAGTGCATGTACTTCCCAAATGAACTTGGAATAGGCCCTGAAAAGAAGTTAATAGAAAGGTCAAGATATTCAAGTTGGTTACCATTTCTACTCAAATTTAACAACCACATGAATATCGAAGTGTCATTGAAATTATTATCAGAAAGGCTAATGACACGAAGAGAGGATGAGGAATTGATGTATGAAAGTGATGATGATGAAAATGTAGCAGGTAGCAGACAAGAATCCAAGTAAAGTTTTTTAAGGGAAGGAAGATTGTTGATGGTTTGGACCCAATCGGTGGCTTCACTAAGATCACTTAATCTAAGGTGGAGTTCTCTCAAAAATGTTAGACCAGACAACCACCGCAAGCTTTTAGCAGTGAGGCTGTTAACAGAAATCCCACCAAAACTAAGAGGACCAGAATTAAAACTGAGATCAAGAGATGCTAATTTGGAAAGGTTTCCGAGTTGGGGAGGAATTTCACCAAAAAAGCCACCGTTAGATAAATTGAGGTACTCTAACTCTGTGAGGGAATCTATGGAATTTGGTATAGAATGGAAGAAACCATTATTACTAACGTCCAAATATTTCAAATGAGTTAGCTCAAACAGGGAACGGTCCAACTTACCTTCCAGACAACCCATGTACTCATTGGCATCATCCATCCAACCTTGAAGATGAAGCATGATGACATGGCCGGTACGATTGCTGCAGCGAATGCCACCCCATTGGCAGCAATCTTCTATGTCTCCCCATGAAGAGAGAAGCCCACAATTATCAGATAATATTCCTTCCTTGAATCGAAGCAAAGCTTTTCTCTCGCGGTCGATACACTTGATGCTACTATGCTCTCCATAGCCAGTCTCGACAACATGACTGGAGTAGCATAGCAACACAAGCCAACAAAGTATGATCATGTGTATTATAATAAAATATTGGGGCGTTTTCATTGTTGAATTGCACTTTTGTTTTTGATAATTTTAAAAGAAAAGGAAGGGGATTAACGGATGAAAAACATAAAGTAGTTGAATTGTATGTGTGAATATTATATTACATGAGATCTTTTTTTTTATCGAGTAGAGTTCGTATATCATCCCTTGAATGTGAGCTGATTGTGTCACGCTCAAAGTAAACATTTAATGAATCTTGAAAAGTCTAAAAATACACAGCAAAAAAGTGTTTCTCCCATTTTCTAAGGAAATATTCATGCATGGTACAAACATCCAGAAGATTTTTTTCTTGTCCTTAATGGCCCAAATATTAGTGTCAAAACTTAATTAATGGTTCATTACAAGGCACGAAATGTAATGTATACTTTGAGTTGAAAATTATACAAAATCACACTTCATATGTAAATGTGGTTTTAATGGACATAGACTTTGATTATTGGATAGAGTTAATATAAGGCCAAAATATATAGATCATGTAAAAAAGATTACATAAATATATTTGTATTCATTTATACTTGATAATCGCCTTGTTTAGTATTTTATTTAGTTGATAGTATGTTAGCCCGTTCATTATCGACCCACTATTAACTTACAGCCTGCTATTGCTCTACAAAATGTGACCCTTTTTTACCCGTCCTACATCAAACCTGACGTGACTTGCCCAATAACTAGGTCCATTGAGAACCATGCATTGAATTAGAGGAGAGAATTATTAAAAAGTGTGGAGAACCCAATTTAAATTAGAAGAGTTGCACTTAAAAGAAGGCTAATTTAACAAGTTTTGCATTTAATAAAACAGATGTACAGTACATTATACACTTAACCAATAACTGTTACTCCGTAATATGGATGAGGCAGTATTGTGCATCATGCCGTCCTGGCGATGAGAAATTATGGAGTTATGGTTCTATGTAGATATACTGCAACAAGAGTTATACGTAGTAGTAAATTAATCTAGTGTTAAGAATAATTTATAAATGTGAACTAACTTGTTTTAAAACAAATTTGACTTTGACCCTTTGGTATTCATCTATCGAGGATCAAGCTACTGAAATTTCCTAATTATGGCCCACGGACAGTGCTAATTTAGTCAAGACTTTACATTGGGGTAGAGTTGTGTGTGTATTGAACATTATAGTCAAAGCAATTAACTTTTCAAAGTGACCCAAAGTGACCTATGGTGTGTGTGACTACTTACTTTTCAAAGTCATCTTACCGTTTGATTTGGTTCATGACAACATTGTCATCTAACCGTTTGTTTTGATTCATGACTTACTGACTTTAAACTACCAAAGCAACTAGAAGCACTATTCAATTCAATGAAATTAAACAAAATATAACAATAGACGACAATAATTGAATGATAAAGAAATCATTCAAAACAAAAAATTGCAAACCTGATGACGATCATCAAGCATATGAAGATTATACTGAAATCAAACAAAACACAACTCTCCTTTCCAGTTTCCATCATCTCTACACTGAAATCAAACAAAAGCAAAACCCTAGGTCACAGAAACTAACAATTTAATCAAAACAAAAACCCTAGGAAAGAGAAAATTACCTTTTGATGTTAGTTTTTGTTGTTGAAGAGTTGAGCATCAGAGTACACTTCGCGTTCTTGATGAAACTCCAGCAATGGAAATTGGAAACACGAGATGACATTCGAGGTGTTAAGTCGTATTCCGCCATTGTTGCGCGGTGGAAGGGTAAGGTCGCAGGGAGGGTCCGGTGGTGGAAGTCGACGTTTAAATTATTCATTCATATTATTGATATTATTGGGCTTGTGGGCTGCACTTTTTCACTGGGCTTTGATTTAGGCACTCAAAACGCAAAAGAGCTAATCACCATTCTTTGCGCTAAGCCAATTTGCTAGGCATTATTGAACTCACAACTGGCAAATTATAACATGCACCCTTGTGCACACAGAACTACGTGCACCACCAATTAGCTTCTGCCACGTAGCTTCTGCTTACCTAGCTGTTCTTTCCTTATATTGCAACGTCTTTCGAGCGTTCTTTTCAATTCCTTCCTTATTTCTCCATTTTTCCTTTTCAAATATCATTCGAAAATATTCTTTCGTTGATTTTCTCTCTCCTCTAGTTTTCTCTCATCAATTTTTTCTCTCATATTACTTTCTCGATTCGATTTATTCAGTGCTTTTCTCAGCATTGTTGATTGCTCTGTTCTTCAATCTTGTTTTTGCCATGGATTTGATTTCTGTTCCTGAAATTCTTGAGAGTGGAGGTAAGATTTCTGAATTCGATTATTTTTGTTAATTAGGTTTTTTCAATATGATTTTTGAACAATTCATTGTATAATTAGGTTTTTTAAAGTTACTTATAATGGAGATGAGATTATTTTTAATCTTCTGTAATTTTTTATTAGATTGTGATTAATATGATTCTGCAATAGTATTTTAGTAATTTGTGATGATTTTGATCATTTGTTGATTAATTTATTCATTAATTCTTGATTTTGAACTTTCGCCTCTTTTAATTTCTTGCTGAACAATTTATGTCCAGAATTTGTTAGATATACGTATGTGTTGTTCAAAGTGTTTTGAATTTGATTGCTGATTTATGAATTTTAATGTGCTTTTGTACATTGCATAATTGATCGACTAATTAAATTATCTTCTGGAATTTATTAATTTGTGATTAATTTTATCATATTTTGATGAATTTTATGAATATTATTTGTTTATAATTTGTATTAGTCGTTTTTTTCGTAGTTTAACTATATTATGAACACTGTCATGTTATTTTTGAACCTTTATTTCATTTTATTGAACCTTTGATTCTCTATATTTTTTAATATAGAATTGTACAAGTAATTATGAACATGCTATTCTTTTATTTAGCAATCTAATTCTGTTATTTGAACTATGTTCTTTTATATTTGAACTATAATAATGTTGGTTATGCATTTTGTTTGTTTATTGCAGTTTATAAGTATGAAGTTGTTTATAAGGAAAGTGAAAAGTCTGAATTGCAGTGGAAACAAGTCAAAAGTGATGCGGAGGCATATGAAATGTACAATGATTATGCATTTCAGCATGGATTTAGTATTAGGAAAGGGAAAGTTCGATATGTTGGTAATTCTAGTGTTTGGAGAGGCAGAAATTATGTGTGTTCAAATGCTGGTTTGAAGGATACTTCTTCTAAGGTGCCTAAGAAGTATTCTAAGTTGGATTATCGTACTTGTTGTGAAGCCTATATTGATTTTGTTATTGATGAGAAAGGTGTTTGGACTGCTGTTAAACACAATATGGATCACAATCATGCTATGATACCTGTTGAGAAAAGACATCTCCTTAGGTCTCAAAGGAAAATGCAAGGTGAGCATTTGAAGTTCATAAGTACTATGAAGGCTAGTGGTGTTAGGGTTACGGATTCTCTTCGTGCTTTGAGGAAAGAAGTTGGTGGATCTCCTAATCTATGCTACACTGTTACTGATGTTTACAATGCTTTAGCTACTGAAAAAGCTGGCAGATTAGAAGGTGGTGATTGTAATGCTTTGATCAAGTCATTTGCTGCAAGACAAGCCAAAGAGAGTGACTTTTATTATGAGTTTGAGGTTGATGGAAATCATGCGCTTTGTAGTGTATTTTGGAGGGATGGAAGAATGCGAAGGGATTATGAAGCTTTTGGTGATTTGATGGTTTTCGATACTACCTATAGAACCAACAAATATGGCATGATTTGTGCCCCTTTTGTTGGTATGAATCATCATTGTAATAATGTGATGTTTGGAATGGGTTTTGTTCTTGATGAAAAGACCAGCAGTTTTGTATGGTTGTTTGAGGCTTTTATGAGATCTATGGGAGAATGTCGACACCCCATAACCTTAATGACTGATCAAGCCCCTTCAATTGCTGCAGCAATACGAGAAATTTTTTCAAGTACTCGGCACCGTTTGTGCACTTGGCACCTCGGTGAGAATTCAAAGACCAATATAGGAGGGCTCAGAATATTGAAAGGGTTTCCAGAAGTATTTGATTATTTGCTCAAGTACTGTGAAAGTCCTGCTGAATTTGAACATTACTGGCCAAGGTAAGCTTTCTTTAATTTTCTTTGAACTATTTATTTTATATTTTGAACTTCTTATGTCTTAATTTGAATTCAGATATTTACGTATTTGTGGACTTAATTTTATTGAATTTAACATGAGTTATTTCGTTTTGAACATTACTGTTAATTATTTGAATTTATTTTTTTAGGATTTGAACCTTTGTTTATATATGAATTAATAATTATTTAATTTCAATCTGTTTACTCTTTTTGTTTAACAAGTATATATGAACTGTATGTAATATATTTTGAACTTTGCTGTTTTTTTTTTGAACTTTTATATTATTATTTTGTTTATTGGTATCTTGTTTTTTGTTTTTAATAGAATGATGACAAAATACAAGTGTTCAGAAAATGATTGGTTAAATCACTTGTATGATATCAAAGAGAAATGGTGCCCTGCTTATTCAAAGGATTATTTTTCGGGTGGAGTATTGTCATCCCAAAGGAGTGAAACAACAAATCATTCTGTTTCTAATAGATTGAATAAAACAGATGGTTTGAGTGACTTTTATAGTACTTTTCTTGATGTTATATCAGAATGGAGGAGTAAAGAAAGTAAGCAAGATTTCCGTTTTCTGAGGGGTAACCGTCATCTTGCAGTAGCTAATGTTAGTTTGCTCATACACGCTAGGGAGATTTATACTATTTCTGTGTATGTGGTATTTGAGGATCAATTTGCAAAAGGTATTTCATGTTGTCAAGAGCGAAATCATGAAGATGATGAGACTATTTGTTATTATGTTTGGAGGCCAAATAAGGACATTATAAGGCATGAAGTTACTTATGAGAAATTCACCTTTAACATCAATTGCACTTGTAAGTATTGGAGTGAGATGGGGTTGTTATGTGGACACTCTCTTCGTATATATAATATTCACTGTGTTCAAAAAATACCAGAACAGTATATAGTGAAGAGGTGGACTAAGAAGGCTATGTGTAGTCATGTTTCTGATGAAGAGCCATGTGAAGATGTTAAAGTTGTCCCTTCTACTGTTTGGAGAGTTCAAATGGTTAGGAAGTATGTTCAGTTAGTGACATCATGTCATGATGATCTTTTAGCAAGAAACGAAGTTGAGTATACTTTTCAAATGCTACGTGAAAAGGTGGAAAGTGTGATGGGTCCAATTCATATTGATGAGGTTGAAGTTGGTGAAGAAGCTAAAGAAGATGGTGATGAAGAAGGGTTCATAAACAATCCAAAAATAGCTAGGAAGAAGGGTGAGAGGAACTACAGGCCAAAGAGTACTGTTGAGAAAGCATGTAATAAAGCTAAGGGTTGGAAAAAGAAAGTAGATAAATACAAAGACGAAGCCAGAGCTACTGTCCAAAAATTAATTGTTGAGGTAATTTTGAACCTCTGTTCTTTGTAATTTCTTATTGAACAGCTTATAATTTTTTAAAATTTTGTAGGTTTTAGATGATGATGGAGATCCTTTGGTTTATTCACATCCAACAACACAAGGACCAAATCTCTCTGTACTTTCTAAGAAAAAGAATGTTCAGAGTAGAAATAGTAAAGCTACTAACAATGCTTCTCATTCTTCATTAACAAATGTAAGTATTTTTTTAAATAATATTTTAATTGTCTTTTTTGAACTGTTTTGTATTATATATGTTTAATTTCATTTTTCTTTCTTTTAGGTTTTTGATGATGGGTTCAAAACTGGTTCTCAAGCTTCAAATGGAAAAGGATTCAAAAATAGTAATCCTTCAACTAAATCTACTCAGCAATCTTCAGCTAATGTAATTTTTATTCTGTTTTGAACTTAAACTGTCATTGTTTTGAACTTTCTATGTTATATTTTGAACCTTTTAATTTTGTAGTTGTTTGAAGGTGAATCATCCAACAATTTTGCAAGACCTAATTCTTCTCAGCCATCCTCATCAAAAGCTTCAAATACAACTAATGTTCAGCCTTCCTCTGGAAATATTTCAAGAGCTACTCATCCATCTTTTTCAAATGTAATTTTTTTTGTTGAATTTTTTTAATTTTTTCTTGAATTTTTGTTTTATTATTCAAAATTAACTTGAATTTTTTGTAGGTTTTTGGTCAACAAGGTTCAACTAATTCTTTTCAGCCATCCTCATCAAAAGCTTCAAATTCTTTCCCAACAACTAAGCCACCTTTATCAAATGTAATGTTTTTTTTCTGAACTTTTTGACATTATTTTTGAACTTTTCTTTTCAGTTTCTGAATTATTTTTAATTTCTTGTAGGTTTTTGGTCAACAAGGTTCAACTAATTCTTCTCAGCCATCCTCATCAAAAGCTTCAAATTCTTTCCCAACAACTAAGCCACCTTTATCAAATGTAATATTTTTTGCTGAACTTTTTCACATTATTTTTGAACTTTTGTTTTCAGATTCTGAACTATTTTTAATTTCCCGTAGGTTTTTGGTCATCAAGCTTCAACTAATTCTACTCAGCCATCCTCATCTAAAGCTTCAAATTCTTTTCCAACAACTAAGCCACCTTTATCAAATGTAATTTTTTTTGTTGAACTTTTCGAGATTATTTTTGAACTTTTGTTTTTAGATTCTGAACTATATTTTGAACTGACAAATGTTTTTTTTGAACTATTAACTTTAAGTTCTGAACTAACCTTATTTTTCTTTAGGTTCATGGTCATCATGTTTCAACTAATTTTCCTGCAACTGGTTCTCAGTCTTCTGCAAGAAATGTAACTTTTTTGTTCTGAACTTTCTTTCATTTAATTTGAACTTAAGGCATTGTTTGAAGGTGAATCATCCAACAATTTTGCAAGACCTAATTCTTCTCAGCCATCCTCATCAAAAGCTTCAAATACAACTAATGTTCAGCCTTCTTCTGGAAATATTTTAAGAGCTACTCATCCATCTTTTCCAAATGTAATTTTTTTTGTTGAATTTTTTTAATTTTTTCTTGAATTTTTGTTTTATTATTCTAAATTAACTTGAATTTTTTGTAGGTTTTTGGTCAACAAGGTTCAACTAATTCTTTTCAGCCATCCTCATCAAAAGCTTCAAATTCTTTCCCAACAACTAAGCCACCTTTATCAAATGTAATGTTTTTTTTCTGAACTTTTTGACATTATTTTTGAACTTTTGTGTTCAGATTCTGAACTATTTTTAATTTCCTGTAGGTTTTTGGTCATCAAGCTTCAACTAATTCTACTCAGCCATCCTCATCTAAAGCTTCAAATTCTTTTCCAACAACTAAGCCACCTTTATCAAATGTAATTTTTTTTGTTGAACTTTTCGAGATTATTTTTGAACTTTTGTTTTTAGATTCTGAACTATATTTTGAACTGACAAATGTTTTTTTTGAACTATTAACTTTAAGTTCTGAACTAACCTTATTTTTCTTTAGGTTCATGGTCATCATGTTTCAACTAATTTTCCTGCAACTGGTTCTCAGTCTTCTGCAAGAAATGTAACTTTTTTGTTCTGAACTTTCTTTCATTTAATTTGAACTTAAGGCATTGTTTGAAGGTGAATCATCCAACAATTTTGCAAGACCTAATTCTTCTCAGCCATCCTCATCAAAAGCTTCAAATACAACTAATGTTCAGCCTTCTTCTGGAAATATTTTAAGAGCTACTCATCCATCTTTTCCAAATGTAATTTTTTTTGTTGAATTTTTTTAATTTTTTCTTGAATTTTTGTTTTATTATTCTAAATTAACTTGAATTTTTTGTAGGTTTTTGGTCAACAAGGTTCAACTAATTCTTTTCAGCCATCCTCATCAAAAGCTTCAAATTCTTTCCCAACAACTAAGCCACCTTTATCAAATGTAATGTTTTTTTTCTGAACTTTTTGACATTATTTTTGAACTTTTGTGTTCAGATTCTGAACTATTTTTAATTTCCTGTAGGTTTTTGGTCATCAAGCTTCAACTAATTCTACTCAGCCATCCTCATCTAAAGCTTCAAATTCTTTTCCAACAACTAAGCCACCTTTATCAAATGTAATTTTTTTTGTTGAACTTTTCGAGATTATTTTTGAACTTTTGTTTTTAGATTCTGAACTATATTTTGAACTGACAAATGTTTTTTTTGAACTATTAACTTTAAGTTCTGAACTAACCTTATTTTTCTTTAGGTTCATGGTCATCATGTTTCAACTAATTTTCCTGCAACTGGTTCTCAGTCTTCTGCAAGAAATGTAACTTTTTTGTTTCATTTAATTTGAACTTAAGGCATTGTTTGAAGGTGAATCATCCAACAATTTTGCAAGACCTAATTCTTCTCAGCCATCCTCATCAAAAGCTTCAAATACAACTAATGTTCAGCCTTCTTCTGGAAATATTTTAAGAGCTACTCATCCATCTTTTCCAAATGTAATTTTTTTTGTTGAATTTTTTTAATTTTTTCTTGAATTTTTGTTTTATTATTCTAAATTAACTTGAATTTTTTGTAGGTTTTTGGTCAACAAGGTTCAACTAATTCTTTTCAGCCATCCTCATCAAAAGCTTCAAATTCTTTCCCAACAACTAAGCCACCTTTATCAAATGTAATGTTTTTTTTCTGAACTTTTTGACATTATTTTTGAACTTTTGTGTTCAGATTCTGAACTATTTTTAATTTCCTGTAGGTTTTTGGTCATCAAGCTTCAACTAATTCTACTCAGCCATCCTCATCTAAAGCTTCAAATTCTTTTCCAACAACTAAGCCACCTTTATCAAATGTAATTTTTTTTGTTGAACTTTTCGAGATTATTTTTGAACTTTTGTTTTTAGATTCTGAACTATATTTTGAACTGACAAATGTTTTTTTTGAACTATTAACTTTAAGTTCTGAACTAACCTTATTTTTCTTTAGGTTCATGGTCATCATGTTTCAACTAATTTTCCTGCAACTGGTTCTCAGTCTTCTGCAAGAAATGTAACTTTTTTGTTTAGAACTTTCTTTCATTTAATTTGAACTTAAGGCATTATAATCTGAACTATATATTTCTATTTAGGTTTCAAGTGGTTCTCAGGCTAAAAAAAGGAAGGTATCTGAAGTGAATCATAACAAAAGTTTTCGATATGAAACTAGTAAATGGGCTCAAGTAAGTGTGAACATTTTTATTCTGTATTATTGTTTTTTTGTATAATTTTTTTTTTTTTTTATTATTGTTCTTTTAATTTTTGTGTTTTTAGTATTTTGATGCCGGTCGCAATGCAAGGAATGAAGGGTCTCATGCTTCTGGATTTTCGAATGTTTCAAGTTATGATGCAATGTTATCAATTTTTGACAAGACAAGTAATTCATAATTTTTCAATATATGTAATAATATTCAAATTCTTATATATTTTCAATATATTTGAAAATTTTTGCATGATAAAGTTTTTGTTATTATTTTTTAATCAAATTTTATATTGACAAACATGTTATATAAAATGAACTACTAAGAATTAATTTTTGAACACAATGTTAATGTCAACATTTACTACAAATTTTACATATTTATGTCAATTTCAATCCAAATTAAAAATTCAAACAACATTTGTCTTCATCAAACATCAAATTCAAACAAATTACATAAAATCACTGTCTTTTGAAATGTCAATAAATCTAAATTTTAATTCTCCTCCATTCTTCTTCTTGCTGCCATTTTCACTCTGTATCCTTCTTTGTTGGTGGGGCTTAATATTATTTCTGAACAATATTGAACTCTAAGCTTCCTTATTTGATCAACCTGAACATTAAACCCGAAATTATATAGTTTTGAACAATATATGAAATTCGTTGAACATAACAAGAAAACATTTGAACAGTATTTTTGATACTCACATTATTTGCTTTCAAATCACAATTCCATTCTACCAAAGGCTCTGTTGTGTATGTTTCCATATGATTCATCAAGTAAACACCACAATTTTTAGAATCCAAATTGCTTCTCCATTTCATCTTGATTAAATCAGTCTTGAAACTTAAGACTTTAGCAACATCGCTTCCTGTATAATCCTTTGTTCGCATAAAATATGCAAAAGCTTCTAGCTGTAAAATATAAAAATATACTTTTTGAACATCTCAACTGAATATACTGAACACAGTCTAAGAAGAAATTGAACAAAAAATAATTTAGTACTTTACCATTTTTTGAGGATTATCTTCATATTTGGTAGATGCTTTGATATTCATTGGAAGCTTCCTGTTATCAATCAAATCCACTGTGCTATTGTACATGTTGATACATAGCAAGTAGAAGTGACCAAATGCAGCCACGGGAAAGAAGAATTCCCTATATTTTTTTGTGTTGGAGATACCACTGTTTGCCAATTCATAATTCAGTCTCTCAACAAACTTCTCATGTCTTACTTCTTTTGTGGTGTTCACACTTTCACCCTTGTTTGTGCAGACAATCAACTGCAATTAACCATTAAAATAATGAACAGTTATTATAAATATAATGAACACTTGTCAAAATATACTGAACAGTTTGTAGCAAAATATTAAATAAGGTTCATTTAAGAATATTGAATATATTTTTTCTTACGTATGGCATTGTGGAGAAGTAAATGCTATGTTTTTTGTCTTTGGTGTTCAGAATATGAGCCCAAGCATCGATAACTGCAGTGTCCACCTCTTCATCTGTTCCAAGTGTCCTCATTTCTTCCCTATTGACACTATTTTCTCCATCATGGTACAGTACTTCACTGCCAATACAAGAAAAAAAAAACAAATTAAGTTAAGCTTCAATTTATTATTTGAATTATATAAATAAATATTTGAACAAAGTAAATTAATTTTTGAACAACGAAATTATTTTAGAAAACTTACTCTTTAGGACCTTCACTGAATGCATAATCAGATAAAGTTGCTTGCATTGCACTAACATTTTTGAACAAATCCACATATTTAATCATGAATGGGGATTTTAGGCAAGCTGGCAATTTTGTAACTTCTCTTCGTGGTCTTTTGTTTGCATCCACAACCTGTTTTGTTTTTGGTCTATTGTAACAATATAAAAGTATTGTTAGTTTTTTTGAACTATACGTTTATATAAATGAACTGTATGTGAATTGCTAATGAACTTCTATTGAATATATATGCTCTTATACAGTTACCCCTTTGATTTTTCAGAAACTTGTTTTTCTTTTCCTGCTTCTTCTTTAGATCTGTAGATTTGAACATACAACAAAGACATATGAGCATCTCATACAATTATTTGAACACAGAAAAATAATATAGTAAATATATCATTCAATAATTCATAAATACATATGTATTTGTACTTGTTCTGATTTCATCCAAAATATTTATGCTGACTTTTTCAGCTTTTATCCTAGTTGTCCAAAAAAATACAGATTCATTACATTACTTTCAAAATATTTACATATGTTTTTCTTTTTCTTTACTACGCTACTGCCCAAAAAATTACACTTAGATGTTTAGATAGAATTACATTACCCTTGATAGTGAAAGTCCTTTGAAAGTGGGTTCCTCAAAATATCATCAAGTGTTGCATCATTGGTTTCAAATATATTGGTAAAGTCAGTGGGATCATCAAATATGTCTTCAAAAGGCACATCTGTTGACTTTCCAGGTGCATCAGCTGCTGCCATTTCAAAAGGCACCTCCTTTGCCTTTCCCTTTCCACCAATATCAGACACTTTTTTCTCATGACCTTTCTCTCCTCTGCCTATGGTAAGTGTTAGGTCAAGAGTACTTTTCCCAACAACAGTACTCTCTTCCCCTTGATCTGCACTTTCCATAGAAAAAGGAGCAGTTGGTGTTGGAGGAGTTTGAAGTTCCAAATTAAAAGCACTTTCCATGTTATAATCCTCCCCCATCTTCTCTTTTGCTCTTTCTCTTCTTTTCTCCTTTTCTGTTTTTTTCTCAGCTTCTCTTCTTTCTGTTTCTTTTTTCTCAGCTTCCTTCTTCTCCAAATACTCTCTTTCAATCTGATCAATAGCCTTCAAGAAAGCCTCAGTTCCAAAGAAAGCCTCATCTTCACTCAAATTGGAAGCATCACTCATTCTTTTCCCAATAAGACCTTCAACACTTTTGATTATCATGTTGTTAGGGAACAGATTTTTCCCTAGCTTCAGCTTCTCAGACATTTTTGAAACACAAGTTCCCAAAGTCTTGACAATCTCCATCAAATCATCCATGAATTCCTCCTGTTTTCAATATAAAATCATTCACTTAAGTTTACAGTGTTTTGAACATGCATTATAAGTTGATGAACATCAGAAATATAAAGAATGAATATGTAACTGATCTGATTATCAAGTATTAAAGTGTCCTTTATTATTTGAACTTTATACTAAATCATTTGAACATTTATCATAATAATCTGAACAATTATAAATAAAATTTGAACAGAAAAGTAAATTGACTTAATTTAAAGTATTCTTTAATGATGTTATGACTGATTTTATAATTCATGATAAGTTGACGAAAGCATTTGAACATGTTTCATAACAATCAGAACTACTGGAAAAGAATTTTGAACTGAAAATAAAATGAACCTTGGTTGGCAAATTCTCATATGATTCAGCACTTTCTTGTTGTTGAACTTTTGGTTGTTGCTGTCCAGGTATTTGTATTCTTTCTAGCACACTTCCCAATCCAAATGTAGACTTTCCCTCTAATTTCATTCTCTCTTGAATCATATCTCTATTCCAAGTTGAAATTATTGGGTATGTCCTTGGTTGCTCAATACCTCTTTTTTGCACTCGATCACAATACAACAACTGTGCCATGACAAAAGCATACCAAAACATTATTTCCATTATGAATTTTTAAAAAATGAAACCAAGATATGCAATAACATCTTGAACATAAGAATAAAAGTTATAATTTAAATTCTTTAATAAGGCAAACACATTTTGATCATATGCGTTTTTTAATTTTGAACTAATAGGTATAACTTTTGAACATTATGCAATACAATATGAACAAAAAATTTTAAATAACAAAAGTCAGAAGCATACCAACAGGAAAGGCAGTGGTCCCTTGAAAAAACCCTTGGTGTTTTGTTTCCACTCAGGTATTGTGGAAATCAGACTTTGTAGAACATATTTGCACCAATTCAATTCCTTTATTTCATCACAATCTTGAATTGAGTGTAGGAATTTGTAGTGGCAGTGAAGGTTTTGGCTTGTTTTCATCATTGAGTTCACAGCAAGCACAAGGAAATCTATTTTGAACATTTCAGTTGCTTCCCCTGTGTTCTTCTCTTTCGACTCTATGTCTGCCGCGACATATTTCCTCCTGTGCAAAGCTTGCTGATCCCTCTTGTTCTTCTTTTCTTCCTCACTTTCATACTTCTCAAATATCCACTGTGTTCTAGGGCTTCCAGTTTTGCACCCCCACATTTCCCTCCACCTCATCAATGGTGTCACTAACTCCAAATCTTCATCTTCTTCTTCTGTCTTCTTTGGCTCTTTTTCTGTAACAACTTTGTTACCTCTAGGTACTCCATATACAATCTGAACATCTTGTTCAGTGATCTCCACTGTTTTGTTAAGTGGCAAGTAAAGAGTGCTGCTGTTTTCTTCAAAATGTTTTAACAGCCAAGCACAAAATACTGCATCATTTTGAGGCAAATTCACAGAAAGAAATGCCCCAAATCCCATATCCTCAACTGCTTGTTTTTGTAGTGGGGTTAAGTTACTTACAAACTTCATAAACTTAACATGACCCACTCTAACAGTTAGCTTATCATCTTCAACCTCCTCATCATCACTCAAGTTCACTACATTATCATCAATCAGCTCATCTTCATCAACTTTTCTCTTTCTCTTTTTCTCAATCTTCTCAACTTGTTTTCCTTTGTCCTTTTTTTGAACTTCTTCAGCCTTTTTCTGAACTTCTTTTCCCTTCTTCTGAACTCCCTTTTTAACAACCTTTCCTGAAGGTTGTCCTCCTTCCTTTCCACCAGTTTTTTCTCTGATCTGAACCCCCTTCTGTGTTTTTTGAACCCTCTTTCTAATGTTTTGAACTCTATTAAACTCTGATTCTGGAATAACCTCTGCTTCAACAGGACTTTTTGGCCCTTCTGGGGTACTTTGGCTGCGCAACACTCTTGTTGTTGTAGGTGTTGTAGGTGTTGTGTTCTTCCTTTTTTTTGTAGCTACGTGCTTCCTTCTCCTATTTAAATTATTTATATAAGTTAAAAAAATATTTACATTTATGTATTTAAATGAACATTACAATATAATAAAATGATCAAAAACATATTAATAATTTACCTAGGCTTTGGCTGACTATTATTGTCACCATTGCTTCCATCTGGTTCAGAATTTTCTGTAGGTTGGTCACTATTGGGCTGACCATTATTGTCACCATTGCTTTCTTCTGGTTCAGGATTTCCTATAGGTTGTTCAATATGTCCTGTAGGTTCTTCAGGAATTCCTGGTTCTTCAGTTGGGACCATAGAACTTGTTTGAGGTTGAACAGGATTTCCTTGTTCTTCATTTGGGACCACAGCACTTGTTTGAGGTTGAACAGGATTTCCTTGTTCTTCATTTGGGACCACAACACCTGTTTGAGGTTGAACAGGATTTTCAGAATTTGGTTGAGGTTTTTCAGAAATTTCAGGTTGGAGTTCAGAAGTTCCTTTTTGTAGTTCAGAAATTGTTGATGAGGGTACAGAAGTTTCTAGTTGATTTTCTGATGGGATTTCAGTCATTTGTGGAGGTAAATCAGAAGATTTTTTTGGTTCTTGGTGTTCAGTGGGTTGGTATGGTAGTTCAGATGCTTTAGGATGTTGTTCAGATGCTTCAGGATGCTGTTCAGTGGGTTCTCCAGCATTTGGACTGTTAATAAAGTAAAATTAATTATTATCTATAATTCCATTACAAAGTTAAATGAAATATGTTCAGTGGCTATTCATTGTTGTTCAAAAGATTTTTCTGGGTTGTTCAAAAATATATCAATACATAATTAAAATTGATAAACATGCATGCATATATACAAACATAAATGCAAAATTCTGGGTTTTTCAGTTGAGTATTTATAATTCTTCTTCAAAAAAATAACATATATTCACATTGAACAGGAATCATATGAATTAAAAGTTCAAAATATACCTGTTTGATGGACTTTCTGAAATTACTTTGTTTAATTCTTGCAAAATTTTGTGATCAACAATTGGACTTGCTTTTATATCTTCCAATTTCTTCGTTTTTGGTGTTTTCGTTTTGAACATCTTAATTAATGTCCTGTTCAACAAAATTTTGTACCAAATTATTTTTCAATTTCAAAAATTAGGGTTTAAATTGCTCGTTTTGTTAGTAATTAGAACAAAATATTACTTACATATTATCGTCTTCATCATCAGACGAACTTTGTTGCGATTTTCTACAAAAAAAAAAACAAAATTATATCTATTATTTAACATTTCAAAAAATTAAACAATAAAAACTTAACAAATTGATCAAAATCGAGTAAAAATCAAAGTTATTGGAGAGATGTTCACCTTTTTGAAGGTGTTTTCGGTGAATCTTCTTCGTTCGCCATGGAATTGCAGTAGTTTTTAGAGAGAGAAATTTAGAGTTGAGTGAGAAAAATGAAATGAGGAGAGAGAATTGCAAATGAATTTATTAGATGAAGCTTTATAATTTATGAGAAGAGAGAGAATGATTTAAAATGATTAAAAAAATTAAGTGGCGGTTATTTTAAAAAAAAAAAACTGAAAAACGGAACTCCATTCAATCAGCTGAAAAAACTGAAAAATAAAGTGGGTTGGGCGTGTTTTTTGTTTGGGCTGTGTTTATTGGGCCGCGTGTGGGCTGGAGCATGTAGTTTACTGTGCACCATGGTGCATAGAATACCAATTGCTCACAACTAACAAATATCTATAAATAAACTAAAACAGCAATCGCTGACATCATCACTTTTTAAAATTGTACACATGTCAAACTGTTGTTAAAAATTTTCCCGCCTAAATCAATTTGCTAGGCATTAATGAACTCACAACTTACAAATAGTGTTTCTAACTAGTTCTTTTCCCGAGCAATGCTCGGATATTCACAAGAAAATAAATTATTTTTATAAATTATCATAAGTTTGAGAAGTATTTATTTATATTATCAAATTATTATAGGTTAGATACGGTAATGTAGAGTACTTAAAGATTCAAGAGAAAACGAGAAAAAAATGTTATAAAAAAATATTTTATTTATTTAAGTTGTTATAATTGCTCTATTTTAAGGTTGCATTTTTTATTTTTAAATTAGCTATGTTATTAATTTTCTTGAACAAAAAAGAGAAGAAAAAAAAAAAACTTTTTGGCGGGAAATTTTTTAATACAAACGAGACATGTGTACTTTAGGGATAGGGCTGGGGATTACTTTAGTATATTAGTATTGACTAATACTGTCGTTTGTAAACTGTGTACTACAATTAAAAAAAAGGAAAATTTAGAAATAATTATCCCAACTTTGCTCCATTTTCTTTTAATAATCCCAACTTTGGATTATTCTAGAATAATTCCAACTTTGGGGGCTATTTACATTCTTCAATCCCAATTACCGATTACCAGTTGAATAGGTTAATTTCTTTTTTTTAAAAAAATAAATGCCACGTGTCAAAAGGTAATTAGCCAAAATATTTGAAAAAAATTAAAAAAAAAAATTTAAAATTTTCATAAAACCAGCCCCACGACCCCCACCCCTTCCCTGACCACCACAGCCCCACCACCCACTAGAACAATAGCCACCCCAATCCCCTTTCGCACCGGAAACCCACAACCCTCCTCCCGCCAGCAAGCGCCCCTCCTCCCGCCCCATCCTGTTGCCAATCCCCTTCCTCCTTGAACCACCAATCTCGTCTCCTTCCTCAACGTTGCCGCTTTCTCCATTACTACTTCTTCGATCTGCTACTACTACCGCTTCCGCCATAGATGAAGGCATCGAGATCTAGAAAGCAGGGGGAAGCGGAACGGTGTGGGTGGCGATTTGCAGGGTAAGTTAGAGTGGTAAGGTGCACCGGGGCTGGGGGAGGCGCAACGTACCGATGAGAGCGGCTGGGGTTGGGTTGGGTTCGCCGGTGGGGTAAAGGGGGTTGGGTAAGATTTCTGGTGGGTTAAGGGGGATAGGGGCGGCTGGGGTTTGGGAATAGGGTGGGCGGTGGTGGAGGGGCTGGGACGCTGGTGGGGGTTTCATTTTTTTTAAAAAAAATTTTCTTTTTTTTTTCTTTTTTGGACCTATCACAATGTGGCACGTGTCACGTAACTTGTGATAGAAGGTCATTGACTTTTGTTGACCGGTTGATTATTCTAGAATAATTCAAAGTTGGGATTATTTAAAAAAAATGGAGCAAAGTTGGGATTATTGTTTCTAAATTTTCCAAAAAAAAATATGAAGAAAAATTATTAAGTGCTAAATTTTTATCAAGTAAAATATGTAAATGTCGTGTAAATAAGAAGTAATCAAGGAGAATAACGATTAGAAACCATTCTTTAAAATACTAGTTACATCCTCCATTGTAATTACATGTGGTCAAACTTATAGAATTTTAACCCTATTTTGTAATTACTATATAAGATATAGAGTAGTAAATTATCGTGTGAAATATTGTTAGATTTATTGCAATTTATATCATATGTCAATTTTTTTTTTTTTTTTTTTTTTTTTTTTTTTTTTAACAATACAAACTAAAGATATTAATGGTAAAAGTCAAACGGAAGAAGTGTATTTTTATGTTAGGGATTTGTCCAACTTTTGAATATTATGTCGTATTGTCGTGTATAAACCAATAATCTAGAAATGCAATAAATTGAGAAAATGGAAATATATCCATGTTCATAATTCTTTTTTTGAACTTATAAATTATAGTGCTAGTTTGATGATAATTTTAATTTACTTTTTTTTTTTTAAAGGAAATTAATTAACTTGTCTTCACTATAACATTTCAATCAAATATATGAAAGTTCAAAATAAGAGTTTGAATATGTATTACTCTTAACTCGTACAGCTAGAGTAATAAATATTTAAACTCTTATTATGAACTTTCAAATACATATTCATGATTCTTTCAAAAAAAAAAAAAAAACATATTCATGATAATATTAATTAACTTGTACAACTAGAATAAGGGCCTGTTCATATTTACTTAATTTCAGTTCAGTTCAGTTCAGTTCAGCTCCAATCAGTTCAGTTCAGTTCAGTTCCAATCAGTTCAGTTCAGTTCAGCTCTTAATTTCCCTCTCACATAAAATATTCATTTCAGTTCAGTTCAGTTCAGTTTAGTTCCAATCAGTTCAGTTCAGTTCAGTTCAGCTTCAATCAGTTCAGTTCAGTGCAGCTCAGTTCAGTAAATATGAACAGGCCCTAAGAGGCACACCAAAGAAACTTGAGCTCATACACACAATACTTGAGTGAAATGTTGCGCAGCACAATTAGTAATTTTAGTACAAAAAAAAAAAGGTAAAATAGGAGTTCAATTAGAACGATTAAGCAATATTCTTTTCAAGATACATGGATCTAAATAGTTTAAATGTGTAACAGTAGACATCAATCCTTCTCACTCGATCAAGCTTTCTGATCCAAAGCTCTGACTTATTCATCAATACTGCATAAGCAAGCATAAACCAAAAGAAGAAGAAAAACTTTCAGAATGCAAAAACCTAATATTACAACTAAGTATATCAAATATAATAAGTCAGGGGACGAGTTATGACAAATCCTTATAAATTAACATTACCTACTAGATATATGTGGGACATAAATGCTATTTGAAGTACAGTGCAGTGCAATGCACTCCATCTCTTAAGAGAAACCTGCACAAATAAATAAGACAAATAAATTGTCTATGTTTTTTTATTGCTTAGCTGAATTAATAATTCATACTGTAACAAATACTAGTACAAGATATATGAAATAAGTACCTTCAATCTTTCCTCCAAATTCTGGCTACATTCACAACCACCATGACATAAATCTTGTCTTTGATGTCACCAAAGAAGCTGAAAAAAGCATGTCTCCATGTTCTTTTCACCACTAAAGACCCGCAAACTCCCCAAAATCCAACAATAAATCCGAGCACCACGCTGATGCACAGCCCTAGATAAAAGTTATCATGTCCATGCTCCTCTTGATGGCTGATATTTCTTCCATTTATGGTGGGCGGTTCATCACCGGCACATTTTTGAAGGGGTGCCCCACAAAGCAATGGATTTCCCATGTACGATGAAGGATCAAAGCCTTGCAGTTGAGTGCTGAGTGGAATCCTCCCGGACAAGTTGTTGTTCGACAAATCTAAGGTTCCAAGAAAACTCACATCGGCAAGGCTTGCAGGTACAACTCCAGACAGGTGATTGTTTGATAAATCCAGAAGTTCTAATGAAGTAAGTTGCCCAATGTTTGACGGAATTCTTCCGGTCAACTTATTTCTTGATAAATCGAGGGACAGTAACTTAGTAAGATTTGAGATTCCATCTGGGATTTCTCCTTCTAGCTCATTATTAGATAAATCAATATAATTCACCAGACCTAATAAATCCTGTCCAAATCTTTGCTCTACTCTTTTCCACTCAATCATTGCAGCTTCCTTCAACAACTCAACGAAGTGATCATCTTCACCAACATAAACACCAGGATAAACAAATTGAAATTCTTGTGACACGTTCATCATGGCTGTAAAATTATATATGCAATTTGGAATAGTGCCTGATATGTGGTTCATGGCAACATCCAACATGTGAAGATTGGATAATTGACAAAGGCTTAAAGGCAATTTTCCAAAAAACTTATTTCCACGTAGGATAAGAAAAGCAAGAATTTCGAAAGCATTTCCGATGCTTGGTATATAGCCAGTTAAAGAATTATACCCAACATCTAGAAAAAACAACTCCGTACAGTTCAATATTGACATAGGGAGCTCTCCTGAAAAGCTATTGTTTTGCAAGTTTAAAAATTGGAGCCCTAGTAGGTCACCAATGGATGTTGGTATATTTCCAGAGAATTTATTGTTTTCCAAGTTCAAATATTCGAGTTGATCCATTTTCATCAAACAGTTTGGAAGCTTTCCAGACAACAAGTTGTTTGATAGATCAAGCTCTTCTAGCTCAGAATTAGCTGTTTTTGGACACAATAGCAGAGAGGCATCCAAAAACATGTTATCGTTCAGGCGTATTGACACAACATTTTTATCTCCAACAAAAGATGGGATTGATCCCTCAAAGTAGTTTGAGCTCAAGTCAATAAAATTGAGGTTGTCAAAGGATGTTGACAAATTAGGGAGCACCCCATGAATCATATTGTGAGACATGTTCAGATAATTTAGATTGGACAAGAACGATTTCGTCCAAAAGGCAGGAGGAAGTTCACCAGAAATTTGAGCAATGGATATATCAAGGTAAGATAAATTAGTCTGAGTTAGAAGCCATTTTGGGAAGGAAGGGCCCAACTTGCAAGACCTCAAACGTATAATGTTCAAATGTAAGCAGGGAATCCAATTTTGATTGATGTCAAGCACTAGTGCCGGGTTGTCTGACAAGTCTAATATTCGCAATCGTGAGAGATTTAAGAAGTGATTGTGGTTGAGAGTAGCCTTTAAGGAGTTATAAGAAACATCAAAAATCTCAAGCATAGAAAGTTGCCCAATACCTTGACTGATTGTTCCATTCAGATGATTATCATAAAGATGTAATTCTTTGATTGATGAAAAAGTAGTAATCATGTTCGGAATAGAGCCCCAGAATTGATTCCTACTCAAATCCAGATGCTCCAAAAGTGACTTGTTCCCACACCCACATGATAGAGCTTGGAAGGCATTTAAAAGGGGGCCATTAAGTTTATTGTCATTCAATGAGAGTTTTCTCAAGGCCGTCAAGTTTGAAAAAGTAATAGGAATGGAACCTTCAAATTGATTAGAAGAGAGGTCAAGATATGAAAGGGAGTGCATGTACTTCCCAAATGAGCTTGGAAGATGTCCTGAAAGTGAGTTACTAGAAAGGTCAAGATATTCAAGTTGATTACCATTTCTACTCAAATTGAACAACCACTTAAATATAGAAGTGTCATTGAAATAATTATTAGAAAGGCTAACGACACGAAGAGATGAAGAGTTGATGTATGAAAGTGATGATGGTGATGGAAATTTAGCAGGAAGCTGACATTCATCCAGGTAAAGAATCCTTAGGGAAGGAAGCTTGTTGATGGTTTGGATCCAGTCTGTGACTTCACTAAGATTGCTTGCTATAAGGCGGAGTTCTCTCAACAATGTGAGACCAGACAACCACCGCAAGCTTTTACCAGTGAGGTTGTTGTATACAATAATGTCATCAACAATACCATAACTGAGATCAAGATATGCTAATTTGGAAAGGTTTCCGAGTTGGGGTGGAATTTCACCAGAAATGCCAGCACTAGATAAATTGAGGTACTCTAACTCAGTGAGGGAATCTATGGAACTGGGTATAGCCTGGTGGTTGAAATAATTGAGACTAAGATCCAAATGTTTCAAATGAGTTAGCTTAAAGAGGGAAGGGTCCAACTTACCTACTAGACAACCCATCTGCTCATTGTCATTAGTCCAACCTCGAAGATGAAGCATGATAACATGGCCAGTGCGATTGCTACAGCCAACGCCGCGCCAATTGCAGCAGTCTTCTATGACTCCCCAGGAAGAGAGAAGGCCACAATAATCATATTCAATTCCTTCCTTAAATCGAAGCAGAGCTTTTCTCTCGCGGTCGATACACTTGATGCTACTATGCTCTCCATTGCCAGTCTCGACAACATGACTGGAGTAGCATAGCAACACAAGCCAACAAAGTATGATCATGTACATTATAATAAAATATTGTGGCGTTTTCATGGTTGAATTGCACTTTTGTTTTTGATAAATTTATAGGATACGGGAGGGATTTAACGGATGAAAAACATAGAATAGTAGAATTGTATGTGTGAATATTAATTATATATTACATGAGATCTTTTTTATCATCCCTTGAATGTGAGCTGATTGTGTCACGCTCAAAGTAAACATTTAATGAATCTTGAAAAGTCTAAAAATACACAGCAAAAAAGTGTTTCTCCCATTTTCTAAGGAAATATTCATGCATGGTACAAACATCCAGAAGATTTTTTTTCTTGTCCTTAATGGCCCAAATATTAGTGTCAAAACTTAATTAATGGTTTATTACAAGGCACGAAATGTAATGTATACTTTGAGTTGAAAATTATACAAATCACACTTCGCATGTAACTGTGGTTTATTAGGGAATTAAAGATTATAAAAAAAGAAGTCAATAGTTATATGAATAGTGATTGATGTGAGACCAATAAAATGATATAAATGTAACTATGTAAGATTGAATAGTAGACTTGGTTATTGGGTAGGGTAGCTCAATGACAAACCAAATTTATATGGCTTTTAATGGACATAGACCTTGATTATTGGATAGAGTTACTATAAGGCCAAAATATATAAATCATGTAAAAAAGATTACATAAATATATTTGTATTCATTCATACTTGATAATCGCTTTGTTTAGTATTTTATTTAGTTGATAGTATGTTAGCCCGTCCATTATCAACCCACTATTAACCTACACCTGCTATTGCTCTACAAAATGTGACCCTTTTTTACCCGACCTACATCAAACTTGACCTGACTTGCCCAATAACCAGGTCCATTGAGAACCATGCATAGAATTAGAGGAGAGAATTATTAAAAAGTGTAGAGAACCAATTTAAATTAGAAGAGTTGCACTTAAAAGAAGGCTAATTTAACAAGTTTTAATTTGCATGTAATAAAACAGATGTACATGTACATTATACATTTAATAAATAACTGTTACTCCGTAATATGGATGAGGCAGTATTGTGCATCATGCCGTCCTGGCGATGAGAAATTATGAAGTTATGGTTCTATGTAGATATAATGCTACAAGAGTTATACGTAGTAGTAAATTAATTTAGTGCTAAGAATAATTTATAAATGTGAACTAACTTGTTTTAAAACAAATTAGACTTCGACCCTTTGGTATTCATCTAATGAGGATCAAGCTACTGAAATTTCCTAATTATGGCCCACGGACAGTGCTAATTTAGTCAAAACTTTACATTGGGGTAGAGTTGTGTGTGTATTGAACAATATAGTCAAAGCAATTAAACTTTGACTCAAAAATTGACAATGAGGCAAACTATTTGGGACAAGTGGGAGTGTATTAGATATATAATGGCTAAATATAAGTATTGGTGTTAAAGTTTGACTACTACATTTGAAAATAAAATACCAAAAATTTTGAAAAATCTAATATTTTAAAAAAATTAGTCAAAATTTAATTAATTTAGGATTGAACCATTCCTAACCTGTGCTCCAAAGTGACCCGACCTAAATGACTCATGACCCAAAGTGACCTATGGTGTGTGTGACTACTAACTTTTCAAAGTTATCTTACCGTTTGATTTGGTTCATGACAACATTGTCATCTAACCGTTTGTTTTGATTCATGACTTACTGACTTTAAACTACCAAAGCAACTAGAAGCACTATTCAATTCAATGAAATTAAATAAAATGTAACAATATACGACAATATTTGAATGATAAACAAATCATTAAAAACGATAAATCGCAAACCTGATGACGATCATCAAGCATATGAAGATTATACTGTTTATCAGGACGCAATTCTTGAACTTTTCTCCAACGAATTCAATCTGGCAACAACCTCAACTCTCCTTTCCAGTTTCCACCATCTCTACACTGAAATCAAACAAAAGAAAAACCCTAGTTCACAAAAACTGACAATTTCAATCAAAACAAAAACCCTAGGAAAGAGAAATTTACCTTGGGGAACTTGATCAACCATGTTAGTACAATTGGCGTTCTGAAGGAACTCCAGCAGTGGAAACACAAGATGACATTCGAGGTGTTAAGTCGTATTCCGCCACTGTTGCGCGGTGGAAGGTGAAGGTGAAGGTCGCAGGGAGAGTCCGGTGGTGGAGTCGACGTTTAAATTATTCATTCATATTATTAATATTATTGGGCTTGTGGGCTGCACTTTTTCATTGGGCTTTTATTTTAGGTACTCAAAACGCAAAAGAGCTAATCACCATTCTTTGCGCTACTCTACTGTAACTGTGAGCCAATTTGCCAGGCATTATTGAACTCACAACTAACAAATATCTATAAATAAACTAAAACAACAATCACTGACATCATCACTTTTTAGAATTGTACACATGTCATGCTGTTGTTAAAAATTTTCCCGCCTAAATCAATTTGCTAGGCATTAATTAACTCACAACTTACAAATAGTGTTTCTAACTAGTTCTTTTCCCGAGCAATGCTCGGATATTCACAAGAAAATAAATTATTTTTATAATTACTATAAGTTTGAGAAGTATTTATTTATATTATCAAATTATTATAGGTTAGATACGGTAATGTAGAGTACTTAAAGATTCAAGAGAAAACGAGAAAAAAATATTATAAAAAAAATATTTTATTTTATTTAAGTTGTTATAGTTGCTCTATTTTTAGGTTGCATTTTTATTTTAAATTAGCTATGTTATTAATTTTCTTGAACAAAAAAGAGGAAAAAAAAAAACTTTTTGGTGGGAAATTTTTTAATACAAACGCGACATGTGTACTTTAGGGATAGAGCTGGGGATTACTTTAGTATATTAGTATTGACTAATACTGTCGTTTGTAAACTGTGTACTACAATTAAAAAAAATGGAAAATTTAGAAATAATTATCCCAACTTTGCTCCATTTTCTTTTAATAATCCCAATTTTGGATTATTCTAGAATAATTCCAACTTTGGGGGCTATTTACATTCTTCAATCCCAATTACCGATTACCAGTTGAATAGGTTAATTTGTTTTTTTAAAAAAAATAAATGTCACGTGTCAAAAGGTAATTAGCCAAAATATTTGGAAAAAAAAATTAAAAAAAAATAAAATTTAAAATTTTCAGAAAACCAGCCCCACGACCCCCACCCCTTCCCTGACCACCACATCCCCACCACCCACTAGAACAATAGCCACCCCAATCCCCTTTCGCACCGGAAACCCACAACCCTCCTCCCGCCGGCAAGCGCCCCTCCTCCCGCCCCATCCTGTCGCCAATCCCCTTCCTCCTTGAACCACCAATCTCGTCTCCTTCCTCAACGTTGTCACTTTCTCCATTACTACTTCTTCGATCTGCTACTACTACTGCTTCCGCCATAGATGAAGGCATCGAGATCTAGAAAGGAAGGGGAAGCGGAACGGTGTGGGTGGCGATTTGCAGGGTAAGTTAGAGTGGTAAGGTGCACCGGGGCTGGGGGAGGCGCAACAAACTGATGAGAGCGGCTGGGGTTGGGTTGGGTTCGCCGGTGGGGTAAAGGGGGTTGGGTAAGATTTCCGGTGGGTTAAGGGGGATAGGGGCGGCTGGGGTTTGGGAATAGGGTGGGCGGTGGTGGAGGGGCTGGGACGCTGGTAGGGGTTTCATTTTTTTTAAAAAAAAAAAATTCTTTTTTTTTTCTTTTTTGAACCAATCACAATGTGACACGTGTCACGTAACTTGTGATAGAAGGTCATTGACTTTTGTTGACCGGATTGGGATTGAAGAAGGTAAACAGCCCCCAAAGTTGGGATTATTCTAGAATAATCCAAAGTTGGAATTATTCAAAAGAAATGGAGCAAAGTTGGGATTATTGTTTCTAAATTTTCCAAAAAAAAATATGAAGAAAAATTTTAAGTGCTAAATTTTTATCAAAAAGTTTTGCATGCCCCCGGTTTACAATAATTTTATTGTACATCGAACTTTTTTACGAAAAGTGACCCTTTTTTCTTACAAAAGTAACCCTTTTTTTGTACAAAAGTGACCCTTTTTATGTACAAAAGTGACCCATATTTTTACAAAAGTGACTTTTTTCACAAAAATGATCCTTTATTTTCACAAGAGTGACCCTTTTTCTTCACAAAAGTGCCCCTTTTTTCACAAAAGTAATTAAGCTACATGTGCAAAACAGATTATAAAATCAATAAAAATAAACACAAAATTAACAATAGTTATGAAAAAAAGTACAATCACTCAAACAAATCAAACTAATAAAGATCCACATCACATAACAACAAAAAAATAAAATAATAAAAAAAGTTAATCAAGAGTTGTGACAATGTCATTGATATAGTGAGCTTTATCAATTCATCTCGTAGGTCGTAATCCCAAATCAACCCAGAAAAGTAGTGAAGAAACAAAACCTAGTTATTGTAGTATTTATCATATCTCACAATTGATATAGAATTAAAGGGAAAAACAATCGAATTGATTTTGAGTTATATAGATTGATGTACATTGGGAATCAATTGGCACTACTAGAAAAAGAGTAATTTCCGACGGAAAAATTCTGTCGAAACCACCCCAAAATCCGTCGGAAAACCCGTTTCCGACGGAATTCCGTCGTAACCGGTTGTCGGAAAACCTTTCGTAGGAAATTTGTCTTTTTTTGACGAAAATTCCGTCGGAAACACTTTTCCGACAGAATTTCCGACGGATTTTCCGTCGTAGGAGGTTTTCCAGCAACAGGAAATTCCGTCGGAAACAGTTTTTAAGAAAATAAAAAAAAACGCCGCGCCACCACGGCACGGCGTATCAACCACCACCAACCACCAAATAAACTCTTACCCCAACATCAGACCACCGCCACCACCAACCCCCCAACCCGTCCCGTTCCACCACCCACACCACCAAAACCCCTACCCACCTAACCCTAACCCACACAAACTAGCCCAGATCTACCAGCCCACCTAAGCAAACCACCCACCAAAACCACCACCGCCACCACCACCACTAAAACAAACTATTACAAAAATTAAAAAAAAAATTAAACTCCCAACCCAACCACGACCCACCCATCTACCCACCTACACCCTAACCGAACCCCACCCAAAACACACAACCCTGACCGAACCACCCCGACACACCTACACCCTGACCGAATCACCACCAACACCCACACACCTACTCCCTGACCGAATCACCACCAACACCCAAAACACACAACCCTGACCGAACCACCCCGACACACCTACACCCTGACCGAATCACCACCAACACCCACACACTTTTTTGTTTTTGACAAAATAAACACCTACACCTTCACCAAACCCAGATCTACCTTGAACTTATGATGGGTGGAGAGAAGAGAAGGCGCCGGAAAACCCAAAAATTATTTTTAAAAAAAAAACACATACCTTAAAACTTGAATTTGCTTCGAAATTAACCTCGAACTTAATTGGTTTAATAAGGCCAAATTCGACCACGAAAACACTAGATCTAGTATTTTCGTGGTCGAATTTCACCTTAAAAGCCATTTCTTTGTTTTAAACCCACCACCACCGTGAGAAGAGAAGGGGGAGGACGAGAGGAGATCGAAAGAGAACATGAGAAGGTGGAGGAGGAGAGGATAGAAGGCAAGAACTCAGAAGAGAGGTGAGGAGGAGAGGAGAGGGGAGAGAAAGAGAAGATGAGAGGAGAGGAGAGAATAGAGGCGGATGAGAGAGAGAGTGTGGTGAAATGAAATGAGGTTGGTTGGGGGGGGGGGGGGGGGGGGAGGCCCGTGTTTTAATTAGGGTTTGTTTTTTTTTTTATTAAAAAAAAATCCGTCGGAAAGGCTTTGAATTCCGTTGCAAATTTCCGGCGGAATTAATTTCGGTCGGAAATTTACGACGGAATTTTAATCCATCGGAAACTATACCTTTTCCGACGGATTTTCCGTCGTAAATGGTATATTTCATGACGGATTAAAATTCCGTCGTAAATTTCCGACCGAAATTAATTCCGTCGGAAATTTCGTACTTTCCGACGAATTTCCTTATCCGTCGGAACGGTTCCGTCGGAATTAGGCTTTTTTCTAGTAGTGTGGGATGAGAGAGAAAGGGGAAAGAATTATGAAATTTTCATTAAAATTTGAGAAAGAGAAGATTTCAGAGTAGTGCAAAGGACTGATTTTTTTTAGTAGAGGAAGATGGTCTATCTATGTCGTCGTCAAGTATCAGTATTTCTGTTGGCTGCTATATACTTGAAGAGGAAGATGGATCTTGAAAGAGGAAGGAAAAGAAGTACAAGTAGTAAGTCTTCTCTGGCCATTCAATAATTTACTGTAAACCGGACTTTTTGTAAAGTTTGTGAATTTTTATCAAGTAAAATATGTAAGTGTCGTGTAAATAAGAAGTAATCAAGGAGAATAAAGATTAGAAACCATTCTTTAAAATACTAGCTACATCCTCCATTGTAAATTTGTAATTACATGTGGTCAAACTTATAGAATTTTAACCCTATTTTGTAATTACTATATATAAGATACAGAGTAGTAAATTATCGTGTAAAATATTGTTAGATTTATTGCAATTTATATCATATGTCAATTTTTTTTTTATAAATTTTAACAATACAAACTAAAGATATTAATGGTAAAAGTCAAACGGAAGAATTGTATTTTTATGTTAGGGATTTGTCCAACTTTTGAATATTATTTTGTGTATAAACCAATAATCTAGAAATGCAATTAATTGAGAAAATGGAAATATATCCATGTTCATAATTCTTTTTTTGAACTTATAAATTATAGTGCTAGTTTGATGATAATTTTAATTTACTTTTTTTTTTAAAGGAAATTAATTAACTTGTCTTCACTATAACATTTCAATCACATATTTGAAAGTTCAAAATAAGAGTTTGAATATGTATTACTCTTAACTTGTACAGCTAGAGTAATACATATTTAAACTCTTATTATGAACTTTCAAATACATATTCATGATTCTTTCAAAAAAAAAAAAAAAATACATATTCATGATAATTTTAATTAACTTGTACAACTAGAATAAGAGGCACACCAAAGAAACTTGTGCTCATACACACAATACTTGAGTGAAATGTTGCGCAGCACAATCAGTAATTTTAGTATAAAAAAAAAAGGTAAAATAGGCGTTCAATCAGAACGATTAATTAAGCAATATTCTTTTAAAGATATATGGATCTAAATAGTGTATATGTGTAACAGCAGACACCAATCCTTCTCACTCGATCAAGCTTTCTGATCCAAAGCTCTGACTTATTCATCAATACTGCATAACCAAGCATAAACCAAAAGAAGAAGAAAAACTTTCAGAATGCAAAAAGCTAATATTACAACTAAGTATATCAAATATAATTAAGTCAGGGTACGAGTTATGACAAATCCTTATAAATTAACATTACCTACTAGATATATGTGGGACATAAATGCTATTTGAAGTACAGTGCAGTGCAATGCACTCCATCTCTTAAGAGAAACCTGCACAAATAAATAAGACAAATAAATTGTCTATGTTTTTTTATTGCTTAGCTGAATTAATAATTCATACTGTAACAAATACAAGATATATGAAATAAGTACCTTCAAGGTTTCCTCCAAAGTCTGGCTAATTTCACAGCCACAATGACATAAATCTTGTCTTTGATGTCACCAAAGAAGCTGAAAAATGCATGTCTCCATGATCTTTTCACCACTAAAGACCCGCAAACTCCCCAAAATCCAACAATAAATCCGAGCACCACGCTGATGCACAGCCCTAGATAAAAATTATCATGTCCATGCTCCTCTTGATGGATGATATTTCCTCCTGTGGGTGGTTCATCACCGGCACATTTTTGAAGGGGTTCCCCACAAAGCAATGGATTTCCCATGTACGATGAAGGATCAAAGTCTTGCAGCTGAGTGCCGAGTGGAATCCTCCCAGACAAGTTGTTGTTCGACAAATCTAAGGTTCCAAGAAAACTGACATCGGCAAGGCTTGCAGGTATAACTCCAGACAGGTGATTGTTTGATAAATCCAGAAATTTTAATGAAGTAAGCTGCCCAATGTTTGACGGAATTCTTCCGGTCAACTTGTTTCTTGATAAATCGAGGGACAGTAACTTAGTAAGATTTGAGATTCCGTCAGGGATTTCTCCTTCTAGCTCATTATTTGACATATCAATATAATTCACTAGTCCTAATGAAGTTCCTGCAAATCTTTGCTCTTCTCTTTTCCACTCAATTATTGCAGCTTCCTTAAACAAGCCAACGATGTAATCTTCACCAACGTCAACACCAGTTTCAACAAACTGTAGGTCTTCTGACCGCTCATCATCGCTGTAAATTTATATATGCAATTTGGAATAGGGCCTGATATGTGGTTCATGGCAACATCTAACATGTGAAGATTGGATAATTGGCAAAGGCTTAAAGGCAATTTTCCAAAAAACTTGTTTCCACGTAAGTTAAGAAAAGCGAGATTTGGTAAAGCATTTCCGATGCTTGGTGGTATATAGCCAGTTAAAGAATTATACCCAACATCTAGAAACAATAATTCCGTACAGTTCAACAATGACATTGGGAGCTCTCCTGAAAAGCTATTATTTTGCAAGTGCAAATATTGGAGTTGTGTTAGGTCACCAATGGATGTTGGTATTTTTCCAGTGAATTTATTGTTTTCCAAGTGCAAATATTGGAGTTGATCCCTTTTCATCAAACAATTTGGAAGCTTTCCGGACAACAAGTTGTTTGATAGATCAAGCTCTACTAGCTTTGAATTATTAGCTATTCTTGGACACAATAGTTGAGTGGCATCCAAAAACGTGTTATCATTCAGGCGTACTGACTCAACATTTTTGTCTCCAACAAAAGATGGGATTGATCCTTCAAAGTAGTTTGAGCTCAAGTCAATAACTTTGAGGTTGTCAAAGGATGTTGACAAATTAGGGAGCACCCCATGAATCATATTGTGAGACATGATTATATACCTTAGGAATGGAACCTTCAAATTGATTATATTGAAAAAGTAATAGGAATGGAACCTTCAAATTGATTACCAGAGAGGTAAAAATGTGAAAGGGAGTGCATGTACTTCCCAAATGAACTTGGAATAGGCCCTGAAAAGAAGTTAATAGAAAGGTCAAGATATTCAAGTTGGTTACCATTTCTACTCAAATTTAACAACCACATGAATATCGAAGTGTCATTGAAATTATTATCAGAAAGGCTAATGACACGAAGAGAGGATGAGGAATTGATGTATGAAAGTGATGATGATGAAAATGTAGCAGGTAGCAGACAAGAATCCAAGTAAAGTTTTTTAAGGGAAGGAAGATTGTTGATGGTTTGGACCCAATCGGTGGCTTCACTAAGATCACTTAATCTAAGGTGGAGTTCTCTCAAAAATGTTAGACCAGACAACCACCGCAAGCTTTTAGCAGTGAGGCTGTTAACAGAAATCCCACCAAAACTAAGAGGACCAGAATTAAAACTGAGATCAAGAGATGCTAATTTGGAAAGGTTTCCGAGTTGGGGAGGAATTTCACCAAAAAAGCCACCGTTAGATAAATTGAGGTACTCTAACTCTGTGAGGGAATCTATGGAATTTGGTATAGAATGGAAGAAACCATTATTACTAACGTCCAAATATTTCAAATGAGTTAGCTCAAACAGGGAACGGTCCAACTTACCTTCCAGACAACCCATGTACTCATTGGCATCATCCATCCAACCTTGAAGATGAAGCATGATGACATGGCCGGTACGATTGCTGCAGCGAATGCCACCCCATTGGCAGCAATCTTCTATGTCTCCCCATGAAGAGAGAAGCCCACAATTATCAGATAATATTCCTTCCTTGAATCGAAGCAAAGCTTTTCTCTCGCGGTCGATACACTTGATGCTACTATGCTCTCCATAGCCAGTCTCGACAACATGACTGGAGTAGCATAGCAACACAAGCCAACAAAGTATGGTCATTGACATTATACGAGTAAATAATAAGGTATTGTAGCGTTTTGGTGCTAGAATTGGACTTTTGTATCAATTTTATTTCAAGGTTATATAAGAGAGGGGATGAATGGATGAAAAACATCAAGTTGAAGTGTGTTAACAATATATCACATACATGAAATCTTTTTTATACGAGTTGTTGGGATTGTGTCACTTTAGTTCTAGCAAAGAACCAAGGTTGTATACTTGTAAACACAACTAGTCAGCGTATGGTCCACAATATTAGTGATCCTTGGAAAGTCTAATGACCGTGCAAAGATGTTTCCCTCGTTTTTTCTATGGAATATTCATGCATATACAAGACAAACATCCAAAAATTGGTTTCTGGTCTTCAATGATCCAAAATATCGTCTCAAAGCTAAATTAAAACTCCATTCACTCTTTTGTACAACAATGTGAACGTACGAAGTCTTAATAGTTTGGGTTGAGATTAATATTGTTTGTTGGGGAATTAAAAACAATAGGAAAAAAATACGTGAATAATTTATGTAAAATAAATGATGTATAACGAAGGGAGTAACATAAAACTAAGAGTACTGAGAATAACTATAGAGAGAGATATAATAAACAAAAGTGTAGAGAATTGTCATTATTTTATTACAAGAGTTTCACTAACAAAAAAGTCAATTTTAAAAAGTGTTTCACTCAATAAAACAGAGGTAATATATTTTAACTAGTAACCATGCACTAATTGTTGTATTGACCATGAGGGAATATTATACAAGTATCATATATGTATGCAGTCCTTGTGATAAGGTATCATGGATTTATGGTTCTAGGCTTCTATATAGATAGTCCTAGAGACCTAGAGTTATATAACATTTAATACAAGTATCATGTTTATATATGACTAATTTATACGGTATAAAATACGTGATATGAGACAAATGAAATGATATAAAAGTAAGATTGAGAATCATGAATAGAATTAGAGAGGGAATTTAAAAAGTGTAGAGAAACCATTTTAGAGGAGTTGCACTTAAAAGAATGCCTAATTTAACAAGTTTTGCATTTAATAATAAAACAAATGTACATAATAAATTTAACCAATAACTGGCTATTATATAGATGAGAGTGAAAGATATCTCAAGTGATTAAAGTTTCTCCCTCTCAATTCTAATAGATTTTATAATCGATTATCATTACCCGCCCTTATGGCTCTCTAAACACTAAAATAATTGTTATATGGATGAGATAGTATTGTGCATCATGTTGTCCTTAGCTTTGGAGTACTGGTTCTATCATCTATTTATTTATTTATTATTATTTGTAAAGATAGTTGCAAAGACAAGTGATAATGTAGACAGACTTTGATCATATATCTTGAGTACCACACTCAAAACACTAATCAATTAGGATAATTGATCTTGAATTTTTTATCATTCACAGAAAAGAGTCTTAATAATATCCGAAGTCTAGCTTGCCATACAAAATCAACCAAGACTCGGAAAGTTCCTTTGATTTGAACGTATCTATAAAGTCACACTAGACAATCATGCTCGAAACAATCATCCATCTATCCATCCTGTGGTGTGTGACTACTGACTTTTCAAAGTCGTCTTACCGGTTACCATGGTTTATGACAACATTGATTTCAAATTCTTCTTACCGTTTGTTTTGGTTCATGACTTTTCAAATGTAATGTTCCAATGAACACGTACATAATGTAGTACTAGCAATCAAGCTTATTCCTAACTCATTCTTACAAATGCACAATCACTATGGCAAAATTGTGGTATATTTCAATTAAGGGCCTGGCCTGGCCTAAAAGATAATAAATTTGAAGTTAAACCTTATTCCAAAAAAAAAAAAAAAAAAAAAAAAAAAAAAAAAAATCAAACATTAGTTAAACCGCTTTCATGCATTGCTAAATCAATTCCAGTTTTAAAAATGTACAGCTCGTCTTGTGTGCGACCGGCCACACTATGTGACAACTTAAAGTAATCCCTATAACATTAATTAAGTAACCCCTGTAATACCAACCGGGTAACCCTTATAACACTGCCTGAGTCACTCTATAACAATGACAAAGTAACCCCTTTAACACTGACCAAGTAACCCCCATTACACTAGCAAAGTAACCCTTATAGTGGTTGGCCACACGGTGTGGCCAGCCACATATAAGATTTTGTGTTGTATATTAATGAGCATTTGTTTAGTCCGTAAATTATGCCAAATTGGTAGATAATGTCTCCATCTGATTAGTGAATGAATACCATTACTATTTATCTTCAAGTAAAGTCTAACAAGTCTTTACTTTGAAATTGTATCTCCGATCCTTAAGGGTGCTTATCAACTACATACAGAATCCTCAAGAAAACAATATTTGTAAAAAAAAAAAAAATGGAAAAATGATATATGCAGCCCTAAAAAAAATTAAAAAAAAAAAAAGGGAAATTATCAATGGTACACTCAAGGTTTGAGCTTTTATCAATGGTACACCTATTTATTTTTGTTTATCAGTGGTACACCCAATGTTTCACTCATTTATCAACTGTACACCTAACGTTAAACAAACGTTAATTAAAAGTTAATTTTAGGTTAGTCTAATTTGTTTTTTAGTTCAAGGTCTTAAAATTTGAGTATCATGTTCCAATTAAAACTATATTTTGAAAAGCTAAGTTTATTCTTATAAGAATTATTACATAAATTAAGAATAATTGAGTCTAGATTCTAAATTTCTAGGCATTTTGTTCTAAACTCTATGCTACAAAAAGTTAAGTTTGATGTTCTAAATATTTACTCACATGTCTGATTCTTAAATCAGATGTTTTAATTATTACTCACATAGATGTTCTAAACTATTACTCATATGTTCTAAATTTTAATTTGAGACACATGTTCTAAATTTTTACTCGTATGTTCTAAATTTTTACTCACATGTTCTAAATTTAAAATCAGTTCTCATATAAATATGAATTCTCACATATGAATGTATTCTCACCGGATCCCTCCCCTATATATATATATATATATATATATATATATATATATATATATATATATATATATATTACTTTTAATGAACTGAAATTAATTTTATTGAACTAAACTTATTTTTACATATTATTTTTTTTAAGATGAAGTGAACGAGGCCTTATTTAGATAAATTGCAATAAGAGTTGTAGTACATTAATTTATATTAGTGTTACGTTTATAAATGTCAACTAACTTGGTTAAGAAAATAATAGTCTTTGACCCTTTGGTGTTGATCTAACGAGGATCAAGCTACTGAAATTTCCTAATTATGGTCCACTAATAAGAGTGCTATTTTAGTCAAGACTTAAGACTGGGGTAGAGTCTTAAATTCTTAAATTAATTTTTTTTTGGTGTTGTAAAGAAAGTTGCAAAAGCAATTGATATAGAGTTGTAGATAGAGCTGTCAATTCGGGTAAATGGGTCGGGTTTGAGTCGGGTTTGTGTGGGTCGGGTCATCTCGGGTCGGGTCAATACGGGTTAATGTTAGAACCTATGTGGATCTGGTTCGGGTTGGGTCATGCTTGAGTCGGGTCACGTCGGGTCATACATCTTTTCGGGTTTAGGTCGGGTCAATAAAAGGTCGGGTTACATTCGGGTCGGGTGAAAAACAAGTCGGGTTAAATTCGGGTTTTTACGGGTTTAAATGAGTTAGGGTCGTGTTCTGGTTCGAGTCGGGTTCGGCTCAAGTCAATTATTTTCGGGTTATAATCAGGTCGGATCATTATCGGGTTTGAGTCGGGTTCGGTTCAAGTCAATAATTTGCAGGTCATAATTAAGTCGGGTCATTTCCAAGTCGGGTCATTATCGGGTTTGAGTCGGGTCTATTCAAGTCAATAATTTGCGGGTTATAATAATCAAGTCGGGTCATATTCGAATTCGGGTATCAAATATTGGATTCATAGGGTTTAAGTTTGATATCAGGTCGAGTCATATTGGGTCCAGTTACATTTTTTAATTTTTTTTTTTAATTTATTTAAAACTCCAAATTAAATTACGTAATTTAAAACATTTTCTGGAAAAAAAATATTAAACAGACAAGTGATTAATAAAATTTGAATTCCCTTAAAATAATAATAATAATAATAATAATAATAATAATACTAAAAAAGATAAGTCAAGTAAGATGAGAAAGACCTGCTATTGTCTGGGTCCCGTGTATTTTTTTATTTTTTTGTTTAAATTTTTTTTTTTGGCTGCTCTCCAGTTCAGTTTTTCTTTAACGAGGATTATATAAGAGATAAGTCAAGTAAGATGAGAAAGGCCACTTTTGTTTTATAATTGGAATCCATGTTAATAAATTGAAAAAAAGTCTAAAACTCAATAGTCAATACGGAGTACTCTTTTTATCCTAAAAATTCGGGTTAATAATAGGTCGAGTTTAAATTCGGGTCGGGTCAATAACAAGTCGGATTGAATTTGGGTCGGATCAATAACAAGTCGGGTTGATTTCGGGTCGGGTTTAAATTCGAGTCGGGTTAGGAACGGGTCGGGTTGAACTCGGGTCGGGTTAGTAACAGGTCGAGTTGAATTCGGGTTTTGACGGGTTAAATCGGGTTTGGGTCATTCTCGGGTTCGAGTCGAGTTCGGTTCATGTCAATAATTTACGGGTCACATTCGGGTCGGGTCCTCTCTAGGTCGGTTCATGGTCGGGTTCGGGTCTCAAATACTCGGGTCAACTCGGGTCTAGGGTTGGTTTCAGGTCGGGTTAGGTCGGGTTCGGGTCACCATTTTTTTCGGGTTCAGACAGGTTAGGGTTAGGGTCGGTATTTCGGGTCGGGTCAACTTTTGACAGCTCTAGTTGTAGACTGCATTAAATTTTATATCTTGATTAACACCCTCAAAACTTTAATCAACTAGGCTAGTTGATCATTCACAGGGTAGAGTTAATAATATTCATAATCTAGTTTGCCAAACAAAATAAATTAAACCAATACTCCGTAGTTCCTTTGATTTGAACGTACAAATAAACTCACACAAGAGAAGTATTATCGTAACAATCATATATCCATCATTCCATCTTGTGCCCTTGTGGTGTGTGACTACTGACTTTTCAAAGTCGTCTTACCGTTTGTTTTGGTTCATGACAACAATAATTCCAAATTCTTCTTATCGTTTGTTTTGGTTCATGACTCATTCTCCTCCCTTCTCAAAAAATAAAAATAAAAATAAAAATCAAACATTAGTTAAACCGCTATCATACATTTCTAAATCAACTCCAAATTAAAAAGTTTATACGGAGTAATATGTAAGCATAAGGGTAGTATTATTACCTCCATATAATGAGCATTTGTTTAATATTGTTGTATACAAATGAGTTTAGAATTATTGTTTGTTTAAGATGTACTGATATAGGAGCTGAGACACTATAAAAAGGCTAGATTTGAAGCGAACATAAAAATTCATTTTTATAGATGCATACTAGTTCAAGTAGATTGTAACTAGCCTTAACATTTATAAAGTATGCTGACAATTTAACCTTAAACTCGCTAGATTGTGGGCTAAGCCACTGGAAAACAGAGATAGAAACTTAGAAAGTACTGTTTATTACAAGAGCATACACATAGACATAGCCCTCTAATAAGTGCAACACTTACACATTCTACTTGCACACAACAGCTACATAAAGTACATATAATTATTATCGACTTGTTACACAACGTAAACAATGATCTTTTCTTGTTCAAGCCACTGATCGGAAGCCCAACAAATACGAGAATGACACTGCCAAATTGGACAGAAGAAGAAAATTGATTAGGCCATAAATTGATAAGTAATAGAATTATTAGTCAGGGAAAAGACAAGTAAAAACATTACCTAATAAATATAGGATGAAAATGATGAATAACATAATGCACCAGATAAAGAATTCTCCTGTACAAAAAAAATAAGAAGACAGAAATTGAATATTCATTGTTTGGAATATGAATTAGTAATGTACCAATGGTGAAAATATGAAACAATAAAAAGTACTACACCTTCAATCTTTTCTCCAAATTCTGGCTACATTTACAACCACAATGACATAAATCTTGTCTTTGATGTCACCAAAGAAGCTGAAAAAAGCATGTCTCCATCTTCTTTTCACCACTAAAGACCCGCAAACTCCCCAAAATCCAACAATAAATCCGAGTACCACGCTGATGCACAGCCCTAGATAAAAATTATCATGTCCATGCTCCTCTTGATGGATGATATTTCCTCCTGCGGGTGATTCATCACCGGCACACTTTTGAAGGGGTGCCCCACAAAGCAATGGGTTTCCAGAGTATGATGAAGGATCAAAGCCTTGCAATTGAGTGCTAAGTGGAATCCTCCCGGACAAGTTGTTGTTCGACAAATCTAAGGTTCCAAGAAAACTCACATCGGCAAGACTTGCGGGTATAACACCAGAGAGGTGATTGTTTGATAAATCCAGAAGTTCTAATGAAGTAAGCTGCCCAATATTTGATGGAATGCTTCCGGTCAACTTGTTTCTTGCTAAATTGAGTGACATTAACTTGGTAAGATTTGAGATTCCATCTGGGATTTCTCCTTCCAGCTCATTATATGACAAATCAATATAATTCACTAGTTCTAATAAGTTTTGTTTAAATCTCTGCTCTTCTTTTTTCCACTCAATTATTGCTGTTTCCTCAAATGTAGAATTTCTACTTTCAATCCCCCAAGCAAAAAAGTCATCTGATAGTTTATTTGACACATTCATCGCTGTAAGATTATAAATGCAATTTGGAATAGAGCCAGATATGTGGTTCAAAGCAACATCCAACATGTGAAGTTTGGATAATTGACAAAGGCTTAAAGGCAATTTTCCAAAAAACTTGTTTCCACGTAAGTTAAGAAAACTGAGACCTGTAAAAGCGTTTCCGATGCTTGGTGGTATAAATCCAGTCAAAGAATTATACCCAACATCTAGATAGACTAATTTCGTACAGTTCAACATTGACACAGGGACCTCTCCTGAAAAGCTGTTATTTTGCAAGTGCAAATATTGGAGTTGTGTTAGGTCACCAATGGATATTGGTATAATTCCAGAGAAATTATTGCTTTCCAAGTGCAACTTTATGAGTTGATCCATTTTCATCAAACAATTTGGAAGCCTTCCGGACAACAAGTTGTTTGATAAATAAAGTTCTTGTATCATTGAATCAGCTACTCTTGGACACAATAGTTGAGTGGCATCCGAAAACATGTTATCGTTCAGGTATATTGAGTTTGTTTTGTTACCTCCTAGAAAAATTGATGGGATTGAACCCTCAAAGTAGTTTGAACTCAAGTCAATCACATAACTTTCCAATGACGTTGACAAATCAGGGAGCACCCCATGAAAGTTATTGTGAGACATGTTTAAATATGATAGATCGGACGACAATGCTAATTTCGTCCAAAAGGTAACAGGAACTTCACCAGAAATTTTTGCATTAGATATGTCTAGAGCGATGAATTGGGATTGATGTAGGAGCCAGCTTGGGAAGGAAGGGCCCAACTTGCAAGATCTTAAACTTATGAAATTTAGTTGAAAAGGAGGAATCCAATCATCATCGATACTTACAACCAGTGCCGAGTTATCTGACAATTTCAACTGGCGTAATCGTGAGAGATTTAAGAAGTGATTATGGTTGAGGGTAGCTTTTAAGGAATTATAAGAAACATCCAAAATCTCAAGCATAGAAAGTTTCCCAATACCTTGACTTATAGTTCCATTTAGATGATTCCCATTAAGATGTAATTTTCTGATTGAAGAAAAAGTAGTGATCATGTTCGGAATAGAGCCCCAGAATTGATTCATACTCAAATCCAGATACTCCAAAAGTGGCTTGTTCGCACACCCACTTGATAGAGCTTGAAAAACATTAGATACATCATCACCAAGGTTGTTATTAGACATGTCGAGCCGTTGCAAATTACATAAATTACCAATTTCAATTGAAACGGGGCCATGAAGTTTATTGTAAGAGAGCAACAGAACTCTAAGTGCCCTGAAGTTTGAAAAACTGATAGGAATGGAGCCTCCAAATTGATTAGAAGAGAGGTCAAGATAGGAAAGGGAGTGCATGTAATTCCCAAATGAACTTGGAAGAGGCCCTGAAAGTGAGTTTTTAGAAAGGTCAAGATAAGAAAGGGAGTGCATGTACTTCCCAAATGAACTTGGAAGAGGTGAAAGTGAGTTATCAGAAAGGTCAAGATATGAAAGGGAGTGCATGTACTTCCCAAATGAACTTGGAAGAGGCCCTGAAAGTGAGTTCCAAGAAAGGTCAAGATATTCAAGTTGGTTACCATTTCTACTCAAATTGAACAACCACATGAATATCGAAGTGTCATTGAAATTATTATCAGAAAGGCTAATGACGCTAAGAGAGGATGAGGAATTGATGTATGAATGTGATGATAATGGAAATGCAACTGGAAGGTAACAATAATCCAAGTAAAGGATCCTTAGGGAAGGAAGTTTGATGATGGTTTGGAACCAGTCAGTTGCTTTCATAAGAATACTACTACTAAGATAGATTTCTCTCAATAGTGTGAGATGGGACAGCCACTGCAAGCTTTTAGAAGTGAACATGGAATAACCGGAAAATTGAGCATAACTGAGATCGAGAGAAGCTAATTTGGAAAGGTTTCCAAGCTGGGGAGGAATTTCGCCAAAAAATCCAGCATTAGAGAAATTGAGGTACTCTAACTCAGTGAGGGAATCAATGGAACTGGGTATGGCCTGGACAAAATAATTGTTAAGACTAAGGTCCAAATGTTTCAAATGAGTTAGCTCAAAGAGGGAAGGATCCAACTTACCATCCAGACAACGCACATACTCATTTCCACGCTTGACATCATTCCGGCCTTGAAGATGAAGCATGATGACATGTCCAGTACGATTGCTGCAACGAATGCCACGCCATTGGCAGCAATCTTCTGTGACTCCCCATGAAGAGAGAAGCCCACAGTTATCAGATGCAATTCCTTGCTTGAATCGTAGCAAAGCTTTTCTCTCGCGGTCGATACACTTGATGCTACTATGCTCTCCATAGCCAGTTTCGACAACATGACTGGAGTAGCATAGCAACACAAGCCAACAAAGTATGATCATGTACATTATAATAAAATATTGTGGCGTTTTCATGGTTGAATTGCACTTTTGTTTATGATAAATTTAAAGGATAAGGGAGGGGATTAACGGATGAAAAACATAAAGTAGTTGAATTGTATGTGTGAATATTATATTACATAAGATCTTTTTTATACGAGTAGAGTTCATATATCATCCCTTGAATGGGAGCTGATTCTGTCACGCTCAAAGTAAACATTTAATGAATCTTGAAAAGTCTAAAAATACACAGCAAAAAAGTGTTTCTCCCATTTTCTAAGGAAATATTCATGCATGGTACAAACATCCAGAAGATTTTTTTCTTGTCCTTAATGGCCCAAATATTAGTGTCAAAACTTAATTAATGCTTTATTACAAGGCACGAAATCTAATGTATACTTTGAGTTGAAAATTATACAAGTCACACTTCGTATGTAAATGTGGTTTATTAGGGAATTAAAGATTATAAAAGAGAAAGTAAGTCAATAGTTTATATGAAGAGGGAGTGATGTGAGATAAATAAAATGATACGAAGTATAAATGTAACTATGTAAGATTGAATAGTAGACTTGGTTATTGGGTAGGGTAGCTCAATGACTGACCAAAGTTATATGGCTTTTAGACATGGACCTTATTGGATAGAGTTAATATAAGGCCAAAATATATAGATCGTAAAAAAAAAAAAAAAATTACATAAATATATATTTGTATTCATTTATACTTGATAATCGCTTTGTTTAGTATTTTATTTAATTGAAAGTATGTTAGTCCGACCATTATCGACCCACTATTAACCTACGGCCTACGATTGCTCTACAAAATGTGACCCTTTTTTACCCGACCTACATCAAACCTGACCTGACGTGCCCAATAACCATGCATAAAATTAGAGAAGAGAATTATTAAAAAGTGTAGAGAACCAATTTAAATTGAAAACAGATGTACATGTATACATTATACATTTAACCAATAACTGTTACTCCGTAATTTGGATGAGGCAGTATTGTGCATCATGCCGTCCTGGCGATGAGAAATTATGGAGTTATGGTTCTATGTAGATATACTGCAACAAGAGTTATACGTAGTAGTAAATTAATCTAGTGTTAAGAATAATTTATAAATGTGAACTAACTTGTTTTAAAACAAATTAGTCTTTGACCCTTTGGTATTCATCTAACGAGGATCAAGCTACTGAAATTCCTAATTATGGCCCACGGACAGTGCTAAAATAATTGGGGTAGAGTTGTGTGTGTATTGAACATTATAGTCAAAGCAATTAAACTTTGACCCAAAAATTGACAATGAGGCAAACTATTTGGGACAAGTGGGAGAGTATTAGATACATAATGGCTAAATATAAGTATTGGTGAAAAAGTTTGACTACTACATTTGAAAATAAAATACCAAAAAGTTTGAAAAATCTAATATTTTAAAAAAATTAGTCAAAACTTAATTAAATTAGGATTGAACCATTCCTAACCTGTGCTCCAAAGTGACCCGACCTAAATGACTCATGACCTAAAGTGACCCAATTCCGACCCGATTGACTAGTCTAATCCTATGGTGTGTGTGACTACTTACTTTTCAAAGTCATCTTACCGTTTGATTTGGTTCATGACAACATTGTCATCTAACCGTTTGTTTTGATTCATGACTTACTGACTTTAAACTACCAAAGCAACTAGAAGCACTATTCAATTCAATGAAATTAAACAAAATATAACAATAGACGACAATAATTGAATGATAAAGAAATCATTCAAAACAAAAAATTGCAAACCTGATGACGATCATCAAGCATATGAAGATTATACTGTTTATCAGACGCAATTTCTGAACTATCCTCTAACGACATTAATCTGGCAACAAACTCAACTCTCCTTTCCAGTTTCCAGCATCTCGATTTCTACACTGAAATCAAACAAAAGCAAAACCCTAGGTCACAGAAACTAACAATTTCAATCAAAACAAAAACCCTATGAAAGAGAAAATTACCTTGAGGAACTTGATCAAGTACAATTGGCGTTCTGAAGGAACTCCAGCAATGGAAACACGAGATGACATTCGAGGTGTTAAGTCGTATTCCGCCATTGTTGCGCGGTGGAAGGGTAAGGTCGCAGGGAGGGTCCGGTGGTGGAAGTCGACGTAAAAATAAATAAATATATAAATCTTTGTTGAATGTGTAAAAATGAATGTACTTGCCAAATAGAAAAGAAGTATTATTGTAAAGTAAGTATTAAATTAAATACTTATCTAAGAAGCTTTGAATAAAAAAAAAAAAAAAAAAAAAAAAAAAAAAAAAAAAAAAAAAGAGGACCTTTTGGAGGGAAAATTTTTAACCAGATTATGACAAGTGTTATTTCTGGTTTCACCTTTAGTATAGGTATATTGATGTCAATTTTTTTTATAAATTTTAACAATACAAACTAAAGATTTTAATGGTAAAAGTCAAACGGAAGAAGTGTATTTTTATGTTAGGGATTTGTCCAAAGTTTGAATATTATGTTGTGTATAAACCAATAATCTAGAAATGCAACTAATTGTGAAAATGGAAATATATCCATGTTCATAATTCTTTTTTTGAACTTATAAATTATAGTGCTAGTTTGAAAAAAATTTTTTTTTTTTTTTTTTTTTTTTTTTGAAACAAGTTTGATGATAATTTTAATTAACATGTCTTTATTTTTTTTTTTTTCTTTTTTTGAAGGAAATTAATTAACTTGTCTTCACTATAACATTTCAATCAAATATTTGAAAGTTCAAAATAAGAGTTTGAATATGTATTACTCTTAACTTGTACAGCTAGAGTAATACATATTTAAACAATTATTATGAACTTTCAAATACATATTCATGATAATTTTAAGGCAATTTTGTTTTTTACCACCTCGCAAAAACACGAAAATCTCTTTTACCACCTCCCAAAAAAAAAGTATTAATTTACCACCTCATAAAAAAACACGAAAATAGGTTTTACCACCACTTAACTGATTCCGTTTAAGAATCCGTTAAGTGGGCCCATAAAGCCACGTGCCGTGTTATTATTGGCCAAAAAAAATAAAAAAAAAAGAAAAAAAATAAAAAATTCCTAAAACTACCCAGCCACCACCACAGCGCCACCACCGCGCCACCACCCAACCCACGACTGCCCCCCCAAACCTACCACCGGCAGCACGGCTTCACCCCTTCCCTCTCCCAACCCACCTGAACGCCCCCTTCCCTCTCCCGCAACCGCAATCGACCCAAGAACCACCAACCCACAACCCTCAATGACCACAAATCCCCCCAAAACAACCACGATTCCGGCCACAAATGGCCAAAATCGGCGGTTAAGGCCACTCAGCCTTAAAACCGGCCGATTCGGCCATTTGTGGCCGAAATCGTGACCGTATTAGGGAAGGAGGGTTTTGGGTTTGGTGGTTTTTGGGGGTGTTACGGTTGCGGGAAAGGGAGGGGGAGGGTTCAGGTGGTGCGACGCGGGTGGTGGTTTCGGGGACAGCTGTGGTGAGTTGGGGGGAAGGCGGCGGTGGCGAGGGGTGGCGCTGTGGTGGTGGCTGGAGTAGTTTTAGGTTTTTTGTTTTTTTTTATAATTCCTTTTTTTTTGAACAAATAAAATGCTGACACGTGTTACCGTGGGCCACACTTAACGGAATTTTTGGATGGAAACCGTTAAGTGGTGGTAAAACCTATATTCGTGTTTTTTATGAGGTGGTAAAGTAATACTTTTTTTTTGGGAGGTGGTAAAACAGATTTTCATGTTTTTGTGAGGTGGTAAAAAACAAAATTTCCTAATTTTAATTAACTTGTACAACTAGAGTAGGAGGCACTCCAAAGAAACCTGAGCTCATACACACAATACTTGAGTGAAATGTTGCGCAGCACAATTAGTAATTTTAGTACAAAAAAAAAAAAAGGTAAAATAGGAGTTCAATTAGAACGATTAAGCAATATTCTTTTCAAGATACATGGATCTAAATAGTTTAAATGTGTAACAGTAGACATCAATCCTTCTCACTCGATCAAGCTTTCTGATCCAAAGCTCTGACTTATTCATCAATACTGCATAAGCAAGCATAAACCAAAAGAAGAAGAAAAACTTTCAGAATGCAAAAACCTAATATTACAACTAAGTATATCAAATATAATAAGTCAGGGGACGAGTTATGACAAATCCTTATAAATTAACATTACCTACTAGATATATGTGGGACATAAATGCTATTTGAAGTACAGTGCAGTGCAATGCACTCCATCTCTTAAGAGAAACCTGCACAAATAAATAAGACAAATAAATTGTCTATGTTTTTTTATTGCTTAGCTGAATTAATAATTCATACTGTAACAAATACTAGTACAAGATATATGAAATAAGTACCTTCAATCTTTCCTCCAAATTCTGGCTACATTCACAACCACCATGACATAAATCTTGTCTTTGATGTCACCAAAGAAGCTGAAAAAAGCATGTCTCCATGTTCTTTTCACCACTAAAGACCCGCAAACTCCCCAAAATCCAACAATAAATCCGAGCACCACGCTGATGCACAGCCCTAGATAAAAGTTATCATGTCCATGCTCCTCTTGATGGCTGATATTTCTTCCATTTATGGTGGGCGGTTCATCACCGGCACATTTTTGAAGGGGTGCCCCACAAAGCAATGGATTTCCCATGTACGATGAAGGATCAAAGCCTTGCAGTTGAGTGCTGAGTGGAATCCTCCCGGACAAGTTGTTGTTCGACAAATCTAAGGTTCCAAGAAAACTCACATCGGCAAGGCTTGCAGGTACAACTCCAGACAGGTGATTGTTTGATAAATCCAGAAGTTCTAATGAAGTAAGTTGCCCAATGTTTGACGGAATTCTTCCGGTCAACTTATTTCTTGATAAATCGAGGGACAGTAACTTAGTAAGATTTGAGATTCCATCTGGGATTTCTCCTTCTAGCTCATTATTAGATAAATCAATATAATTCACCAGACCTAATAAAGTTTCTCCAAATATTTGTTCTTCTCTTTTCCACTCAATTATTGCAGCTTCCTTCGACAACTCAACAAAGTGATCATCTTCACCAACATAAACAACAGGATTTAAAAATAGTAATTCTTGTGACACGTTCATCATGGCTGTAAAATTATATATGCAATTTGGAATAGTGCCAGATATGTGGTTCATGGCAACATCCAACATGTGAAGATTGGATAATTGACAAAGGCTTAAAGGCAATTTTCCAAAAAACTTGTTTCCACGTAAGTTAAGAAAACTGAGACCTGTAAAAGCGTTTCCGATGCTTGGTGGTATATAGCCAGTTAAAGAATTATTCCCAAGATCTAGAAACAATAATTCCGTACAGTTCAACAATGACATTGGGAGCTCTCCTGAAAAGCTATTATTTTGCAAGTGCAAATATTGGAGTTGTGTTAGGTCACCAATGGACGTTGGTATATTTCCAGAGAATTTATTGTTTTCCAAGTGCAAATATTTGAGTCGATCCATTTTCATCAAACAGTTTGGAAGCTTTCCAGACAGCAAGTTGTTTGATAGATCAAGCTCTTCTAGCTCCGAATTAGCTATTCTTGGACACAATAGCAGAGAGGCATCCGAAAACATGTTATCGTTTAGGTATACTGAATAAACATTTTTATTTCCAACAAAAGATGGGATTGGTCCCTCAAAGTAGTTTGAGCTCAAGTCAATAACTTTGAGATTGTCAAGGGACGATGTTGACAAATTAGGGAGTACCCCATAAATCATATTGTGAGACATGTTTAGATAAATTAGATTGGACAAGAACGATTTTGTCCAAAAGGCAGGAGGAAGTTCACCAGAAATTTGAGCAGTGGATATATCAAGGTAGGATAAATTAGTCTGAGTTAGAAGCCATTTTGGGAAGGAAGGGCCCAACTTGCAAGATCTCAAACCTATAAGGTTCAAATGTAAGTAAGGACTCCAATTTTGATTAATGTCAAGCACTAGTGCCGAGTTGTCTGACAAGTCTAATATTCGCAACCGTGAGAGATTCAAGAAGTGATTGTGGTTGAGAGTAGCTTTTATGGAATTATAAGAAACATCCAAAATCTCAAGCATAGAAAGTTGCCCAATACCTTGACTGATTGCTCCATTCAATTGATTATGAGAAAGATGTAATTCTGTGATTGATGAAAAAGTAGTAATCATGTTGGGAATAGAGCCCCAGAACTGATTTATACTCAAATCCAGATACTCCAAAAGTGGTTTGTTCGCACACCCACTTGATAGAGCTTCAAAAACATTAAATACATCATCACCAAGGTTGTTATTAGACATGTCGAGCCGTTGCAAATTACATAAATTACCAATTTCAGTTGAAACGGGGCCATGAAGCTTATTGTAAGAGAGCAACAGAACTCTAAGTGTCCTTAAGTTTGAAAAACTGATAGGAAAGGAGCCTCCAAATTGATTAAAAGAGAGGTCAAGATAGGAAAGGGAGTGCATGTAATTCCCAAGTGAACTTGGAAGAGGCCCTGAAAGTGAGTTCCAAGATAGGTCAAGATAAGATAGGGAGTGCATGTAATTCCCAAATGAACTTGGAAGAGGTCCTGATAGTGAGTTTCTATAAAGGTCAAGATAAGAAAGGGAGTGCATGTACTTCCCAAATGAACTTGGAAGAGGCCCAGACAGTGAGTTTACAGAAAGGTCAAGATATTCAAGTTGGTTACCATTTCTACTCAAATTGAACAACCACTTGAATATCGAAGTGTCATTGAAATAATTAAAAGAAAGGCTAACAACACGAAGAGAGGATGAGGAATTGATGTATGAAAGTGATGATGATGAAAATGTAGCAGGTAGAAAACATCTATCCAAGTAAAGGATCCTTAGGGAAGGAAGATTGTTGATGGTTTGGACCCAATCGGTGGCTTCAGTAAGATCACTCTGACTAAGGTGGATTTCTCTCAATAGTGTGAGATGGGACAGCCACTGCAAGCTTTTAGAAGTGATCGTGGAATGATTGGAAAGTTGAGCACAACTGAGATCGAGAGAAGCTAATTTGGAAAGGTTTCCGAGTTGGGGAGGAATTTCACCAAAAAAGCCAGCATTAGATAAATTGAGGTGCTCTAACTCAGTGAGGGAATCAATGGAACTAGGTATGGCCTGATTGAAATTATTATTGAGACTAAGGTCCAAATATTTCAAATGAGTTAGCTCAAAGAGGGAAGGATCCAACTTACCTTCCAGACAAGTCGTGAATAGATCTTTGCCTTGAAGATGAAGCATGATGACATGGCCAGTACGGTTGCTGCAGTGAATGCCGCGCCATTGGCAGCAATCTTCTATGACTCCCCAAGAAGAGAGAAGCCCACAATTATCAGATACAATTCCTTCCTTGAATCGAAGCAGAGCTTTTCTCTCATGGTCAATACACTTTAAGCTACTATGCACTCCAAAGTCAGTCTTATCTCCTGCAATAGCATGACTCGGGTAGCATAGCAACACAAGCCAACAAACTAAGATCATGTATATTATAATAAGGTATTGTAGTGTTTTCATGGTTCAATTACACTTTTGTTTTTGATATATTTAAAGGTTACGAGAAGGGATTAATGGATGAAAAACTTAGAAGTTGAATTGTATGTGTGAATATATAGTACATGAGATCTTTTTTATACTACTACGTAGTAGAATTCATCATCCCATGAATGGAAGCTGGTTGTGTCACGCTCAATGCAACTACGGAGTAGCAGACAGGGTGCGGACCATAACATTTAATGATCCTTAGCTTGATTGCTTGAAAAGTCAAATATACACAGTGCAAAGATGTTTACCCCATCTATATCTATACTTATATATTAAAAAGCGTTCTTAAAAACATTTATGTGTCACGTGACACCCTTGTCATGTCATCTTTTAATGAAAAATGTTTATCGTAAGATTTGAACTCCCAACCACTAAAATATGTAGTAAAAGCTTTACCATCTCATCTATTGAATAATGATGCTCTTATACTTGACTCATATATAGATATATTGATTGGAGATATGAACATTTAATCAATGCAATTTTTTTTATAAAAAAAAATACGGTTCTATTATTTTCTAATAATACTCTTCAAGGTAATGAATGCAAGAAAGAATTGATAATAGTTGTTTATATAATAAGTCAATAGTTGTTTCCAAAGGTTTTATAAAAGAACTATTATAAATAAACAAATAATGAATAAATAAGTAATAGTAATGAAAGATGAACCAATCTATTTAGCTACAAATATTCAAAGTAACGACCCGGTGCATCGCCCAGACCACAAACTAGTTTTGTATGGAAAATTCATGCATGATACAAACATTCAGAAAATATTCTCTTGTCTTTAATGGCCCAAATTTTGGTCTCAAAGCTAAATTTATACTCCATTCGTTTCTTTAGTACAACCATTTGAAAGCACGAAATCTCAACACTTTAAGCTGAAATTGATAATAATAATACATACTTTGTAGTCTTTATAATTAAATACCGCTTGTGGTTTGTTGGGAAATTAAAGATTATAAAAGAGAAAGTAACTGAATAGCTTATATTAGTCTTAGACCCTTTGGTGTTCATCTAACGAGGATCAAGCTACTGTAATTTTTAAGGCCCCGTTCTTTAGAGCTGCTCTGCTATGCTCTAATTAAAAATGATACTAATAATAATAATAAAATTTGCTCGGCTTTGCTCTGCTCTGCTCTGATTAAAAATAATACTAACAATAATAAAATCTGCTCTGTTCTGCTCGGCTCTACTCTGCTTCAATCTGCTCTGCTCGGGGCCTATATGGTCCAATAAAAGTGCTATGTTAGTCAAGACTTTAGAGTGGGGTAGAGCCTTATTATTTTTATTTTGTTTTTAGTGTAAAGAGAGTTGTAAGATCAAGTGATATGGACAGAATTTGATCCTATGTCTTGAATACTATATACCCTCAAACTTTAACCAATTAGGCTGATTGATCATCCACGGGATAGAGCGAGTCTTAATAATATCCAAAGTCTAGCTTGCCAAGCAAAATAATAAAGCAAAACTTGGAAAGTTTCTTTGATTCGACCGTATGAATAAAGACATAAAGTCACACACTCACGCTAGACAATCATGCTTATAACAAGAGAAACTATAGCCCGTTACCCGGTATGGACCCCCCTGTCCAATACCTGAATAAAAAAATAATATTTGTGAATTAAAAAAAGGCAAAATAAAATAGGGGGTAAAATGAGAACGAGGGGTGGGTAAAAAAGAAAAAGGAGGAGAGAGAAATTACTTTCCCCTCTTTGCTGTTGTTTCCTATGAAAAAATGACCGGCGTCGGAACGGAGCAGCAAATTTTGTGGTTGATAAAAGGTAGTATAATTGGAGGGCGGAGAAGGATTTTCAAGCTCTTTAAACATCTTGTTTTGGTCACGAGAGAGGATGAATACACCACCGGTGTGCAAATTTACGACTTTCTCCATGAAAAACGGTGAGTTCTTTGTTTGGTGTTGTCGAAGTTCGAAACAATTTGGATGTGAGGGAGTTGAAGATGACGATATTAATTGTTTGTCGGTGCTCTGTTATCATTAACGTGTATACTGTTATTTTGTTTTGTATACTATTAATTCTTATTTATATACCGTTATTGTTGAATTGTTTTGTATACTTTTTGGGTATATGATTATTGTAGGTTTGACTATACTGTTGTTATTGATTTTTATACTACTATGGTTGATTTATATACTGTTATCATTTGATTTTATACTGTTATTGTTATTATTATTACATATTCGATAGTGGTGGTGGTGAGGACGATGTAGAACTACCGGCATTGTTGTTGATGAAGACGAAGATAGATGATGATGGGGATGGTGATTTCTCTCTCCTCTCACTTAAAGGTTTTCAAATTGATTTTCCGGTGAAAATTCTGGTCGAGATACAAACTAGCCTTGAGGTCTTCGAATTACAAAGGAAAAGAGGAGAGAAATTTTTTTTTTTAAAAAAAAAGGTTTCCGGTGAGAATTCCGGTCAAGAAAGAGGAGAGAGGGGGAAAGAGGAGAGAGAAGGGAAAAGAGGAGAGAGAGTATTTTTTTACAGCTGGTAACAAAATAATTACTGTCTAAATATTTACTTGAAAGTACATTTTTGCCCCTAGATATGGACCAAAGGAGTCCATACTTGATAGTGGTCCATCATGCCTCCTTATAACAATCACATATCCATCTTGTGGTGTATGACTACGTGCTGACTTTTCAAAGTCGTCTTACCGTTTGTTTTGGTTCATGACAACATTGATTCCAAAGTCTTCTTACCTTTTGTTTTGGTTCATGACTTGCTCTCTTTTCAAATGTAATGTTCCAATGAACACGTACATATTATAGACTTGTAGACAGTTATAGTAGACTAGTAGTACTATTGACCTATTGTACTAACAATAATCAAGCTCATTCCATCCTCACTCATTCTTACAAATACACAATCACTAAGGCAAACTGTGGTATTTCAATTAAGGACCTAAAAGATAAAAAAAATTTAAGTTAAACATTCCATCAATAAATTAAAAAAAATCAAACATTAATTTAACCTCTCATGCTTTCTTAAATCAATTCCAATTTAAAAAAAATGTATTATAGATAAGTCGTAAGGGTTGTATTAATACCAATATATAATTACCATTTTTTTTTGTTTAATCGGTGATAAGTAATATATGCCAGATTGGTAGATTATATATGTCTCCATCCAATTACCATTATTATTTATCTGCTTCAAGTAAAGGATAACAAGTCTTTACTTTAAATTTGTATATCTAAAGGGTGAATAATTGGATATCAACTACAGAATTAAGTAACAATTCTAGTATAGATTATATCTCACTTAACTCAATTATAAAATATAAATACTCCATAAGATGAACTAATTATGTAAATCATTCTCTCTCTCCTCCTTTCTCTCTCCAAAACTCTAGCCTCCATTGTTGAATTTTGAAGGGGCATCCATCGATTTTAATCGGTGGAAAGCCCCAATCCTTGTTTCTTTATTGTTTTTTAGGTTTATAATAATGCTTTCTCCTTTTGGGAGGAATTTTTCTCCCTCGAAAAAAAGGATTTCCGATCTCCTTTGAAAGACAAGGGTATTTCGACCTCCTTCGAAAGATAAGGTTTATCTCCTCTTTTCGATGGAGAAAAGTTATTAGTTTTGAATCCATGGTAGTAGATCTAATAGATTGTCATGAAATTATTTCGTTGGTGAAAAAATTATCCAGTTTTCGAATACGGACTGATGAATCAGAAGGAAAACATCCTCACGACTACAAAAGATCGTTAGATTGTCTCTCCAACAAGGCTATAATTTTCAGCGATATAAGCGGGAGATGCTCCGCAGTGCAAGATCTACTCGACGATCGTAGTTTTTATGAAGGAAAATTATATTTGATTCAATATCTTATGTATTTTTTAACGTCGAATCTCTATTGTAGATGTCGTATGACTTTTAATTAATGAAATATTTTTGCTATTAAAAAAAAAATTATGTAAATCATTAATTAGAATTTCTTCCAATCCTCTATTAGATGCATCGTTTCTCTTTAGAAGGTCAAACTTCAAACTTTTAGCCACAAATTCTCATTAAATATCTTGTTAGTTTCATTTTACTGTATATATATATATACGTATTTGTATGATATTAAGTTCTTTTATTAACTAATAAACAGATAGAGATATTCATGGTAAATGAGCATATGGTGAACAAAAGACTTGTATTAAATGGTATGGAGATATACATAGCTATATTGAGACCGAAGATTTAAATTCGTTATTTTTTTGAAATATTTCAAAATAAAATAAAAGGCCGCCTTTAAAAGTTGAAAAGATTTTTTTTTTTAATAAAAATAAAAATAAATAAACTACATGCTAAATGCCTAAATCTATTGCATGGATGACAGCAAAATGCTTTAATACATATTTTGTGATTAAGTTTTGGCATATGAGCATATCCCATTTACTCAGACATTGCTTGCACTCCATTGTAGAATGCTTTGCACATTTCCGGCTTCACAAGAAGCCAATTTCGATTTATTCCTCCTACATCCGATCCATACGCACCTAAATACCACTAATCCTTGGATGATAACAATTGTACGATATCAACAATGTATTTCAATACCATGGGCTTTATTACTTGCGTGTTGCGTCCCTTTAATTTTCCTAGTATATATTACTATATAAGCAGGCTAGCAACTGTAGCAATAACACAAAAGCAGTAGCTAGTCCATGACATTTTCGTCGAGGTTGTCTTCAAGGCTATTTATAAGCTATTTGTCCAGGTAAGTGCCATTGTTGGTTGCTACATTGGGTTTTATATAAATTATCATATTCATCAATAATAGTTGTGCTACATTTCTGAGATTGATTATAACATGCATGCATATAAGATCTTCATGCTATTATGTACGGATCTGAGTAGTAGTAAGTATTACGGAGTACATACTTGCATCCTTTTTAGCAAGAATGGTATAGAAATGTCACTTGTTTACTAATGCCTTTAAAACAAATCATATGAAGTATTGTTTTATGAATGTTCGGAAAAAGTTGTCATCTTAAAATAACTATTGATTTAGTGACGTGGATGAAGTACTGTTTTTTGAAATTGAATGATAAGATATGAGAGTTATTATTTGTTAAGCTAAGGTTTATAAGCAAAATTATGTAGTCACGTGTTTAGGTAAGAGGTTAGAAATAGAATTTTCATTCTAATACCATGGTCATATGAAGAAATTTATTAGAGTTGCGAAAGTTGATATTGTTTTAGATTGAGAAAATAAAAGATTTTAATTAATATTCCCTCCGTCCCTGATTGATAGTCACTTTTGCTATTTTTGGTGATCCAAAATATTAGACACATTTTCTTTTTTCAAGTACCATTAATATTATTTTTTTACCAAAATTCTCTCCCATTTGCAAAAATATTTATGCAAATTTAACTTTTCCATGTAAATTTTACTTTCCCATGTACTTTAATTACTTTCTCTCTCTACTTTTTTTCCATACCCAATGTAAATTTATTTTTCAATATACTTTTGCTACTTCTCATTTATGTTTATTAATTCCCGTGATTTTCTACCAAAAGTGACTATCAATCGGAGACGGAGGGAGTACAAACAAAAACCCAACACAACCTAACTTAATTTGATATGTTTGTTAACCAGTCCTAGAATTTATTAACTGGTCTGATGATAAGTTTTCTAGCCTTAAGCCTAATTCCCCAATCGATTATAGTGTTGGCTGTTGTTGGGTTCCTCATATCCTTTCTATCATTCTATGGTCCATTAAGCATTTAAGCATGCCAGTTTAAAGTAATAATAAAAAAAATTTAAAAAAAAAAAAAATTAAAAAAAATTTTTTTAAAAAAAAAAAAAAACAAAAAAAATACTTGGACCATTGGGCCTATTGGAAGCCTTTGATCTTAGTGGGCATGTGGGCCAATATTTTAGATGTCGTTTTTTAATTGGGTAATTAGGCGTAGTAGTCAAAAGAGCTTATCACCAATTGGAATTTGCACTCAAAGTTGACCAAATAAACCATTTAACTTTTTTCAATTACATAATAAGAATATAAATAAATAAATAACTCAAAAACTTTGCATCATCACAATTGTATTAAAGTTATAACAAACCATAACAATATTTACTTTTATCTTGTCATTTTCTGAATATGGCTAAAATTGTTTATGGTTCATTCAGCTAATTATAGTACTTTTTTTTAAAACAGATTGCTTATTTATTCATCAATTTAATTATAGTAAATCCAAAAAGTACCCATATCTGATGACTATGATGATATGGTGGCTTTTGTTGTATCTCGGTTATTATTGATTCTGTGAATATAAGCTTGAAATGAGGGCCAATTCTTGAAATTTGTGACTAGATAGTTCATACAGTAGTTGTTACCAATTGTATTAGCACAACTCCTTATAAATTTACTTTGTTTTCAGGAAGAATCATTCAGTAGTGGTCTTTACATTCTTAAAAAACTAGATATTGATAGTAGAGGAAGGGGGCAGTCAAGCAGGCATATGGCACGGTCTAAGGTGTCGCAACTCGCCTGCTCGACACTAGCAGTAGTGGTACTGCTACTGTTGTGCATAACGGTCGTAGGAGCAACTACATCAGAACATAAAAATGATGAAATGATAGGATATGGATACGAGGTTAAGTATGCAAAGGTTGATGACACTTCTGGAAAGTCATTGAGTGCTTCGTTGCAGCTTATCAGAAATTCCTCTGTTTATGGCACTGATGTTAAGTTACTTGGCCTCACTGCCAGGTACTCAGACCTATTTTTTCTGTTCTTTTTTTTAATTAATACATTGCAACCATTTATTATCAAATAGAGCCACTTTTCTTCTAGGAAATTAAAATGCAACGCTCCTAGTTTTTAATCAGTAAGAGCGAAGATAACAAACACAGAGTAACACTCAAGTCATTGTTAGTATATAAATGTGAAATTCTTCTCTACAATAGCACTAAAATACACGTAGCACTCATGTATTCGATTGAATATTTTATATCATTCTAATATATTCATTATATTAGTATTAGTATTAGTATTAATATTAATTTTACATTTTCACAACAATATAGCTAAGCTAACCTCCCAAACTCACCATGCAGCTTAGAGGAGGATGACACCTTGAGGATCCGAATCACTGACGCGAACAACCATAGATGGGAGATCCCCAACGACGTCCTCCCACGACCACCACCTCCAATATCTCCACCACTATTTTCCACCCTTCAACACCAAAACCAATCCAACATCACAGTCCTCTCCCACCCTCACTCAGACCTTACCTTCACTCTTTCCCACTCCTCCCCCTTCGGCTTTTCAGTCTCCCGTAAATCCAACCACGACATCCTCTTCGACACCACTCCCGTCCAATCCAATCCCAACACCTTCTTCGTCTTCAAGGATCAGTACCTCCAACTCTCCTCCTCCCTCCCAGCCCAACAGGCTCACCTCTATGGTCTTGGAGAGCACACTAAGCCTGACTTTCAGCTGGCTCATAGCCAGACCCTCACTCTCTGGAATGCTGACATTGCTAGCTTCAATAGGGACCTTAACTTGTATGGATCTCACCCATTTTATATGGATGTTCGGTCTTCACCGGCAGTAGGTTCCACTCATGGAGTGTTCCTGATGAATAGCAATGGGATGGATATTGAGTACACTGGTGATAGAATCACTTACAAGGTGATTGGAGGTATAATTGACCTTTACGTCTTTGCTGGTCCAACACCAGCCGCGGTTGTGGATCAGTACACTAAACTCATCGGTCGCCCAGCTCCAATGCCTTATTGGGCTTTCGGTAATCCATTCACCTATCCAAAATCCTGTGATAGCAAATGAATTGAATGCAACTAAGCATATACATATTTGAAATCTTCTCACATTTCAGGTTTTCACCAATGCCGGTGGGGTTATCATGATGTAAACGAGATCAATTCCGTGGTCGATAAGTATGCAGAAGCTAAGATCCCTTTAGATGTAATGTGGAATGATATTGATTACATGGACGCCTACAAAGATTTTACGCTAGATCCTGTAAACTTCCCTCAGGACAAGATGCAGCAATTTGTTAGTAAACTCCACAAGAACGGCCAAAGATATGTTCCAATCTTGGATCCTGGTAATTCAACTGACAAACTCTGTAGACTGATTTATTCAGAATCTTGTATTGTCTGAAATTTTACAGGTCTTCCACAAGCTCCTAATCTGATAAGTTTTGTTCTGTTTTTTATGACAGGGATCAATACAAATAAGTCATACGGAACTCTCATCAGAGGTATGCAAGCTGATGTCTTCATCAAGCGCAATGGTAAGCCTTACCTAGGTACTGTTTGGCCAGGACCAGTTTACTTCCCTGATTTTCTGAATCCTGCTGCAAAAAATTTCTGGATTGATGAGATTAAGAGGTTTCGAGATATTATTCCCTTTGATGGAATCTGGATTGACATGAATGAAGCTTCGAACTTTATAACTTCAGCACCATCCCCTGGGTCTTCCCTTGATGATCCACCATATAAGATCAATAATTCTGGAGGTCGAGTACCCATTATAAGCAAGACTATTCCAGCAACAGCTATGCATTATGGTAATGTTACGGACTATAATGTTCATAACCTCTATGGTTTTCTCGAATCTCAAGCCACCCGTGAAGCACTCGTTAGAACCAGCAAGGAAAGGCCATTTCTACTTTCGAGGTCAACATTTGCTGGCTCTGGGAAGTATACTGCACACTGGACTGGAGATAATGCTGCGAGATGGGATGATTTGCGGTACTCTATTCCGACTATGTTGAGCTTTGGACTATTTGGGATGCCAATGATTGGAGCAGATATATGTGGTTTTGCTGAAAATACAACAGAGGAGCTTTGCCGTCGATGGATACAGGTATATCACTGAAATTATTCTAAACTTCATATAGTAGTGTTAGCCTGATATTCATATCCTTATCAGAAGTGTTTGTTTAAATACAGCTGGGAGCCTTCTATCCCTTTTCGAGGGATCATTCAACTCGCGACTCTACTTATCAGGAGCTCTATAGATGGGAATCAGTTGCCACTACAGCAAGGAAAGTGTTGGGACTCCGCTACCAGCTCCTCCCCTACTTCTACACAATGATGTATGAGGCCAACTTGAGAGGCACTCCAATCGCGCGACCTCTGTTCTTTACCTTTCCAGAGGACGTCACAACTTATGGAATAAGCTCACAGTTCCTCATCGGGAGAGGAATCATGGTTTCGCCTGTGCTACAACCTGGAGCAGTCTCTGTTAATGCATATTTCCCAAGAGGAAACTGGTTCAATCTTTTCAACTACACTTCTTCAGTGAGTGTATCATCGGGAAGCAATATTAATCTCAGTGCACCTCCTAACGATATCAATGTTCACATCCATGAAGGTAATACGACTGAAACTCAGGACCAGTATGAATCCCCCAACTGTTAACAGGGTCTGTAGAGTTCCATATGTGACTGAGTAGGTCGAGTTCTGTTTGGATAGGTCAATAAAAATGTTCTTTTGTACCAACTTCAGCGTGTTTTCGAGATCATCACATAAATTTGTGGGGTTTGGGACTTTGGGACTCTGATCAGATTTTCCTCTATCTAACCTATTTTCCTAATTGTGATCTATATCAGGTAATATTGTGGCTATGCAAGGAGAAGCTATGACAACTCAAGCTGCACGGAGCACACCGTTCCATCTCCTGGTAGTTATGAGCGATCATACAACCAGCACCGGGGAGCTTTTCTTAGATGACGGGGTTGAAATGAATATGGGAGGTGAGAGTGAAAGATGGAGCTTAGTGAACTTTTTAGCAGAATCAGGGGCAAACAATGGCACAATTTCATCCCATGTTGTGCATAGTGGATATGCAATGAGCCAAAGACTGGTCTTGGATAAAATAACCATTCTAGGTCTCAAGAGAAGAGTTAAGGTAAAGGAATATACAGTACAGATGGGTGCTGGAGTAACAAAGAAAAACAAAGGGTTACAACTAAGATCGAGTTCCGACAACCAGGGGGGTTTTGTTGTCTCAGAAATTTCTGATCTAAGGATGCCCATAGGACAAGACTTCAGATTGGAATTAGAGTATGAAGGAACAAAAGGATACAGGAAACCTACTTAGGTTCACTGCATGTTTAAATAAAATAGAATAACATGTATTATGAATTGTGAATTTGTGATCACTGATCAGCAATGATATCAATAACCAATTCTAGCTGAAGATACAATCTACGTACTAGCAATTAATTTGGCAAGTCGCTCAATTCCAAACAATGGCACAATCTCATTCCATGTTTAAAAATAAAATGAGCAAATCAAGGCTAAAAATTATCCACAAATTCAAACAAACAAACAAAAAAAAAAAAAAAAAGAGGGATTTAGAAAGAAATATATATAGCTGGGAAGGACAAGATGAATAAGCTTCAAAAAAGAAAAGGACAAAAAGAATTATATTTGGAGCATTTTGTATTTAGCCAGATTCCCAGGTAGTTAAATGGATAATATTATTTATTTATTTTTTCTAGCTTATCCTTTTCTTCATTTTTTTTATTTTATAATCCAGCTCATCTTTACACACCTAACTCAACTTGGGTCACTTGCCAGTGTCCACTATCACCCCACTGGGCCCACTCTAAGCATAATCAAATTTGAAAGTACGCAGTTTTGAGGTAGCTGCTGCAGGCGCCTATGTTGCACCAGCTTAAATTAAGCCACTGACACAAACTAGACAAAACCTTAACATATTGCCCCGAATGCAGCAACATTCTCCCACCCTCCGCCAACCCACCCCCACCCATGAGCCACGCCTGCCAGCGTAAACCTTAATACTCCGTATCCTTTATCCCCTCCCAATTCAAATTATCTAGCCTTTCCATTTTCATTATATACATGTTTGTCCAAAAAAAAACAATGCGATTATGCACTATATTATTTAATGTAAATAACTTTTTGATAGGTTCGTTTAACCTTAAGACACTAATATGATAATAGATAATGTGGCAAACTAGTAAATTTATACAAGTACTCAGAGTGTTGGACAATTAAAGAATCAGTAAGAGAAGACATACTGGTATCCTTGCAGCAATTTCTTATTAGCATAGGAGGAACCGAGGAATGCAGCACTTGTGCTGTTGTACATGCCAACAGACCCAAGGGATGGAATAAGTTGAAGGGAGCAGTGAAGCGAAAAGGCCAAAATCTCATAAATTAGTCAAATATTCAGAACAAAACTTTGGTATCTACCCCTACCATTCTGACACTCATTACATAAGTTGCAGAAAAACCATTAACAGCGTAGTGAAGCAAACTCTGAAACAAGCAGGAAGAAGAAACAGAATGTTGATATTCCTAAACCCATTTCCACACACATTTCCTGATTCTAACAACAATGCACTGCTACAAGCATCAAAGAGTTTAGTACCGACCAAGCAAGATAAAATCATCATCATCAAGGACCTGGACATCTTTGTCACCAACAAAGTTCTCTCGCCCAATTTCCTTCACTATACGAACAAATTCAATTCTCTTTTCCAGCGGAAGAGGTACATAGGGAAGGCGGAATACTGGCCTTGCTACTCCAAGTTGAGCTAAAGCTGTATTCAAGCCAATAGGGTTCGGCTCCTGAAAAAGCCACTCGATTAAAGGCATAAGCTTGGCATTAAGTGATGAATTCTTCCCTTTGAACATGAGTTGCCCAATTAAGCCAGGAATTAAGTTACTAGTAACAGATATAACTCCAGTAGCCCCATATAACCACCGAGAATCATGGCACTGATCATCATTTCCACTCCAAACCACAATCTTATTATCTGTGTATTGCTTAATTCTTTCGTGACCTACACATTCTTTAACACCAGCAAAGTTAGTACTCTGTGCTAGAGAATGCATCACCTGAGGAGGAATATCTTGACTTGTTCTAGATGGTACGTTGTATACAATGGCTGGCCCCATAGATAGCACACTTTCAAAATGAGCAATCATACCCTCCTTGGAAGTCTTGCCATAGTAAGGATTGATGTGAAGTGCAGCGTGCATTCCAACAGCAAACCCCTGTTCAGTAGCATGTATTGCTTCTCGTGTTGAGTTGCTGCCAGTGTTCCCTATCACTTTGATGCTACTGCCAAAACAGTTGACAGTATGACCAATAAGCATAATGTGCTCGTCCCAGCTCATTAACTGCCCTTCACCGGTTGTACCACCAACAATAACAGCTTCAGCACCCCCATTGATCTGCATGTTCACTAATGCATCATAAGCCTCAAGATCAAATCTTCCATCTGGTAGATATGGGGTTTTAATGGCAGTAATGAGTCTCAAGGCCTTAATGTCATCCACGTTTGTCCTGAAATTAAAACCAAACTAAACATTATAATACATCTACACTACAACAGCTATCCAAAAGTTTAATTGTAGTTCACAAGGGTAAAAAAGGAAGGAGTATGAAAATGCTGTAATTATACTCATTGACTTCTTTAGATACAAAATGACACAATAACCTCACAGCTTACAAAAATACACACTGTTTCTCTTTCTTTTCTTTTTCTTTTTATTAAAAGTAACATGGTCCTCATCATTCATCAGCACATGCAGCACACTAGCACAGATTTAATAACATTGTCCTCATCATTCATCAGCAAAAGCAGCAAAGATTAAGTTTATGGTTTATCTTCATGTTTGTATCTCACTAAAATCTAGCCTCACTGAAATGTATATATCTAGCCCAAATCCTATGAAGTTCTGATTCTTTACCACATAACAAGAACATTATTAAGCATGTACAAAAGTCAAATTCATTTGCAAAGTAAACTAAGCTGATACGGGGCATCCACTTAAGCAGGTAAACTAAAACAGGAGGAGACTAATGGGTATATAGGGCTAGAACAGTTGGTCACGCCAGAATTCATTTGCCTATTGAGCTCCATAATACAGAACAGCAATTGGCTTTCCTGGTGTCCTATGATCTGAGGACAGCCAGCTCCTACTTCAGCAAATCGAAAGATCATCTTATTATCTATACGACAACAAGAGCTGCATCGCAATAACCCGGAAAACATTTTTCTCAGGAGAAATGAATTACTCAACAGCAAGGATTGCATAGTTCTGTCTAACGATTGCATAGTTTTGTCTCACGGGTGCTAGCCAACTAATTACAAATATCTAGTAATTAATATGGTGGGCCAGAGTAGGATAAAAATTACTTAAACCCTACTTTCGACTCTTCTTTTCTGTTTCAGCCCATCACTGCTTATCAGGCAGGTACAGAGTTTTTTTTTCCTCCTTTGAAAATCAATCCCCCATAATCTCAGCCATAAACGATAAAACTACTGTACAGCTAATTTGAATAACATCCAGGCCACATTGTCATCATAAACAAGCTAGCTGGCAGTCTGGCACACTATTTACCATAATCAAACAACTTTAGGTAACGATTAAAATCTCCAATCAAATGAACATCAACAATCTCTCAAATTATCTGCCCCTAGATTCTTAAAGTATGTTGCTTAGCAACAAGCTATAAGTACTTTTGAAAAGATAGACAAGACAACACATCTTAATTGATTTAAACAAAAGCCCCATAAATTTTAACATAGACCTTGCAACGATACGCACGGACTGTTGTAAGATCATTATGTGTGAAACCAAATTTGCCCAGCATACTTGGGACATGTTCTGGGTGCACCAAAAGCTCTAAAACATTTCATACCTGACTGACTTCTTCAAAACAGAGGGAGGTAGGTATTAGAGTTAGGTTGTGCCTTGCTGATAGACTGAATGAATCACATGCTTGACTAGAGATGTACATGTAATCAAAACTCAGAAATTTTTAAAAAAGGCTATCTGGCAAGACTCAGCAAGACATATCCCTTACAACTAAAAATGATATATTACCTGTTCTTAACTTCATAACTACGCATAGGGAGATGGAAATTAGCAACTGCGGCAGCTTGTGGGGACCTCCACCTAAAATACACTCTGCAAGGAAAAAAAGAAAAGAAAGGATAAACGGTTGGATGATGAACAAACATTATATTACAAGCAGGAAAAAAAATCTAGAGAACAGAATATTGGGCTCATAATCTCATATCATAAAAATACCAAGCACAAAACGGTAAGGTCCCAATCTACACACTATAAAGACCTAAACTTGGCATTCTTATTACCTTGGATTCATAAAGTTCCATGTTTCATGTATTCGACACATTTTAGTCAATCTCTATTCCCAAACAGGCTAAAAAGCCCCTCACAATTTCCACAAAAAAATTATAATTCCTGGAAACACATGGTATGTATAAATTAAAATCTACACTCCCGAAGTTTAGAGCTCAGAGATCACAATGGACCCATTCCTAGCACCAACAAGAAGTCTTGCCTGAGCTATAGGGGGGATCTTCAGGATACTTCCTCCAATGACAACTGCATTCGAAAAGGACCATCCAAAATAAGCCACCAAAACAAAATCCTCCATACGAACCCATTATTGAAGGCTATAAATCATGCTCTTGACATGATTCCATATCACTTGCTAAATATCCCGTTGTCTGTCATCCTCATCCCCAATGACCACCAAAAACCATGATCTTACCCAAAAAAAGTTGGGGAAAGTCCCTCATGCTCTCAATCTCCTAAAGTCCTCAGGTCCATATTGATCATCTATACAAACACGACACCTAACCCAAAAAATGGCAATGGGAACTCATTTTCAGTTCATAAATCACGGCACCCTAGCTAATAGCAATCGAAACTCCGAAAGAAAGCCTATTGTAGTCTATCACCAACCACCGGCATCTATCTATGATACGAAATAATCATTTCCATGGACAACAATAGTTTTTTTTTTTTTTTTTTGAAAGGGGCAACAATAGTTTTTAATTAAACGATAAACAAAAATTACTGACAAAGAAAACAAACTCCACCTAAAACCTCAAACAATAAACAATAAACACCAAATTCAACGTATAAATACAAACATTATAGCAAAAAATCGAAATAATTTTAAAATGTTACCTGTTACAGGCATATGGAGAAGCAGAGCGAGGACGGCTGAAAGTAATGGAATCTTTCAAGCACAATTTGTGACTCGTCAAAGTAGACATTTCAATACCAAATAGCTCAAATCCAAAAATTACACAAAACCCTAACCCTGAAAATAGAAAATCGAGCAAAAATTAATCAATTAGGTACCAATAAATCAAATTTGAATTACAAATATCAAAATGGTGGCAATTTAATGAAATTAGGGTTTTGGAATATGAGAGAGATTGAGTTTGTTACCTAGATAAGGTGATGTTCTTCAGCAGTTTCTCGTCGATTTGGGTGCCCTAAATTTCCAAAATGGTGGCGTTTGTAAGGAGAATGTGGTTGGATTCTTCGAAGTTGGAAGTGAGAGGGTTTTGTGGAAGGAGACACTGAAACTGCAGTGATGCACCAGAACTCAATATGTGTGTCTAGGACTCTAGGGGTCTTCGTGTAATCGTGTGTGTATAATGTGTCTAATTGTGGCCTATGAGGCGAATTGGCTCGTTAACTATTCGAGCTCGGTTTTAAGGGATACAAGTAAATTTTTATTCCTTCCATTTTTAAACACTTGATTCATTTCTCCACGGAGAAATTGGAGAAAGTAATAAAATACGGAGTACTTAACTATTTGAGCTCAGTTTTACGGGGTAAATTTTCATGAGTTGAGTACAACTATTTTTGGATTGGGGATTTTCGAACATGCTCTTCACGTTACTAATTACTTTATACGTTTTGATTTGGGAGCTTCATTAGGTACAAATTTTAACATTGGGTGAAAATATGAAATTGTATGGAAGTATAAACCCTAACCCTACATTGCACATAATTTACTAACATAATTGAAAATTTGATGCTCATACTTTTTGGAGTCAATCCATTTTTAGAGCTTTTGGTAGCTTGAATTTGTAGAGTACTGAGTTTAGAGTTTGCTTGCGTTTAAGAAGACATTTAAAACATGAAAGATTTGGTTGTTTACCTCAAAATTTATAAATTATCATTTAGGAAAAAAAAAATTATGTTAAGATTTTATAAGGGTTACCAAAATTCAAATTACGATTGCACTATGGATATGAAATATGTTAATTTAAAGTTTGACGTTCAAACAAGAGGGCCACATTGACAAAAATAAATGTTAATAGATATATAGTGATGTCTATAATTATTGAATTTTAGGGTAGTTAACATCTATTTTTAAGGTACATTAGTACAAATAAACTATAATCAAAGCTCATCTAGCTCCATATATGATATATAGATAGTAAGAAAGTCACATGTTTACTAAATAAAGAAATCGGTTAACAATGTGTAATAATTTGTTGTGTTAAATACTTAAACTCAATGTATTTTTTCAATTTTTTTTATAATTTTTTGTAACACATTACTAGACTATGTGTGTACATATACTTCGTATATAGTCAAAGTTAGCTTGTGCACTAACATGATTACATGAATCCTAAGTAAACTTTTACGGTATTTAAGAATAAAGGGAGTAAAAAAGTAATTAAGGACGAAAAGAGGTGTGGATAGCCGACCAACCATCGTGGAAGGAAGTGAAGGAGGGGTTATGTTATATTTTGAGTAACGGTTCAACAACATAAACTCATAATATCTCATCTATATGACTATATCTATACTATCTATACTATATATTAAAAGGCGTTCCTAAGAACGTCGATGTGCCACGTAATCCCTTTTTTTGTTGTGCCACATCATCTTTTCAATATATTGTGATGCCACATCATCACTCAAACAACAACACATCACCCAAGCAACCAACATTATTGAATTTAAAAACATAAGGATAAGGAGGATCGAACCCTCGACCTCGTATAACAACAATAGCCATTTCACCATCTTAGCCAATTATCAAGTATGTAATTAATATGTAAAAAAATTATATATTTGCAAACAACAAGGTTCAATTAAGAAAAAAAAAATACTAAAAAAAAATACTCAATTTTAGTTTGACCATAACTACAATTTATAAAAGACTTAAAAAATATTATCGATTGCACGTCTACAACAGTTTCAATCCGGTGCAATGCCCGAGCTACTCACTAGTTATATTATTGAAAGACTATTTAATTATTTACAGGGTACACAATAACAACATAGCATGTTAATACACGCACGTAAGAAATAGATTTACGAGTACTGAAAACACCTTAAATTCCCTAATAAGATTATATTCAAATGTCAATGTTTTACATAATTCTCTATCTTAAAATATCATTAAAATAATACGAAGCATTATTTCCATAGATTTCACTTTGTATAATTGTATCACATGATTTATGTAATAAAAGTATATAACAATATAACTAGTGAGTAGCCCGGGCGTTGCCCCGGGTTGCTACTGTTGTAGACGTGCAATCGATAAATTTTTTTTAAATCTTTTTAAAATTGTAGTTCATGGTCAAACTAAAATTGAGTATGGAGTATTTTTTTTAGTATATTTTTTCTTAATTGAACCTTATTGTTTGCATTTATATAATTTTTTTTACATATTAATTACATACTTGATAATTGGCTAAGATGGATAAATGACTATTGTTGTTATACGAGGTTGAGGGTTCGATCCTCCTTATCCTTATGTTTTTAAATTCAATAATGTTGGTTGCTTGGGTGATGTGTTGCTGTTTGAGTGATGATGTGGCATCACAATATATTGAAAAGATGATGTGGCGCAATAAAAAAAGGATTACGTAACACATCGACATTTTTAGGAACGCCTTTTAATATATAGTATAGATTACTCCGTATTTATTCTCTTATATTCCTAATAGGATAGGCCAAAGGAACTTCTTTATGGGCTTTGGGATCTTCGTGAATAAAAGTGGGAAGGAATAATTGTTATGAGAAAAGAGAATGCAAGTTATGTGCTACCGGTAGAAGTCTAGAATTTAACTTTTCTTGCAATCAGAATGCTTGTAATGGCAATTCTAAAGCATATTTCGTTTTTTTTTTTTTTATTTTTTTTTTTTTATTACAGCTTAAAAGTCACATTAGAGTATCTACCTTTTCATAATTTTTTGTATTTTCAGATTCTTACTTAAAATAACAAGCATGTAATAAAATCTTAGTTATTTTATGAGCACTCTACCTAGATTCAAAAGGAAAGCAGATAATCAAAATGAAAAAAGCATTGGTCGTGTCTCATGCAACATCAACAGTTTAAAAATACACCTTATGTAGTCAGGTAGATCAAGGATTGACAAAATTGCTTTTTCGTGGCTTTGATGTACCAACGGTTTGCATTTAAAGCGAAAACCTAATATCGGTTAAAATAAGTTAAGAAAATTTTAATGTGTCGATAAGTTAAGATGGTTTAAATCAATTTTAGTTAAGTATAAAAAACAAATGAATAATAGACAACATATGTTTCTAAATAAGAATTTTAAGGTTGTAACTCTCTAGTAAGAATCAAAACACATTAAACTTGGTGGATACAAATCATGCAATAATTATTATCTATGTTGATTTGTTCAAAATATTGTTTTTCCTTTTTCCCTTTCATATAAAAAAGTTGAGAATTATTTGGTTCCTAAATTAGTTTTTTTTTTTTTTTTTTTTTTTTTTTTTTTTTTTTACCACTTTAATCATTGGTTTTATGGTGGTATCTAGTACTCCGTAGTTTACTCTTTAGGCCAACCAAAAAAAAAAAAAAACACAATTAATCAATTTTAAGTATGGATTAATTACAATGGAATTTTTTTTGAAAACACATGTGTACTTGAGATTATGGAGTACTATGCCTTTAATGTACTGTATTATAAAACCCATTAGAAAACTATAATATTACGTTTTCATGAACACGATTTAACTCACAAATATCTTATCTAAAATAATATAAAAGTTAAAAATGTTTTGAATAATAATTTGATATTGTGAAATTGTATATCAAGACGAATTTAACAAAAACTCTACAAACATTAGAAGAAGTTGATATACATTTTTTTTTTCTTAACTATGTACAATTTGTGCTAAATTAAAGAAGCTATTAGATTTGATTAAAGTATACAAAGTACACCTATCTTTTAAATATCATCTTTTCATAGTTTTAAAGTACAAAACTATAGTAATATTTTAAATCCTATTATAAACAGTAAATTGTCCTAATACTTAAGGGACGAAAGAAGTAATAAGAGCCTGTTATGATTGACTGAATTGAGCTTACTGATCTAAAAATAAGATGAAGAGAGCAGACCCTAAGTACACTCAAAATAGGTCACATAATACTTTAATCAATATTCTTCTCTAATCATGAGACATAGTACTAAGAAATAAGACTTTTATGTACAAAACAAAAGCAATTTCCTAAAAATAATTAGTTAATCCCCTCTAACTTTCCAGGCAAAAACTTAAAAAGGCAGGATTACAATATTATAAATACCCATAATACCCTCTCCTCTTTTACTTCTCAATTTTCAACTTCTCAATTTTTTGAAGTCAAGGTCAATCACCTCTCCAACTTCTCTCTCTCTCTCTTTCTTTCTCTCTCCTCTCAACCTTCCAGAGAGTTCCGAAGGTCGAAGACTATTCAACAATGGCGACGGATCTCGAGACCAAGGCTAAGGAAGCTTTCATCGACGACCACTTCGAATTAGCCGTCGAACTCTACTCTCAAGCCATTGATTTGAACCCTAATAACGCCGAACTTTTTGCCGACCGTGCTCAAGCCAACATCAAACTCTCTAACTTCACTGGTTTGCCTTTTTTCTCTCTTCGATTTCATCTTTTTTATATGGCAGATTTGTTTTCAATTGTTTTGTTTGACTAATTTTATTTAAAAAAATTATCTGTTAAGTGATACAGTATAGTGTATACTGTTCATTGTATTGTTGCTGTATTTTTAAAGTTTTGATTTATAAAATGTTTGATGAATTTTGCTGGTTAATTGTTCAATTCTAGGGTTTTTATTGGATTTTTGAATTTGTGGTCAACTTTTGTTGTAAAGTACTAATTCGTGAATTTTGAAATTTATTTCTCGTTACAATGATTAATTGTTGCTGTTTTCTTGTTAATTGTTGACTTATTTTAGTATGATCAAATTGACCTGTGTTTCTTGCTGATTTCTTTCTTCAATTTTCAGAAACGAAAAACGTGGATTGTGTTATGTGATTCTTTTAGTTGACCGGGGTTGCTACTTGCTAATCTTGCTATTGAATATGATTGAATTCTTACTTACTACTACTATAAAAGTACATATTGATTGCGATTGTATTAAACTTTGAGCCTATTTTTATGTATTGGAAATTAGTTAATATTTATTAATTGATTAATTGGTTATTGTTTATATGTACAGAGGCTGTTGCTGATGCGAACAAAGCCATCCAGTTGGATTCTTCAATGGCTAAGGCTTACCTACGGAAAGGGTTCGTTCTCGATTTTCTTTTACTGAATTGCAACAGTTTTACCTTGTTTTCTCTTTCTATCTTCATTGTTGTAAATGCTTAGTAACTTTCCATGTAAACATATTTTGGGTCTTGTGTCACAAAGAGAGATTCAGTATGTACATAAAGAAATTTCACGCGTTAGGGCATATACATACTTCTTGTAGACCATATTGCGGCTTTTTCAAAATTTTTCAAAGAGAGATATAGGATGTGCGCGATGAGTTTTGATGAATTAGGGGTCGGGCTTTTTCAAAATTGTTTGACTGTTATGGCTCTATTGTGACAATGGTTTCTTGCTAGTGCTGACAATTAGTTTCTGTGTATTATTCTTTAGATTACTTAATATTATTTTTCCTGAAAATTTTGTCTAATTTTTTATGATATTGAGTTTTGATTCTCATGGTTTGATCTTATCTTTTCAGAACAGCGTGTATGAAGCTTGAGGAATATCAGACTGCCAAGACAGCCTTCCAAGCTGGGGCTGGCTTAGCTCCTGAAGATTCAAGATTTAAAAATTTTATCAAGGAATGTGATGAGTGTATTGCAGGTATAGCTAATATGTTTTTGCATTTCTTATCTAGCTTCTGTAACAAAGCATTGCATTTCTGCTTAATCCAGCCCTACAATATTGACACTCCCATCTATTCTGTTTCCCCCGGTAAATTGTATTTAATATTCTTCAATTTTTTAATAATTCTCAATACATCCCTTTGTGATTGTGCTGTTATTGATCATGAAAGTTGCTCATCAAAATTGTTGAATTGATTTTTTTTGTTTTTTTGTTTTTTTTTTTCCTTTCAAATTTGTTTCTTATACATCTTTATTCCACTCATGTTTTCTCCCTGATTACAAGTCTTGATAGTTCGTAAAAGTTTCCATGCATGGTGCTGCTGGCTTATATATCATATTCTAACTTTGAAGAATGAGTAATTTTTTTAGAGCCAATTTACAAACCTCTATGTTATGTCTTGTGACTCTGGGGTGCTTCATGGCTACTTGCAGAAGAGAATGCCAGTTTGTCAAAACCTTCAGTCGAAAATACTACCAATGCACAAGCAGCCAGTGCTCCTGCTGTTGATGGACATTCTAGTCCAACAACTGCATTGCCAGTATCAAAACCAAAATTCAGGTCCTTTTTGGTTCCTTAAGCTTTCTTTTTCAAGTTTTATTTATTTATTTTTAATTTTTTTATTCTTATTGTGTGAGAGGGGGGGGGGTGTTGGGGTGGGGTGGGAGCTTCTTCCTTCCAATTGACTATTTTTTTGGACGTTAGAGAGTAATTTGGTTGCCCTTATGAACTGCATGTTACAGGCATGAATTCTATCAGAAGCCTGAGGAAGTAGTAGTAACTGTTTTTGCAAAGGGTATACCAGCCAAAGATGTTGCCGTTGACTTTGGTGAACAAATTGTGAGTCTTTCTGTATTCAATTGGAAACATAGTAATTCTTTGGGGGTGTTTATATGAGACCTTTAAATATTTGTTTGCATTTCAGCTGAGTGTTACCATTGATCTTCCTGGTGAAGAACCATACCATCTTCAACCTCGCTTATTTGGAAAGGTAAATCACATACTTTGAAGCTATCTTCTTATTTCTCTTTGTGATTTTGATGCTGCCTTAAATCAGAGAATATAAGGTTCTGGAAATTTATTGGCCAAGGACGTTTTAAATCTTCTAGAAATATGGCTGTGATGAAGGATGGAAACAAATGCTTTTCTTTTGAGCAATTGTATCTTAAGCATTGTGCGCATTGAAATATGCTAACTGGGGTTGTATTGCATGTTTTATCCTGGCAGATAATTCCAGCCAAATGCAGATATGATGTCTTGTCCACAAAAATTGAAATCCGTCTTGCAAAAGCTGAACCAATTCAATGGACGTCTTTGGAATATGTCAAGGATGTTGTTGTTCCCCAAAAGATAAACATTTCAACTCGTAAGTGGATAGTGTTGCTTATCAGATTTTTGGTAGCTATCTAGATTCTAGAATATTGTTGTTTTGTTCCTGTATCATATTTCTGTCAATGGTTGAATTGATTGGTAGTCAAACTTTGCCTGGATCCAGCCTTTTGTGTCAATTGTGCTGTGGATGAACCTCTTCTCAAATCCATTATAAGGTTAGGAGCATTTCTGTAGAATGCTGAAAGTGCTGCTGTCTTACTCCCCCGTGTGTTTCTGGGGTGAAGATTGAAATGGAGATTAAAGTGAGGTTTACAAGAAATTAATCCGGACTGTGATTAAGTCATGCCCTAATATCAAATTTCAATGAATGTTATATATACTATCTGAAGAGTAGAAAGGAAATGCTCTCTGCTTGCCATAGTACTCTATTTAACTTGCTGATCTTAGAAAATATGCTGTGCGTTTGCAAAATAGTAGTCTGTGTACGAGTAACTGAACTCTAATTATGTTAATTTATGAAATATTGCAGCTGCACTGAGGCCATCTTACCCATCCTCAAAACACAGGGGAGTGGACTGGGACAAGTTGGAAGCTCAGGTGAAGAAAGAGGTATGTCTTCATACTTAACGTTGGATTATCCTAATGAACATCTGCTTTTGTACCGCCACCTATGCTCTTTGTGAAGGATTTCTACAGATAAATACTTCGTAGGAAAAAAGAATGGGAAATTCGGACCTTTTTACTCTTTCCTTATGCGTGTGCTCTCTTTTTTTTTTTTTAAATTATTTTGTGGAGGTGTGGATTGAAACATAAACTGAGGAAGTAAATAGAGTTCCATTCTAATGCACCTGTATACATGTTCTCTACTTGTATGAATAGCTACCCGGCTGTGCGTTATCTGGTGTGTTATTTATTTTCTTTGTCTGTTCTGTTGCCTCACAAAAACTAAACCAAATGTACCCTTATTAAGAGAGATATACTTGTGGATGCCAACTAGTTTAGTGGCTCTCTCTACATTCCAAAATATATATATATACTTTCTTGAATTGTCACTTAGTAGAAGCTGGGTCTAATCTTGCAGGAGAAGGATGAAAAATTGGATGGTGATGCAGCTTTGAACAAATTTTTCCAGGACATATATCGAGATGCTGATGAGGACACTAGAAGAGCTATGCAGAAATCCTTTGTAAGACTTTGAACTTTTATAGATATTGATTCCGATCTGTTGAGTGACGTGGTTTGCTTCTGCAAATGGATTCCATAGTTTCTGGAAAATTGATTATAGATATTGATTCCGATCTGTTGAGTGACGTGGTTTGCTTCTGCAAATGGATTCCATAGTTTCTGGAAAATTGATTGCTTGTTCTATCGTTCTCAGGTGGAGTCAAATGGAACAGTGCTGTCAACAAACTGGAAGGATGTGGGCGCAAAGAAGGTTGATGGAACCCCTCCTGATGGCATGGAGATGAAGAAATGGGAATACTAAGTCATTCTATCTTACATTTAATCTTGTGCAGTTTTTTGACCTGCTATTGTCTTTTATTTTTCCAGACTACATGTTGGGTGGCTAATCGTACTCATTGAAGTCGAGGTCTCTTGATTTTGTTTTGTTGTCTCAGTTAAAAGCTATCATTGAGCTTCAAAACCTTTAGTCTGTTATTTTGTGAAATAGCTGAGGATAATCTTTATCTTTCAAAGATGCTTAGTCTAGAAAATGGTTATCTTTAAGTGTCAGCAAATTAAATTCTCAACGTAGCGTTAAAAAAACAGAGGAAGTATTAAGGTTTGCCATTTCCTTAATCGGTCATTGTTCTTATAAACAACTAAATTTATTGTGGAAATAATATGTGCCCTTCATTCCTAACTTATGCTTTTTGGAAGGGAATGAACGTGGTTTATAATTAGTCATAAACATCTACAATAGTACAATGATATATTGATTTATAAACCATATACCAGTAGTGTTTAGGGTAAGTATAACTTTTAACAATCAAAACAAATGCTCGGTATGAAATACCTATTTGCATTTCTAAGAACTTTTTGACACGAAGGTAGTATAGTACTCCGTACATGTTTGTTGAGTGAACTTATTTGCAGCAATCATTTAAGTGAACTTTTACAAGGTTCGTGAACTAGCCAGACTCATGGGAGTCTAACATCTAATGGAGACACAATTTGGGTTTGGGGGGGGGGGGGGGGGGGGGGGGTGGACGGGGGGTTACTTCCTACTTGTTTACACTTGCTCAATGGTTAGTCAAGAATTAGTAGCACTGTACTCGTTGTTTTACCTTAAAATGGAATACGACAGAAAATTATCATAATTATTTTTATGTTTTTTATTCTTTTGATCTCAAAATGCCATAATGGTCATATTTCCTTTTTATACTTTCAATCTAAGAGTGCACACACACACAAAAAAAAAAAAAAAAAACTAGTGCGTACCACGGTACCAACACTTATGCATAGAAATTGTCTTAAACATACCAAAAAGAGAAAAAATTAAGATAAGTTGTATCTCACTAATTTTGCAAGGTGTCGTTCTTTAGTTCTATCATTACCGTAATTATCCCCTTTATAAAACAATCAATTTCTTGTTTTTTTTTTTTTTTGAACACATCAATTTCTTGTTTTTAATCACACATTTTCATTTCATCTTCCCAAAACAAAACTTCAAATTCCTCTGTTTTTTTTTTTTAATAATGGAGAAAATAGTACTTTATCCATCACCAGGAATCGGCCATTTAATCTCCATGGTTGAGCTTGGAAAACTCCTCTTATCTCACTCATCTTCTATCTCTTCCATTACCATTCTCATTGCAAACTTCCCCTTCTTAACTGGCTCATATTCATCATACATTTCCGCTGTTTCGAATTCGTTTCCTTCGATCACCTTCCTTTCTCTTCCTTCTGTTCCTCTTCTCCTTGGTGAACCTTCAAATTACGAAGACTTTGAACATATCTTGTATGAAGCTCTTCGTAGTAATAACCACAATGTCCAGCAATTCCTTGAATTGATATCTGTATCCTCCCCTGTTTCAGCCTTCATTCTTGACTTCTTTTGTTACTCTGCTGTTGAAGTTTCTCAATCACTTAAAATACCCACTTACTTTTTCTTTACTTCGAGTGCTTCTACTCTAGCGTTCTTTCTTAACTTCCCGGTGTTCGACAAAATTGCCACTGATTCTTACAGGAGTCTTAAGGTTTCGACTTCTTTTAAGATTCCTGGATTGTTCTCAGTTCCTGCTAGTCATATGATCGAGCCTATGCTTGATCGAGGTGTGAGCTACTATGAGTTTATTAATATGGCTGAAACTATGCCTAAGTCTGATGGGATCATCATTAATACTTTCGAATCATTAGAAGTTAAAGCTGTTAAGGGTCTGAAACAGGGGACTTGTCTTCCTGGCACTCAAATTCCTCTTGTTTATTGTATTGGGCCTTTGTTTGCTAACCGTGATGGCGGTGTGGAGAACAATGGTGAAGAAAAGCATGAGTGTCTGAAATGGCTCGATTCGCAACCTAGTCAGAGCGTAGTGTACTTGGGGTTTGGGAGTAGAGGTGTGTTTTCTAAGGAGCAAATATGGGAGATAGCATTCGGGTTAGAGAGGAGTGAGGTGAGATTTCTGTGGACTGTTCGGGCCCCTCCTAGTAATGAGAAGGGTGCTAAGTTTTCTACGCCACTGGATCCGGATTTAGACTCAATCCTCCCAGAAGGGTTTTTGGAACGTACTAAAAATAGGGGTCATGTAGCTAAGTCATGGGTCCCACAGATTGCGGTGTTGGGTCACGAATCAGTGGGTGGGTTTGTGAGTCATTGTGGGTGGAACTCGACTTTGGAGGCAGTGAATGCTGGGGTTCCTATGGTGGCGTGGTCTCTTTATGCCGAGCAAAGATTTATTAAGATTTTGATTGTGGAGGAGATAGGGATTGCATTACCGATGGATGAAAATGAAGATTGGTTTGTGAGCTCAAGTGAGGTTAAGAAGCGAGTCAAGCAAATTTTGGGATCGGAGGAAGGGGATGTAGTAAGGAAACGTATGCTCGAATTGAGAAATAAGGCTAAGGTTGCACTAAATGAAGGAGAATCGTCAGAGATTGCATTAACTGCATTAATAGAATCATGGAAACATTGAAGATAATACTGTGTAATGTAAGAAGCGGTGCCAACATTAAAATTAGTGTTTGTTTAGACAATCATTTGTGCATAGGAAGTTATCTTATGAACTTTGATTTCTGAAGTTACACACTTAAAATAAAAAAATCAAAAAAAAAAAATCAAAAACCTGTATCTCACTAATTTTGTAAAGTGTCTGGTTTTTTTTTTTGGTTTTTTTTGGTGAGAGGGTGGGGTTAGCCCCCAGAAAACAACACAAGAAACAGAACAAACTAAAACAAAACGAAAGACAAAATTAAAGAAACAGAACAAAAAACTAAAACAGCTAAACAAGACATCCTAGCTACTGATGCTTGTTGTTATTCCTCGACACCACCCTTGGCCACGCAACCCCACTAATGTCCTCCAATAAAACTACACGAAGATCCGAAGGGATCGCCTCAAACATTACCACCTTCTCTTCCGATTCCACCCCATAGTTAGCAAGCCAATCCGCGGCGCGATTTGCTTCTCTATAGCAATGGCTAATCGTTACTTCCCGATCCCTTCCAAAAATTAGAGTTTTGCATTTTCGGAGGGTGTGAATAAATGGAGAGTTGTCTGGAATTTCTTCCACCAACAAGCGCACCACAACTTCAGAATCAACCGACATTTGAATCCTCCTATGACCAGCATCCCAAGCTACTCGAAGTCCCCTCAGTACAGCTTGCAGTTCAGCCTTAGTACAAGTGCAAACACCACAATTTTCAGCAAAAACCTCAAAGATTTCACCATTGCATCCTCTTATAATCCCCCCTGCTCCTGCTTTACCCGGATTTCCCCTCGAAGCACCATCTGTGTTAAGTCGCACCCACCCCACTTTGGGAACTTGCCACCTAATAAAAATCTCTTCACGAATTATAGGTTCTTTGCCCGATTGAGCTTTCCTCCTTTGCACTGCTTGCTTTATTAATCCCACTCTTGCAAATATAAAACTTATCTGATCGACCGGGATGTTTGGACTGTCCTTGAAGCACCTCTCATTCCTCCATCTCCAAAGCCACCAGCAGGTAACTCCAAACACCCTCGGCCATTCGCTTCCTCGCACATCCTCTCCATCTCTTATGTTCCATAGGAGCCATTGAACGAAGCTTAATCCCTGTCTCTCTTCATCATCTCTAGCCCCCAATTTATTCCAAACTACTCTCGCAGCTGGGCATTTGCGGATGATATGCTCAGTATCCTCTTCAGTCTCCCCACAAATCAAACACCTTGGGTCATCTGTCAGGTTTCTTACTAGCCGATTAGCATTAGTCATTAGCCTATCTTGGATTGCCAACCACATAAAAAAGCAAATCCTTTGTGGAACAGGCAACCGCCATATATCCTTCCATTTATCCGCCTCTGCATTCACAGCATCATCAACATTTCTAATCAAATCCATTGCAGATTTTAGAGAAAAACCACCTGAGGAGCTTCCATTCCAATAAATCTCGTCAACCGCATCCTCATCTTCCACTAGCTCATGAGCAGCAATTTCACCTAGTACACTCCTAGGAAGAAAATCCGCGAACAGTTCAAACTTCCACCCAGTGTTCGAATCCCACATCTCTTTAACCGTTGAGTCTTGCATACTCAGGGGAGGTTCAGGTTGTGCACTCTCTAGTAAGGGTGCCTTAGTTGCCCACCTATGATGCCAGAAAAAAGTTCTTCCACCATTCCCAACTGCCATATTCACCCCCTTTCGCACGATGTCAACACTACTCATGATTCCTCTCCAAGTGTTCGAAGCCACTGTCTTATCTTTAAACATATCCAAGTCACATCTATTATCACAATACTTGGCTCTCATCACCCTCGACCAAAGTGATTGCGGTTCAGCTAGTAGTCTCCAACCCAATTTAGCCAAAAAAGCCTTGTTCGCTTGTCGCATTGGTTTGATTCCCAACCCACCTTCTTGCTTAGGTCTCGCAATCCTATCCCAAGAAACCATATGAACTTTCCTATGTTCATCACTGCTCCCCCATAGAAAGCTTCTTGATTTCCGATCAATTTCATCACAGGTCGATCGAGGAACCTTTGTTGATTGCATCACATAGAGAGGGACCGAGTTCAAAGCAGATTGAATTAAAGTTGCTCTACCCGCAATTGATACTGTCTTCGCCATCCACCCAGCCAACTTTCCGTTAATTTTATCCACTAGATACTGGTAATCTCTCTTCGAGGATCGACCATTCACAGTAGGAACTCCAAGATATTTGCCAAAATCCTCTGTTTCTTCCATTTGCAGCACTGAGCATACCTCTTCCCTAACCCCCAAGTTTGTATTTTTTGAGAAAAAGACTCTAGACTTATCAATACTTACCTTGCTTCCCGAGGCCTCACAAAACTTGTCTAGACAACTTTGTAATACCTTTGCCTGATCGACTGACGCTTCACAAAATAGGACAAGATCATCTGCAAAGGCTAGGTTCGAGATCGGGGGGCCATTCCTGCTTGCTCGCGTTGGTTTCCAAGTACCAAATTTGACCTCATGCTCGATTAAATGTGCTAGCCTCTCCATACAGATCACGTACAAGTAGGGTGAGAGAGGGTCTCCTTGTCGAATCCCTCGAGAAGGACTAAAGGCTTCCATTGGTTCCCCATTCCAAAGAATACTAAGTCTTGCCGAACATATGCAATTCATGACAATCTCAACAATATGATGCGGAAGTCTCAATTCCAACAAAGACTCACGAATAAAACGCCATTGCAGCCTATCGTATGCCTTTTCGAAGTCAATTTTTATTGCCATGTATCCTACCTTCCCTTGCTTGTATTTCATAGTATGCAACATCTCGATCTTGAACAATGACAACATTGTCGGTAATTTGTCTCTTTGGCACAAAACTAGCTTGGGTTGGCGAAATAAGTTTCGGCAGTACTGGTTTTAGCCTGTTAACAATCACCTTCGTGACAATTTTATAAGTAATATTGCACAATCCAATCGGCCTAAACTGATTAGCCTTCTCAGGGGTGTCAACTTTCGGGATTAACACTAAGTGTGCATCATTTAGTCCTTCAGGAAACGATCTCCCCTTAATTTTAAACTGATGTACGTAAAGTGTCTGGTTTAAATCTAGCATAATCCTTATTACGGAGTAAGTACTTGATAACACTCTAGATGCTGGACGTGTAAGGTATTTAAAATTTTAAATTACTTGGTTTATCATTAATTGTTCCATTTTAACTTAATACATACTACGTAGTCTACGTATTTCAATACACAACCTTCTATACAAATACAAGTACGGAGTATCTATTACTGCATGCTTGTAAAAATCATATATTTAAAAAATCTTTATCGAGACGAATTAACGAGATCCAACATATTATTAGTAAATGATGGACAAAGCTAGGTGGGCGAATAAAGTTAGAAGCCAAATAAATCAATTAAAAAAAATGAGGATGTAGTCTTGATGCTTTTGTTAATTATTATAAGTGCTATTAGTATTAATCTTTGGATCAAAGTTTTACATTATTTTAATACCTTATAATGAGATAACTTATATTAGCTAGGCGTTTTGGATTTAAAAATGTGATCTTTGAAACAGATTGTCTCTCTTAAGTCTCTCGTCTTTCCAGCTCTTCGATTCCTTAAACAGAACGTGATGCTATCCTTGAAGATTTTCTCTCTTTTAGCTCTTCTTTTGATTTCGTTTTTTGGTCACATGTCAAAAGGGATGGGAATTTTGTAGCCCATCACTTTGCTAGATTAGTGCCTTTTGGTGTTGAACAAGTTTGGGTTAATCATTGTCCTTGTGAGATTAACCCGTATGTTTTGTCCCTTGATTAATAAAGCACTTCTCTAACGTTTCCTTAAAAAAAAATAAAAAAAAAATAAAAAAGATAGCTTATATTGAACGTAGTTTTTGATAATATTTAACTAGTCCGTATCATTTATTTCGTAGTAAGAGGAAGTAAATTAGTAGTGACTCGTGAATTTAAAACTGAGAAAGTAGTTGTATGTCGGCCACGATTTCATTGTAAAATTGTAATGATCATGGATTACATCACCATCTTAAATTCTTAACAACTGAAATTTCAAAGATTTCACTAAGAGTTTCTTGTACAACTTCTCCAATCTCCATTTATTTAAGTTCAATTCACAAAAAACGTGAGCCACGACTTCCCGATATTCAGACAATCACACATTTGGTTCAGATAATAACATGCTTAAATAACAGTCAATTGTGTAGTTTTCTTGTTTTCATTTATCTTCTCAAAAAAAACAAAACTTCAAATTCCTCTGTTTTTCCAACAATGGAGAAAATAGTACTTTACCCTTCACCAGGAATCGGCCATTTAATCTCCATGGTTGAGCTTGGAAAACTTCTCTTGTCTCAGTCATCTTCTATCTCTTCCATTACCATTCTAATCGCAAACTTCCCATCATTGAGTAGTTCATATTCATCTTACATCTCCTCTGTTTCGGCCTCGTTTCCTTCGATCACCTTCCTTTCTCTGCCTTCGGTTCCTCTACTACTTGGTGATCCATCAAATTACGAAGATGTTGAGCATATGCTTTATGAAATCCTTCGAAGTAATAGCCAAAATGTCAAAAAATCCCTCGAATCGATTTCTATCTCTTCCCCTGTTTTAGCCTTCATTATTGACTTCTTTTGTTACTCTGCTGTTGAAGTTTCTCAATCACTTAAAATACCCACTTACTTTTTCTTCACTTCTGGTGCATCTGCTCTAGCATTCTTTCTTAACTTCCCGGTGTTCGACAAAATTGCCACTGATTCTTACAGGAACCTTAAGGATTCTGCTTCTTTTGAGATTCCTGGATTGTTCTCTGTTCCTGCTAGTCATATGCTTGAGCCTATGCTTGATCGAGGGGCAAGTTATTATGAGTTTGTTAAAATGGCTGAAACTATGCCTAAGTCCGATGGGATTATCGTTAATACTTTCGAGTCGTTGGAGGTTAAAGCTGTTAAGGGTTTGAAACAGGGGACTTGTCTTCCTGGTACTCAAATTCCTCCTGTTTATTGTATTGGGCCTTTGTTTGCTAACCGTGGCGGCGGTGAGGAGAATCATAGTGAAGAGAGGCATGAATGTCTGAAGTGGCTTGATTCGCAACCTAGTAAAAGTGTTGTGTACTTGGGGTTTGGGAGTAGAGGTATGTTTTCCAAGGAACAAACTTTGGAGATAGCTTTTGGGTTAGAAAGGAGTGGGGTGAGGTTTTTGTGGACTGTTCGGGCCCCTCCTAGTGAAGAGAAGGGTGCCAATTCGTCTCAGCCACCGGATCCGGATCTAGACTCGATCCTTCCAGAAGGGTTTTTGGATCGGACTAAAGATAGGGGTCATGTAGCTAAGTCGTGGGTCCCACAGATTGCGGTGTTGGGTCATGAGTCGGTGGGTGGGTTTGTGAGTCATTGTGGGTGGAACTCGACTTTAGAGGCAGTGGATGCCGGGGTGCCTATGGTGGCGTGGCCTCTTTATGCCGAGCAAAGGTTTAATAAGATTCTGATTGTGGAGGAGATCGGGATTGCTTTACCGATGGATGAAAATGAAGATTGGTTTGTGAGTTCGAGTGAGATTGAGAAGCGAGTCAAGCAAATTTTAAGCTCGGAAGGAGATGTTGTACGAAAACAAATGCTCGAGATGAGGGAGAAGGGTAAGATTGCTCTCAATGAAGGACAATCGTCTAATGTTGCATTAACTGCGTTAATGGAATCATGGATACATTGAAGAATGAAGATTGTACAATGTTACGTAAGTTGGTATGTTGACATTACGATTTCTGGCTTTACTTCTGTTGAATCTCTAATAAGCATAATTACTTGTGCAATTGTTCTGGAATTCTCAATTTGTTAAAAAATAATGGAGTGATCTTGGATGTTGCCTATATTGGAGGCTATTTCTGAGTTTTTATTATCTTTTATTTTATAATAATGAATAAATAAATGACTATCACTGTATCACATGATTGGGTACACCAAATGCGACTTGTGAATCATATTGCGGTTTTTGGGCAATAATTGAGTAGAAGTTGTGGTGTTGAGGCCTGCTCTGCCAATAAAATTGAATGGTACGGGCTTGCCAAAACATGTTTAACGTTAGCAAAAGTGAAAATCGACGAGTACATACTCCCTTGATAATGGGTAGAGGGTCTGTTTTATGGTCTTACTCAAGGCCTAAGTATGTGATGAACCGATGACTAATAAAGTGCGACAAAGTATTATAAGGTTCGTCGTTTCTCTAAATGATCAATGGTTTTATAAGCTACAGAAGTCATTGTGGAATAATATATTCCTTTTGATTCTAAAAATTACTCGTATATACTTATCCTAAAAACAAGAGGGTAAAGATGAGTCGGAACTTTAAAAGACGTAAGTACTTTATACCTGTATTTCTGTATAATGGACTTGTTTAATGTATACCACATAATAAGTCAGTACTTTTCATGGACCATGAGCTATTAAGACTCGCGGGAGTACAAGATTTAATGGAGGGGAGCCACAGTTGGGGCGGCTTTGTAAATTTGTTCACTTCCAAAACTTAATTACTTGTATGTTATATCTTTGGCCTCATTTGTTTTACATGGGGATTAATTTTCAATAAGAAGTTACTTTTCAAGGAAATACTTTAGTAAAATTCGTTAAATCGTTATACTTCCCTGTTCTCCAAATATTACAACATGGGGATGGACATGGATTATTTTTTCTTTTAAGCCGAACCTGAATATTAAGAATAGGAGAGAGATTGAGAGAATTAAAGATAGGGACTAGAAAGAAAGAGAAAACATGTGCATATTTGAAAATATTGCAATGTTAGTGAAACTTTCTAAAATGATAATTGTTACTACCTCCGTTAATATTTAATTGCAACTTTGGAATATTTTATGTCTCTCAAATAATACCCCAAAGTTGCAAGTAAATGTTAATGGAGGTAGTACAATATTTGTAAAACGGAGGAAGTATTATATTGTGAAAGTGGACGATTAATTTATTTTAATGAAATTAAATTGGAGAACCATAAAAGAGATAGTATGTGAGAAAGAGTAGTTTTTGCTAATAATTTAAGAGCATGTTTAGTAAGAATGTGTTTGGGCCGAAAACAAATTCAATGAAATAATTATCGTTATTAAGTGTTTGGTTAGACGGTTTAATGCTTTCCACTATTTGTTACCTATCTAAAACTTATGGTAATAATTAAGATCAATCTAGTATATTGTTATGTGTGTCAAGTTTCAACAATCAATTATTTACCAACAAATGGTGTATATTTTTTACACTGTGTAACATTCTAATCATATACATGTCCTCAAGGGAAACAAAATATCATATACATATAAGCTCAAGCTAGTAGCACATTTACAATGTGCACTAAATTTGGCAATCAATGATTGCGGGACAAAGACAGTAATTTTATAAGAATTTGATTTGTCAATCTAAAAATATCAAAGCAATTGTATGTTGATTGGCAACGATTTCATTGTAAGAGTCCTGGATTATCACATCTTGTCATTTTGACAACTACAATTTCTAAGATTTTCACTGTATAAATTTCATTGTATAAATTTCTTGTTTCAATTCTCACATTTCATCTTCCTTAAAAAACAAAAGATCAAACTCGTAAAACAATGGAGAAAATAGTACTTTACCCATCACCAGGAATCGGCCATTTAATCTCCATGGTTGAGCTTGGAAAACTCCTCTTATCTCACTCATCTTCTATTTCTTCCATTACCATTCTCATTGCAAACTTCCCATCATTGAGTAGTTCATATTCATCTTACATCTCCTCTGTTTCGGCTTCGTTCCCTTCGATCACCTTCCTTTCTCTGCCTTCAGTTCCTCTACTACTTGGTGATCCATCAAATTACGAAGATTTTGAACAAATAATCTTTGAATTTCTTCGTAGTAATTGCAACAATGTCAAGCAATCCCTTGAATCGATTTCTGTCTCTTCCCCTGTTTCAGCCTTCATTCTTGACATCTTTTGTTACCATGCTCTTGAAGTTTCTCAATCACTTAAAATACCCACTTACTATTTCTTCACTTCTGGTGCTTATGCTTTAGCATTATGTCTTAACTTCCCGGTTTTCGACAAAATCGCCACTGATTCTTACAGGAACCTTAAGACATCTTTTGAGATTCCTGGGTTGTTTTCTGTTCCTGCTGATCATATGCTCGAGCCTATGCTTGATCGAGGTCTGAGCTATTTTGAGTTTGTTAAAACGGCTGAAACTATGACTAAGTCTGATGGGATTATTGTTAATACTTTCGAGTCGCTAGAGGTTAAAGCTGTTAAGGGTTTGAAACAGGAGACCTGTCTTCCTAGTACTCAAATCCCTTCTGTTTATTGTATTGGGCCTTTATTTGCTAACCGTGATGGCGGTGAGGAGAACAATGGTGAAGAGAGGCATGAGTGTCTGAAATGGCTCGATTCGCAACCTAGTCGGAGTGTGGTGTACTTGGGGTTTGGGAGTAGAGGTGTGTTTTCTAAGGAGCAAATATTGGAGATTGCTTTTGGGTTAGAGAGGAGTGGGGTGAGATTTTTGTGGACCGTTAGGGCTCCTCCTAGTGAAGAAAAGGGTGCCAAATTTTCTAAGCCATCAGATCCGGATCTAGACTCAATCCTTCCTGAAGGGTTTTTGGATCAGACCAAAGATAGGGGTCATGTAGCTAAGTCATGGGTCCCGCAAATTGCGATTTTGGGTCATGAATCAGTGGGTGGGTTTGTGAGTCATTGTGGGTGGAACTCGACTTTAGAGGCAGTGGCTGCTGGGGTGCCTATGATGGCGTGGCCTCTTTATGCCGAGCAAAAGTTTAATAAGATTTTGATTGTGGATGAAATAGGGATTGCATTACCAATGAATGCAGATGAAGATTGGTTTGTTTGTTCGAGTGAGGTTGAGAAGCGAGTCAAGCACGTTTTGGGATCAGAAGGAGATGTTGTAAGAAAACGTATGCTTGAACTGGGAAATATGGCTAAAATTGCACTAAATAAAGGTGAATCGTCTGAGGTTGCACTGACTACATTGATGGAATCATGGAAACAATGAAGATAATACTCCCTTCGTCCCTTAATACAATGCCTCTTTATTCCTCACACAATAAAGAGAAAGAGGCATTGTATCAAGGACGGAGGGAAACAATTTTATGTATGATTTGTGTAACAACCTTAAATTTTTTGTCTTTATTACATGTTGATCCTTTTAGTGTGCTTAATTACTTGTGCAATCTTTCTAGGAGTCTCAATTAGTCATTTGGTTAGAAATAATGGAGTGTGAACTTTTTTTTTTAAAGCCATATTGGTTCCATGGGTTTATGGCCTGGCAACATTTAAGGTTTTTTTTTTTTTTTTTTTTTTTTTCCTTCCACGATTATCACATGGTAGTGGGGTAACTAACGGCTTCTCCAATAAGGCAATAATTAAAGTATTGGCAAAAGTGACCTGTGAAGTGTTTTGCCCCTTTTGGGGTTTTAATCAATCATTATGTAAAAGATGTCGTGTTTGGGCCTTGCTCTCCCAAGTAATTGAACGGAATGAGCAATCAACTAGATAATACTACCTCCGTTTTTTATTAGTTGACACGTTTTGACTTTAGCACTATTCACACACCCCCCTTTGACCATGTTCTGTGATTTATACGTAATGAAAAATATGGTCATGTAGGGTCTTGTTAGATTCGTCACGGTATATAGTTTCAAAATATCAACTTTTTATAATTTTTACTTATCTGTAACTAAAGATATTATACGTTTTGATTTGTGCATTGGCAAACGTGGCTAAAGAAACGTGTCAACTAAAAAGAAACGGAGGAAGTAGGATTTTTATATTATTTGTAAATAAAGAAATTTTAAAAAAATATATAATTATTAAAAAGTTTAGCATTTATGAAAGTAAAAATAAAAATAAAAAAAAAAACAAAAAAAGGATCAAGAATATTATTAAACTATTTTATAAGAAAAAATTGCCGTTTAATACACTTAATAAAAACTTGTAGAATATAATACACTTAATAAAAATCAAAAGAATAGTTTTTCACGAAAAATCACAATAAACTTATTTCACTTATTGTATGATTTTTAATCTCTCTTCTAGACTACAACAGTACTTTTTTTTTGTTTGAAGTAAAATCTTATTACTTAAACTTAATTATGTTAATGTTTTTTTTTTCCTATGGAGCTTGGTAGTATTTTAGAAGAGGATATTAGGGGCGTGGTATGCCTCGTTTAGTTTCTCCCTAGTTTAGTTTAGTTTGGTTTGTTTTTGTTTTTATTTTTGTTTTGTTGTTTTCCTTTTCTTTTTGTTTTTTTTCTTCTTTTTTCTTGGTGATCTGTAACCTCATTTGGATCAAATTTTTTTTTAAAAAAAGATTTTTTCCTATGGCTAAGAAAGGATTATTTGACTATTTGTAGTCTTTTAGAAGTGTATGTAATAGAGAAATGAGAAGATAGCAGATCAGGAGATGTTAGGACAATTTTGCTCATTTCTTCAAATTAGCCTTAAATATTTGCTTATTTTGTAAAAACCATGGAATAATACAAACTTAAACTTTTATAACTCCCTTTTTTTAACACTCTAACCTTACTTGACCTATAGATTTGCTCTTTAAAAAAATTGAATGTGAAATTTTAATTAAGAGAAAAAGTAATGGAAAACTGTATTTTTTTTTTTTAAAAAAAAAAAGAAACAACTTGAATTACTTATAAATTATTTTTCTTGTCACGTTCCATTCTATACAAAGTGACGTTTACTAAGAGTATTATCTACTCTATCTCACCGTTAATATTTGTAATTATATATTTTTAAGAAGTATAAAAAGTTAATATAATGAAAATATACATAAAGATTAATTGTTACATGACAATAATATATATGTTTTTTTTATATATTAGTAAAAAGCATAATCAAAGTAACCGTATAATTACAAGTAAATGCTACAAAAATGATTACAAAACGGAGGTAATTAGCTGGTAAGAGTACTATAAAAAAAACGGCTTATCTTATATGTGGTTGGCCACATTATGCGATCACTTATTAAATAACAAAGTAAGACCTCAAAATAACCCCTATAATATTGACCGAATAACCCTTGTAATATTGACTGGGTAATACTGACGAAGTAACCCATGTTATACTAAAGAAGTAACCCATATTATATTAACGAAGTAACTCCTATAATGACTGACCAGTCAGAATTTGTGGAGGAAAAAAAAAAAAAAAGGAGGGAACACCTTTAAAAATATAAAGTGCTCGTGCAACTTTTCAAGATAAGAGTAACTCTATATGCTACTACTACCACACACCACAAACACAAACACAAACACAAACCCACACATTTCTTCCTTTAAATAGTACACTACATAAGCTTAAGGCATTTCCTAATTCATCTCTTCTTCTTCTTCAGTCAAAACACCTTTGTTTTTATTTATTACAACAATGGAGAACATTGTACTCTACCCTTCACCTGGAATTGGCCACTTAATCTCCATGGTTGAGCTTGGAAAGATTCTCTTATCTCACTCTTCTTCTATTTCCTCCATTACTATTCTCATCTTAGATTTTCCCTTTATAACTGGTTCATATTCCTCATACATGTCCTCTGTTTCTTCCTCTTTTCCTTCAATTAAATTTCTTTCTCTTCCTTCTGTTCCTCTTGCTCTTGGTGATCCTTTAAAATACCAGAATTTAGAGCATTTGAAATTCAAAATCTTTCGTAGTAATAATCCCAATGTGTTAGAATCTCTCAATTCACTTTCCCCTGTTTCAGCCTTCATTCTTGACTTCTTTTGTTACCCTGCTGTTGAAGTTTCTCAATCTCTGAAAATACCCACTTACTTTTTCTTCACTTCTAGCGCTTCTTCTCTTACTTTCTTTCTTAACTTCCCGGTATTCGACAAAATTTCCTCTGCTTCTTTCAGGGATCTTGACATTACTCTTGAGATTCCTGGGTTGTACTCTGTTCCAGCTAATTGTATGATTCAGCCAATGCTTGATCGTGGTGGAAGTTATCGTGAATTTGTTAAATTAGCTGAAACATTGCCTAAAGCTGATGGAATTATCATCAATACTTTTGAGTCATTGGAGGTAAGAGCTGTTAAGGCCTTAAAACAGGGGACTTGTCTTCTTGATACTTCAGTCCCACCTGTTTATTGTATTGGGCCTTTGATTGCTAACCGTGGCGACGGTTCGAAAAATAATGGTGAGCCGAGGCATGAGTGTCTAAAATGGCTAGACTCACAACCTAGTCAAAGTGTGGTTTATTTGAGTTTTGGGAGTAGAGGTGTGTTTTCTAAGGAACAATTGTGGGAGATGGCTTTTGGGTTGGAGAGGAGTGGGGTTAGATTTTTGTGGGTTGTTCGGGCCCCACGTCGTGAGGAAAAGGGTGATGCATTTTTTAAGCCGCCCGAGCCGGATTTGGACTCGATCCTACCGGAAGGGTTTATGGAGAGGACTAAGGAAAAGGGCTATGTGGTCAAGTCATGGGCACCGCAAATTGACGTGTTGGGTCATGAATCAATAGCTGGGTTTGTGAGTCATTGTGGATGGAACTCGACTTTAGAGGCTATTGATGCTGGAGTTCCTATAGTGGCGTGGCCACTCTATGCTGAGCAAAGGTTTAATAGGATAGTTCTTGTGGATGAAATAGGGATTGCATTACCAATGAATGAGTCTAAAGACTTATTTGTAAGCTCGAGTGAGATTGAGAAGCGAGTCAAGCAAATTGTACACTCCGAAGAAAGGGATGTTATCAAAAAACGAGTATTGGATTTAAAAGACAAGGCTAAGGATGTACTCAAAGAAGGAGGCTCCTCTAATGTAGCACTGACTACATTAATGGAATCATGGAAACGATGAAAAAAGGTCAACGTTCCAGTAATGTGTGATGTATGATAACATTGCACGGTAAAGCTTGATAAATTGTAATGTACGTTCTATTTGTCATGCTTAAGTTTTATTAAACTTGCGTGTGATCTCAAATATGTATGATTGTATGAACGTGATCAGACTATTTGTTTGGTTTTTGTTTTGTTATGTTATTATTAGCAGTTGTTAAGGGTCTTCATGAGTGTTCCATTTCTTTGTGCAAGATTACAAGCTATCCAGCTAATCATCGTGGTATTGGTCACACAATACTTCGTAGTATTTTTCATACTTTGAATCATTTGAGATAATGTACTGTGTTGACGTGTGAGATTTACATTAACATTTATTGTAAGAAATCAGTTGTGGCGAGTAGTTATTTTTTCAATTTCCCTCTTAATGACATTTAGGATCTAGCCGCTATACTTAATACTTCTTCAACTTTCATACGGAGTATTATACTTTGCCGACTTAATTAAATTGGAGGTTACAAGACTCATTATGACATAACCAAATCTTTAATTAGCTCATACAGAGTAGTTGAAAGTCTTGAAACTTAAAAATGAATAAATTGATGCTCATATACAGTAGTTTTTTTTTTTTTTTTTTTTTTTGAAGATATGAGGCTCATATAATTAGATGAACAGTGTCTAATCTGATAGAGAAAAAAAAAATATACAAATCACACGATGCAGTCTCAATTCAAAAATCCCAATCAATGTAGTGTAACAAAACAATAAGTTGGAGATGCGGGGGATCGAACCCCGTGCCTCTCGCATGCAAAGCAAGCGCTCTACCATTTGAGCTACATCCCCAGTTTTGCTCTCTCAATTTATTTTAAATACAACTATTATTAATGAACGAATAACACAGGCATTGTTTGCAACATTACTAAAGCAGTAAAGCGGGATAAGGACATAAAGTTGGGCCGGTTGGCCTCTCGTTATGGTCCACTTTATACAGAGCTTCATAAAATGAACCAGCACATGCTAATATAGTAATATGTAGCAACCGGGAAGTGTTCAGTTTTTTTTTTCTTTTTCTTTGAAAAAGAGTGTCCATGGACCAGTGATGGCAATTGGGGAGTGGGTGTGCCGGTGCGATGCCCCCCACCGACACACACACATACACACCAGTACCCGTATCTATACCAATACTCCAACAGAAAAAGTTATATCTATGTCATTATATATGTACTTATCATGGAAACGTGTACATATTTAACATTTATATATGTCCAAATGAGTATAAACCTAAATTTAGACCGAAATAATTATTATTCCGATAAAGTAAACCCTAATTACTTGTTCGATTCAAAATAGTTTGTAAACAATGAATATTCATAATTTTAAGCACTTAATTTATCAATGTAAATTTTCAAAAATTAATAACCAATTACTGCTACAATAGAATTTTTGTCAAAAATCAAAACTCAGCGCTTTACGGTGGTAGCAGCATTGATTTTGTTATTGATATGTCTCCCAATATCAACTGGGTTCTTGTAATGGACTAGAGACAAATTATGTGGCTATTACTTCATATTGGTCCACAATGGCTGTGAAAATATTGATGTGTTTGAGCACAAAAGTATGGCTTTTGTACCTCAAGAGTGATCATCAAGCTAGGGCATGAATGTGTTCAAGCTAAGTGGGCAACCCCTTTAGGTCTGTTTTCAATTCGGTCCATGTTGAAAGTCTTGTTTCACTTTTCATGAAAACAATAACAATTAATGTTACTTTTTACAAATTAACCTTTTTATGATATATTGATATGGTTCTCCTTTCTCTTAGCTTATTGATGCATCCAACTCGATCTTCCATGGCTTCTCTTTCTATCGTTTCTTGTGTTATACTTTCAATGTTCCTAATGTTCACTGCTAAATGATGTAATTTATGTTACATGTCTGAAAAAATTCATGAGAAGCATTATCAACATTTAATTCAATTATTAATTTTGTCAAAAATGATCCATGGCTAACTTTACTACTCTACAAGATTACAAATATTTAATTAAATTTCTTTTAAGTAGTGAACAATATGCTGATTTATCATCAGATAATCATATACATAAATTACATAATATGTTTAATTGATATTAGTTCATTGTCATCAAGATGATACTATTAAAATCAAGTTCGCCAAAAAATGCACTAACTTATGCACCACATCACAGACTATTAAAATCAAGTTCGCCAAAAGTCTAAGATGTTGGAGATGCGGGGGATCGAACCCCGTGCCTCTCGCATGCAAAGCGAGCGCTCTACCATTTGAGCTACATCCCCAACGATGAAAACTTGGCTAATTAATATTATTTATATAATTATAAATTCGTTTCTCTTTCTTTCTCCAACACCTTCATATATAACAGTAGGGTTTGTTGTTTAGTTACATCGTTAGTCAATTTGGAGAAGCTTACTTGCTTTAAATTTTATTTATTAATTTTGACATGCTTTTTTTTCCTTAATTGATTTAGTTAGTGGAATGAATGAATAATTATTCCATTTGTGACACTTTATATGCAATCGATCACTCAATATAACTAATTTTGTTTGTTCATTATATCATTTGTCCAAAAATAAACTAACAAGCAAAGGTAATACTTACTTCTAGTATTTTAATTCCATCCAATATCTTAATTTTGGTAATCACATCACTTAAACATAAAAAAAAGGACATTTTGTGAAAAACTACCTTATAAAACACTTTTTTTGCGAGAAATTACCTAATAAAAAAGATGTTGTAAGAAACTACCTTATTAAAAGGTAAACGTTGTAAGAAACTACCATTGATCGGAAAGTCACCGTTGACTTTCAAATTCCGGCGTTGACCACATCACGTGTCAATCCCGTGACTTTTAATTCACCCTTTCCCTCCTTTTTTTCTTAATTGGCACGTGACATGATGAACACCGGAAAATAAAAGTCAACGATGATTTTTCGACCAAGAGTAGTCTCTTACAACATTTATCCTTTTATAAGGTAGTTTCTTACAACATTTTTTTTATTAGGTAGTTTCTCGCAAAAAAAGTGCTTTATAAGGTAGTTTTTCACAAAATGTCCAAAAAAAAAAAAAAAGTAAATCTAAAATAAAAGCGTAAAATAGCTATTTAATTTTCTCTTTTACTTCAACTAAGTATTTCAGAACCAAGCCTTTGGTTCCAAGTTTGTCATCTCAATACCCCCAACAGCCATTATACAACGTAGATGATTAAACCCTATAATAGCCTAAGTTAGGACTGTGTACAACCATTGCACATACACTTGCACTAGAAATTCATCATTTCGAACATACGGAAAAAAAACATCTACCAGTTAGAATCACACCATTTTAAAACAATACAAGTCATTTAATTTTAATTTTTGAATAATAAGTTGTTTGGAAAGAGTTTGATCGAGTTACGTTGTAGGCAACGAACTAAGTTCACGTGTGGTAGTTGGTGATTTAGATTTACATCTCGTGAGTTGTTTTCTCCTATAAAATCATGTGCAACCAAACAGTGTGCACTTATTTAGCTAAACAAAAGTAATGGGGAACTCCATTATTATAACGAGTATCCTTATGCAAGGCTTTATAGTTTTGTTTTTTTGACAAAGACAAGACTCTTAAATTAAAATGACGAATAAAAATTGACAAGCTATTTTGGAGGTTTATACTGTTTTTATTTTGGATATATTTGATAAGGACCCCGTGACATCTTTTTAATTTCCTATTTGGCTATTTCATATACTTTGCTAAATTTCCATTTTCTTGCTCTTATAACCACAAACCAAGATTCTCTCTATGGCATGTGACTATGTGACCCATTCAATAATTGCAATCTTTATTCCTATGTTTTCGTCCTAACGACATAATACGAGTAACAATTTTGGAGTAGCTTTTAGTACTCCGTATTTATTTTGACTAACTTGATACATATTTTCCGATATCTCATATCTCTAACATAAATTGATCATAGTTGATTAATGTGTATATATTTTCGTGTGTTTAATTTAGATGATGCATGCATATTATCGAATTATTAACGTTTAGAGCTGATCATAGTCCCTAAATTAAAAGCGTCATTTTTCCTAGGATTCGATCTCATGGCTAAATCAAAGCCCCATTACTTCTCATTTTGGTGGGGTTTAACATTTTTTAATCAACAAAATCCCTCAAACTCTACTATATTGTCTTTTATACGTACTAAGGGAAAGTGAAATTAACAGAATATAACAATGAATGTCCCACGTCTTATTTTATGCTCATGTATGTATATATGTAACGAATCTAATCAATAAAGTACTAGTGAAAGAGAAATAATATAATTGAACTTATATATTCAACAAATTACAATAATTGTAACATTGCATTATTTGTACAACTTTAGAACAAACATTTTACATCAATTGATCACCAAATTAATCATTATTTTTTCATTTTTTGGATCTTGATACCCTCCTAATTAAAACCAACAAACAAAGCACTCTATAGAGCACAAAGAACCCAACTAAAACATAAACATTATTCCATCTTTGCCCTTCATGTAACCCTCTTTTTACCAACACATCATGTCCTGTTACCATACAACTCTTACTCTCTTCATACCATACCAAACACTTTGTTACAAGACAAGAATACTCATTTATAAGCAATGCATCAAGGGCATACTTGTACATTGACAAGTATTGCATGTAAACCCAATACTTAGGCATACTCTCCTTACCAATGAAGTACCCTGAGAAGAGAAAAAACCCGGCCAGGATCACCGTCACCAACGAGGTCCCGGCTATGTACGTTGGTGCAACCGAGCTAAGGAAGAGTACGAACGAGTTAGCCATAAGTACGATAACCCAAATCACTAGCACAAAGTACCCGAACGACAACCATGTAGCACATAGGCCTACTAGGAAGTACACCGAAAACGAGTAGATTATAGAAATGACTAGCAAATAAGGAAGAAAAACAAGGGTATTAGCTATAACATAAGATGACACTCTATAAACTCCACTAGAAGTTTCCCTTAATAAGATTGGCCTTTCATTAATAAAAATTGGTAGGGTTTCAGTTGTTGAAGATAGTAAAAATGTGAGTGTAAATGCAAAAAGACCTAATCTTTTTTGAATCCCTTCTTTGTTATACCCAATATTAATGTAAATAGTCCCTAAAACAAGACCAACAACAAGTGCTTCTAATGTATTTGTCAAAAGAAGTTGTTTTGTCCTATATATAATCTTCCAAAATCTTCTAGAAAGTGTGACTATCTCATGAACCCTTGAACTCTTATACTTAATCTTCTCTTTAATCTCAATCTTATCGCGGCGATTATCATTTGTGTTATGAGTAGGAGATGGAGGAACGGGTAGTTGGTTTAATATTTCCATGGCATATTCTAGGGCATTGAGTTGAGGAGGAACATTAAAACCATGAAAATTAAGGTGGTTTTGTAAGGAAGATAAACTTCCATGATGAAGAACTCTTCCTTTAGATAATAAAAGAATTTGATCAATAGTAGAGAGGATCTTAAAGCTAGGTTGATGGATTGATACAACGACGGTTCGATGTCTCGATATCGAGATCGATTTAAGGGTTTGCATTACATTGAAGGCTGATCCACTATCGAGGCCTGAAGTAGGTTCGTCGAGGAGGAGGATACCGGGGTCATGTAGTAAACTAAGGCCTATCGAAACCCTTTCGTTGTTCGCCTCCGGAAAGATTTTTTGTACACCAAGTGTTTGATAAATGTCGTAGACGAAGCTCTCCTAGGAGAGTCGAAACTACGTCGGAGATTTCTTTTGAGGTGGAGGTAGGGTGGAGGAGACGGGCGGTGAAGGCGAAGGTTTCAGAGACGGTTAAAAGGGAGAGACAAGCGTCATGTTGAGGTACGTAGGCGGAGAGCTTACGGTAGGAGGAAGGGGAGATTGGGTGGGAGTTGAGGAGAAGGGTGCCGGAGGTGGGGGAGGTTCGAGCGGCTAGGATGTCGAGGAGGGTGGATTTGCCTGCACCACTAGGGCCGACTATTGCGAGTATTTGGGAAGGGAAGGCGGTTAATGAGATGTCTTGGAGAATGTAGGTAGGTAGAGTGGAGGTGCAATCTTTGAAGAGGAAGGTTGGTGTGTAGGAAGAAGTAGTGGAGTTGTTTGTGGTGGTTTTAGTGTAGGAGATGGATGTGGCTGTTAGTTTGTAGGTTTTTCGTGGCGGCGGTGGCGGCGAGGGTGGTGGTGATGGGGGAGAGGATGGAGTGAGGTTATTATGATGCTCCATGGAATTGGAGGCATGAGTTGTGTAAATGATTGTGAAAATGAGGGTGTCTTAAGCTTAGCTTATTAATTGGCTTGCATTTGAGATTTTTAAAAAGGCCAAGTGGACTAGTGGAGTGGGGTTGTATGTGGAGAGTTTCATGTGATTTTGAATTACTAAGAGTACGTAACAAATTAATGCCATTTGTACTTATAGATTGTAGTGAAGTAATCTAACTATATCTGCAAATTGAGAAAATGTGTGCGGGTGCAGCAAATGGTTTGATAACCCATCTATTAATTCCTAACTTCTAAATACTTTAATCTATTCACAGTCACAAGAAATGTGATTATTATATGCACTACAATTTTATTTAATTTTTATTTTTTATTTTATTTTTTTGCATGGAACGAATACTGTTTATTAAAACTAACATTTTACGAAGCTTTCTCCTAAGTTAAATAATTAATCTATCCCGTCAAAAAATAAAATAAATAAATGATAAAATCTAATCATAACCAACAACCTTGTATAAGTAAATTACAAGAAATATTACCTTACTTAAAAATCCCATAAAAACAAAAACAATTGAAATAACACTTTTAAACCTTCCAACCTTAAGATCAAAAGTTTAAAATTGATGCTCCACGTTTCTATAAGTATATACTACCTCCTTTACATATTATTTGCAATGGTTTGACATAAAGTAGAGAGGAAAAATGTCTAGTCCTTGTAAATAATATGTAACGGATGTAGTATTTTCTCCGTCCCTTATTGATAGCCTCAAAAACATGTTTTGCTAAAGTCGTTTTTCTCAAACTTGTTATCACATAATAAGGGAAGTTATTGAGAGAAAACCAAACCCTAACAACCCGAAATTAACCCGATTTAACCCAAAAAAAAATATCATAATTCTTATAATTTTTAAGCACAATCGAAATGGATCTGAAATCTAACCCAAACACAACATACTAACCCAAATTGATTAACATAAATACAACTTTATCTATGAGATATGATTAACATAAATACAACTTTATCTATGAGATATGATTAATAAGACATCAAAACAAAAAAAATATGCACTATTAAGCAAAAACTTAAAGAGGGGTTTAGGGTATACCTCCTATACCGTCAATACCTATAACAATGAGATTGGCATTGTCATTGCTTGAATTGCAACAAAAACCAACCACTTAAGCAATGTCTCGATTTCTTCCGATCAATTTCATATCTCCAACAAAATTCTTTGGGTTAATCACTATTGTGTCGGACCTCTGCCTCTGACTTGTCTCAGCCGCAATATCAATGGGTTTGATTCAAATATTGTTTATCAAACTCCTTCATTGTCGGACTTTTCTCACCATACGGTGGCGGATAAATGAGAGTATCTTTCCATTTTTGCCGCTTCTTAATCCGACACTTCCGCTTTAATAGTTCGTATGTCCAACCATCAATAACATCTTAGCATCATAAACATATGAATTCTCTCCACCCAATCATAAATGGTTTCGTATTTTTTTTTATTATTATTTTTATAGATGAGTTCAAACAAAATTTAAAAAATTATATTAAAATTATTCATAAAAAAACAAATTACGTTAAACTACACATATATTATATTACACGCGTTGTACGATGGTGATAACTGATAAGTAATTTTTTCTAATTCATATTAGGTGAGATAAGTAATTTACCATTTTATTTATATAACAAATATTGGCTCCACTATTCAACCTATACTTATCGATTGAAATTCATTGGGATTCAAACTACGTAACATTAAAAAAACATGTATTAAAATTATATATTAAATTAACAAATTACATGAAACTCTAACATCACACAAAAAATAATACGGAGTACAAAAAAATCATGAGTAAGATAACATCTATTCCGTATCTATATGTGTTAATGATGTGTAATATAATATATTGCAATGAATGTTATGAGCTATATAAACAGTTGATCACATATGTAAGAAGAGGGAGGAAATGACAAGATGTCATGAAAAATTGATGCCATGAAAAATTGAGAATTAGAGCAGTAACAAGCAGTAGGATGATTTGTTGATATATTTACGAAACATTCATGCTGACTAGATGATTTGTTGATATATTTACGAAAATGCCATTAGATAAACAAATTTTATTTATCATCAAGATAAATGAGCTCTCTCGGTTTTCAAATTAAATACTTCCTCTGCTTTTAATAGTTGCAACACACCTTTTATCACGTTTCCCTTGTTTTTTGGGGCCCTGAGTTGTCGCCCACTCTGCACCGGCCTAGCCCTGCCACTGTGTATTCTTCAAGTTGGGTGAATGATAGATGGTTTGGATTTACTCAAACTCTCAATCCATATCAATGTTTCGTGGATCATTTTCAAAGGTGTTATTGGTTCGTATCAACTAAAGTTTTCAAGATTAATAGTAAGTCATGTCATTACTAATTTGAAGTTTTATCACGGAGTTTGTATCAAATAAGTTTGCAAGACTAAAAGTTAGGGATGTACACAGTTTGGTTTGGACCGTAACCAAACCAGACCAAACTGCATTTTAGCGGTTTGGTTTGGTTTACGGTTTGGAAAAATATGGTTTGGTTTCGATTTTTGGGGAAATATGGTTTGCGGTTTGGTTTGGTTTTTCGAAAATTATAAACCAAACCAAACCGTAAACCAATAAACCGCATTTTAATATTTATATAATTTTTAATTAAATTAAAATAGTTATTATATATTATAAAAAAAATTAAAAAAACAAAAAAAAACATGAAAAATCATTAGAAAACTATACAATCAGTATACAACTATACTCTATACTCATTCTCAAATATCAATACTTAAAATTCAATAGGTTATATAACTCATATTGCTCTTATTGTGTTAGCACTTAGCACTTGATTAGTTGGTTGTTATTTTTATTAAAACTTTGTAGTAAAATTTAATCCATTTGGGCTAATTATTTAAAATTTATTATAAATTCATTAATATTTGACAATTTTTAGGAAAAAATGTCGTCTCATCATAAACCGCATCAAACCGCATTATTACGGTTTGGTTTGGTTTGGTTTCAATACTAGTATGGTTTGGTTTGGTTTGGAAAATTGAACAAACCGTATTTTGCGATTTGGTTTGGTTTAGACTCAAACCGCACCAAACTATACCATGTTCACCCCTACTAAAAGTCATATCAATGCTAACTTGTAATTTGATTATGGATTTTTGGATACGTATCAATTAAGTTTGTAAGACTAAAAGTCATATCAATGCAACTTTGCAGTTTGATCACGAAATATGTTGTTGAGTTTTTCATGTCTTGTTAGATGCAACTCTTGCAAGAATTCATAAATTTTCGTAGTTCATACTTTGTACATATGTAGCCAATGGCGGATCTTGAATCATTTTTTTTCGAGGCCAAGTTGTCAATTGATGGATATTAGTAAAATAAAAATAAAAATAAAGAATAAGATACCAATCGTAAAAATGTACTCTAACTTTCAAGTGAGCATAATTTATCAACCTCATAACGTCTTGTCTCCTAAAATCTAATATATATATATAAAGGGGAGTTTTTTCCCGAGTTTTTAGAGAGCCACGTAGGATTTAATTTTTTTAGAACGCCACGTAGGATTATAAATTTTGTTGTAGCCAATCAAATAAGAGATATTAAATTCTTTTATAATTAAATAATTCAAATGCCAAGTAAGCAAAATTGGCGAATGAAATTTTTATGTTTAAACTAATTAAATATTATATATTATCTTTTGATATCAGGAATTTTATCCAAATATATAACAAATTTTAGCACATTAATACAAAAAAAAAAAATACAAAAAAAAATCTAACAAACCGTGCATCGCACGCGCTTCATCTAGTAATAAATTGGTTTTGAGTGCTCAAACTAATCAAAATAACAAAAAATTTTAATTGAAAAAAATAAAAATTGAAAACCTCTTTTTTTTTTTTTTTTTTTTTTTTTTTTTGAAATAATACGATTTATAGGACATAATTAATAACATTAATTATTTAATGTAAAACGAAACCTGATGTTGTTCAAGGTGCAAATACTTTATTAATTAATGGTTTGAAAGGAAAGAATGAATGTAGTAAAAGAGGAAAAGACTTTTAAGGGTTGTCAGTACTTTAATGGCTTAGGAATTGGGTAGCTGTAGGCCTGTAGTAGTAGATTACAGTAGTAGATTAGCAGATTAGTACTTTCATTACTACTACGTTATTTCCCCTTCCTAAGGAAATTAAAAAATAAATAAATAAAAAAAAAACAATTCATTTTATTGGGTCTTTTACCTATTACTGTACATTTTTTTCCCCAAATCTTTCAGGGGTCAAGCCTCATTAAGTCCTAACTAAGGTCCGCCTCTGTACGTAGCACCTAATAAAATCAATACTATTTGTACACTATGTCACCTTACAAATGAATTGCACATATGCTGCCGTATTGCCAAAGACCGCAGCAGTCTTTCTCTAAATGTAACTATGTAACTTAAAGTCTTTTTTTTTTTTCTTTTTTTTTTTTTTTTTTTTTTTTTTAACTAGAACTTAAAGTCCTTGACTCCTTTTTTTACCTTCAAAAGAAGGTCATCACTTTGAGCCACTGAAATCGTCTAGTTATAAATTACAAAACATATTTAAGTATTTCACTTATTTCAATCTTCTAAAAAGTAACATATTTTTCCTTTTAATTATTTGTGTGCAATTACAAATAGGAAAAATTCATGCTTTCAAATAAATCAAAACAGCTCTTAAGTGTATTAGTGTACAATTTTTCAAGAAACAAAATCAAATTTGTGCACAATTATTGATGAGAGGAGACATAGAGAAAGTGGGGTTGTAAGGATAAATTATTTAACCAAGCTTTTATACGGAGTAAGGGCATACACAATGGTTTGTTCACTTGACACATCATCATTACACGAATCTCTACCTAACAAATCTTTCTTCAACAATAAATTAATTTATTTACAGGTTTATGTAGGGGACCCACTATCTTCAATGCTAATATAATATAGTGGGCCCCACAACATTTTTTTTCGTTTTTTAAAAAAAAGAAGAGAAAAGGTTAAATTTTTGCCAACTCAACAAGTTCAAACCGGTTTGTGTAGACAAATCTTTAGAAAACAAACTAAAACCCACAACAAGAGGTTTGTTCACAAACCTCTAAATTGTTCCTACAAACCTCTCCACAAACCTCTTATTGCTATTGCCCACCCAGTATTTATTTTCAACATACAAGGCACACAATATTTTCTGAATGGAGGATGTATAAACTAGAGCTATTAGTCATACTACTTTACTACGTATTAGACAATTTTGTGAGACAAGCAGAAGTTACACCAAAATTTTCAAAATACATGTAACTTGTTTTCATCAGTCTTTGTAGAAAAAAAAAATGTTCCCGTCATTTTTAAATACGTGTATCACTTTGACTGATAACACCCACGTCAATGTAAACATATCTTTTATTGTATATTTTTAGTTAAAAAAAAATATTCATTGTCAACTTGCTCAACTCCAAGCTTTGGATGTTTCAATCAACCACATCTCTAGAGTCCTTCCAAAGTGCATATACAACTTAACAGCAATGAGCACGCACGACTCCTAGTTTCACTTGTATTAGGACTTTATGTTGTTGGTAATTGGTAATCTGAACAATCCCCTGTTTTATTCCCCTGTTTTAATGTTCCTGTATGCTATAATCTTTAAGTTTGACTACCAATGTTTCGATAATTCTGTATTTTAATTCAGCTCACTATTGAGCTCTACATGTGTAATGTAATGTTAATTTACGGAGTAACAAATAGCCCAATTATCAATTCTGAACTAAAAATAGGATGTCATATCCCAAATTTTTTCCAAGGGTCTTGGGCAGTTGGTGTATGTACGTGTGCCTATAAGAGATAAGTAAATTATCTACTGTATACTTTAAGCATCTGTTGTTCATGCTCCATTTATATGCGATCAAGCTTTCCAGGCCAGTCCACCTTTATGATAAGTGATGAAGATCAATTACTTGTTGCATGAATTTTTTGTTAAACTGCAACGTATTAGGATTCATAATCTTGTAACTTAGCGTAATAGCAATATAGAGTACACTCCATACACATACATGTAATGCGTTTTAGGTGACACAAGTACAATGTAACACTAAGATTAGGTATACAAACTGTATCTTGGTTGATTCTTCAAGATTCAGACATTCCTTAGTTACATATTTTAAGTCATAAGCACGCAATGGTATTCCTTTCACATTAGCTAGTGGAGTAAAGAAGATATTGGACTAGCAATTGGTCAAGTTTCACGAATACTAATTACTATAGTAGATTGAATAATCTGTCCAAATCAAGTTTAACATAGATCATAGCTAGCTAATCGTTACGTTATCGAAGCATATTTTACTTGAATTTAATTTGTCCTTGATTTTCTAATTTTTCCAACTTCAAATAAAGACCATTACACCTATTCTAGATGTGCTTAAGGTTTTGATTTTTTATTTCCAAATTTTTAGACCCAAACATATTAGTCTGTTTTAGCCAAACTGTATTATATATATTATATATATAAGATCAGACATTATATATATTGTTCCTCAAGCAGAAAACTTTATTGAGTTTCATACACATAATCCAGCCGAATGAAACTAGCTAGAATCAATATGACCATCCATCCTCCCATCAAAACATCTCATCATCACCTTTGTTTTCTGTTAATTTTGTGGCTTTTCCTAGCCATTTTGAGTCATGCCACCCAATACAACATCGAGTGCATCCGTGAGGAAAGAGAAGCCTTACTTCAGTTCAAACGAGGAATCCAAGAGGATCATTGTGGAATACTTTCTTCATGGGGAGAGCATGAAGACGATGGAGGTTGTTGCCAATGGCACGGCATTCTTTGCAACAACCTTACAGGGCATGTCATGGCCATCAATCTTGGTGGTGTCGAAGCTGGTAATGATCATCATTGTCTAGAAGGTAGAGTAACTACATCCCTCCTTGAGTTGAAGCATTTGAAATATTTAGATCTTAGCTTCAACAACTTCTTAGGCCAACCTATCCCTAAATTTATCAGTTCCCTTGCCAATTTAGAGCACCTTAATCTCTCAAATTCCGGCTTTACAGGGAAAATTGCTCATGAATTAGGTAATCTTTCCCACTTAACATCTCTTGATCTTAGTGATAATGCAGTTGTTGTCAAAAGCTTGGGTTGGCTCTTTCGTCTTACTTCATTACGTGTCGTAAACTTAAGTGACATCGATCTTAGTGAAGTTCAAGACTGGTTACAAATAGTTACCAACCTCCCTTTCATAGAGGTCTTAAAGATGGATAGTTGTTATCTTCCTACAACAATTCCATCTTCACTTTCATATAAAAATTCATCATCCACCCTTCGTTTCCTTAGTCTTGCTTATAATAGCTTTGGTGATCCTTCGATATTTCAATGGTTGTTCAACTTGGGTGGAGTCAGTACTCACCTAGTCCATCTTGACCTCTGTGATAACTCACTTCCAGGTTCCATCCCAAGTGGTTTTCAAAAATTGCGTTCGCTTTCATATCTTGACCTCTCTTCTAATGCATTTGAAGGCCATATTCCAAATTACTTTGGAGATATGCATTCCCTTTCACATCTTGATCTCTCTGCTAATAACTTGAGTGGTTCCATTTCAAGTTGTTTCAAAAATATGCATTCCCTGTCATACCTCGATGTCTCTGGTAACTCACTTGGAGGTCAAATTCCTGAAATGATTTCGAGCCTAAAACATCTCATTCACCTCGATTTGTCTTGGAATAACTTTCATGGACGCGTTCCAAAAACCATTGGTAAGTTGTGTAGCTTACAATTCTTGGAGTTAAGCTACAATAATCTCACAGGAGATCTTACTGATGTCATCCAAATATTATCTGTGTGTTCTCACAAGTCACTGAGGTTTTTTAGTTTGGAAAACAACCATTTTTGGGGGTCAATTCCTAACACTATCGAAACATTTTCTTTGTTGAGGGCACTTTATCTCGATGGCAACCAGCTGAACGGAACAATCAGCCAGGAGATTTCAAAACTTTCTATGCTTGAGACCTTGCGCCTTTCTTCAAACTCTTTGATAGGTACTATCTTTGACAGCCATTTTGCAAACTTATCGAGTTTGCGCAATTTGTACTTCTCAGAAAATCCTAGATTGTTGGTTAACATTAGTGTTGATTTGCTTCCCCCATTTCAGCTAGACACCATATATTTAAGCTCTTGCAAGATAGGCCCTCGTTTCCCAAAATGGTTACAAACCCAAACCCAAATCTCATGGATTGATATATCAATAGCCGGAATTTCAGACATAGTTCCTGCTTCATTTTGGAGCTCGTTGTCATCCAAACTAGAGTACCTGAATATGTCTCACAATAACATTCATGGGGTACTCCCTAGTAATTTGTCGATCACCCTTAGCGAACTCCCTCAGATAGACTTGAGCTCAAATTCCTTGGAGGGTGCAATCCCTTCATTTCTTGGAAACATTTCCTCAGTATCCTTAAATAATAACAAGTTTTCTGATGCATCTTCTTTTTTGTGTCCAAAAAATAAGATGGTCCTCTCTAATCTTGACCTCTCAAATAACTTGTTATCGGGTGAGCTTCCTGATTGTTGGATGTACTTCGACAAGCTATCAATCCTGAGCTTAGAAAACAATAATTTAACTGGAAAGTTATCAGCATCTATAGGTGCCCTGAAGAAGCTCCAAGCATTGCACTTGCGAAACAACAACTTTTCGGGTGAACTGCCCATGTCCTTACAGAATTGCACATCTTTGGTTCTCCTAGATGTTGCATACAACTCATTTACTAGCTATCTACCTCAGAGGATTGGGAACAATCTTAAAAATCTCGGTATTCTCAGCCTTCGAAGTAATAGCTTTTCAGGGGTTCTGCCTTCAAGCCTTTGTCAACTTTCACATCTACAAATCTTGGATCTTTCACTTAACCACTTCTCCGGAAAGATCCCAAGATGCATATACAATTTAACGGCCATGACCAGCACAGCAGATCTCCTGCCTGATATATTATATCAGTACGATTTTTCTGTACTAATCACATACTTTGATTCAGAATTTATCATGTGGAAAGGAAAGGACCAAATCTTCAGGAATTCTCTAGGACAAGTGAAGTTCATTCATATGTCTAACAATATGCTTGAAGGCGGTATTCCTCAAGGCATTTCTAGTCTCATCGGTCTTATTTCATTGGACTTGTCAGGCAACAAGCTGAATGGAAGTATTACTCCCAAGATAGGACTGCTGACAGCATTAGAATTGCTTGATTGGTCCAGCAACAATCTTTCTGGCGCGATCCCAGCAACTTTTGCTAATCTAAATTTTCTAGGAATGCTCAACTTGTCATACAACCACTTGTCCGGAAGAATTCCAACAGGCACTCTACTGCAAGGCTTTGATGCCTCAGCATACATGGGAAACCCCGGGCTTTGTGGAGCTCCACTCGCGATATGCCCTGGAGATGAACCACCTAGCAATAATACATGGAACGGAAATGATGATGTCGCTCAACAAGATGTGAATGATAATAATGACGATATATTTCCAGGATTGTATATAAGTGTCGTACTTGGTTTTATTATAGGCTTTTGGGGAGTTTGCGGAACTCTGGTGATCAAAAGATCTTGGAGACATGCCTTTTTCCGAACCTTAGATTACATGAGAGACCGAGTCTATGTAATGATACATCGTCGTTGAATAGCCAAGGTAAGGCCTTTACTGTCAAGGATCAACCTTAATTTCATTGTACAAAGTATTGAGGACTAAGTATATGTAATGATACTTGTTTACAGTTAAACTTATGACAAAGATCTAATCTCCTCTGTGAAGCAATAATGCAACTAGCTATAATCATCTATAAACCTATACTAAAAGCGAAACCTTAAATGACATAGACTTTTATTCGTCTAGGACAAGTGAAGTTTTCCCTCCAATTTTATTCTTTTATTTTAATTATTACTCAATCTAAACATATCTTAAATTATCATTTTTGTCGATGAACCTAATGATATCTTTTATTTTAGTAAAAAAAAGAAAACATGTCCATGTCTAATTTATCAATAATAAATTAATAAGGAACTCAATTATACTAAAACAAATCTAAAGTTATGGTAAAATAATTTCCAACAAATAAACATTTATAAAAAGTCTTAATCATTGAAACAAAAATATGTACTACCTAATCAAGTATCATTTTTGTAACTAAAATTTATTATGTGTACAAAATTACTTATTCAATTAATCTTTTTTTTTTCATGCACAAAATGTAAACATAAATATATTTCAATTGTTTTTGTGTGTAATATTTTTTGAATTAATTGTAAAAATAGATCTTAGTAATATCCGTGCATGCACGGGATTTAACCTAGTATAATTCTATTTGTAAATTCGCAAAATGTATCTAATATTTTGGGTGATTATGCAGGAATTTGCACAAGTGTACTGTTCGAGAGTCAAGGAGAAGCTGATACAATAATACCTTTATAAAAGATCAGCTGTTGTATACCTTACTTTTCCTTTATAATGTAATATGGACCATTAAACCTTTCAACTTGTTGCTATAATACTTTGGAATGAAGAGTAATGTAGTATGATTAATGTTTATTATACAGTAATATGGTAGTTGGAAAATCTAGTGTGGATTGATCTAAATTTTTCGGGTCATCAATTTGATGGCCTGATTTAATTTGATTAAACTTTGACTTTAGTTGAATTGAAAAGTGTGATGTATTCCATTTTTACAAATTTCCAATTTACTAGTATTTCATTTAGAGAAAATCATCAACTATGCTCTTATTATATTAAAGAAAAGTGTGATTTTTTAAATTCGTCTTATTATGTACTCTGTATTTTGCATATTTGACGAACTTTTTTAAAGTTTATGGGTATTTCATAGTGGGTTAAATCTGGTTGCAAATATAGGCCCCTAGCAATGTGGTTGGGTTTTCAAATTATATATACATTATATAGGCATATGGTGTATTCTTCAAGTTGGGTGAATGGTAGGTGGTTTGGATTTGGATCTCAAACTCTCAATCCATATCAATGTTTCGTGGATCATTTTCTAAGGTGTTATCAGTTCGTATCAACTAAGTTTTCAAGACAAAAAGTAAGTCATATCAATGCTAATTTAAAGTTTTATCACAGAGTTTGTATCAAATAAGTTTGCAAGACTAAAAGTCATATACTCACATCTATGCTAACTTGTAATTTGATTAAGGATTTTTGGGTACGTATCAATTAAGTTTGTAAGACTGGTAATAAGTCATATCAATGCAACTTTGCACGCAGTTTGATCACGAAGTACTTAGCTATGTCTTGTTAGATGCAACTCATGTAAAAATTCATAAATTTTCTTAGTTCATACTTCGTACATAGACTACATACATAGCACCTATTAAAATCAATACTATCTGTACACTATGTCACCTTACAAACTAATTGCACATGCTGCCGTATTGCCAAAGACCGCAGCAGTCTTTCTCCAAATGTAACTATGTAATTTAAACTCCTTGACTCCTTTGTTTACCTTTAAAAGAAGGTACTCCCTTTGAGCCATTGAAATAGTCTAATAATAAATTACAAAAGATATTTCAGTATTTCACTTATTTCAATCCTTGAGTAACATATTCATTCTTTCAATTATTTGTGTGCATTTACAAATAGGAAAAATTCATGCTTTCAAATAAATAAAACAACTCTTATTAGTGTATAAAACAAGTCATGCTTTCAAATAAATAAAACAACTCTTAAGTGTATTAGTGTATAACTGAGTTTCAGAGTCATGAGCCTGAGTTTGACTACCTGAAGAGTTTGGAAATAGAGGAGAAAATCAACAAGATCAGATGGTGCCAAACTGCTAACAGTGCTTTGTTTCTTTTGTCTACCTATTGATCAATAATAATCAAGCTATTCTACTCTAATTATTTTCCTACTCTTTCTAATTTAGCATGGTATCAAGAGCAGGTTAAATTTTGGGACCGTTCACAAAAATTTCCCCCCTGCCGGTGGGTTAGAAAGTTGAACCCGCCGGTGGGATTCATATAATTTGCTTCCGCTATATTAATACTCTTTGAAATTTCTATTCTTTAATTTGAATTTTTTTTTTGGTTAGTGGAGTATGTGAGTTGTTTTCTCCGTAATACATCTCCATGGAGATGAAGAAAAGCCACGTTTGGCATACGTTTTATTTTATTATTTTTAGAAAAAAAAAGGTTTTGTAGGAAAACCACGGACACCAGCAAAGGGCCGTAGCATGCATAAGACTACGGACACCAGCAAAGGGCCGTGACAGAAGACTACGGACACCAGGAAAGGGCCATGGAAGAAGATCACGGACACCGGCAAAGGGCCGTAGCAGAAGACTACGGACACCAGCAAAGGGCCGTGCCAAAAAAAAAAACCATGGACACCAGCAAAGGGCCGTGGCAAAAGATCACGGACACCAGCAAAGGGCCGTGGCAGAAGACTACGGACACCAGCAAAGGGCCGTGGCTGCAAAAGCTTGTTTTTTTAAAAAAAATAAAAAAAAATAAAAATAAAATTGAAGGCGACATCAACAGAGTAGTGCAACTCGATCGACTTCAACAAATTGATGAATTTCCAATCGCAACGTTCGTGTTACTGCCGTTACGATTGCGGGAGGGTGTTAGAGATATGGGATATCGGAAAATATATGTCTGATATATTTTCCGTAGATATCATTAAAGGAATAATATATTTAGGTTTATTTTATGTTAAGATATATTTAGAGAATATATCTTTAGGGTTTATGATTATGTTAGTATATCTTTTAGTATATCTTTTTAGGAATATTGTTTCCTATCTTATATTCGTAGGTTTTGTATAAATACTCTACCTATTGATCAATAATAATCAAGCTATTCTACTCTAATTATTTTCCTACTCTTTCTAATTTAGCATCATCCTTTATATAACTACAATTTTTCAAGAAACAAAATCAAATTTGTGCACAGTTATTGATGAGAAGAAACGTAGAGAAAGTGGGTTGTAAAGATAAATTAATTAACCAAGCTGTTATATAGAGTAAATAGTTATTTTTAATATATGAGGCACGCAATATTTTATGAATGGAGGATGTATAAACTAGAGCTATTTAGCAATACCACATTACCACGTAATCGACAAATTTGTGGGACAAGCAGAAGTTACGCCAAAATTTTCAAAATGGGTCCATTGAAGTCCAGCCTTGACAAATCTCCGTACCATTATATTCTAGTCATATGATATGATGGCTAAATTGGAAGTTAATGCAATACTTGTACTATGAAGACTCTAGTCCACCTCTACCCCAGTAGTCAATTAGTACGACAGAGATAGTTTAGCAAGAATCAAAATCACAAACACCACTTTCATTGAATTAGTAATAACACGCTTAAGACTTGACTAACTTGCTCATCACATTCATTGTTTCATACAAGCAATCTAAACTACTCGTAGGTGGTTTTATTTTTCTACTTTCACTTATTTTATGTATCGAATGGAAAATTATTAGACCATCGACATGGGCTACAAGAATTTGTATCTTGATATGATATAAAAGTTATAAGTCTACAAGTTTTACCAAAAGTATGTTGCATGGTGTAGGAGTTTATAGGTATTACGCAGCGGAAATAACATGAATCATATTCATAAAGCACCTAAACCAAGGATCATTGCATAACACATAAAGAACACATAATTATATCTTTGAAGCTTGATTCCACGTGCGATCAAGCAAGAACAAGGGGAGATAAAGAACCTCAAGTGTGATTCCTATACTTGGTCCACGGGCACAGATTAAGACCTCCACTAATGCTAGTTAATTACAATTGAACCCTTCAATTGACCTTCTACGGAGAGGAGAGACATACTAACCAAGAACCACCACGAGCCACCACCTATGGGCGCCGGCCATACGGACGTGAGGGGAGAGGGAGAGCCGTGAGTTAGAGAGGATTAGGGTTTTGGGATTGGACAAGATGCCATGAAAAATATAGAATTAGAGCATCAATAAACAGTAGGATGATTTGTTGATATATTTACGAAAATGTCATGTTAACTAGGATGGTTTGTTGATATATTTACGAAAATGCCAATAGATAAACAAATTTTGTTTATCATCAAGATGAATGGGGGCTCCCTCGATTTTCAAATTATATACTTCCTCTGTTTTTTAATAGTTGCAACACACCTTTTATCACGTTTTTCGATGAGTTGATTAAATTATGTGAACGAATTAATTAAGCTATAAAATTTTAACTGTAGTAACTTATATCTTTCTTCTTATCGGTGGTAAATTTTGTGATGTAATTTATTCGTTTACCTAGTATAATATCTCCTTTAAAATGCGTGTCAAAAAAGTATGTTACAAGTAAATAAAAACGGAGGAAATATATACTGGTATTATATAGGTATATGGTGTATTCTTCAAATTGAGTGAATGGTAGATGGTTTGGATTTGCTCAAACTCTCAATCCATATCAATATTTCGTGGAACATTTTCTAAGGTGTTAACGGTTTATATCAACTAAAGTTTTCAAGACTAATAGTAAGTCATGTCATTGCTAATTTGAAGTTTTATCACGGAGTTTGTCTCAAATAAGTTTGCAAGACTAAAAGTCATATCAATGCTAACTTGCAATTTAGTTATGGATTTTTGGTTATGTATCAATTAAGTTTGTAAGACTTAAAGTCATATCAATGCAACTTTGCAGTTTGATCACGAAGTGCGTAGCTGAGTTTTCATGTTTAGATGCAACTCATGCAAGAATTCATAAATTTTCTTAGTTCATACTTCGTACATATCGTAGCACCTAATAAAATCAATACTATCTGTACTTTATGTCACCTTACAAATTAATTGCACATATGCTGCCATATTGCCAAAGACCGCAGCAGTCTTTCTCTAAATGTAACTATACAATTAAAAGTCCTTTTTTTTTTTTTTTTTACAAGAACTTAAAGTCCTTGACTCCTTTGTTTACCTTTCAAAAGAAGGTACGAAAACTCACTTTGAGCCACTGAAATCGTCTAGTAATAAATTACAAAAGATATTACAGTATTTCACTTATTTCAATCCTCTAAATATTAACAAATTTTTCCTTTCAATTATTTGTGTGCAATTACAACTAGGAAAAATTCATGCTTTTAAATAAATCAAAACAGCTCTTAAGTGTATTAGTGTATAATACACCAACAAGAGTTGGCTCAAGTGGTAAGCAACTTGATGTCCCTTAAGGAGGTCTCGGGTTCGAGCCTCGCCGTATGCAGAAACTCTTGTTGTGAGATTCACTCACCATAAGCCTGAGTCGGATCTGGATATAGTTGAAGCTAAGCTCTGATGAACCGGGTGGGCATCCTAAAAAAAAAGTTTTAGTGTATAATACAATACTCATCCTTTAAAAAACTACAGAGACATAGTGCGGGATGCATATACTTGAGCTATTAGTCATACTACTTTACTACGTATCACACAATTTTGTGGGACAAGTAGAAGTTACATCAAAATTTTCAAAATGGGTCTATTGAAGTCCAGCCTTGACAAATCTCCGTAGTCTGTACCATTAGGGGGTGGTTATATTCTAGTCGTATGATATGATGGCTAAATTGGGATTTGGAAGTTAATGCAATACTCGTTCGATAGAGATAGTTTAGCAAGAATCAAAATCACAAACACCACTTTCATTGAATTAGTTATAACACGTTTAAAACTTGACTAACCTGCTCATCACATTCATTGTTTCATACAAGCAATCTAAACTACTCGTAGGTGGTTTTATTTTTCTACTTTCATTTATTTTATGTATCGATTGGAAAATTATTAGACCATCGACATGGGCTACAAGAATTTGTATCTTGATATGATAAAAAGAGTTATAAGTGTAAATGATTTTAGGCTACAAGTTTTACCAAGAGTAGGTTGCATGGACGATGGACCCCCACTATTTTTATTTTTCAGCATAGTTTAACCACCTAATTAAGCTAGCATAGGAGAATGTAAATACCTAATATTATACCTAAAATAACAAGATAACCCCAATAACATTGACCGAATAACTCTGTTATATTTGCCGAATAGTCCTTATAATAGTGACAAAATAACCCATGTAACACTAACGAGGTAACACTCACCTACTCGTATAAGAATTATCTAGTGTTAGATCAAACTACTAATTTGCAACTTTTTTAAATAAAAAAAAAAATAAAAAAAAGTACAGATAGTGAGTAACAATTATTGGTCTCAGTGCTTCAAAAGGCATCCTCATGTCATTCTGCACCGCTATTTTGAAGATCCAATTTGGCCAGTAATGTTCCTGTTTTTGCCATTCCGATGTACGGAAATTAATTTGTTCATGCATAGCAGCAGGTCAGGAATTCTAATTTACCCCCCCTTTTTTTTTTAATTCGATTAATTCTCAAAACGAATAATTTGATTGAATTACAGTGATTAATTTCAATTTTATTCTTATCTTATCTTTTGCCATTTTTCTATCCATTCTTGTTTTCAAGATTCTAACTTGATTATACTTGTATAAAATAAAATCAATGGGACAATGGGAGTTGTTCGGAAATTCCAATTACATTTCTGGACTATATGTTGTTAGTCAGTGAATTATATATGATGGTTAAATTTGGAAAGTTATGCAAGTTGATGACGAACTATGACCGTGTTAGTTGGTTCAAAGTCTTCTAACTTCCCATGCTCGTGTGTGTTCGCAAATGATAGGTCACATTTCTATTTTGAACTTAGTATTAAGTTTAAATAAATACTCCATAATTTACAACATTTAACTCAATTGATTAAAAATTACTACGAGTATACTTTATTTTGGTAGTCTATTGTGGTACGGAAGGAGTAGTATGAAAAGTGCGATTTGGTAAATGAAAGATAATTTGCGTATACGTACATAACACGAAGATTCCTCAATGTTGTGTTATCCAAAACTTGAATTTGGTTTGGTGAGAATCTTGTTCTCTGACTTTTTCAATTTCCACAAAGTAACCTAGTGAATGATGATGCAGTTTAGAGTTGGACCAGGTTTACTAGTGCAGTAGTGCTTACACAATGATGGTTTTTATACAGCATAACCATATTGACTTATTGACAGTGTTTACACAGTTTTCCTGTTTTTATATATATCTAACACAATAGTTTAATTGGTATTCATTTACAATTTGAATCCTTTTGATTTTCACCCATAAACAGAAATGCCTTACCATCGATTTTTGTGTGTGGTTTCTTGGCTTTTGCTACCATGTTATGTATTCCCTGCTACTGCAGGGATTATTAAGAATGGCAATACTGCTGTTGGTGTCCAATGTTTAGAAAAGGAGAGGAGAGCCCTGCTCCAATTTAAACGCGGTATTGAAGTTGATCGATGTGGGTTGCTGTCTTCTTGGGGAGACCATGAAGAACTCCACCAAGATTGCTGTCAGTGGAAAGGTGTTCGCTGCAGCAACCAGACAGGCCATGTCGTAGAGCTCCATCTTCGTGGGGTGCATACGAATGCCCTGAATGATCGTTGTCTGAAAGGTACGGTTGGTGCTTCCTTACTTGACCTTAAGTATCTGAGGCACTTGGACCTTAGCTTCAATAACTTTCTTCGCCAATCCATACCTGGCTTTGTTGGTTCCCTTACCAATTTAATGCATCTTAATCTCTCTAATGCTAATTTTAAGGGAGAGATTCCTCATCAGCTTGGGAATCTCTCCAGATTAAGATCTCTTGATCTTAATTGTCGTTTTGAACTGAGTCCCCATGATCGACCTTATGTGAAAAGCTTGTCGTGGCTTTCTCATATAACATTGTTGAATGACATCAATTTGAGTGGTATCGATCTTAGTAATGTCACTGATTGGTTCCATATTGTTAACAACCTTCCTTATCTAAGTGTCCTTAGAATGAGTGAGTGTCAGCTTTCTGTAACATATCCTCCATCACTTTCATATGTTAATTCCTCTACCACACTTAGTGTTATCAGCCTTTCTAGCAATGATTTTACTTATGCTAATATATTTACGTGGCTGTTTAGTTTGAGTGGAATTAATACTACCTTGGTACACCTTGACCTCTCTTATTGCTTAATTTTGGATAACATTCCAACTAAATTTGGTGGAATGAGCTCTCTTTCATATCTTGATTTGAGATTAAATATGCTAATAGGTCCAATTCCAAGCTCGATTTGGGATATGCCTAATCTTTCATATCTCTCTTTAAGTTGGAATGCACTTGAAGGCTCTATTTCATTTCCTGACAAAATTTCAAGTCATAACCTCACTCATCTTGATCTCTCTGGGAATTCTTTTCAAGTCAGCCCGACTCTTTTGAAATCCCTTGGTCACTTATGCAGTATACGAGAACTTGCCTTAAGTAGCCAAAACCTCCCCTTTGAGTTCTCTGCCATTATGCAATCCCTATCTGTATGTGCACTCCACACACTCGAGTCTTTAGATTTGAGTAACAACATGGTTTGGGGCTCCATTCCTGATACGATCAGTTCATTCTCTTCATTAAGGGAGTTACTTCTATATGGTAATCAACTTAATGGCACCATTAGTCCAGCTATTGGAAGATTGTCTAAGCTTGAGCAGTTAGATCTTTCTTCGAATACCTTGTCAGACACTCTTTCTCAACACCACTTGTCGAATCTGTCAAGATTACGTACGTTGTATTTGTCAGAAAACGCTGAACTTGTGGTGAATGTCAGTGATAACTGGATCCCTCCATTTCAACTCGACTCCCTAACCCTGGGTTCCTGCAAGTTAGGACCTGATTTCCCAAAGTGGCTTCAGACTCAAACCAAATTCTCCTGGCTTGACATATCCAATGCCGGGATTTCAGGCACTATTCCTGCTTCTTTTTGGGAGTCATTGCCATCCAACCTACAACTTTTGGATATGTCTCGCAATAGTCTTTACGGGACACTTCCAGAAGTATCGATTACCTTTGACCTCCTCCCTCGAATAAACTTGAGTACAAACCACTTCAGTGGTGCAATACCATCCTTTCTGGTAAATGCTTCGATGTTGTACCTCGACAACAACATGTTTTCTAAGCTGATCCCTTTCTTGTGTCCTAAAACCAAAACAAATATTACTTTTTTAGACATCTCAAACAACATGATTTCAGAGAAGCTTCCAGATTGTTGGACGTATTTTGACCAATTAACATCTCTTTACTTGGATAACAATAGTCTATCAGGAAGCTTGCCTGCATCCATTGGTGAACTGAAAAACCTCCAGGCGTTGCACTTGCGCAACAATAAGCTTTCTGGAGAAATATCTATGCCTTTAGAGAAATGTTCATCTTTGGTTATTCTCGATTTAGCTTTGAACTCATTGAGAGGATATATACCCCGTGGGATTGGGAATAGTCTAAGAAATCTCGGTGTTCTGATCCTAAGAAGCAATAAATTTGTTGGGGGTCTACCTTCTAGTCTTTGTGAACTTTCTCATCTCCAAATCTTGGATCTTTCAAGTAATCGTATCTCTGGAACGATTCCAACATGCATACGCAAGCTTACAGCAATGAGCAACACAACAGATCTCTTGCCAGTTATTGGTAAGGCGGGCATATATGGTTCATCTGATTCTGCTAAGCTTATGTGGAAAAGAGCAGAACAAAGTTTTAGCAACTCTTTGGGTCTTGTCAAATCCATTGATATTTCGAACAATATGCTGGAAGGCCAAATCCCCTCTGGAATTTCACTTCTAACAGGTCTGATTTCTTTGGACTTCTCAAGTAACAATCTGAGTGGAATTATTCCTCCCAATATCGGAGAGTTAACATCTTTAGAGCTGCTTGATTTATCACACAACCGACTGTCTGGAAAAATACCTGCAAGCCTTGCCGAAGTAAGTTCTTTGGCAATCTTGGATTTGTCAAACAATAAACTAGGCGGAAGAATTCCGATTGGTACTCAGTTACAATCGTTTAATGCTTCAGCATACATGGGGAACCCCGGACTTTGTGGTGATCCACTCCCCAAATGCCCTGGCGATGTTCCACCTGATAGTGCAATGGATGTAGATGCCACTCAACACAAGGAGAGCAGTGATATTTTTCCTGGATTGTACATCAGTGTGGTGCTTGGCTTTATCGTAGGGTTTTGGGGAGTTTGTGGGAGTTTGGTGATCAAGACATCGTGGAGGCATGCCTATTTCCGGTTCTTTGATAACATGAAAGATAGGCTCTATGTAGTTGTTACTCTGATCAAAATCAAAGTTCTGAGGAATTTTAGAAGCTAGTTGGTAAGTCTTTAATCTCTTACTAGTTCAATTTTGTTTAATCACACTATCAATTATTTAGAGATCATTACTTGATTAGCTCTGTCCTCAGCTTAGCAAGAACTGTTCTATTAATATTGTGTAGCTTACTTTGTTATAGATAAATCTTAAGTGTAAATTTTCTTATTTCATATTTGTGTGATCGTATCTGATATCGGAGGGGTTAACTTATCTTTTACAATTTCCTTTTCTTTTGCAGTTTATACGGTGTGTATATTGCACAAATGGCCCAGTAGATGAGTAGAGCAGATCTTGGCCTTAACCTGAACTGTTGTTTATATCTGCAAATCAACATTTGTGTAATAATTGATAAGTAGTTAATTTTAGTTATACTAGCTTCTTAGAAGTATATTACTGCAAGGATAATACTTTATCAAAATTATACAGGTTTTCTACTTCATAAAGGAGGCACGAAGAGTAGTGATGTAGATGGTATTCGATATCGAATTTCTGGTGCCATTGTAAAACTTTAATAGTTAGGGTGTTGATCAATTGTACTTGCACTTGCATACTACTTATAATATCTTACTGTCGTAATTTTATACACTTTGCCAAATTGATTGTTCTTGAGAGCAGTTAGAACTTAGAAGATGTTAAATTTGTCAAAAGCAGGAAATTTCAGTAGAATTTTTTGAAGATTTTCCATCATCAAAGGTGGAAATCTTCTGGCGTTCGGTCCATCTAAGAGGCAGCTTTGGGCTGGGCTGACTGCGGTGTGTGCTGGTATATATCTACTCCGTAATAAATACTCTGTAATTTAGTTGGATTATTATAATGGTTAATAAATACTCCCTCCGTTCCACAATGATGTTCTTGTTTTGACTTTTTGACTTTTTTAAGAAAGAGAGAATCTTCTAAATTTCTCTTAATCTATAAGAATAAATATAGTCATGTGGGATCTAGTTTGATTCGTCTTAGTGAGTAGATTATTAATATCTAACTTTTATAATTTTTGCTAGTGTGAGATTAAAGATATTTACAGTCAAAGTTGGGTCAAAATTTGCATCGATTTACGAAACAGGAACATCATTATGAAACGGAGGGAGTACATTACAAATAGCTTAAGAGAGTATTAGTACGAAGTATTTTGACATTTTGTGTAAGACATGATGTCGTGTCATTTTTATACAAAGTATGGAGTATGGAATATGGCAACATATCATTGGATAAATGAGGATGACACGTGGTGGACTAATGTTTAATGAGCAGTTGTCTTTCATATGAAAACTTATAAACCTTATTTCAATAAAAATATTTTAATTTAACCAGATACAAATGTTAATCCAATAATATCTTTATAACGGAGTAATATAAATTACAAAAATGTTAAAAACTATACATAGATACATTTCTATGACTAAAAATTTTCTTAAGTGTAAATCATTCATACTCGTATTATATAAATGGATATAAATAAAGGGGAAAAAAAAAGGTCAAAATGAAATGAATATTTTGAAACAGAGCTTGTAGATCCCTCCGTCCCAAATTACTCGCAACATTGACTTTTTGCACTATTCACACATCTCACTTTGACTATCTTTTTTAGCTATTATATGACAGTCAATGTAATCATGTAAGATGTTGTTGGGTTTATTTTCATGTATAGTTTCTTAATATAAAATTTTTATAGACTTTATAAATATATAATAAAATATATCAACGGTCAAACATATGCATCGGCAAGTGTCCAGTCAAAACGTTGCAAGTGGAATAGAGGGAATACCAATTAGCTAATTAATAAAATATGATTGCTACTCCCTCCGTCCCTAAATTACAATCCTGTATTCCTCTATTATGTGAGGAATAAATGCTAGAAACAGGAATGTAATTTAGGGACGGAGGGAGTACTAAATATCGTTTGAATTATATAATGATATTTGCAATTAACTTAACAATTTAAACACTTTTTACATAGTATTGTCAAACATAGTCTCAATTCAGACAACCAAGGTATTCAACTCTATTAAAATTATGAAAGAGTACTAGTAAAACCTAAGTACCATATGTAATGTTTATTATAATCGTCAGACATCTCTTGATCCAATATACCCCTCTTTTAGTTTGTGATGTTGTTTTCGAAACTGAATTATACCTCGAGTAGGAAGTCAGCTTAATTAATTAATCATCTTTTCATTGATCCATTGGACTCGGACACATAAACTTATCCTAAGTTACTATGATCAGTAATCACTAATCCAAGTATAAACAAGATTATCATCATCTTTACTTCGTTAATGTCAAAAGTTGGTTGGGCTACATTTAATGTCAAATTCAATTAGTAATGTTGTTATCTAGTTAAACAATATATTAATCTAGTTAAACAATATATTAATTAGTAAATGTAGACACAAAATCATCAAAGAAACAGAGCAAATCTATTGATTTATGTTAAAAAATAATGGTTTGTTCACTTGTTGGGTCTTTGATTAATGTGTTGTCTAAATGCATAGCATTATACACATGAAATTTATTATCAATTGTTTATTTTATGATGAGGTTGTCTACCAAGTTTCTTCAATGTTTGGCTATTTCCTTACAGTTTGGATTAATAATCTAATTAGAACTCTCTTTCTTTCCTCTTTAAGTGAGACACTTGGTTTAATTATCATGTTACTCGCTCAAGCTCTCAATTTTGTGTTCATAATAGTTTTTAATTAGGAGCTATGTTTAAGCTTAAGAATGCAAAAGTGATCTCATTATCACTGACACAAAATAGGTGTTGTAAACTCCTTGTCCTTTTAAAATGGAGTACTCCCTATGTTTCTATTCTAGTGCTCTACTTTGACTGGATATCTATGTACTCTACAAATTCTTATGTACTCTATATACCGTATAGTCCGTATTTGTCTAACATTGGTCAAAGGATGTAAGGTGAATAGTGCAAAAATCTCAACGGGCGAATCACTTTTAAATGAGGGAGTGTATGGAGTACATCATTTTGACTTTTGTATTATGCATATATTAACTTTGACTACATAATACAAAATTACAAAGTATTAGAGGTGACAAAAACTGACTCGAAGACCTAATTCGATAAAACCCAATTCAGATTTCTATGTAATATTGATTTATATAGATGCAATATTGATTCCGTAAAATATTATAGAATTAGTCTTAGGGTCTGTTCTCTTCAGCTTAGTTTCAGTTCAATTCAGTTTAGTTCAATTCCTAATTTCATTCTCTCATAAACAGTTCAGTTAAGTTATGCTCATATCAATTCAGTAAATCAGAATAGGCTTTAACTCATATATTTATAATATCAACTTTTTATGTTCTTTTACTACAGAGTCATAGACAACAAAAGATTTTGATGTTAAAAGTCATTTGACATGTGTGCAGAGTGTGCTACTGGTGCATTTATTGAAAAACGGAAGAAATAATACGAAGTATATTGATTAAGATTTAATGGACACTTAAAACAAAATTTAAAGCTTCTACCATTAAATTTTCATAAGATTTTATTCTATCATTGACTTCCTTTAAATCTATAAGTGTGGCTTAATTAAGATATGAAAATGTATGATGCAAAGTACTCCAACCATTATAAATTTGAGATCCACTTTACAACCTCCCCGTTTTGTAATCTTTGACAATTTTGACACACAACTTCTCTCTTTTGGTCATGTTAGAGAATTACTCATAAATCCTCTTTTTATTTTTTTTAAACCTATGATCCACTTGCTTCCTCTACCCTCACATGCTCCAATTTCTCAATACTGGTATATAAAATGAATTCACTAACTTTCATGTTCCTTGTATAAATATTCATGTCACTTATGATGAAGTCTTTGGAGACAAATCTAATTTGGCATTAAAATTCATGTTGATCATCAACACTTGTACGAAGTAGTAGTTAACGAACATCTCTAAATCTTCAGAACAAAGGAAGTATTAAGTATACAATCTACCCCCAAATACAGTTACATAAAATGAAACCAAATTTAAAAAATACCACATTCATCACATATTATTTACAATGATTAGACATTTTTTCTCTCTATTTTTATGTCAAAATTGTTACAAATAATATGAAACCAGGTAGTAAAATGATTGTTATGTTAAAAATTAAATGTGAAAGATAAAGGGAGAGGTAGTAGCCAGGCCTGATTGTGATAAAATTGGAATCAAGGAAGTGATGAAGTTAGCTAAGTAGGCATGCAGGCAGTACGTATAGTAGGCGCAGGAAGTTACACAGAGAGATCAACGGCTATTACGTGCTTTACACGCCATCAGTAATCAGCATGACTCTGTCCTTCAGAGCTTCTGACATACTATACGATACTCCTTTGACCGCCACTGCTCACCTTCATTTTACCGTATATGTACCTTTTTTTTTTACCATGCTACTCGTACTCCGTAAAAAATAAGTTACCCGTTAACATTTAACTCTTTTTAATCTACAGCTACATACACTACTTTACTTTTCCTCAAAAAAAAAAAAAATACATACACTACTTTACAAGTAATTTCGTAAATAAATAATACGAGTATCTTTTTAATGACACATTCTATTAGTACGCAGTATTACGTTTTGTCAATGCATAAATTTTCTGATTAATTACTTATCATATTTATTATGGAGTATAAAAAATACTACGTAATAGTAATATAATTTACATAGTAATATAATTTACATTGAGACGATAACTTGACTTCCAAAATGGGCGTTAATTGAAATTTGCTAAAGTGAAGTTGATTCAATTACATCAGAAAGTTCAAGGCTAGCTATGTAGGCAAGGTAGCCTATGCATATGAGTGATGTGAGTCATATGACCATGAAGCATGAACAGGCTACAGGAGTACAGGGTCGTCTTATATGACTTTCAACAAATTCAATTTATTCTTTCTCTTCTTTATGTTTTCTTTTTCGTTGTTTTACCCCAATTTGACGTTAAAAATTAAATCAATCAAATTATAAGTATGGTGGAGGAAAAGAAAAGGTAAAAGGAAGAGAAAAAGAATAACAATTTTATCATTTTTTTAAAAAGAAAAAAATATTACGGTAAATTAAGGATTTAAGGAAATTGAGTGAGTTTTGAGCTTTAGAAAGTGGGTTTCCAAAAGATTGACCAAGTTTCTTTATTTTTTTTCTTTTTCTTTTTCTTTTACCCTTTCTCTTCTTTTGTTTTTCATGCCAAAAAATTAAAATTTGCTTTTTCCTTAAAGTTATTTTTAGGCATATATGCTCAATAAAGAAATACGGAGTAATATTATTGATACAAGAAGAATTATCTGTTCTATATTAACAATTGAATGTATTTCAGCAATAGAACTTGGGGAGTTTCCCCTTTTTATTTAATCATCACATATATTATTGTACAAAATAAAAGAATGAAAATCATTATTTAGTACGGAGTACAAACTATTTCAAGAAGAAAACTACATTATGAGTTTATTCATAAATTGCAAATTGACATTCGTTGGTGATTTATATCAATCAAATAGTATAATCATATGAAATCTTCTCACTATAGTTAAGCCCTGTTTAGTTCGCCTTATATTTACTTATTTGAACTTATCTGATTTGGTCTAATTTGATCTGATCTGATCTGATCTGAATGTCAAATATGACCAAACTTTGACCTTAAATATACCATAATCTATACGGAAAATATATATCAAGTGGGGTCTTGTTAGATTCGTAATACTCCCTCCATTTTTTTTATATGCATCACTTTCCTTTTATGAGTGTTTTTTTTTATATGCATCACTTCTATATTTGGTAAAGTTATACTATATTTTATTATTTCTCTCTCTTACTTTAAACCCCACTCAAATTATTTTATCATTTCTCTCTCTTCTATGTCCCCACTTATAAAATATTCTCTCTCACATATTTTCTGTTTCATGGTGCCCATCATACTTTTATTATAATAATTTATTTACCCACTCGCAATATTATATTTATCTCCTAAAACTATGTGCATTCCTAATTGATGCATATAAAAAAAACGGAGGAAGTAATAAGTACTTTATTAATATGTGATTTTCAGAATTTTTTTCATTACGAAATTAGAGATATTTATCGATAAAAAATTGCACATAAAACGATGATCTGATCTGAACCTATTTTTTCTGATCTGATCTGATCAGAACTTATTTTTTTTGAAATAAAGTAAACTAAACAAGGCCATAGTGTAAGCAATAAGAAGAATAGAAAATATTAATACGGAGTACAACTTATACCATGTTATGTTAGAAGACTAGAAAATAACCTCTATATGTTAAAAATATGTATTGCAAATTATCGGTATTCCGTAGTATTTTGAAAGTAAAGTTTAAATTCATAAATCGAAGCATCAAATGCATAAAAACAATCATAAGGAAAGCTTTAAACGAACTTAGCTTGCCATTCCCAATTCCCATACATAACTTTGCATTCACCCAAAATAAGGCTCATGGAGAAAGGAATATATTACGGAGGACCACGTATTATTACTAATGTCTTGTTAGCCGATTTGTGGTAATTTGTTTGTTGCTCCCACTTTTTATTACTTGTGGTCATCAAAGGGTCAGTTCTCTTACGTTGAAATTCAATTCAGTTCAGTTCAACTCAGTTTAGTTTAGCTCAGCTCAGTTCAGTTCTTAATTTCCTTCTCTTATAAAATATTCATTTCAGTTGAGTTCAGCTCAGTTTAATCAATGAGAACATGCCCTAATTTATCTATATTTTTCTTCCTTTGCTTGTAATTCTTCCTTCTTTATTTCTATGTAATACATTTTGAGTTTAATAGCATTCAGGTTCTGCTTTGATCATATATTGTAACTTGTACTCGTGGATTTTATTTAATGTATCTCATGATATAATTTCAAAATATTTACTCAACATGTATGATGTTACATAAAGTATTCGGCAGTGTGAGTTTGTGACTCAAGTCATATGTCTCATTAAAATGTCATGGTGGATCACGGACTTGAAAGAATAGTTGACGCTCCATTTCCAAAACATAAAAAGAGAGAAGTCGTATATACAAAAGCTCATTATGATCATCATTAACAAAACAGAGTTAAAAGCTTTACAAGACGACTCAAGTGACCTAAGCTCACTCGTCACTCATCCACTGGTCATCATCACTCCTAACAAACTACTCTTCTATTCTCTAATTTCACATTTTCACCAAACAAAACCTTGTAAATTTCTCCCTCAAATACAGAGATAATTCACCAAACTGTATTTCCTAATTATCATTTTAATTAAACCCTAATTATAATTAATTAATTATGTTTTGGGAGAAGGATTTTCCCGCCTCTTTCTCACTCTCAAACCAAACAAACAAACAAACAAAAGTTTACAGGCATCACCACTAATCTAATCATTTCTTCAGCTTTTTTTTTGTTCTTCAGATTTTTTCTGACACTTGAATTGACTTCTCATGTGATGGATCACTGCTACATCTCGATAACGACGAATGTCCTGCAATATTATTAACAATTTCCATTAGTTTCAAATTCAAATTACTCACTATAATTACATTTAATTAATCTTAAAAATTGAATTTAAATTTAATTTAATTAAACTATCCTACCTTTGGAAGTGGTGAGAGATCGTTTGCAGTGTTGAATAGCACCTTCAATGCCGTCACAAGGATGGTCGTTTTTCGCCGGAAAACTCGCCGGCGACGGAACTCCGATCATCGCCGAAGATGATTTGCTCTTTCCTAGATGCTTACTCTTTGCCTTGAATCGACTAGTTTGCTTTTCTTCTTTCTTAATTAAAGGAATCGGCGTCGTTGTCGACGGTCTAGTCGGAGAAGCGACGAATTTCTCGGCGTCGCTAACCTTTTTCGAGGTTTTCGGCTTGATGAGATTCAGGTATTTTTGAACGACGTCTTTCGAGAAACGTTTCGACGTTTCAACAAAAGCGTCGGAACTCTGTTTCTCGATCTTCGGACTACTGGCAACGCTTGAGTTGTTGCTTCCACTGCGAGTGAACTTCGGAACGATTGAACCGTCTTCAATTCGGAATTTCACAGTTAATAAGCTTGAATTGCTGCGTTTTGGGGACGAAATCGACGAAACACTCTCCGTTTCAAACACATCCTCAACGCGTTTCGATTTTTTGTTGAATTTTTCGAACATAAACACTCGAAGCTTCGGAGAAGCTGAGCGAAGAATCGAAATCGGAGATTGAGGTTTGGACTTAATTTTCGGCTCAGATTCCTTCTCTTCTCCACAATTATAGAAGTTTTCTGATGATTTTTTTGAGCAAGGAGTAGAGAGAGAAAATTTGGAGTCGGAATAAGGTAGAGTGAGCTCTAACTCGAAGAAAGAGTCGTCGTCATCGTCGTCGCTTAGCTCGGTGAGGTGGTCGGAAATGGTGGAGTCGGCGATGGTTTCAGCGCTATCAGCGTCGCTAGCGGTGGTTCCGGCTGCGACTTTAGAAGTGTTTGATTTCCAGAATTTAAGCATTGTTAAAACCTCCATTTTAGGTTTTTGAGTCAATGGTGTTTGTTTGAAGAAGGGAAGGAGACAGGAGAGAGAGATATTTTTTGAATTGCTTTTTGATGGCCGTGTAGGGAAGGGGAGTGTGGAGGGGAGTCTTTATATAGGGGAGAAACAAGGAGTATCTCTCCCTTTTTTTTTCTTTTTATTTGGGGATACATTTCCTCATTCTTTTTCTTTGGTGTGACCTTTTTTATTATTTTTTTTTAAAATAAAAAAAAACACATGAGGTTATTAGACATTAAACAATACAGAGTTGTAACTTCAGAGTGTTACACCAAGCAAAGTTTTAATTTCCTACCCTCGGCTTTGCATAAAAAAAAAGAGCAAATGTCTATATAACCATGTCTTCTCTAAGCATCCATGCCATAAAAGATAAATTTATGTAAATTGTAATGACCGATTATATAGGAGATGGAGTCCCTCCCTCATCCCCCACCCCCCCCCCCCCCCCCCCCCAAGTGGTTAGGCATTCGGTTCTTTATTCTCTTAATTTTGTGATTGGATGGAGGTCCTCCCTGTGTATGTACCTTACAATTTTTTTTTTTAAAAAAAAGACCCACAACAGTCGCTTTCCTCCCCACCGAAAACCTTTAAGACATGCATTCATTTCTTCATGTGAGATCAACTGAGCCAAATCAAGGGTTGCTTCCCCAATATCGCCTTAAGCTCCAAATTCTAGTACTTGCAAACAGTACACCACCCACTTTCGGTCGCTGATTTGGTGTAACATTAAGGCTTCGTTGTTCATTTGAGTTTGTTGGAAATTATACTTGCAAGAACTTTTATTTATTTATTTTATTAATGTATAAAATCAGTTGTAAAAGTGTTAATATCTTTAATTAACTACATATAAAAAGTATACAAATGTGTTGATAAAATACACATTTAGGCGAATCTAACAATAAATCATATGACCATTGCTTCATATAAATCTTGTATCATTAAATTTTATTAATATATGATTTAGGTTCTATTGTAACTCGTAATTAACTAAAAAAATGATTATTTGTCATCTAGAGTCCTTTCTCATGATGCGTTAATAAAAAAGATAGGCTACTCCCACCGTATTTGATAGCGAGTAAATAATAATAATACCCGTAAGACTTTGTATTGTACGAGGGTAGATGACTCATATGTACTTCGTATTATATAAGGGTAGATGACTCATCTATACAATAATCTAAAAACCTTTTTTGAACATTTTGATAATTTATTTTGCTAAAGAGGGGTTAGAGCCCGACAAGGTAAAATATACGAAGTAGAATACTCCGTAATAATCAGCAATGAGCCAATGAACAATATGTGGTAAGGCCATGCCACACTTATATTCCCTCGAGAGAGAGAGAAAAAAAAAAAATATCATCCATTTAATTCTTGTGGAGGTATAAGCTTGTACATTGTTTAACATTAAACTTGTTCCCTTTTACAGGTAGATGTACCTCGTAAGGCATTGGGAAAGGAAAATGATTACTGTAATATACATGTGTAGTTTCTTTGTTTAATTAAGGATGTGTTTTATTTATCTAATCTCACCTTATTTAAAAATTTTAAAATGTGCAATATTCACTAGATTTCACTTATCTGAACATATATGAAATTAACTTATTTTAATTGTAACTATGACTTGGGTGATTCATATTAGAACTTGTTTTCAATGATCAAATCGTATTTGATCTGAATTTATTAGACTTTAAATAAATGAAAGTAATAAGGTAAACAAAACAACTCTTAGTTGAAGACTTGAAACACTCTCATTTTGAGCACGTTCATTTCAATCATTGATATATTTGATTAATTATTTGCAGGAAAATGGTATTTTGAAAATAAAAGTGAAAGCAAATCTAATAATATTGCACTTGATTATGGTTTTTCTTGAAATTAAATTACTAGGAAAAAAAATAGTGAATAAGTATATGAATAGTGTAAAGATCAAAGTGTTTCATTATTTCATCTTAAAAAATCGAAGGAATTGCATGACAAAATTACTACTGCGTATTTATGTTATTTTCTTTTAGTTGTTCCTTTTTTATTAAATATGTACATTAAGTTTTAGACCGTTATTATCCTTATATTATCTGTCGATTATAAAATATTTGTATTGAAAAACATGGGCTAACACAAATCTAGCAAGATCTAGCCATTGATATAACTAAGCACAGAATCAATAACACTTTGTATCTAATATTCGTAACAACAATTGACAATAGATTGCATCATAAATCTCCAATTCACCCTATGCGCGCTATTAAAAGTAAAAACCAATCTTCAATTCATTATTAAATACTAGTAATAAAATAATAATGTAATGAATGCTGAATTGATGATATAAAAATGATCATTAAAGAATTAATATAACAATAAAAAAATATGAAGTAAGTAGTGAATAAGGAAAATGTTGGTTGCAGGTAAATCTCGAAGGGAGTGTGTCTAAGAGGAAGACAAAGAAAAGGGTGTAAAATGGGAGTTAGATACAAAGTACGTAATGAAAAGGGAACAAGATATTACGAATTAAGGAGTATTTGAGTGAAGACAAAGTTAGGGATACCCGGCTACGTTACTCTCGGACTTTTTGTTCCTTTTTCATTTTACGGCTCATTCCCCTATTCTAATCCCACCTCTTCCATTTTCTTAACCATACAATTACATAAGAGTTGCGGACCTTCCATAATTTTATTTATGTGAGGCCTAGGTTTCAATTGAATATATAACCCTTCTTCTTGAACTAAGTTAAAGTTTTCAATCATTATAGCTTATCGTTTAATTTGTATGTGTCGATTAAAGACGCTCATTATATATTTTACAGTAATTGACAGAGTGACAGCTTTTTTTATGACACGGCTCTAGCCTACGTATGTGTAAGCTCCGCCTTTATTACAATTGCGCAATTATGCAACCGATTGATAGAGTTTTGGCTTAACAAGATGTAAAGGTAAAATTGTTAGCTTGATTTTCGTTTTTGAGTGAAAGAGAAATATGCATTATTGTCAATTGCGTCACTAATAATTTTTTAATGTTCTAAAATAGAGAGGTAATATAGTTAAAGTGTATATTACTAATGGAATTCATTACAATGATGTTTCCTAACTAGAACGTCTACAAGTGGGGTGAGGGAGAATTTATATACTCATACTACAATCACGATGAAAAAAATTACACCAACCTATTGTATCACTCAATTTTCTTACTCTTGATCAGTCAATTAGCCAATATATAATTGTGAGTAATTCTCTTATAACCCTTTTTTTTTAAAAAAAATATTATAAGTCTAATCTTTCGCCATTATTGGTTCAAGTAGGAGAAGAATAATAATGTATCAACCCTAATTAGGAATTTATGATGTAATATAAGTTAAATCAAGTGAAGAGTTATCTATCTTAATTGTTTTTTATAGTATATATTTTCTTTTTTATGTATGTGGCCAATTCATCATTTCTGAACATGCTAATAATACAAACATTCAAGTACACACAATGTATTAACCAAAAGACAACATAATGGAGTGCATAGATGAGCTAAAGGAAGATTAGAGTGGAGAGGAGATAAATGAAGATCAACATTTTTTGCGAATCAAATTTGCAATCTGAAAATCCATTTTGGGTAATTAATATGTGAAATGGCATATACGAATAGCAATAAATGAGTAATTGGACAACATAAGTGATGGGCAAATGGTTGGTCCATTGGAACTTGGTTGTCCCTTCACTTATTCAAAATGAGTCGCAAATGAAGCTGTTACTTGGCCATGCCATTACGCCTTCTACGTGGATGTTTTCATTGCCATGGCAAAATGATGTTGAATATTGCATGCTACTTACGTACACATCTAATGGTCGAATGATACTTTGTCTAGAAGATTCTCCCATCGTGCTACACATTGTATGTACGCGTTATGTCGGTCTCAATCTTAATGTGCGTATTTTGTTGGTCTCAATCTCAATGTAACTTTTCAAATATGTAATTTTTTACTCCAATAAGTTATTTTAATATGCAATTAAAGATATCTAGATTTTTAGAGTAGTTATACATGAACAAAAAATTTTATACATTACGGTCTAATATATATTTTTTTTGATGCACACGAGAAAATTATGGACTTATGTGGTCTAATATGACTTGAATATTATTATATCTAGTTTTATTTTTATCAAGAAAAAGTAGTACTGAGTAACGTATATGAAATAAGTGGAAATGACAAGTTCAAAGTTAAAGCTAATATGTTTATGATAAGTTAAATGAAGCTCATTAAATATAATCGGTACAATAATAATATTTTCCTTATTCAAAACATTCCTTAATATGAACTTTGTACAGCGAAATGAAATCCTTATCATCACCAATCCAACAACAAAAAATCAGCATAATCACTCAAAATAAAGAATTAGATTCCTAATTAAGCGTACCAAATACCAATCCCCTCTCGATCTCTATTACTCTATACAACATCATTTAGAATGGTTTCTTCTTCGAAAAAATAGAAATGTATCAACATCAAAGTCCCTTTCTCAACTTTTCTGATGGTAACACTGTATGCAAAATTATGAAACAACCAATTAATTGCTCATAAATGCGGTATACGTCTATTTGATTAATGCCATATATTTCATAAACCTCCAAGAGTCCAAGGCAAATGTACTTGTTAGGATGCCTTTAATTTGGTACATCAAGTGACCTAGTACAAGCAAGTTAAAACCTAATTGCATGTCGTTAAGTACAAAGTTTGTTTTTAGAACTTCTAAAAACCTAATTAAAAGTACACCCCTATTCTTTTGTTTTCTCTATCGACTTAACCAACACAGTGTTAATCTTTTAAAAAACTTTGCTATACACCGAGTCATCTTGTTTGTTTTATGTATCACATTAGTTTTAAGACCTTTATTTTTGGAAGGTTACAAAGACTGTCATATCGATTAGAATCCTCTCAATCTCTCGCAGGTCAACCTGTTTTCTCATGCATTGGTAAAACAAAAGAAGCTTTCTTTACCTTCATGTTTAGCTCTTTCTTTTTTGTACACTTTTCCTTCTTCTATTTAACTTTTCTCCATCCTAGTACTGTACTAATTTAGCTAGGGCAGGCCAATTGGTTGATCGTGGTACCGCAACATCAGCACAACATGGGTAAAAGCCATAAATTTATGAAAAATTAAACCCCTTAATTTTCAAGATTAATGGAGAATGGTCCTTTGACATCGCCAACAATAACTCGAAATCTTGAATGATTTTACCGCAATCTACAAAACGAGTTTGGCATAATCATCAATATTTGATTTCCACCGTATAAGAACAGTACGTCATAAGAATCATAACAAACACACTACTCTTGTTCCAATAACTGTTCGCTAGTGACCTGCTAGCATATGAAATTACACAAGCTCTTACTAGCAATATTTTTTAAAAAAATTTTAATGTACACCAACAAATCTCGGATGTATACATATTATATATGATTTACGCTAGAAATGTTCTAATGGCATAAAAAAACTTAAATTAGACACATTTGTATAAGCGGTACATAAATACATTTTGTATGGACACAAAAAATTAAAGGATGTACAAGTCAGCAATTTTGGATACATTAAGCATAAATAAAATTACATGTGCATGTTAGAATAACAATGTTTCACATATGTACACGATTTTAAAAAGTAGTGAAGGGGAAGTATCGGAGTAATTAGGTGGGCTATTATATATATTTACTCGTTCTCTCTATATGCACTCTGGTATAGTGGTATGTCATCAATCATTTTTCAATAAATGGTCACCAAGCCACTCGAGTGGAGTGGAATACAAGTTCAAGACATTCAAGAATTGAATATACTGTAGTACATTAATTGGTGTACCTAATAGATTTTGACTATAGTACACTAATTTGAAAGTTTGAAACTCGAGTCAATACTGAATATAGACATTACTTCATGGTGAAACCTAAAGCTCAAGAATAGTCTAGTTGTAAGTACTAATAACAACCAAGTGAGTAAAAACTAGTAAAAAGGTTAAGAAGAAGAGAAGAGAAGAAAATTCCCAAAAGAAGCCAAAGAAAGTGAGTAAATATGCGTGTGTGTCGAAAGAAAAGGCCAAAAAGAAAGAAAAAGATAGAGCTCCTCAAAATACACCAATTACCTAATGAAATGTCTCTCCTTTGCTTTTAGACTTTAGAGAGCACCCCTTCATTTATTTGCAGAATATTTTTATACACTTTCACAAGCCAATTACTTTCACCATCAAAAGCAGTTCCATCATTTTTTTATTTACTCCCTCTATCGATTCATATTATTTGCGACATACTTGTAATCATTTATATACTACGTATAAATATTTATCTTTACCCGTTTATAAAAATACAATGTTATTGTATTGTGTAGTAATGTTTTAGTACATTGTTTTATTGGTCTCAATTTATATTTTATAATTATCAGTTTTTTAATACTATAATTATTTTTTGATTATATATATATTTGTGATCAAATTGTACATTGATAGTAATTGTGTTAGTAAAATTGTTGCAAATATTACTCTGTATGAAACAAGAGGACCTCCATATTAAGTTATTGCCCTCCCCAAAAAAAAAAAAGGTTTGACCTAAAGCTTTTCTTAGGCTATTTAGACTCAAAATTAAAACCTTAAAACTTTAAAATTTTGCTCTAAAAATAAAATAAAAAGAGCTTTACAGTTATTTGTAGTCCTACTAACCTATACTTTGAAATTCCTTTATTCAGCCTTTTTATCCTTTCGAGTTATTTAAAGGTAATTTATCCATTTTGACTCAAAGAAAAGAGGAGGTATCCGAAGTTGTAAAGTCCACCTAGCTATTCTATACAACATGCATTCGTAAATTGCACTTTAATTTTAGTCTCCTAGCTTTAGTACTAAAGATAAAGAAATAAAGAGCATTTGTAAAATGTAAATAATTTTTCATACTTGTTAAAAGATAAATTTAAAGGCAAAGGGGCTCAAAGGAGCCTTAGCAAAGAAAGAGTATGTAGTAAAGTTGATGTGACCAATTTCTTTTACTCCTTTATAGTTGGAAATTCATTTTTTGAGTATGTTGTTTATTATTATTAGAAGGTAAATTGAAGTGTTAAACTAAAAGAAATCTGTATTTAATTTACAAAAGCTTATGAAAAGTAATTTTCATACATGTGTTTTGCTATGAGAGTTTGAGACTACTCTTATAGAGCCTTAGTAGGTGTATACAACACACTTTCTATGAATAAAGTGTATTGTGTACAAGTGATCTCTAGATATGTACTTGTATATGTTAGTTAAGACTCTTAAGAGTTAGCCTTGAATTGATCATGCTTCAAATTTGCAAAATAATAACATTGGTAAGAAGCAGTTATGATTAATGTACTATGCGCTTTGACGTTTCATACATATAGTTATTATACTAAGATCGATACTATTCTGTTCATGGTTCACCTTATTTACATTAATTTCAAATTTAAAGCCACTAATTTAGAATAATTTATGAAAAATAAAGGTACATTATAACTACCCAAAGTACGATTTATCCAAACTAATTTCTATTAAGTTCATGTCTACAAGTTCAATCATGTAAAAATTAGCTAGATGAATAATCTACAACTTTTATTCCGTAATGCTATAGTTTATTAGTCATACAAGATATACTTCATTGGAAAAGTTTTCTACCTATTCAATTTGTCAATAATACATTTGTAATAATCTCACTAATACTTTGTAATTATCTAAATGCAATGATAAGAAAGAATAATTCATCAAAAGAAAACAAGTGAGAAAGAAAAAGCTAAGAATGAAAAAAGAGCAAAAAGCCCAACATTATCTCGTGAACAATTGAAGACTTTGCTATGGGTCGGCTAGAGCTGTCTCCTGGCCATCATTTTTTTCGTCTCACTAATTTTTATATAAAAAAATATTAAATAAAATAAAACAAAAATAGAATAAAATTATAAAATAAGATAAATTCAAATTGGTCAATTAGATTCATGGGAAAAATCTATCAATCAAACAACGATTTCACGGACTCATATATTATGGACATAATAATCATTGCAATCAAAGATTCTATGCCCTCAAATTCATGATGATGAACAAAGCCAAAGCTACAATTTGGATTTAATGGCCCCCACAATTTTCATGGTTAGTAGGAGTAACAAGTTTCTTTACCTTAGATAATTCTCTCTTTATATTTGTTTATTTGTAGGTAAGTTAGGGAACATCAACAAGATAATCGATAGTGGTAGTTGGTAGTTGAATTTATGTTGTTGGATTAAGATTGATGATGCTAATTAACCATACTATTATGATCTAATTATATCTCTAGCAAGCAATTTCGTTGATTTCGGGTATGTGTATCGCGTAATTATAGTTACAATGAGTAATAATTTCAATTCAAATTAATTATTACGGATTATATGTATACTAAATTTAATTGATTTTGGAACTCATTTATTTATCATTTTAATGTATCATCATGTAAGGGATTCAATTTACTTGTACTCGTACTATGTATAAGTACACTCATGTCATATTATGACATCACATCATTAAAAATTTATTTACATAATATGACATTATTATAGTCAAGTCAAATCACTTTAATACACTTATATGACATCATTATAAATATATAACATCACTAAAGTCACATCACATCATATTATTACACTTATATGACATTACTACATTTCCATGAATTTAAAATAGAGGCAAAACTCATTCTTGGTACTTTATGGACATCTATATCAGTGTCTTATGGTTTCAAACCTCCTTATATGACCCATGAGTCATCAAACACATTCAATTCATTTTTTGAAAAAATGTCAAAAATTGATCCGAAATCATGTATTATAGCCTTCAATTTTGGACAATTTTCCACTTATTTTGACCCGAAAATAAAAATTGTCGAGATGCTTACCATAGAGCCTAATACACCCCAGGAGTCTATTTGGGTGGGTGCAACCATCCAATATGCCTTTAAATAGTCAATTTACCTGTTCCAAATTTGCACTAATTTCGTGAACTCAAGCCTACCACGAACATTTATGACAACATATAATGGTCATATATGGTTCCAAACGGCATTATATGACACTAAGATGTATCCACTAGGATCTCACAACCTTTCGCAACCAGGCCTCGTAACCTCAAAAATTCCTCAAAAAGCGTGGATAATAGCCTTTAATTTTGGAATTTTTTGAACTTTTTTCACCCAGAAATAAAAATTGCCGAGATGTTTCCCATGGTCCCTAATACCCTCCGGGAGTCCAATTGGGTGGGTGGAACCATCCAATATGCCTTAAAACGGTCAATTTTTCCGTTCGAAACTTGCACCGATTTCGTAAATTGAAGCCTTCCACAGACATTTTTTGACAACATATAATGGTCATATATGGTTCCAAACGTCATTATATGACCCTAAGATGCATCCCTTAGGGTCTCAAGACTTTTCGCCACCGGGCCCTGTAACATCAGAATTTTCTCAAAAAACGTGGATTATAGCCTTCAATTTTGGAATTTTTTGACCTTTTTTCGACCGGAAATAAAAATCGATGAGATGTCTACCATGGTCCCTAATACTCTCCGAGAGTCCAACTGGGTGGGTGGAACCATCCAATTTTTCTTAAAACGGTCAATCTACTCGTTTTCGTACACGCCTCTTGTATTGGCTATGTTTGTCTTTCCGAGAGTGATGATGGAATGATGGAGTATATTTTATTATTATTTTTTTTTTTGAAAAATCCCACAAAGGGGAACCAGATTTGTAAGTAGCCATTATTAGCATTTATTTTCTATTATTCTTACGACCTATTTCTATTTAAAGAATAGGCAGTTTGGAATTAACTTAGGCCTTGTTCTTTAGAGCTGCTCTGCTTTGCTCTGCCCTGCCCTGCCCTGCTCTACTTAAAATTAATACTTAATATTGAATTATTATAATAATAATAATTAATATTTAATAATAAATAAATAAATCATATTTAATAATAATAATAATTAATATTTAATAATAATAATAATTAATATTTAATAATAATAATAATAATAATAATTAATATTTAATAATAATAATAATAATAATAATTAATATTTAATAATAATAATTAATATTTAATATTTAATATTTAATATTTAATAATAATAATAATAATAATAATAATTGATATTTAATAATAATAATTAATATTTAGTAATAATAATAATAATAATTAATATTTAATAATAATAAATAAATAATTAATATTTAATAATAATTAATTTTTAACAATAATAATAAATAAATAATATTTAAAAATAATTAATTTTTAATATTTAATAATAATAATAATTAATTTGTAATAATAATAATAATAATTAATATTTAACAATAATAAATAATTAATATTTAATAATAATAATAATTAATATTTAATAATAATATTAACATTTAATAATAATAATAATAATAATAAATATTAATATTTAATAATAATTAATATTTAATAATAATAATAATATTATTAAAAATTAATATATAATAATAATAATAATTAATAATTAATAATAATATTATAATGATTAATATTTAGTAATAATAGTAATTATAATAATGATAATAATAGTAATTATAATATTTATAAATAATAATAATAATAATAATAATAATAATAATAATAATAATAATAATAATAATATCTGCTCGGCTTTGCTCTGCTCGGCTCGGCTCGGCTCTGCTCTACTTCAATCTGCTCTACTCTACCCAGAAGCTCAAAAGAACAAGGCCTTATTGTAGTTGCTATCAGCTATTGATTGTTCTATAAAATACTCCATATTAGTTAGTTACAAGTACTAACTTAATTTATTAAGACGTTTTCATAATAAAATAGATCACGAAAACACAATACTAAAACGTACTTAGATCATGCGCAAAACAAACTAGTAACTGTTATTCAATTTACTTTGTTGAACATCATTGTATGAATTTTTTACACTAAAAGTTATTCCAAAGGCAATGATTAAAACCCCTAGCAAGTTTTAAAATTATAACCAAATTGCGCATAGTGTTAGTAAATCTATATCATTTTTATGACTCTCACTTATTTCACTATCCATTGAAATGTAAGACGGATTTTGCTTTTTATTATCATGAATATGGCATGGTAAAAGTATGTTAGAAAATTGTAACTATGTGAGTTTTACCTTTTCTTTTTGAATTTTCTTCACTTGATGACGTATGACCTACATAAGCATGATTATATTTTTAGTCAAATCTATTACTATTAGGCAGCAATCTTGAGCCTTTTTATTTCAATTTTTTTTAAAAAAAATAAATTTATAGCTGTAATATACGAAGTATGTATTAAAAATAGGTTTATTTTATTTTATTTGTTTTTCTAACACAGTATAGTTAAATAAAGATGCCCAATCCCCTAAAAAAAAAAAAAAAAAAAAAAAGGTAAGATGGCCAAATAAATAAAGTATGAATTATTGCATTGCAAGATTTTTAGATTTTTACTGCTCATGTGATATGGAGTGGGGTTATAAATGAAAAAACCATTAAATGATAAAACACAAGTTTTGAGCCCATGTAATAAATGTTGGGCCAATTGATTAATTGGCAGGCCGATTATACAGCTCAATTATTGGGCTAGACACTCTCCGAAACATGTAGTGATTAAGTAGTTATAACTAACAACATTAAAGGCCCAATTTATCCGAGAAGGCATATTCTATTTCAGCATGTCCTACTTCCTTGCAAAATATGAGCATATGCCAATATTCCATGGCATTATCATATTTTGTTTAGAAAAATCCGATGTCTATTTCTTGATGATAATATGAAAACATACTACAAGTATCATCTTCAAAACACCTTCATCTTCCATCAAAATGAGAGAAAGAGAAGAAATTCGTTTTCGGTTCCACGACTTTGGAGTTATTTCACCATGTTATTGGTAAGTCCAAGTTACAAAATGATTTATGTATGTACAATATTTGGTAGAAAATCTTATAGGATGCTCTCTGTTATACCTTTTAATCTACGACGTACTGAGTTGCATCTTCTTTAGTCATGTATGTTTACATTCGTGTTGTATCATTGTTGAGATTTTGATAGAATGATGAACTGATGACTTTGGTTTAAGTCCTTTTTATTGAATTTTAGCTTTTACAAGTTTGGACACTTTAGAGTGATTTTTGGAACAATCTTTGAGAACATATATATTGGTGTTCTACCGACCAATCTTCTAGATGATGAGCTTGATGACCTAGATGCAACCTCAATAGCTCATGTACACTAGCCAAATACAAGTTATACAACTAGACAAGTACTGTATAACTGTAAACATATTTTGGGCTAACTGACCTATTGTATTTAAGGTCTAATTTAATGGGCTAACTAACAGCCCAACCCATAAAAGGAGATGGAACTCATGGAAGGGTATAATTTGCTTGTGAGGCTGAGCAATATTTTTTTTAGTTATTTTATTTTATTTTTTTTATGATTCAAAAAAAAAAAAAAAATTATTTTTTTTATGTGCATTTTGACCGATATAGATGGTACAGTAATATTTTTTTTTTTTTTTTTTTGAATAGGATATAGATGCTAATATGAAATCCCATACATAACACAAATGGAGGTCAAAATAAAATATGTAAACTCCTATATTTTAAAAAGTTTGAGATAACTCGTATAAATAGTATATAGACAATTATATCCTCTAAACTATTTTATATACTAAATTACATTTTTTTTTTTTTTTTTTTTTTTTTTTTGGAGAAATACTCTTATTAATGTTTATTGACTCTTTTATAAAACTCTTTAGAATATTGTGCACATTTTACTCCTAAAAATTTTTGTTTACATATTTTCCCTAATCAATACTACCAAGTACCAACTATTAACGTGACATAATTCTAAACCAAGAAAAATTTTCAAACATAACTGACTATGCGCACCTGTTAACCATTTGTAAAAGTTAAATTGAAGCAAATATTTTGAACCGAACAATTTTTTAAAGCCAAACAAAATTTTGTCTAATTCCCAAATATTTTACTCCACTAAAAAAAAAAAAAAAAAAAAAAAAATTCACAAAATTTGGATTCCTAAACAAAATTTAATTTTGTCAACCAAAAAAAACCTAGAAAAGGGTAGGCAAATGGGGAGCAATGAGTGCACCACATGTAGATCCCACGACCCCAAAAAATATACTCTTTCTCTCTTCCATTCCATTTCCATTTTCCATATGCCACTCCTTAAAATTCCACCCTCCCACGTGTCACCTCCTCCCTCAAATATCTCCCCCTTCTCAAAACTCCGTCAAATCTAACACCGTCAATTCACTCATTCCTCGTTTCTTTCACCCTCCAACATCCCACCCATCCCCCTCACATTCTCCCATTCATCCTCCATTTTCTCTCTCCTCCTTTTCCTCCTTCCTTCCGCCATTGAAGCAGCCATGTCCGACCTTCCTCAAGAACACCATGAATCCTTGATGGATAAGATCTCTGATAAGATTCACGGTCACCATGATTCTTCTTCGTCTTCCTCAGATGATGAAAGTCATGACAAGAAGAAGAAATCCCCTGTTTCTTCTCCTTCTTCTGCTCATGTTCCTCCGGCGGAAGTTCTTCCTGAGCCTGAGGTTTCTGCTGCTGTTCCTTCTTCTACTTCGTCTAAGATCTATCGCCTTTTTGGCCGGGAGAAGCCTGTTCATCAAGTTCTCGGTGGTGGCAAACGTTCGTTTCTCTCTCCTTTTCATTTTCATTTCGATTCATTTTAACTTTTTTTATAAGATTATCGTTTTTTTCTATTGATTTGTATGCTGTTTAAGGTTGATTTTAATTTTATTGGAATCAAAGGTGCGAAATAAGGAAATTAATTTAGTTGATGATGTAGGTTTAAAATTTGATTTCATGATTTTGGCGTAAAATTGACAAATTAATTTGGTGTTATTGTTGAATTTCTGTTTAGTTTGATATCTGTAGATTGGAATTTTGTCTGATTAATAGTGTAATAATAGATTCTTATTACAAAATTAGTAGATTGTTCATTATAAAACTCAAGTATTTGTTTCTACCAGATTTTTCATTATAAAAATCAAGTATTTGGTTTCTGTATTAGAAAAAAGGTGGTGCAAAAGTATGGTGTAATTTTTGGGAATTGAACAATTGTTGGAGTTAGATTAAAGTATTGCTTTATTTATTTATTTTTTATTTTTATTTAATGATTTTGAGGAATTGTTGGAGTTAGATTGCTTCTAGAGTATTGCTTAATTAAATTGACTTTTTGTAAAAAGGAAATTAATTTTTTTGCCTTTCATTTTCACCTTTTTGATCATCTTCATTTGCTTGTTCTGTTGCCTTTTCGTGTACCGTATGCTGTAATCTTTTTGCACAACCTGGTCTATTTTGAATACAGAAATTCTTTCAATCCATCATCTTTAAGTCATATCTTGTTGCAAGGATTTCATTGTTCACAATAAATGATATTTTCAGGGAATTGGGATAGGTCAACATATTGCATTAGTCTTTTGGAGGGTGCCTAAACAGTTAGACATATTGACATGGTAGACAAAGAAGAATAAGAAGAAGAAGGCGGGGTTGAAAAGGAGTTTTGCCAAGTTAAAGTGAGCTATGATTACTGTTGTGGAGTTGATCCTTGGTTCTGAAATATGTACCGTTGTTTAATTTTCATGACTATTGGTCTATTGGGGTAATTTCTTGTTAGAGTACGCTTAAGAGATCATTACTTATGGGTAATTTCTTGTTAGAGAATGCTTAGGAAATCATTACTTAGAAATATCCACCAGAGGGTCCATTCTTAGGTGTAATTGGGGTTATCCTTGATTAGGTACAATTTTGGGATGTATATGCTAATTGGAGGTATTCAAGGAGTAAATCCTTAAAGGACTGAGTCCACTCTCTAGGATGCGGTAGCCTTTTTTTTTTTTCTTGGGAAGGGCCGGGGGTATACTCCATGGTTGTTCGGTGTGGCTGTAACTTGACATGGCTGTAAGGGTTAGAGGGGAGGATAATGCCTTTAGAAAGTGATTGACAAGAGTCTTAGACAATCTTCTTCTAATCTATAGATGTCTATAACCTGGAATCTTTACTTTCATGTACTTCCTGTGAGTTTTTTTTCTTTACTCCAACAAGTCCAACTTATGTTTTGTTTTTGTTCACCTCTAAGTTTGGAATGATTTGAACTTTTGGCTACAGCTGCTGATGTTTTCCTATGGAGGAACAAGAAGATTTCTGCCTCTGCACTTGGTGTAGCTACTGTTGTTTGGTTTGTTATTGAGTTACTTCAATATCACTTGCTGACCCTGCTCTGCCACATTTTGATATTTACTCTTACGGTCCTTTTCCTCTGGTCAAAAGCTTCTGCATTTCTCAACAAGTAAGCAGTGTGTACATTGCAGTTGTCCACCCTTGCTTTTAAGAATCTTCCTTCTTAACTTTGTTGTCTTGTGTTGGCTAGGGCTCCTCCAAGTATTCCCGATGTTCACATTCCCGATAATGCTCTCAGAGAATTTATCTCAGTATTAAGATTTGAGATCAACCGAGCTCTTTCTTTGCTACGGGACATTGCCTCTGGGAAAGAGCTTAAAAAGTTCCTCGCAGTATGTTTATTAAGCTTTTCTTAATTCTTATTGGTTACAATGGTTTCTCTTCATCATATCAAATCTTATGTGCATGGGGTATGATATTAAATATAGTTGTTCAGAGAAATTGGATATAATGGCATAAGCAACTGACAATGTTACCTCAATTCACCTGGCAGCTCAATTGGCTTGTCCACATTGTTATGCTAGGGAAATTCATGCTCTTATACAATATTGCAAAGTTTTTGGGATTATGCCATATATGTAGTCGTATTTCCCATTCCTAATGGTGTCTAGCAATGCTGATTTCTTTTTTTAACAGCTTATTGTTAACATTTGAAACTGATTTGCTAACAGGTGGTAGCAGGCTTGTGGGTTCTGTCAATCGTAGGAAGTTGGTTCAACTTCCTGACTCTTGTGTACCTTTGTAAGATACTTGTTTTGACAAACTTCATGTATGTATAGTGGTGTATATACATTTAACGTTTCTCTAACTAGAGTGTGTTTGGTATTTGAATCAGTGTTTGTTCTGTTGCACACCGTACCTGTGCTCTATGAGAAGTATGAGGACCATGTAGATTCTTTCGCTGAGAAGGCATCAAAGGAGCTCAAGAGGCAGTATGCTGTAGCCGATGAGAAGTTCTTGAGCAAGATTCCAAGAGGGCCCTTGAAAGACAAGAAGGCTGCATAAGGTGATAATTTAGAGCTAGCTATGAGTCGACAAGGTTCACGCTGATATATGCCCTGCTGCTGTTGTTTTTTTGGGTAGAAGTTTCAACTCTCTATGTGATTTAGGAACCCTTGTTAATTGTTTTTCAACGTATATGATATTTGAAATGAACCAGGTGCTTTGTAAGATAGTTCCTAGTCCTGGATTCTGTTTAAACACCTATAGTTTCTAGTATTATGTTCAGTACCTTGCAATATTATAGGATGAAGTAGATGAACAATAATGTAATTTTGTACTTTCATACCCTCGATTATGCCTTGCTTTCTGTCTCTCCTTTAATCCTCCTGCATGAGCTGGGTTTAAGGAGCAATGTTGGTGAATAAATATCCAGTAAATTTTTGATCTTTTTAGAAGAAAACTATCAGATTTGTGAGATTGTTGGTCAAAACCCCTTTTTTATTAGGGAGAATATCATAAGGGATTGAAGATCGGGATCCATATTTTGCCTTTTACTTTGTACTCTTTACACTGATGCCAATTTTCCAAGTCTGTTCGTCCACTATAATCTTACAGAAGTATTTCCTTTGAAACAATAAAGGAATCCTATAAAATTTCTGCAATTTTCAAAAAAACAGTGAGTTATTTCACGTGTATGAACTGTGAAGAGTAAGAATTATAAATACAGCTGTCAATTCGAGTATTCAAGTCGGGTTTAAGTCAGGTCAAATTAGGTCTCGGGTTAAAATCAGGATCATCTTATATCGGGTCAATCTAGCTTCTGATCAGGTTCAGGACAGATCAATTTCAGTTCAAGTTATAACGGGTCGTTCACCTTTTCGGATATAGGCTGGGTTCAATTCGAGTTAAAATCATATCGGGTTCAATTTCAGGTTCGGGTTGTGTTGAGTCGGGTTGGATGGGTTAACAAGATGGTAGATTCAGGTTGGGTTAGTGTTGAATCGGGTTTTGGTTCAAGTTCAATTCTAATAAATATCGATGTGGCCAAGTTGAACTATATAATTACGCCTTCCATAATTTGATCAAGCATCATCAATATTTTATTAAACCTATATACCAGTAATAGAGAACAAAAGGTATATAAGCTGAACAAAAGATTTTATTAATTCATATAGAGGGTTTATAGAATTATACCAGTACATAAGCTAAATAAAAGGTATATAAAATTTTATTAAACCTTCCATGACTCGAGTTCAGGTTTTAATTGGGTCGGGTACTAGTTCGGATTTGGATTGTTTTCGGGTCGAATTAAATTGGATGACGGTTACTATCATGTCGGGTGCAGATTCGGGTTCAGGACATAAAGTATTGGATCAACTCGGATTTCAGTTAAGATCAGGTTAGGTTACAGGTCACTAGTTTCACCCCATTGTTTGAGTACAGGCAGGGTTCAGATCATTGTCGGTTAAGGTCGGGTTCTCGGGTTGGGTCAGTTTTTCACAGCTCTAGCTACAATCCACACTTTTTGAGGAAATTTTGAGGTTTCCGGGCCCAGTAGCAAAAAGTGTTGAGACCATAGGGAATATATCTCGGGGTCATATAATGACGTTTGAAACCATATGTGATCATTATATGTTGTCATAAATGTACATGATAGGCTTGACTTTACAAAATCACTACAAGTTATGAACGGGTAAAATGACCGTTTAAGGGCATATTTGTATAGTTCCACCGACCCAATTGGACTCCCAAAAGATATTAGGGACCATGGTAAACATCTCGGCAATTTTTATTTTTGGGCGAAAAAAAGTCAAAAAATTACAAAATTGAAGGCTATAATCCATGCTTTTTGAGAAAATTTTGAGGTTTCGGAGCCCGGTGGCGAAAACACTTGACACCCGAAGGGATATATCTCAGGTTCATATAATGCCGTTTGAAACCATATATGATCATTATATGTTGTCATGAACGTCCGTGGTAGGCTTGAGTTTGCGAAATCTGTACAAGTTTTGAACAGGTAAAATGATCGTTTAAGGGCATATCGGATGGTTCCACCGATCCAATTGGACACCTGGAGGGTATTAGGGACCATGGTACACATCTCGACAATTTTTATTTCCGGGCGAAAAAAGTTTGAAAATTTATAAAATTGAAGGCATCCACGCTTTTTGAGGAAATTTTGAGATTTCGAGGCCCGGTGGTGAAAAGCCTTGAGACCATATGGGATGCATCTTGGGGTCTTATATTGCCGTTCGAATCCACATATAATCATTATATGTTTTCATAAACGTCCGTTATAGGCTGGAGTTTGCAAAATCAGTACAAGTTGTGAACAGGTAAAATGATCGTTTAAGGGCATATCGGATGGTCCCACCGACCCAATTGGATTCTTAGAGGGTATTAGAGACCATGGTAAAAATCTCAACAATTTTTATTTCCGGGTGAAAAAAGGTAAAAAAATTACAAAATTGAAGGCTATAATCCATGCTTTTGGAGGAAATTTTGAGATTTCGAGACCCGGTGGCGAAAAGCCTTGAGACTATAAGGGATGCATCTCGGGGTCATATATTGCCGTTTGAAACCGCATATAATCATTATATGTTGTCATAAACGTCCGTTATAGGCTTGAGTTTGCGAAATCTTTACAAGTTGTGAACGGGTAAAATGTTTGTTTAAGGACATATCGGATGGTTCCACCGATCCAATTGGACACCTGGAGGGTATTAGGGAACATGGTAAGCATTTCGACAATTTTTATTTTCGGGCGAAAAAAGGTCAAAAAATTACAAAATTGAAGGCTATAATCCATGCTTTTTGAGGAAATTTTGAGGTTTCGAGGCTCGTTGGCGAAAAGCCTTGAGACCATAAGGGATGCATCTCAGGGGTCATATATTGACGTTTTTAAACCACGTATGATCAATATATTTTGTCATAAATGTCCGTTATAGTCTTGAGTTTGCGAAATTAGTACAAGTTGTGAACATGTAAAATGATCGTTTAAGAACATATCGGATGGTTCCATCGACCTAATTGGACTCCTAGAGGGTATTAGGGACCATGGTAAACATTTCGACAATTTTAATTTTTAAGGTCAAAAAAATTACAAAAATGAAGGCTATATAATCCACGCTTTTAGAGGAAATTTTGAGGTTTTGAGACTCGGTGGCGAAAATCCTAGAGACCATAAGGGATGCATCTCGGAGTCACATAATGCCGTTTGAAACCACATATGATCATTTATGTTGTCATAAATGTCCGTTATAGGCTTGAGTTTGCGAAATCTATACAAGTTGTGAACATGTAAAATGATATTTTAAGGGCATATCGGATGGTTCCACTAACCAAATTGGACTCCTGGAGGGTATTAGAGACCATGGTAAACATTTCAACTATTTTTATTTCCGGGTGAAAAAAGGTAAAAAAATTAAATAATTGAAGGCTATAATCCACACTTTTTGAGGAAATTTGAGGTTTTGAGGCTCGGTGGCGAAAATCTTAGAGACCATAAGAGATGCATCTCGGGGTCATATAATGTCGTTTGAAACCACATATGATCATTATATCTTGTCATAAACGTCCGTTATTGACTTGAGTTTACGAAAAATCACTACAAATTTTGAACGGGTAAAATGATCGTTTAAGGTTATATCGGATGGTTCCACCGACCCAATTGGACTCTTGGAGGGTATTAGGGACCATGGTAAACTTCTCGACAATTTTTATTTTCGGGCGAAAAAAGGTCAAAAAAATTTACAAAGTTGAAGGCTATAATCCACGTTTTTTGAGGAAATTTTGAGGTTTCGAGGCCCGGTGGCGAAAAGCCTTGAGACCATAAGGGATGCATCTCGGGGTCATATATTGCCGTTTGAAACCACATATGATCATTATATGTTGTCATAAACGTCCGTTATAGGCTTGAGTTTGCGAAATGAGTACAAGTTGTGAATGGGTAAAGTGATAGTTTAAGGGCATATCGGATGGTTCCACCGAACCAATGGGACTCCTAGGGGGTACTAGGGACCATGTTAAACATCTCAACAATTTTTATTTTTGAGCGAAAAAAGGTCAAAAAATTACAAAATTGAAGATTATAATTCACGTTTTTTGAGGAAATTTTGAGGTTTCGAGGCCCGGTGGCGAAAAGGCTGGAGACTCTAAGGGATACATTTTGGGGTCATATAACGCCATTTGAAACCACATATGATCATTATATTTTGTCATAAACGTCCGTTATAGGCTTGAGTTTACGAAAAATCACTACAAATTTTGAACGGGTAAAAGGATCGTTTAAGGTTATATCGGATGGTTCCACCGACCCAATTGGACTCCTGGAGGGTATTAGGGACCATGGTAAACATCTCGACAATTTTTATTTCCGGGCGAAAAAAGGTCAAAAAATTGCAAAATTGAAGGATAATCCACGCTTTTTGTGGTAATTTGAGGTTTTGAGGCCCGGTGGCGAAAATCCTTGAGACCATAAGGGATGCATCTCGGTGTCATATAATGCCGTTTGAAACCACATATGATCATTATGTGTTGTCATAAACGTCCGTTATAGGCTTGAGTTTGCGAAATCACTACAAGTTGTGAACGAGTAAAATGACCGTTTTAGAGCATATCGGATGGTTCCACCGACCCAATTGGACTCCTGGAGAAGATTAGGGACCATGATAAACATATCGATAATTTTTATTTCCGAGCGAAAAAAGGTCAAAAAATTACAAAATTGTATGATCCATACTTTTTGAGGAAAATTTGTGGTTTTGAGGCCCAGTGGCGAAAATCCTTGAGACCGTAAGGGATGCATCTCGGGGTCGTATAATGCCGTTTGAAACCACATATGATCATTATGTGTTTTCATAAACGTCCGTGGTAGGCTTGAGTTTATGAAATCATTACAAGTTGTGAACGAGTAAAATGACCGTTTAAGGGCATATTGGATGGTTCCACCGACCCAATTGGACTCTCGGAGGATATTAAGGACCATGGTTAATTTCTCAATAATTTTTATTTTCGGACGAAAAAAGTTAAAAAATTACAAAATTGAAGGTTATAATCCATGGTTTTTGAAGAAATTATAAGGTGTTAGTTTGGGTTTAGACTTTAGATTGTTGTTGGGTCGGGTATTAGTTTGGGTTTAGATTGCTGTTGGTCGGATTAAATTGGTTGACAATTACTCTTAGGTCGGGTGAGATTCGGGTTCAGGTCAAAAAGTATTGGATCAAATCGGTTGTCGGTTAACATCAGGTCAGGTTCAGGTCGGGTTACAGGTCACTACTCTCACCCTATTGTTCGGGTATAGGTTGGGTTCAGATCATTGCCGGTTCAGGTCGGGTTTTCGAGTCGGGTCAGTTTTTGACAGTTTTAAATATGAGTCACATTAGTATAAGAAGCTATATATCCCACTGTGAGGGGGAAATAAAAAATTTTCTTTGTATGACCAACAAATTTTTTTTGCTCACTTTCTAGAAAGTGACACTCCATGAGAATTGCAAATTCAAGGAAAGTATAACTTCTTACATGCAACGGACCAATATAATGGTTGGTGACCAACTGACCATCTGACGGTGTTTTCATTTTTTCACATAAGATATCTACTTCTATGACTTCGTTTCATAACTTGAAGCATGTCATTGAACATGGTGGGTAGCAGGGTTGCTTTCTGACTCTCCTGCTCAAGAGAGCGAACTTTGATTTGAGGACTTTAGACGTCCACCCACTGTCAAATGGGGGTGCAAAAATATATTCTGACTGTAGAAAACTAGAAATCGCTCTCCAACAGAGAATTCGTAAAAAAAAAAAAAAAACAGAATAGTACTCGTATTTTATTTCAGATTCGTTGTTATACAACCAATATACCCTACCGATTTCTATACAGCATATATTGGAGACATAACAAAGCTAGTCTCAGAGAGACATCATAATTTTCGGCATGCTCAGCTCTTGCTCTTTTAATCAAGCATCCTCGGTGAACTAATGCCTGATATATACCCAGAACTTGTGACCATGATCTTCATCATCTGATTCGCCATCACTATTGTGCATCAACAATGAAATCTTCATATCATCAAAAATGTATGTAACAATCTGCAGTGAGAAGCCAAAAAAAAAAAAGTCAAGACCATGTACTTGTGTCAAATTGAGGCAATTAACAGCAATTGGAGGCAAGTTATGGAGTTTTCTATTGAGATGACAGGAGATAAAGTACATATACAGCTGACCTTCAAATAATGCAACAGTGCAACCAAGTATATAAGACAACTATTAAGTCCATACTAGATCTTTTAGAAAGGCTGAAAAAAATGAAATCTTCATATCATCAAAAATGTATTTAACAATCTGCAGTGAGGAGCCAAAAAAAAAAGTCAAGACCATGTACTTGTGTCAAGATGAGGCAATTAGCAGCAATTGGAGGCCAGTTATGGAGTTTTCTATTGAGATGGCAGGAGATAAAGTACATATACAGCTGACCTTTAAATAATGCAACAGGCCAACAGTGCAACCAAGTATATAAGACAACTATTAAGTCGATAACTAGATCTTTTAGAAAGGCTGAGAAAGTGACCTGGTCAGGTGACACGGGCCTCAGCTGCTGTTGACTCAAGTGTTTCTTTGGGCACTTCAAGTTGCTAAGCCAAACAATTGAACTGCAGTGACGACAGTATCCTCTGTTATACTTGTATCTCCATGATGGAAGGCCTGGCAGTAGATAAAAAACACGTCAATGAAAGCCAGATAGACGACTTGGAAGAGGTGTCCTACTATCACCTCCACATTGCATGTTGACGACAATGTAAGGAGAAAACTGGCTTGACAAAGCAGTCTATTGAAAAGGCATACCAAATTGACAGTACAATAAATTGAGGTCTGCAACCAGACTACCCCTCCCTTTGATTTTCTGTGTTGTGTCAAAAGTGTTATCACCTTGTTTTCTAAAATAGTACTTGTATGTTGTATGTTTTTGAACGAACAACGAATCTTGACTTAAAGTTAATGTCTTTTAGAGGAAATATAAATGTAGGAACCTTTGAACTACTATAATTTAGGGGACATCCCATTAAGATGGTGGGCATTTTCTATGGGATGTAAGAATTACTAAAAAGGAAATGTCAAAGCTAAAGTACAACAATGCCAACAGGATATTGCTAAGCAATATTAACTCCCTTCGTCTCTAAAAGTTCTTCCCGCCTGGAAGAACGGTGATTGTCTCCCAATGAAGTCAAAAACAGGATGAACTTTAGAGGAGGGAGAATATATACAAAAGCATATTAATATACAAATACGAAGTATTATAACGTACCCGAGTATGCTCTTCTAAAAGCATCTTTCCAGTCATAGTTTGCATCTTTAAAAATACCATTTGAAGCTGTAGGTTGCCGGTCTTCAGCAGTAACACCGCCTTGAAGCCCCTTGACTTTCAAAATACTCTGGGAGTCACCAAAATGGCAGTTATAATGGAGCTGCCAAAGATGGTTGTCAGTTGCTGCTGCATTCCATGACCTTCAGAAACAACAATGAACAAGTGCTATTATGATATTCAAGAGTTGTACAACACTTTGAAGGCTAAAGTTACATGAAGCAAATACATAAATAAAAATTCCATCATATTGTTTGGATTTTCCAAAAATCGATGGAAACTGCAAAGCATTTTAAAATGTAGAGCATGGCAAGGCATATTACCGGCACACCATACCAGCAGATACTAAAGATCGCAGGTCCAGGAAATTGAAGAGATGTAAAAGAACATCTTGAGGCAGTTGGACAGGATCTGAAAGGTCATTTTTGTCATCAATATAACTGTTCAAAATGAAATACATAAACAATGACAACTTGACAAGAGACCAAAGATATAAAACATCTTGTTTCTTGTTTCATACTCGTAGTTTATATGACTTGGTCACAGTATAATTTATCTTACAACCTAAATCCTTACAATCTTGTGTCCTTGCGTGGTAGGATCACAGTACTCCCATGATTTTAAAAAGAGCGCCTAGAAAATAAACTGAATTTCTAATAGTTTGATTCCTTCCTATGACTTCTTGCATATCAGCAAAACAAAATTTACACTTATTGAGATAGCATTTGGATGAATTACAGCGATTGCCTAATTTTTTCCTCTTCTTGATAAAGGACGAGATTTAAGCTCAAGTTTAGTCATCATTCATTGACCTTGCCACTGCAGGCTAAGTTATGTGCTCACTGAAACTAACTACAATTTAAAGACACATTGACCAACTGACAGGAATCCTAGATCCTTTCATAGCAGAATTCTAAATGCTTTATGTTTAATTTAAACATTTGGTCTCAGCAAATGCTACCTTTTTCTTCCAGCTGAGTTTTGGCACGTCTCTTGTAAGCAACCATTGCTTGCTTGAATTCTGTCGCTGCTATACTTCGTTTCTGCTTTGGCAAAGCAGCCTCCGCATTCTGGCTGAGAAGGTTAGCTGCTGAAACAGCACTTTGTGTCTGCATTCTAGTACACAACTTAAAGTTATTGAAGGAGTTCAGCTCATCAGGATGCACAAAACAATGCCAGACTTCATGCAAATTCATCAAGAAACCAAAATGTTCGGTATGTAATCTCAGTATCTCACTAATCCGAGTCTAACCATCAAGTTGTGCAATCCATGAAATCATCATTTGAATTTACAACCATCAGGAATTATTTCACTAGCACCTTCTATTCAATGAACAATCAATACACTTAAAAAAATCTAAACTTTATAATTCCATAAAAACAGACTAATTAGGTTAAGAAAAATGCAATAATGAATAAAACCTACAACATCAAGCAAATCACATACAAGAAAATTAATCAAACCCTGTTCAATTCATTGATAACTCAGTGTATAGAAAGGGCAGCCAATCAATCAAAATTCAAAAACTTTAAATATTCAAAAAAAAAAAAACCATAGATTATAAATCAAAATAAATGACAATAGCAACCCAATTCAATTCACTAACAACCCAATTTATATACAGGAAGCAGGAAATCAATCAAAAATCAAAACTTTATACATTCATAAAAACTAGACCATAGTTTATAAATCAAAATCAATGTCAATAACAACAAATTCAACATAATAGACATTTAGATAAAAAGGAGAAAATTACTGAGGAAGGAGGCGAAAAGCGGCGATTGTATCTTCAAGAAGAAGAGATTGAAGGGGTTTAGGGGATTTGCAGTAAGCTGTTCGAAGAATAACAGCAAGCTCTGTGCAAGCCATTGGGTAGCGGTATGAGAGCAAAAGTGATTTTCGCATTTCCAATTTTTGGTATCTCTCTAATGCTTCTGACATTTTTGGTGTTTGTAATTTGATGGGTAGAGATCAAAATCAAAACTTTTTAAAGAAAACAGAGATTAGGGTTCATGTTAGTCTTTGAAATTAATAGATTTTCCATTGAAATTTGAAAGGAATTTGTGGGAGCGATTGAAGATTAAAATAATTAACGGGGCGTTTGGCATGTGGGAGTGGGAGTTTGGGGATTAGAGGGTGGGATGGGGATTGGGAATAAGTTGATGGGAATTCATAAAAATAAGCCTAAGTCTTTGTTTGGTTGTTAGTAGAAATATGAAGGGATTAAATAACAATATTACAAAAATGTCCTTACCAAAAGCTTTCCTTCTTTCTTTTCATTAATGGCAAGATGGTCATTTTACGACCCCTCCCAATTAGGGATGGCAATGGATCGGATGTGGGTCGGGTGATGCTTCATCCGCCTCCATCCGCCAAAAATCCATCCATCACCCGACCCATCCATCACCTAATTTTCCTTCGTCCACATCCGATCCATCCGTCATCCATGGATGAATCGGGTGGATCGGGTGATAATTCGGGTGAAATATATATATAAATACAACTTTGCACTTTAATAATTAAAATTGAGATTTGAAAAAAAAAATGATCAATTAATTAAAACTTTTATACATCCTTCTAATACTCGTTCCTTTTTACTAAATTAAAAACAAATGTCAATTCCTAACACTACAATAGACATTAATTTATTAAAAAAATATTTATTTTTATTTTTTTATATATAAATTTAACGGGTGGATGGATGGGTCGGGTGATGGATCGGATGATGGATTGGATGTATCATCATCCGTATCCGACCCGATCCGTCACCCAACCCATCCATCATCCATCCGTCATCCGCTTAAGTTCGGGTTTTCATCCATATATTTAAATCGGGTGGATGGTTATCCATCGGGTTTGGATGATATTGCCACCCCTACTCCCAATTCCCATCTCATAATACCAGCCCCCCTGGTATTATTTTGATGGGAATAGAGAGCATATATTCCCATTCCCCTTCCCACATATAAACCCATTCCCCTTCCCACATATAAACCCCTTCCCACCTAACAAACAAGGGATTTTATAACAAATGGGATTAAAAATCCCATTTCCAACCCCAATTCCCAATTACCAAACGCCCCCTAAGAGTAATGTTTGGGAATTTCCAATGCTTTTGGCGGTGGTGGTTGAGGTGGGTGTTTGGTTCTCCCCTTTGCCACTTTCCAGTTTCCACACAAAGGGAGGAGAAGAATAAAGAAGTGTATGAAAAAAACTGGCAATATCTAGAGTTTGAAGAAAGAAAGAAAAAACCCAAATTAGTGCACTTTGAATTTGTCAAAAAAAAAAATAAAAAAATAAAAAAATAAAAAATAAAAAATAAATCAAGTGGTTATAGTTTTCCTCCCGATTCTATAGGATCCCAGGTTCGATTCTCATAAAAGTCCTAGGTGAGATTGTTAGAGTCACGACTCATGCGCCCGAACCATCTACCCTGTATGGGATGATATCTGGCATGACCGATATCTTATGAAAACATGATCAGGTTTTAGTAATCATGGAGAAGATGCTGATATGTCACAGATTGAAGACATGTCGGCCCACCGAAATGTAACACGTGGCAACAGAAGCTCGACACTTGGCACAAAAGGCTCTGCATGGATGAGAGCCACCTGTCAAGATAAACCATTATAAATAGTAGGTAAGACCTCATTAATGAGGACATTAATTACACTCTTTATCTCTCTAATCTCTCTCTACTTTCTCTCTCTCTTACTTTCTTTTTCTTAAACACCTTTCTGACTTTATCATCGGAGTGGTTATCCCCGGATCACCCCGGGGTTAGCTAACTTCTTCTCATTGTGTAGGTTCTCAGCTTGCCGATAGGAGTATCAGGATCTCAAGTCCAAGTTCTCTGTGGAGCCGGGATCAGACAGAAACAATTTGGCGCTAGAAGGAGGGTAGCAGTTGATCACTTCTATCGCCTAAGAACCTCACACAAAAATAAAACACGTGTATAACAACAACAATCATGACTGGAAACAATGGAACACCAGTAGGACAACCCCAGGTGGAGATAGTAGATGAAACCCATACCCTAGAGGATAACCAGTTCCAAATGCCGATAACTCCCCCAGCAGGAGGAGGGGAGGCAGAGGATCCTATGGCAGCATTCACCCCGGATGAGTTGGAAACGGCTGCCAGGGTGATGAGTGCAATGAGTAGGAAAAGGAAGGAAGCAGAGGCAGCACGAGCTGAAAGAGAAGCTGCTCAGGCAGAAAGAGGAGTATTGCACCGAAACCAAGAAGAACAGTATAATCAGTTGGAGAACCCGTCAAGGAGGCCCCGACATGAGTCGCCGGTAAGGACGCATACAACATTACGGCAGGATGAACAATCCTCGAGCCGTGCTATGAGCACCAGAACTCAGCAACAAAGGAGTTCGCAAGTGGAAGGGCAAGCAGTGCGCACGGTGGTGCAGTTAAGGGCATCCCCGTTTGCCCAGCACATCTTGGATCAACCAATGGAGAAGGTGAAAATGCCGACTTGTAGGTATGATGGAAGAGGGGATCCAGCAAGATTCATAACGTCCTATGAGGGACACATGATGCTATACACAAACTCGGATGCAGTTTGGTGCAAGGTATTTCCGACAACTCTGATTGGGGCTGCAGCCGATTGGTTCAACAACCTTGAAATTGGGTCAGTAGACAGCTTTGAAAGACTGACTGAGATGTTTGTAGGGCAATATGTCAGTAATAGTGTAAGGCAGAGAACTTCTGGAGAATTGATGGCTGTAGAGCAGAAACCGGATGAATCTTTGAGGGATTATATCAGGAGATTTAATAATGAGGCAAACACAATTCCGAGGTTGCAACAGGAGATAGCCGTGATGGCTTTGATGAATGGGTTGGTTGATTCGGATTTCAAAAGATATCTAACAAGAAAAAGCCTGCCGACATTGGCAGCGGCGTTCAGTAAAGCCCATGATTACATAAAAAGTGAAGAGCTGATGAAAACAAGTAGTAGACATGTGGCAGCTGGAAAGGGACCAAGTCAGTATGAAGGGACTTCATCTGGAGGAAACAGGTCAAGAGCTCCTGCCCCAGGAAGGGGAGGAGGAAGTCGGCAAGATACCAGGCCGACAAGACTCCCAATGAGATACAGCACCTACACTCCCCTGAATGCACCAAGGGCCGCAATCTACTCAGTGAATCAGAATAGAGAAGATTGGTCAAGGCCGACTCCGATGAAGGCGAAGTCTAGAGATGTAAAGAAGTATTGTATGTTTCATAGGGATGTGGGACACTACACAGAGGAATGTACTCAGTTGAAGGATAATATTGAGGAGTTGATTAGAAAAGGGCACTTAGCACAGTATCGGTTGAATACTGGTAGAAATCAACAACCAGCGCAAATAGCTGAGAGGCAACAAATAGAAGCGAGGCCCGAAAGGACTCAAGGGAGGATAGTCCGACAAGGGGACACGGGAATGCCGCCGTTATCTACTGGAAGAGTAGATGTGATAACGGGCGGGCCGATTCATGGGGGAACGATTAGTGGAGCAAAGAAACATTTGGCGGAGCACCGACATCTGGTGTGTGCTCTAGATATAGACAATCGTCCTCGGCCGGCATCAATACCGCAAGTTGTATTTACAGAAGAGGATGCACGAGGTGTAGTATTCCCGCATGACGATCCGTTAGTCCTGATAACCAGGATAAATGGTGCTGATGTCAAAAGAGTACTAGTAGATGGGGGTAGCTCGGCAAATGTTCTGTTCATTCAAGCCTTTAAAGAGATGAATATCGGAAGACAATACTTGAAGCCGGTATCATATCCCGTAATTGGTTTTAATGGGTCGACAGTGAGGCCAGAGGGGAGTATTGTGTTGCCTGTAAGGATGGGTGATGGGCCACAAGCAAGGGATGTGATGGCAGAATTTTTAGTGGTGGATGTCAAGTCGGCTTATAATGCAATTATCGGCAGACCGATAATTCATGACATGCAGGCTGTGGTATCAACATACCATTTGGCTATAGCCTATGTGTCAAACCTGGGAGCCGTGGAAAAGGTGTATGGAGGCCAGGTTATGTCAAAAGCCTGTTATGTAACAGCGTTGAAGAACCCAGTTGGAAGTACTGCAGTTCCATGTAACCCAGCAAAGGAGAGTGAGCCGACAGTGCAAGATCTGGCCATGAAAAACTTCGATGCAAGGCCCGAAGAAACACCAAGGCCGTTGCCAGGAGGAGAAACCATCCAAGTTGAGTTACAGCCAGGCAACCCCAGTAGAACAGTGAAAGTTGGGGCTGATATGGATGTGGAGACTAGGTGCAATCTGATAAGTTTATTGCGCGAGAACGCTGATGTCTTTGCGTTCTCGGCCAGTGAGATGCCAGGAATACATCCTGAGGTAATGGAACATAAGCTGAATGTTGACAGAAAATTCAGGCCGATAAGGCAGAAGAAGCGCAACTTCTCGACTGAGAAAATAGAGGCGATCCAGGCCGAGGTGAATAAGCTCTGGGCGGCAGGGTTTATAGAGCCCTGCACGTATCCAGAATGGTTGGCAAATGTAGTTATGGTGAGAAAGCCGACAGGGAAATGGCGGATGTGCGTAGATTTTACAGACTTGAATAAAGCTTGCCCAAAAGATTGCTATCCGCTACCTCGGATTGATAGACTGGTTGATTCAACCTCCGGTCATGCAATGCTTAGTTTTCTAGACGCTTTTTCAGGGTATCATCAGGTCAGCATGCATAGAGCCGACAGAAATAAAACGGCCTTCATAACGGATGCAGGTGTGTATTGTTATAAGGCAATGCCGTTCGGACTGAAAAATGCTGGGGCAACTTATCAGAAGTTGGTAGATAAGATTTTTGAGAAACAGAAAGGGCGGAATGTTGAGGTATATGTAGATGATACGATAGTTAAGAGCAAGAGCACAGAAGACCATGTAGCCGATTTGAAGGAAACATTTGAAACCTTGAGAAAGTATCAAATGAAGCTGAATCCGGAGAAGTGTGTTTTTGGAGTGAGATCAGGGAAGTTTCTGGGCTTTATGGTCAGTGAACGAGGGATAGATGCGAATCCAGATAAGGTGAATGCAGTGCTTCAAATGAAACAACCACAAACCATTCGTGATATACAGAGGTTAACGGGCAGGATGGCAGGGTTAACCAGATTCATCAGCAAATCAGCTGATAAGGCTCTTCCGTTTTTTATGGTGCTGAGAAAGAATAAGGCGTTTGAGTGGGGAAAAGAACAAAGTGATGCCTTGGAAGTAGTGAGGAATCATCTCAAATCTCTTCCCACAATTGCCAGGCCTGAGAAGGGAGAAGTATTGCAGTTATACATCTCGGCGTCACCAAAAACGGTAGCAGCCGTTTTGTTGGTTGAAAGGAAGAGACGTCAACAACCGATTTACTTTGTCAGCCATGTTCTGAATGCGGCAGAACGAAGATATCCAGTTATAGAGAAGATGGCTTTATCTGTATTAATAGCGGCCAGGAAGTTAAGACCTTACTTTGACGCACATCCGATAGAAGTCCTCACCAACCATCCCTTGGAGAAATCATTGCGAAAAATGGATACGTCTGGAAGGTTACTTGCATGGGCAGTAGAGTTGTCGGAGTATGAGATAAGTTACAAGCCTAGAACATCAATTAAGGCTCAAGCACTATCAGATTTCATTGTAGAAACCACATACACAGATGAAGAAGAAGAGTTGGGGACGTGGCAGGTATCCGTTGATGGGTCAGCCACAGCAACGGGGGCAGGCGCTGGAATTGTGATAACGGCCCCAGACGGAAAAATATTTGAATACGCCATGAAATTCAAGTTCAAGGCAACAAATAATGAGGCCGAGTACGAAGCTGCAGTGGCTGGAATGCAGCTATCGATAGCGGCAGAGGCAAAACGGCTAGTTCTGACAACTGACTCACAGCTGGTGTCAAGCCAGTTCAGTGGGGAATATGAAACTCGAGAGCCGGCAATGGTGAAGTATTTGGAGAAAATGAAGCAGTTAGCGGCTCAGCTGCAATACTTTGAGATTAAATTGGTTCCCAGATTGAAAAATGCTCAAGCAGACGCACTGGCAAGATTGGCAAGTTCAAGTTTTAATGACCTGGAGAGAACAGTAATGGTTGAGATACTCAGGCAGAGAAGCATAGATGAGATACCGGCAACTGTCTGTTCTGTTGAGATAGGGGATCAGTGGTATGATAAAATACTGGCATACATTATTCATGGTGTAGGGCCGACAGACAAGGGGGAGTTAAAGAAGTTACAGAAGGATAGTGTGTGGTTTGTTATGTATCAAGGCCAGTTATATAAAAGAGGGTTTTCACTGCCGTTACAGAGATGCATAACAGGATCTGAATCGGTAAAGTTAATGGAAGAATTGCATGAAGGAAGTTGTGGAAATCATCTTGGGGCAAGAGCCCTGTCCAGAGAAGCTATGAGAAGGGGATACTATTGGCCGACAATGAACGCCGATGCTTTGGCTTATGTTAGAAAATGTGAGAAGTGCCAAAAGTATGCCCCAGTTATCAACCTCCCCCCAAATGACCTTACGCCGATATTAAACCCAGTTCCATTTGCCCAGTGGGGAATGGATATAGTAGGGCCGTTCCCATCAGCCACAGGAGGCAGAAAATATCTGATAGTAGGAATTGACTACTTCACAAAGTGGATAGAAGCAGAGCCGGTAGCAAAGATCACGGCAGCAGAAGTGAAGAAGTTTATATGGAAAAATATCTTTACAAGGTTTGGGTTGCCGATGGCGATGGTTTTTGATCATGGAACTCAATTTGATTGCAAGCCAGTCAAAGATCTTCTGATGATGTATAAAGTGAAGTTTGCATATGCAGCAGTATGCCATCCACAATCAAACGGCCAGGCAGAAGCAGCAAACAAGCAGATCATAACGGCCATAAAGAAGAAAATCGAAGATGCAAAGGGTTTGTGGGCAGATTTGATACCGGAGATATTGTGGGCAAATAGGACAACAATAAGAGAGGCCACAGGAGAGTCACCATATAACCTGGTTTTTGGGACAGAAGCAGTCATACCGGCAGAAGTTGGACTGCCGACATTCAGAGTTCAGCATTACTGTGAAGATCAAAATGATTTACTCCTACGACAACAACTGGATTTCTTGCCAGAACTAAGAGAAAAAGCAGCCGTTAAGTCAGCTGCATTCAAGGAAAGAATGTCTAGGGCATATAATAGAAGGGTATCCCATCGGCCGTTACAGATAGGGGATCTGGTGCTACGAAGAACCGCCGCAACCGGTAAGGGAAATGAAGACGGGAAACTGACTGCAAACTGGGAAGGACCTTATCGGATTAAAGCTATCATCGTCCAAGGGTCATTCTACTTGGAAACTTTGGATGGGACTCCTCTAAAGAATGTATGGAATTCAGCTGTATTGAAAAAATACTATGTGTAGAGAATAAACCTCACTTTTTGAAGCTGATATCGGACAAAGATATCGGTGATGAATGAAGAAGTATTCAGACAATGTGCATTTCAATAGGCATCCTCCATTTAACAAAACATCGTTAAATGGGACGGACAGCTCAAAACCGCTTCCATGCAGTTAACAGTTATACAACCTGACCAGTTGTATACGTTAACTCATGAGGTTGCTGGTTCAAAGTATAAATACCGGCCAAATCAATTCGAGTATATGCCGACATGAGGCATAGCTCAGAATGTGATCGCCGAGAGGGTACCTAACTGACTGTAATATCAAAGCAGTGGGTGACCGTTGTTATAATCTGAACCACCAACAGCCGGTTACGAATCAGTATACATAGCTCCGAGAAGAACTATGTATACTGAGGGGGGCAAGGAGTACCATAATGATATATTATGTTGCTTGCATGATGATATGTTATTTGGATATGTTATTTGGATATATTATATGCTATTGGAGGTTGTATGGTATGTTGCTTGCATGATGATATGTTATTTGAAGAATATTTAAAATTTCAAAAAATGTTTAAAGTTTTCAGTACAATAATGGTATCCATAGTATGTCGGCACCTTTTAAAATGCAGTCTTGATAAAGTGTCCACCAAGGATGAAGTTTCGAAGTCTGGTATCTACAGAGGCCGACATTCTTTAGAGAGCTTTCAGTGGCAGATTTCAAGCAAACTACCAAGTAAGTTTTATTTTTTACAAGTTCTTCTCTATATATATGCTTAATTTGCAAGATTATGCAGTTATCATACTGGAATAATTGTAAACAAGTTAGAAAATAGCAGATAGAGAGCAATACAGTTATAGCGAAAAGTGTACAAATTTATACACAGTTAATACATAATAGATAAAAATAACAATCGACAGGCATCACCACAAAAAAAGGGTATATGCCGATAAAACAGCACTGTCAAAAGAAATGTCCATACATACAAAAAACAAGTAAAGTTATAGCTGATAAGGCCCAATGATACAAGACCCACAAGAAGATGTCGGTGATGACTGCCCGCCCCTTCAAGATTGACCGTTTTCAGGCACCGGGGAGTCCAGAATACTGGGGTTGCTGGGGCCGTCATCAGCAGTTGGCGCCAAGTTAAATAAGTCTTCTTCGGAGAATTGCTGCGCCTCAAAGCCGGAAGGAATCTTATAGGCTTCCTCGCTGAAAGCCTTCTCAACTTTTGCCCAATCATCCTTCTTCCAACCGGCGGCGTGGGCAATACACCTCTGAGCAGCAGTCCAACCCCCATCGAAACGGTCTTGGAGTTTGGAGCAGAACTCATCGGACGCTAGATAACGGCCAACCGCACGCTGACGAATACCAGGTTTGTCAGCCTCCATTTTTTGAACCTTCTCTTCAAGGCTCTTAATTTTGGTTTTGGCATCTTCGAGGTTCTTCTCGACGGAAGGAAGACGTTGGATGGCTTCATCTTTTTTGGCAATTTGAGTCTTCAGACTCTGCACTTCCGACTCTAACCCAGCAACTTTCTTAGCCTTGATCTTCAAGGCCGACATCTCCTTGTCGTCATTTTCTTTTATCTTCCTCAGATCACTGAGGGCCTTTTCAGCATTCTTGATGGCCTCCTGCATGGCGCTTTCGTTGGCAGATGCTTGATGATGTTTTTCCTGGTAATAGCGGTACATCTCAACCAATTCTGTGCCAGACATGACGGCCTGTACGATACATAAAAAAAAAAAAAACCGATATCAGTACTTGAAATATATATATAGAAATACCAATAGTAATAAGAGATAAAGACGATAAGTATATACGCGTAAGTAATACACTAACCTTCATCAAATTATGCATATGAGACGCAGCAAGGGGGCCGATTGGACCAGCGGGTCTGTCCATTGGCAGCGTCAGGTTACTCAGCAGCCGGTAACCGAGATTCCCACCTTGCATAGGGTCGTCGGTTATCATGGATTCATTCCGGCCGACATCCATGGCTGGTTGCCAGCGGTCGCCGGAATGGCCAGGAGGGACAGAAAACCCCCTTAAAACTTCCTCTGGAAACCGTCCAGACACTCGTTCGATCCACTGATTGGATCGATAAGTCAAGGCCGGAATGCTGGAGTCCGACCCAACTGTCGTAGGAGCGATTACGGTTGTAACCTGAGGCTGAGGGGGAGACTCGGCAGAGGTGAGATCTTCAATCTCAATACCCTGAATGACCTTCTTCACAATGGCCTCGGGGCTTTTAACTTGGCTGGCAGTCGGGGTCTTCTCAGGAACCGACTGCTCTTTATTTTTCTCGGGCGCCGATTGATCCCTTCTCTTCTCGGCACGCCCTTCAGGTTGCCGAGGGCTTGAGATCACGATCCCACCCCGCCGATTGGCAAGAGGTGTAAGTTTTCTTTTCTTAGCATTCTCATCGGCCATGATCTCAGCTCTTCTTTTAGCACTGATGGCTGGAGCGCGACCGCAAACAGTAGCAAGGGTGTCGTACGGATCGCAAGCTTTGGGACACCGCCTGATAACCCTAGTCCCGTCAGCAGATAGGCCGAGTAGCCTATTATCCAACTTATCGGTACCTAGAAAAAGAAATAAAAAAAATCGGTAAAATGCAAAAAAAAAAGGGAGAGAGATACAAATGATAATAAAGAAAGGACGAGGAAAGTAGCATGTAAGCTATGCCGTCTTCGTCATAGAAATAAGAGAGTGCATAGGAGTAAAAGGAAAAGTAAGTTATACCATGCTGGTCAGTCCAACAGAGACCGACGCGTGATAGCGGCGCGTTGCCCAGAATGTAACTCACATTCGGCACCCACACCGCAGGAATGAGACGGACTCTGCCGTCACCTTCGTCGAATTCGGAAACGTCAAAATGATTGACGGCCCTCTCTTCATGTTTCCCGAGATCTCTCTCGGGGATTGAGTCAAAATGAGGATGAGGCTTGAAAAAAGTCCTTCTCAAGGGATAATCATCTGGAACAGACATGAAGAAAAACTTGTCCTTCCAGTTTTTGCAGCTAGAAAGTTTTGGATGGACGGTATATTTGTGAGGTTGAGTGTACAAAGACCACCACCCATCAGACTGTCCATCTCTCTTCAGGGTAATTAGCCGCCGAAATACATTAAGGGTCAAAGGGTAGTTCCGATAAAGCATAACCCAAACTGTGGCAATAACGGCACGAATAGTTTGAGGGGTTAGCTGAACTAAGCAAACGTTCCAGGCCTTCAAAATTTTGGCTACAAATGGGTGTAGGGGAAAACGGAGACCGAAGTCTAGATGTTTCAGATAAACGGCCACGGACCCGGCTGGGCAATCCAATACTGAAGCACCAGATGGAGTAAGAGACAACTCATAGCCGTCAGGAAGATTAAAAAACCTCTTCGCACGACGGCAGTAATCTTTTGTAATTGCCGTTTTCCTAAAAGCTTCACTTATTGTTTCCTTCGCAACTTTTCCATCGTTGGCAAGGACTATGGGTTGTCGGAATTCAGCCCTGTCAGTCTCGGAATTGTATCCTTCGTCCAAACTCTCCTCTTGGATAACCTCAGCCGTTAAATCAACAATGTTATCCCTACTCTCGTTATTTACACTATCTTCCTGAGCTTCGTCATCTCCTAAAACTGAGTTGACGGCAGAATCATGCACAGGAGATACCTGACCTTCCTGGGGGTTTGGTGGGATGTCGTCCCCAAGTTCTTCTGAAGAAGAACTTATAACCTGACCTTGACCAGGTCTTTTACTAGATTCCGCCACCTTAGCGGCCTCAGCTGCCTTAGCTGCTTTGGCAGCCTCGGCGGCTTCACGAGCAGCAACTTCAGGCTGATAACTGGTACTCCTTACCCTTGGCATAGTGTTAATACCTATATTGCCAACGTTAGTGCCGTATTGGTTAAAATAGCGTCTCCCAGTAAAGTTGCGTAAGTGATAACGGACACTAACAGGCTCAACGTCAAGAATTTCAGTATCGGCAGGAATATCAGGGTTAAAGGGGTGAAAGGCACTTTCACGGTGAGCAATAGTCCTATGTATCATAAAAGCACGTTTTTCTTCTTCAGAAGTTAACGTCTCAAAGGGATAGTCGATATTGTCAGAAAGGGAAGATGAATTGCCCCTATTACTACCAGTTTCTTTACCTAAAGACTGCCTAATTAAACGACGCCTAGCAGTACTAAGGTTAGGAAAGTTCTCTTCAACACTATCCTCAGACATTTAATTGAATATAAGCACATAAAACAGCATAAAAATCAAGGGTTAGGGTACGAAAATACCTTCGAAGAAAATCGCAAAAAGAAGGAACGCCTTTTACAGATGAAAGCGACGAAGAAAGAGAAGGAACGCCCGACGAGACGAAATGCACAAACTAAGCGCAAGATTGATAAGAATTTCTTTCGGGAGAAAATTAAGAAGGAGAAGAGGTGTGAAATGGTAAAAATGGTGGATTTTTGATCTAAAAAGGAAAAACTGAATCGCCAATTGAAATGAAAGGCGGTTCAGGAATCCTGCGGCTGTTAATTAACAAGCCCTTTCAAAAAGCAACGGCAGGATTTGTGACACGTGTAAATATTTTCCCGCCTAAAAAAAAAATTAGTAAAATATATTTTTAGGAACGGTTACACTTCAATTTTATTGCAAGTAGACCTTGTCTGCTATCAGCACACAAGGTCACTTGGGGGGGAAAACGGAGTTTTTCGCTCCCAGATAGTTTACAGCAAGTAGACCTTGTCTGCTATCAGCACACAAGGTCACTTGGGGGGGAAAACGGAGTTTTTCGCTCCCAGATAGTTTACAGCAAGTAGACCTTGTCTGCTGTCAGCACACAAGGTCACTTGGGGGGGAAAACGGAGTTTTTCGCTCCCAGATAGTTTACAGCAAGTAGACCTTGTCTGCTATCAGCACACAAGGTCACTTGGGGGGGAAAACGGAGTTTTTCGCTCCCAGATAGTTTACAGCAAGTACACCTTGTATGCTATCAGCACACAAGGTCACTTGGGGGGGGAAACGGAGTTTTTCGCTCCCAGATAGTTTACAGCAAGTAGACCTTGTATGCTATCAGCACACAAGGTCACTTGGGGGGGGAAAACGGAGTTTTTCGCTCCCAGATAGTTTACAGAAAGTAGACCTTGTCTGCTATCAGCACACAAGGTCACTTGGGGGGGAAATGGAGTTTATACAAGTATAAAACTTCTCAGCAAAAGAACATAGAGCTTAAATATAGACCTACAATACATATGTGCAAGCTAATTTATCTGGATATAAATCAAGCAAGCAAGTAAGATGAATTGTGACGAAGCCAAGACAACAACATCAGTAGTAAAACTTTGTTAACAAGTGGTGCTTGACAGAGTACAAGAAACGTTGCTACAGTAGAATTTACACCACAAGGAAAACTCTAAAGAATGAGATGTGGAACCCAAAGTTTGTTTCGTCGGAATCAGCTTGTTATTGGTATAAACTGAGCACGATGATGAGTAATCATACGTCCTCACTTGGGGGGCTAATTGTATGGGATGATATCTGGCATGACCGATATCTTATGAAAACATGATCAGGTTTTAGTAATCATGGAGAAGATGCTGATATGTCACAGATTGAAGACATGTCGGCCCACCGAAATGTAACACGTGGCAACAGAAGCTCGACACTTGGCACAAAAGGCTCTGCATGGATGAGAGCCACCTGTCAAGATAAACCATTATAAATAGTAGGTAAGACCTCATTAATGAGGACATTAATTACACTCTTTATCTCTCTAATCTCTCTCTACTTTCTCTCTCTCTTACTTTCTTTTTCTTAAACACCTTTCTGACTTTATCATCGGAGTGGTTATCCCCGGATCACCCCGGGGTTAGCTAACTTCTTCTCATTGTGTAGGTTCTCAGCTTGCCGATAGGAGTATCAGGATCTCAAGTCCAAGTTCTCTGTGGAGCCGGGATCAGACAGAAACATACCCAATTCACCAATTCTAATCAAGCTCTTGAACTCTATAAGCTGAATATGCAAGCTTAAATAGATCATGATCAAACTATGTAGTTTTAACAAGTTATGTTTCTTTCTTCGAAAAAAGAAAGAAAAAAACCAAGTTATGTTTCTATGATCATGCGTATGTGCTTCGTACAACAACAGAAGAAGTTTGCAAACCAGCTTCTGTATTAAGCATTATGCATTACTCCCTAAAATCAAAGTAGTAGAGACAGAACAAATACTAATTGTAAGTTAAATTAAGCATATAGTACAAATGGCTACTGCCACAGTAACTGGTACATAAATTACACCCAATAGTGACAGAGAGAAAATATAATAGTTTGTTCATTTTCTAAAAATCTAATTACATACTGCATTGCATAGGCTTACAACATGAGCAAACTCATAATATTGAATATGGTAAGTAGATATGTAAGCTCACATTGCACCTATTTCTATAACTCGCTTTTCAAATACGTTCACTAAACGTGCCAACAAGAAATACAGATTAAATGGATTGCTTCCTTCTGTCTTGTAATTTCCTTGCCAAAGAGGACTCCGGCAATGGAGCTTTCAAGTAAATTCCTTTGCTATAAAATGTCCTCGGACTTCACTTAGAGCTTCATAGAAAAGCCTGAAATCATTGTTGCTGAATGTGTGATGGACAGCCTTTCTATAAGAAGTAAGTAAGCTGCTCCTTCTTTCTTGATCCGCCTTCTCCATACAGCTCGTTCCACTGCTTTAGTTCATTCATTACTGCACCCTCTGATGCAAAACTAGCAGAAACCTGCAGAGCAAAAACATTACAGCAGATTAAACGTCTGAAATAAATTTTGAATTTCATAAGCTAAGAAGATCACAACTATGAGTGTCAATACTCTTGAATTTTACAATTCATTACCTGATTCTTTGCTTGCCTCAAATCCTCCATATTTATAGGCCTCAAAATAATTGGTTCGGGGGTCTCAGCCTCCTTTTCATCTTCTTTTTTCTCAGATGAAGCATCAGCAGAATCATCATTATTTTCTTGGGCTTTCTTTTTCTTTGCCTGTAAGATCAGTGGTATAAATTAGGCTAAAAGGCAATACAAGTATTTCAAGAAATTTTTCTTCCCTAATCACTCCAGGAAAAAAATAGGGAAGCATCAGAAGATATCACTAACCAAATCCTTTTGCCTCTCCCTCTGGATCAGCTCACGAACAGGACGGTATGCAGCAGTGATACAAAGATTCTGTTGGAAAGACGTAACAGAAGGTAAATTATAAGCATTAATTATAGCATAATACAATGTTTCCAAGTTATTGAGAGGATTATATACCTTCAGATCACTTCCGGTGTATCCTTCAGTCATGGTAGCAAGCTCATGGAAGTCCAAATTTTCGGCTTTCTCCTTAGACAGAAGAGTGGTTAAGATCTTCTCTCTATTCTCAATGCTTGGCAAACCCACCATTATCCTGTGATGAAAAAGATTTGAGAGTTTAGTCAATGGAAATTTGCAACTACAAATGACAATATCAAAGAATGCTTCATATAGAGAGCAATTGCATGATTAATAATAGTGAACAAACCTGCGCTCAAATCGCCTAATAATGGCTTCATCAAGGTCAAATGGCCTGTTGGTAGCAGCAAGAACAAGAATCTGCTCCCCGGGTTTAGTCATAAGTCCATCCCAATGTGACATAAACTCGTTCTTAATTTTCCTCATAGCCTCATGCTCTCCAACTCTAGTTCTTTGCCCAAGCATACTGTCAACCTCGTCTACAAAGATAATGGTGGGAGAAACTTTGGCTGCAAGTGTGAACAATGCTCGGACATTCTTTTCATCTTCACCAAACCATTTTGATGTGATGGTGGACATTGACACATTGATGAAGCTAGCACCGGCTTCATTGGCAATGGCCTTGGCCAACATAGTTTTACCAGTACCGGGAGGACCAAAGAGCAGCACACCTCTGCAAGGCTTCAAAAGGCCGCCTTTGAATAGGTCTGGCCTTCTCAAGGGAAGCATCACTAGCTCCTGAAGGGACTCTTTAATCTCATCCAGGGATCCAATGTCATTAAAAGAAACTCCTATCTCATTTGCAGGAATGACCTCTGGCCTTATTCGCTTCTCAAATTCATTGTCCGGAGCCACTTCCTGTTCAATATGATTTCATATTCAGTAAAGACATTGGTAAATAAAGCTGACGATGGTTCTACTGTCATCAATTTAATAAAAGCATCAGAAACAACTTACCTTCACAGGGGGCGGATTCTCAGCATTCTTCGTCAGAGTGACTGATTCGCCTTTGTTTTCACCAGTAGAGGTTTCATTCTTCCCCTCTGGCTTCACTGCAGCACTATCATCCACTGCCTGAAAATTTCATTCAAAAATGGAACATAAGCATGTGAAGTACACTTGAGTAATGCTAGTCTGTTCGTAAACCTGTATTTTATTACAGTATCAATTTTAAGGACAAACCTTTCCGGTTTCACCATTTGTTTCCATCTTAGCTCTGCCCATTTTTTTGCCTTCCTGGAATAAACTCAACCCGTGGGACAAGCTGCCAGAAGATATGACCAACTTTCCATTTCGGTACTCTGGCTCCTTGTTATTCATCAAATGGAAGGATATTGCAGACATAACAATTTCATCGATATGATCGCTAAGGGTCAAAGTGTCTGCATGACAGATAGAGCCTAGATCATCACAAACAAGATCATTAGCTGCAAGAACCTCAGCAATGTGGTTCCTGTTATCCTGAAACTGGATCGTCTTCATGTCCTCTTCTAATTGGGAGTTCCAGTTAACCAAATTTGTCTCATCCACTGGAGGCCTTATGTCAATATTGTAAGGGAACAATAAGGTAAGCCTATCATCCGCCTGCTCGTAGTCAGTGTTAGCATCTAACATACGAGAACCAAGCACCAAGACTGAACCACTCAACTTGCTCAACAATTTGTCAAACAAATTGTATAGCCTGTCTGATTGAAGCAGCAGTCTTTCAATGTCCCTGACGTACAATATGATGGGACTCTTTTCCGATGTGGAGACCAACACCTGCAGATCAAGTGACATTTCTAAGTTTAATTGTCCATAGTTCAAACTCTATAATGATTATAGAGTTCGGAAGGAGTATTATCTTAACAAGGACTAATGAGAAAGCACTGAATTTCTAATACTCACCTTGTAAAGTGCTTGTAAAAACAGCTTCTCATCAAATGACCAGGCTGTTGGGCGCTTTACTGAAGCCAAAATTAATCAAAAGAACCACCAATCAGATTAAGAATACACATTCAAAATTCAATTCGTATTATACACTATTATGTGCAAACTGAGCAAAATAGGATCAAGCCAAATCAAAGTTATCTTGCTTAAAAATGTTTCTAGGTTTTTCTTGTTCTGTTTAGAATTTGCTAGCTAGCAGAAGATTGGTATAAAGACAAGACCTGAGTTTGCTGAAGAGGATTGAGAAGCAAGGCTACTCAAATCAGTTGATGCTGAGGCATTTCTCCGATGCTTGGGAGGGAAACTAGCACCATCTCCAGACCTACACAAAAGTATAAGCTCAGAACTAACATACTAAAATAAAATAGCTGTACACTGTCTCTTTAATAATCCAACAACAACATCAAAGGTACTATACCCGGATTTGATGCAATCTGTAGTGCTTGCTTGCCTGCGCAATGTGCCTGAAAGAAACAGTCATGAGAACTACTGAGAAGGCCAAGAAGGTAGCAAAAAATACTGGTATGTCAAAGCATATACTTTGAATTAATTGACAAATGCAAAATTACAAGCTAGTTACTATCCTTCAAACTCACAAATGATATTTAAGAAAGAAGAAATTAAGTTATATACCTTTAGGCACATCCCTTGGAGGAAGGATAGAGAAGGAGCCTAGCACGCTGGACATACGTCCCAATGTTGCTTCTGATATGGACTTTGAAATTCGCTAAAGCATAATAAAATGACAAGGTGAGCAAAGATAATTATGGAAACTTTATTCTATTATACATAAATATCAGGTGAATCAACAAAAACACAGGTCAAAAAAAAAAAAATTTGAAAGATCAATTCTGCCTCAATGATGCTATATGAGAGAAGCTTGGCATCTTTTAAGCAAAGCATATCGAGTGTTTAGATTAGCTGGCACCATATTCAGAATCTAAAGGAATAGAAATTGTAATTGTAAAGGGAGAGCTTACATGTTCCTTTTTGTTGCAGCCATACTTGTTCTGCATCTGCAAGAACCAATATCAAATGAACATTAGTGCAAATTCAACAAATTATTAACAGGTCTACTCAATCAAAGGGATATTTACCTTCATGGAGAAGTCAGCAACATCCAACAGAAGCAACTTAGCATCAAAGTAGTTTGCCAACGCTTTAGCGAGCAATTGCTGGTAGAGTTCTGCAAGAGAAGTAGATTGAAAATCAAACATTTATCATAAGGTAACAACTAACAAAACTAAAATTACTTAGAGACATAGAAAGATCACATACCAGCTGGCCCTGATAGCAGAATTGCTCTGCTTCCAGGTGAAAGATTTCGAGTGAACTTGGAAACTTCGGCATGCTTCAGATGTACATATGCCGCGCTTGTCAATAGTGTTTTGGTTTGTTCACTGTCATCAACATCATAAGCCAAAGGTTGTCAAAATCACTAAATTAACAAGATCTTAATAGCAAAAAGCCACATCCTTAATCAGTATCATAACTCATCTTTATTCTTTTCATATGGATTTAGATTTTAAACTATGATTCTTACAAATCATTAATTGAAACTCCAGATTAAGACAGTTCGTATGAGATTATTTCATCACATCATTACTCAAGATTCAAACAAAATCAGTAAAGTAATTTACTGAGTTGAGGGTAAAAAAAAACCCTTGAAAATTTCACCAAAGATCATACCTAACTTGTATCCAAGATTAAAGTTGTAACTTTACCAATTTATCAAATCTGGCACTAAGAAATACTATTAATCATCATTAACTATAACTTCAGCATCAAATTACAAAATGACTGCCACAATAATTGAATTACAGATTTACCCAGAAAACCATACAGTAAATTAAAACCCTCAGAAGTTAGGAAAGAATATACTAATACTCAAATTTAGTTGCATCTTTTCCAATAATATTTAGCTAATGACACAGAAACTATTCCTGGGATCATGATATTATTCCAAAAAAAAAAAAAGGTTTTCACAAAAACTCATATAAAATAGTATCTTTAAAAGCATATATTCACAAAATCTAACATGTTCTAAAAATTGCATAAAACCCAGTTCAGCATCAAGATTTATATCATGTATGATTCAAAAAGATACAGATTCATACAACCCCAGAAATAATCAAACCCATAAAAACCCAACAATAATCATAAAGGTACAACCTTTATTTATCCACAACTCTATCCAAAAAACAATATCTATCAAAAAAACAGGGGAAAATAACAAAAATCATGTCTTTTTTATTTTGGAAAAAAAGGGGGGGGGGGGGGGGGGGGGGGGAAGTATTAAAATTAAATAATAAAATTACCTTAAATAATAGGGAAATTCATCAAATGAAACTTTAGTATCCTTGCCATCAACAAGAAGCCTGATTAACTCATTTTCAATTTGATCAGCAGAGATGCTATCCAAAGATTCATTAGAACCAATCCATTTACCAACAGTTTGGCCAGATGCCAATCCAAGCCCAACTCCAACACCAACACCAACACTCAATGCTGATAACAAAAAACTCTTTTGCTCCATTTTTTTCCCTTTATTTTACCAAAAAAGATTCAATCTTTTTCTTGAAATGTGAGCAAAATAATCATAGAAAGATGAAATTTTTAACAAAAAAACAGAGGATTCAATATTTTTTGATGAAATGGGTTGTAATTTTAGGGGAAGAGAGAGAAAATGAAGACAAAAAAATGTGGGGAATTATTGCTTAATTGGGTGGGTTTGGTTTGGTGGGTGTGTTGGTTTTCAACAAGCAATGGTTTGTATCATTGTATGAAGCTTTGTAATTGTTGTGTGATGTTCTATCTCATCCTATTTATAGGGGGTTTATTATGCATTTTGCTTAAAAATAAAATTAAAAAAAAAAAGGGAAAATAAATGCTTTCTGTATAATTATTACAGTAGTATTGTATTGATTGATCAATTGATTAATTAATTGTTTGATAAAAATTAAAAAATCAAAAAGGAAGAAGAGAAAAAAAGCAATTGGGCACACAGTTGTGTAGTGAACTTTTTCTGACTTACAGACGAAGGAGAGTCCACATTTTTCCGACTCCAATTTAATTTTGATTGAAAATTTTTTAAAAATAATTTTTAGTTTTGTACTCCGTAATTGGTTGGTTTTTTTTTTTCAGGGGAGATTTTTCTGACTCACCCCCGCCTTTTTTGTTCTTTCCCATATAATTTGGTTTGTTAATGTGGCATTGTCGCTATTTTTTTAATTGAAGTACAAAAAAAAAAAAAATGTATATTTTCCAATTTGTATACTATGAGCAATATAATTCATTGTTTTTAGATTTCAGCTAATTTTACGGTAATTTGAAATGTCATGTTATACGAAGAAATTGCAAGTTTGTGACAATTTTTTTCATTGATTCTAGGTAATTATCATAACAAAGTTTGTTTTAATATATGAATAGATGGTTGAAGTACTTTTCTCTGTTTTTTTTTAATTTATTTTTTTTTTTTTATTGCAAAACTTCTCATTACATATTTGATGCGTCATTTCACTTGTTAATATCTTTTATTACTAATATGTAAAATATATAAAATTTTGATATTAAAAAGTATAGAGTTAGATAAATCTAATAAAATGGCACATGACTAACTTTTGTTAACATTAACAAATATATTAAAGTCGGAGTGTTGCTATAAAAGAAAAGAAGAAAGTATTGTTAATGAATAAGCTTGTTTATATTCGTTTATTTAGTAAATGAACAACATTTTTAATAAACATGCTTGAACATATCAAACCATCACTATGCACAATGCCAATTGACTAGCTATAATTAGATTCCTCCAATAACATGGCCATTAGACCATACTAGTAGTCGATTCAACATGATTAACTTGTAAATCTGGCCTACTTAAACTTTTAAGAAAGTATTTAATCAATCAACTCGAGATATAATTGTATTTGCAATAACCATACACTAGTACAATGTTATATTATATAGATCAAATCATTGAATGGTGATAATTATGTTTGTAGAATGTTTGTGATAACATGTAAAATCAAAATAGGTAAACGTTAAGAGTGTAACATATCATGTTGTTGACAATCAACGTCAAATAATGGATTATTAAGGTCAAAGTACGTCTTCGCCATGCATAGTGCCAATTGGCTTTAGATATAATTAGATTCCTCCAACATGGGAGATACACATAAATATAGCAATTATTATTGTAAGTTGCACCAAATTGCACTAACTTGTAGTAAAATCTTAACAAATTAAATGATCCCACTGCCATTGGCATGGTCCTCTAAACTATTTCACAAATCTCGAGGCCTATTCAACGGTTGATATTTGTACAACTAATTTTTATTTTATACAATTTGTAATTTGTCAGCTGTTTATTTATGGGAAGAGGGCCATTCTAATTAGTTTATATGATTAATTATGTGATACAATTATATACGAAGTACTCCGTATATAGCTAGCTAGTTTATGAATGTTTTAAATAATAAAAAATGTGTAACGTCCAATTATAGTGTATATTACATGATCTCTTGATCACGTTATTATGTAAATTATGGAATTATATGTTAGAGACTTAGAGTAAATTGTCTCAGGAGTTTTGCGGTTACGTCTTGGATTAATTTAAGCCTATCATAAGTGAGGAATGTGGGGTTTAATCCCACTTAATAATTTGCTTAGGTTGTTATATGATTAAGACAATTTTATTTTTGAAAATTATTCTAGAGCTCAAAGTTTACCTAACTTAATTCTTATTAATTAAATAGTAATGCTAATAATATAATTTAGTCCATTTACACTCGATCACATATTGATCAAGATAGGGAACAAAGTCGACTTTATACCATTTTGTTGATAGATTGATCCAAGACACCGTTTGTTCTTACAATCTTTTTCGAGTAACAATAACTTAGAAGACATTTTTTTTATATTAATTTTTTTAAACAAAGGAAATTGAAAGGGCTATATAAGATTATAAGCTATACAAATAAATAAATAAATAAATAAATAAATAAATAAATAAGTCTTGATAAACATTAATTATACCAATTTACATGTATTTTTACCATGAATTATGAACTTTAAACCATATTAAATTAGAATGTCTATTAAATTTGATGCTTATATATAAGCTTAAGTGGGGCTAAATATATCATTATCCAAAAAAAATGACTTTTGTTTTATACTGGGATAACGATTGACCATTTTAAGGTAATAGAAGTAATATTTAAGAATTTGCTTAATGAAACTTTGGAGAGCATCTCCAATGGTAAGCTACAAAGGCTTGTAGCTTGCCTTGATACATCAAAATTTCAAGCTAATTTTTTTTAAGCTACAAAGTGCTCCAATGGTTAGCAATAGAATATTGTAGCTTGGAAAAATAAAAAAATAAAAAAATAATAATTTCTATCATACACATGTCATAATATAAGAGGATGAAGTTTTCTATAGAAAATCAAGCAGTGTAGCTTGTTTAAGCAACGTTGCTTGATCTAGCTACATCATTATTGTCACTCCAATGGTAAGCTACATGCTTACAATTTAATTTAATTTGCAAGCAAGTCCTTTTTGTATACCATTGGAGATGCTTAAGCATTTAGTAATCACCCAGTTCCTTTTCCTAATTTTGTAGGTATTGAATTTGATTATGTTAGAGGAAATTTATAATGGAGTACGCAGTATACATCGCATTTTGCATGTTTTACTTTCCATTTTCGACCTCATATGATGAATGATATCACTATCCACATTTAAAAATATTAGGCACTTAGAAAAGGAGTCATTGAACATGAACGTGTTTCAAAAGCCTTAATCACGGATAAATCAAATATCCTCAACTTCTAAATGTTACTCGTTTTATTTCTTTTTACTAAGTTATTATATGTTTATTTGATATTGTCGTCGTCCCTACATATTCTACTTTAATTTGTTTATCAAAGTGTTTCAAATGCTGTTCTTTTACCCTCAAAAACCCCAATTGATCACCCATTTTATGGGTCACCATACTTGCCCCCACTAAGTCACTAACTCCACACACAGTCCACACACCTTTCTTTTATTATTATTAAAAATTAATTACTCTCTAATGCCTCATAAAACGTTGGTGGATGCATGTTATTCACCTGATTTTTACATTTATTTTTTTTTTCTAAAAAAAACTCAATGAAATTAATCTAAATTTGAAGTTGTTTCTGCTTACTACGTATTTTTTTGACCTTTATAAAACTTATTTTAGTTGTAAATTAAAACTAAGTAAATTATCTTATGACTATAATTAAAAAAAATTATTATCTTATGAACCCTTGTCAAAATAATCCTAAATGTTATTAATTTGCATGATTGAACTTAAACTATATGAACAATATAAAATCCTTATCTGAACTGTTTTTAGAATAATTAAGTGAAAAAAGCTGAATCTATCGAATGAACTCTTTTTTACTTTTATTTTTATTTCCATTATCTTGTTATCGCATGTAATTTTTTGACTTAGTCTTGTACGGAGTATTTTAAATAGGAATGATAGTATTATAAGAAAATTATAACGTTGGATTCTATATGTTATAGCTACAAATTAAAAATGATTGTAATTAAGAAAAGTTTAACAACACGATATGAAATTAGAGATATGTATCATGCATGAATTAGATGCATGCAGTTACGTACTCTAAGGAAAGAGATTAATAAATGGGTGAAAAGTAGGGTCAAAATAGGATAGTTTGGTTATAGGTTGACACACATATAATGCAATGTCCCTCTCTCTTTCCTTTGTTGGTAATTTGGTATGACACAAACCTTCTTGACTTGATGGGAAAAAAACTTTTATGCATTTAAGTTCTTGTTTGGCTCTTATTGGAGGTGTTACTTTCCCCAAAAAAAAAAAAAAAAAAAAAAAAAAAAAAATTCTCAGAAAATTTACTAGGTTAGTTTCTCAAGAGAATAAGGCTTTTTGATCATAAGAATTTCAATTCTACCACTAATTAAGAAATGTTTGTCTCTTTTTTCCAAGGAAATCGAAATTATTACCATTATGTAAAATTTTCTTTTTAAAACATATATAAATGTAACTGCACGCACTTCACTAAAGATTTTTATAAAATCGTAACATCATTATATATATCTATCTACATAAAAATTAAATAATAAAGTTCAACAAAATTACTACTCTGTATTTCTGATCGACCTAAACCGCACCAAAGCCATGTCCATGCAATTTTAGAAAAAAAATAGTCAATTAAATATTTATTTGTCTAATATAAAATCGAATAACATCCCAATTAATTATTAAAATAAAAGGATAGGCGAGGTACTTGACCTAACATATAACTTCAAACAAATCAGATTAAATTCAAGCATTTTTTGATAATCGGGTTTAATTAATTTCGGATTTTATTTGGTGTATAAAATAGTGTTTTAACCTTTTCATTGATCTCTAAGCCCCCCTTTTGTAAGTTGTAACTTGTAACCATTAGACCAACTGTGCGGCTTCGAAACGTCCCTTTTAAAAGCATGGCATAGTCCTTGTGTAAATAAATCAACGACAAAATTAAGGCGGCTGGTTTATATTTAGGAGTATAAATTAATCACTCCATAATAATAATATGTTACAAATTTTATTGCAAGTTTAGAAAGAAATCAATAATAACGACAATTAGTTAAAAACTTAAAACTCTTACTTGTACACTGACTCACTCACTTTACATTATTATAGTAGTATATAATCCCATTTGAAGGTGAGATTAAAAATAATTGATCCTAAGTTAACCTTAATTTCTGCTTAAAGCCTATTATTTTGGCCATCTAGCTCGATCATGTAGTTGGATATATAATATAGCTAAAAATCATAGAATAATGGTTAGGTTGCTAAATTTTGTGACCTAGCAAAAAGTAAATTAACAGTAAATAAAATCAATCTCTCTTTAATCCTTAAATGAATTGTTCTTTGAGATTTATCCTTTAACTTAGCTTTATGTTTGAAAATCGAAGAACTACTTAATTAACTGATCTAACTTTTTTTTTAATAATTTTTTTTCTAAATGTTATACTCTATATTTTTTAAAAATGGAATTATTAAGATAATTTTATTAGAGCAAAAGGAATGACTATCAATTTGGTAAAAGGTAAATTATTAAGGATTAAATGATGACAAGTTACAAGTATTATTAATAAATATATTATATAGTAGTAGTAAATATATAAAATGGCATTTCGTGTAACCCACAAATCATAATGTCTGTATGTGGAAATTGAATAATAAGTTGCACCATGTGATGCTGATCTGGAAAAGGTTTTTGACGACTAGGAAAGATGCATTTGTTGCCCCCCAAGAATCTCTAGATCTATGGATTTTTTAGCACTATTTACACCTTTTCTTTTACTTTTTGGATCAATCACAAGTCAGAAATATTTTTGAGAGTTCAAACATTTGCCACAACAAAAGATAATAATGAGTTTAATCAGTTAAGGAAGGCCCTCAGGAGTCGGTGGTGGCCATGTCTAAGGTCGAGCTTGATAGAATATAAAACCAATATTAAAGAAAATATTAGTGCATGCATGCCATGCAAAATCTATATTAAAGAGTGTTCTTATATAAGGGACGTGATAGAATATATAGGACGTGATAGAAAATGATTGGTTTTCATATACACACACTATATTAGTGGTTTGCATATGCCTATTGTTCATGTCAACACGACAACCTTGTTATGCCACCCTTAAACAAATTCTTAATACAGGTAATTTTAAAAGCCAATTATTTTTCCAGCGATGGAAAATTACTTAGGATCGATGTTGAAAAGAAAGGATAAGTTTAGATGATGGTTACTCGTATAAGTATATTGGTAAATCTTCAGAATCCAATGACGGCCCCACTTATCGCATGAGATTGAAGTATAACAGATTAACAGCCTAACGGGCATCCAAGACTGAATTGAAGGCTCCAAGCAATGAAACAAATTAAAGAGGAAAGATAAACTGTAGTGCGGAACAACTACTAGCTCCTAATAAAAGCACATGTATCACAAACAAATAGAGGCAGTTTACAAAGACTGCCAAAAAAGTGCCATCTCATTGTATTGTTGTCATCTTGCTTTTGTGGCAATGAGTCAATTAAGCAATACATGCTAGACCAACCCATTATTATTTGCGGCATTTATATCATTTTTAACCTTACTACACATTCAAAAATCTAATAATAATGATAATAAAAATAAAAGACATCATGAAAGACAAAATTCCAATTATTGTTTTACATGAATATTGTTCATTTGATCAAAAAAATTGGAAAAAAAAATCTACAAAGATAGTGTATGGCAAATATTACTCCAAAATTAAGTGAGGAATAGTTAGCTACATGCAGCAAAATCGATCAAGATATTTTATATTGTGATATATATAAGGGCGGGAGAAGACTGTTGGACATAGGGAAGCTAATTGAGTAGCCAATACAATTAGTTAGCTAACTTCGGTGTTTAGTAAAGTTGGATATAGATTAATGTATAAATGGTCCTGGAAGTTTTTTGAACTGTTTTATTGGAGCAATTGGGTGATGTTAAATTGTGTGGTCGATGTTGTATGGTTGTATTTTATTGTAAAAGTGCGGAGTAGTAGTCTTTTATGTTTTTTTCCTTTAGTTTTCTTTATTTCGTCTTTTTTAATTATGTCGGTTGATTCTTCTATATATTTTCCATTTGAGTCCTAGTAGATTAAAACTTTCTCCTCTACAAGTGCTTTAATAAATTAAAACTAATAAAAAGATTGGTGATTTAAAAAGAGACGTTTTTTATGACTAGGTGTGGCTTAAGATGCTAGACTTTTCAGTTGATGGAAATGAATCTCAGTGCTAATGCATTCACAATACAATTCTTCATAATAATCTCAACTTAATTAATTGATTAATTCTTAAATAATTAATATATTTCTCTTTGTTTCTCCTCCTCCACATAATCAAAATCATGTCATTGTCTCAAAACTTATAAAGAAATTTGGATGCTGTCAATCTGTCATATGTCAACAACGTAAACCTAACTTTTTGGCAAGAAAACTAAAAATGTACATTGACAACTTTATTACTTACTATTATCATAATATAGTTTTATTGAACATATAAGTGCTTTTATATTTTAAATTTGGGTGTGGTCCTTTAGTGTTAATGTTTTATTAGTGGAAAAGGGGTTGTATTATTTATGCTTTATTGATTATTGGATTAACTTTACAAATGTAAACAAGTTCAAAGACCTCAATTTACAAGCTCTTTCAATTTCGAGTTGCCGGCTGTTTTGGTGATTATAACCCTTCACTTACCCATCAATTAAGCAACTAATTTCTTTTTACAAGAAAATAATGTTTAGTTGTGCAGTAAGTTTTGAAAGTTTGTGATTCGAGTTTTGATTATAAAATTAGTTTGCATTAATTAATAATTGTATGCAATGTTTGGTATGTACTTTTCATCACAAACACTAAAAGTTACAATTGACATATTGTGATAAAAACTTCAATAGTAAGTTACCATTTGCCTATTATCTATAGGAAAAAAACTATAAATTTAAGATTATATAATCCACGATATCAAATGTAACACATACGTATCACATATATGTTGCAAAAATATCGAAGTACGAGTATTATCCTAAAGAAGAGGATAAAAGTGTTGTTGTAAGAACTTAAATTTACTCGTTCTTTAAAGGATTAATTTCTTCTTCACCTTTCATAATTAAGAATTAAAGTGAAAATGAAAGATGAGAATTGCTTGTTAAAAGTTATATTCTAAATGTGAGTAAAATTATCGACCAACTTTCTAAGCAATTAAAGTGGTGAAGGAGCTAGAAAAGTTCCTTGCATGCCAAGTATTCATGCAACTTTATGCTTTTGAACTTAGGACTTGTCGCTACCTAAACGAGTTGGCATGTGAGTTGTGACTTGTGAGTGATGCTTTTGTACTCCATTCGTGGAGTTGTGGACCCAGAATCAAGAAATTTCATGGTGCGTTCTAGTAGTATACTCATAAACTTTATAAATTGCATACAATGTACAAAGTACAACATACATGCATATTGATCACCTAGAAATATTTGTGCAATTGGTAGTTAAGGGTTTCAACTTGTGATCACCTCTTTGGCTTTCATCCATTACATTCTTAGCTAAAGGAGGAACTATTATTGATCATATTTATTTGCTGAAGCATAAATAATACAAAGTACTATACTAAATGTAACACACATTGATAAGAGTAAACTCATACACAAATATGATGAGATCCCACATGAAATAAGAAGAGATAGACTATATACAAAATTTAATGGATTATCATCGTGACAGTGAAATTAGGATGGAACATTATCTAGGTTTTTTGTATGTGATAACATGGTTTGACTTTGTTAGTTATTGACCCGAGTACATTCCCATTGAAGATTTAATTTAAAACACACCTTTCTCCTCCTTTGGTGTCTTGGTGAGCATTGAACATTGAATTGCGCTTTCATTCTCTAGTATTACGAGATTATTGTACGTTATACTTCATATAGGTAGTGGAATTAACAACATTGAATTAACTTGTTAAAAAATATTTATACCTTATAACAAAAAATAAGTAAAAAAGTTAACACCTGCGCACTGCATAATCATGTGATTAAGTGCTTAAGCATTGGTTCCAAGATTAAAATCATTATCCTAGAAAGTAATCAGGCATCTAACTAGCTCTGCATAATCATGTGCTTTGCTTTGTAATTAAGTAAGATTAGTGAGAGATTAATCTCAAATTAACTAGCCTTTGGACGAACTGACAGTAACAGTTAGTCACGTGAGAATAACGATGTTACGTTACACATCCTCTGTTGTTGGAGAAGTGGGGTGGGGGTTGTTAGGGATTAAATCAAAACTTTATAATATCAAAATATTTAACTCATTATTAAACATTAAAACTTTATACTATCAAAAACTTTAACTCATTAAACCATATAATATCAAGAATTTAACTCATTAAACCATATAATATCAATAATTTCAACTCATGAAATCATGCACGCATTCATAATTTCATAGTTTCCTTACCAACTAGTCAAATTAAGAATTCCATATGAAGAAGGAATTGAAAAATACATTAAAATTTTTTGAAAAAAAAATGCTTTAGTTTTATCTTTTTAGAGTTGTTGAATTGGTTGACTTGTAGAAAGTTGATACCAAGTGCATGCCATATTTTTCTTGAATCCTTAAAGTTGAAGGCAAATGGAATGGACATGCATGTAATAAAGTTCTCAAAATTTCAACAAAGTAAAGAAGAAGTTGAGTTGTAAAATTCCATCTTCTTCCAATTTTCCTTAATACACTGGATTTTGCATGTTTGATGATTCATACAATATTAGTAAATTTCCCAATGTGGAAATTGGAATAGAAATAGTTATTTCTTGAGAGAAAAGAATAAAATTTAGAAGGTATTTTTTTATTATTATTATTATTATTTTTTTTACTATGATTCATGTATGGATGATTATATGGTAGTCATCCTTAAAATGACTATCATTATAATAATATTTTATTGGCTGATTTTGATTTATTTTTTAATGTCTTATAAATTAATTATAAATCATTGATTTAATTTTTAAACTTCATTTATTAGTTTTAAATAATTTTTGATTTTTTCTATGATTTTCCTAATTAATTTACAAAAGTTAAAAAATAATTCATAAATTACTTATGAAAATAAAAAAAATAAATATAAAATTTAAAAATATTTAAAAAAAACATTTATAATTAATTTTGACATAAAAATTATTAAAAAATCAACCAATATAAAATTAATTTAATAGTAGTCATTTTAAGGATGATATAAATCGTATACTCCAAGACTGTTGAAACTACTGAATTACATCAAAGAAAAAGAGGGTGATTAACAAAATACATGTCTAGTGGGCTCACCACACATTAAGTGGTTTTTAAGATAAAATTTCATTAGGCTTATATATGGTCAAGACGTAGGTACTCTCCATTGATATATGTTTGGCTTAGTCTAATAAAGATGCATGTAGAAAGCGGCCAACTAGACCGACCTAAATATGTTGTGCAGTGGTATGTATTGGCAAGTAGAAAGTGTAAGTTCATCATATATGCCTTTCTTTCTCACGTAATAAAGCCTATTCTAATACTTAAAGAGTTGTATTGATGGTCATGCCTAGCAATCTATAGCTAGCAACTTCACATCTAATGGAATGATTGCCACTATTTAGTGGACTTACTTTTATAACAATTTTAAAGATATAATGGCCATGAAATAATCAAGAAGAATGCAGTTTTGATTGTTTGGAAACCATTATTTAGCTAGGCATATGACTAATTTAAGTAAAAAAGATAACAAGACAAGTTGAATTTACATCAAATATTTTTAAAGTCCTATATGATTTAGCTTGCATTTGTAATAAATAAGAAATATTATTGTATATTCTTTAAAAAAAGAATTATATGGTATATATCCTGCACCATATTTTTGGCTTGTTTTAGGCCACACATGTTTGAGCACTCAATGTAGAAAGCAAGAGACAACATAGGAGTTTTCCATTGGCTAAAGTTTAAAAAACTAAATTAAAAGTGGTTACATTGATAGTGAGCTAGTAGCATTTATACATTCATTCATAATTGATTGAGTCAACTTCATGGAATTGTATTGAACAGTGGAAGGTTTGTTTTAGAGAGACATTGTTTATTCCATCATGTGTTAGGTCAATCACAAGGAGTGCATGCTAACATAATAATCATCTTTTTTTTTTTTTTTTTTTCTTTTTATATATATATATGATAAAAATATAAACCACTTAATTTGTGCATGCTAACATAATAATCACCTTTTTTTTTCTTTTCTTTTTATATATATGTAAAAAATATAAACCACTTAATTTTTTATGTATAGTGTAATTTAGCTACATTTTCCTCCACAAGTATATGATATACAAAGTACATAAATATTACTAGTATAAACTTTACTAGTATATATACACTGAATGCTATTTTGACTAAGCATCTAGCTAGTTTAAATGTAACGATGTATTATGGTCAATTTTAGTCATTTGAACACTATTGAATTGTGACTCTCTATAAACAAATAAAATAAATAAATAAAACTAAATTTCTTTAGCACTCGGTATATCTATTCTATATTCCTTCAATTCTCTCATAAAGTTGTAGTACTTATTGTTTCTGTCCTTTGATTATATAGGTATAAGTACATCATTATATGCCCAAACACCAATAAGAAAACAAAAAAAACAACACAATAATATAACTCATCACAATAAATATATAGCTAAATTGCACCTAAACGTACTATACAAAAATCATTCACTTATGTTATATATAATCACATAAAAACAAATAACAACCAATTATATTATTCATAACAAACAGTATAAAATAAAACTGATTAGACATACATGATTATGCAAATCAATTAGTTGGTCCACATCAATTTGTTGGCTACTAAAGCATTATTTGGCATACTATAGGACTTTTTATATATTTAATGATAATAATAATATAAAAAACATTGATGGACCGATTTTGGGTTTAACAAGTTAGATCTAATGGTTCATAGTTTATACTTGTATATAAAACCAGGTTGGCTTAGAAAGAAACGGCCAAAATTAGTTTAGATGATTTTTACTTTGTGTTAAGTGGGAGTGCTAGTAGAAAGCACTAGCAATAAAGAAGAGAAGTCACATTCTAGCCGGCCAAAAGCAAGGCAAAACCAACAAAGACTGACCACACTTGTATAAATTATATGATATGATATGAAATATACTATCCATTTGCATGAATGAACAAATTCAAGTAGGTCTTTCATCATGTTCTTCATAAGCTTGTGTACGAAAACATGAAGGTTGTCATTGTTGTACGTCAATGGGCTAACTTCATTGGTTCTTTAGACCATTCGAGGCGGTAGTGGTATCCTAAATTAAACTTAGGGTCATTCATTCACGTATGTACTAGGTATACATACATATCATTCTATTGGAGGCTATTCCTTTTGTTTCAGGTTATTTGCAATACATTTTTTGTTTTTAATACATATACGTAGTATATGTTTTAACAAACTTTTAAATTATTCGCTACACTTTTTTACAGTATTTAATAAGAATCCACTATTATTATTCACTCCTATGCTAATTACCCCCACTTGCATTGATATTTTATCACTCTGTACTATTATTATTGTTTCTCTTTTTACATACATTAAATATACCCTCACTAAGGTGTTAACAACTATACTTCATATTATGAACTTTCCTACTTGATCTCCTCTCTACAAATTTCCTTATACTATGTGCTCAAGCAGTCAAGCTGATACTGCAAATAGCTTTAAACGGAGGGAGTAGGTCAAATTCGGTATTAGAGGTGTCAAATCAAATGTTCGGATTAAGTTATTGAAAGTAATTTAAATGATTGGAGATTTTATGTGTTGTTTTTAGTTACTACTTTTGTTTGTGATATGAGAAACCTCTGCCCTACATTTTGGAAGGACAAGTTTTACTAATGCAGTGAGTTTTATTAATGTTATTTGAAAAGCTCCCATGGGTACTTGGGTAGTGTAGACTAGAAAGGGCATCCTCATTTGTGCTACCTGTCTAGCCGGTTCGTGTCCATGTAATGTGCGTGGTGTAGTCCATGCCACCATAGTTCTGAGCATGAGTACCAAAACCCTCCTTAGTTGGGGAAAATCTAAGTTGATATTTGAGAAAAATCAGTAAATATATCCCCGCTCACAATATAATGTTTTTTTTTTTTATTTTATTTTTATTTTTTTTAAAAAAAAAATAATAATAATAAAAGTGAAATAATTGAGTCCATATTGTTAGGAGAATCGACATGTCATGTTAAATTGACACCACAGTTCGGGTGAAATTTTACTTCTGAGATAGTATTTCTAACATGTCACAACCGTACACATACATCAAATTTGGCCTATGTTCCTAATGAATCCTTTTCTGAGTGATTTAGAATCATATTAAGTCAATTTGATAGTAAGTCATTCATGCCAAGTCAACTTTTTTTTTTTTTTTTTTGTTTTTTTTTTGAAAAAATGCCAAGTCAACTTTTTATCTAACAACACTATCTATATTCAGCTAATACGAAGTGTCGAAGTATATACGTAATTTACGTGAATGTACATTTAAATTCCAATTGGATTAAGTTTTTTTCAATGTGAGATGAGACAATTGATCAATTGAACCTTTGAACGTATCCATAATGTGGATAAGAATCGCATAGTCATTTTGTTTAGAAATATGTGAATAAAAGGTTATAATAAGGAGTTGTCCAGCAGATGGCCCAATGTTACATTCATTGGGCTAAGGTAGTTGGGCCTAAATGAACGACAACAGACCCAACAACGTGATGGACTGTCCACGCTCCATTACGCAGTAGCCCGCTGCTCTTTTTCAAGTTTAATCTCCACTAAAAGTATGCCAGTGTGGTTATATTCATCTGACTTATCCTAAGCTAATATTTTAGCGAACTATGTTCCACACTTACACCCGGTGAACTTATTTAATTGTCTTTCTCCCATTCATCATAACTCCGTATTATAATTTAGAGCTATCAAATCAGATCTATGTTATTGATTACAGACGGGTAGGGTCACTATGGACACTTTGGAAGACCTTCACCTTTCTCTCCACTTCCGAAGTGTTTAGGTTGCTAATTCGGGCAAGATTGACTTGTGAATGGTTTCTACCCTATCGGGCTCTTCATATGACAAATGTACAAGTGGGAGATAGATTATCAAGCAATGTGGAGTTGTAGACTTGATTATGGGCCAAGCTTTGGCAAAAAGTTAACCTGTTTTGGCCTTGGGCCAGAACTCTTATGTGTGGTCCAAACCTGCTATTTTGGGCCATTTTTGGGCCGGGATAAGTTATAACTAAAAATCAAACTTAGGTTGTCTAAACTCCAAAAAAAAATTAGCCCAACAATTTCACCAAACCCGGGCAATTTTTGGATCAGATCGTGCTTGAATGCTTGATCAGCGGATCGAGCTGAGTATTATCACGTCTACGACAATATAGTAGTAATCTTTTTTTGTTTGTTTGTTTGTTTGTTTTGTTGTTGTTGTTGAAAGGAGGACCTCCAACGACTTGGTCGATTCACTCAACTCTTATCTTAGCTTCTTAGGTACCTTATACTACCTCTGGTCCAATATACTTGCAACAAAAGAATATTTTATGTCCCTTTGTTCCAGAGTAACTCAATGCAGTACACACTAATTGACTTATATGGAGTACTTCGAATAATTAAAACGAACATGCAAAAGTTGTCCCATCAACGAGGACAGTCGAATAGTACTGTAGTGTTTTATGAGCATTTGTCGCTCACAACTGCGGCCCAGATTACCTTGGCCCAATATGTATAATATGGGCCGTCTTCCCCTAATTGGTAGAAAGGATCACATCACTATACGAAAAAGATATAATAGCACAAATTTTTACATTAGTATATATGCCTATTTGAGTTTGACGTTTGGGGTGGAGTTGCCAGTTGGTCCATACAACAATGAAAGTTATGGTTATGGTTATGGGTTGGAAATATGGGTTTATGTGATTATGTCAGTCCACAAAAATGAAGAAAATAAGATAAGAAGGAAACGTAAGTGATACACAACTGTTATTAATTATATTTGGACCATAAGCATTAAATAAAAATCATCTCAAAGCAAATATTTGGCCCATAAACTTCTATGATAAGGTAAAATTTAAATAACATGTGATATGATCAATATCTTAAATACATGCTACATCAATTGAAAATACTATATTTGTCATTTAAATTACATGTGATATGATGAATATCCTCAATACAATAAGCATAAAGTAGTCTATTGGCAATCACATAATCTTTACAACAAAGCAAAGGGAATATATATTTGTCTTAATTTAATTAATATGAGTCCCACACTTGGTACTAACAAAGGGAGAAAGGAAGGCTCAACTAAGAAGTTCGTACATTGGTGGGGAGGTTGTGTTTGCACTGAATAAAAAGTTCAATAATACTCCGTACATTTTTACTCTTAATTTACCGTCATTTAGTTTCAAAAACCTAAAATACCCCTACATAAAAGCCAAAAAGTTTTAAAAATTGTCCCAAAATCGTACTAGTTAAAGTATTCGAACATTAAAAGTGTTTTATCATTACACAGTCACATGATCAAGAGGTTTTTGAATTTTCTCCTCTACCAACAGGAAGTTCCACACTTCCTCTGTACCAAACAAACGAATATCATCAAAAAGACTAAAGAAAAACAACTAAAATTGTGCATAACAGCTAATAAGTTGAGTAAACAATAGCCATGCAATTCTTACATTTATGGTTATCATCATGCAAAGATACCTCTATACGGAACAGCACGGAAAAAGACTTCTTTTTCTTATTATTATTGATTTTTGAGGGCATCATCATAAATCCAAACTTTGATGCTGAGTGATTTATTTATTAAATTATTTTCTTTTATATGTTTTGATTGGTTTATGAGAAACTTTTTTTAAAAAAAGTCATTTTCCTTGGGCTCAAAAATGTTGATGGTGACTTTGATATGTTAAGCCTGCAAATTGCATGCCGAGTTGTTGGGAGCTACTCCCTCCGTCCCATAATTACAGGCAAATAACTCTAAAAAGTACGGTTTTTAAGGAGGATGGAAAAAGTAGAAGAATATTGTATGGAAAAGCTAAAAAGTGAAGAATGTTGATAAAAAGTAGAGAATGTTGTATGGAAAAGTTAAAAAGTAGGTAATGATTTTTTAGGTATGTGTGTATTTTGTATGAAAAAGTTAAAAAGTAAGTAATAATTTGTTAGGTATGTGTGTAATTTGTATGGAAAAGGTAAAAAGTAAGTAATGATTGAGTGTTATTTTTAGTAATAGGAGGAACATTTTGGGACACCCAAAATAGTATATTTGCCTGTAATTATGGGACGGAGGGAGTAGTAAGATGAGTTATGACCAAGACATTACATGCCTACTTGGCTACATATATAACCTCACACAAAGTTTAAACAAGAAACTCATCCTTTATGTAGAGCGTTGCATTACGTGTTTATCGGAGTTATTAATGTCTATATATCTCTATTTTCAAGTTTTTATGCGTATTATAGGACATCATTTAATTATATGCATTTTGAGATATTATATATATTAACATTTTTTTTTTGAAACAAATATATACTAACATATTCGGAAAAAAAAGTTTCTATGAAAAATAACTCTAACTATAAAGATTTTTGGCCATAACTTGAGTATAATAAACCAGTATATCTTAGAATTATTGGAAAAAAGTTTTGTGTAAAAATAAATAATAAAAAGCTACCCTCTAAAATTACTCTACCATTTACCAACAGTTCAACAAATCAATGATTGGTTGTCGAGGAGAAATTGTTTTTGACTAAGGTGTGCTTAATTTATTGGTTCAAAGTCTTCAAACTACATGACGGCACTTTTATATAAGAATGACACAATCTTTGAATTACTTGGATCTAGTTTACGCAAGTACTACCAAAAATAATTAATAATGGAAATAGATGTGCAACATAGAATGAAATATTGAATAGTATCACTCAAATTGGTCTGTATGTCTCAATAAATCAACACACCATAATTGGTCTAATTTCATACGGATCGAAGTAGGGAGTATTCATTATTACTCGGCTGAAAATCTTACACACACACCTTAAACCTTTCTTGTACATTACACCTTACAAATATGATACGAAATATAATACGGAGTACATTTTTATAAGGGGCCAGGAAATTAATGATTATTAAGAATCAATTAACCATATACGTAGTAATAAATTCAATATTAGTACGGCATAACTTATATGATTATTTAGGATAGAGAAGGCCGCAAAGGTGGTTGATTGTGACTCGTGAGCATGGCCATGGGAGTGGAGGATAGAGAAGGAAATAATGTCCATGTATGAGAGGGCAGAAGAGAGAAAATTTGGTGATATAAACAAATTTTGTTAATATAAGATATCGAGGAAGTTCCAATTTATCAATTTGATAAACAAAATTTGTTTATCAAATGACAAAACGGTAAATAAAACAACATAAATGTACATTCATCATGGCATTTTCGTAAATATATCAACAACCGTGCGACCCATATTTAATAAAAAGTTATTGATTTATTTACAATTGTGCCATTTGATAAACAAATTTTGTTTATCAAATTGATAAACTTGATTTTTCCCTAAGATACCAACTAAGTTGTTTAGAAAATATTAATCGCAGGGAAGCCCTAAATTAAGGGCAAGAATTATCGTTCAAAAAAATAAAGGCAAGAATTATCGCTCGACCCACGTCAACAGGTAACTCGTCACATGTATTATAGTAAATGGTTGGTTTAGTTTTGGAAGATTTTGAAAGGGAATCTATTTGAATTGGAATTTTATCCTTTTGTTGAGTTTGATGAGGGCCTATGATATGCAATAACAAGATTAACAACACTATTATATCTCAGCATCTAATAAATTCGTTTTCAAATTACTCTCTATGTCTCAATTTAATATGACCTCTTAAATATAATGGAACACAGTAGAATATTTTTTTACCGCATTTGAGGGGGTTTGATAAAGATAGGAATAGTAACTCATCAAGGGGGCGTTTGGTTCGCAGATTATAGGTATGAGGTATGGGTTTAGAATGACCAAAACTCATACCATATGTTTGGTTGTCAAAAATATGATTTTTAAACCCATACCTCAAACCCATGAGGTATGGGGTTTAGAAACCTTGTGGGGGAGGTGGGTTTGGCTCATTCCATTCCCTTAGGTATCAAATACATGAAATTTAGGGATGATATTTCATTCTAAAATTGAACCAAACACATGGTATTAAGTATCAAGTTCCAACCCGATACCACCTTAACCCTATTCCTGATTCCAAACCTATACCACTCTGCGAACCAAACGCCCCCCAAGTTATAAAGTGTATCAAATTAAATCACATACTCCATCATTTGTGCTATTCGTTTTTTATCTCTATGCCTAATAAAAGAGACCCGTGTGGCCGCGTCCAATTTGTCGTCTTGACGACCGGACCTCTTATTGGTCTAGTATTTGAAAAATGGAAATTTTGTTGAGCTAATAATTTCTTTTGTTAATTTTAGTCGACTGATAATAAAACAAATTTCAACTAAATAAAATCCGAGGGAAGAAAATAATACGAGAAAAAAACAAAAGAAAAAAAAGGGTCACATAATAATCAAATAATGGTAGGCTAGTAGGGGCAGCTGATCGGAACATAAGATCCTCTCGATGAGCTTGATTGATGCAAGCTAATTAATGTTGATGCTAACAATGGACAATTGTGCAATGTAAAATAAAGCAAGGCCACAACTTTGGATCACCATAAATATCAAAGATTCTTATACTCGTAATAGTATACTAGTTTATATGCTCCATGTTGGACCAAATATATGTACTCCTCAGAGAGTAAGGAATAACTCAATTGGTTAGAGTAATCTTCACAATTTCAAGAGATATTGGATCGATTGTCATTCCGTCTTTGTGGCTCTCTAAAAAAAAAAAAAAAAAAAAAAAAAACTCCTAAAAAATTTAATAAACTTATGTCGAATTGTCGTCACAGCTTGCTACTATGTAGGTAACACATGAATACTAATTTATTATATAGATGAATTTTAATCCAAAATAAGAGGTAATTGATAAAATCGACAATGCAAATCCATGGTATATTTATCCTAAAGCGTGTCTCTTGTTCCTCGGCTCCTTCTCTATGCTTCATGAGAAGGATACCAAAATAAGTAGTGGAGTCAATTCTAACTATAGGTAAATTACCAACGAACTCTTTTAGTGCCTAATTTATTTGCTTTATCATCACATGTTTTACCTTTTGAGACTTGACTCAACGAGTCATGGGTGCTTACTGCTTATTCGCCACATTTTTCTAATGAAGAATGTCTAGAAACTTCTACAACTTCTAATTGTTTCTTATTTTTAAAAATAGGATGTCCATCTGGTTCACCAGAGTTATATCCGGATCGACTCGGGTCGCACACTTAATTTGTGGTGGGTGAGTCTCCTAATAAGAGTCTGCATACGGTGAAGCTCGAACTCGACACCTCCCTTAATAGTTAATACATACCACTTGATCCAACGAACTCTTGTTGGTTACTACTTTAAATAGTCATGTGTTAGAATTTTTTTCTTTCCTCCTATCCCTTTTTCTAGATTACGGACATATAAACATTTATACAAGTAAAATTATAAAAGATATATGATAAAGAGAACAACAAAAAATAAATATTACTCCGTATAAGCTAAATTTGATCTTAAATCTTGTTACCACCACCAGCTAAGGCCTAATCTGTCAATTATACAAGTACGTTGTATTTGATATTGTACATTTTGCATAAATTCTACTTTTGATATTTATTTATTTATTTATTTTTTTAAGTGATGAACCTATAAAAATCTCGATCTAGTCCAAATTAAATATATAATTGTCTAAAGAACGTCACTAACTTTGATATATCAGTGGCAATTCAACGTCGTCTTATGATAATGGGGACCTAGCTATTGGACAACGATGATTATCGTAGAATTATACCGCACTTTTTATAACCTAAAATGGGTTTGAAACGAACCAGTCGAACCTTAGACATTATTTCATCCCTTGATGATTGACTAATTTATACTGTATCGATTATGTTTAGTACAACAATTAATTAATTAATTACTTGGTATAATTTTCAGAGGCCTCATAAATTTAGAGGAACTGGTTTCTTGTGATCTCTAGTAGGCCTGTCCCATAATCTAGTGTGGGATAGGTGGAACTAGATAATAACTCACATTTTCACACGATTTGTGACTCGCTACAAAATTTTTGTCAAATGAGGGTTCGGCTTAAAGAGAGAGTACGAGTCTTAGCAATTAACTATGATAATTATAGTTGCAAAAAATATGAAATGAATGTAGTATAATTAATTTATTACTCGTATCATACTTCTCCTAATAAGTAACCTCATCAAACTTAGACCATTAAAGCATTTACTCTTAGCAATGACTTAGATAATAGTCTAGTAAGAGTCTAGCAATTGAGATTAGAAATTCAACAAAGTATTACACAAAATTCTTGGTGAATAACGAATAAGGTCTACAAGTTTGAATCAAATTATAGATATGGATAAAACAGTAATGTAAGACAATGTTAAAATCAATTATCCGTGCTTTCCACTCAATTTTTCTTCAAAGGAAAATTCTCTTCCATCATTATCCTAGGCTGCATTGTTTTCCATTGTATCTACTTTCCAAAACAGTCAATTTATTTTCCACTTGTAAATTTCTTACATTCATACTTTTTTATTCCAATTTCCAAATGAACTTTTTCACTCTCATTTTCACCAACTTGCAACTCAATGTGACTAAAGTGTGAGTACTCAATAGTTTGAATTGGCTCTACTATAGGTCAAGTTTTGTGAGCTTTAGTGTCACTATTTTAAGGATTACTTTTTCTTTATTTATTACAATTTTTTAAACACTAGATAATGTATTAATGTTGCACTTTGTATTCTACGAAACAACTTTATAAAGACGATAGAGAATTTTTGTGTATATTGAAAGATACTATTTATGTAATTTTGAACTTATTAGAGTTCTCGTAAATATTCTCTTATGTACATCTATAGTTATTAATTTACTGAGAAAATCTTAAACACAAATAAGATATTGACTAGGGTTTCAAATGTGAACTTTAAGATAGGCTATGATTAACAAGAGAAAAAAAAATCACAAATTAGGGAGCAAAGAAAACACCATGAAACAATGATGATGCATGACGACTAGGGCTTTGAATCTTTTTGTTGTGGACCTTAATAATGTTGGGGAATAGAAAGTAGAGATCTTGAGATACAAACAATAATATAATAATGGCAATATGAGAATCAAACACAACAATATCATAAACAATCAACAAAGGAATTATGAATTTCAATAACACCAATGAGAATAAAGCTTAATGGTTGTATGAGCATCCTTCAATCAAATACAGTATAGTAGTGACTTGTGATCGAGGCAGTGTGAGCGTGTGGCTAGGTTTAGACGTCGATATATCAACTTTATTCCTATTTTAAATTTGTTATGTCGGTCTTAATTCTCAAAACAATATAAGGTGGATGACAAATCACAATGTAAAAAATTTAAACAACTACTCGTAATTAAAATACTTACATCACCAATTCATTTGTAACAAGGGTCATGAGTTGATTGTTCTTCGTTATAAATATTTTGTTCTAACCAAACAATAATGATGTTTAATTTAATTTATAATCAAATTGTTAGAGTGGAGGACATTAGATTTTCTCTAACATAAAGATCAACCCAAATTGAATTATTAAAGCATTAATCTAATATTATTGAAGCTAAGTTAGGTTTTTGTCACAATTCACTACTATATTTTCAGGTAATAACAGTGTATAGCATTATCTTTGAAACACCATGAAATATTTTCAGGCAATATTTTAATGAAAAAAGATTAGTAAGAGTGTAAGATTGTACTATACTCTCTTCAAAAAAAATTGGTAGAATTATATTGTTTATTAGTCTATCTTTTTCGGTCCAGCTAGCTGTAATTAATTAATGGATTATATAATTTTGCAGGTACTTTTATTTCGTATTTGTTTACCTAGCTAAGTAATGATAAACTTGCAAAGCATCCATCAATTCGGGAGCATAATGTATATAACAATCCAAAATCCAACTTGTTATCTGCACTTTATTATAATAAAGAATCGTCTTGGATATTTCCAATTTTTCTTCTTTCTCATACCTAGCTAAGAGCCGTACCCATTTTCTCATCCTTCAAGATCAGCCCGAATTCGAATTTTTCGGATCCAAGTCTGAACTTCTGAAGTCTCAAATGTTTTATATGAAGTTTTTTTTTTTTAATATAAAAAATGTATAAAAAAAATAATAAGAATTGATTAATGTAAATCATGTTTGATTTAATAATTTGACATTTTAACTATTGACATCTTATAAGTATCTTTTTTCAACTTTTTTCAACTTCTTATGAATTATGATTTTACCTACTTTTTATGATTTTACCTATTAATTAGAGATATTAAAGGTTAAACTAATGTTTTTATTAGGAATCGAAATAAATTACGGTATTACCCTCCTATATAGCATCACATTAGCAATGGACTAGAGGAAGTATATTTTTATTTGGCTCGACAAAGTGCCATGCCCACATGTTGTCTCGAAACTTAAAAAAGATGTTCCTGTATATACACTCCAAGGCTCACCATTGTACCTCTTATGTTGTAGAGGGCTTGTGACAGGCTCATGTCAAACCAAGCCATTTCCGTGCCGTGAAGGCCTAGCGCATGCATGTCCATTTCTATCCCTAATACTTGGTCGGTAATTACTTCATACTAGAAATTCCCCTCGTGAGATGAGCTTCCTAATGTTTAAAGGCTTCCTAATTTTATTTTTTTCCCCAAAAGTACTACTCCGTAGTTAACAGTCTTTGGCAAACTACAAATTACACGCTGTACACTAAAAACAGCTGGGTGTCCGTGTCAAATCCCTGTTGAATTATTTTTGGAATTAGCTGTAATCCCGGGACCTACTATTTTTGTCACTCTAAACCAGTACATCTAATTTGACTTTTTATTTTAATTTTGTTGTAACAAAATTATTGACTTCCTTTTCATCTTACGGACTAGTTGTTTGAATATTACGCCATTAATAATGACCTTGATTTAAATGTGTTATACTTCGTATTATATTTCTGATGATAGCTTCATTTTCTTTCCAATAGTAGTCTACTAATTTTATAATAATCTTTAATTTATGTGTTGTATGTAATTACAAGCATTTTTGCCACAGCTGTCTAACAAGTTGTTAGTTAGACGATAAGGATCTAATTAATCATGTATTGGTAATCAATAATCATAATCATATATGGAGTTCTTTAATTTGATGATTACCAATTCTGCTATATATAGTTGGTGTTAATCCTTTGACAATTCTCCTTAATTTATGTGATCGGCATGCATACTGTGTTAGACCAACAGCTACATACTTCCTCCCATCTGTATAACTGTATTTCTATTGCCACATTTGAGTTTCCCTTTGACCATTTGTTAAAAAAATTATGATATTTATGTAGACAAATTAAAAACAAATATCTGTGATATCTGGTTGGATTCAATTTCATATACAGATATACTGTATATACTTTCAAATAGTGGCGGATCTAAAATGGATCATATTATAAAGATAATTTTTTAAAAATTTATTACTACGGAGTATTGTACTATTAGCTCAATTTTATTTTTGGTTTTTATAAATTTGTATCTTATACGAGTACTAGACAATTTATAGAACAATAAGTGCAGAACCTCATTTAACCATAATGTAACTATATAAGTGGGGTCAAGTTTGATTACAAGAAAGATAAAAAAAAAAAAAAAAAAAAAAAAAAAAAAAAAAAAAAAAAAAAAAACTATTGCTTTGTTCTACTACGAAGTACGTAGTATATTTTAAGCATTTGACCCCTCTTATATATCCCTAGTGCATCTACCCATGCTTAAATGCTTTCAAATTAAACTATCTTTTTTTTTTCAAGTAAAAGATTAACAAAATACTTTGTATATATTAACGGTTAAACTGTCATACTTTTGTGTATTGAAATTAAAGTGTAAAATTCCAAATATGATACAGTAATAGCTAATAGATTGAAAATAGATGGTACAAGGAAGTAATTAACACTTAGCTTAGCTTAATATCGACTTTTCCAAATACTGGAATAAGCCAATAAACAAGATTACGTATATTGATTAGAAGAGTATACAAGAATAATTTCAATAGGAAAACTAGTAAAATATTGTTTAATCATCAATCAATAAAATAATTGAGGTTATTAATTTATTATGATGAACTAAGGTTGGATACTCCGTATTATGGTATAAGATGCTTGTTTTGTGTTCAATGTCTATTTTTCGCGTCTAAATCTATATTTAGGTACAGCTTATATACAAGCAACCATTCATATGCCGGCTTGATGACTAAACTAATAATTATAATTATAAAAATATACTTCTAATGTTTAATTAACTATTTTCTTTATCTCTAGCCGCTTTATTTGCTGTACTTAACTTAATCTTTAATTAATTAATTTGTTTGATATCAGTTTCCCTGTCAAATTACGACAAGTCGTAATATTATACGAGTAACAATTATACTATTAATTACTTGTATATTTCAACAAACAAAAGGAACTAAATATCTAGAAGATTTAATTTTGTTTTATACTCGTATTTTAATTTTAAAAGTTGCTAATTAATCTTATTTTGACCTAATATATACATAAATCAATCAATACATGTACTAAGAAGATTTAACATGTTAATATAGATTAGATACGATTACCTAATATTTGTAAAGTAAAAAAAAAAAAAGTATTTAATTTCCTGGATGACCTCGTCACCAAATTTCGTAGTAGTAAAGTTTATCAACTTTAGAGAAAATGCATATACATTATGCCCAATAACTTTAGGAGATAATCTTGTTTAAATGGTATTAGTCAACAAAGTAATATTACGGTACGAGTAAATATTTTTTTTTTTTTGTACAAGTAAGTTTGCACTTTGCAATCCTCATGAAAATAAAGTTGCACTTTAAACTCGTGTCTCCCAAAAATCAAAATAAATAGTTTGCATTTTGCACGTCATATCCATGGTATACCTAATTTGTCGACCATAAAACATTAAAACCTACTATTATCATCTCATCTCGTCACCTCGATCATCTTCATCATTCTAATTGCATTGCTTTTTAGATTTGGAAAATTAAATGAATGTATGCTATAATACTTCTATTAGCATGATAAAATGATACTTAATTATATCATTGTAATCGGGATTTGTTTGAATTTGTACTCTGTATTTTCAATTCTATATACTCGTATCTTTTATTTTTAATTTTTATTTTTTATGAGTATATCCTAAGGATGTACATCAGTAATTCAATATATACATGGTTGACATTTTTTATTAGTATAGACAAGTATTTATGCAACATTGTAATTTTAGTTAAATTAAACACAGTGGCTTGTCAATACATTTTACCTCCAATATATTCCGTGATATAAATTCAATTAAGTAAAAAACGTACAAGTTTACAAATGTAAGTACGAGTAATAAAAAGGAGTATATATCTGTCTATTGATGAGTGTTGTGCTCATTTGCTCAATAAAAGCTGAGCAAGGCTTGCTTTCTTTCCATAGCACAAACTTTGTAGATAGTACGTAGAACAAGTCAGTTAGAAATATTCATTGAATGAGTGACCCCTTTTCTTTTTCACCTTTTTACTTGACATCTTTTTTTTTTTGTTTGAGTCAATAACTTATTAATTTGTTTCAACTTTACCCTCACTTTTTCACTCAAATGGCCCAGCTAAATCCCTCTTTATAATGTTATTTAATGTTTTATTTTGATTTTTTTATGTCCCTTATTTTGTCTTACATGTCAAGTAGGATGGTAAAAAGTGACTGAGAAACTACAATTAAATTGATTATCAAAAAATTGTTTTCTACTATGTATTTAGTTTTGATGACATATAAACTCGTCGAATTTAAGGCTATATTCATCAATTTTCAATTATTTATAACCATCGAAATGACCAACATATTACTTATTTTCATGCATGAAAGACCACTATACCCTCATGTTTTAAGAAACTGTTCTACCAAAGTTTTGATGCTCAAGGATGCAAGTTGGAAGATAAAAGTTGCTCATATTTATAGAGAAAGCAATCGCGCGGCGGATTGGTTCGCGGCGGATTGGTTAGCCAACCGCGGAGTCACTCAAGACACGGAGTATTATTAATCGAGACGGTTCCTTTAGAGCTTAGTAGAATTTTGGCTGATGATGCTAGGGGAGTGGCCTTACCACGCCTAGTACCTCCTTAGTCTTCTTAGCTTTGTTGGTAGTTGGTGTGTTTTCTTTGTTTTCAGTTTGTCTTTGCTTTTCCTTTTCTTTGTATTTCTTTCTGGAATTCATTCCTCACTTGGATCACAAAAAAAAAAAAAAAAAAAAAAAAAAAGATAGTTTCCCATTAACAAGGAGGCTAGAATCCCAATAGTAATCACTAATCAAAATACACCAATCAATTATCGAAGGAGTATATAATAATTTATTTATACAATTAACAATTTTGCTGACCTAACAAAAAATCCCAGATTATAACCTTTGCAAATATATTGTCACCATTTCCTTTACCTGATTTGCCACTTCAAAATTAGATAAATAATTAAATAAAAACACTTATTTTCAAAATTAATAAATAAATACACGTCACGGTCATATAAAACAAAATAAAACTATATTATATTCATAAAAAAATATTGTACCTTTGACGTAACTTCGCCGAAAAAATATTATTTCCCACATTTTGTAGGCTATATATATTACTCACTCCTCTCAATCTAAGGCACATGCTCTAACAACAAAACCAAGAATACAGCTTGGCTTTGTTTACTACTCTTTACATTTTCTCAATTTTATTCATTTTCCCAAAAGAAAAAGATAAAATATATCTTATTTTTACAAAAACATTAAGGCTAAGATCGCGGCATAAATTTTGGTTCTAGTAGAAAATCATCACTGAGATTTGAACAACGTTTCAGATTTTCCAGGTTTCAGGTAAGACTAATTTTAAACCACATCTAATGTTTATGCAATAGCATGTTTTTTCAGTACTTACGCATTTACGCAACACACAGGTGTACCATATTTGATGTGTGGTCGTATGACTTTCAATTAATGAATTTATTCCCGTATAATATTTTTACCGCGGCTTAGTTATTGTACATTGGCTGCTGTGCTTTTATTTATTTATTTTATTAAAGTAAAGGGTATACTGTATTTTAGATGCCATATTACTCCGACAATATAAACGGATTATGAGTAATAATAAATGATAATCCCAACCAAAAAAAGCAAAGCAGCCAAGTCAAAATCAACTGCTACAGATTTATTCAAAAGTAAACAGTAGGTGTAATTGTGTACATTTTTCTAGATGCATCTATCTTAATTAATATTTATAAGTAGCTAATCAAGTTAAGCAACTGGGTTTTAAGCAAGTGATTCATATTTTGTTTACCAGTTTTTGGTTGAGTTTTAATTATTATTAGGTACAGGTATAAATGTACTTTTCAATACTAGTTCATATTGCTGCATTTTTTGATTAGTTTGTTTAATTATTTTTTTATGGGATATTCTAGTGAATATTGTTGATTGATTAAGAAAAAATCCTTAATTTGCAGTCAGATTTAATTTGGTCATGGAGAAGGCCGGCGAGCACCCGGGATCGAACCCGAAACCAGAAGTAGAGGTTGAGATTCCAACTCTTTTTACTGTTATATCATCTAAGGAAATACAAGGATTTGATACTATTGAAGGCATTGACAAGATTACAACAGATCAACAAACTATTGCCAGAGTAAGTTTTAATATTAATTTCTCATTAATCTTGTACTAATAGATTTACATATATATATGTATGAATTAATTTATTACTGTATATGTTATGATATTGATACATGTTTGTATGAAAAAACAGGAAAGTGAAGTAATAATTGGGCAGAACATGAATGAAGCAGAAAGAATTCATTCTGTTTCAATTAGTATGCCAGCAACACCAGTAGGAAGTCGTTCACAAACACCAAAGAAGGTTAACTTTAATGATCAAACTCAAGAAGTTTCATCCAAAGTTGTTCCACATGGTTCGCCTTCTTCTGAAACTTATACTACTTCTCTTCCTGAACCTACTACTGAGGCGAAATTTTATTCGCAACCAATGCCTAGAGCTGCAACTTATGCTGAGGGTGGGAGGTCAAGTGCGAGTGCTTCTCAGTATTCCGGCCCTATGCCAAGGAATCCTCATGTCGAACGTCTTAAGGATGTGAGGTTTGATTCTTTTAAGACATGGTCAGGGAAGCTTGAGAGGTCGTTGTCGCAACTTAGAGGGAAACCGGTTGAGCCTCAGCAGGAACGTAAGCCTCGTGATCATGGAGAAGGCGAGGCTATGCCTGTGGATCGGTATTTTGATGCATTAGAAGGACCCGAGTTGGACACTCTTCGGGTGAGTTTTTTTTTTTAATGGCTCTGATACCATGTTAGAGGATATAACAAGGTTATAAGTTATAATTATTTTTTTTTTTTTTTTTTTTGCAGCCATCAGAGGAGTTGATGTTGCCGGATGACAAGACGTGGCCATTTCTTCTTAGATTTCCTATTGCGTCATTTGGTATATGTCTTGGTGTGAGTAGCCAAGCCATATTGTGGAAAACCATTGCGAATTCGTCTTCCACAAGTTTCCTCAAAGTTAGCCCTTTGGTAAACTTGATACTTTGGACAATCTCCATTATATTGGTGGTAATTGTTGCTATTATCTATGGTTTGAAGTTGATCTTCTACTTCGAGGCTGTTCGTCGTGAGTACTACCATCCAATCAGGGTGAATTTCTTCTTTGCTCCATTCATATCACTCCTTTTCCTAGCCCTTGGTTGCCCTGCATCGGTGACTAAAGACCTTCATCAATCACTATGGTATGTGCTAATGTTCCCATTTTTGTGCCTCGAGCTTAAGATCTATGGTCAGTGGATGTCCGGAGGGCAACGAAGGCTCTCCAAAGTGGCTAACCCTGTGAACCATTTGTCTGTTGTTGGCAACTTTGTTGGTGCATTGTTGGGTGCATCTATGGGTCTTAAGGAAGGACCTATCTTTTTCTTCGCGGTTGGCATGGCTCACTACACCGTGTTGTTCGTGACTCTCTACCAACGTCTTCCTACTAATAAGACACTTCCTAAGGAGCTCCACCCTGTGTTTTTCCTCTTTGTTGCTGCACCTAGTGTTGCATCCATGGCTTGGGCTAAGATCCAAGGCTCTTTTGATTATGGATCGCGAATTGCTTATTTTATTGCCCTCTTCCTATACTTCTCATTGGTAAGTTTATCTAATAAACCTGTCATCAAAATGTAAAGTTTCATTAATGCTAATTTTGTTCTGTTTTTGGTGACTAGTACCTTAACATTTTAAGTCCCTTGTATGTTTGAACAGGCTGTTCGGATCAATTTCTTCCGAGGATTTACATTTTCATTGGCGTGGTGGGCTTACACATTCCCTATGACCGGAGCAGCAATTGCTACCTTAAAGTACTCTAATGAAGTAACAAATTGGGTAACACGGACCTTGGCCTTGATCCTAACCGCGATATCTACACTTGTAGTCACATCCTTACTCGTGTCTACTCTCCTCCATGCCTTTGTGTTCCGGAACCTGTTCCCTAATGACATTGCTATTGCCATCAGTGACAGGCCAGTTAAGCCATCGCGTAAGAGGTGGTTTCCACACTTGAGACATGGTAGCTCAGACACTAAAGACATTGAACAGTACCTAAAGTTTGTCAATACTGAAGAGAATAATGATTTGGAAGCTTCTGTTGAACCTCCAAAAAGCAATGAAAAGGAAAATGTTGAAGCCTAGAAATATTCTTGCAATATGTTTTGATCAGTCAAATGATGAAGAGCAAGGGATTAAACGCATTAAATCGGATTAAGCGTTATCACTCATCTAAGTCACCAACAAAGAGCCAATGAATTCTCTAACACTGCCAAGTATTGAGACAGAGGCTTATTAATATATGCTACTAAGATATGAGTTGATCTTGTTATTTAAGTAAATAAGAAATTTTCGGTTTGTACATTGTGTACAAAGAGTTAGAGAATTACGAAGTGAGGTGAGGACTAGAGAAGGATCTTGAAGCTATATTATTACTTAGAAGGAAGGTGTCTTTCCTCCAGGTTGTAGTGAAAGATATACAAGTACTTTACAATTTTACATAATAGTATGAACAAGATCTTTAAGCAAATGTAGAGCCTAGTTTTAAGTCTTGTGTCAAATTTGCCAATTTGGTCATGTTGCTACCTATGCAAACCAATTCTGTTCCTTTTATTCCCATTGATGTGTTATGCACTCGCATCATGATGTAACATTTGATTTGTGCTACACACACACACAAAGTACACTGATGTGCGGGTGCTTCGAATCGTGCGCACGACTTGCATGTTTGATAACATATGCACAAATCTAAGGGAAGCTAAGGTAACACTACTTGTAATTTGTTCTTGAGTTGGTGTGCTTGGTCTGTAAATTATACTACATACACGATACACCCATGTTTATTAAAGGTAAGGTACTAATTTACCACCGTATCTGTTCATATTTATAGTCAGAGGTGGCCACCTCAGTGAGTTGGGCTCAAGTGCTTGATTATTGGGCTAGCCTAAGCTAAATACTGTAGTCCCCTAGGCTAGTGACTGTGAGCCAAACCACTAGTCCAAAAAAGTGCATTTTTTTTTTTTTTTTTTTTTTTTTTTTTTTTGGGTAAAGAGAATAGTTCAGAACTTTAAACAAAAAAGTGCATGACTCGAGCTAAGCCCAATATTTTCATAGGTTAATTGGTCACACTTTGACCCATCGGCCCAAGAATCACCTCTTACACCATGGTTCATGTCTTTCATATGGAGAATGTTACATTACATCTTAATCGTGTGTATGTGCAATTGTGCATATTAAAAAATGTTCGCTAGTATAACTGTAGATTGACTAAACAATATACATGATGTTGTATGATATAAGTGATATAACTTGTGTAATAGTTAACATTATCATTAATGTCAAGATTAGAAGTATTGAATTGGTTAATAGTTGGCAGATGAGGGAAACATATTTTCCTTGTATAACACATGATTTGATCATTTGAACCTTATCAAAAATGTATAATAATAACAATGTACTATACTATATGCTATGATTACATGCCTAAGCATACATTAACAATCTAATTACGTTTTGCTAGTCGATATTAATTAATTATCCTGATTATCTGTACCTAATCATTTTACGTAAGCATTACTTTATTAATTAGGGTAGAAACCATGAATCCACTTTGAGTTGGATTGTCAAATCCAAAAAGTATCAGTGATGAGTACGCCTTTGCAATGTAGTGCAGCTTTCAACCTTTTTTTTTTTTTTTTTTTTTTTTCAATTTTTTAATTTTTTTATTTGTTGTTGTTGTTAAATAAAAAAATAAATTAAAAAAATAAATTTAAAAAAAAAACAAAAAACAAAATGAAGAAATTATATGGGTTTTGAATAGGCCCTTTTGGACCAACCCAACACAAATATCATAGCACAAGGCCCAAGCCCGAGAGTATGAGCTATGTCTTTTGGACCATCCCAATTCCCAACACATCATAATTGATAATTCTCATAAAGTAAGTGAGATTTAATTAAATTAGTTTTCAAAAACCTTGTCAACTATATTAACTGATAATAACCATATTACGACATGTGATAACTCTTACTCAAACCTCAATATTATTTTTCCTAGCATTACGACACAAATATATGATGAGTTGATCAAGCTATAGTCTACAATTTGTACATATGATGGCACAAACAAAATATCAGCAACATCAATATAACTAATTAAAGTATATTATTGTGGAATGTACAAGATAACTTTGATCGACACTTAAACATATACGAGACAACACATGTTGAATTATAGGTCACATGTCTCTTATACAACACGAATGATAAAATAATTTAGTGATTGGTGCTACCGTATCATTCCACACTTTAGTAGACATCAATCTCTCTCTCTCCTTTTTTTATTTTTTTATTTTTTTTGATGCAATAATAGACATGGATCTTCTTAACTTCTTTGTTGATCATTTTATGAAAGTATCACGTTGATATATATATCACTTGAAGAATTGTCTCAATCAAAAAACTTTATATGATAACAAACTTACACTTAATGAACTATCATTTCTCTTTTCAAGTTTTCAATTTGAATATGACCTAAAATTCAGATTTTTTTTCTTTGATGTGTCAAACAAATTAATACATCTTCAACTTCTCATTATTTGTCTTCTCAATCCAATCAATTATGATTCGGTTTTAGACTCTATTTTAACTCTCAATTCAATTCTATTTGTCAATTTTAAATTTCAATGCAATATTATTGATATATTAATTTTATAGTAAATTCAAGTATCAGAGATATAAAATTTTAGGAGAATGATAAATATAGCCCTAAGGGCTATGTATAAAAAAGCTTAAAAAAAGGAAAGATTGAGAAAAAAATAACATTAATTGCACCGATCAGTGCGTGACTTTGTCATGAATTCCCAACTTAATTCCATTTTAGGAAGTATATTTAATGCTTCAAAAGGTTTTGTGTGAGACCGGACTCACGTGAGACCGGACTCAATAACAAAAGTCCAATAAAAAGGCGCGGGCTAACTAAATCCGATCGCAAGGCCCGTAACACCAAAAACATGATAGTGGACTCACGTGAGTCCGTCTCACCCAAAACTTTACCTTAACGCTTATACATAGCCCTATCATTACTCAAAATTTTAGTATGTACTGGTACATAAATTTATTTTTGGGGAATGACACGATTCTGATTTCAAAGGTATAATTATTAGCTAATGATTTTCTCCATAATTAGTGATTTGACAACTTTTTCAACGTGCGAGTAATAAGAAACGGACTTTGCATGTTGCATTGCACCAAGTGGTTACGACTCATGTCTGTAACATGAAGTACAACCAATCTTTAGGTTACTGCACGCTACAGCCCAATGTGGTAGGTTTATACTTTATTGCATGGTTTTTTAGCCACATAATTATAATTGTAGTCAATAGCATTTTAAATTGTCCTCTTTCTTTGATTTCTTGCCATAGGAATACAAACTTTTGGAAATAATAAGTTTCAATACTTGTAGAAAACTACAAAATGAATCAAACAAACAAAGCAATACACAATCAATTGATGAATCACAATGGAAAAACTACTTGGCTGCATAGTTATCAATTGAATTTCAATAGAAAACGCAATAGATAATATGAAAGCGCTTACTATCTTTGTTGATATAATACCGAATTATGAAAAGATGATATCAACATTTCAAAACAGATTTTGTCGACATATATATACCAAAAAAAAATTTAACGTCCATATCTCTCCAACCGTCCACCTAAATCCATACTATTTCAAGAATTGTCCCTTCAATTACTTTTGCATGGCATCAAATATCATATCCTCCTTTACTTTCATGTAGAATATGAATTGAAATAAGGTTCTTAAATCTTAATTTTGACATGTGACATAAACTAGCTAGCTAGGTATCGTCATAATCAACACCGATATATTAGACCATACAACAAGTACAATAAAATGAGTGAAAACAAATGAAAATACGATTGGAATTTGGCTTGAAATGATTTGTCAACTTTTTTTATTTTTTTTTTGTAATTTAATTTTTTGGAATTGAAGTGTGACTTTTATGGGCTTTAGGTTGAACTGTACCAAATGTTTACGGCTCATAATAAATCTCATATATGTTTAATGTGCCAAATCAGTTTACTGGTCCAGCCCAATCACAAATTTGGTTAATTTGTTTTATTTGAGCTGAATTTTGTTGTAAAATTTTAGTGTTTATAATTTATATTGTCTTTCCATGAATGAATTTCGTAGCTTGGACGTAACGTTTGAATTTGATATGTTGGCAGTTAGGGACCCTAGCTTCGTAACTTGAGTAACTAATGTCTAGATTAATCAAATTACCGCGAATAATTAACGTGTAGTAGTTGTGTTTATCTCATTAGAATTATGCGAAAAATAATTTAAGGAATTATAAACAATAATTGCATTGATCGATATGCATAATGTCATGCAGTGTTATAGTAATTTTTTAAAGGCTATAATCTTCTTATCAAATTACGAGTAATAAGTTTTGATTGTTAAAGTATATATTCTTTATTTATAATCTTTGTTCAACTGATCAACCATTTTTTTTTTCGATCCAACAAACAAATGACTTACTCCGTATTACAATGTTGATGGATACATATATAACTTGTTGATCGATCACATATGTGGTGACTTGTATGTATTTGTCGAGGGGTGATTTGTGGTGTACTATTTATATTCTTAAGGGTTGTGATGACTTGTGACATTAACTTGCTTGTTGAATTATTAACTTCAATTCCTTGTTGCGGTGTCTTACCCATAAATTGGATGAGACTAGCCGTATTCAAGATCAACATATTCTATAATACAAAACTAAAAACACTTTCTTTGCACCTGAATTTCACTTATCTTATTAGTATTTGAACTTATCATATATGAACTTATTAAAATTTATCGTATCATATTTGAACCCATCAACCCTAATAATCTTATTTAATTTGAACTTTTTAAACCTTATTATTATAATATTAGCTTAGCTTATTATTTGAACCTATTACCTTTTATTTTATTTGAACTTATACGAAATTATTAGCTATTGAGGTATAGAGAACAGAGCCTTACTGAGGAAAATAACACTAATTAGCTAGCTAAAGATCACAATAAAGTCCTACATGCCCTTATTAAACCAGCTACTTTAATTTTTTCTAAACAACCATAATAATATATATGCTAAATGAATTTTGATTGCATGGAATAAGTTGTGAAGAAAACAATCTTTTAATTTGTGATTGTCATAATCAACACTTCAATTCACCAGCCTTTTATTTATTTTCTAAGATAGAGAACCTTTAAAGTTATGCAAATAAAATTATAAGCTTTATATGATGATACGTATAGTATATGATTGTCTTCAACTTTATAAGAAGAGCGACTCTCTAGATTCGTAAAAAGATTACATACAAAGATTAGTCAAATCAGATAGAAGCTAGACGAAGAGAAAAAACCAACGTATTATATACAACAAGTATGTTGATATATCATTGGGAAATCATGCGTGCTGCTTTTATTTAATTATCACGTACGTGTATCATTTTGGTCCTTTGCCAAATTCTCGAGTATTCTGTGTTCCAAGTATAATAATGAACGATCATGGATGTAGCTAAATGTAAGGTGTTAACGAGTTTCTGTTTAGTTGATCAAATACTTGGGATACAAACCTAGCTTGTCTGTATTATTTTGTAGCAAATAGAACACGTTATCGTTAACATCTTAATGAACTAGGTCTACCATTTGAGAGAAATTAGACACATCTATAGCGAAGCAAACAAAGCAACAAACTGAATTATAAATGAGAATGACACACTCACACACTTGGTAAATATTCATCTAATCATCTTTAATTTACTTTAATTTGCACTACCTTCACACTTTAGGGATTCTCCTAATGAGGGGTTCCTAATTATTTTTACTTTTTTAAATTTAAAATAAAACCTTGGCATAGAAACTTTTATGTACGACTACATACGTTATTGGTTGCCCTGGCCTCTACTCCGTTTGCCACATAGACGCGCATGCTGTTTTTGCTTTGTCCAAAATATACCTATGACAAACTTTAATTTCACCTTAAAATTGCTTGCATTCATAACATTAGGTTACTTAATTAACTTTAATTTCACCCTAAATTCGATTTTATTTAATTTATTTATGAAGTATTCGCGATTAACACTTATTGATTGATATTCACGACTAGCGAGCCAGGCCAATTAGGCCTACTCAGCTTGACCACAATTTATATATGCAGTGTAAAATTTAACTAAATGTACTACACAATATCCAACGTTATATAGTAGCATTGAATTCTAAATAATTAATTTAAGTTGGCAATAAAAAAAAAAGGCTTAGCTTTGATGTTAACTTTTCTCTCATTAAATAATTCTTTGTGTACCCTATAATAATACTCCAATTACAAGAAGATGTTCACTTATTAAGATATTTCAATTCCTTCAATCTTGTAAGTCGGCATTGCATGCTGGTAAAGTATTGTGTAGAACGGACTCACATGAGTCCGGTAAAAAAAAAATTGAGGAAAAAAAAATCTTAATTGTCAGAAATTAGATATTAATAGTCAGATATTAGATTATAAATATCAGATATTAAATAATAAGTGTCAAAAATTAGCTAATTGTGGTAAGATAGTAGATTATACTTATCAGGTATTAAATTATAATTGTCAGATATTAGGTCTCAATCGTCAGGAATTAAATTATAATGGTCATACAGTAGATTTTAAATATCAGAAATTATATTTAAATTGTCAGAAATTAGGTTATATACATTAGATATTATGCTATATACATCAGATTTTAGGCAATAATATATCAGAATTTTGTAAAAGCTGCAAAAAAACATACCTAATGGAGATGAATCTTATTGAAACAGAAAACATGATTATCAACAATCTTAATGAAATTGGTACCATAAATTTCAGGTTTTAAGTGTTCAACATTAGTCTAGCAAACTGCCATTTTATCACTCTATAGCAAGCAAACTCCATTCTCTAGTGAACTCCATCTGCTGACGGAGACGACATCGGAGTTCGAAGACTTGCTGGAAAACAGGGTAAATGCAAGGTTGTTGAGGAGAGAGAGGAGAAGGAAAGTGAGGGATAACAAGGAAAGAAGAAGCTCCATAAGCAATCCATGAGTATCCGGTGAATTTCGGCAACCAATTGACGGCGGAAGATCCAGATTTCGAGAGTTTTGGAGATGGTGAAATTGTTTTTGATTTGATTAGTCACAGAGGAAGGTGGTCGGTTAGATCGGGGGTTAAAGGTTCCGCCAATGTTGTGGGTTTTGATGAAGTCGAATTTTAATGATGTTATGTTATAAGTGGACTCACGTGAAACGGACTTACACAAAACCTTCTCTTGCATGCTAGGGTTTCAAGATGATGTGTTTGTCCTTACTCCTTAACGACCAATACATCACATTACTCTTACTACTTACAACATACTTATTACAAGTATCCTATTAGACAAGTGACTGAACAGAGGTAAATATTCTAGCTTACTCGTAATTAATTTTGTTATTTAGGATCGATCTCAAATTTATAAAATTATACGCAATATAAAACTTTTAGAGTTCCGTCTTTTCGGAGAGAGTTCACATGTTCTTAGGGCCTGTTCTCTTACGTTAAAATTCAGTTCAGTTCAGTTCAGTTCAGCTGAGTTCAGTTCAGTTCAGTTCAGTTCAGTTCAGCTCAGTTCAGTTCAGTTCAGTTCAGTTCAGTTCAGTTCAGTTCAGTTCAGCTCCTAATTTCCTTCTCTTATAAAATATTCATTTCAGTTCAGTTCAGTTCAGTTCAGTTCAGTTCAATTCAGCTGAGTTCAGTTCAATTCAGTTCAGTTCAGTTCAGTTGAGTTCAGTCAATGAGAACAGGCCCTTACTCTACTAATATTAATCTATTGAGTATATGTATACTTGTATGACCAAATTAAGGCAAATAAGATAGATCGGAATGAATGGTTGAATCAATTTAATCAATTAGGACGTACTATAGTTCTTAATTAATCAATTATTGCACATTATATCCATATCGAATTATTTGACACTTAATTAAGAGAGAGAAAGCTATTGAGCTATTCATCTTCCAATAAATTAAAATATCGTACCAATTTAGAAAACCTAATTCTCCCTCAACGACCCTTGGGGATTTCCATCAATTTGCCAAGGACATAGATAATATTAGGGACCATTATTTGTTGGTATAATTGGAGCTTCATTTGAAAAACTCCACAAATTCAAGCAATAGAAAGAACAATTAAATTTATTCATCTTGGACGTATATATATGATATACACACTATTTCTGTAAACAATAGTGACTAGCAAATTAATATTAGCAACAAATGTAGGAAAAGTACAAGTACGACTATATATTTTAAATATTATAAGGTTTTAGGTCCCCCATAAACCTAGCCTAATTACGAATAGGGCTCCAAGTGGTAGAATATAAAGAATTCTGTTATCGGTCCCTAACTTTCATGATTTTCAACTAGAAGAAACCAACATACGTAAAGAAATTAAGGGAGAATACTCTCTCCATTTCATATTAATCACATTTTGTATGTCATTTATAATATCAATATATTATACGTACAATCTTTCAATTAGTTTAAATAATTACATCATAACAATAAGATGTTTCTTGTCAGTTTTAGATTAGCCTATAATATATATGTATAATTATAAAATAATACAGATTTGAGTACTATTTAGGAATAGAGAGAGTACGTATCATGATTCGAGAAGACAAACAAAAGAGACATTATCAAGGATTTTTGGAATATATGGTAGCAACGTTTGTCTATGTCTCCTTATCTCGCTAAAAGACATGTGACAATATCACTGTTCTTTCAAATTCAAGTTCAAGAAATACAACCTCTATCCCATTTGCCTATGTCGGGAAGAGAAGGCCCCTTGTTTAAATTTTAATTTTTATTTTCTAAGTTTGTGATGTTTATTTGTTACTCGGCTTTATATAATTATTATGATAATTTATGAAATTTGTTTCTTTTCCTGATTTTAGTGAGGGACCATTATATTTGATTTGTGATATAAAATATGAAACTTCGTATGATTTTCCCACGCAATAATATCAATAACTAGAAGAATCAAGTAAATTATGAGAATAGGGAAATAAACTTAGAAAAGTAAAACTGTACGAGTAACTAATATCTTTATATCATGACTTCATTTATATTGATTTGAAGAAGCATGACACTTCGATTATATGCATGGAGTGTGGTCTCATTATTGTAAGATTCACTATGAGATCAATGCAATGGATAGGATTCAACTTAAATCAATAGATTTGGATGGGGAAAATGATTTTATGTTAAAAGAAATACGAGTTATAAAAAGGGTTATAATAACACGTACACATAGTATTATTGAGAATTTGAAGTTAAGATATTATGTGAAATGAATCCTGTACAAAGAATTAATTTCAGATATGTTCTAATTAGAAAATAATTTCACAATTTTACATGAGTTTAGTAAATAAAAGTCATACATACAGTACTCGTATATATTACGCGGGGCAATGACTTAATTTGTCTCCTCTTCTTAACTTGACGATTTAATTTGCATGCTTCCATGCATCACTTTTACCTTTAAAAAAAAAAAAAAAGGATTTAATCTTAAGTTCTTAACCCAAAAAACTCATTCAAGAAATCAAGTTTGTGACAACGATATACAAATTTTGTTTGTTTGTTTGTTTGTTTGTTTGTTTTTTTGGATGAGAAATTTTGGTATTAGATCAAACTAAATTAATGTATTTCTGTAAAATTGTCTCATTTTCAAAGTTTTCAAACTCACAATTAAAGATTTCGGGATCCGCCACTTATTGGCCATATATATAAGGAATATGTCACTCTTCAAAAAAAAAAAAAAATTATAAGGAATATGTCAAAGGAGCAAAATATATTGATAGCTAACCGGGGCTAAAATTACATAAGTTTCATTCAATAATTTCAATTCCATGGTTCCACCCTTCTATTTTTTTTTTATTTATTGAAAAAAAATTAAAAAAAAATCCATTTCTTTCAAAAAAAATCTTTTACAAATTGAGCATAACTTTGTTATTAAAGTGATGAGAATTTAAAACATGTACATTGAGGTCAAGCATCGACCTCAATTCACACATAAATACTCGTAGTACATATTTGATGATTTATATTGAAAGGAAAAAGGGGGACAACCCGATTAATTTATGCATATTCGTCTTAAAATATGCGAGTCTAAACAACTAGAGGAGAAAGAAGCATCCTGCCTTACATACTACGTATATGCTAGCCTCAAAAAAACATTATATATAGGAAATACTACGTATATGTTTAATTTATGAGTGACCTACTCTAATTTTTAAAAATCATGTCTACTTATACAAGTATTTCATACTCCTATTAGTGAAATACACTAGCTACCAAACTAGGATTATTTTTTTTTTTTTTTTGTAGCGCAATATAAATTGCCTTGTATAACTACCATAATACGAGTACACATTAGAGCGAGGTTTGGAAAATTTAATGCAAATTTTATTTGATCATCAACATTTTGATGATGTACATAGAAAAGTTATTAAATCTAAGGGTCTGTTCTCATACATTGAAATTCAGTTCAGTTCATCAGTTCAGTTCAGTTCAGCTCCTAATTTCCTTATCTTATGAAATATTCAGTTCAGTTCAGTTCAATCATTGAGAACAGGCCCTAAGATTGATAATTTAATTTAGAATAACATCAAAACAAATATAATAGTATTACACGTTAATATGTTATTTTTATTTATTATGGTAGAAATTTTTTGTCAAAGTTTATTCAATCCGATTGCAAATAGTAATTCTCACGTATTTGGACAAATCTAATGACAAATATATTATACTGCGAGTAAACAGTCTAACTACTCGTATTAATGTATTATAGTACATTTGTATTATATTCTCAATTAAAACAATGAATTCTGTATGAATGGAATATATAATTACAATGCATAAACTCCCAATTAAAAGGCATAATTAGATGATGGATGGCTAGAAATAGACGAAACATATCTTAAAAAACTAGGAGAAGATAAGGATTCCTTTGTTTGGATGCTTCCCTTAATTTGCTTGATATCATCATAGTGGACCATCTCTTAAGTTTTGTATGAAGTATGAACCCCATCTTTTTCCTTACAAAAAAGGGAAGAATTTTATGACATAAGCAACTAAAAACCTACTCTAGAATAATTGTTATAAATATATGCATTAATAGTATATAGTATACGGTGTACTTTTAATTTGTACCGTGACTTATGATATGAGACCGATCATATATTAAGGCAATTTCGTCGAATTTTAATTTTAATTATATATAACAAAGAATTGAAAAAAAATTAATATTTTTGCCCCACCTCATCCATGTTCATCTCTTTTTGGTTGGTTGGAAAGGATTGGTGGAGGCTCCTACAATAACTAGACTTGACTTGGAACTGAGGGTTAGTAGGTTTTACATTAAAATAGGACAAGATCAAAACAACCAACTAGTCGAAGCATTGTACGGGTTGAGCTTGTTTTGATGTACGGAGTGATTATGTTGATTGATTCAAACTTGATCGAGTGAGGTTATTTTGAGGTTAACTCTATAAGAATAGATTAAACCGAACATACTTTAACCTAAATCAAGCCGAGCTAAAGCTCAACTCAATTCAACATGTTACCAAGTGATTCAATTCAATTCATAATACCCATGTTTCAAGCAATGAATTTATGTTATGGGGCAAAATATTAAGCAATACCCAATTGTTAGAGACAGACCACGAGCACAGCAAAGAGTCTATATACTTGAATGATATTACAAGGAATATTTTTGTTATTTTAGTTACAGGCTGTACCAAATAATGATACTCATAATTATTGTCTTTATATTGAGATTATAGGCCCAAACTGGAAAAAAAGGTGTGACAATCTTCATGTTAAACTATCATATCACAAATACATATCAAACATAGAAAATTTGCAAAATCTTTATTGAGCAGTAATTAGAGAAACCCAGTTAAAAACATGAAATGTAAAACCGTACATTGACATCATTGTTATAAAGACATACTACATCCGATAAAATTGGAATGATACAAATCGATACAATATAATCATCAAAATTGCAATTTCTCTTCTATTGTTTGTCACAAGAGAAAAAAAGAAGATAAAAAGGAAAATCTTATAAATGAATATTCTCTTTTTTCTTCTTGTCCCATAACAGGACCACTACATTAAGTTGCACCATATTGGTAGCAAAGAAAGGGAGAGTACATGGAGGGGATGAGAGCGAGAACACAAACATCTCTGAACCTCTCATTCCCTTTATCAGCAAAATTGTAAACTTTAGTACTCCGTTATATGGTACTTGTTTCTATCATCACGGTATTATGGTTCCATCTCTATGTACAAAACCTGTCATTACATTACTACGAGTATAGTGAAGAGCTCTAAAATTACATACCAATTGATTTTTTACAGTGAAGAACTGCCTCATTAATTGAGCTCTCTGAATCACAAGACCGCCTCATGTCACCAGGGAAGGAACCTACACTAGTTCGAGGTGATGCTTGTGGTGAAAATGAACTGTTTCTATTCTTCACCCAGATTCCATCATCAGCTGCTCTATTTTTTGACTTTGATTTGCAGCATCTCAGTTTTTCCAATAATGGGAACAAAAAGTACAAATATTTTTCAAACATCTTCTTGGACAATAAGCTCCTACACCTTCTCAAGGAAGAACAACGGATCTTACGATCACCTGAACCAGTGTTTCTGTTTTGAAATTCTGACAAAGGAGATGCACATGGACTTGAATCACTATATGCTTTGTTCCTTGATGAGTTAACAAGAGGCATGAGGAGGCCATTACAGAAGAGCTCATCGGCATGTACAATGGCAGCCGTAGTTTGCTCCGAGAAAGGAAGATTAAAATCAAAATCCTTGTCAAGTTTCTTAAACCTCTTTGAAGCCGGCATGTTTGGGTCCATCTCGATGAAAAAAGACTCATCGGATGAATCCATAGCAGCTCTGAAGGATTCACTGAGGCTTTCAAGGGATGGTTTTAGGTTTATCAGCCAACTGTAGGAAAAGCTTTCAATAGAAAGAGGTTGGGATGATTCAACAATGGCCATACTGTAAGAAAATAACTAAACACAGAAGACAGAGAATTATACTTGTAATATTTATAAGCAGTTGCCTGACCTCTGCATTCAGAAATGCAACTAGGACATATATATATATACCCACACCAAACAATGAGAGCAAATAATAAATTATGACTGTGTTATGACAAGAGACAACGATATTTAATGATTCGAAAAGGAAAAGGAAAAGAAACAGAATATAGCAACCCCACATGTACCCACAAAGGCCACAATAGATGTAACCCTCCCAGCATCTCTAGTTTATTGTCACTTTTTTCAATTAATATTCAGTTCTGTCACGTTTTCCTAACGAAGTCTACTCCATATGAAAGTTTGAATGAGTACTCCGTATATCAGCAACTAATACTTAGGTTTTGTTTACTTCACCTTAAGAAATTAGTACTCGTAAATGTAAGTTAAGTTAAACTAAAATAAGGAAAAGGCTATAGCATATAATATGCTAAAAGTGGAAAGAATAGACATTAAAATAAACATTTATTACACCAATTTACTCATGAATTATCGATAAATTCCCAACTTAATACTAAAAAAGGAAGTATATTAAATGCTTATATGTAGCCCATAGGCTACATATAGCATTACCCAATAAAATAATTGAATTTTAGTAAAAATACATTAAGTTAAAACAAAGCTTGTTCCGTAAAACTAAGTTATTATTAGAAAAAACAATTTTTATTTACAAAATTAAGTTCAACAAAAATGATTTAAGTTCGGCAAATAATATAAATTTAGTAACTAAGAGGTGAAGAGAATATGGCCTATGTTTAGTGAAGTTAGTGACTCCAAAGAGCAAATAATTAAGGAAATTAGTAAGATAAGTTTTACTCGCTAAAGATTAGTTTTGATGAGTAAAAATCAATTTTAACCAGTAAAAAGATTTTAAGTTCAATGACTTGTTTCACTTCAGCAAAAATAAGAAGAGAGCAGGGCTCTTGACTTAAGTTCATGCACCATACAGCCACTTAAAGGTTCTAAATTCTAATTATAGCTTAACCTAGAAAAAGGTATAACAGTGATTATGGATTATGAGAACAGGTTCATGCATGCTACAAATGATACTTTAAACATCTTTCTCATCCAGAAAAAAAAAAATAAAGCATTTTATCTAGTCCTATGCTATTAACTTTTCCTAAAGAGCTACATTCTGTTCCATTCTGGACAAAGAAGTTGATCTTGAGTCACCTGCCTTTGTTTTGTTATAATCATAACTTCAGGTACTCTATTAATATTTTTAATGGAGAAAATAATAGAGCAATTTTAAGAGAATGAGCTCATTATCTTACAGTTGAAAAAACCCAACTGCTGCAGCAGAACTTGAAACTTGGACGGCCGCATACAATGTCCTGCAAATAATGGTGTTTTAGGTAGAATATTTTTAAAAAAAAAACAATCAAATGTAGGCATAAAAATGAGCAGTAACCATTCAAAATATTGAGCAGTCAAAATTTGTAGTTTATCAACTAGATCACAAAATGATGGGGCTAAATTGAAAATAAATTGTCAAATTTTGATATAAATTAGGCCTTTACAGCCATCAAAGTGAACAATAGGTTGTAAGAACTAAATAACCCAATTTAGAAAGAAAACAATTAAATAAGTGGTTTAGGTGTAATCTAGCAGGCACATAAAATTCCTAAGCCATATCTTATGCTCCCCACATTCTCCTATATTCCTCTAATACAGTTTTAATATTTTTACGGACAAGATTGCATACTTCAACTTCCTCAGAACCTCGCCCTCAATCTATACTAAATCATTGTCGTTAGTGTAGTCCTTGTGTAAACCCAAACGCCGCGCCCCCTCCTGAGAGATCAGAAGGTACTACAGATCAATACAAATAGGAGATGCAAAGAAGACATTAGCATGAGTTGGCATTTTATCTGCAGGCGACTCTTTAAAAATGTTTACACTTAACACTGTACAGACATATCTGAAAACGAAAGGCGGAAAATATCAAATACTCCTGGTAATCAGAGCTCAGATTTTCATATCCACAAGGCTGTTCTTCTTAAGATTTGATCCACAAGATAGATTTCCTTATGAGTGTAATCCCTACCCTTATGCTCGCAATTTACAACGAAAGAAATAAAAGGAATACATACAAGAGATAAAAGTGGAGCCAAAATATTTAGCTTCCATCTCAAAGCCAACCTAGAACAGCAAAATCAGAAGACAAGGGACCCATACTTGTCTAGTAAAGAAGAGAATAGTAGCCAAGGTTTTTAAGGACCAGAAAGAGAAAGCGATTCAAAATATTTACATCTCATGATGCTCTTATATCAATAATATAACATAAAAATTTCAAAATTAGAGTACATCAATATGTTCATACAATGTCTTTAAAACTACAATATTAATGACCTAGATGAAGTCATAGGTTGCAACCTAAATAAGGGCCAGATTAAAGCCATTTCTGCTAAAAATAAAATGTGAAGCAGAATCCATCAGGCACCCCTGAAAAAGAGTTAAAGATTAACTTCTTACAGAGTAGTTCTTATCCTAGGTAAAACGGGTGACTTAAAAAGGTTAAGACAGGTAGGGAGCATGTGAAAGCAAGACAGCAGTAACATAGATACATTTTGAGTTTACCAAGATATATACCTCTCAATAAATTCTCTTCATGGCTGTCAGAAAGGTATGTTTGTCACAAATGATTTTTCATGTCAGTGGTCCTCGATTTTCTTGAACTTTCATAATAACATCATTTAAACCACTCCAGACTGCAGCTCATGTTCTGAATATCACATTCTCGTTTCTGTCGGCCTGTCGGGACTCCATATAAGAAGTCAGCGGATCAACAATAAGACTGAGATATTAGTCTGAATGCCACATGCTATTACTCGGGTCCGGAACCAGTGTTGGACAGAGTTATATTTTCAAGTGTCAGATGCAGCCACTTTTATGGAACTTTTACTTTCTTTTAGTCTAATAAGTGTCAATATTCAGAATTCTTGTAAGAGAACCTTTGAAAAGAAATGAAGATTCCAAGCAACAGAACTTAGACAGTAGAATCATCAGATTGGTAGACGCATTCTCGCCAGCCATTAATTTCACAGGAAGCTGTAATAAAAACCAACAGGACAGATATGTGATCAGAAGTGGTTCCAGTATATATGCCTATTTCACTGTGGTTTCTTTGAGTATCAAAGAGCTTGACACCAATCATGGGTTGAGGAAGAAATTACAAAGACAAATGACCAAAAAAAAGGGGGGGTGGGGGTGGGGGGGGGGGGGGGGGGGGGGGAACACACACACACACTTCAAGACTGAGGACAAAGTAACAGAAAAAAGTTAGTGACAGGTATTGTTACTGGACACTTAATCTAGTATCCACTGTGAATAGAATATGGAGAATATTTATTTGCAGACTTGCCAAAATTACTTAATTAGTTACATAATTTAGATCAAAGAAACATAAATGAAACAATACTATGATTGTAGCATTAGCTTTCCTGAGAGATAAACATCCAGACCATCTTACCTAAAAAAAAAAGGGAAGGAGAGAAAACATGAAAAGTGGATGAATTTCCGCAAAATTACAAAAGACGAGGACTTTGGTCATCTTTCTGAATAGCTTGTACCCTGTCTATATACAACTCATTGCCTTCTGCCTACAGCTTCTATAATCGAATTCATATATTTCATAATACATAAAGGGGTCTAGTGACTCTAGTCTGTGGAACAGACTTGCATGGTTTTCATCACAAAACTGCAATATTAGAGAATGTAGATCAAGCTGAATTTACATTGATCTCATACAGCTATGCCTTTTCTTGTAAGGAATGTAAAACTGTTATATGAGAGAAAATAATTAAAATTGGTGAATAAATGCTGATATCTAATTGATAACCTGTACATAAGTACGACTAATGAAAGAAATTTGACCAAAACATGAAACATGAAAGAATCTTATGTTCTTACCTACAACATTATTCTACCACATACAGTTGAAAGGATACATGAACAACTTATGCTCTGTTGAATTGATTATTTTCTTTTATTTGCCTCTATTAGTTATTGAGGTCAACATGGTTCCAAGGATAGTTTAGATCTAAATGGGCTTCACTATATTAAGTTACAAGAGATTTGATGGTCACCCCACATAGCAGTACTATAATTCAATTGGTCTTTGATAAAACAGTACAATGCACATGGTACAACCCATAGGAGAAACTAAATAAAAGTCTTAAATGACTAAACTAGCATCAATAATGGATACTCAGGTGATAGCCATAAAAGTGCCCACCTAAAACGAAGCATAATATTTCTTAAGTCCCACCTTCCAAGCACAAATAAAATGAAAGACAGAACAGGTGAGACACAATGTGATTGCATGGTACATCTGGCACGAACATTGGGCACTCAACACTAGTCAGAGTAAATGAACGCAGTAAAATGCTCCATTAAATGCCAATATCTCTCAGAATCCTATGTTTAATAGTTTAGTACCCAAAGTTATACCCTTGAACTCCATCAAAGATTCAAAGGCATCAGTAAAAAACGAGAGTCCAGAAACTATTTCATTTTCTAGGGTCCCAATCCTATCCAATCTATGTAGATCACCTCAAACTCTAACCAAGTAATTATTAGAAAAACCAAACCCTTATATCATGCATCTATGCCAACCTGGAAATGGCTCATTTGCAGCTATCATGATATCATACCACACTACCACATCTTCAACAACAAAACTACATACATTTACTACATCACCATTCACCACCTCAGTTCCCCCCCCCCCCCCCCTCTTTCTCTCTCTCTCAAGACTAAAGCCTAAATTATCAAAAGAAAGAAAATAAGAAATTTGATTGATCACCGCCTCATTTAAAAGACTAAAAGGATCCTTAATCGACAACAATGGAGATAGAAGAATAAGGTTACTTTTAAGTATACAACACTTCTAAGCTGTTCAATGTCGAACGTATGAGCTTAGAGTGGTGAATTCTAACCTACATTCAGACCCAAATAAGCAGCCCCCCTCCCACACGCTCCTGAATCCGGCCGTAGATAAGAGCTTGTTTAATTTCATGACAATACTACATCAACCATCTCAAATGCTCCTATTTTTAGATCAATAGTTTCTCAATTTAGATGAAAAAAAAGCAACAATTAGAGCACTACACCCTAACAAATGACTTATCCTCTCAATTCCAAACGAAGACAATTAGCCCTAGAGGTCATGACATAAGAATTGGCAAGAGTGTCAAATCACCCCAAATACTCATTGTGTGAGCACAATTACAGAATATTTGATCCAAAACATGCTTTAGAAACCTTGAAATTGTTTAAATTAATCAGTAATTACAACAAAACAAGCCATCAAGTAAACCCTAAAATGAAAAATTGAAAAGGGGAAACCCTAAGTTACTAATTCCATCAAACTATAATCGCAAAACCTAGAGCAATTTCAATAATGCAAGTCAAACAAGCATAATTAAAACCCCAATCAACAAAATCGGAGGCCCAATTGTATGGAAAACCCTAAATTATTAATTGTAAAAATTACAGATTAAAATTGTTAAAAAAAAAAAATAAAATAATAATAAATAATAATAAATTCGAAGGATTAGAGAAACTCACGGTGCTCCGAAGACGTTAAGAGGAGTGATCGAAGAGATGGATGAATTTTAATCGCCATTGAATTGCAGGTGAGATTGTTATGGTGCATAATTTTTGAAGTCGAAATGAATGAAGAGGGAGACGGTAGACGGACAATAATTCGCGCCAAAAACAATAATGCGCGGTTGCAAACAATGAACCATCTTGCACCAACGAACTCTCCTATCTTGTTGTTGGCTTAAAGGCCCGTAAGAGAATCGGGCCGTATTATTGTACAACCGATTGCACGGAGTTATAAATATTTACATACGACCCAGCTTAAGAGGTGATCGTGATCAGTGGACAAGCACTACACGCATTTGACATGTAAATGAGGTATGAATGTTCGAGAAAGTAGATAAGTAAACTGTAAACATAATAATATTGTTTATTATGTATAGAGTATCGTATAACTATCGTAATGATTGAAGTATACACTTCATGTGTTCTAGTTTAGCTTGTCTGCTTACTCAAGGGTTGCAAATAAATATTTAATCTATATGACTATGATAAAATTACTAACTAATCTGTGTTATTGATATTTTCAAATTAATTATCTAATATGTGAGATTTTTAGGATTATTATTATCGTTTACTTAAAAACGTACAACTTTCAAATATTTATATAAACACAAATTTTTCTATGTGACTGGTCATACCGTATGCCCGGAGTTACTCGAGTATATGATCATGGGTTACTTAAAATGCTTGATCAGGGGTTACTTAAGGGGTTTGGTCGGGAGTTACTCAAGGGGTTACTCGGTCAGGGGTTACTCAATCAAAGGTTACCCGAGTGATATTCGTTAGGGGTTACTCGAGGGGTTAATGGGTCAGAATTTACTTGAGGAATTACTTTTTTTTTTTTTTTTTTTTTGAGGAAAACTTGAGGGGTTACTGGAATAACTCGAGTATCCTCTAACCAAATAACTCGAGTAACCCCAGCCACACAATAGAAAAATCCCCCTTATATAATACAATTAAAACTTCCAAATAATTCTTTACCAATAATGATATAATTAACATGTGGATTTTTGCACTTTTGCTTACTACCCGAATTCTAGAACATATGTCGATCAGTCAATAAAGGTGATTCAAAGCCGGTGGGATTCATTTTTTTTTTATCCTGTTGACCTTATTACTTTCTTTAATCCATGTCGATGAGTATCAAGATCGTAAATTCACAAAAAAAATATATATATATAAGTACGTAACATTTTCTTGTGATATCATCTATACATCATACCTAATTTAGTTAATTAACCTCAATAATCTAATTAATCTTCCATTGTCATAGTCTACTACTAAATACTACTCGTATAGAGTAGGAGTATTACGTAAGAGTCAATACGATTCCATATTATTAATTTATAATTTTTGGTCGTTTTCTCTCTTCCTATAATTAGAAAACGGATAAGACATAAGTATATGATTGAAGTACATTTTGTCAACTTATGACCCACTCAAACAACCTAACTATGGAAATTTTTCTTACTATAATGCATGACAATGCATTATGCACCTATAAATCTATTATGTTTTATTTTTTTAAAAGGCTTAGCTACTTCATACAAATACTTGCGTTCCCATTGCCAAAATCTGAAAGTATTGAGGTAAATGTATACTTCATAATCTCGTATTACACTCATAATTATATTTATTACTTTGTACTCCGTATTATTTTTCGTAATTATTTTCATTAATCGAAACATGAACAAATATTTCACATTTTAAAATGCAATGCTCACAAAAAAAAATGTCAATAATATATTTTAATTAGTCAGTATTCATTAAAATTAACAATATAGCATATTTCAAACACGTAAAGAGTATATGTATATGCGGTTATACACACTTCACTTGCTTCACTTTTGAATTCTGACATTACCAAATTCAAATTATGAGAAGTGTTAGTTATTTCACGAATTGACATTCAAACCATAAGCTTGAATTATGTTGAATCCTGCCCAAATTCACAATCATTACATAGACTTTCTAAGCATTTTTTCTCCTACCAACATTAATTTTGCATGGGCTGTAATTAGCCAAAGTGTGAATACACCATTAACAAGAGGTTTAAAATTGTTTGAATTCGAGAAATTATAACTAAGTGTAAACCAAAAGAGACGTGCCTCAAACTTAATTTCAAACACCTATAAATCACCAATAATATATTCATTGAATTTACTCAAAATATTTTGCAAAACTATAGCAACTTCAACACGTGCCATAATCTCAAAGCTCCAAAGTTCAATTTTTAGATTTTGGACCGACCATATCCATAGTTTAATCTATTTTATTTTATTTTTGAACCTTTTAGGGTTTTAGCTCACCCACTTTGTCCACGTGTCCAAAACCCAATTCAATTTCCCTCTTACTCATTTTTTGACAACTATATAAACCAAAGTTTCACAATAAAAATAAGTTCGTCATTTCATATAACAATGGCACCTAATACTAATAAGTTTCATATCTATACATATACTAAAACATTATGTTATATTGCATCAATTTTATTAATTGGATTTTTTGGTTCAGTGGCTAGCCAAATTAGGCCTGGTTCAAGCTTGGTAGCTAAGGAAAACAAAGCTTGGATCTCTGATAATGGAACTTTTGCATTTGGGTTCACTCCTATGTATACAAATGATCAATTGCAGCTTGGTATTTGGTATAATCAAGTTCCTGGAGAAAGAATTTTGGTTTGGTCTGCTAATAGGTAAGCTCCAATCCACCACATTGTTCATTTTTCGCATGTCCGATTTTTTTTTTTTTTTTTTTTTTTTAGTTGTAAATCATATAGAGTATCATCTACACATCTGTTAATAACTAGCGGCATTGTAGAATTATTTGAATTTCAGTCTTGACTTTCAACTAAATTGCATCATCGTTATAATTGATAGACTTATAATAGTTTCATTTCTCGTACCAAAATGCTTGAAATAAGCTTTAATAAAGTACACAATTTATGATTGATCCGGACTACTTTTTATTTATATAAATCATATATATGTATATTCCGTACAAAAATTTATCATAGATTTATGATAAAGAGTTAAAAACTAGCTACTTTCAAATGATGATCATATTTGTCATGTCATTTTTCTTTGGTTCTTTAAGTATTAAGTGTTACATATTGGTCAAAGATTGAACTCACCATTTAACAAATTAATTTCTAGATGAAATCATATATTTGATGTATCATAGGCAAAAGAACAAGAACAAGAATTTTGATGTTCATACTAGTCACTAAATAAATTTATTCAATGAAACATAAATCAAGATTAAAACCTAAAGCATTTTTTTTTTTTCCTTAGTCATTTTACATCATCCTATTGCAGGGGATGATCATCACATGTACATTTTCCCTACTAATATGTCCTGAAACATCCCAATGATTTCCTTCTCTCTCAATCTAGAGACAATCTGGCCACCAAAAACGCGGTGCTGAGCTTCGACAACACCGGAAACCTCGTCCTCCGCGATGGCCGAGCCACCATATGGTCATCCAACACTTCAAGGGCAGGAGTTGAAGCAGCAGTAATGTCAGAAAGTGGCAACTTTATCCTGTATGATAAAATGCAGGAGCCTGTGTTTCAGACTTTTTCTTATCCTTCTGATACTTTATTACCTGGTCAACCTTTGAATGTATCAATGGAACTTACATCATCTAAGAAGTCACCTTCTCATGGAGGTTACTACACTTTAAAAATGCTCCAACAACCAACTTCTCTTAGCCTAGCATTAAGTTATAACTTACCTGATGCACCTGATGACACACTGTCGAATTATTCGTATTGGGCCGGTCCTGATATATCGAATTCCACGGGTGATGTGGTGGCAATGCTAGACGAGAATGGGAGTTTTGGGGTTGTGTATGGTCCGGGGTCATCTAATGGTGCGGTGTACGTGTACAAAAATGACTGCGACACTGATGGATTGTTGTACAATAAGTCTTTGACACCGTCTACACATGCAACGTCCCTAAGGCGGTTGGTACTAGAGGTAAACGGGAATTTGAGGTTGTATAGGTGGGATAACGATGTCAATGGGTCACGCCAGTGGGTGTCCGAGTGGGCGGCTGTGACTAGCTCGTGTGACATTGCTGGAATATGTGGGAATGGTGTGTGTGTCCTAGATAGGACTAAGACGAATTCGACTTGCTCTTGTTTGCCTGGGACTGTAAGGGTAGGGGAGGATGATGATAGGTGTTTCGAGAACTCTACATTGACAGGAAAATGCAATGGGAGACACGAAAACCTTACCAAAGAGTTTAAGATAATCGCGGTCCAACAAACAAACTATCACTTTTCAGAAGAGTCTGTGATAGCTAACTATAGTGACATCCCTACAGTTTCTAAGTGTGGAGATGCTTGCTTAGATAATTGTGAATGTGTTGCTTCAGTGTATGGGTTGAATGAGGAAAAGCCTTATTGTTGGGTGCTAAGAAGGTTGGATTACGGAGGATTTCAAGACCCGAGTTCAACCCTATTTGTTAAGGTCTTAGGGAATGAATCAAGTTGGGGTGAATCGTCGAGAAAAGAAGGTGACTCAGGAGGGGATGATAGAAGTGCACATGAGAAGGCTTTGGTCATTCCCATTGTATTGAGTATGGGGGTGTTAATAGGGTTGTTATGCCTTTTGTTGTACTATAATGTTCATAGGAAGAGATTGTTGAAGCGAGCAATGGAAAGCTCGTTGATCTTCTCGGGTGCTCCGATTAGTTTTAGCTACCGGGATTTGCAGCATTGTACCTCTAATTTTTCCCAGCTGTTAGGAAGAGGTATGGCTTCAAAACTCTCATTTGCATTAGCCTTAGAAACAGAGGACTCTGTTTTTCTCTGTTTTGTATGTTAATGATTGGATTAATGTTATTAAGCAATTTTAAGGTTATGATGTTAATGATTGGATTATGATTTTATTTGTGACAGGTGGGTTTGGAACTGTATACAAGGGAAGCCTAGGAGATGGGACTTACATTGCAGTGAAGAAGCTTGACAAAATTTTGCCCCATGGAGAGCGCGAATTTATCACTGAAGTCAATACAATTGGCTCTATGCATCACATGAACTTGGTTCGTCTTTGTGGCTACTGCTCCGAGGGATCACGCAGGTATATCATATTTTGTGACACGACACGCTTATGTGGTTCTGTTTAAACTCTTGAAAAGTTTCTCGTTTATATAGTTGATTTTTTATTTATTAATTGTTACATCGAGTATAACTGAAACTAACCCAAAGCCATATTTGAACTCAATCAATAAGCTCGAATGGCTATCTCTATATGTATATTGACTTTGATTGAAACAATGTGGTTATCTGTAGGCTATTGGTTTATGAATTCATGAAAAATGGATCATTGGACAAATGGATCTTTGCTCCAAACTATAACCGGGACAAAGTACTCGATTGGCCTACACGTTATAATGTAGCCTTAGGCACGGCTCAAGGGATAGCTTACTTCCACGAACAATGTAGGAACCGAATAATCCATTGTGACATCAAGCCAGAAAACATATTATTAGATGAAAACTTCTGCCCTAAAGTTTCAGACTTTGGACTAGCTAAATTGATGGGAAGAGAACACTCACATGTTGTTACCATGGTTCGAGGTACACGAGGATACTTGGCTCCTGAATGGATTAGTAATCGCCCCATAACTGTTAAGGCAGATGTTTATAGCTATGGAATGCTATTATTAGAAATTATTGGAGGAAGGAGGAACCTTGACATGTCTTATGATGCTGAAGATTTCTTTTACCCTGGATGGGCTTTTACGGTATGCTTTTTAGCACTTAACCTTTATTTCTTTGTTCAATATTTGTTCTTTCAAAGCTACACAAAGTCGAGTTTGTAAATAACAAACACTCTTTTTCAGGAGATGGTAAATGAACAAGCGATCAAAGTCGTGGATAAGCGATTAGGAGTAGCCGTTGATGAGGAAGAAGTTACAAGGGCTCTTAAGATAGCATTTTGGTGTGTCCAAGATGAAGTATCAGTGAGACCTTCAATGGGAGAAGTGGTAAAAATGTTTGAAGGTACAATGGAAGTGAATATGCCTCCAATGCCACAAAACATTTTGGAGTTAATTGAAGAAGGATTAGATAATGTATACAAAGCTATGAAAAGAGAAAATGATGATCATACAAGTACTTTTACCATTAACACGAACCCATCATCTCGTGCTACATGTAGTTATTCCACTGTCTCACCTCGTTGATAAAAGCCAATTTTTTGTATTAAGTCATTTTTAGGATTTTTTAATGTTAATTGTTAAAATTTTCTATCTTTTTTGTTTACTATTTTTTTTTACAATGTGCCGTTACATTAATGAAAGTATTTTTTAACTCTAAGACTGATTTCTAATAATTTAATCAAATAAGTTAATTGACACCCACATTTCCAAACATTATATACGATTATGAGAAATCTGGAATAAAAATAACCAGTTTGTGTTGTGTATGGTCGACCATACCGTGTGACCACTATAAAAGGACAAAGTAAAACACTGACCAAGTAATCCTGTAACAATGACAAAGTAAACCCTTTAATACTAACCAAGTAACCCTTTATTACACTAATGAAGTAATTTCTAGCTGGCCACATATAAGAATTTGCGAAAAAATAATAAAGTAAACCCAAATATGTCATGAACAGGGGTAAAGTATAAATTGCAAAATTCAATTATTACATTAACTTGGCATCAAGAACTCGTGGCTTTACAGATTTCAGACACCTTCTCTTGTTCTCTCTCTCCTGAATTTTTCAACTGCAAGATCAGCTGGATTCAAGCTTCAAAGTGCATTCAACTTCATCCATTTTAATCTTAATCTATGCTGAAGGTAATATTCTTCCCTAATTTATTAATTCCCAATTCATAAACCCTAGATTTTCTCTTACGGCAACCTTCAATCTTAATTCCGTGTGAATAATCTCAGTTTCCAGTTATAATACATTGTTTTAGTGTTCAATTCGCCGATGAATTTCAGCTGCATCTAGTTTAATTAGGAATTTGAGCACTGGTTCTTGATTCATCTTTGCCATTTTTATTTGATTTTGTCATGTTTAAGTTGATTTTTAGGTTCTCATTTGTTATCTGGCGTGTTTATCAATTTGAACTGTGAAGTATTGGATTGAATAAAGTGGAAATTCTGCTTTTTTTGGTTTGATTTTGGGTAAATTTTATTTGGTATACTGAAGAGCAAATTCTGGGATAAGATGAGTCCTCTGAGTGAATCAAAGTCATCCCATGAAATGTAGATAGTCTTACCCTAGAATTTTGCTCTGGAACGAAGTTATCGAAGCTTTATCTAGAAAAGTATTGATCATAAATACTTCTGATTAAGGAGTCTGAGTCTTTTGTTGTATTTAGGGTTTCCTTTTTCAAGTAAGGATTCTGCACATAGAGTCTTCAACACCCCATCCTACCCTAAATGGATATTGATATATTGGGTATGATTTATAGCATCGTGTACGAAAAAGGTATTGAACGTTTGATGTAATGAAATAGAATGATAAAAATTTTGACTGCTGTGAAGATTTTTCGAGTGTCCTAGTGCTTGATTGTATGTAAAAATCCAAGGGTGAGATATGTTTAGCTTGGAATTGATGAGGAGCTGGAGTAATTAAGAATGGCAGTGGTCATCTGGGACAAGTAATATTGTTTTCTTTCTTTCAGAAAAGCCAAATTGGTTGTCATACGAGAACAAGCTTTCTCTTTAATGAATACCAGTATTTTGTAACTTGTAGCCTTTTGTGTTTTGTGTTTCTTGAATATCTTTGTGACCTGAGTTACCTGCTATTAAGTGTCTACTTCCAAGTTCACATTCAAGTGACCTTTGGAAGTAAAGTATTGATGCATTTTGTCCTCTGATATGAATGTGGTTTAATTCTTTAAAAGTAATAATTTTACTTGGAATCATACTGCCATTTTCTTATGTGCAGTGAGCTGATTGTAATTTACTTTTTGTGTATGTATTTTAGGTGAAGATGGAAAATATGCATTATGCTGAGGAGCTAGTAAGAGAATTTCTTGTATTCAGAGGTTTCACTAGTACACTACAAGCTTTTGAGATGGAACTAAATATGGATGTCGGGAAAGGTTTTCAAGTGGACAAGATACTTGACTTGATTTTCTCAAAATATTTACCTAAGTTTGAGGCTGAGAAATTGGTTGGCCTTTTTAGTTTCTTTAAGCAGTGTATTTCTTCCTCCGAGACAGTGTTTTATGCTACACTGTCCAAGTTGGAGGCCTCTATTCTCCGCTATTATATAGTACATGCTGTGCGTTCAGGAAGGAATGACAAAGTCAAGGAGTTTTTTGATATGTTGGGTGATGACTTGCAGCAAAAAGGAGATGATTGGACTCCATGGTTTGGTGTGTTATCTTTTTTTCATTAAGTTATTCTTGACCAACATTTTTTTTCTTTGATATTACCTTGTTCGCATACTGTCTGACCTTTGCTTCATATGCAGCTATGCCGTATCTAAAGAATCCTGCTTTAGATCCTCAGTTTCGCATTTATTTCTCAAAGGAATGGTTGGATGCTTTGCATCTTTCACTAAGGAATTTTCTGAGCCAGATGTTTAGTGGAACTCATATCCTATGTTTTTTCCTATCATTTCATGACTAGTAGTCTAGTACTATCTTATTAATATGGAAGTGACTAACACTGATGTTAGCTTGATGACTTGTGACTACTGCCTCATTGCCCTGCTCTTACATACAATTTGGCTCAGCTTTGAAACTGTTATTGCTGATGTATTTGGCATGTGGTTGAAACTCAACTCAATGTGAACATTCAGAAAATGAACACACTAAATACACCCCTGTGCCAATTCACTTTTATCCTGGGAACGATCCCTGTTACCTTTTTTTTGACTTCTGGTGCTCTAGATATTTTTATTTTTTTTAAAAAAAAAAATAAAATTGAAAGAAGATATTTGAATTTTTTTAACAATGGTCTCAGCAAGTGTATATCATGGAACTGGATATTCTGGATTGAGAAGCTCTGCTCTTTGCCCTCAGCTTGGATTGGTTTATTTATTTTTTTATTTTATTTTTATTTTTAAATGAAGAACTCTTATCAATATGTGTGTTCTTTTAATTACCAATTAAACTGTACTTTAGTGACATAAAGGAGTATACTTGGTGTTTCCTTGACCTCTTCACGCATTCCTGCTTTAATGAAGATAAGTACTGAGAAGAACACTATCAACCGTCTCAGAAAAGACATTAAGCAGCTAAATTTGAAGTTATCACAACTTCAGGCTGTCCTGGAAGAAAGGGATGCTCAACTACATCATCTTAGACGGTACTTTATTGCATTATTGCTGTTTTTATACAATTATTATCTCAATACCTCCAAAATGGATGTTGTTCCTTAGATTCAAGTTGATGCTTCTTCGTTTGTTTACACACTAGGAATTGTAGCTTTCTACATATGTTATAAAGTTATAGCTGAAAGCCTGAAAGTATGACTTAGAGTTCATAAATGACAAAAGGATCAAGTCAGTTCAACCATAGTGAAATTGGCATGCATCTTTATCTAGATATCTGAGTACTGAACAGGAATTCTTTGAAATGAATGCTCAAGTGACGTAGACAACATTTTTGGCCTCACTAGATTCCTACTACAATAGAATTGTTAGAAGATGATGATCTCAACTCCCTTGATATGTAGCTTAGGGGCTCTTTCCATAGATGTTGGTCTCCCTCCCAACACTTAAAAAAGAGAAAAAAAATTCTTGACTTTGTTGTTTTTCTCGCATAGTGGTACTGTGTTAATGGGACAAGAAGATAATTCTGTGCAAAGTGCTTCTGTGGTTTCCGAAGAGGCAAGTCTATCCGCTACATCTAAAAGTGAGCTTGAAGCTGGATTCAAGAGCCATGAAGTGGTTGGATGTTCGGAGTTGTCCAATGCGACTGCCTGCAATGCTGATCATGCCCCGAGTTCTTCTGGAAATCCACCAGTTAGCAACGATCATAATGGAATCCATGTTTCCAAATATGGTTCATATAGTGGTAATATTATCTTATCTTTGATACCTGTTTATATAATCATTGGATTTACATATTGTGCAAATTAAAACAATGGCTTTTTATGTAAAGTGAACTTGTGACTTTTATAAGTTGACTATAGCAGAATTTTTACCAGAAATAGAAATCCCTAACACTGGTTAACAGATGGAATTTAGATAAAAATATTATCTCAAAGAGTGAGTTCTAAATCATTATAACAGGAAACTAACTACTACAACAAACTAATTCATTGAACATTTGATCCTTTAAATATCAAAGAAGTTCAATGAATTTGTGAATCGAATAAAGGTCTGGAAGTGACATTTGATAGTTTCTTACTATTTATTATTTCCTCCATTTTTTTTTTACTTGCACCATGAAGAGTTTCCTACGTACCAGTGCTTGAACATCTTTAATATTAGTAAATATTATAAAAAAACTGATTTTTTGAAAGTAGATATTGAGACAAATTTAACAAGATCTCTCATAACTATAATCTTCCTTATATATGACATTAAATATAGTTTAAGGAGAGAATGTGAAAAACGTATATGTCCAGATAGTGCAATAACTAATTATTAAATCGTGGAGGAAGTATGTTTTTTGCTTTTGATCTTTAGGTCCACACTGTCCCAAGACTAAGATGAAATAACGCTGATTGTATGAGGAGATGGCTGATTAACTGATCCAAGTGCATATTACAATTATTAATTATGAACTGTGAGTCCATTTAACTACAAAATGCAGAGAAAGAGAAGCACTAAGTTTTGAAATTTTACTACGAGTACTACCCTCAAGCTCAATCCAGAATCTCAGTGAGGAGACTAGGGAAAATAGGCCCATTTTTTCCCCCTGAAGGCAGACTCCTTGGTTCTTGGTCTTATAGAATTATAGGTAGATTGTACTATTGAGTTTGCATTTGTCGGTTTTTTTTTCTTCCTCTGTAATTGCTGCTGTATTGACTAATAGGAGTATGAATGGTAATTATTTGAGTGGGCAATAGTGCTTAATATAATAGCTTCTTCTTCCATCCCCATCCCCACCCCCTTCCTCCCTGAGCGAGGGTGTGTCAATGTGCACAAGGCATATAAATTGTTTAAGCTCTGTGTCAATGTTAATGATCCTGATACCAATTGTTCTTGGGTTTTTTGAAGGGGATAAAATAATGGTTGAGTTAGGAGTAAAGAGATTGTAGATGTTCCAAGCTAGCATCAGTTGCTGACTTTCAGATTTTGGGCCATGAAAGGATCATATATGCTATTGTGATTATATCTGATACATTGCATGACTTGCATGAGCTTTTAGGCTAAACAAAATGTTTCTTGCTGAATAAGTCTGGTTGACTATGGTATGACAGAAAAGGTGGCTATGGTCCTAGGTGAGGAAGAATTTTCAGAAGTACAAGTGCAGTTCCAGGTAGTGCCTCATGTTTTAAGTCAATCACTTATGAGAAATTTGCTGTAATATATCCAAATTTCATATGGCTTCATTGACACATACTACACTCGCTCCAATCAATAATTCATTTATTCATGGCAATAAACTAGACGTTACTCATCACTTCTTCAGAGGATGAAGATGCTGTCTAACTTTGTTATTATTATTTTGAATTCATCATTGTTCCCTTAGCTCATTTTGAATTCTGATGGCATTTGTTATAAGGAAACGTTTCTGGGGCACACAAGTCCCATCAGTAGGTCCCGCTTTTCAGCATCTGGTGATAATATTGCAAGTGCTTCTACAGATGGAACTGTCAGGTATCTGCTGTCCAGATTTAGTTTTGAGCTCCTTCTTGCTTCTGGAAGTGAAGACTAATGATTGCAAATGCATAATGCTAATTTTACTAAATTGTCTGAGCGGACTGAATTTACTGCCTGTTTAATTGCTAACTGATTACATGCTTATGTCATGGTATTATTTGGATGGGGGTGCTTTCTTTCTCTAAAGGTGTATCTTTCTAGTTAGGTTAATGGGAAACAAGAAATGTATGGAGATGGGAGAGTGTTCTGTTTTCATGAAGATTTTATTCTATTATTTCCCTTTGATAAAAGGACCATGATACTATGGTTGACTGGTAGTCAGCTAGTCACCTTCTTTAAATGAACAGGGAATGGAGAGGCCTAATTTTAACCTTTATCCTGGATATTATCTTTGACGGATAATAAATGAATTTTAGGCGACTGTACTCTAATTCAGTTTGCTATGGTTATGATAGTCACCTTCTTTAAGTGGATTATTGACTTTAGTTTGATTTACTGGTGATAAAGGATTTGGACATATGACTCATCCACACTGGGATCTAGAAACGCCACCATATATTGTGGAGCAGAAATTCTGTCTCTTGATTGGGATTGTAAATCTGATCGCTTGGTATGCTTCTTCTTTTCCACCCCTTTTCGTGGTGTGCTTATGTGCATTGCATTAATTTTCTCTAATTGACATCAGTGCAGAGTTTGCTTTCTTCAATTGATATTTACCTTTAATTATATCACTTTTTGGCTTGACAAAAGCTTCTGATAGGCACCGCTGAGGGAGGCATTAAGGCATGGAATGTGGATGCAAAAAGAGTTGTTTGTGATCTTAGCACAGGTCAAACATTTCGAAGGTTGTTCCTGGACAAAGAACTTTTTTTAGTCCTTTTTGATTCATTGTGCTGATTGCTGTGCCTACATAACAGGGTACTAGATATAAAATGCAGCCCTGTGGAACCCATTTTTGTTTCTGCAGCTGCATCTGAAGGGTATACTTCTGCTTTTACTTTTTTTCTATTCATTTATAAGTTCAGTGATCCTGATTTGATTTTTATCTTTGATGCTATTTTTCATTTATGTTCCTTGAAAAGGAGGATAACTTCTCGTCATAAAACTTTTACTCAGTCAAACTAAGGCATATTGTTCTTTTAGTTTTTGAAAATCGAGTATAGCTATTTAATATGAGCATTATTTTCTTATTTATTTGTTCAAACTCTTCATGGCCGAAAGAACCTAGATTCGGGATTCATAGATTGGGTGTGCTTCTCTATGTTTCTGAACTTTTTGTTCATTTTTATAACTCGAGGGTGACTAAAAGACTCATTTATTTTTTTTTCTTTTTCATAAATATTAGGGATGAAACAACATATGCTAACACCATGGGATATGCTTCACTAACTGTTTGGAACATGAAGACATGGAAGCCTATGGTATGTTGTGGTTTTCCAAAGTTTATTAACTTTTTTTTGAGGGGAAAGTTTATTAACTTAATTATAAAGATCAATCTTTTGATGACATTTTACTCTGTGAAGACAGTCCTTCCACTTGGTGAAGAGCCCCCAGCGATAACTTCTGTGTGCTTCAATCACAATGGAAAGATTTTAGCAGCTGCTGCTGTTGATGGGATGATTCACATGTTTGGTATCCTTACATGTTTGCATGTTTCCTTTGGTGTGGTGATGTATGTATATTTTGTTGGTTGCTCTGCATTACATATCAAAGTGAGAGTATCTGGAAACTTGGTTTGTAGGATCATATCCTGCCAAGCCCTGCATCATCCATCCCATGGAGATTCAAAATTCTATATCCTAGACCTCTTATCTGTTCCCAAAGTAGAGAGATTGTTTTAATAGCCTTCTTCTTATTACCCCATTATAAAAATTCCAGATGCATGATTATGTTACTCAGGTTCTTGAATGCGTGGATAATGTATTGATATCAACTTTGGGCTATACTCATATCTGTAGCCAGACATCTGAGTATTCTGAGTCCTTGACTAACATAAGATATGTCTGCGGGTCTGCAAATTACTGGATGGCCAGCTCATGATTGTCCCATCAGCTCCATTCTTTTCGGACATGATGAGACAAGTATATTTACTTTGGGATCAGATGGAAAAGTAAGTAGTTTAAGCTTTTGTGCAACTTCAGCAATAATTAGGACTGTTGCTGAAAAAAAAAACGGATATTTTATGGGTTCAGGTATTTGAATGGAGCTTACAAAATCAAGGTAGAGTAGTCTGGTCAGCAGATTGCAGCAGGTATTAGCATTTCTGTATAAAAAAATATTGATGCCACGTGAATTTTTACACCATTTTGGCTAGTTGCATGTATCATTTTGTGTATAGATGCTTTTTTGACACAATGACCTGTGGTAAGGTGTTTATCATGTGACTTCTTCATTCTTTGCTTTTCTTGCTGTGTACTGCATCATTATAGAACCGGTGGATCAGGTTAAGCTGTAGAGGTACCCAACGTATCAATGTTACCTAACAATTGTTAAATTAATTTTGCAAATAGACTAATTACTTCAGAAATTAATTTTGCAAATAGACTAATTACTTCAGATAACTAAAGCTCCCACTCCTGGTGAGGTGGATTTTTGTTCCTTGTCTTTGCTAAACTGAAACTGGTATTTTAATGGTTGTTGTATGGATCTTCTTGCCAACTGTATATTTGACCCTCACTATGTGTTGTTATGATGTACTTCTGTTAAAGATATCTATATAGACATCAAGAGATGCTGAAAATGAATTTTTAGAATCACACGTTTTCTCATTCTGTAGGTTCTGCAATCCTGATACCTCGAAACACTGCCGTCATGAAATGGCGCTAGACTGTACTGGAAAGAGACTGCTGGTGACCTCTGATTTAGTACGATCACCCATGTATCAGGTACAATTCACCTCTGTTGCTGTACTAATACATCAATCTAGTACATCTATTTCCATAATAAGTTCATCAGTTTCACTGGCCTAAATTTTTTCCTTAACTAAGAATGCAAAATCTATTTCTGATTCTCGACACCATATTACTAAAGATGTAAAGATGATACTGGGCTGGAAATTTTTTCTTATAGTTTGTTTTCTTTTTTCTAGGTTGGAAGTCTTGCAAACGGATCAAAAACTCTACCACACAGTGCTGCTGTGACAACTGTCGATTGGCATCCAACCCTACCTATATATCTTACTGGTTCTGGTGATAATTCAGTTCGTGTTACATCCATTTTGTAAGAAATCATTTTTATGCCTGATTGGGCGATAGTACAGGTTCTTATCTGTTCTCTAGTTACAGTCTAAAAGGTATGGAATTTGGCTTGGAAAATCCTTTTTTTTTCTTCTTTGCTATAACTAGATGCATGTTTGTTGGAACCTTTTTTTTCCCTTTACTCAGCAAAGATGAATTTCCAGAAACTTTTAGTGTACTGTTTTTGGATCTTGAAATCACGTATTGAGTAGTAAAATAATACCCATCCGCTGTCATTCAACTATGCCTTTTGAGCCAGATTTTAATTGTTACTTTCTCACTAGATACATTCCATGATAATGTGAGGATGCATTTGTTGTGCTTATGTTTAAAAAGTGGTAGCTAAGAAAAATCATTTTTAGAAAGATGGGTGCTGCAAAGATGCATATATTGAGATGGATACGGGGAACTTCTTAAGGATAGAATTAGGAATGACGTAATTTGGAGGGTAGTTGGAGTTACCAATATTTAGGGTAAGGGAGAATCGATTGTGTTGGTTTGAGCTTGTGAGGTGACGACCAGAAGATACACCGATAATAATGTAAAGAGTTTAGATCACGGAGATTTTAGAAGAAGCCAACGAAGGCCAAAGATGACTTGGATTGAAGGAGTTGAGTCAATATAAAGAAATAGGTTTACATAAGCATATAACTACTTCATAGAAGTAAATGGGGGGAGATGATCTTTGTCAATGGCCTGCATAGATAAAAAACCTGCTTCATGTTGCTAACCACATCCTTTTGCAAATATTATGACATTGTATATTTAAAAAGTACGTCATTTGTATATTTGTACAACTATTATTACTTCCTCTGTTCTTTTTTACTTGACCTGTTTCTTTTATCACGCTTGCCAATGCAAAACTTTAACGAACAATAACTTTAATTCTTCATAAGTAAAAATTATAAAATTTACATATTATGATAGTACTTATTGAGACGAATTCAAAAAGATCTTACATGAATATGTTTTTCCTTACATATTATTCACAAAAGACGGTCAAATGAGGGGTGATGAATAGTGTAAAAGTCAAAGCGGGTCAAGTAAAAAAGAACTGAGGAAGTAATATATCTTGATAGAACTAATGTCCAATGTCGTGTTGATTTTATTTTTATTTCTTGTATGTCTTAGGACAAAATATCAAATGTCCACACTTTAATGATGTTAGAGTGTTGGGTGTGTAACTTTTTTTTAATTTTTTTATTCCGTGTCAATGTTAGTATTGTATAAACTGATGCTTTCAATTAAATGTCAGTAATGGGGTAGGGGGAAAATCTCATGAAACTGCATTAGTGCAATAGCCACTTCCGGTGTGGATAGACTTAATTAGTCCATGATTTACAATATATAATAGATAATCAAATATACAGTCCCACTCTATTGTGACCAAGATTTGAATTAGTCTAAAGGCATCGAAAATCTGACTGGCCAAGACTTGAATTAGTCTAAAGCTATGTTACTTCGACACCCTCATTCACCTCAAAAACTATGTCGTGGTGTGTAGTGTTCTGTCGTTGCTACGTCATTACTTTTTTCAACAAAATGGCCGAGTTTGACACTTGAACACTCATATATGAGTAGACACTTTATCCTTTTTTAGGTAACGCAGGTCTAACGGACCAAGGTTTGAATCAGGCTATAGCAATCAAAAATCTAATTTCCAAACATGGTGGGAATGACTTTATTCCTTCTCGGTTTGAATCAGGCTATAGCAATCAAAAATCTAATTTCCAAACATGGTGGGAATGACTTTATTCCTTCTCGTTTCTTTCATTTTCGAGGGGTGTGGAAGATTAAGTACCAATTGTAACGTTTGTAAGTAGTAACTGCTTCGAAGCTCGACTTTGATATTCTTTATCTTTAGAGTAGGGGAGGATAAAGCAAAGTCAAAAGTCAGTTACTTGCAATATTATGTGAAATAGCAGGAAAACTTCATAGTTTATGACTTTTAGGCAACCTTATGAACATGATTCGAATTTGGACACTACTATTATCTTTAAATTATTGCATGTAAGGATGTCAATTGGGTGGGGTAGAGGCGGAGGATGGTCTCTCCACACCCTTCCCCACCTAAAAATATCATACCCATCCCCGCTCCACCACTTGGATATTCATATCCACCCCATATTAGCTAATTGGAAATATATACCATTTCTATTTATACAAATATGACCATAATTTTCTTAATTATACGAGTAATGCTCGACTTAGACTTTACAATTTCTTTTGTGGGGATGGGGCAAGTCTAGAGTAAACTCCTTACCCGACCCATCACTCGGTACAATTTTTATCCCCATCATTCTCCAAACCTCTCTCCATCCCCGTGGTCTTCTATTTGATCTGCCCCACTCACACATCCCTATGCATCTTTTTCCTCAAGTATCATCATTCATCATTGTGATTAGAGTCAATGATTTCTCAGTATATATTCTACGAACACATTATTCTTGGGCTTAACAAGTTTCAAACCCAAAATTCTTCTCCTTAAAAAAATGTCAGGATTACATTTAATACGAGAAATACAGTTTCTCTTGGTTTTTCTAGTTGGGATTTTCTTCACAAAAACTCCCTCCTTTAGCTTCGAAATCAACACCAATAGGTGCATAGAGAAGGAAGGAAAGGCCATTCGCAACATTCACCCCACCTGTGAAAAATACTACAGTCACAAATACCATGACTGCTGCAATTGGCCTGGTGTCTATTGCAGCAACCTCACTGGTCATGTTAGCCAACTTTTGTTGAGTGATTTCTTAATGTACTGTGAAGATGGTTTTTTGCCTCTTCAAAGTCAAACTATCCATTTGGATCCTTCCTTGATTGCTCTTGAAGACTTGATCTACCTAGAGATCACCAACCTAGCAGGTTCTTATGAAGTTCATGCCAACCTAAGCTTTATTGGCTCCTTTCCTAAATTGAGACATCTTATTTTCACAAGTTTTAATTTAGATAGAGATTTAGATATTCCTCATCAGATTGGCAATCTTACAAAGTTGCAATATCTGGAAATATCGGAGTATAGCAATATGTTTGCTATTAGCCTTAACATGCTGTCTCATCTTACTTCACTAAGGCGCCTCATTTTACTGAATGTTGATCTCAGTGAAGCTACGGATTGGCTTCCTGTTGTCAATAACCTCCCTTCCCTAGAGCACTTGGAGTTGAGTAAATGCAATCTTCCTGATGCTATTATTCACCCTCATTCTATTATTAATTCCTCCAAGTCACTTGCTTTCCTTGATCTCTCTTATAATTTTCTCAAACCTTCCTCGATATGGACTTGGATTTTCAACCATAGCTCTCTAGTTAGAATCTCCCTGTCTGATATCCTATCGATTGGTAGTAAAATTCCAATCAGATTTAGGGAAATGACTTCTCTCTCACATCTCGATCTCTCTAATAATCATCTCGAAGGTGACCTTCCTAGTTCTATTAAGGGTCTTTGCAAGCTTCAAAAATTGGATCTATCTGGGAATATTCTCAAGGGAGATCTTTCGAGCATCTTTCAATCTATATCTTGTTCAAACATGTCATTGATGTTTCTCTCCTTGCAGAGTAACAACCTTACTGGTTCATTGCCAGATTTCACGAAGTTTCATTCCTTAATAGAGTTGAACCTGGCCTCAAACAGACTAAATGGTTCATTTCCCTCTACTTTTGATAGACGTTCAAGTCTTGTCACATTATATCTTCAAGAAAATCAACTTATAGGATCTGTGCCTGATCTTTCCATTTTTAGGTCACTGAGAGTGTTGCAACTTCAAAATAACCAATTAAATGGCACAATACATGCAGGTCTAGGACAACTTTCAAGGCTTGAGCCGCTGGATATTTCCTCAAACTCATTGATAGGTGAGATTAGTGTGAGTCACCTCTTGAATCTCTCTAGGTTGCACCACTTGGATATGTCCTTTAACTCATTGTCTTTTAATGTTGGCTCTGGTTGGGTGCCTCCATTTAGATTGGACACTATAGGACTTGCTTCTTGTAGGTTAGGATCTCGCTTCCCAGAATGGCTTCGAACTCAAACAAATTATGTAAGCTTGGATATGTCACATGCTGGGATATCGGATACCATTCCTTTTTGGTTTTGGAATCTTTCTTCAAGAGCTACATTCATTAGCCTATCTCATAACAGACTTCGTGGTGAGCTAATCAATCCGTCAACTAAAAACAGTACGGCTTCCTCGTTCTCTGCCATTGATTTGAGCTCTAACCTCCTTGAGGGTTCTTTAACACTGTTCTTTGGAGATTATGATTATCTTAATCTCTCTAGAAATAGTTTCTCTGGGTCAATATCTTTTATCTGCAAAAGTCCATGGATGTTAGGTCTTGACCTTTCACATAACCTCTTTTCTGGTAAGTTACCTGATTGTTGGTCTGAGTCTGGTTTTCTACTATCTGTCTTAGATTTGTCAAATAATAACTTGTCTGGGGAGATTCCTACTTCATTTGGTTCCTTAGTCAGGTTAAACAGTTTGCATTTGAGAAATAACAAGTTCTCTGGGAAGATACCTTCGTTCTTTCGCAACTTAACCCAATTATTTTATTTAGATCTTGGTGACAACCTATTTTCTGGAGAAATACCAAAGTGGATGGGGCATATGCTACCAAATTTGACAGTTCTTAGTCTTCGGAACAATTCCTTCTCTGGAAAAGTACCTCTAGAACTTTGCCGTTTATCTTCTATTCAAATTCTTGATTAGTCTACAAACAATATCTCTGGAGTGATTCCAAATTGTCTGTGCAGCTTTGCTGCAATGACACAGGAACTGAGACCCCCTGTAGATATTCAGGACACGAATGGTACTTTCTCATCCATCGGCCCATACAAAGACTACATCTCCCTTGTATTGAAAGGATTCATTTATGAGTACAAAAACCACCTGGAACTTGTGAAGAGCGTCGATCTTTCAAGTAACATGTTGGGAGGGATCATTCCTGCTGAAATTTCTTGTCTTACAGGATTGATTTCCTTGAACCTTTCAGGAAACAATCTCATTGGACCTATCACTGTAAAGATTGGTCAGATGAAGTCTCTAGAGTCCTTGGACTTGTCTAATAACCATCTTTCTGGCCAGATTCCTTCAACTCTTTCAAATTTGAACTTCTTGGGCACTTTAAGCTCGGCAAATAACAACTTGTCAGGAAAGATTCCGACAGGAACTCAAATTCAAAGCTTTGATGCTTCAGCGTTTGCAGGAAATCCTAGACTTTGCGGGGACCCTCTTCCGAAGAGGTGCATTGAAGAGGGAGCCAAAGCATATGAGAACAATAATCACGAGCCCAAAAACAATGATGAAGATATATTTTTGGGGTTGTATATCAGCATTGCTCTTGGGTTTATCTCTGGTTTTTGGATGGTCTGTGGTTTCTTGATATTCAAGAGATCTTGGAGATATGCGTATTTTCGCTTATGGATTCATTTGTATGACAGGCTCTATGTGATCACTTCTCTGAAACTTGCTTCTGTTCGAAGATGTTTCCAAGCTTGATTTCTATGGTTCTTTATCTGTTCAGTTTGCTGAATACAATAGTTTTTAAAGAATGAACTCTTATAAATGTCTAGCTTGTAACATGCTCAAATCAGAAGATAGATCAATAAAACTGGTGATCCTTTATTTATCTTTAAGCTCTTTTTTGCTAATTGTTTTTCTCTGAGCAAGCACTTTCAGATAGTGTTTCTTGTAGAATGTATGCTCTGATAGTCTGATGCCTAAGTGCAACCATGTTGATCTAATCTATACTAGAGACCGGCATTTGAGTTGGTTCGGTTACACCATTGTCTTAGGTCTTAGCTGTGAATTACTATGTATGCGTCGTGTGAGTATTAGTGATGAACTTACAGTTTCTTTGAAGTCTTCCGTTGTGTGAGTATTAGTGAACTTACTGTTTCTTGTCTTCCACAGTTATGATTCACTCGTAAAAGTGAATGCTACTACTCTCCTAGTATACTATAGAAGCTTGAATTTTCTGCTGAAAGTGGAATTAAATGACAGGTGCTTTTGTGTGGAAGATTCAGACTTTCCAAAGTTTGTAATATTGGATTATTCTACTTAAATTTGGATTAGTCCACCCTACCAAAGAGTCAAATTCGACTTGCGTAAGGCGTAGCAAGTTTGCAACCTGAGTCAATACTCTGGGGTCTTTGTAGCTTCATGTTTCTTCGCCGCACAATACTGGACTGCTAACTAAAGTTGATTCTTTAGGGCATTGCCATTGTGGGTCGATTTTTTTTTTTTTAATCATTGTTCGTACAAAAATTATTTTAAGTTCCACAACTTTGCGCTCTTTAATTTACCCCACCAAAATGTAATACTCTCTCCATCTCATTATTAAGGGATCGTTTCCACATTTTACAAATTTTAATACGGAGTATAAATGAAGTATAAAAAAAACATGCGTGCAGTCATTGAAATACTTATAAAAAGTACTTGTAGTTATTTAAGGGAGACAATAATGGAAAAAAACTCTATTTGAACACTGTGAAGTATACGTGGACACCAATTTTAAAGGGTATTTAAGAAAGTGAAGTATAATAAAATTACTTTATATAAAATACTCGTAGAAGCACGTAGGTAAAATTTTTTTTTTGGGGGGGATGTAGGTAATAATGTTAAACTTGTATTTTCTCATATCTTTGGAATGAGATTAGACTATAAATTTTATCTTTAAAAAAATAAATAAATAAGGGTCTTCTGATTTACTGAGTTGAACTTAACCGAATGAAATGACTAATTGAATCTAAACTGAATTCAATATTTTACGAGAGAAAGAGAAACAAATTAGGAACTGAATTAGTGAATTGTGATAAACCGAAGTAAAAACCGTAAGAATATAGATTTTCTAATTAAAAAAAAAAAGAAAATTAAAATATGTCGGTGTTAGAGGCTTGGTTGCAATTTACAGTCACTCTTGTTCAGTGATATGCTGCCATTGTTGAAGGTGAAGGAGGAACTCAAATCTCCTTCATCTCTCTTTTTCTCTCTCCTCACTTCCACCATTAATCAATGGCGCAAAACCACCATTACAACCCAACCTCCAAGAAACCCACTACCCCATTCTCTCTCTCACTAACTTCTTTCCTCTTCTTATCTCTCCTCTGCTTCGCCTCTCTTCTCCTCGCTTTCTCTCTCTTCCCCTTCTCATCTCCTTCTTCTCAAACCCCCCAATTTCACCCATCATCAGAACCCTGCGATTTCACTGATGGGAATTGGGTTTACGATCCTACTGTTAGATCTGTTCGATATGATCACACTTGCAAGGAGATTTTCAAGGGTTGGAATTGCATTTTGAATAATAAATCCAATGCTTTTGAAATTTCTAAGTGGAGATGGAAGCCCAGAAATTGTGATCTTCCCCCTTTTGATGCTCGAAGATTTCTTGAACGGTTTAGGGATACTAGTATAGGTACTTTCTTTCATTGTTATTGTAATTGATTTTTCTGGGTATTGTTTATTTCTCAGTAATTTTGATGGGTTTTGTTGGATTGGAATTTTTTGGTTTAATTTTGATTGCCCTTGTTGAGAATTTCATTGGCACGATATATCAGTAAAAAAAAATAAACATAAATTTATGATCGTATTGTTATTTATTATAGCCTACCAAATGGGCAATTGATGAAGGTAGATAAGAATATGGGATTTTTACTTATCTAAGGTACCTGGTTTTTGTTGGGCTATTTAGGTTTAAATTTGATTTTTTTTTATTTTTTTTTTTTTTTTTCTGAAAATTTCAGTTCTTTATAGATGATCAATAGTTGGATTGGGGTTGATTCATAGCTAATGGGAATCTTTAGTGGCATTTAAGTTATGGTGGCAGTACTAGATAGATTTTCATATTTTGAGTTTTAGGTTCAGAACTTTCCAATTTTGGAACATTGTTAAGTTTTTGTTGTTCATACCAACAAAGTTGAAGTATTACTATGAAGTTAAGATAATCGAAATGAAGTTATTAGAGAGAAAGCATCAGTAAAATGCATGTAAAAGACATCCGTAATCACCCCGAAAGGGTGTATTAAATTTCGAGTCCTTGAAGGAGTTGAAGCTAGATATGTTCTAACTTTTAAGCATAGACTCTGAAGTTACTGACTTTATGAAGTTTTGGTGTGTGCAGGATTTATAGGTGATTCATTGAATAGAAATATGTTTGTGTCTCTGTTTTGCATGCTGAGGCAAGTATCAAGTGATGTGAAGAAGTGGCACCCAGCTAAAGCAGATCGAGGGTTTACTTTTCTTCAGTACAATCTAACTATTGCTTATCACCGTACTAATCTATTAGCACGTTACGGTAGGTAAGCCATGTCTTCTGTGTTATTGTACAAGTGCTATTGAATTATTTGCTTCTGCCACTGCTTGTTTTTAGAGTAAAATTGTTTGAAGCTCCACTGAACCTAATCAAATGTTTACCAAGATGATACATTTGGTTGATCAATTATACTATATGAATTTACCAAGATGTTTCAGTCTCTTTTGTGCAACCTTCTCTGTGCTTTATATGTACCGACAGGTGTGGATAGCAACTGTTTAGAAGAAAACAAAGTCACTTGATTATATGTAATAGAACAAACTTTGTACTCAAATTTCCTTCTACTAATTATTTTTTATGGTGTAACATGGATTTAACAGTTCCTTATGCTCAGTGAATGAGATTAAAAATAAAAATGTGCTCTTGAATGCAGAAGATTATCAGCATATGTTCCTCAAATATTTACAAGTTGAAAAGAACTAGTCTAAAATTACCATCTGGATAAGCTATGTTTAAAATGGAGCTATTAGATATCATTTTTAACTTTCCACTTAGAGGACCTTATGTTTCCTTTCCTTGAATAGGTGGTCACCTAATACCAAAGGTGGAGCTCTAGAATCTCTTGGATACAATGATGGGTACCGAGTTGACATTGATGTCCCTGATAGCAAATGGGCTGAAGCTCCTAGCTTCCATGATGTTGTCATCATTAATACTGGACACTGGTAATATCTACAATCTATACTAGATCCAGCTTCATTTAAGTTACTGTAATGACTTGCATTGCTTTTTTGCCCATGCTTATTTTACTTAAATTTTATGTTTTGGATGAAGCATTGAAGCACATCATTTGTCTGCTTTTTTTACCTCCTTTTATGAACTGCATACAATGAAAGCGCATATCCTTTGCATCTTCTCCTTCCCAAAAAAACTCTATTTACAACCCATGACCTATACTGTTGCATTTTCACAAGCCAATATAAGAGACAAAGAAGTCCTTATATGAACTGAGTTTTTGAAGCTACATCATATCAAGCTAGTAGAACTATTGCAGTATGAAATTAAACAAAACTATCAGGGTTACAAGACACAGATAAAATGCTTCTAACCTCGTACCTGTTTAAATACTTCGTATACTACTACTCCCATGGCGAGCTGATACACAATAAATGCATATTACCTGCATCGTTTGTCAGTGGAATTTTTCAATTTTCACAATTTAGAACCTTCGTTGAGTTATGACATACTAAACTTATTTCCATGAAAGAACATTATGATGCACCATGACCATATAATTTGTCCATAAGTATGTACTAACTACTAAGTACAATGTTGCGGAAATTTGTCAATTTTTTGTGCTTTTTATAGTGAGAAATAGGTCAACGTACTAGCATCTAGCCATCTAGGTTTTATTTTTATAGACTTTCTGGTTTAAAGGGGAGTTTTTGATTTGTTTTGCTTGGCTATATGCAAGTCAAGTGGTTTGAAAAGGAGCAAACATGGGGTACAACCGTACAATCTCTACAATGGAGGTCGGCTTTTATGGTGGTGGTGTGTGTACTCTAGCTGACTTGTTTGTGTTCTGTAGCATCTGAGGCTTTTCCCTCTTGTTGCTTCTATGTCTAGTATGAATGGAAGGTTTTAACTATTTTGCATTTTATAGATTCTTATACCCCCCCAAAAAAAAAAAAAAAAAAAAAAAGGTTGTTTTGTCTACAGATAAAATTAGCATCTAGATAAACACTAAAATCTATGCTTTCAAGTTGTTGTCAAAAGGTTTATAGGTCAGGGAAAAGTGGAGTAACTTTGTAACTTTGTTTACCTCACTGATATTGCAGGTGGTGGGCTCCCTCAAAGTTTGATCCAGTAAAGTCACCTATGCTCTTTTTTGAGAAAGGAATGCCTATACTGCCTCCAGTAGCTCCTGATGTCGGTCTGGATATGGTCCTGAAACAAATGGTACTGAGTTATTTTATTTTCTAATGCTTCTGCCTGTTAAATTTAGTGTATGATGGGAACTAGAGACTTTTCTTTGCCTATGGAACCAATAGAAACATCAAAATGGCTTCTCTTGATGTTAGGCTGCTCTTTTCTGGTTTTCCCTAGAAATGGAGGAGAGAGTTGAGACATTGCTGAAGGATGCTTATATTTGTGCATCACATGTTCTTGTCTTTAATCTTATGAGGTCGGTTCAGCAGCTTGTAATCACATTTAGCAAGTTAAGCTCGCAACCTCTGTCTATCTTTGCTTTTCCTGAAGCTTCATTACCTCTCTTGATTGTGTTGTTTATTATACCTATACATAACAATCAGTCCACCACCCTTTGAGTAAGACCCCACATGTTTGTCAGATCCTTTGTTGGATTTCATCAGACATCTTCTTATCCTTAGAAGATTGAGTGAGGCAAAAGTTAAACATTGATTATAAATAGATGCATTGGTCATTTGCCCTGGCTCACACCATTCTGAAACAATTTCCGTAGTAGGCCTCTTTCATGGCATACCCATCACCAATAAGCAACCAGAGTTCCATGTCTTTTTGTCTATCTCTGTCCTTGTTATGCTTATGTTCTTTCTCAAGTTCACGAGTTTTTGTCGATGTTAATCTTTCTTCTTGATTTCAGATATCATATATAGAAAGCAAAATGCGACCTGGTGCAATAAGAATATTCCGCACACAATCCCCCAGACATTTTGAGGGAGGCGACTGGGACCATGGTGGTTCTTGCCCGCGCTCAAAGCCTTTGTTATCACAAGAAGTAGGTCATTTTATCAGTTGCTGCTGATTTTGACATGTGAAAGTCTTTACTTCGTATTTTTTTCCTTCAACAGAAAATTTGTTACCAAAACCTGACTTATGTTTGACCTGCCCAGGTTGAAGAACTTTTCAACGTGGAAAATAATGGAACAAATGTTGAGACACGCCTTGTCAACCATCACTTGTACAAGACCCTTAAAGGATCCAGTTTCTATGTCTTGAACATAACCCATATGAGTGAATATAGAGCAGATGCCCATCCCTCAAAAGCTGGTGGAAAGAGGCATGATGATTGCATGCATTGGTGTTTACCTGGCATTACAGATACATGGAATGACTTATTTGCTGCATACTTGAATTTTGTAAAAGATCATAGCTAGTTCATTCTATTTATTGGTAGTTTTGTTGATATATATTGTTCATTATTAATCTCTAGGCCCAATCGCCCCTCATTAGCCACTGAGGCACTGAGTCTTTATATCCCACTGAGTCTGGTTAGAGGGGGATAACCTAGAATTCCCAATCTGTTTCGGCCATTAAGCTACTTTGGGTTCAAGCTATAAGAAGGTATTCGAAGCCTTGATGCAGGATGACTCCACTATGCAATCAAATTATCTTAGTTAAGAAAAGCCTACAGCAGATCCTGAAAACTGCTTGAACTTGTACATTTTTGCCAACAAGATCTTAAATATTTCTCTGATAGAGAATTAACAAGGTTCAATTGCTCTCTATTAGCCACACACACCCCCAAAAAAAAAAAAAAAAAGGTTCAGGAACAAGCATTACACTAGCTACTAGGACATCTATTAGCCACTATGGCCTCAGTCCCTTTGCAACGCTTAAAGGTTTGTATCTTGTTACTAATATGCCAAAATAAAATATACATGACAGAAGTGAATAAGTAGAATATATTTATGATGATTATTTGATTTTACAGTTTCAATATTTGACCATGGTCCCTAATTTCCTCCGGGAGTCCAATTGGGTGGGTGGAATCATCTAATTTGCCTTTAACGGCCAATTTACAGGTTTACAACTTGCACGGATTTCATTAACTAAAGCATACTACAAACATTTATGACAACATATATATATATGGTTTCAAACGGCATTATGTGACCCCGAGATGTATCCCCTAAAATATCAAGACTTTTCTACACTGGTCCCCAAAACCTCCAAAAAATTTTCAAAAAACGTGGATATTAGCCTTCAATTTTGGAATTTTTTGACTTTTTTCGCTCGGAAATAAAAATTGACGAAATGTTTACTATGGTCCCTAATACCCTCCGGGAGTCCAATTGGGTGGGTCGAACCATCCAATTTGCCTTTAAACGACCAATTTATCGGTTTACAACTTGTACGAATTTCATTAACTCAAGCATACTACAAACATTTATGTCAACATATAATGGTCATATATGGTTCCAAACGGCAATATATGACCCTGAGATGTATTCCCTAGAATCTCAAGGCTTTTCGATATCGGGCCCCGAAACCTCCAAAATTTCTCAAAAAGCATGGATGTTAGCCTTTATTTTTGGAATATTTAGACTTTTTTCGCCCGGAAATATTAATTGCCGAATTGTTTACCAGTGTCCCTACTACCTTTCGGGAGTCCAATTGGGTGGGTTGAACGGTGGAACCATCCAATTTGCCTTTGCCTTTAAACAGCCTATTTACCGGTTTATAACTTGCACCAGTCTACAACGAACATTTATGACAACATATAATGATCATATATGATTTCAAACGTCATTATATGCCCCCGAGATGTATTCGCTAAAATCTCAAGGCTTTTCGACACCGTGCCCCGAAACCTCCAAAATTTCTTAAAAAGCGTGGATATTAGTCTTCAATTTTGGAATTTTTTGACTTTTTTTCGCCCGGAAATAAAAATTGCCGAAATGTTTACCATGGTCCCTAATATCCTTCGCGAGTCCAATTGGGTTGGTGGAACCAACTAATTTGCCTTTAAACGGCCAATTAACCGGTTTACAACTTGCACGGATTTCATTAACTCAAGCATATACTACGAACATTTATGTCAACGTATAATGGTCATATATGGCTCCAAACGGCATTATATGACCCTGAGATGTATCCCCTAAAATATCAATACTTTTCTAACACTGGCCCCGAAACCTCCAAAATTTTTCAAAAAAACGTGGATATTAGCCTTCAATTTTGAAATTTTTGGACTTTTTTTCGCCCGAAAATAAAAATTGCCGAAATGTTTACCATGGTCCCTAATACATTCCAGGAGTCTAATTGGGTGTGTGGAACCATCCAATTTGTTGTTAATTGGCCAATTTACCGGTTTATAACTTGCACCGATTTCATTAATTCAAGCCTACCACGAACATTTATGACAACAAATAATGATCATATATGGTTCCAAACGGCATTACATGACCCCGAGATGCATTCCATAGAATTTCAAGACTTTTCGACACTGGGCCTTGAAACCTCCAAAATTTCTCAAAAAGCGTGGATATTAGCCTTCAATTTTGGAATTTTTTTGACTTTTTTTTGCACGGAAATAAATATTGCCGAAATGTTTACCATGGTCCTTAATACCCTACGGAAGTCCAATTGGGTGTGTGGAACCATCCAATTTGCTGTTAAACGACCAATTTACCGGTTTACAACTTGCACCGATTTACTGGTCTACAACGGCAATTAAATTGACTTGCACCGAACCCGACTTGAACCGAAATCGACCCTAACCCCCATCAAAACCCGAATTAAACCCGACTTGTTACTAACCTGTCCTGAATTCAGCCCGACCCGTTCCTAACCCGACCCGAATTTAACCCGACTCGAAATCAACCCGACTTTTTATTGACCTGACCCAAATTCAACCCGACTTGTTATTGACCCGACTCGAATTTTACCAGACCTGGCCTATTACTTACCCAACCCAAAAATTTAACCCGATCTGTTACCAACCCAACTCGAAATTAACACGACTTGTTATTGACCCGACCTAAATTCAACCCAAATTTTTCCTAACCCGATTTCAAATCACCTTAAATGCAGTTTAGACCACCTTATTATTGTTGATCAATGCATTTTTTCTAGGGAGACCAACTCGGTCCAGGCCAGCAAAAGAAAGGAGCATCATCCTCAAATTTAAGAGTTAAATATAGTATATATTTGTTGTAGGGTCAAAGGAGATAATTATCTTCCTAAATTATAGACTATAGTTCCCTAGTATATTGTCATATATATTATAATCAAAGGAAATACTTAGCTTGATAAAAATGATAATCATCTATTTATAGTTAGTTGAACCCAAATATGGCCTGACTTGGAAATGACCCGACCTGATTGTAACCTGCAAATCATTGACTTGAACATAACCCGACTTGAATCCGAGAATGACCGACTTGGAAATGACCCAACCTAATTATAACCCGCAAATTATTGACTTGAATCGAACCCGACTTAAACCCGAGAATGACCTGACTTGAAAATGACCCGACCTGATTATATTTCGTAAATGATTGACTTGAACCGAACCCGACTCAAACCCGAGAATGACCCGACATGATTCTAACCCGCAAATTATTGACTTGAACCAAACCCGACTCGAACCCGAGAATTACCTACCCGATCTAACCCGTGAAAACCCGAAGTAAACCCGACCTATTGTTCACCCGACTCGAATGTAACCCGACCTGTTATTAACCCGACCTAAACCCGACCCAAACCCGATATGAAGTATGACCCGACTCAAGCATGACCCAATCCAAACCTAACCCGCATAGCTTATGGATTCAATCCGAATTGACCCGACCCACTCATACCTGACCCAATCCCAACCCGTTTACTCGAATTGACAGCTCTAGTTTCAATTATGAGAAAAAAAATAGTATTTACTCTCTTCATTCTTTATGCTTTGAATTACACAGTCTCCAATGCACATCTTTAGCCACGTTTATATTTTATATGATAAAGCAAAAATGCTAAAATATATTTAGAAAATACATTTCAAGTTGAATCTAGCAAAAACTCACATTATATGATTTTGATGTCTATAATAGTAATGTAAAAGTTTTAAAAAGGTCACCATAAAAGTCTACATGTAAAGAATAAAAAGAATTAGGAGTTAATTTCACTCCAAAATTGAATTCTTATACAAATTACAACACTTTTTAAAAAGTGATGTTGTTCAAAGTTTGTATCTGAAAGAAGTTTGTTTAAATGTGCAAAACAAATCCAGAAACAGAAAGATTAAACAAATATTGAGCAATAGATTTATATATACAATATTATGAGATTGGCTCGGGTCAAAGACTACAGACTATTTAACAGTTATTACTACATCAGTTTGCATCAATCAAATGTTATTTTACATTGATTACAAGTTTTAAATAGAATCCTACTCATCATCATCATCATCAAAATCCATCACTACCCTGAGCCGCCTTCTCTTTACAGAACTCTCAGGTGATGCACTAGGTGCCAGTTCATCCCCTGAATCTTCCAATTCACTATAATTAAGCACATTTTGGATAGTTTTAACATCTTCATCCCGCATAAGACCTTTCTTATCATTACTGGTGTCAGGAGTAGCTTCATTTTCTGGATTGCTGCCAGAGAACCCATGATTTGAGGTGCCAATCCCAGATTCAGATAGGTCGTCGTACTTTTGCTTATTACCTCCCTCACCCCAATCACTGAACCTAATAGCTTGATGTGCTGAACTGCTATGAGGGATGTTAAGCCTTTTAACACCAACATTTACATCCACAGCTTCCCCAATTTCATCCCTGTAAGACAGAACTGTATCGTTACACAACTAAAAAAAACAATAATATGGATGAGTTACTGCGAATTTGGAAGCATTCAGATTATCTCCTGGTAAACACCAAGTATCCAGCGCCCTAGAAACTCTTAGGACAAGTTTAATAGAAAAAACTGATGCCCAAGCATAGCACAAAAATCACTTGGATAATCTGACAACTAAACATTGATAATAAATGAATATTTTGTCAGACAGCAGCCAGCAGAACCCAAAACTGGGGGATATGACCCTAAATTGCCACTCTCTCTAAAGCAATCACTCAAAACATTATTAGTAAATCCGTACCTTTCTTCCAAACTTTGAGGAACTTGATTGCTGGAATCTTCTCCAGCAATATCCTCCTGGTTAGTTGAAGCACTGGCAAACTTGTCTTCTGGCTCTGCCTGAACCCTTTTCATTTTCCGTTTCCTAAATTCGAAGAGTTGAAAAAGGTTAACAAGAAAATTGAAACAGAATTTATGCAAGGGGGATGAGAGCGAGTAATAACACCTACTTTAAAATAGAGCCAAGTACTTGTTCATCATCTGAAGTGGACCCTGGTGATTGAACATTATATTTCAAACTGCCCAACTCCTTTTCTGATGAAGCATCCACCTTTTTCTTACTCCTGAAAAAATGATTGATAAGTCATGATTCGTGAGTAACTTCATAATTTTCAAGCTACCTGAAATAAAAGGGTCTACATGCTGGAAAAGGTTTTTGACAATAGAGAATTCATGAAAGATTCAGCCCAATATTTCTGCTGATTTGAATATACTATGAAAAAGAGAAATTGATTAAGCTCAATCACCATGATCCTCGATACAGAAATTTTGAGGTAGGTATCTTGGAAACCTTACAAGCACATAACTTTGTTAGCCAAGAACCAATCAGCTATATGGAGAGAATGGTTAAAACTTTCCTACGCTCCTACCTCTTAAAAAAGGTCCAAAAAAACTCTCAAAACCCCCAACTTACATAAAATTTCAAAAGAGATACTCAATCTAAACAGCTAGGAATAAATACATAATTTTTGTATAACTAATAGCAACCCTGTGATGAATTTAGTGTTACTCAAGAATCAATATAATCCTGATTCAAGAATGGTTTTTATGCAGGTTTGGCAGTTCTGACAAATTAGAGTTGACTGAGAGGAGAACAAGCACAGAAGGCCCAAGATAGAAAAACTTCATTTGAGATTTAATCATTTAGACTCCAAAAGCTCACAAGATATTTTTTTGTAAACCTAGCCTAGAGACAGGAGCTTTAGTCATTTAGACTCCAAAAGTACAAAAATTACATGAAACTATGAAAGTATTGGCACATAATGCGGATGACCCTTCAGCATGCAAACAAAAAATTATAATGAGTGGATGCATAAAATAGGAGAACATAAAAAATCTCCAACAAACGAGACAAACTAATAGGTTAGCAGATGAAAAATCCATTAGACCAGTTTCAATCTTGTTCAGAACAAAGGATTAAAAGGATGAAAATTCAGAATTACCAAAATATACTCATGGGTAGCAAGTCTACTAAAATAAAATTAAATTACATAGAAAAGACTTCCTAGACCTGACGAACCAAAAGATTCAAAGCCAGTTTATATAACTTTAAACGGGTATAAAATAGGGTATGAGAAAGCTATTATGAAGCTAACCACACCCCTGACAGTCTGCTATTTCTGAAAGGAAAGAAAACAACCTCGAAGAAAACATGTGAATCGCAGTTCATGACAGAAAGAGTTGAGAATAACACTGTAGTACTAAAAGTAAAATATAGATAACCAGATATTATATAGATTAGCAGTAGCATAGAATAAACATAAAAAAATGTTCAGCACCTCTATAAGCATCAGCTTAAGCATGAGATAGATTTAGAATGAATAACAGCACAATGCACCAATGATCACCTTTTCCTAACAGCAGACAGAGTTAGATCGTCTATATCATCTTCTCCGTCTGTAGAAGCTTCATCCATGTTTTGTCTGTTTACTTCACCTTTCATTCGAGAAGTGCGTAAACCAAGTTTCTTGAGTTTACGAGAAACTTGAGCAGCAGTCACTGCTCCATCAGGGTAAAGTTCTTTTGCGATCATGTGGCTGCACCTCTTATGCTCTTTGAAACTGCCCAAAACACATCAAAACTAAGAACTAGACAGATATCTAAGTTTTAAATCGTCTTTTGGATAAAACGAAGATTTCTATGTAGAAGTACTAAGAACTGAATAATACACTTGGTTTAAAAACTTTAGATCTATTTAATTTAGAGCACGAAAGAAACACTCACTGTTCAAATAGACTTCTAATTTTCAGCTCCTGCTTTTCATTCATGGCACGAACTCTCTTCCTAGCTTGCCTGAGAAGAGCCTCAATCAGTAACATAGGTCAAAAACAGGAATCAACTTGTCCGCATTTTGCAGGTCAACTTTGTTTTGAGGATAAATATAGAACTATCAGAAAAAGTGAGAATATTACATTGGTTTCCCCAGATAAGAGGGCCCATCTGCATGATTTAAGTCCTGAAGAGTGCTGTCTATTTCTGGTCTGCCTTCCTTGTCTTGATCATTATCATTAGAAAGATGAGCCATGCTGCTCTTTTTCGAAGGAAGTTGTAATCCTAGTTTTTTACATTTGCGGGAAACTTGAGCAGGAGAGACATTACCATTAGGATCAAGAGCTTCTGCGATAAGTTGAGTACAGTTTAAATTGTCCTTATACCTGTAATGCAAATCCAGACATGTGAGTACAAGTTGTTCATCAGTTAAATGGGTAGGCCCCATCTCATAACAAACCATATGGTAACAATAGAGCATGCTGGCCATTGTGCTTATGATTTTAAACATAAAGAATTTTTATAGATTACATGTTTCACTCTATTTTTAGACTTTTGGTTTTCAGTTTCAACATTGTGTTCATCATCATTAGAAAATCAGATCCAAATTCTGGTCCTCACCCTGCAATGAAGTTATCATTACTACAAGGAGTATCTCAATAAACTGACATGCCATGATGCCAACGATGAAGCTATTTTAACGCAATACACTGTTAGAAATTAACACGCTGTGCATCAAATTAAGCTATCCAATAAAATATCAGCTTTTACTTGGATTGATAAACTGTTGTTAATGGACAAGTTAACATGTGAAACTTATCTATAAATTTATTAGGAGATAGTCTCATCGAAAGATCTTATTATGAAAAAAGATAAATTTCAGCTTGGTCACATGAGACAGAAGAACTTGCATCAAAGTAAACATACTTCTCATAAAGACCCCTTATCTCTCCCTCCAGCTTATCACTGAGAAACAGTCTTTTCTTCCTATTTACGTCCCCTTGAAAATCACTCTCCAATGAATTGTCTATTCTGCAATAAAAGGAAAATTTTATCAAGGAAAATGCAAAGCACAAAATGTAGGAAGACTATCATGGATAGGCATGATTATAGTTCTAAGGAATACATTGTTTTATCTTTAAGACCATAGCTGTGAATGACCTCTCCTGCAGCTTCACCAGAATCATCATCCCTGTGGATAGAGAGTAAGTCAAAAAAGAAGAATTTCCACAAACAACTTGATGTAATGTGACTTGTTTGTCATTTTAATGCATTAACAACAGAGTGGTGATAGAATATTCAGCTGATACCGAAAATAGATATCTTACTTCTCAAAATGAGGTTGATTGGGGATGCTAACATCATATTCGTCATCTCCAAGTGCATCTGCTAAGCTTTTACGAGAATATTCCTTGCGTTGTGATGGACCAGTATCATCACCATGACCCCAATTCTTAACTTCCTTCTTCATTTCACCAATTTCACGTTGGATAGATTCAACATTGATATAATGGCAATCTTTCCGTGTCTTCCAAAATAATACATCCACAAAGAGAAGGGGTTGATCCTTCATTTTTCTCAACATTCTCCTTATAAGACTAGTCAGAAACTCCGCAATGTTCTCATACTCTTTACGTGGGTTTTCCTTATGTTCATTTAGGATATCATAGAATATGACGAGGCAGGACAGCTGTCAATTAAAAAGAGAGGGGGGGGGGGGATTAGATACCTTCCTACTAATAATACCAACAATTGATGTACAAAGATATAAATTTCTATTGATATTTCCTTGTGATGATCACCTGATACAGCATAGGAGCAAGATCCAAATCATCTGAAATCCTCCTGAGCAAGCATAAAATGTAGTGGTTTGTTGCAGTAGAATTACTCTTGTAATTCTTCAACAAACAACAGAGGTTACTAATGATGGAACTGTTTGCCAATGAGAATAGCAAGGAAGTCATCTTAAAATCGACTTCATTTGTTGCAGTAATTTGCTCATCTGCAGAGGAATCACAATCATCTGCTCCCGTGGCAACAAAGTTGTCATTAATTTCATTAGATTCTTTCTGATCACCCAGTGGCTCATTTATTGGATTTGATTCTCCATCACCTACTGGGTCTTGAATTTGATCAGATTCTGTGTGATCACCCACTGGGTCATGAATTTTATCAGATTCTGTGTGATCACCCAATGGGAGACTGCCATCAGAGTTTTGTCCCTCATCCCTAGATAACTTAGTCTCATCAACTTGACTGCAACCATTAATATTATCATTTTCTTTTCCGTCACAGTTTGTCTCATTCAACCTTTCATTATTACCATTTCCAGTGTCAGGAAAAAGTTCTTCGTTATTGGAGGAGGGCTGGATTCCATTCAGAATTGTGGAATCATCTCCAACAACTTTGCTTTCTGAATTTTTCTGATCCTTTTTCCTTCTTACCTTCCTAGATTTTTTGGCGACCTTCAAAACACAGTAAAATAGATAAGGTCATCATAATAAATGTATAAAGAAAAACAATGAATAAGGCCACAGAACAAAAATCAAGAGTAAATATCACAATAGATAGAGGTGTAAGATACAAATTTGCTTCTATAAGGAATAAAGCTTTTTTCCCTTAAAATGTTCTAGAGCTAAACAAAGATGAATAAAAAGATCAAGAAGAAAGGAGTGGGAAAGTGAAAAATTGTAAGATCAAGTGACAACATGCAAATCAGAGCCGTAAGAAACTAAGAATAGCATGCCTGCAATTCTTCACAAGAGGAGCTATAAGTGACACTTTCATGCTCAAGTAAACCATCTTCATGGTCCTATTAGTACAAGAACAAATCATTGAAAATATTGGTGCTACAGGTGTCAACTTCTAACTTTATAGCTGAGAGAAAAGGCAAGATGCCTAGTAATCCTTTCACTCTAGGGCTGAGTAATGGAAATAAGAATTTCCCTCAAACAAACCAATATACACTGGTAACAAAACATTTAAGGTTCTGTAATTGAAATAATTGCTCATAAATAGGTATACCAAGCTCTGTCAAGCACAAGGTAGTACATGCTGGTAACTCATCCAGATTAAGCACATTAATCAAACATGCACATTAAAAAGAAGCAACTTGCAGGCTTAAAAACATTTGAAGATTAAAAAAGCTAGCAGGGCTTGTTGTAATTAATTACCCTTAATGTGCCATGTGCTTGCAGCTTCTCCATTAGCCTTATAACTACATGAATTATCTCCACCAAATCAGCAAGATCACTAACAAAAGATAGAATAGCAGCAATTAATAACTATGTAACCAAAATTATCTATAAAAAAACTAATAATAATTACAAAAAATGTGGAAGTAGAAGATGTAATGCAGTCAGTAGATGCTAATTTGAATTCATATTGGGAAAAAACTAGAAATGATTACTTTTGAACTCCAAACTAAAGTTTATAGACCCAAGAAGTGTGGATGGCAACACACCTTTCAGCTCAAGTACGGAAATGGGGGACAAAAAAAAAGTTTTATGGATGTATTTACTTTTTCATCCCAGCAACAGATCCACACAAACGACTCATAAGGTCAATATGTATGCACTGTTACTTGTTAAAAAGAAACCTTGTTTTCCAAAAGATTCTCAACAAAAAACATTTTACAAAGAGACTTGAAGTGGTAAAAAAAAGGGCAGCAATAGACATGTACTTGTAGTAAAAATAGAAACCACTTCACATGATCAGCCTAAAAACTTCACCATCGGTTGTAAAATGTAAATTTATAATAAAAGCTTTAAAGTTAAAACGACACAACAGTGTACCTATAACAAAAGATAAAAATCACCTTTTAGGCTGTTTATGAGCATTAAATGATCGGAACATATTCAAAAGGAATTTGGTCAACCCTTGATCAGTTTGATCATAGAACAACTTGTAAAGTATGATACGAGCAGTTTGTGGTTCTCTGGATTTTTCAGGCATCATCTTGAGCACCAAATCCAACATCCGAATCTGTTTAAACAATAACACAGAAATATAACAGATTATTCAGGAGACCATTAATTGCAAAATGCAATTTCTCCATACTACGACTTCAATAATAACATTAAGAATAAAAACTCCAACATGCTAATACTGACACAAGTCAGATGACATGGAAGCATCGCACCTCTAAACACCAAATTTAAGTCTTACATATCAAAATTTAAGACAGAAACATCACAGTAAATGAAAGCATTCAAAAGTGCAAAGTTGTGAGTATGGTTAGTGAATCACTGAAAGGCATGAAAGGGATTGATGACGGTAGCTGAAATATAAAGCTGACTACATGCCTTTTTTAACAAGAAATTCCTCCAACTATACAAAACAAAAATTGTAGAATTAGCTTTTGAAGTACCAAGACTCAGCTTAACTGATTAGGGAAAATAGATCACCAAAACTATAATCCTCTTTCACTGATAGTGTATACATAAAACATACATCTCCCCAATCAAATACAATAGCTCTTTAGCAGTGCGGCTACAAGTTTGATACTAAAGCAAGATGAAGTGGCACTTGAATGACTTGACACATTTCTAAATTCTACACATGTTATAGCACATCAGTACACAAGAGAAGAAAAAAAAAAGGCAATACAGGTCAGCTTACTTTGACTTGAAGAGAAGAAATACAAAGTTAACATAAACGTAATATATAAGCAATTCACTATTCGTTTATCCACGTGGTTAAGTGTTTTTTCAAACAAGCATTTCAGTGGATCTCTTTCACGTAATTACAAAGAAACAAAACATTACCAATATAAACATACAAAAAAAAAAAAAAAAAAATGCATTGTTCTTTGTGGTTTGAAGCAAAATGAGAAGGTGGTTGCAGAATTTTGAATAAAAAAATTATACCATAGTTTTCATGAGAGATCCCGATATTGACAAAAATGCATTGTTCTTTGTTTCCTTCAAGCCTTCAAAAGCTAATTGCCACTTTGCTATTACCAATATAAACATTGAATCGTTCATGGTTGCTGCAATAGGCCCACATATGTCACCTTTAAACCATGTGCTATCATCATCATCATCATCATTGAGAGAAGAATCATTGCTGACATCTGTATTTAGCTATTAGAAAAGGTAGAGGTTAGCTAACGGAACCCAGAGATAATGGAAATTTGATTACACAATCAAGAAGCAATTGCACAACATTTCTGTTTCTAACTACAGCTTCAAAAAAAAAAAAAAAAAAGAAGAAGAAGGTATATCTTAACAAAACATTATATTTGAACGCATGTAATGATAGGGTGTATTCTGTATATTCTTCATGGGAATTGGTCTTGTAAAATAATAGTTGACATCTGTTAAAGAACTGAACTGAGTATAGGTTTCTGACATGAATAGGAGAAGCATTAAATAATTCTTGTACTCACATTTCACGATGCTTACTCTCAATTTGATCTGGCAGATTAGTACATATGATAGCTACTAATGATGCTTTACACATGCTATGCGATATATTCAAGATTTTCAGCCCTTGTTTTATATATACAAGGTTAGTGACTTGAAGCAATGCTCATAAGAATGACCCTTCAAACATATCACACAACATCAAGCATAAACAATAATAATCTAGAACAAGAAACATATTGGCAGGTAACATTATAAGTGATTAAACTACCAAATGTTGTCCGATGACCATTTTTAACAAGAACTTGAACATTATCCGAAAGTACCAAAGTTATACAGCAGGTGCTTATATAATATAAAGTCATCAACATTTTAATAAGGTTTTACAATCAGAGATCCCCTTAACCAGTTTTCTTCTGCACTTCAAGCATATAAACTAAAATGCTCAAATACTGTTTTATGATTAAATATCCTTCGATTCTTCAAAACACTTTTTTCTTTCTTATGCATGTACATCGAGTAAGCAACTTCTAGGCATCAAAAGCCAAAAGGCACATTTGCCATCAATTTGTTTGAAATGGGAGTTCATGTGCATATTCCAAAAACGTATCTCACCTTTGTCAGCTGGGATTTATGATACTGAAAAAATGTAACAAACTGAGCAAGGTGAAAGAACATTTGCACATCACTGGTTTGTATCGCATGGTGCTCCTTCTCAATATCATGGGCAATGGATTGCATCAGCACTGATGAAAATGCAAATCAGTTACCTGTTCAGATACACAAAAAGTGTAATCGTGAAAAAATAAATGTATTTAAAAAATCAATACCATTGTATCCCCCAGTTAGAAACTGGTTTAGAAAGTCATGAAGCCTCTCCAAAATGCTTCGTTTCGTGGTGGGAAGTCGAGTGTAATCTTTCACAATTTTTTTTTGTGGACCACGGTGGACTTTCTCTGATTTCAGCAGTTTAGTATCACAAGATGCAGAACTAGGCATTCCCATGCACATTGTTTTAGAACCATCCTATTTGTTGGAAGAGGTTTATATTAGTAACCAACTTGAAACCATAGCACTACAGGCATCAATTAACAGATGGTTCTTACCAAGGTAAGTCGTGTAAAGGCTCCACTAAACTTTGAGTGCCGACTAGCATGCAGTCTGGAATGTTTTCTCTTTTCGGTTTCCTCTTGCATAATACATTTAAGACTTTCAAGACAAGGTTTGGCTTCTCCATCAACCTAAGAATTCAAAAAAAAAAAAAATGAAAAAGGATTTTAAGAGTGATGGTGTAGAACTTGATCAAGTGAGCCATAAAACTCATGTATTTATCATTTACTCCGTATGGGACAATCTTGAGTAGATACATTGCATAAGAAACTCTTACAAATTAATATTTTAATGCTTAAAAAGTTTGAGTCCATAACTAGACGAGAATGAAGTCTCAAACTTGGAGCTTAAATGTCATAAGAAGAGGCAAGAAAGCCAACCTTTGATTCCTCCAGGCAGATTTTAGCAATCAACTCTGCATCTTGACCTGTAAATATGTGATGATATATTTCTAACAAGAGCAAGTTGTCATGCCGAAGATACCGACAAGAACCATCAACATGCTGAGTTATAATGATAATCAAATCCATAACATTTTCTCTGAACAATAGATCTAAGAAATCATCTCGCAAGGATAAATATAAACTTGCGGAAGCCGATGCCTTTTGATGTGCTGAGATGTCTTGCACAGCTAGAATATTCCGGAATAGTGTCAAAACCAGTTGGACCAGCTTCCAATCATCCTCTGAGAATGCCTTACTGCTCAGCACAGAAACAATAATGAGATCATGGCAATAACACAAAAACTGAATGACAGATGCGTGTTAGTAATAAACTAACAATAATATATCTTTGAGCCTTTAAGTTGACATATCAAACAACAGTCCACTATAGTTCCCACCAAAGTCAAGTCTAGAGTTTTGAATGTGTCCAACCAGCCCTATCTAATCTAAACTTGATAGAAGGACTTTTCAAAAAGGCCTGAAGTCAACATACATTTCTACAAACTGATAGAAACAAATCAAAACTAAAAAAGGTAAACAAACAAGCCAATATTAATATGATAAGTTTAGAATTAGCAACGCAGGACGAGTCCATATGATCTACATAATGACAATAAGTTCTGACATTCACATAAAATGTGCTGCTAATAGAGTATAGAATAAGCATAAATCAACCACACTTCAAAGCTCTTCCATGTTCGGAACAATTACCCTATGGTTTGATGCTACAATAAAATTAAACCTATGCTACTGGGAAGAAGAATTAATTCCAAGAGCTCGTGTTGAAAGTGAGATCGCTACTGTTGTGCACAGATATACATACATAAGGGGTTCGAACAAAACAACTTCAAGAATAAAGCACTCAATTTCTGCATACCATTCTAAATTTTCAAGTGGCTTCTCTAACAACGAGACGATCACGGCAACCACATCACTGATACTGATAGCAAACTTAATACCCCAGAGGTATTCAAGCTGCTCATTGAAATCCTTTGAAGTAGCCTCCAAAGGCATAGTAAGAAACACCAATACTTTCACTGCAAACCCAGAATTCCCCATCATTAGCTCGATTCACCGCTTAATCATCTCAATTACAACACTTTATCCATCTAAAATTAACCATATACCTGCATTTAAGACCAAATTGCGATCATCCTGACAATGCTCAATAATGGGTATCAAATTCTTTGACACAATATCCCATTTACACACTTGTTTAAACACATCCCGAGTTGTCGGGTCATCGCGCCGCAAAAACCTCAACAAATCCTTCAGATTATCTGCCAAACAAATCAAAACCAAAACAATGCAATAAATAAAATCTGACAAAATCGGAAAAACAAAAATTAGGGTTTTGTTCAAACAACAATTTTTCACCTAAACAGTAATCATCTGTGGAGTAGTAAACACTACCCTCATTCTCCTCAATTGACCCAAGCCCACCACAAATTACTGACAACCCTTCTGTATTCATTGTTGAATAATTTCGGAGACCTACAAATTAGGGTTTAACCGAAAAAAAAAAAAAAAAAAAAAAGGGTGAAAAGCTTGATTGGGAAAATTGGGATCGAAAATGTGGAATTACGAGTTAGAAGATGATCAAAATAGATCAGTGCTTGCGAAGAAGAAGAGAGATTAATGGGAAAAAAGTAGGAGAGCTGCGAAATGGATATTGCAGAAGGGTTTGAAGTTGTTAAGGGGTTGTGTTGGCGGGAAGTGTTCTCCAAATCTCCCGCGCTTTGGATCATTTTGCGAGGATTTTATCATGTTTTTTAAAAAATAAGCTCATCTACTAAGCAATTTGATGTCGTTTAAGGAAGATTTCGAGTTCGAGTCTCACCGTATGCAGAAACTTTTGTTTGGAAACTCACCTACCATAAGCCAAGTGTGCAACTCGGGTTGAATCCGGATATAGTTGGAGCTAAGCTCTGGTGAACCAGATGGGCATCCTTAAAAAAATGTTAGTCATCTAAATATTCAAAAAATCTTTTCACCGCCAATCGACCCACCTCCCTTTTCCCCTTAACCCTCATCGTGACCACCAATTTTCCTAAACCCTAACCCAAAAATCCCACCCTAAAATTTCTCCTATCCTTTTTCTCTCTAATGAAGGATTTCGGCTTTTTTCTAACTCGACTCGCTTTTAGCTAGCTTATCCAACGCTCCGGGGGCATTTGTTAGCTTTTGCCTTATTCCAAATAGGTCTAATCCTATAGTATCAATCGTTTGAAAAATAAGAAAATAAATTTTAACCAGTCTTATACATTGGGCCTGTTCTCTTCAGCTTATCTTGGTTTGGTTCAGTTCAGTTCAGCTTCATTTAGTTCAGTTCAGTTCATTTCTAATTTCCTTCTCTTATAAAATATTAATTTAAGTTCAGTTTATTTCCATTCACTTCAGTTTAGTTCCTTTATATAACGCAATATCCCATGCATCTATATGGACACACCTTAGTTTGTAATGAAGCACTAAAACTATGTAAAAAAGTGTCAAAACTTTGTTTCATGAATTTCTTTGAATTTTGTTACACCCCAAAATTCGATAATCTACAATCTATAATCTAAAAGGCAAAAGCTAACGAACACATTAGAGGCGTTGAATAAGATAATTAAAAGTAGAATAAACATTAATTACACCGTTCGACGCGTGATTTTGACATATATTCCCAAATTAATACTCCTTCCATCTCATTATTTCTTGCATGTATTCTTTTTTGGATGTCCCAAAATATTATGCCCGTTTTTCAAATATAGCACATATGTAACACCCCAATAATTCTCTCTTTAAACCTGTGAGGACCTTGAACAATATTCAAGAGAATTACTGGCGTGCTACCGCCACGTGTTCAAACGTTAAGGCTTTATCAGAAAATAGCAGCGGAAAACTAAATCAGTTATAAATAAGTTTCAAAACCAACGAATGAAACCAAATTAAGTCATACAACTTGGAACCATTAAGGCCCTTATTCAAAACCCAATAAAAGTAGTAAGTGATTAAATTCAGTGTTCAAATAAATTCAAACCCAAAAGAAATAGTGTCGAATAAAATCGAATTAAAATAAATTCAAACTTGCAAAAGAAATAAAATGCAAACAACCAACTCTCTACTCAAGATCCCACAACCCTGATGAATGCTGCATGTGTAAGAACCTGTGGTAATTCTGCTCCCCAATATTACAAGTGTAAAAATTGGATCGTCACAGGGTCATTGAAAGGCGAAGGCCATGACCAAAGAAAGACACACAAAGCACGCAATCAGCAAAGCTGAGTACATACAAGCTGCAAAATAAATTAAGAAATCCATAACATGCTACCAATAATCAATCATCATGCATCATTAAATTATAGACTCAACACACGACTCAACTATTTATATTGCTAAGACTCCATTAATTAATAATAGGTAAATCATTATTTTTATTCATTGGATTACGCAATAGACAAGGTTGTCCAACCCATGCTCCATTTGGAACATCAATAAAAGAAAAACCCCATGCCTCCTTTCGGAAACATCAATAAACATCCAACGACCACGGGCGCGACTCCGTGACCGTAGTTAGTATGAGATCTCACCTAACTCCTAGTTTTGAAAAATATTTGAAATAAGAGACTCGTAGATCAGACGGCCTCGAGAAAAGTACACGGCTAATACCCCATGTACCCCAACCCCTGATTGTCATTACTCCAGAAGTGCACCAATCCAGAGTTTTATTGTTCATCCATCTTGCACTTTACGTGATTTACAGGTTTAGACTTGGTGATGACTCATATGCATAACAATACAATCAATCCAATATCAATTCAATCAAGTAAAACAACTTTTCAATTTCAATTCTTGATTTATTAGTGGCAAGCAACATTTATTATTTATTCCTTTACTACCTCGGTGTATAAACACCTTGAGTGCATAAGGCACCCCAAAACCTCAACCTCGTCTTAGAAGACTTAAATTCTTCCTTTACTCATCCTGCTTGCATAATCATGAATGAGTAATAAATTAATCATTACACCAATCATATACCTTTGCCTCTAAGCGCACCTTGCATAATTAGAGCACAAATAATACTTGCAATATAAAATAGTGCACGTCATACGAAATTCACAATGTATAACCAAACAATTTAACTCAGTCATCCCTATACATGATACTAAGTTCTCGATCCGTCGTCCTTAAACATGCACCTAAAAGAAAGGTTTCGTAACTTGTACGTACCTTGAGCAAACGAATTAGTATGCCACTTTACTAACTAGAAATCACCTTCAATAAACTCCTCTCCTAAGCCAAATAATAACATCTCAATCAATACCCAATCAATCAAATTTACAGCAATACTAACTTACTTTAAAACCTTCAAAATCCAAATCAAACAACACTTTAAAACCTTCCCTTTTGTTAAACTTAAAGGCTTATATATAGTTCTTTAAATTTTCTTCGTAAAAACCTTAAAATACACTCTTATACATAAAATTACAGCAAGTTCAAAGTCTAATAAAAATCTAAAAATTATATAAAAACCCCTAAAAATCTCCCTTTAAATAGGTAATCACACCCTTTTATTAAAATCACAATTATACTACTTTAAATAAAATTCCAGCATTTTAAACTAATCGAAAACCACTTCAAAACTTCATCAAAATACATCTTTATACTTAAGTTATCCATAGAAAAATTAAATTATCTCTTACCCTTTAAACTCAAGGATAAAATTAAAAAAAAACTTCGTTAAAAACAAAAAACTGCCCGAAAATCATATTTAGAGGCTGAATTTGGCCACGAGAGGGTGGTGATCACTGCCAAAGGAGTGAGTCTTTCTTAAAACGTTGTTTCCACATGGAAAACACTACTTTTTTGTCAAAATCGGATGAGTTTAGAACCTGATCGGGATTAAAACGGGATTAATATTAACGAACGGAAATCTAAAAATTAAAACACGAATCTATGTGTTCAAAATAATCTGGAATTAAGTTAAACTAATCAGTAGTTATAATCACCAAAATTTCAAAACATCATTACTATAAAATCCCTAAATCAATTGTTCGTAAAAACCCTAAAATCATGATTTTCAATAAATTGAAACCCTAGGTTTATAATTCATAAAATATGAAATTTATAACATAAATACAATCTGAAATTTATAATCTTTATACCATTAAAATATAATTTGATACTAAAAATATAATCTTTATACTAAAATCAAAACCCAAAACAATTAAATTAACATTAAGTAAAATAATGAAACAAAGGAGGATGAAAATAAGACTAACCTTTTTGTGTGGGAAATTTTTGGAGATTCATGGGGTATTTATAGGAGAGAATTATTGTAGGGTAAAAAGAAAGATTGGGCCTCATAAAATAATGGGTCGATTAAGTAAACAAATGGGTTAGGCTTGTGTGATTGGACATAAATTGTAGAAGAAAGGTGTATAAAATAATTTGTTCAAATAATTTTCGACCCAGATTAATAATTTGAAATTTTTGAAATTAAATTATGAAAAATAACAAATAAATATTATAAATAAAATAAATTTTTATTTATAAAATATTTAAAAATACGGGGGATTACAACATATCATTACTTAGTTTTTATCTTTCCAATACAAAATACACATATACCTAAAAAAACATTACTTACTTTTTCTTGTTTTCATACAATATTCTCTACTCCCTTCGTCCCCAAAACTTCGACCCTTTTGGCCTAATTTTAGTCCCAAAATTATAGACCCATTTGCATTAAAATACCTACAATACCAATTATAACAATATTTGTGCAAAATTAGCTTCCCCATATAAAATTTTGTTTTTTTAATGTATATTTAATACATTTTCTCTCTACTTTTCTTACAAACCCCATGTAAATTTTTGCTTTTCCCAATATGTTTTTGTTTCTTTTTATTTAAGTTTCTTAGAGCAACTCCAATGGTTGTAGCTAGGGACTTGTTTGCAATTTCAATAATTCCTTAGCTACTAGCTTGACCATTGGAGCTAGAAAACTCAATTAGCTTTGCCAAGCTAATTTGCTTGGGAATTAAACTCGCCAAAATAAAATGCTCATTGCACCAATTACGCTCTTTTCATGTATTTTCTATCCAACAACTACTACTAAGCTAATAGCTAGTCATTGGAGCAAAAAGTAGCTAAAATGAAAATTAGCTTAAAAGCTTATGCCATTGGAGTTGCTCTTAATAACCGCGAAATCAACCGGGTCAAAATTTTAGAGACGGAGGGAGTACTTTTTATTATTCCCATACAATACACTCTCCTTTTTATCTTTCCAATAGAATATTTTCATACTTTCACCATTCTCATTAATTACCGTGTTTTTTGAGAAATAGACATGAAATTATGGGATGGAGTGAGTATTATGTACCAAAACTATCTTAAAATGAATAGTAATGAAAACAAAAAAGAAGATCACCCAATTACCCACTCAACTACTCAAGTCGCACGGTCTTACCCACTACAAACCCCCCCAAATTCCTTGTCATAGACCACACATCACACTGTTTTCTTCGATACAATCGAAGCACAATCAATTCTCTCCTTCTCTTGCTTGCTTTCATATCCAACACTGTCGCCAACTCTCCAACAACATTCTCATTTTCAAGTTTCAACCCAAAATCTTGCTAATTCTCTCTCATACTCTTCAATGGCTGCCTCTTCTCAAGCTATCTTCCATGGCTCTGTTCACACCATACTTTCTTGCTCTTCTTCTCCCAAATCTGACACTCTTGGCTCATTCAAAATCCTACCTTTTGACCTCCGCCGTCACCGGAGTACCAGTTACCCCCGTGTCTGCCGCCGCACGGCCGTTACTGTCTCTGCCAAGAGGTCTGCTTACCCTGAGCTTGTTCCTGTCTCCCCTGAAGACGATACCCAGGTCACCATTTTTGTTATTTTGTTAGTTTTTGTTGTTATTTTCTGGAAAGTTTAGATTCCCTTTATTTAATTTTTATGGGTTTTGAAATGTAGGAAATAGTTTGTCTCTTTATCTTTACATTTTTCAGTTTTATAGGCTTGTGTAGTTTTTGAAAAGGGTGTCTTATAATTTTTAAATTCGCTTAATTGAGCTTTTTTACAATTGAATTGCATTTTTGGACTAGTTTACTGCTTGATTATTAGATTTCCTAGAAAGTACAAATAGTTTCTCAGGGGATCTGTTTTATTTTTATGATTATTGAATCTTGTTTACAGACATGTTGGTAATGGTTAAAGTAATTGGATTTAGTGATTTTCTGTGTTAACGCTATGCTTTGTTTCATCTCAAGTACCCATGTCGTATACTCGATACTCTGATGTGGGTATGATACATTGACACTAAAATTTGAACCAAATTCTTGCTGAGTTTTTATAACATTGTGATTTTTTGAATTTGGATTTAGTCTAATTGGTTAATATGAACTTGAGTCTTCAGGTAGGAGAGCAATTTGAATACCTAAGTGGAACCCATCTTATTGGGGAAGCAGCTGCTGGAAGGTGGTCTAAGCCTAAGCCAATCGTTGGGCGCAAAACAAAGATTGTTTGCACCATTGGTCCATCCACTGATACACGTGAAATGATATGGAAGCTTGCTGAAGCTGGGATGAATGTGGCTCGACTAAATATGTCCCATGGAGACCATACATCTCATAAGAAAGTCATTGATTTGGTCAAGGAATATAATGCTCAATCCAAGGACAATGTCATTGCAATCATGCTCGATACAAAGGTGAGCATAGCTTCTCATATACCGACTACTTTGTTAATACTGCTTGAAATTTTTTCTTCTTATTGGCCAAATCGACCTTTTTCATATTGAAACTGTTATAGGATTATAGCTGTAGGAACTTATGTGTTGTACATTTAATCTTGTACTGCACGCTGCCTGATGGTCAAGTTAGCAAATGACTCACATTGTGCTGTATTAAATTTTTTATGATAGGCATCTGTATTTTGAGGGCACAGGGTAGTTGCTGTTTTGTTGCGTTAATTCAGCCATCGCCAACCCTTGGTCTTTTATTATGTTGACATGTTCAAGTGTCTAATTAGATTTGCCAACTATTTTCCACCTTTTTGCAAATTTGATATTTTGTACAGTTACTGCTAAACAGGTTTGAGTACCTATTATAACTGTGATAATTTACCCGAAACCCAAGTAGATGAATGGCTGTTTTGACTTTTGACCGATTTGAATAAATGGATGTACCAATCTAAACGCTAGCCTGCTTATTTTCTGTCCAGTGTGTGTTTTGCTGCCGTTCGGGATCAGCTTTTGCAAGGTGTAGTGATGTGATCTACTGTTTATTTATTTATTTTTTAGATTTGATATTCACATGCATGAGCTTCTGTAGTGTAAATCCCTCTCCCCTCTAGGGCCTGTTTTGGCCACTGTGATTTTCCGTAGATAGACATTGAGGAAGTCATTGGTTAGTTAATTAGTTTGCTTGCATTGTATGCACAGATTTAAAAGAGGAGAGAGCTATTAGCCAATTAAAGCAATTTGTTGCAATTATTTTGCAACTTTTTATAGAGGAATATGTTGTGATCAAAAGAGACCAAAGGAAGTATTATATCTTATCAAAGTAATTATAAACAATTATGGGTTTTGTGCCCAAGGAGAGGATAATGCATCTCAGTTTGTAAAATATTGGATTTCACGAGTGTCAGTCAATAAACTCTAAACACTGGTCATATTAGTCTAGTATACGGTCAAAACATGTTTCATAATTAGCTATAAGGTGATGGTCTATGATACTTGTATATGTAGTTGACTATATCAGCATATGTGAAGCTGGATCTATATGTTATCATTGATGAGAATAATTATGATGATGTTTATTTATTTTTTTCCAGGGACCTGAGGTCAGGAGTGGTGATTTGCCACAACCAATTAACTTAGAAAGTGGTCAAGAATTCACTTTCACAATCAAAAGAGGAGTAGGCACAGCAGACTGTGTCAGTGTCAACTATGACGATTTTGTGAATGATGTAGAAAATGGTGATATGCTTCTTGTTGATGGTATGAACTCACTTTAACTTTTGTGTTAGTTGTTATCTGTTCTCACTTACTTGAATTAAGACACTGTAAAATTATGGATTAAGTCCTATTTATTCACTATGCACTCCTGTTTTGCTGATTGCAATCTACCCACTGGCTAAAGAGGCAACATATATAATCTCCTTTAAGATCTGTTGTATTTGCTGTATTGTCTCTAGTGTCTTTTGGCTAGTGGTTCATATATTTTCTTACAGGATACTAGAAGTCATTTTTTTCATGAGAGAGAAACAAAGTGTATCTCATGACACAATCTGGTTGTATCGTGGCCTCTTGTGCATTTACATCTGTCTGCCTTATGAGTTCAGTCAGTGCTGCCAGTCTGTTATCAATTTGACTGGGTTCAATTTTGGGCTTGAAGGATGTAAAGGTGCATGTACTGTCTAGATGTTCAAGGTCTATCAGTGTATTTCTTGACAGAAAATAGATCATCTGGTCTTGTAATCTTTGAAGACTATGTCTCTAATGTCTGTCTCTTGTGGCCGATATAGAGCCTTTCTGTCAGTTTTCTGGCTAAACTACCTCGGTGTATGCTTTGACATCATAAATGTGTATTTACTCTTCATAATTGTTATATTGTATATTATATTTAATGTCCGTTATTCTCATGTTTATGGCTAATGAATTAAATCATTCTTAATGATTTTATAATTATGGTTAGGTGGTATGATGTCCTTAATGGTGAAGTCGAAGACAGAAGACTCTGTGAAGTGTGAAGTTGTTGATGGTGGAGAGCTTAAGTCAAGGAGACACCTTAATGTCAGGGGAAAAAGTGCTACATTGCCATCTATTACTGGTTGGTGACATGATTTTCTGTTGATCTGTTCTATCCTTCTATGTAGATCATATTTCTTATTTAACATATAGAGTATGTGGCTATGTGCTAGAGCCTTCTAATTTTGTAGCTCTGTCTTTCTTTTTCTTTTTTTTTTTTTGGATGAAGTAACTCTCTTTTGGTTCATGTAGCCGACCCCACTTATGGGATTAGGCTTTGACTGATTGATGAAGTAACTCTCTTTGTGCATGCTGCAGATAAGGACTGGGATGACATCAAGTTTGGGGTAGACAATGGAGTTGATTTCTATGCTGTCTCATTTGTCAAAGATGAAGTTGTTGTTCATGAATTGAAGAACTATCTGAAAAGTAAGAACACAGGCTGAGTATAACTGCTAAATAATGTTTTAAGTAAGCATATATATATGTACGTTACTTTAGTTCCTAAACTAATTTTCTTACTGCCTTTGATACTTAGGTCAGGGTGCTGATATCCATGTCATTGTAAAAATTGAGAGTGCAGACTCCATACCGAATTTGCATTCAATTATTACTGCTGCTGATGGGGTGAGCAATCCATTATTACTACTCAGTAATTTTTTTGGAAAAATAATTAATATTCTTCAGGACATATAAGATTGTGGTTTACTGACAAGTATCATGATGTAAGTTAAGATGTCTCAATATAAAACACCTTCTCCAAACTATGTCTTTAAGATCAATGAATATATAATGTGAGGCAGCAAGTTGCAGTTGCAATAGTGGACTAAGAGTCAATGGGCATAATAGGGGTAAGGTTGTATACATCTGACTTCCCTTCTCGCACAATGTAGGAGCCTCTTTAGAGGCATCAGGATGATAAAAATGTTGCTGCAAATAATGGCCACCCAACTGCCAAAGCATCAGTATTGTGGACACTGGCTTCATTATCATGTTAATTCTCCATTTAGATCTCCATGGTTAACGACCACCCAACTGCCAAAGCATCAGTTGTGGACACCAACTTCATTAGCCTGTTAATTCCTCACTTAGATCACCAAGATAGATAAATGTTTAGTTTTGGCTTGAATGTTATCTGTAATGCATTGAAGTTTATTAGATAGTGAAGGGTAACAAATATCACGAGGACCATTGAGTGGGATTGTGAAAAAGAAGAGTCGTCAACAGTGCATAGAATAATTGAGTGGTGGAGAATGGCCACTAGTTACTAAACAATTAGTTTTGGATACTTCTTTGTTGTCTGTCTGCTTCAAAATGCTGGATAACCTTACAATTTTCTGCTTTTATGTTATAGGCTATGGTGGCTAGAGGAGATCTAGGTGCTGAGCTTCCCATTGAGGAGGTTCCTCTTCTACAGGTGTTGGACATATAATTTGTAAAGGCGTCTTTAAAGCTGTGGGAACTGAGCTACTGGGCTGAAATAAACTTCTATTTGCTATATGCAGGAAGAGATAATACGATTGTGCCGCAGCATGGGCAAAGCTGTGATTGTAGCTACAAACATGCTAGAAAGCATGATTGTTCACCCAACACCAACACGAGCTGAGGTATCTGATATTGCCATTGCCGTTAGAGAGGGTGCTGATTCTGTTATGCTTTCTGGTGAAACTGCTCATGGAAAGTATGTCTTTTCATCTTAGATGTGATTGATTGCAATAGACCTTGTAGCTTTCACATGCTCTAGAGAAATTTATAAATGCTAGTTGTTAAAGAGAATTACTGCCTGTCACAATTTTGCAGATTCCCCCTTAAAGCTGTCAAGGTTATGCACACTGTTTCATTGAGAACTGAAGCAACCTTGGATGGTGCTTCTGCTGTTGCTCAAACATCACATAGTCTTGGTCAAGTCTTCAAGGTAATTATTTATTTATTTATTTATTATTATTATTACTATTATTATTATTATTAATTATTTATTTTTTATTTTATTTTATTTATTTATTTTTTTCTGAATTAAGTGGATGCACATCCGTTCATTTATTGTGTTACTATAAACTGTCGAAGTAATTTTAAGGTGCAACATTTGATTATGTAATATGGTGTGTGTGCAGAACCATATGAGTGAAATGTTTGCATTTCATGCTACCATGATGTCTAATACCCTTGGGACCTCAATTGTAGTCTTCACCAGAACTGGTTTTATGGCCATCCTACTGAGCCATTATCGGCCTTCTGGAACAATATTTGCATTCACAAATGAGTAAGTATCCTTTCTTCAAGACTTCAATCTATATATCTGAAAATATACAGGTTACATATAATGCAGATGGGAGGTTTTTGGCAAAATAAATGTGACCTTTCCTTGTTCAAAGATTTTACCTGCACAGTATTAGATTGTTGTACTTTAGGCCAGACAACTCATTTTCTAGCTAGAATGTTGTGAGTAGTCATATAGGAAGTTTATTATTATTATTTGATCCAGCACTTGATATCATGCCTTAGTTTGTTGTTACGATATGTTTTGTTGGGGCTTCTATGCTTTTGTCTTTAATGTTGGGGTGTGAATGTAAACGTGATCCAAGTTATCTGAACTTATCTTATACTGTATAAATTAAGGTAACGTTATAATGTCTGCCTCTTTGACTTTTCTGCAGTAAGAGGGTACAACAAAGGCTTGCATTGTACCAAGGTGTATGTCCCCTACATATGAAGTTCTCTAATGACTCTGAGGAAACGTTCTCAAAGGCTTTAACTCTTTTGCAAGTAAGTTTACACCTTGCCATTTTCTAGACATTGCTGATTGGTCACCATCTGTATGTTGTGATTTCTGTGCTGCGTAATTTAGGGAATACGAACTGTCTGTCAAACCTCCAACACACATTCCTTTGATATGTTTTCAATACTTTATGGGTGGTCCAAATTATAGCAGCCACATGTTAATTTACATGTTAAACTTTCAACTTACCCATTATGATACCTTTATTAAAAATAAAAGAAAAAAACCCTACCTTGTGGCATAGTGATGTCTAAGACTTGCATAGAGATTGGAGAATGATAGATCGTCTTGTGGAATTTCGGTTGAATTATGGCCCACAAATAATTGTTGCATACTTTCCTTCTTTTATTCTCCGTTTGTCTATGCATTATTTCAATCACTAATCTCTCTACTTAGCTATATGTGTAAAAAATAAATTTTGATATTAAGAAAGTATTAATACTGGCGAATCTAACAAGTCCCTACATTACTTTTTTTTTTACTTAACTATACATCATCACAGCTAGCCAAAGTGGAGTATAATATGAATAGTGCTTAAGTCTAAGTTCTGCAAGTAAAAAAGTGGAGGAAGTAATACTTAGCAACAGAGGGATTAGTACTTATCTATCGACTTTGATGCTTGGAAAGTATCCCATGAAGTGACTATTTTATTATCCTGGAGTATATTTTGATTGGAAATCAACAAGAGAATGGTGGAACAGTAGCAACCTCATTAATTGGAAGAACCATCATCCATATATCTTCTGAGTGCAGAATCCTGTTCTTCCGTCCTTTAATTTATCCTTCCTCAAAAGATAAAGATATCCAATATGAATATATGGCGAATAACTGATGAACTTGACTATTATGAGTATTATCTTACTGAATGCTTAATCCATGCTACTACATCTCATTTTACTTGCAAATTATGTTTTTAACGGCCCTAAAAACTGCCAAATTGCCAATATATGTGCTTTGCTAATATGGAAACATCTATTTACAGAAGCAAGGTATGGTGAAGGAAGGGGATGAGATTGCTATTGTTCAAAGTGGAAAGCAGCCTATTTGGCGATCCCCATCGACCCATAATATTCAGGTGAGGAAAGTTTAGACCTAAGAAAACAGGAAGCAAAGCAATCATGCTTCCTATACAAGTTTGAGGGGCAGAAAATGAAGGGTCTGAAAATCTCGAGCTTGCAACATCCTCAATATTTGTTATGTGGCACGGCTTTGTGTTGCATACATCAGAATTAATGTTAGTGTTGCCCCTGTTGTGATCAATTGCCCCATTGAATATGTGATGGGTAGTGTAGTATGAGATATTTGTACTGCAGGCATATCGTAGGTAGGGTTTAGCGTTAGTTTCAGTGTGATAGGATAGCCAACCTAGTGTTTTCTTGGCCATACTTCAACGAGTTCAAACTACATTCTTTCATTTTATGCTTAAAAACAGGAGCTATGTATTGGCATAATTGCAGTCTGTTTGCTTCAAATGAATGGAATTTTCTCTGAAAACTGAAATTGACACTAACGAGTAGCTCAATATGTATGAAATTACATATCACAGTCCAAGTAATCCTAATAAAGCAAACCCTCTTTATTACGAAGTAATTCACAAGGATGAGACCTGCCGTATAACCATCAACCCATCACATAACCATCAAAACTAATGTACTCCATACTTTGTATCATCATATGTTGTAATATTGTATTCACGAGAAGATTTGCTAAATGATACTAACGGACTGCAGATTAGAGATCTATATTCACAACATTTACAATCATGACAAACTAATGTTCCGTTTTCCTTACCCATTCCCAAAAATATATATAAAAAAAAAAGTAAAAAACAAATACAGTACAAGTTACCAACACCATCAATGTCTGACTAACACCATCTGCTAGTAAAATGAGCATTCTAACACTAACCTTAGAAATTGTGCTAATATTCAACTATCATACCCTAGTTTTCGAGGATTAAAACTATAAACACGACAGAACAATGAAAGAAAGCTATCAAATGTCACAAACATGCATTGAGAAAAACATCCCTTGCTCACTATCCCATATGCCAATGGTTATCTAAGACAGACAGTTCGAGATCAGAACTGTCTCAGCATAGCCATAAGACCTCCACCATGCACCCTTCCTTCAAGGGATGCTGAATTTGAAGACTGACCAGACTGATCCAAGTTGGCATCAGGCAGGATCATCGGCAGATTGAAACCATTCCAAGAAGGTAAGCTTGATTCTCCGCCAACATTGTTCATGCATGCAAAAAAATTCTCAGCAGCAATTTCTTCCATCTTCAAGCCCACTGTACCATCTCCATGGACTCGCTTGTCTTGAACTTGTGCACAATGGGCAGCACAAAGACCAATTTTGCCCCTTGCGAACTTATCACAAGGGCTATCACCATTTCCACCAAATTCCGAACCTTGTTGGCCATACAGGCAGCGCTTACCTCCTCCATGTGCCTTGCAGAAATCAGTGCTTCCCTGAGCGCTCTTTTCACAACCTTCACTTTTGCACCTCTTTCCTCCACCATGGCGAACACAGAAGTTTGTACGTCTCCTTGCGCTCTTAGTGCATTCGGGGAAGGCACATCTTTTGCCACCACCATGAGAAACACAATATAAGGTACCTCCATGTACACTCTTGGTGCAGACACCACCTCCTTGAAATGTACACCGCTTTCCTCCCCCATGTCCTTTACAGAAAGGCGTGCTTCCCTCAGCTCCTTTGGTACACCCTAAAAAGGTGCACCTTTTTCCTCCTCCATGAGCCTTACAGAGTTTTGTACCTCCCTGAGCACCTTTAGTACATTCAGGAAATTGACAACGGCGACCCCCTCCATGAGCAATGCAGAGACCAGCAAGCCCCTCAGCGCTCTTGGTGCAGTTTTCAACCTTGCACCTCTTTCCACCACCATGACGGATGCAAAGGCCGGATTTTCCTCTTGCAGCACGGTTGCATCCTCCATGAAAGCCACATCGCTTTCCACCTCCATGTGCGATGCAGAAATTAGTGCGCCCTTCAGCACTTTTGGTGCAACCCAAGTGTTCACACCTTCGACCACCACCATGAGCCTTGCAGAATGCAGTCCTGCCTTCTGCTCCTTTTTGACAACCAGTTCTCTGACACCTTCGCCCACCTCCATGGGAAATACAATGACCTGAAGCACCCCTTGCGCCTTTTTGACAGCCAGGAAACTGGCAAGTCTTAACTGAGGACTTGCGCTGCTTTTTAAAACAAGAAGTGGCGTCATCTGTTCTAGGCTGTGGTAAAGAGACCAAGACATCCGGGACATTTGAGACAACTGAAATTGGGTTCACATTGAACCTATCTACAAGAGGCACAATAGGTCCACGTTTCCATTTTGATGATGTTGATCCTTCATCCACAAGTTGCTCAAATTCAGATGTCGCATTCTGAATAGGCGATGAAGTCAGGGTGACACTAGTGAGATCAGATTCTGCAGCTGCAGTAGACAAGCTTAACTCAAGGTCAACCATAAGTTTCTCCTTCTCAGGTGGTTCAAGACTGTTGCCAGAGTATTTCGAGTCCTTACAAGCTATTACAATTCCCAGATCAAGGCTAATATCATTTGGAGACTCCTTTCCAACATCAATTCGAGAAGTTAAGGCAGTCCTAGAAGCAGCATATTCAATCTTGCCATCTAGGGAACTACCTAATTCAAGGGCCAGAGAAATCTCATGCTTTATATTCTCTTCATCACTTGCATTCGTTACTCTTTTGCTAGCTCCAGCATCATACAAATAAGAGGGTACAGTTAAAACGCTTTGGGAATGTAGTCGCAAGGTAGTATCCACTAAATGACTCGAGCAAGCATCAGTTCCATTTGAATCTTTGCATCTATCCAGAAAAGAATTCCACATGAAAGGCTTGTGGATGTCATCCATCTTGCTTTATTTGAAAGAATACTTATCAATTTATCATCTAACTGATATCTAAACTTAACAAGCCACTCCAACTAGTATAAACAAAGGAATGGCAATATTATGTGCAATGCTGATTCATAGCAACATAGACTTCCTCCACTGACAAATCCTGAGGTATCCCTGCGGTCCATAACAGCAACTCGAGCAGCTATCTCAAAAGAATCTAAGATAATCTCAGCATAGACATACCGTATTCCCAATTGTATCCAAGAAATATCCCATTCTGTCAAGAAAGGAAATCAATCAAAATTCATAAGATAAGTACACAATATGAAACAGAACAAGCAGAAGACTAGAAATCGAAATTAAACACAAACATGATTTGTTTCATGTAGTGTACAGAGAGGAGCTAATAAAACAGTTTCAAACATGATTCATAGACTATGCAATCATATAAACAAGCAACTAAGATGACAACTAGACTTTGTTTGTTTCAACTCATTATATTAATGGAACTTTTTAGCAATAATCATATAAGGGTGTGTCAAAACATATGTGAATTTTATTTCAGACAAAATTAGATAACATAAGTTGAAACCAATAAACCCTAATTCTGCAAGTTTAAGTACATGATAAACGAAATTCAATAACATAATTAACTTGATCATAGGATATAAAAAATAAAAAGCTCCAAGACAAGAACAAGTTTATTTTTTGTTGCTAACCAAGACAAGAACAACTGCACAAGTTGGGTGGAACAAAATCCATGTGTGAATGTGTAACGTACATTACTCCCTCCGTTTTCAAATAAGAATATCATTTCACTCAAAGCTCGTCCCTAATTAAAATTCTCATAACATCTTTACCTAATTTTTTATTCAGCCAAATCCCACTATCCTGTTTTTTTACATACATTTTTAATCGACCAAACCTCACTATCGTCTTAACTTATTCACCTTTTGTACTATTGTGTAATATTGCAAGAGCCTAACTTTACATATTTAATATTTTGATCATATCCTTTCATTAATGTAATTTATATAAAAAATTGTATTATTATGGGCATTCGTGTTAAATACATATTGTCAAATACTCCCTCCGTCTCACTTTACTTATCCTATGAGCACAACAAAAATTCACATTTCTAGTCAAACAGGGTAAGTGAAGTAGTTTAAAGGGAGTATCAAATTTCTACAATATTATACGCAACTAATGAAATGGTTAAAGATTTGCACACATACATAATCCAAAAGTAAAAAAAAATAAAATAAAATTGTGTTCTACAAATCTATGTCGCGGATTAAATGACTCAACTTTGCCGTAATTGTATGAAAAAACGCAAATAAAAATCACATCATTTGCCAATTTTTATTATTAAAAAAAAAAAAACAAAAAAAAAAAAAAAACTTTGCCACTCAAATTCAGTACAGAGCATGTGGCAAAATCTAAAGGATGAAAAATCAGAATAGAAATTTCACATGAACCAATAAAATCAGAAAATTAAAAAATTCAAAATATCACAAAATCACCGAAAAAAACAATGAAGAAATTAATGAATACTATAAAATGAAATGAAAGAAGAAAAAAAAAGAAAGTACCTGAAAATTTTCGAAAGGTGTACGGAAAAATTAAAAGATTAAATTTTTTTAACAACGGCGGACACGAATAGAGAGGAAGAGACGGTGGAGAAGTGAGAATGTTTCAAAAGAAGAAGAGAGAAAGTTCGACGGCTTAAGAATCTGAGGCCCGGGTTTAATATAGGGGAATGGAATCTTAAGGGATCTTTCCAATTTTACGGAATCTATTTTTTTTTTGTTGCTCCGTATTATTATTATTACTCACATTTTCGAATTTCAGTTGCGACATATATATAAATCAATGATACACCACACATGTAAGGACCGACATTTTGTGTATTGATCATGTTTGGGGTACTTGATAAGAATGAATGAATGAATAATGGAGTAGTGTTTTTAATTTTTTTATTTTTTAAAAATGTGTCTCAATAAGGTTTGTTAAATTGTTGTTTAATAATAACCCTCCCTAGTATGTTGGTACAAAATACTTGAAATTGATTTTGGTTTACATCAAACTTTTTTGAGCTTTTGTATTAAAGTAAATATTAAATCTCTATTCATGTCCGTAGTACATTTAAGTGTAAAATAACAAGTGTGGTTAGCAATTGATTTCTGATTGTCAGGCGTTAATTTTTTCATTTAGCGTTAATGACTAATTATTTTATTGGCCGTTAGATTAGCTATATAACCAGATTGAAAGTGTTTAGCAAACTCTTCGTGTTGGCAACTCTATTTAAATAAAAAAAATTACATTTTATGATGCTAAATTGATCATATATACCTAAGCATATATAATTATATATCCATTAGCCAAAAGCTATTGTGACAAACCATTTTTTTTGCTTAAAAGTAACATTTTAGTTATTGGAAAAATTAATTTTGCAAAAACTTTCATCTAATAATTTTACCATAAAAGACTGTCAAATCAAAAAGTCATTTAACAAACAACGCAATCATATTTTGATTAGTGGGATATTTAATCGAAGAGAGAGGGTTCATTAGTCATTTCATAAGGACATGAAGAAACTATGAGTCTCTTCACATTTATTGAACTAAGCTGAACTGAACTGAACTAAATTGAACTAAACTGAACTGATTGAAGCTGAACTGAATTGAACTGAATAGAGGTGATGAATATTTTATGAGAGAAGGAAATTAGGAGCTAAATTGAACTGAACTGAACTAAACTAAATTGAAATTAAGCTAAAATGAACAGGCCCTATGTTTCCTCATAACAAAATACAAAGTATAAATAAAACAAACCGTGATTAAGTTTTTTTTTAAAAAAAAAAACAAACAAACAAACCGTGATTCATTCGTAAAATTGGGGGATGCAGAATGTTTATTTCGTGTCATCGACTCATCGTATGGGATCTTTCCAAAGGTTTTTTATTTTTATTTTTTTTTCGAAGGGTGGTTTTTTATTTTATTTTATTTATTTATTTATTTATTTTTGTTTAGGAAATCTTTCCAAAGTTAATACGGAGTACAACACCAATGTCACGAATATACGTAACTAACCAATTATTGTATACACGTCAGCAATGATGTTACATGACACGTGGGTGCAAGCCAAGAAGCGGCTCGCCACCGTCGAAGGTGCGCCCTACATAATTATTATTTGCCTTTTTTAAATTTAAAAAGAAAAGAAAGTTGTTTTGTTTATTTCTTAACGCACCTTTAACTTTGAAAAGGATAGCATAGAAAGAGAGAGATTTTTTCCTTTGGTGCATTTACAAAAGGAAATATTGTCCGGAATAATCCCACCTTTAGGGCGTCCGCTAAAAATAATCCCACCTATGAGTTATTTTTTAATAATCCGACCTTTATACCCTATTTGCTCTAAATGGTCCCAAGTGACCAATAACCAGTTGAAGAGGTAATTTTATTTTTAAAATAATTTAATTTACACGTGTCACAATTTGATTTGTCCAAAATAATAATAATAATAAAAAAAGTAAAATCAAATTAAAAAAAACCACCACCACCCCAAACCAGACCCCAGTCAACCCAAGAACCACCGCCACCACACCAGACTCGAATCCAAACCCTGAAACAACCGCCACCGAACCAAACCCCAGCCAAGACAACCCCAAAACCCCCTTCGAAAAATCAAATAACCCACTAAACCAGATCCCATGAAACTGGTTGGGGAGGTCGGCGTGGCTTGAATCGACGTCGGTAAAGGACGTTGCAGTTCGTATGGGGGAAAGCGAAGGTCAGCGTGGCCTATTAATGGACGGGGGACGGGGAGGAGGTTTGGATCGGGACGGGAAAAGGGTTTTCGAGGGTAAGGGGATGCGCGTGAGGGAGGGAGGAGGGGGTTGGTGGTTCAGGGGAGGGATCAATCGCGATACTGGTCGCCGGTGCTGTAGTTGGGGGCTGGGAAGTCGGAGCCGCGAGAGGGAACGGTCTCAGGTAAGTGGTGGGTGGTTTTTTAATTTTTTTTAATTTTATTTTTTCTTTCAAAAATCTAACTTTTTTAACAAAAAAACTTTTTATTTTTATTTTTATTTTTTGACCAATTACAAGCCGCCACGTGTCAGGAAACTTGTAATAACAGGTTACATGACCGGTTGGGACCATTTAGAGCGGATTGGGTATAAAGGTCGGATTATTTAAAAATAACTCATAGGTGGGATTATTTTTAGCGGACGCTCCAAAGGTGGGATTATTCCGGGCAATTTTTCCTTTACAAAAATATAATTGGAAAATAAAATGTACGTGAAAATTAGGCCACGTTAATAATTGCCTCCATTTTATACGTTCTAGCCGCCTTCCTGAAATAAGACTTTTTTCCCCCCTTAATTTCTTAAATTTTTGTAAGAGGTCATTTTAGTAGAACAATGATAAATAAAATCCTATATTTCACCAATAAAAATAAAAATAAAAATAAAAATAAAAATAAAATTCTACAAGGTACTCGTAATATATCATATATATGTATATGTTAAAATATAGCTTTCCTAATAATACATGTAAAATAAGAGAGCTAAAGATTTTATAGGGCTACTTTAATACTTTGCGATGGTGCAGCTATTTTAAAATAGTTTGTAATTATAATTATAATTCAGCCTTATATGGCTCCTCTAATTAGAATGGCTTGTAATAACTCTATAGTCTCTATTGCTCTTTTGGAGTAAACTTGGTTACCGCTTTGATAATCAGCTAACTTCTAGGGAAGATAGTCCACCGTATTATTACCATATGATTTTGAGATGAAATTTCTTTAACCTTGTGAAATTGACTCTTTACTTATTTATTTAGGCATTAGAATGGAGAAACCTCAAATATGCATTGTTAGCTTATGTATGAACTATTATGGAGTAAACTATTGAAACACAAGGATCTATAATTCACTTAGTCAACTTACGTATAAGCTTAAAATATACTTCGTATGTATTAATCAATCAAAGATTCAATTCTCTATTGCGTGGAATAATTAGCAATTGCATGGCAGTTGAGCTTTAAATAAGTCGCATTTTTTTTTTTTTTTGCCTAAAATGCAAATTCTTAATCCTGCTAAATTAAACCAAACAAAAAAACAATATAACAACTAACTGAATTACTGAAATATACATTTTCCGTTACAATTGGTGTAGCTTTTCCGCGTCATATTAGCGTGATGCCGTGATTACATGAAATTATATGCTTATATTATCACTATGACACTGCTATTCATTATTCTCTGTCTTTAAAGGTTGTTATATTATACGAAGTAAACGCTTATTAATATATGACCAATTGACCATAAAATTATATTAAAGCCTCCCCATGATACACCTAAGCTAGTAGGTGATTATATAGTAGGATTAATAAAATGACATTACAGCATATCTTACACCCGCAATAATATTATGTACTACAGTACTAGTATATAAACATGCCCACGTACCCGCCATGTCCATAACCCCTTTTTAAATCCGACTTAACACAAGTACACGACACATATACATGTAATTAATTTAATTAGTGTCGTCAGGGTAATAGTGGACGATAAGGGAATTTCTATACTAAAAATACTGTAATTGTTTAGATTGAACCCATGATCTCAAGGTCATAAATGATTACACCAATTAACACTTGTTAAGAAACCAAAAAAAAAAAAAAAAAAAAAGTAATGCGTGTTTTCACTTTTCACCAATTTAAAGCATATACAACTTATAACATATAAGTAGTTGATAATTATATATAGTAGCATAGAATTCAAGGTATGAGGTATGATTGTAAAAGGATAAAAATCATACCTAATGTTATTGTTAGGTTAAGAAAATATCAATTCTAAACTTATACCTTAAATCTCAAGGGAGTTAAATATGGCTTATATTTATCAACCTTTTTTTTGATGGGATATTTATCAATCTTATACGGCTTATAGGTATCAAATAAAAGTAAAATACTGTATTCATTTTCGCACAAAATTAAACACATTATAATAAGAATTAAATTTTGAACCTTTGTGAACCCAAATCCACTTTAACAAAGTTTCCATAATTTCGAAGAAACGAGGATACCCCTACTCTTGTTCAATTGAAACAAATTCAACTTCAGACCTTTTAGGCCAAGCCCATTAAAAAGGTAACAAAGTACAAGGCCCATTAAGAATTTGACCCATAGTTGTTTTTTTATTATTTTTTTAATAAAGGAAATAGTTTTGCACACTTACATAGTTACACTTACACATGCCAAAGTCAGAGCTTTAAATATAGAGAAAAAGTCAAACTTACACGCATTGAGTTACATACAATTATGTTTCAAAAAAAAATAAATAAAGTTACATACGATTATTATCATAACCATCATTCATATTCTTACAAAGTTACAAACTTAGATCAATTTATGATGCGAAATACAAATAAAATAAAATAACTGAATTATGTGACAATAAATATTATTCAAACATAATTGACAATTTGTTTAGTGTAGCCGCTTTGATCGTCCCAATACTTGGACCAAAACATAACACCTCCATACTTGGGTGATTTCTTGATTATAGGTAGAACTTGAGAAGTTAGCACATCCGGTGGTAGAAACCCACTTCCGGCTGCTTGATTGGCGGCCGGCAACCCCATGAACAACTTTTTTATGTACCTTTGTGAGCTCCAAAAGTTCCATGAATCAATAAGGTTGGTAGTGCTACCATTATATTGGCACGGAGGATTGTTGTAAAATTGGACCCATACATAGTCAAATAGCCCCGTTTTTAAGGGATTGCCTAAATATTTATCAGGAAATGGGCATTGAGGGGCGGCACCTAAGTACACCCTCTTTTTTCCTCTTCCACGACCATTGTAATTATTTAAAAATATCGCTAAGTCATCCCAATACAAGGTTGATCCCGACTCAATATCAAAGTCGATACCATCTAGTGATGCCTTTCCAAGAGGCCTAGACTCTGAGTGACCTCCTAGGAAGTTTTCCCAAAGATACTTCGCAAAGTTTTTAGCGTCATTTTTGGAGGAAAAAGAGTAGTTCCCTACACCACCTCCTAGGGAAAGAAGGACCTTAATGCCTCTAGCTTGGCAAAACTCGACTTCACTAGATAAGCCAACGCACCCACCAGAAGCCGGGTCACAATGACCGGCTAGGTTAAGGGACGGCACTTGCCCCCCACCAAATATGTTAAGAAAAGCTAAGTTTACATACTTGTACCTCCCTGTGGCACACGTTTCATTTAAGCGCCCCTCAAAACCGTTTTGGCCCCAGTATATGGCTATACCACCACGATGAGGTCGATAATGATTGCCATAATGGCGGGCTTGGGTTACGTACGAGAGGCCGAGGAGGGTGAGGAAGAGAGGAAGGAGATGGAGCTTAGTGGTGTACATTATGTGGCTAGCTTAGGAGTTGATATGATACACAAAATGTTATGGGATATGTGGTTATATAATGTGTAGTGCAAGTGGTCATTATATATATAGAGTATGGTCAACGTTTGACGTGGTGTGGTGGGCAGCAACATGTGTGTGGGGCCTTAGCTGCCGGATGGTGCGCGTCGGCCTGCAAATGTATTTAGATAGATTAGTACTGTATCAATTACGGGCTTTCTTTTTTGTATTAATGTTTTATTTTTTTGAGGAAATTTTTTGTATTAATGTTGCTATATACTTAAACTAAAATTATGTAAGAAAAAGTATACTCGTACAATACAAAAAAATGCTTGATTTACTAGTATTAAATTTTGCCATACGTTCTTTTTTTTTTTTTTTTTTTTTTAAAAAAAAGTTGTGCAAATAATTTTGCATAACTTGTAGAATTTAGTACTCCATCTTGGTGATGAGGATGATAGTGTCTGAATTTGTTTACTTGACGAATAAGGGAAAATAAAATAATGTTGATTTTTTTTTTTGTTTTTAAAAAATGTTTATATTATCATTTAAAACTAATAAGGAGTAATACACATATATACCTATTGACTTATCATCCATGGAAAAAAAATAGTGTGATATTTAAATATTATATCAATTGCTTCATATTAACGTCGTAGGAGTAACACGTAAAGAACAACATAACTTACCTAAGATTAAGATGGTTGACTTAGTATTAACATCTTATTTTTTATTTTTACCTGATAAAAACATAACATTATTGAACAAATTCATGGACATGGTCACGGTCACGGTCACGGTCATGGTCATAGGGATAAATCGATAAGATTAGTGTGTAATAGAGAACCATTGTGATTTATGCGTATACATACTCCCTTATTTTTTAAAATCATGTTAATTTAATGTTCTTCATGTGGTCAAAATTGAAAAACTCGAGTCTTTTGTGACCATATTTAATATACGAAGTAGCAAAATAGATATATCAATAAATGTTAAACTTTAAGAACGAAGATAATGCTCCATACATAAGAATACTAACAAACTAGCTAGTAGAGAATGTCAATGAAAGCGACAAGCTTTTCATCAACATAGACTCATATTTTAATCGTTGGCCATATTGATTTTGACTATTGAATTAGCCAACTTGTGACCTTATAGATATAATTGATGTTGGCTTAATTAATTAATTAATTAATGTGTATGTTCAACTTTTGAAAATTGAAATATAGAAAATGTGACTAGCTACTAAGAAGTTAGAATCGTTGTAGCTTAGTGCATGTACAAAAGTGGGAGGCATGCTTTGATTGAGTCAACAAGACTAATTCAAACATTATAATCCATACCCTATTGTAACTAAAATGCAAATTCTACTGAGTAGTAGATGAACAGAATATGAACCCAAAAAATAAAAAAGGCATAATAAATGGAGGATGTATATTCATCATATACTCCACCCACTTTGTTTGTTGCCACTCCTATTTGCAAATTGCAACGACCCACTATATATGTTACACTTCTCATTTTATAGTTACTTTGTTTTTCATCATATATATTCATTTAGCAAGTTAAATCACGATTAAAAGTTAGACTATATTTATTACATCCTCAAGGAGTGTTAATTTGGATCAACGGGTTGAATTTGGGTTAGTATTTATTATACTTAAAAACTATTAAAAATAGTGTTAAACTTAATTAATATTATTACAATATATGATTTTTGGGTCAAATCAGGTTGAGTACGGGTTGTTAGGTTTTAGTAACTTTGAGCTGGGTTATCGGGTTGGGTTACAAGTAATCACATTTTTTAAGGCATTATTTATCTTTAAATAACAGTTAAATAACAGTAGATAGAGGGTATTCTTAACTTCTTCTTGATCGATCTCTTGTTAGATTTCTAACAGTTACAAGTAGATAACACCAGTTTTTTTTTTTTACTCATAATGTATCATGAAAGTCTACAACTCATATAGCTCCAATCTTCAATTAATAATAAGTTATAACTGTTACAGGACCAACTCAACCAAAAGCTTAAGCTGATGGTTGAAGCCCAGGAATATGTTTTATACTCTATCACGCCCCCTCACACGAGAGCCCGTTTGGGCTAGAAGTGTGGATGCAACATGGGCCCTCCTCATACCCAGCGCTTAATATTCCACTTGAAAGTAGGGGGTGGATGAGATTCGAACCCGTGACCTTTGTGTCACGTTGGCTCTGATACCATGTTACAGGACCAACTCAACCAAAAGCTTAAGCTGATGGTTGAAGCCCAAGAATATGTTTTATACTCTATCAATAACAGTATATTATCAAAATGAATCGTACATTGACAGTGTTTTCTTTTCTTAAAGAGATAAATCACTACATTCTTAAATAACAATTCCTGAATATATAGCTACAAATGAGGCGGCTATTTTGTCTTGGCTTAAGTGTTGCACATGTTGCATTTAGTTCTATTAATAATCAATGAAGGAGCTTAATTAGTAATTAAGTTAGAGTTCAAATTATTAATCATACCACTTGCTATTTACTAATAGCAAGTGGTTTTGAAAATAACAGGAGATTTTGGGTTTAGAGGTAAGTTATAACATATTCGTGTATGCACTAAAATTATCACTGTGATAGTGAAGTAATCATGCAATTATTAAGGTTAAATGCATAGATTAATAAAAGTATATGTATAATAGTGATGGTGATCACCAATAAGAGATTCGAAAAGAGATTGTTGCATTCAATTATTATGTCTAATCTTTACTAATAATAACTACGAGTATTTTATTAAAATAAACATCTTGGATTCTTGGCAATGGAATCGAAATTGATTTGACTCGATCCATACCCAAATCAATCCGAACAAGTCTTATTCGAAAAAAATAGTCCAACCTGAATTAAACCAATCCGAGACTAATTCGAACAACTTAATAACCACCTACACGACCTAAGTTAATAAGCGTTATTTTGATTTAATACAAAAGAGGCTCAATACATTACAAAGTTGTATTATTTTATGTTTGAGAAACGAAAATAAGAATAACACAATAATTCATATACTATTAATAATTGCAGGACTGTATCCAGTAGTATCATCCCAATACTTTGACCACAACATTATTCCTTCATATTTTGGTGACATCTTTATAATAGGAAGCACTTGAGATTTCAGTATATCCGCCGGAATATACCCATTTCCGGCCTCCCACGCTGCCGCCGGCAACCCCATAAAGATTCTCCTTATATATCCGGTCGAAGACCACACATTCCATGAATTTATGAGATTTGTAATATCTCCATCATTATATTGGCATGACGGGTGTCCATAAAATTGGACCCAAACATAATCAAACAACCTTGTCCTAAGGGCCATATCCAAATATTTGTTAGGGTACGGACATAGAGGTGCAGCCGTTAGGTACACCTTTTTTTTTCCTAATAAATTATACCGCGCTACATATCTTGTCAGGTCATCCCAATAAAGTGTTGACTTTGACTGGTCAATAGCAAAGTCGATACCATCAAACTCTGCGTTACCAAGAGGCCTAAAACTCGAGGTACCACCCAAGAAGTTGTCCCATAGGTAACATGCAAAATCCATTGCGTCTTTCTTAGAGGAGAACCCATAGTTTCCTATAGCGCCTCCAAGAGAGAGCATGACCTTAATCCCCAAAGATTGGCAATACTCCACTTGTGGCCCTACACCGGTGCACCCACACCGGTAGATGGGTTGCAATGACCAGCTAGGTTTAGGGACGGGGTTTGACCGGACCCAAATACGTTAAGGAATGCAACATTAACAAACTTGTACCTCCCCGTTGCACACGTTTGATTAAGGGTTCCTTCGAAGCCGTTTTGGCCCCAATAGATAGAGATGCTACCAGCCGCATGAGATTTTGTTGATAGCAAGAGGATGAAAAATGAGATTGTGGTAAGAAGAGAAATGCAATGAAGTTCTTTAGACATATTTGGTCAAGATACTACTAGATGCATAAAATATGTAGTTTAGATATTTTGTGCTTGGCTATCAAAGTTTTATGCTCTTATATATTTATAATATACCCAAACAGGTTATGTGCGCATTATACATGTATGTTTGTGCATCATTTGTTGACTCTGACTCATCATCATGAAAAGTTACTATCGAAACTAATTAATTAATTAATATCGGGTATGTGGTCTGAAATTCGAAAGCACTACAATATTTATAATCTTAATTGTGCGAATTTAATTAAAATGAAAAAAAGTCAATTTTGTATGCAAAAAAATTTAGATGATGTTATAGTCTGAAGACTTTAGAGATTGGTTTGAGGACAATATTTAGATTTTGAGAGTTGTTTATTGAATAGATGTATTCTTGGCGATTAGTTTATTTTCCTAACCAATATGCTGAATTATAGTGTGAAGAATTCAATTTGGAATTTTCTTGTTAAATTAACCTTCTAGATATGTTTATCACTTTATTTCATTTCATATAGCTAAGCTAGTTGCCCACTTAGAAATTACTATTACCACGATCTCTTTGATCATCTTTTTTGGTACTCGTAGTTTGATAAAAAAAAAAAGTTAAAAAAAACAAAAAAAAAACAATACAATACTTATATGTTGCAATAAAAGAATATTTAATATCTCAAAATAATACTCCTTTGTTGCAAATAATGTAAAACAAAGATTGTACATAGAATCAAAAAAATAATAAAAAAAAAAATCCTGAGCGGAAGAAAGTGGGTTAGTTAAGAATTATTGCAATGCCAATAGACTCATGATGAACTCCATTACTAGATCCACCATTGACACTATCCTTAATGGCGGTACTATATCCGCCATCATAGAATCTAGACCAAAGCATAACCCCTCCAAATTTGGAAGACGTCCTAACGTTTGGTAACACTTGACTTTTAAGAACATTAGGCGGTATATACCCACTTACAGCAGCACCTGGAGCAGCAGGTAATCCAAGGAATATTTGGCCAGCATTCACGGTAGTCCATTCATTCCACGAGGTTACGAGTTTGTTGGTATTACCATTAGCATACTGACACGGTACATTGTTGTAGAATTGCACCCAAACATAGTCAAACACGCCCGTGTTTATGGCATTGCTAAGATGATCATCCGGGAAAGGGCATTGTGGTGCTGCTGATAAGTAGACCTGCTTTAGAGTGGTGCTACGTCTACTGAGTGATCTTGCTAGGATATCGTAGTGATCTCCTGAGCCAAGTTCGATGTCGAAGTCTATGCCATCGAGCACTGCATCTTCGAAAGGGCGTGAGTTTGAGGTTCCTCCTAGGAAGTTGTCCCAAAGGTAGTTTGCTACCTGCGTGTATATATTGACATTTAAACTCAATTGTAGTTTGATTTACAGTTATGTAGGTAGTTAGCTTAGGATTTATACAAAAATTGGGAAATTTCATTGATTTAAGTAATTATTGAAATTGAGCCTAATTTGCAACAATTGACTTTATGAACTATTCACATAACTTGTTTTGACTCTTTGTTTGTGATTTTGTGGTGTTGAGAAAAAGTATATTAAGGCGGTCTAATTAGAAGAACTATCAAACTACGAGATAAAGTATACTTTTTAAGTCACGTGATAGTCACATGACTGGTCAACGCCAGAGTAAAAAAGTCAAACATCGGAATCTGGCGTCAAGGATCCTCTAGACAACAAAACACACTTATAAGGTCCTTTTAGACCACTTTGAACATATAAGGTCCTTCCAGACAAAAGAGTGAAAATATTAGTCCATTCCAGACAAATTTTCCTATAATTCTTCTAATAAATATATTGTGGTGTTGAGAAACAGTATTTTAAGGCGGTCTTAGTATATATAACTTTATTATTTTTGCTAATAAGTAATCAAAGGTATTCGCATTAGAAAGTCAAAGTATGCATTGACAAACGTGCTAAATGAAATTTGTCATTTATTATGAAACGGAGGAAATATTATGTTAACAACACAAGATCATAGTCAGATGTCTTATTATCCAATCCAAAATTGGACTGTACTGTTGGATCGATCCGCAGGTTGTGACATGATAGAGATAGTATCAAAGATACACCTTTTTTTTTTTTTTTTTTTTTTTTGACAAGATCAAAGGTACACCTTGATATATTATCCATTACATATATTTACGGATAATATCAAGGATTAAATTAAATATTATTGATTGTAAATATTATCGTATCTTTGTAATCTTCTCTTTATGTAAATATTGTAGCTAGCTGTCCCAACATCTTATACATTATTAATCTTTCCTAAGTTAGATTAGTGCATATATTCAGAGTATACATACTCTTGCATATATAATCATGTATATGGTTCTTGCTACTTGAAATTTTCACTTTAATAATCCTTATTTCTTCTCAAAACACACCCACAAACAAAAATGGCCATTGATAGTAGTCATCATTTTGAGGGCTACTCTTCAAGGGCTAGAAGGTTCACACTACGACTCCTCGAGGGGCGGTTTTTCATGGCGTTTACAACCATCATAATCCTAACCTTCATTGGTACCTCCTATATATTTAGTCTATACTCAAGTGACATCAAAACAACACTCGGGTACGATCAAGCCACCCTTAATCTCCTTGGTTTCTTCAAAGACCTTGGTGCTTATGTTAGTGTTCATGCCGGTCTCATCATGGAGGTGGCCCCACCTTGGGTAGTCCTCTCAATTGGTGCCATGATCAACCTCTTTGGCTACATCATGATCTGGCTCTCGGTCACTCACAAGATCGCCCGCCCCTCGGTTTGGTTAATGTGTCTATACATCACCATTGGTGCTAACTCCTTAGGGTTTGCTAACACTGGAGCTATAGTACCTTGTATCAAGAACTTCCCTGAGAATCGAGGCGTTGTGATTGGGATTTTGAAGTCGTATATTGGTTTAGGTGGGGCTGTTATGGCTCAATTGTATCATGCACTCTATGGTAATGATACAACGGCTGATGGGGTGATCTTACTCATTGCTTGGCTACCCGCGCTCACTTTGTTGATCTTTGCGTTTAGCGTTCGAGTCCTTGAGTTTTCTAGTCATAGAGAGATCAAGAGGGAGAAGATATTTTTCAATGGTGTCCTTTACATCTCTTTAGCCCTCGCGGGGTTCATCATGGTTATGATCTTAGTGCAAAAACAAGTCCAGTTCAGTAAAACGGGTTATGGTGTGAGTTGTGTTGTAATCATGCTTCTCCTCATACTACCTCTCTTCCTAGTCTTTAGAGAAGAGTTATATGCTTCTTCAAAGGCCAAGCTCGAAATGAATACTAATACTCCCGGTATGTCCCTCTCTACGCTAAAGGTCATGCCTAGTAACGATAAGTCTCCATCAACGAATCAATCTAATGATAATAATACTAATGGAAGTCATCGCGAAGTAGAACATAAAGAAGTGTCATGTTTTCAAGATGTGTTCCGCCCTCCGGCTATAGGGGAAGACCACACCATCTTACAAGCAACGTTTAGTATCGAAATGATGATATTGTTCCTTGCTACAACATGTGGCATAGGGGGGAACCTAGCAACAATAGACAATTTAGGCCAAATTGGGGCATCATTAGGGTACCCTAAAAAAAGTACTAGCACATTTGTGTCATTAATTAGTATATGGCAATATTTAGGACGTGTATTAGGAGGACTAATTTCGGAGCACTTGTTAAAGTACAAATGGCCTAGGCCAGCCAGCCTTACCATTGTCCTCTTTATATCGTGCATTGCTCATCTTCTCATAGCCTTCGACGTGCCATATGGCCTCTATGTAGCGTCGATTATCATGGGATTTTGCTTTGGTGCCGAGTGGACATACATGTACTCTATCATATCCGAGCTCTTTGGGCTAAAACATTATGCTACATTGTACAATTACGGCTCACTAGCCGGCCCACTAGGCTCGTACATTTTTAACGTGAGAGTCGCAGGGCACTTGTATGACAAGGAGGGGTTGAGACAACTCGAGGCGTTAGGGCTAACGAGGAAGCTTGGGGAGGAGTTGATGTGCAATGGAGTCAAGTGTTACCAATTGGCCTTCATTATAATTGCGGCCGCCACGTTCTTTACCGGGCTTGTGTCTTTGATTCTTGTTGCTAGAACTAGGAAGTTTTATAAGGGTGATATATACAAGAGGTACCAAAAAGATGAGAATAACGTGAATTAATTTTATTTGTTGGATTTCATTTGTTTGTGTATCTTCTATACTTTTGCTTAATTTTTACAGTAGTTACAAAGACATCCAAGAATCCTCATTGGCCTCATATGATTAAAATCCCAAAATTCAAAATCATTGCAACAAAATTTCTAATGAGAAATGAGCTTCATTCTCCTCGCTTTTGCTCAATTTTAACCCCAAATCATAATCAAGCACTATTTGCATTAATTATTAGGTTTGAATTTTGAAATATAAATTCAATTAGAAGAAAACCCCAATTTGCATAAAAACCTAACTTTACGTTTTAAATTAAATAGGATGAAAATCAGTTAATAATATGAATTGTCATTTGTCAACGGGGGCTAACTCGCCTAACTAGGCATGAACCAAAATTTTCAGATGCATTACTTGAATTGTCAACCAATTACTTGTCATAGGCGAGTGTGTGAACAATGTAAAAGTAAAAAAAAAAAAAAAAAAAAAAAAAGGATAAAAACACGTGAAGTAAAAGGATAGAAATGACCTGTCGTGCATCGGCTTGTGAAGAAAGGGAGTATTTACCAATACCACCACCCAAAGAGAGGAGCACTTTAATTCCCTGCCTTTGGCATTCTTTAACATCATCTCCTATGCTTTTGCAACTTCCAGGAATGCTTGGGTTGCAGTGGCCAGCTAAATTTAGCTCAGGAGTCTGACCATTGCCAAATACATTTAGGAAAGCAATGTTAATAATCTCATAGTTTCCGGTCGCGCAGGCGGCGGCTAAGGTGCCTTCATCACCATTCTGCCCCCAATAAATAGCTATCCCAGCACCATGGCAGAGATTCAAGAATTGGGATGTTAAGATGAATATTGCGAGTGTCAAGATTGCCATCTTAAAATCTAGCTTTAAAAAAAGTCTATTATTTTTATTTAGGTTGTGTATTTTGTACTAGTACAATATTGAAAGCTATTTACAGGTACACATTATAGAGGTCATGCATGCACGTCAGGCCAAATTTCTTTTTAGAATTTAAAATGGGCAACTTGAAGCACTCTTTGATTCTACATTGTTACTAGCTTTCATATAATATGATAAGCTAATCTTAGTTATCTTATGATACATATTTGTGTGCTTTGGGTGTTTTTATATATATGGACAAAAGGGCCTGATCCTGAATCACATTTCATTGTACGATAACTCAATAATATTACATTTATTTAACTCATTGAAACATAATGATAAGCATATAATAATTACAAGTAACTAAGCTAAGCCATGCCCCATGCCACTACATGCCTTTAGCTTAGATACATGATAATAGGCAAAACAACAAAATATAATTTAAACGTAATTACACAAAGACAAATGAATTAGACTTTTTGGATGGAGTCCATGGAGACTGCAAATAAATGAACTTAAGGGTTGCCAATAATTGGGATGCCGCCGATTGAGATGTGAAGTCCGCTTCCACTTTTGCTGCTTCTAGATCCGCCATTCACACTATCCTTGATGGAGGTACTGTATCCATTGTCAAAGAACCTAGACCACAGCATTACCCCTCCATACTTGGGAGAATTCCTAATGTTTGGCAAAACCTGAGTTTTAAGATTATCAGGTGGAATATACCCACTGTTAGCAGCACCTGGAGCAGCAGGTACTCCTAGAAAAATTTGTCCAGCATTTACAGTAGTCCATGTGTTCCAGGAGCTTATGAGTTGGCTGGCATCGCCGTTAGCATATTGACAAGGTGCATTGTTGTAGAATTGCACCCAAACATAGTCAAACAAACCTGTATCTATGGCGTCACTAAGATGAGCATCAGGGAAAGGGCATTGTGGTGCAGCTGATAAGTAGACCTTCTTTTGAGCAGTGCTACGTCTATTGAGTGCCCTTGCTAGAGCATCATAGTTCTCTCCCGAGCCAAGTTCAATATCAAAGTCTATGCCATCGAGCACTGCATTCCCAAAAGGGCGTAAGTCAGAGTTTCCTCCAAGGAAGTTGTCCCAAAGGTAGTCTGCTACCTGTGTGGTAAATAGAAAAACAGAACAAATTGATTAGCTTACAAAACAAAGCTCCTACCAGAACAAGACCATTGGCCTAATCAAAACTAGATAGTTCAGCTGGTAAAGTTCTCAGGAGATGAATTAAAAACTTTGCATGAGGCAGTTTTTTAATTCAAACTATGTTTTGAGCCCAGAGAAAAGCATGACTAGCTAATTTTAGATCATTTTTACTATCATGCAGTCTTGCTCTATCACTTTAGTTTAAATATGGTGATTGAAATAATATGTATTTGGTACTTGGCTTAGCATCTAACATAACACTCATGATAACAGTGGGAGAGTACACAATAATTTAATAAGGCTGAAAAGATACAAAACACATTGACATACTCTATTAATTGTGCACTGTATAATCCGATATATGCTAGGAATATATAATAGAGTTTCTTTACTAAAAGAGCAATACCTGTTGTGCATCAGCTGGCGAAGAAAGGGAGTAAGTACCAACACCACCACCCAAAGAGAGGAGCACTTTGATCCCCTGGCTTTGACAGGCTGCAATATCATCCCCAATCGAGCTGCAACTTCCAGGATTGCTTGGGTTGCAGTGGCCAGCTAAGTTTAGCTGAGGGGTTCGGCCGCTGCCAAACACAGTTAGGAAAGCAATGTTAATATACTTGTAGTTCCCAGAAGAGCAGGCAGCAGCTAAGGTGCCCTCATCACCGTTTTGCCCCCAATACGTAGCAATTCCAGCACCATGACAGAGATTCATGAACTGGGATGTAAAAATGAATAATGCGAGTGTCAAGACAGACATCTTTGAAACTCTAGAGGATGTCTTTTTCTTTGTTTTTGCACACTATGCACACAAAAAATGTAAGCTTTTTATAGGCACAACGAGGTCATGCATGTTAGTCCAACTATCCTTAGCCTCCCAGAATTAAGGATAATTATGCATTATGCATGCCCTACATTCTTATTTGTTTATCAATTCGTGTATGTAGGTAGAGAGACAAGTTAGGCTTAGGCAGTTGCTCCTTTCGAAGAATTTAATGAAAGAAACAGGAATGATTGTTCTCAAATATCCGCAAGTCCAATACTTAATTTTATTTATATTCTAGAAATTTCATTAGATATTCATACTTCAAATCAACCCCTCACATAAGTTCAAAGTTCTCAGCTCTCCAAATCCAGACCAGCCCAGCGCATCACATTATTAACTTTTATATATAGAAGACTTTAGACTTAATAGGCTAATAACTATATGACACCTACCTTAATGATGTTAACAGAATTTTATTTATGTATATTTTTTGCATAAATACATTCTAACTAATTAATGGTTCCTTATCCTATCTTTAAAAAATTTAAAGATTCCTCAATCAACAACTAGAATTATTCAAAAAAATAAAAATAATATTAACAGCTAGAAATGAGGATGCAGTACATGTGCATTATATACTAAGATCACCCATTACCAATGAAAAGAACACATTCAAACTAGTCAAATCAGGATTGTAAATATATCACCAATTACTAATGGAACAAATATTACCCATGCTTTTAATTAACTTCCTGAGCTAGTAACCAATTACATCATTTACATGGACATGAAGAACAAAGTGCCTTCTTTCAGAAAAAAACAAAAGAAAAAGAAAAAAAAAAAAGCGCCTAATCAACTTTCCTAATACAACAATGCTAGTTGCTCAATTTACAATTATATTTGGTATTACTTGGTATTATAAAACACCCTTCATCTTTAAATGTTGTTCTTACTTTAATTGTTTTTGTGTCACTAAAAAAGTCAAAGTGAATGAAATTTAGAGACTGAAGAAGTACGAGTAGAAAAACTTAAATGGCCGTCTTTTATCAAAAAAATAAAAGCTAAAAAACTCTAAAATAACACAAAAGGAAGAGTGAAGAATGTTAAGGTGTACGGAGACCAATTTGGTATAATTGAGGTAGATATACATATTAGTCCAAAGCTTCATTTGATAAAATGAATTAAGGGCTTGTTCTCATTGACTGAACTCAACTGAACTGAATTGAACTGAACTGAACTCAGCTGAACTGAAGTGAAATGAATATTTTATAAGAGAAGGAAATTAGGTACTGAACTGAACCGAGCTGAGCTGAGTTGAGTTGAACTGAATTGAATTGAATTTCAACGTAAGAGAGCAGGCCCTAAGTTTGAAAATTACTCCATACTAGACAAGTATGTTATATATTGCCTTCATTCTAGGTAGATATTGTAGTAATGAATTTGGTAGAATGAAGATGAGATTCTCTATTTTCCTTGATGTTCCATATTTTGTCTCAAACTTCTGCCAAATTATCAAGATTAAGCTTATAATTCTAAAATAGTTAATAAGAGATACACTTCATGACAAGGTAAGACATAAAATGCTCCAAGCCACTCACCCTTACATCTTTTCCGTCCGCTCCGCAAATGCTTTGGGTCAGGTTATTAAGTTGATGCTGCATATAAGTCTCCATGTGCCAGCACGGCCGAAGCCCTTTAGGCTTTAGCTGCAGTGTAACTATCCATGAAGAGTGCATGTTGATGCTACGGGGCTATAAATATGCTCCTCTCCCATTCTTGAATGGCTGTATGTTCACTCCCAATAATTCCAGTCCCAGGCATCCCTGAAATGTAAAAACAGAGGGCGTTAAAGGCAAAACAGCATAAAATTTTCAGAACTTCATTCAAAGTATAATGGAAACCTCATGTAAAAGCTGAATGAGGAATTCAGTAAACTCAACATGTCATTAATGACCAAAACTCCGTTCTCTGTACCCCAATGTTGAAATTGCTCCTAAGTTCCTCACTGCTGTAATCGTCTGAGTTGTCCTGTTACCCTGCTCATTTCATTCAGCAATATTGATCTTCAGATGATGATTGAATATAAAATCACAATATCTTTAAAACTAGCCAACTTAAAATAAATACCTTGTAGAAGAAAAGCATCACATATTCCAAGCCACACATTCTAGAAGAAAGACTGTATGTACAGATTTCGGAAACCATCCAGTAGAAATCAAGATGGATGCAGGGTGATCCACGCCACTTTGTATATATAACAACGAAAAAATGCTTTCACTGAAGCTGATAGGTTGAGCACAATTTTGTATGTAGTCACCAATAATCACCACAAGAGCAAGCCCCGTTCTTGAAGGTATGAAACCTATTGGTATCTCTAACAATTATTTCCCGCCTAGTGATCTTGGATATGAGCTTGATTGCAACATGGCAATCTCCACAAATGCGAAGATTCTTAGTAATTCTGATAGGTGTTGGTGGTCTAGTATTAATAAGGGCAAACACTAAAGCCAGCTTTTCACTGTGAACTGTAAGATGGCCTTCTTTATCCTCCTCCTCTACATCATGAAGAGCAAAATCCATCTCTGGAACATAACCTTCCTCCTTCATTTTCCCCATTAATACATGCAGTTTATCATAAATTTCTTTAGACTGTGGATGTGATCTGTCCCCTGCGAGGAATGTATAAACCTGACCTTGATGCTCCACATTACTAATGCCTGGTGTTTTGTTCATGCCTTTGTTCTTCATCAGTGACCTGATTGTGCTAACTTCCTTCCACTTCCCTGCTTTAGCATAAATGTTAGATAGCAACACATAATATCCACCCTGTTCAGGTACCATTTTAAAAAGATGGTCAGCTGCTATTAGCCCAATTTTCATGTTGGAATGGACACGACAAGCACCTAATAGAGCTCCCCATACTCTTTCATTTGGCTCAACTTGCATCTCCTTAATAAAAGAGAAAGCCTCGTCCACTCTCCCTGCCCGTCCTAAGAGATCAACTATGCAACAATAATGCTCTAACCTAGGGGGTATATTGTACTCTTCAGTCATTAGTTTATAGTAATGCTGCCCTTCTTCCAACATCCCTGAATGACTGCAAGCTGACATAATAGCAACGAATGCAATAGAATCAGGAGTTAAGCGCTCCCTTCTCATTCTTGAGAAGAGGGAAACAGCTTCGTTACCTTGTCCAACAACACCATAAGCAGAAATCATAGAAGTCCAAGAAACAACATCACGAATCTCCATCGCATCAAACACTTCCCTTGCTTCCTTCAAGCAACCGCACTTGGCATACATGTTGATTAATGCATTCTCCAAGGATAAATTTGGAAGAAGTTTTCTTCTTTCAACAAATTTGTGAATCTTCCTTCCGAATGAAAAAGCAGAAAGATCACCACAAGCAGGAAGAATACTCGTAAAGGTAACCCCATCTGCTTCAATTCCATAATCTTCCATTTGAGAATAAAGATCAATGGCTTCTGCAGCCATGGAATTATTCACATACACAGCTATCATAACATTCCACGATACCAAACTCTTCTTAGTCATCTTCTGAAACATTTTCTCGACAAAAACGACATTTTCAGAAGAAGTGTTGGTAACAGCTGGAAGTAAACTTGCCATAGTGCCAGCATCTGCATTCAACTCCACTGACTCCATTTCTCTACAAATTCTCAAGGCGTCATCGAAATGCCCTTTCTGTGCATACCCAGCAACCATTGAATTCCAAGAAACAACATCTCTTACAGGCATTTCATCAAGAACAATCCTAGCATCAATCAAACAACCACACTTCCCATACATAGAAACTAATCCATTCCCAACAAACAAATTCAAGTTAAGCCCAACTTTAAACACAGCAGTATGAATTTGCCTACCAACCCACAAATTCTCAGACCCAGAACAAGCTTTCAAAGCACACGGATACGTATAATGATCAGGTCTAACTCCAACCCTAGACATACTCTTAAACACCCTTAAAGCATCGGGGTACTGTTGGTGGGTCACATAGCTCCTGATCATAACATTGAAAAATATAACATTTCTTTCAGGACTTTCATCGAACAGATGGCGTGCAATGCCCAATAAATTAAAACCCGCATAAGCCCTGATCAATTTTAGCCGAATACAAGAACTTGAATAAAGATTATGGTGAGTTAGTATGTTGGCATGAAGTTTTTTCAGGGTTTTGAGGTCTGGGTATGAATCCAAAATATGGGTACATAATTCCTCTGTAAGAAACACATTTTGGCGGGTAAATTCGAGTTTTTGGATTGGCGGAGAAAGGGTTTCCAGTTGATTGAACGTTGATAAGTGGCGAATGAAATAATAACGCCGAATAATCATCAAGTAGGAAGTATAATGTCACTCTTTAAGAGTCGTAACGCCAAAAATATGATGCTAGGTCAGGAAGAATAAAATGAAGTGATTTTAGATTTGAATAAAATGAAGTGATTTTAGATTTTAATACATACTCCCGGGGCAACATAGCTCAAATACTGTAAAGTCGTACCTCGTACCCGTAATGTAATGTCAATTTAATGGAATACAAGATCAATTTAATAGTCGATTTGGTAACTTGGTTTGAAAAGGTAATGTGATAAATTGCCAATTTGGTACTACGTAGTATGCTTAACTGATTGTTAGACCTAGCAATCTTGACCCAGATCCGATGACCTGACCTGAAAAACCCGAAAATGACCCAAAACCCGAGATTGACCCATACCCGACCCGAAAAATGGAATTGACCCGATCCTGAACCGACACGCGAACTAACCTGACCCAAAGTTGACCCAACCCGAATTCGACCAATACCTACCCGAAGTTGACCCGAAACCTGAATCAACCCGACCCGAACCATTCATGACCCGAATGTTAGCTGACCTGAAATGACCCAACCTGTAAGTGACCCGACCCGAATGACCCATTTGCCGGGTCTACTGACTGTAAGAGTAAAATGAGGTGACTATTAAAGATTATCCATTTTTTTGGTCAGAAGTTGTAATGTGTCTAGTATTAATTTGTTATACATGGCAAATTTCTGCAGAATAATTACTTTTTGCAAGTGTATAAAAGATAAATAAAGTTAACTTGAAGGGGTCAAAATTAAGCTTATAAACAGAGGGGATAAATAAAGTTAATTTGAAGTGTACAGATTCTGCATTATGTTTATTGCCTCAGCTGAGCAACTGGTGCGTTTTGGTTATCATGGGCAGCCTACAATAATACAAGAGTTTAGTCTCTCCAATTTGTTAAGGCAAGGTCGATAACATAGCTCTGGTTAAAATGGTAGAACATAATAGAAACTCCCAGATAACAGCTTATTTCAGTAAGACTTAACTGAGACACAGAAATTGTTATGCAACTATGGAACTATGCACCTGCTTCTTCCCTGCTAAACTGATACAGAAGTTGCTGTAAATGTGTCTTGAATTCTAGATAACATTAAGCAACGTGTTATTACAAAGGAATTACAGCATACAAGGCTCCTAGCGCCTATACTGCTAAAAACACCTAATTATACATTTACTGAAGGATATACTCTACAAATCTATTGAAAATATTGTGTACAAAGGCAAGTAATCTTACAGGTGCGTCCTGTTGGTGTTTGTGCTTCACGCAAAGCTTCAGGTATACACAGGTATTTGTTTGTGTCTATGTTGATTAATACATAGTCTATTGTTTTAGGTCAATATAGCTTTTAAATCAAAGCCCCCATTCATGATGCCACGACTCATCCTGAAACAAAGCCCTGTGAACGGAACCAGTTGAATTCCCCCGTTGCTCCCTACACTCTTCTTCATCACCAACACTACCATCTGAAGGGAATAAACATTTTTTTGCCCCACTTGGTGGGGTTTCACAGACCCGATCATAGTTTTCTCTATGCCGGTCTTTCCTCTTGGACCTACTAAAGGAATCTGATTTTGACCTGGACATTTTTGGCGGCTTAGGAGCCCACACTCTCTGCAAGTCTGGCATGGCTCTTCGTGAAAAAGAAGCAAACTTCAAAGCTCTTGTTCTCCTTTCTTGAGCTTCAACCAGTTTGCGATCATGATCTGTGCTACCAGTTTGAAATGAATCATCAGTAGAATTGGGTTCACTTCCTACTTTCCATGATTGACTGCTATCCTCACTGTTGAGTAGTGGATTAGGAGATTCATCATCATCACCATCATCAAACAATAATAGATCCATCTGATCATATATTCTATGTACAATATTCCCAAGGTTCTGCGAATACCTGGATATTCCACACAAATAATGTCATAAATTGAGGATCTAAACTTTGTTCCAGCAAAATAAACCAAAAAGAAATTAACATTGAGCTAATATTTTGGAATACAAAGGGCACCTGTAAGCTAGAAAATGAAGTTTTGGAAAACCAGTACCTAAAATTTTAAACAACCCAGAATTCAGTGCAACCAGCAAGTCTCCTCAACTACTAATTGCAGATTTATTGTCACAATTATTAGAATCATAAATTGACTCTGACATAAACAGGAACATGAAGGAGGATGTTCACTGAGGCTATACAATTCGTGAAAGGAATAGGGTATAAAGTATATCAAAGAGTGATCTAGACCTACTAAATCAATACACTTGATGATGAAAAGGGGTTACCATGAAAATTTGTAAACTGGGAGACAGAGAAAATGAACCGACCCAAGTGTCTAGTTGTCCTGATCGAAACCACTAAAGAAAAGGAGAATGGCTGCCCTGAAATTTCAGAAACAAAGTTGGAGAACTATGTGTGGAACGGAATCAGAACTTTCCTTAGCAGACACAAACCACTTCCTCTGACATCCTAGATTAACAAAATTAACATCCAAGATAGGATCCCATCATTCATGAAAACTTGGGAGGACTATATCTGCTGATCTTTATCCCTAACCACACTGATTTGAGCTAAAGGATGTTTCCTTAAACATACCAAAAAAGATCATTTTCTGGGAAAAATAAAGACATTCTCCAAAAGAGTCGACTGAAAGATGGAAGTAATACAGAATAACTAGAAGATGATATAGAGGTTGAAATGTGGAGAAACTAATGCACTTTGATACACTACACCATGCAATCTAGAGGTTGCTTGGAATGTGATGATTAGAGTGGAAACCACTTCGTAAAATAATTGGTTTTCAATGAACATCCATACTAGAAAATAAAAGTTGGAAACTACGCTTCCAAGTCTGCAGTGAAATTGAATATGCTGATTTGGTATTATAAAAACATGCTTTCATCTAATAAAATAAAATAAAATAATTCAGTCTATATCAGAGTGACAAGATGCCAACCACAATACAAAATAAATGTCATGGTTATACAAGCATTGCTGATTGCATTAGAAGTGTATATACCTGCTTTTGATGGTCCTGCCCACATAATCACTAAAGTCGAAGTCTCCAAAAAATCCATCCTCCATGTTACACTGAATAAACTCTAAAAGACAGCAGATCTGCTTAACAAATTTGTTCTTAGTAGAATCTCGTATACCAGCCACAATCTCTGATTGAAGTATCTCCATGCGAAACAAAATCTGCAGCTCATACCTAGACAATGCTTAAGGAACTACCATCACAAATCAATCAATATGTCACGACCAGTAATAAAGAAATAGTAAAATCATGACAAACATTTATTATTAGACAAAATAAGTTAATGGAAGAAAAGGATACTGTCTAATTCTATCTTCAGATGAGGTATATGATGAATGTGCATCTGTTGCTTTAGAGGATAGATCACCATCTTTGTGCTTTCCTGCTATATCTTTTGGATTGATTAGTAAGAGTTTGATGAGCTCACCAGCGACTAGTCCTCCATAACTGCTACCATCTGATTTTTCAAGGGAGGCTTGACTTTCTTCTTTTGTATTTGGTCCTATTTTCCCCCTAAGCCAATAAATGCATGAAGAAACAACCCGCTGTGCAAAAGCCACTAAGTCAACTCCTGATGCAATCCCATTTTGAATTCTCTGAGACAAATTACTAAAGAAAGCTTCAGCAGCTTCTTGCGAAGCTCCAGTTTGTTTTATTTGAGGTCCCATAACAGCGTGTTCTTTAGCCAGAGAAGGAAGCGGTTGTTGACTTTCTTGATGCAACTGACACAATCTATCCTCTGCTTTCTCCATAATTTTAGACTTGCATGGAAGTGATGAGCTATTTTTTGCAACCTGTTTTATCCAACACTGCAAAAACTTTAACTTCTTTGAAGTATCACATTCCTTGGAAAAGTAAGCTCCCTCAAGTTCCATCTCACAGGGTCGAGAAGCTGCTTTGCAGAAAGAGCCCCAGGAGAGATCCTTGTATCTGTGGGGATGCATTCTGTGCTTTCTTCTACTCTCACTTTTACGTGTCCCACTCACAGAATCCATACTCAAGTCAATTCCAACAATTTTATCTCCTTTCTCTGAACTACCGTGTCCAAGGTTTAGCTCACTTACACCATTTTGAGCTCCGCATATGTCAATACTATCTTTCAGAATAAAAAGAAAAGCCGAATTAATAGTAAAAGGTTTGAGAACACCCATGGTTATGATGCCCTTGGCATTTGACAAATGCAACAATGCCCAGTAACCTTTCCTATATAGAAAGCTTAAGAGAATCTGCCAGAGAGGTGGTGATTTTCTCTTCATAAACCTACCTGTTCCTTCTAAAAGCAGGTCAAGAACTCTGTCAGCAAAGAACTCACTAGATGACTTCTCTTTCTTTTTATTTAAATCTATGGATAACTCATCAACTAGTACCACATCAGAAATTTGCTCATCCATTGTTACAAGCTCGCCATCTCTACAGAGAGATTTTACATCAATCTTCACCACCCCATCACCAAAACTCTCCCAAATTCCACAGGATTGTTGAGAAAGTTCTTCAGCTTTTTCATACCCCTCAGAGATTGAAAGACCGTGAAGCCTACGCCCACGTAACATTTTAAGATCAAGCAGTTGGAGATCACAATACTTGCATTCCATAGGTTTCCCACTCACATCCAATATCTCAAGATTCAATTGCCCACAAACTTTCTTACATTTATCATTCAATTTAGGATAAGTAGATGAAACACCAATCATCGGATAAATTAAGCCAAACGAAACAAGAGCAGAACCCAAGACAATAGAATCACTAGAACATAAACCCCAACCTAAACTCTTTACACCATTTTGAAAAAATCCCACTACTCTGCTATATTCACCAAGTTTATCTTTTTCAACATCGTTTCCGCCATCATTATTACAGTTCACATCTACCCAGCTGAAATGAATATCCCTACTAGCAAAAGCATCTCTCACATGCCCAAAAACCCCTCTAAATTTATCACAAAAAACACCACAATCATTCACAACATCATCAACACCCATAAAATCAACCAAATCCTTATTTGATCTACAAACAGGTGAGAACAATACAACCAAATTCGACCTAACAGTCCCTAACAAATCAAAATCATTAGAACAATCAGAAAAATCCCAACCATAATCATGAATTACCTGCGCAATCGAGCTCGATAAATGCGTACCCCTCGAACCCGACCCAGAAATCGACGCATCCACCAAATTACAAGCCAAATCAAGGGTCTGAGAAAGTAAATTTAGGGTTTCATCGGGTAGATTGAATGAGAGAGAATTAGGGTTATACAATGAAATTGGGATGTTGGGAAGAGAAGATGACGATTTGAGAGGTGAAAGAGAGGAGAAGAAGAGCTTGAAGGAGGAGAGAGAAAGAGAAAGAGGGGAAAAAGAGAGAAGAGTTTTTGCAGAAGTGAGGATTGAAGTGAGGTAAGAATTAGGGTTTTGAAGGTGAAGAAGAGGGTTGAGATCGATTAAGAGGACGATTCTTTGGGTTTTAGAGTAGTTGATTGGATTGATGCCGGCCATTTTCGGCCGGAAATTCGCCGGAAATTGAAGGTTTTAGGGTTAAAATGGAGAAGAATTGGGGATGAAATTGGGGATTTTGGAGGAGAGAGAAAGAGGGGATGAAGAAGAAAGGGAGGAGGGAAATGAAAGTTGAAATTTGAGGGTTTAGGCGGGAAATCAACGAATAAGATGCCAAAATTGTTGAATAAATATGGTCACGTGGATAAGGCACAAGTTGTGATTGATAATTTGAAACGACTGGTCCAATAATCCAATTTGAACAAATGAGGGTGGGTTTTTAAGATCAGACCTTGTTATTTTGAGATGTTTTGAAATCTACTTCGTACGAAGTATTATGTTTTACTTTGCTAAGTCCTGTTATGCTAACTCAATCTGCTTTGTTGACACCTGTTCTGCCTTACTAAATTTTGCTCTAACTGTCAAGAAATTTAAAAGAAGATGACCTAATTTGGTCAAGATTTCATTTATTTACAAAATAGTCATTTTGAGGAACTAAGGGCCCGTTCACATTTATTTAACTGAATTGATTGTATCCGAACTGAACTGAATTGAGTTGAAATGAATAATTTATGAGAGACGGACATTAAGAGCTGAACTGAACTGAACTGATTAGAGTTGAACTGAACTGATTAGAGCTGAACTGAATTGAACTAATTAAAATTAAATAAATGTGAACAGGCCCTAATTCCTGTAACACTGAACAAGTAACTATGCCCACATTTTTTTTTCAAGAAAAGTAACCCTAGTCACATTATATGATTAACCACATATAAAAACTTGTGTTAACAAAGTACGTATTTTTATTCCGTATAATAAACTTAGGTCAATGGTTAGGGAAATTTTTTTGATTAAATCTCATTCTTTATTGATTTCTTAATATTAGGAGGAGATTGGTTACACCTTACACTAATATATTTTTTCAGTTTGATATTTTTAAGTTGCAAATTTAGATAAGTCAAACAAGATTTTATGTTTTAGGGCTTGTTCATATTCACTGATCTGAGCTGAACTGAACTGATTGGAGCTGAACTGAACTGAATTGAGCTCAAATTAATATTTTATGAGAAAAGGAAATTAGAAGCTAAACTGAACTGAACTAATTGGAGCTGTACTGAACTGAACTGATTAGAGCTGAACTGATATGAAATTAAGTAAATGTGAACAGGCCCTTAGTTACCAATTTTTACAACTTTACTCAACTACTCGTAATCTATTTAGTTTTGTTTTTGTAAAGAACACATAGTTAAAAACCGTGTAGAGACTAGAGAGTATAGAGTTATTGTGCTAAAAACAAATGAAGTAAACAAGACTTGTTCTCAATACTTTTATACGAAGTATATGATTAACTTAAGTTCATTTGAAGTTTCTAACCAATTAAATTAGTTAGCATTCTCATATTATGGAGTATTTTGAATCAATGTAAATTTTCTCCAACAACTTTCAACACAATTTTGTGACTCTACATCTTTACATCATACACGGAGTACGTAATATCTGGCCAAGAATAAAAAAAAAAAAAAAAAGAAAGAAAGAAAAAAAAAACGTGATATATAATATGGATCATGGAGATTCTCATGTTTAATGCAATGCACCTATGCTGCTATGCACGACATCAGTCTTTGATAGAATATGTAAATAATCAATTAATCATACGAATATCTGGGTTACTCCAATAATCAGAATCATTTACATATTGTATGATTTTATGTAATCCCATAAAATCCGGAAGATTATGTTATTTATGTACTTGTTATCATGTTTTACTTGTTATCAGGTTGATTTATATAATTTCTGTTGAACTAACCTGGTAACCTTGTGTTTCTTTTTGAACTCGTAGTCTTCATTTCAGCTCAAGTATCCATGAACGAGTCTGACATTTTGATACTTGCTGAGTTTGGGCACGTAACATGTACGCAGAAGTACTGCTCTAGTTACTGCCAATTACTGACCATTTAGATCACAATGTACTGCTTAATTTAATGTGTTGTTAATGACTGACAAATGATTATAGGATCTTCTTGCAGGCCAGGTAAGCTCTTTTAATCGTCAAAGTTTGGTGCTAATCAAATTAAGTAATCCTGTCGTATCTTAAGCAATCTGATGCTAATTAAATAAGTGCATAATTCACTGAACATATGTATAAAAAGATGGTAGTACTGAGTTATTCTGTCAACTCTCTCAAAACCAAAGGTAATCATCCTATTTTTTTATTTTTCATGATAATCTTGTGTTCTTGTTCATGCTTTGATTTAAACATTATAGCTTTATATGTGCTGATTCTGTATATATGTTAATGCAGGGAAAAGGTTGCTGAAGCATACTCAATGCAGAATCTGTGGACTCTATTTTGTGGGCAATCTGATTGCGAAAGAAACAATTCCGAGCTTTGTAATCCTCAGTTTGTGTTAGTTACTCATCCTTCTTCATGTGTCAACCATGCTTCTCTTGTTTGTTTTAATATACTGCTTATAGCAATCCTGTTATATAACTTCATTTGTAAATTTCTTTCCAAGAAACTCGAGCTACCAGCTCGTAACAGGCAACAGTTCTCTGTCCTGAAGATACTGTCAGCTGTTCTCAATGGCTGTCTTGGACTTGTTTATATCGGGTTTGGCATTTGGGTTTTGGAGAAAAAGTCGAAAATTGATCACTCTATTTCACCAATTCATGGGTGGACTGTATTTTTCTTTCATGGAGTTACATGGTTTTTGGTGGGACTAACAACAAGCCTCAAAGCAGAGCTTTTCCCAACAGCCAGAATGCGACTATTGTCCATTTTGGCTTTCCTCTATGTTGGGATTTTCTGTTTTCTAACTCTTATTGCTGCTGCAGTAAACCATGAAATAGCAGCGAAGGGGGTGTTAGACATTATATCTTTTGTAGGAGGGTGTTTGCTCTTGTTAAGTACTTACAAGGGGTACACACCTCCGGATGTAGAGGAGAATGACAGCAGTAAATTTGGTTTAGCTGCCCAAGTTACTCCGTTTTCCAACAGTAGGTTGTTCAGTAAAATGTCATTCTGTTGGTTGAACCCTTTGATGAAATTGGGTAGGAAGAAGATTCTCGAGGAAGATGACTTACCCAAATTACGGGACATAGACATGGCAGGATCTTGTTACTTGCAGTTTATGGAACAGATGAATAGACATAAGCAGGCTAAATCACCATCAGAATCCACAATGTTTTGGTCAATTGTTGCATGCTACTGGAGGGAGATGCTGATGTCAGGGTTATTCGCGCTTCTGAAGATACTTGCAATGTCAGCTGGACCTCTTTTCCTTGATTTCTTCATCCTGGTTGCTGAGGGTAAACAAGCATTCAGACACGAAGGTTATGTATTGGCGATTTCACTCTTCCTTACAAAGATCTTGGAATCTTTGTCACAGAGGCAATGGTTCTTCCAAAGTAGATTGACCGGTCTCAAAGTGAGGTCCATGCTCACAGCAGCTATATACAGGAAGCAACTACGCGTATCAAATGTTGCTAGGAGGATGCATTCTGGTGGTAAGATAATGAATTATGTAACTGTTGATGCTTGTAGGATTGGGGAATTCCCTTTTTGGCTACATCAAACTTGGACAACAGGCCTCCAGATTTGCTTGGCATTAATTATCCTGATCCATTCAGTCAAACTTGCAACCATTGCATCATTAGTAGTGATTATTTTAACCGTGATTTGCAACATTCCCCTAGCCAAATTACAGCATAAGTTTCAAAGCAAGTTGATGGTTGCTCAAGATGAGAGGCTAAAGGCTAGCTCGGAAGCTCTTGTGAACATAAAGGTGCTAAAAATGTATGCTTGGGAGAGTCACTTCAAAAACGTAGTCGAGTCATTGAGGAAAGTAGAAAATAGATATTTATCACCAGTGTTGACACAAAAAGCATTCAATACTTTTCTCTTCTGGATATCTCCTATATTGGTGTCTTCTGCTACATTTGGTGCATGTTATTTACTCCGAATCCCTCTACATGCCAGTAACATATTCACATTTGTTGCAACCTTGCGACTTGTGCAAGAGCCCATCAGAGTTATCCCTGATATAATAACTGTAGTGATTAATGCAAGACTTTCGTTTGCCCGAATTGTCAAGTTTTTAGCAGAGCCAGAGATTCAGAACGACAATGTCAGGAAGAGTAATATGACCAGCACAAGCCATGGCATACTAATAAAGTCAGCTAATTTTTCATGGGAAATGAATTCATCTAAGAGGACACTCAGAAACATAAATCAAGACGTCCGTTCGGGTGAAAAGGTGGCTATATGTGGAGAGGTTGGCTCAGGAAAATCAACATTGCTAGCAGCTATTCTTGGAGAAGTACCATACATAGATGGAAATGTAAGCTTCTTCAGCAACCCTTAAATCATTGTATCATTTTATATATGTAGTATAGGATTGTTTTTTTTTTTTTTTTTTAAATTTTTTTTTTCTTTTTCTTCTTTCAGATCACCTTGATTTAGGCCTATTGATAGTACAGCAGGTCAGCAGGTGATTTATTGGAAAATTTTACTAAATATTTCTCCTTACACAGGTAGAAGTTTTTGGTAGGATCGCTTATGTTTCCCAGACAGCTTGGATTCAAACAGGGACAATACGCGATAACATTCTTTTTGGAACTGACATGGATGACTTCAGATACCAGATGACTCTTGGCAGGTGTTCATTGGTAAAAGACCTTGAACTTCTTCCTTATGGTGACTTGACCGAAATAGGGGAAAGAGGAATTAATCTAAGCGGGGGCCAGAAGCAACGGATTCAACTTGCTCGTGCATTGTACCAAGATGCTGACATATATCTTTTGGATGATCCATTCAGTGCTGTTGATGCACACACTGCAACTAATCTCTTCAATGTAACTTCTTGATCTTTACCTTTCAACTTTCTTCGTTTCCTTAATTTACATATATTCATGTAACATCTGAACTTTTTATGCTGCGATAGGATTATATTATGGAAGCTCTTTCTGAAAAGACCGTCTTGCTTGTGACACACCAAGTTGATTTTCTTCCTGCATTTCATTGCTGTTTGGTGAGTTCTTCAGTTGTATGATGCTTGTGGAACATTCCATCTTATGATGCATTTGAAAAAAAAAAACAAAGGCTGTAGCAGAGAAATACTGATGCTTTGTGAAGATTAAATGATGAAACACCTTTGTCCTCGTGCCATGGCTTTGCATCCAACCCTATGGACCTTCATAGTTATATACAATATTTGTGTATATAGTTTCTGCAATCATTAATAACAGGTAGTTGTATTGTTTGCAGCTGATGTCAGATGGGGAAGTTCTTCGTGCAGGCTCGTATCATGAGTTATTAGAATCAAGTCAGGAATTTGTGAACCTTGTAAATGCGCACAAAGAGACTGCTGGTACTGAAACACTTGCTGAAGTCAGCTCATCTGAAAGACACAGTTGTTCTGCAAAAGAGATTAAAAGACCGAACATTGAGAAGAATGAGAACCACTGTCAAGCATTAAAAGGGGGTCAGTTGATCAAGCAAGAAGAAAGAGAAGTTGGAGATACCGGTTTCAAGCCATATGCTATATACTTAAATCAGAACAAAGGCTGGCTGTACTTTTCTATTGTTGCTCTTGCTCATCTCGCCTTTTTGACCGGCCAGATATCACAGAATGCATGGATGGCCTATGGTGTAGATAAACCACATATCAGCAAATCAAAATTGATTGTGGTTTACATCATCATTGGATTCTGCATGACATTATTTTTACTCATTAGATCAGCTGCAGTGGTTACATTAGGGATGGAATCATCAAAGTCAATATTTTCAAAGCTGACAAACTCTTTATTTCGAGCTCCAGTTTCTTTCTATGACTCTACACCTCTGGGAAGGATACTAAGTCGGGTAAGTATAAAGCTCTTACAAGTTACACAACATTAATCCACATTGAACTAACATGTCACATTACTCACATATGCTACGTTCCCCTGTTCTGTAAACCCTGCAGATTTCATCTGATCTGTGTATCATCGATGTTGATATCCCTGTCGCTTTCCGGATAGCTTTTGGAACTACTACCACGGCATATGCTACTTTAGGAGTTTTGACCTTCATTACTTGGCAGGTCTTGTTTGTCATTGTACCAGTGATTTACATGGTTATACGGTTACAAGTAAGTATTGAAAGATATTCCGTCATTGAACTTTCCCTTCAACAAATACATGCTGTCACTTTATATAGCTTACGCAGACAACAGACATGATTGTCATACATTGCTTTCCAAAACACACATACTACTGATCACTGCAGCTTTCACATTATCGTAAATAAAATTGAAAGTAGATTTTTGAAACCAGCCTGCACCTGCACCATATTTTGGGCTGCAGTGCTGCACTGCACTTTCAGGAGAAACCATGGTTGCAGATTCTTGCACTATATCTTTGTATAATAAGGCAGATTCCTCTTGGTCTCTTGATTTGGTAAAGTGCATCAGTAAAAATGTCATTCTGAAGTATAAAGTGTTTTTTTTGTTTTTGTTTTTTTTTGGTGTGAAACTAATTGCTAATTATAACACCTAACTAGTCTCTGAAACATATCAACAGCGTTACTACTTTGCTGCTGCAAAAGAATTGATGAGACTGAATGGTACAACCAAGTCCATGATCGCAAACCATTTAGCTGAATCTGCAGCTGGAGCTGTGACTATCAGAGCTTTTAAGGAGGAAGATCGTTTCTTTGCTAAAAATCTTGAACTAATTGATATAAATGCAAGTCCGTTATTCCACAATTTTGCAGCTAGTGAGTGGCTGATTCAAAGGATTGAAACTCTTGGAGCTACTGTTCTTGCAACTGCAGCACTGTGTATGGTTTTGCTTCCTCGAGGGACTTTAAGCTCAGGTGAGATCAGATTCTGTCACAAATTTTGCTTCAATTAACATAGACAAGATGGACAAATGACTTTCTCAGTAAACTTTTTTTTTTCTTTTTTTTTTTTTTTTTTGGAGAGATTCTCAGTAAACTTCTGTGAGGTAATTTTCCTATATACAAATATTAATGCAGGGTTCATTGGAATGGCACTATCATATGGGCTCACATTAAATGTAGGTATGGTTATCTCAAATCAATATCAATGCACTTTGGCTAACCATATTATTTCCGTGGAGAGGCTTAATCAATACATGGATATACAAAGCGAAGCTCCAAAAATAATCGAAGTTAATCGCCCTCCACAAAATTGGCCACTGGTTGGTAAAGTTGAGATATGCAATTTGCAGGTGAATATATATATGTATCTATTTTGATTTGGCAGTTTGCAAAGATGGGGAGACACTAAAAAATTCTATGGTCAATGCAGATAAGATATAGGCCAGACACACCACTGGTTCTTCAAGGAATCAGTTGCACATTTGAAGGGGGCAATAAAATTGGTATTGTTGGTAGGACTGGCAGTGGGAAGACTACGCTAATAGGAGCATTGTTTCGCCTAGTAGAGCCAGTAGAAGGGAAGATTACAGTTGACGGTGTTGATATATGTTCAATAGGACTTCACGATCTAAGGTCACGTTTTGGGATTATCCCTCAAGATCCTACTCTCTTTAATGGTACCATACGATTTAATTTGGATCCGTTAAGTCAGCATAATGATGAAGATATCTGGGAGGTATGGTTTCTCTTTCTGTAATACATATTTTACATTCTACATAATGCTAGAATGCTATATATCATGCATTGTTAAAAAAATAAAAAAAAAAAATAAAAAAATAAAAAAAGAGCTTACTTTACTGTGTTTTTGAGAAGGTGCTTGGCAAATGTCAGCTGAAAGATGCAGTCAAGGAGAAAAACCAGGGTCTTGATTCTTTAGGTAAGTCCTTCAGTCTTTCAGAGCACAAATAACCAGTCTTCTACCATTTTGTTAGAGAAGACCTAGCAGAAAAATTATTCCACACCAAAAATGTGATTTATTGATTTTTGCACTACATTTTTCACCATCAGTTATAGAGGATGGGTCAAATTGGAGCATGGGACAACGACAACTGTTCTGTCTAGGGCGTGCTTTGCTGAGAAAAAGCAAGGTATTAGTGCTAGATGAAGCAACTGCATCCATTGATAACGCAACTGATATGATCCTGCAGAAAACGATAAGAGCTGAGTTTTCGGATTCCACTGTGATCACTGTAGCCCACAGGATACCGACAGTTATGGACTGCACAAAGATCCTTGCCATGAGTGATGGTAAGTGTTTTGTTTTTAACATTTCTTATATGTTTAAGTCAGCTCAACTTTCAACACGTAAAAACCAAACTCAGTTCACAGCCACCTTCCTGTAGACCTGGTAATGTTATTTGGATATGCAGCTGAGAGCAGAATTCAGATAAAAGAAAGCCATAACTAAAAATTTATATCAGCAGGATGAGATAATGTTAAAAGTTACACTGTACCTCTTGCAGGAAAATTAGTGGAGTATGATGAGCCAATGAAGCTAATGAAGAACGACAACTCATTATTTGGCCAGCTTGTCAAGGAATATTGGTCTCATATTCATTCGGCTGATCAGTCACACTGAGTAAATTGCATTTAGCACACCAAGATGTAGAATTAAACTAGATATTGTAGTTCTTGAAAGCATGTAAATTTTGATTGATCCAAAAACTATTTATCACAAGAAACGATAGAATATTTAGTGTTTTGTCAAGTTGTGGGCAACATTATGTTCAATGCAAGAGATATGCAGAATTTCAGACATGTACTAAGTTCTACTGGTTCCACTAGTACAACTTTACAAGTGTAACCATAAAGAGCAAATTAATACCTTAAACGTGGTTCGACAACCTAATGAACATGTATGCATGCCAGCATTTCTATACCATTAAACAACTCCATATCCAGAGTCCAAGTACAGCATTCTCAATATCCTCTCTACTCAGTGCATACCTCAATCTCTTCTTCATATCTTCTTCAAGATTGCCTGATCCACTCTTAAAATATCTGCACAACAAATGCAACTACCAGGTCTATAGATTATAGAGTAATATTATTACAATCGTAAGCTCAAGATACAAATAGTAACAACATCTAGCTTAAGGACACCATGAGATCAGATGACATGAAAAGGGAAGCCACAAAGCAGCAAAATGAAGGTGCTATGAACCGGTATTTTAGCATGAAGATTAAGGGAAGAAGAAGAAAAAGATAATTGCAATTGATTTAAGACAGAAAAAAGAGGTAATTAAATATGTAATAATAACAATAATGATGTATACAATCTTTTGAAAGGCTTGTTCTTCCAATGTACAAAAGCAAACTAAATGAAACTCTTAATAATAATGAATTATCATGATTTCTTTCTCTTATCTCCTCTATTTATTCTGTTTCTCTTTTTCCCTTTCTCTAACAAGCTCCCTTTCTTCCTCTTCGAGCTAATCCTAGCTAACATCCTATGATTCTTAAAGAACCCCTCCCCAACAGTTCAGTTTATTGCAGAAGGTTCCTCTCATATCAATTTTCCTAGTTGCATTATTTTGCTCTCAACTCTCAATGTTCTAATGTCACAATTCTTTCCAGAATTTTCCAAGAAATTCAAATTGGTGGAGTCCATTGTAGAACGGATGCTACATAGGCCAATCAAACTCATAGGACAAATCGCCGAAATATACAAATATTACATAGAATAATGGCTTCTACACAGCCAAGCAATCAAAGACACACACTCTTAACACCATACCACAACTTATGAGCCTGGATTCAATACACCACACTTCTTATCAACAAACTTATCCTGTTGTCCGCCACGAAAATGACACAACTAAACCAACCATATGTCCTCAACTTACACATCAACTCCAATTCGTACAAACTCATGTCAGTCTGATTAACTGGTATAAATACTAACCAAAAATAATCTAGCAGTGTCAGGTATGCAGGACATTAATTCTTGCTAAAAGCATTTGATGACTAACCACACATTTGACAAAACAAGGTATAGTGAAACTCACCCAATCAAAATCAATCTACTGCACATATTTAATTCCCTAACAATTCATTTTCAAGTAAATTGAATCAGCAATCTAATGCACTAACTAGTCACATTCGAATTTAGCAACTTTTTCAGCACCAATTCACATTCACCAAAATCAACACAATTGCAAACACAACATCGCCAATTTGCTAACATATTAACAAAAACACAAAATTAATGCCTTTTCACTCATACGTTATACCCAAGAATAAAATTAGTAAAAAAAGTTGATAAATGGCAAAAATCCAATTCTGCAACAGTTACAATAATTTGATTATATAAAAAAATTAAACAACCCTGGAAGCAAATGATTTTTAAGAAATACTACGTATTATATATTGCTAAGTATTATAATATGGTTACTCTATTATAAATTAGTAATTTTGTCACATCTACATCAACTTCCTGCTAATTAATTTAATAAGTGCATTATTCAGCATTCACCACCTAAATCAAATACAAAAATAATGTTGCAGAACTTCTAAGTTCTGTCATCTCTATAACATCCAAAGCAGTACCTTTTGTCATTTTTTTTTTGGTGGGTATTGGACTTATTGTACAAGAGTCATTGCAAGAGCTTTTAATTATTGTTTCTATAATGACCAATCTAGTTGACCATAAATCGTAACAAAACAATCTTGTGTTCCTGTTTATGTGTGCTAATTCTGAGTTCTTATGTTAATGCAGAGAAAAAGGTAGCTGAATCAAAATGCAAAATCTGTGGACTTTATTTTGTGGCCAATCTGATTGCGAAAGAAACAGTTCAGAGACTTGTAGTCCTCAGTTTGGGTCAGTTACTCAACCTTCATCTTGTGTCAACCATGCTTTATTTGTTTGTTTCAATATACTGCTTCTAGCAGTCCTCTTGTACAGCTTCATTTGCAGATTTCTTTCCAAGAAACTCGAGCTAAATGCTCGTGGTATACGACAGTTCTGTGTCATACAGATACTGTCAGCTGTATTTAACGGATGTCTTGGACTAGTTTATATAGGCTTTGGTCTTTGGATTTTGAAGGAAAAGTTGAAAAGTGATGATCATTCTGTTTCACCAATTCATGGGTGGGTTATATTTTTATTTCATGGAGTTACATGGTTGTTGGTGGGACTAACAACAAGCCTTGGAGAGTTTTTCCCAAGAGTCCAATTGCGAATCTTGTCCATTTTGGCTTTCCTCTATGCTGGGATATTCTGCTTTCTAGCTCTTTTCGCTGCCACAGTAAATCATGCAGTAGCAGTGAAGGGGGTGTTAGACATTCTATCTTTTGTTGGAGGGGGTTTGCTCTTGTTAAGTACTTACAAGGAGCATACTCGAGCTCCTATGGATGGGGAGGAAATTGGGAGCTGTAAATCAGGTTTAACTGCCCAAGTTACCCCATTTTCCAAAGCTGGATTGTTCAGTAAGATGTCGTTTTGTTGGTTGAATCCTTTGATGAAATTAGGTAGGAAGAAACCTCTCAAGGAAGAAGACTTGCCCAAACTACAGGACATGGACATGGCAGGATCTTGTTACTTGCAGTTCATGGACCGAATGAATAAGCATAAGCAAGCTGAATCACTGTCAGAAACCTCAATGTTTTGGATCATTGTTGCATGCTACTGGAGGGAGATTCTGATATCAGGGTTCTTTGCACTTCTGAAGATACTTGCGCTGTCAGCTGGACCTCTTTTTCTCAATTCTTTCATTCATGTTGCTGAGGGTAAAGAATCATTCAGATATGAAGGTTATGTTTTGGCTATTTCACTCTTCCTTTCAAAGATCCTGGAATCTTTGTCACAAAGACAATGGTACTTTCGAAGCAGATTGATTGGTCTTAAAGTGAGGTCCATGCTCTTAGCAGCAATCTATAGGAAGCAGCTGCGTTTATCAAATGTTGCCAGAAGGATACACTCTAGTGGTAATATAATGAATTATACAACTGTTGATGCTTATAGGATTGGGGAATTTCCTTTTTGGTTTCACCAGATTTGGACAACAAGCCTGCAACTTTGCTTTGCATTAGCTATTCTGATCCATTCAGTCGGACTTGCAACCATTGCATCGTTAGTAGTGATAGTTTTAACAGTAGTATGCAACACACCCCTTGCTAAACTGCAGCATAAGTTACAAAGCAAGTTGATTGCTGCTCAAGATGAAAGGCTAAAGGCTTTCTCAGAGGCTCTTGTAAACATGAAGGTGCTAAAAATGTATGCTTGGGAGACTCACTTCAAGAATGTAATCGAGGAATTGAGGAAAGTGGAATACAAATGTTTATCAGCAGTGCTGTTGCAAAAAACATACAATTCTCTTCTCTTCTGGACATCTCCTACATTGGTGTCTTCTGCTACATTTGGTGCATGTTATTTCCTCCGAATTCCTCTACATGCTAGTAATATATTCACATTTATAGCAACTTTGCGTCTAGTGCAAGAGCCCGTCACTTGTATACCCAATGTCATAAGTGTAGTGATACATGCAAGACTTTCATTTGCACGGATTGTGAAGTTTCTAGCTGCACCAGAGCTTCAAATTGAAAACGTCAGAAAGAGTAATATGACCAGCAGCACAAACTGTGCCATACTAATGAAGTCAGCAAAGTTTTCGTGGGAGATGAATCCATCAAGGTCAACACTTAGAAATATAAATCTAGATATTCGCACAGGTGAAAAGGTAGCTATATGTGGAGAAGTTGGCTCAGGAAAATCAACATTACTAGCAGCAATCCTTGGAGAAGTGCCATATATAGATGGAAATGTAAGCTTCTTCAATTACCCTCATAGTTAAACTGTTGCATCATTTATTCACTAGCATTTCATCGAATCTTTAATGTCTAATTTTACAGATGATAAGCAGGAGATTAATAGTAAAATTGTTTCTCAAACCTTTTCCCTTGTACAGGTCGCAGTATATGGGAGGATTGCTTATGTTTCCCAGACAGCTTGGATCCAAACAGGGACAATACGTGAGAATATTATTTTCGGATCTGCCTTGGATGATCTGAGATACCAAGAAACACTCCATAAGTGTTCATTGGTGAAAGATCTTGAATTTCTTCCTCATGGAGACTTGACCGTGATAGGAGAAAGAGGAATTAATTTAAGTGGTGGCCAGAAACAACGGATCCAACTTGCTCGTGCATTGTACCAAGATGCTGATATATATCTTTTGGATGATCCATTTAGTGCTGTTGATGCACACACTGCAACTAGCCTCTTGAATGTAACCTAAGACCTTAACTATTGGATTTTTTTTTATCTTGACATTTGAGTTAACATCTGAATAATCTGATCTTTTTACATTGTTGTAGGACTATGTTACGGAAGCTCTTTCTGGAAAGACTGTCTTGCTTGTAACACACCAAGTTGATTTTCTTCCCGCATTTCACAGTTGTTTGGTGAGTCCCAGTTGTTTGGTGAGTCCCTCAGTTGTAAGATGCTTAGCTTATGGAGTTTTCTGCTTCAAATGTGTGCTTCAAGCCTCATTAGACCTTCAAACTTTCAAAGTTTTTAGTATTCCTTGTAAACTAACAGGATATCATTCTTGTTTTCAGCTGATGTCAGATGGGGAAGTTCTTCATGCAGGCCCTTATCATGAGCTATTAGCTTCAAGTCAGGAATTTTTGGACCTTGTAAACGCGCACAAAGAGACTGCTGGGACTGAAACACTAGCAGAAGTCAGCACATCTGAAAGGCACAATTTTACTGCAAAAGAGATTAGTAAAGTCAATATTGAGGACCAATATCAAGCATTAATAGGTGACCAACTGATTAAACAAGAAGAAAGAGAAGTTGGAGACACTGGTTTTAAGTCATACATGCTTTACCTCAATCAGAATAAAGGCTGCTTGTACTTTTCTATTGTTGCTCTTGCACATCTCGCCTTTCTGACCGGCCAAATATTACAAAATACATGGATAGCCTCTAGTGTTGATAATCCTCACATCAGCAAATCAAAACTGATAGTAGTTTATGTCATAAGTGGATTCAGCATGACATTCTTTTTACTCATTAGATCACTTGCAGTGGTTAAATTTGGGATGGAGTCCTCAAAATCTTTATTTGCTAAGTTGCTGAACTCTCTCTTTCGCGCTCCAGTGTCATTCTACGACTCTACACCTCTCGGAAGGATACTAAGTCGAGTGAGTTATAAAGCTATTACAAGTTACACAGCATTAATCAAGTTGACATGACTTTAACTTCCCCTGTTTCTTTCAAAACCTGCAGATTTCATCTGATTTGAACATTGTTGATGTGGATATCCCCTTCAGCTTTCTGATGGGCTTTGCAGCAACTACTATGGCGTATGCTACTTTAGGAGTAATGGCCATCATTACTTGGCAGGCTTTGTTTGTCATTGTACCAGTCATTTACACGACAATAAGATTGCAAGTAAGTATGTAAAGGATCTCCTCACATATTATCTTCCTGATCTTGATAACCTCTAAAATTGGTAAACTGCATGTAAAATGTAAAGATGTCATTTATTTGTGAAGCATAGTGTTTTCTGAAACTATAAACTTGTTGCTAGGTATATAACACCTAATTAGTCTGTAAACATATGAACAGCGTTACTACTTGGCAACAGCAAAAGAGTTGATGAGACTCCATGGTACAACCAAGTCTATGGTTGCAAACCATTTGACCGAGTCATTAGCCGGAGCTATGACAATAAGAGCTTTTCAAGAGGAAGACTGTTTTTTCGCAAAGAATCTCAACATTATTAATACAAATGCAAGCCCATTCTTCCACAGTTTTGCAGCCAACGAATGGCTGATTCAGAGGATTGAGACACTCACTGCCACTGTTCTTGCAGTAGCTGCATTATGCATGGTTTCGCTTCCTCCGGGAACATTTAGCTCAGGTAAGATAGTTCTCTCTCATTTGGTCTTTGTTGTGAGGTTTTTGTGGTTAACAGATACTATATGAGATGAGTATAATTAAATCACCTAGGAGCATTTCTGCAAGGTAATGCTAATACTACAAAAAAATGCAGGGTTCATCGGAATGGCACTATCGTATGGTCTTACATTGAACATGAGTATGGTTTTCTTAATTGAGAAACAATGTATATTAGCCAACGATATAATTTCCGTAGAGAGGCTTGATCAATACACGGATATACCAAGTGAGGCTCCAGAAGTCATCAAAGATAGCCGCCCTCCACAAAACTGGCCATTGGTTGGCAAAGTGGAGATCTGCAATCTGCAGGTGAATCTCTTTATAACTAGATTCAAATTTGGTTGATTCTAGAAAGGGGGCAACATACTAAAATTTTTCATGTTCAATCAGTTAAGATACAGACCAGATACACCACTGGTTCTTAAAGGAATCAGTTGTACATTTGAAGGGGGCAACAAAATTGGCATTGTTGGTCGGACAGGCAGTGGAAAGACTACCCTAATAGGGGCATTATTTCGCCTAGTGGAGCCATCAGAAGGGAAGATAATAGTTGATGGTGTTGATATATGTTCAATAGGACTTCACGATCTAAGGTCACATTTCGGAATTATCCCTCAAGACCCTACTCTTTTTAATGGCTCTGTACGATTTAATTTGGATCCGTTAAGTCAGCATGATGATGAAGTCATCTGGGAGGTATAATTTCTCTTTCTAAAATGAAGATTCTACTGTATATTATACCTAATGATATACTGCTATAGATTTTTCAAGTGATGCAAATCTGATTTTGTGTTCTTGAGAAGGTGCTTGGCAAATGTCAACTTTTAGAAGCAGTCAAAGAGAAAAACCAGGGACTTGATTCTTTAGGTAATTCTTCATTATTTCAGAGCATAAAAAACCAGTCTTTAACCATTTTGTAATTGCAGACCTTGCAGATCAGTTCATACTTCACATCTATATGTGTTTTTATCATTTTTTGCACTAAACAATTTTTACCGTTAGTTATGGAGGATGGGTCAAATTGGAGCATGGGACAACAGCAACTGTTCTGTCTAGGGCGTGCTTTGCTGAGAAAAAGCAGGGTGTTAGTGCTAGATGAAGCGACTGCATCCATTGATAACGCAACTGATATGATCCTGCAGAAAACAATAAGAGCAGAATTTTCGGATTCCACTGTCATCACCGTAGCCCACAGGATACCAACAGTAATGGACTGCACAAAGATCCTTGCCATAAGTGATGGTAAGTGTTTCGGTATTAACATTTCTAAAAAGTTTAGGAAACTTTCAACATTATAAAGCAAACACAGTTCACAGCCAGCTTCCAGTGTATAGGGTTGTGTTATTCAGTTATGTTAAATTTTATCAGTCTTAGATAAGTCTGAAACAAATGCAGCAGAGAGCAGAATTCAGAGGGGGAAACAAAACCTAGCTAATTTTTAATATCAGAAGAATGAAAATGAGTTAAATGCTTAAAGTTACACTGAACTTATTGCAGGAAAACTGGTGGAGTATGATGAGCCAATGAAGCTTATGAAGAACGAAGACTCGTTATTTGGCCAGCTCGTCAAGGAATATTGGTCTCATATCCATTCTGCTGATCAGTCCACTGAATATAAGGCATTTCACTAACACACTAATCATCAATTGGCAAAGAGAAAGAAAAGCTTAGGATGTTCCAAAAATGCTCATTTGAGCTGACTGTAGAAGTACACTAGACATTGAAAGCATGTAATTTTTCATGAATTGATTAAAAAACTACTTTTGACAAGTGTTGATAATGCTTTTTTATAGGACAACTCAATACGCAAAGTCATGGGCAACAATATGATAAAAGCAAGAGATATTCAGACATGTACAAGTATATAACATTATACCAATAAAAAGCAATTTTTATAACTTAAACGTTGTTCAACAACCTAATGAATGCGTATGCATTTCAGAATTTCTATACCATTGAATTCATCCATATCCTTGCTTATGGTCCTCCAAGTACAGCATTCTCAATATCCTCTCTACTCAGAGCATAGCTGAATCTCCTCTCCATATCTTTTTCTAGATTGCCTGGTCCACTCTTCGTATATCTGCATGCCAGATGCAACTACTAGGTTAGTAAATTACAGATTTTCAGAGCAATATTATTAAAGTCATAAAATCAAGTTACAAATAATAGCAACATCGAGATTAAGCATGTCATGAGAAGGAGGGCAAAGGTATTGAGATGACTCAAAAAAGGAAGCAACAAAAGAAGTTGCTATGTATTGGCATTTTAGTATGAAGATTAAGGGAACAAGAAAAAGAATTAAGATGATTGTGATTGATTTCGGGAAGCCAGAAATAACTAAAGAGAGGTACAAGCTTTCAAGAGGCTTGTTCATTAATATACAAAAGCAAACTAGATGAAACTCTCAATAAAAAATTTCATGATTTCTATCCTTAATCTCCTCAATTTATAGCATTTCTGATTATATTTTATCAGATCTTCTCTCCTCTAACAAATCACTTTATCTGGTTGAAAGATTTCCTCCCCAATAAGTCAGTTTAATGCCACAATTCTTTCCAAGTTTTTCCTAGAAATTCAAAATGCCACAATTCACACTTCAATGATCAAAGAACTTTCTGCTAGAATATACAAAACTTTACAATGGCTTCTACACAGCCACATGATCAAAGACAACGACCTCTAACACGAGACCACACCATATCAGCCTGATTGCAGAACACCACACTTGCCACCAAACAAATTCAACAAAGTTATCCCGCACCATGAAAATCCCATACCCAAATGGTCCTAGAGCAACCTTATGTCCATACCTAACACATCAACCCCAATTTTTCCAAACTCCTGTCAATCTGATTAACTGGCTTGAATACTAACCAGAACTAATCTGACATTCAAGTTGGCAGAGTCCAGCATAATTTGCAAAACACTAATGTTGGCTGATACAACTAGTCCAACCACAACTTTGACAAAACCAGGTATACTAAAATCATCCAAAACCAGGTATTACTGCACATACTTTGTTTTCTACTTAGCAATTTAATGTTAAACAAATTCAATCAGCAATCCTTTAACACCAACCAGTCATAAACCAAAATTAGCAACTTCAAACGCAACATTGCCAATTTATCACAAACTAAAAAAAAAAAAAAAAAAACAAGAATATTAATTTTTAATTCATACCCATGAATTGAAATTGTAAAAAGAAAAAGAAAAAAAAAATCAAGAAATTGCAAAAACCCAATTATACAACAACAATCATTAAAAAAGGAGGAAAAAAAAAAAAAACAAAAATAGAATATTAAATAGATGCAAACCTAATGTAAAGGTCAGTGATATCAAGGGAAAGTTGGGCACGCCACTCAGAATTATCAATAAACCAAACAGCCCTATCTTCATCGCTTTGATAAAAACCTAAACTTTTAAGCCAAGCTTCAATGCAGGGCAAACTATGAGCATATAAAGGTTTCTTTTTATCAGGTAATCTGGAAAGCCATTCATCTTCTGATTTTGTTGTAGCAACTTCTGCTTCTGCTTCTGAATCTGATGAAGCTTTTGGTACAAAATTGGGAGAATTTCTTGAGGAAAAAAGGTGGGAATTTGATGGGGATTTGGGGAATTTTAGAGGGTATTTGAAAATTTGATAGGAAAATAATGAAGAAATGGAGGAGGAAGAAGAAGAAGAATAAGAAGAGAAGGTGGGTCTGGTTTTGGTGGGGAGAGTGAGACGAGTGTTTGGGAGAGATGAAATGGATAACATTTTTTCTTTCACTTGTGTTTGTTCATTGATGATTATTTTTGGTTTGATTGATCCAATTTTTGGAACTTTTTCTGATGAGGGTGTATGAGCTGGGCTAGATTTTTGGCTTGAACTTGGTTTACATGATTTTTAGTTATATCCCATGTAGCCCATTGAGAAAAAGGGACTTAGGGTATGTTCTCATTTACTGAACTAAACTGAATTGAACTGAACTGAGCTAAACTAAACTAAATTGAATTGAATTGAGTTGAACTAAACGAAATTGTTTATGAGAGAAAGAATTTGGGAACTGAATTAAACTAAAGTGAACAGGCTCTAAGGGGGTGTAATTGAGTGACATATCAAAAGTAAGTAGGTCAATCAAGTTGTACTTTTGTTCGAATTTTCTCACTTGTCAACCCGACTCGTAGTGAGGGCTAGATACTTTGAAAATAGAGCAAGGTTGAAAGAATAAGAGTGAGGGAATTCAAATCCTTAAACTATCTTTTATGGCGATTATGGTTTTCCCAATTTTTTAATAGCATAATGTACTTTACATTTTCCACATATATTTAAGAAATCATTTCACCTATCGTCACTCTCATTTTGTTTTTTACGGTCAATAATATAAGATTCCGAAAATAAGTTTATATAGAATTTATCCAAAATCAAATTAAAATTAAGCTTTATAACAAGTTTGGATAAGTTAAAATTGAGTGTATATAGCACAGTAGCACACCCTAATCTTCAAAATCATGAATCAAAATTGGTACCATTTCATTTCAATAAAAACAATTTCATTTCAGCAAAATCAAAATTAATAACCATTTCATTTCAGTAAAAACAATTTTAATTTAGCAAAAATAAGGTAAAATGAGCCTAATTTTATATTAAAAAAAATTAAAAAAATAAATAAATCTATTAACTATTACTAAAACAAAACCTTGATGATGTCATCAATTTCTTAAAGTACTTACATGTCAAACTCTCATAAAAAATTTTCCCTCCAAATTTTACATATGATGTCATCAATTTTATTTATTTATTTATTTATTTTTGCCTTTTCTAGCTAGAATTTAGGACCGATTAGGTATGAAACTTGAATTTGACATCAATATTGCTGTATATACTCCACACTACTTTTGGATATTCATAATATACTAATATTAAATAAACATATATATTGGTAGCTAATTATACACATATTTTTAAACAAATTAATACACCTGTTTTTTAATAGTAAATACACATATATTTAGCTTTCATTCTAAACGTATAAGCTTAATGATTATACATTTATACAACATTAATATATTTAATCTAACCATCATTTTAGTATATTTTTAATAACATAGTAAATATTACATTATGATGCACCATTAAATAATAACTATTTTTTTTTATAAAAAATAGAAAAATTACTAATCAACTGCCGTGCAACGCACTAGAGTTCTAGAGTTACGGAGTAAAAGGTAGAGTTCTAGAGTTCAAATGTTTCTCTAAAACTCTAAAATTTGCCGTCTCCAGACACCGGTGCTGCCGTAGTTCGTTTCTCAATGTTGATTGTCGAATTCCCTGCATTTCCTCCAGGTAACTTTCTTTCACTTAATTTCCTCTATTTCAATCCAATATTTCTTCAAGATGGCAAACTATCAAATCAATATAATCCTTAAAGCATTCTACTTTTCAATTTTGTTTAGTTAATTTCATGAATTCAATCATCATTTTTTTTATTACATTGGCTTCAAGATTAATTATATACATTTGTAATCAATATACATTTTTTTGATTAATTATATACATTTGTAAAAAAAAAAAAAAAAAAAAAAAAAAAAAACCATTTGTAATCAATTGAATTGATTAATTTTAGAACAATTCAACCTAATTGATGATTTCTTGCTAATTGCTACGAATAGCTTCTGTGAATTGTGTTGCATAATTAATCTGATAATATTCAATTACTTGCTAAACATATAATGTCTTGTTAAAAACTTAGAATAGTATGAGTGTACCACACTACAATCTGAAAGAGGAAGAAAAACGAATGTAATCAAAGTTTTACATAGTTAAATTTCTCCTTCAATGCCTTTAGTTTCGAGGCGATTGTCGAGTACAATTGGAATGAGACCAGTATTCCTTCACTAGTTGGCCGAATAGCGAACCTTCCTTGTTCATTAGATTCACTGGTTCATCATACTCTACCAATTTCCCTGCAGAAGTATCACATTACAGTACATCAGAATTTAGCATGTTCCTCAGCATTTCGGCCTCTGATGTTAATCTAGAAGAACATCATTTAGCATTTGCACCAGCTGCAAATCTATTGTGGACGGCCTTAAAACAATTAAGATCTATATAGGATTATAAACGCGAAAAAAAATACTAACCATCACTTATAGCAAGGACCTTTGTGCAGTCCATCACGGTTGGTATCCTGTGGGCTACTGTGATCATAGTGCAGTCTGTTAGTTCTCTTCGTATTGTTTTCTGCATAATCATGTCAGTTGCATTGTCGATTGATGCAGTTGCTTCATCGAATACCAATACCTTGCTTCTTCTTAGTAAAGCACGGCCTAGACAAAATAGTTGTCGCTGTCCCATGCTCCAATTTGATCCATCCTCCAGAACTGATATGAAATTTCAGTGAATATTATGGTTTAAAGATATTAATTGGCTGAAAAAGATGGTTTTGAAATAAGTGTTACCTGAGGAATCTAGGCCATGCTCTTTATCTAGGACGTCTTCTTTTAGTTGACATTTTTCAAGCACCTTCATATGAATACAGAAAAGAAGGTGCAGTTGTCATGGGTTGAATGAAATGTTCGGAGATGTATCTTTTGAAGAAAGAGAGACTTTACCTGCCAGATTTCTTCGTCGTTGCTTTGGCACAATGGATCTATATTGAATCTTACAGTGCCATTGAAGAGAGTAGGCTCTTGGGGAATAATCCCAAAACGTGAACGTAGATCATGAAGTCCTATCAAACCTATGTCAATTCCATCAACTATTATCTTCCCTTCAATTGGCTCCATCAAGCGAAACAAAGCCCCTATGAGAGTAGTCTTCCCGCTTCCAGTCCTACCAACAATACCAATTTTGTCTCCCCCTTCAAACGTACAACTGATTCCTTTAAGAACCAGGGGTGTATCTGGTCTATATCTTATCTGTTCCAGGAATGAGAATTCTTTATGCCTTGCCTTTATAGAAATTATTAGATGTGATTCTAAATGTAAAAAAATTCACCTGCAGATTGTATATCTCCACTTTACCAACTGATGGCCAATTTTGTGGAGGGCGGTTATCTTTGATTATTTCGGGAGGCTCACTAGGTATGTCCATATACTGATTAATCCTCTCCACAGAAATAATATGGTTGGCTAATGTGCATTGATTTTGAATTGAGTTTACCATGCTTATGTTTAGCGCTAGACCATATGTTAAAGCCATTCCAATGAAGCCTGCATGATTAGTTGTATTAGAGTTTCTTTATTTATTTATTCATTTTTGTTGATCTATGCACAACTCCATGCTCTTCAATAAGTAGAAGATTTGCAGCAATTGAAACTTTACAAGAGAGAAAGGGAGGCATTATTATTCACCTGAGCTAAAAGTTCCGGGAGGAAGCAAAACCATGCACAGTGCTGCTGCTGCAAGAACAATGGCACTAAGGATCTCAATCCTTTGAATTAGCCATTCATTAGCTGCAAAATTGTGAAACAATGGACTTGCATTCGTATCAATAAGATCCAGAATCTTAGCAAAAAAGCGATCTTCCTCCTGAAATGCCCTTATAGTCATTCCCCCAGCTACAGATTCAGCCAAATGGTTTGCAACCATAGACTTGGTTGTACCATTGAGTCTCATCAACTCTTTTGCTGTTGCGTAGTAATACCTCTGTACACAAGATTGATAGGCTAGTTAGTGCAAATTCTCAAATTTAAGAGTTATTATAATTCTTTCACTTCACTCAATGACAAATATGTATTATGATTTAAAGTTCATTTAGTGATAGGTGAATAAAGATGTCCTCTACACCTTGAATATAATAGAGAAATATCTGTAACCACGGTTTCTCCTAAAAACAAAGTTCTGCCCCAAATTGCCAAATAGTGTAGTTTAGGCTCCAAAGATGTGTCACAAAACTCACAGTTAAGTTGTATACTACGTATATATTTTTGGTGACATAAAGATTTGTGGGGAGAGTTGAATTGGGAGAGGGTTATTCAAAAGCTTACCTGCAATCGAATTGCCATGTATATTACTGGTATGGAGATTAAGAAGACCTGCCAAGTAACTATGGTCAAAACTACTAAATTAGTGTAAGCAACTGCAGTAGCTCCAAAGGTTGTCATGAAGATGAAGGGGATATCAAGATCAATAATGCTCAAATCAGAAGAGATCTGCAGAGTAAAAGAAATGCAGGTAAATTACTGTAACAATTTTAGTGTGGATCACTGTTGGGAAGCTTATGATAACTTTATTCTTACCCGGCTTAGTATCCTTCCTAGAGGTGTAGAGTCATAGAATGACATTGGAGCGCGAAAGAGGGAGTTTAGAAACTGAGAAAATAAAGATTTTGATGTTTCCATCCCTAGTGTAACTGCTGCAAGAGATCTAAAAAGTATGCAGAATGTTGAGCAGAGTCCAATTATGAGGTAAACCACAATCAATGTTGATTTTCTGATATGAGGATTATCGATGCCATAGGCCATCCAAGTGTTCTGTAATATCTGGCTGATCAGAAAGGCAAGATTAGCAATAGCAAGAATTGAAAAATATAAATAGCCTTTATTCTGATTCAGGTATATTAAGTATGGCTTAGAACCAGTGTCTCCAACATCTCTTTCTTCTTGTTTTATCAACTGATTCCTTTTCAGTGGTTGATATTGTTTCTCAATTTCTGTTGATGTCTTAACCTCTTTTGCTGGATAGTTATGTCTTCCATCTCCAGCCAGTGTTTTAGTACCAGCAGTTTCTTTGTGTGCTGTTACAAGGTTCAAAAATTCTTGACTTGAAGCTAATAATTCATCGTAGGTGCCTGCTTGAAGGACTTCCCCATCTGACATTAGCTGCAAATTAGCACATTTTTGATGATTACTGATGCAGGGGCTCAGATAAAAAGGGAAAGAATTATAGAAAAGCATAGTTTTAGTGGTAGCAGAAAATATCTAAGTTTACTGAATCTTTTGCATACATTTTAAGAACACTTACCAAACAACAATGAAATGCAGGAAGAAAATCAACTTGGTGTGTCACAAGCAGGACAGTCTTTTCAGAAAGAGCTTCCATAACATATTCCTGTCACAATGTATGTAAATAGTCATAACTACTTTCGGTAAAATAATAAGGAAATGGAGAATTTTATGGTGAAGGTACAAGATTTACATTGAAGAGGCTTGCTGCAGTGTGTGCATCAACAGCACTGAATGGATCATCCAAAAGATAAATGTCAGCATCTAGGTATAATGCACGAGCAAGTTGAATTCGTTGCTTCTGCCCACCACTTAGATTAATTCCTCTTTCCCCTATTTCAGTATTGTCAGCATAAGGAAGAAGTTCAAGGTCCTTCACCAGTGAACATCTCTGGAGAGTTTCTTGGTATCTTGAATCATCCATGGCAGAGCCAAAAAGTATATTCTCACGTATTGTCCCTGTTTGGATCCAAGCTGTTTGGGAAACGTAAGCGATCTTCCCATAGACTACCACCTGTAAGAGAAAACATGTTGAAGAACGGGGCAATATATCCAATAAAAATCTCGATAAATTTGTAGTTATTTATGGAGTTAGCTATGTGACTGTGCTATCAAGAAGGTTCATGCAGTCATGAGAGCTAAGCTTACAATTCCGTCTGCATGTGGTACTTCTCCCAGAATTGATGCTAGTAATGTTGATTTTCCTGAGCCAACTTCTCCACATATAGCGACCTTCTCACCTGGATGCACATCTAGATTTATGTTTCTTAGTGTCGGCTTTAATGAACTTATTTCCCATGAAAGATTTGCTGACTTCATCTGAATGACATGGTTTGTGCTGTTCGTTTTTCTCTCCTTTCTGATATTTTCAATTTGAAGCTCTGGAGCTGCAAGAAATTTCACAATTCGTGCAAAGGCAACTCTTGCCTGAATAACTACACCAATGACATCGGGGATAATTTTGATAGGCTCTTGTCCCAGCCGCAAAGTGGCAAGAAAGGTGAAAACATTACTGGCATGTAGAGGAACTTTGAGGAAATAACATGCCCCAAATGTAGCAGCAGAGATCAATACGGGAGATGACCAGTAGAAAAACAAACTATATCCTTTTTGTAACTGCACTGCTGATAATCGTTTACATTCCACTTTCCTCAATGCTTCGACTACATTCTTAAAATGCGTCTCCCAGGCATATAACTTCAGCACCTTCATGTTCACAAGCGCCTCAGAGCAAGCCTTCAGTCTTTCATCTTGAGAAACCATCAACTTGCTTTGAAACTTATGTTGTAATTTGCCAATAGGAGTGTTACAAAGCACGGTTAATATAATCACTACTAAAGATCCAACAGTTGCAAGTCCAATAGAATGGATCATAATAAGTAATGCAAAGCAAAGTTGGAGGCTTGTTGTCCAAGTACGATGAAACCAATATGGAAATTCCCCAATTCTATAAGCATCAACGGATACATAATTCATTATCTCGCCACCAGAGTGCATCCCCCTGGCAACATTAGATAATCTTAGTTGCTTCCTGTAAATTGCTGCAGTGAGCATGGACCTCACTTTGAGACCAATCAATTTGCTTCGGAAATACCATTGCCTTTGTGACAAAGATTCTAAAATCTTTGAAAGGAATAGTAAGATGGCCAAAAGATAACCTTCATACTTGAAAGCTTCTTTACCCTCAGCTACCTTAATGAAGGAGTTCAGCAAAAGAGGTCCAGCTGACAGTGCGACTATTTTAAAAAATGCGAAGAACCCTGACATCAGAATCTCCCTCCAGTGACATGCAACAATACTCCACAAGATTGTGGATTCTGACGGCAACTCATTGTCCTGTTTCCGTTTACTCACTTGATCCAGAAACTGCAGGTAACAGGATCCTGCTCTGTCTATATCTCGAAGTTTTGGTACATCATCTTCCTGAAGTGTTTTTTCCTTACCCAATTTCAACAAAGTGTTCAACCAACAAAATGACATCTCACTGAGCAACCCAGCTGTAGAAAATGGGGTAATTTGGGAAGCTAAATCAGTTTCTCTAAGACCTTTATCCTCAACATTCAAAGGTATGTAAAGGGTTTCATTTCCATCAATAGCCATCCCTTCATTTTTGTATCCTTTGTAAGTACACAACAAGAGCAAACCTGCTCCTAGGAAAGACAGAATATCTAAGCCAGCCTTAACTGTAATTCTTTCATGGTTCATTATGGTGAAGTAAAGAACCAGACAACAGTAAATCCCAGCATACAAGAAAACCAAAATGGGCAAGATTTGCAATGGGGCTTTCGGGGAAGACCCTCCTATACGTTTCGTTGTTAGTCCCATGAATAACCACATTACTCCATGAAAGAAATATACAACCCAATGAATTGGTGAAATAGAATGATCACTTCTCAACTTTTCCTTCAAAATCCAAATACCTAAGCCTATGTAAACAAGTCCCAAAGATGCATTAAAAACAGCTGATAACATGTGTAGGGTTGAAAACTGTCTATGATTAGCTCGTATCTCAATTTTCTTGGAAGAAATTTGGTAAATGAAGCTGAATAAAAGGATTGTCAGAATCAGTAGATTGAAGCAAACAGTGAAAGCATGGTTGACACAGGCAGAAGGATGGATAACAAACATAAACTGAGGACTGCAAGGCTCAGAACTGTTTACTGCACAATCAGTTTGCCCACAAAATAAAGCCCACAAATCCTCCATCTTTTATATTTCCCTTAAAAGTCTCTGACATCAATCAGCATCAAACTTCACCAGGAGCTCATGCAACTCAGGTGATTATCGATATTTGACCTGAAAAATTTTAGAACATGGTACAATTAAACCATAGAGATGACAGAAGTTCTCTCACCTAAAATTTTTGGAGTTGGCTAATGCAGGACATTCATTTATCAGGATCTTAGTGCCATGTTGCTCAAAGACATGATGCAAGAGCTTACCTGAAAGAAAAAACATATTGTAATAACTCGTTCCAAACTTTCTGCATGTACAACAGCTGCAAGAGGTAGCTGCTTGAGGTTGGATACTGTCAAATAAGGTATTAAGAAATAAGTTTATAACACATCAGAAAGAAAATACAGAAATTAACCAGAATGAACTAATCTAGACAGTAGATGAGTGCTTGGGGTAGTGAACTAAGCAGGATACTCAACTGTGGTTATGAACTAATCGAGGCAGAGAGTTACAGAGATTCAACTGTGGTTAGACTCCTGTATATTTGTGATGAATAGTCTGATAGTCCTTTTTTTAAAAAAAAAAATGTTTTAATTTTTTGTTTTATACTGTCATGTTGGTTATACTGTTGGGATTAAGGCGTTGTCTTTGTTGTTGGGAATAATATATTACTAATACGGTATTAGTTTGCACATATGCCAGAAATTGAAGGAGTTGCGGATTTTTCTTCTTAGCTACTGGCAATGATATGATTTAGATATAATCTGTATCTTTAATTGGAGCTATATCTTCCTTGTACCATACCCCTATAATTCGAATATGTGACTTGTTTTGGTTAGTTTTGGTGGAAAAATGGCTTTACTAAGAATCATGTGCTCGATGCATTATAAAAGCATATGTGAATAAATAAAGGAAAATAAATTATTTTGTAACTTTTTTCTGGGTGAATGAGGGAATATTACCTTTGGCTTTCTGAATTTTTAATGAATATTATTTTTTGGCCTTTTTGAGTTTTTAATGAACAAGTTTCAGTGCGGTTACTGTCGTTTAGTTACTAATTTGAGTGATTAATAACTAGTTTGCTTTACATGTGTGTCACTTACTCTCCACTAAGATGCTCATTATGTCGTACTTGTAGTTGGTAGAACATTATTTTTTGAGATAATAGTAATGAATTTGTATGTTTAGCCACCTACTGTGAATAAATTGAGGTTGCCAATGGGCTGGGGACGCCGGGCTGGTAATTGGGGAACCGTGGCTGGACTGAACCGACCAATTCACAAGGCAGTTCAGGTAGGCCAATCAGAACCAGGTTGGTGGGCTGGGACTACTCTGGAAGTTTGGCTCACAAAGTTAGGTGGGCTGAGACGGGTTGGCTCGTGCTAATTAGCCCCCTCATCTTGCTGTTTTGTACTTTTGTTGTGTAAATACTAATAGTGGTTACAAAATTCCACTATTATATCAATTTGTGGTATTTGTTTATCATAATTGACAGATTTGATCATTCTTGTCCATTTCCTCTTCATGATAATCTGAATTTAATGTTGCAGCTTGCAATTCACATGCAGAAGGCCGAGTTTGATCATTCAAGTGGGGTTCCAGCCTGATTCAGGAGCTGAATGCAAAACCACTTTGTTTACAAAAAGTAAGCCAAACTTTACAATATCTGAAATCTGTCTAATGATTTCCACTATTATTGCCTACAAATAGTCAAGTAGAGATTAGTTTGGCTCTTTAAATGATCTGTTCTCACTGCTACTCTAATATACCAAGTTGTAGCTTAGAAATAAATGAGCAGTTGCAGCAGATTGCATAACATGCTATATATATCGTGTTTTTCTTCTCATGTTGGCCATATGCCCATACCGTGTCATGAGATTCATGACTCAAACAAATTAAAAGAGGATAGAGGGATCTTTATCAATTCAAAATAAATTGGTAGCTCCTTCACGACTTATGTTTAATGTGACTGACCAGCTGAGTGAATATGAGACCAATATTCTTTGACAAGTTGGCCAAATAACGAACCTTCCTGTTTCATCAGCTTCATTGGCTCATCATACTCCACTAATTTTCCTGCAACAGAATCAAGATATCTTTTTAGATTCTGATCTCATCTTGGTAAATACAGAACATAATTTATGGTTTCTTCTGTATTCTGTAACTTCTGTATCAGATGTATTCTTAGATTCAACAATGCTAAATCACATTCCAGCGAGATTTCCTTTCAAAACGGAAGTTGTCTCTAAACTTATGTTTGGTTTATACTTAACTATGTTGAAAATTATAGTGAGCTTAATCTTTTAGAAAGTTTGAAATGAAAGAAAGATTACTGACCGTCACTAATGGCAAGAACTTTTGTGCAGTCCATCACAGTAGGTATCCTGTGGGCTACGGTGATCACAGTAGAACCTGAAAACTCTGTTCTTATTGTTTTCTGAAGGATTGTGTCAGTTGCATTATCAATTGATGCAGTCGCTTCATCAAGCACCAGCACCCTACTTCTTCTCAGCAAAGCACGCCCTAGACAGAACAGCTGCCGTTGCCCCATGCTCCAATTTGATCCGTCCTCCTCAACTGGTAAGATTGTTCAGTGCAATGATTTATAAACCATTAATAAATCACTTTACTAGGGAATTTCTTAATACATGGATTGTAAAATGATTAGGTATTCTTCTAGATGAAAAAGACTTGCCTAGAGAATCTAGCCCCTGGTTCTTCTCTTCAACAGCTTCTTTAAGCTGACATTTGATGAGTACCTTTCCATAGGAAACGGGTTAGTTAGTTGTTTTGCATTACTTGAGAAAAATAGAGCATCAGCATTGTGTTATATGTTTAAATCTACCTCCCAAATTTCTTCATCATTATGTTGACATAAAGGATCCAAGTTGAAGCGTACTGAGCCATTAAAGAGTGTAGGATCTTGTGGTATTATCCCAAAGCGTGACCTTAGATCGTGAAGTCCTATTGAACTTATATCAATGCCATCAACTATAATTTTTCCTCCTACTGGTTCCACTAATCGAAATAATGCCCCTATCAGGGTCGTCTTCCCACTGCCAGTCCTGCCAACAATACCAATTTTATCTCCCCCTTCAAATGTGCAACTGATTCCTCGAAGAACCAGTGGTGTATTTGGTCTATATCTTATCTGTTTGAGGCATGAAAATGTTATATTATCCCATCTTTCTAGAGTCTGTACTGTCATAAGTTATGCAAATGTTGAAAGTATTACCTGCAGATTCAATATCTCCACTTTACCAATTAGTGGCCAGTTTTGTGGAGGGCGGTTATCTTTGATGACTTCTGGAGCTTCACTGGGTATATCCATGTATTGATTAAGCCTCTCCACGGAAATTATATTGTTGGCTAATATGCATTGATTCTGAATTGAAAAAACCATACCCATGTTTAGGGTAAGACCATAAGACAGTGCCATTCCAATGAAGCCTGCATTAGTGGGTTGTATTAGCATTACCCTATGGAATTTCATTTCTTCATCTCGTAAAATTTTGCAGCCACATAACCTCACGAAATAGAGGAACAGAAAGAAAGAGTAATCCCCTCTTACCTGAGCTTAAAGTACCAGGAGGAAGCAAAACCATGCACAGTGATGCTACTGCAAGAACAGTGGCACTTAGGGCCTCAATCCTTTGAATCAGCCATTCATTGGCTGCAAAACTGTGGAAGAATGGGCTTGCATTTATATCAATAAGATCGAGATTCTTTGCAAAAAATCGATCTTCCTCTTGAAAAGCTCTAATTGTCATGGCTCCAGCCAAAGATTCTGTTAAATGGTTTGCAACCATAGACTTGGTTGTACCATTGAGTCTCATCAACTCTTTTGCAGTTGCAAAGTAATATTTCTACACACATGTTTCATAAATTAATAAGGTGTTAAACCAAATGGTAAGTTTAAAATTTCAAAAAACGCTCTTTATAAATGACAATATATAGTTTAGACTTTAGAGTTCATTATAGCTGAAGGTGGAAAAAATGCATACTATACCTTGAAAATTATGGTGAAAGTGTTTAAGAACTGTGGTTTACTCTGCAGGTACAATAAACCTCAAAACAAATGCATATTATGCAACTGTCTAAGACTTTATGAAGCTACTGAAAAAGCGATCTGGCAATGGTTCTATCCCAAGCATGGCATATAAATGTATGACAAATACATCCGGATGATGACATAGAAGGGTAGAGGTCAGGGGAAGTTTCACTGTGGGTGATCTTTCGAAAACTTACCTGTAGTCGTATTGCCATGTATACCACCGGTATGCTGACAATTAACACTTGCCAAATGATGACAGCTATCACACATAGATTAGCATATGCAATTGTAGTGGCTCCAAAAGCTGTTTGGAAGTTGAAGGGGATATCAACATCAGTGATGCTCAAATCAGAAGAGATCTGCAGAGTTCAAATTTACTGCATAATCAGTTGAACCAAGTTGTGTAGATCAGAGCTGCAAAGCTTATGACAACTTTATCCTTACCCGACTGAGTATCCTTCCAAGAGGTGTAGAATCATAGAATGACATTGGAGCCCGAAATAGAGAGTTCAGTAACTTATTAAACAAAGCTTTTGAAGACTCCATCCCTGATGCAACCACTGCAAGAGACCTTATGAGTAAACAGATTGTTGAGCAAAATCCAATGATGAGGTAAACCACAATTAGTTTTGATTCGCTGACATGAGGATTATCAACGCCTGAGGCCATCCAAGTGTTCTGTAATATCTGGCCTGTGACAAAGGCGAGATGAGAAAGAGCAACAATAGAGAAGTACAAATAGCCTTTATTTTGATTCAGGTATATAAAGTACGGCTTAAAGCCACTGTCTCCAACTTCTCTTTCTTCTTGTTTAATCAACTGATCCCCTTTTAATGCTGGGTTTTGGTCCTCAACATTGACTCTCTTAATCTCTTTAGTAGAAATATTAAGTTTCCTTGGACTACTAACTTCAGCCTGTTCAGTACCAGCTGTCTCTTTGTGAGCATTTACGAGGTCTAAAAAGTCTTTACTTGAAGCTAATAACTCATTATAAGATCCTGACCGGAGTACTTCACCATCTGACATCAGCTGCAAACAAGAAGAATATCCTGTTATGATTTCAGGCAAAATGACTAGCAATGAACTGCACAGGTAAATATAGCTGAACAAGGAATCATTCCCACATCATTCAAGATGTTGCAAGATGGTAAACATCATTTATGTGTCATTCATTAAAACGAGTAATTTTTTTTAGAAAATAAAGCATGGTATTTTGGTAAATGAATGATAGTAGTATAACAATGTATATTAAAGACTGACATTTTGTAACTAATAGTCTAGTATGTAGTTTCAGCTTCCATTAGAGAGGACTAGACTTTTCCTACAGATAAAGGATTAATTCAAAAACTCAAGGCTGCAAAGATAAGAGAGTATGACATCTTTCTCTTTTGTATGTTGATATGCAGATTACAGAGTCTGCTGATGACCTTTTGCATTTTCATGGGAAGCAGCAGCATAAATAAGCTGAAGACTTATGAACATAGAGCACTGTAAAGGTAATTAATGTAACGATAGTCTGCAAGTTCATATATCCGCCATTGAATTTTTCTTTTTTTTTTCTTCTTTTTTGGGTTTCATAATTCATGTAGACATTATAATGGTAAAAGCTACTGAACCCACATGTAAGACAGCAGTAAACTATATAAGTTAAAAAAAAAATAAAAAAAAAAATAAGTCAGCATTTGATGTTAGACTCACCAAACAACTATGGAATGCAGGAAGAAAATCAACTTGGTGTGTCACAAGCAAGACAGTCTTTTCAGAAAGTGCTTCCATAACATATTCCTGCCACAATATAAAAAGTTCAGATGTTAATTTGGATTCAAAATTAAAAAATACTTTTATGCTTAAGGTCTTAAAATTACATTAAAAAGGCTAGTTGCTGTGTGTGCATCAACAGCACTAAACGGATCATCCAAAAGGTAGATATCAGCATCTTGGTATAATGCACGAGCAAGTTGAATCCGTTGCTTCTGTCCACCACTCAAATTAACTCCTCTTTCTCCTATTTCTGTCATGTCACCATAGGGAAGAAGTTCAAGATCCTTCACCAATGAACACCTATGAAGAGTTTCTTGATATCTCAGGTCATCCATGTCACACCCAAATAGAATATTATCACGGATTGTCCCTGTTTGAATCCAAGCTGTCTGGGAAACATAAGCGATTCTTCCATAAACTTCCACCTGTAAGAGATAACCGTTTTAAAGAAAAATAACAAATTTTCATAAATCTTAAGAAATATGCAAAGCAGATATTTATAATAATGCTAGTTAGGTGACTTTTGTCTTCACTAGGCCTACTTGCTGCTAACTAATCATGCAAACATGCAATATTTCAATAAGTATAAAGGTTGCTGAAGAAGCTTACTATTCCATCTATACATGGCACTTCTCCGAGAATTGCTGCTAGTAGTGTTGATTTTCCTGAACCAACTTCTCCACATATAGCTATCTTTTCACCTGGACTAACATCTAGATTTATATTTCTCAATGTTGGTTTGGATGGATTCAGTTCCCATGAAAAATTTGCTGACTTAATCAGAATAGCGTGGCTGTTCATATTGTTATTTTTTCTGACATTTCCAGTCTGCAGCTCTGGTGCTGCAAGGAACTTAACAATCCTTGCAAATGCAACTCTTGCTTGAATCACTACGCCAATGACATCAGGAATTGCTCTGATAGGCTCTTGTACCAGACGCAATGTTGCAAGAAATGTGAAAACATTGCTGGCATGTAGAGGAACTTTGAGGAAATAACATGCCCCGAATGTAGCAGCAGAGACTAATACAGGAGATGTCCAAAAAAGAAAAAAGTTGTACGCCTTTCTCAACTGCACTGATGATAACCATTTAAGTTCCACTTCCCTTAATGTCTCAACTACACTCTTGAAGTGACTCTCCCAAGCATACAACTTTAGCACCTTCATGTTCACAAGAGCCTCCGAGCAAGCCTTCAGCCTTTCATCTTGAGCAACCATCAGCTTGCTTTGGAACTTATGCTGTAATTTGGCAAGGGGAGCATTGCAAATCACTGTTAAAACAATCACTACTAAGGATGCAACAGTTGCAAGTCCGATTGAATGGATCAGAATAAGTAATGCAAAGCAAAGCTGGAGGCTTGTAGTCCAAGTTTGATGAAACCAAAAAGGAAATTCCCCAATCCTATAAGCATCCACCGTGGCATAATTCATTATCTCACCACCAGAGTGTGTCCTTCGGGCAACATTTGATAGTCGTAGTTGCTTTTTATAAATCGCTGCAGTGAGCATGGATTTCACTTTAAGGCCAACCATTCTGCTTCGGAAATACCATTGCCTCTGTGACAAAGATTCCAAGATCTTTGAAAGAAAGAGAGTGATTGCCAAAAGATAACTTTCATATTTAAAAGCTTCGTTACCCTCAGCAACCTCAATAAAGGAATTCAGCAATAAAGGTCCAGAAGACACAGCAACTACCTTCAGAAAAGCAAAGAACCCTGAGATCAGAATCTCCTTCCAGTGGCACGCAACAATTGTCCATAAGATTGCGGATTCTGATAAGGATTCAGCATTTTTCTGCTTATTCAATTGCTCAAGAAATTGTAAGTAACAATATCCTGCTCTATCTATTTCCCGCAATTTAGGTATATTGTCTTCCTTGAGAGTCTTCTCCCTACCCAATAACATCAAAGGGTTTAACCAACAGAATGTCATCTCACTAAAAAACCCGGCTTTGGCAAACAGAGAAACTTCAGTAGCTGAATCACTTTCACTGATGCTGTCATTATCATCAGCATCCAGAGAAGTGTAAAGGGTACTCCCATTGACATCCACCAAAGATTCTTCACTTTTATACCCCTTGTAAGTACATAGCAACAGCAAACTTGCTCCTAGAAAAGACAGAATATCTAAGGCCACCTTAACTGTTAGTCTTTCATGGTTCACTATGACAGAAAACAGAGCAAAACAACAGAATATCCCAGCACAAACGAAAGCCAAGATGGACAAGATTCGCAACCCGGCTTTTGCAAAGATCTGTCCTTTAAGGCTTGCTGTTAGTCCAACCAACAACCATGTAACCCCATGAAAGAAGTACAAAACCAAACGATCAATTCTCGAGTTTTCCTCTAGAATCCACATACCAAAACCAATGTAAACAAGTCCCAAACATCCATTAAAAACAGCAGATAATATCTGCAAGACTGAAAAATGTCTACGACAAGCTCGTAGCTCAACCTTCTTGGCAATCTTTGTGGAAATTAAGCTCCATAAGAGCACTACCAGAAGCAATACATCAAAACTAACAATGGAAGCATGGTTCATACATGAAGAAGGTTGAATTACTAACACAAACTGAGGATTACAAGGCTCTGAACTGCTGCTTGCACAATCAAATTTTCCACAAAATTTGGTCCACAGATCCTCCATTATTATTTGGATTTAACAGCCACCTTTTTTCTGCATCAATAAAGAAACAATAAATTATCAATATAAATCTATAAACTACAAAGTATAAAGGACATAAAGATATGATAACTTTAACTTTGTGATCTTTACATCAATAATAAACACTTTCTAGCTTGCGTACAAGAAAGAAGAACAAACAATGATCTTGTAATCTATCATATCAAATTTAATACGGAATAAATATATAATAAAAAAATATACAACTAAAAAATTGTTTTAAAACAATTACAGTACAAAAGTTAATGCAAACCTTTCCATTAGTAATTTAGTATAATATATAATCCTACTTCATATGAAACAAAATCATCTGTTTCTATTTATTAATTTTGTAACGCAGTGCATTTAATAGACTAATGATGCATTGAGCTCCCCCATTATCATCAGTCATACCATGAATATAATACTATAGTAGATATATTATTTTTCACCTACCAAGAAAATAAAAAAAAAATAGAATCCCAAAACTATAAATTATATGCAAGTGTTATACCATAAGAAGACCAATTCCAGAATATTATTTAACCAAGAAGTTTATTAATTTTTTTTGGATGTTATGTGATTTCATAGATTATAGAAAAAGAGAAGTGATGTAATAGTGAGCAAAAGAACACATAAAAAGAGTAAAAGGAAATCAACAAAAATTGGTTTTTTCTCAAAAAAAAAAAAAAAAAAAAAAGGGTTGGTTTGACTATGAGCTTTAGCAAGAGACTCGTACAACTGATACGCACCGCTAATTAATTATTGTGAGTATCATACTATGGGGATAATATATTAGGTGGACTAACAATAATACGAGTAATTGTGATATGACTAATATTATCCGATTTACAAATGGGATCTCTTGGACATATCACAGAGTACTCCGTAACTAAAATGAATAAATTATAGTAACGGAGAGAATGGAAAACGATCATTAAGGGGTGTCCTACACGTAATAAACATGTAAATTAATGGTCCTAGGCTTAAACTATAGTCTAATCTCTATCATATTACTATTTACGTGTATTTTTTTTTAATTATGCTTAATATTGAAGGACCAAGTCAACCAAAAAGTTAAGTTTATGGTTGAAGCCTAGGAATATATTTTATACTCTATCACAGTATCACTTAACAAACATAATGCACAATCAATTGATCACATGTTCACAATACATGACTCCACTTTTTCTATTGAAATAAAATATGAACGTGATATTGAGTTGTTTTGACAGATGTATAGTAAATTAGTTATGAAAGTGATATTGATTGTTTTGGCATGTCTCCACGTTAACTTTATATGTTATTAATACAAGATTTTAATTACTGTACTTCATTCAGAGGGGTTGTTGCCCTTTAATTAATTACTGTTATTAGAAATTGACAAATTGTTATGAAGAAATCAATTAAATGCTGAGAGACAAAGCAAGGAAAGCCGTTCAAATAAATAAATAAATAAAGAGGAAGGAATGCTTTAATTTACATGTGTGTTACAAATTGATTTAAACTGCAGGAATGTATTAGTTTCATGCATGCCAACACAAGTCACAACTCTATCACTTTCATTAATGGACCGATGACCGATTATACAGTATTACAGTATATTATATAGTCCACAAAGCTACCAGAAATTCTCAGCATATAATAACATTTGCTAGTGCTATATATAGTGATAACTTATAAGTTGTACGGAATATTTTTACGTTTGATGGTACTAATGAACAAGTAATTTGGTGTTAGAATGTGTTAAAACATACCGAGTAACCAAGTAATTGCATAACACATGTGACTATATGAGTGTCTTACATTGGTAAAAGAAATGAGCGTTAAAATAGTTTATAAGATAATAAGATTAAGAAGTTGCTCCTCCAATTAGGCATCATAGACCTAGTAGGATAGAGTGTAGGTAGCCAAACCTTCTAAAGGACTATTGCATGCAGCAACCTAGTTATGCCTCTTGACAAAGGGTGATATATTTACCTTTTGCATTTTTTTTATTTTTTTATTTTTTTTTTTTTTATTTTTTTTTTTTTAATATTCTTGATTGAGTTATTCAACAGGTTATGAATTTCCTTACGGAAATAAGTTGGCATTAAAGGTTTTGCTCTGAAAAAGATGGATACAACATACTCAAAGTCTTCAAAGGTATAATTGTTATTGATGAATGGCTGTATGTATGAGATTCAAATAAAAAATGTACGGATTACTCTTATTAGTTTCGTCTTTTGTCTTTTACTACTCCCCGTATCATTGACTTTATCAATTAAATTTTGACGTAGTGGTAGAAATTGACCTTTTAACTTTGAGGTTGAGCTTCAATCTTCAGTAAATCAATTATAGGATTCTCATGATGGGGATTCCTTTATCTGTCCACTCGGCTCTTAAGTGTCTAAGTTAACCTCCTATACCAAATTGAATTGACTTATACGGAGTGAAAAACTCCGATCCATATGATAGGCTATTTGTCTTACCTACCCTTAAAAATTGACTAGACTTTACTATTATAATGTACGAATGAAGTATATAACGATGTATTGATGTAGACAGTAGAATAATAGAGATTGTAGTGCGTTTAAAAAGTTAAAAGAAACTTCACTATCAATGTATATATATCAATGTATATATATAGTGATGTAGACGGTAGAATAATAGAGATTGGAGTGCTCTTACAAAGTCCAAAGTTTCAGTATCTAGCTCATAACTTCGTTAGTGGGAGTGTTATTGGATCTTTATATTATGGGTCACTTTCTTTCGGTGGAGGGTAAATTGGTGAGAATTCCCCTTTTCTAATTTTTAGTACGTACAAATTAATTATACTCTCGCATCCATTACTTTTAGCTTCAACAATTTTCAAGTTCCACCTTATCAAAGTTAACAAATTAAAAAAATTAAAAGTTTTGAAATGGCAGTATATACGTAGTACAATATTAATGAATTATGACCACAACATTACTTTTGTAATTTATTATACACTAATAATATGTTTGGTTCTATTTAAAAAAAAAAAAAAAAAAAAAAAATATGTTTGGTAAAGGAGTTTGGACTAGTGGTAACTGGTATGGGAGTACAACTGTACAACAGTAGAGCTTTCACTTTTTTAAAAACTTAATTAATTACTTTGTAGTTTTTAACCCATGAAATGTACGAATTGAATTTATAATTATACATTTACATTACTTTTAAATACATTATATCAAAACTTAATCACTATGTAGTATCTCGCCACCGAGCCCCGTAACGTCAAAGATTCCTCAAAAAGCGTGAATATTAACCTTTAATTTTGGAATTTTTTAACCTTTTTTTGCCCGGAAATAAAAATTGCCGAGATGTTTACCATGGTCCCTAATACCCTCCGGTAATTCAATTGGGTGAGTGGAACCATCCAATATGCCTTAAAACAGTCAATTTACCCGTTCGAAATTTGCACCGATTTCGTGAACTGAAGCCTACCACGGACATTTTTGACAACATATAATGCTCATATATGGTTCCAAACGTCATTGTGTGACCCTAAGTTAGATATATCCCCTAGGGTCTCAAGACTTTTCGCCACCGGACCCCGTAACATCAAAAATTCCTCAAAAAGCATGGATTATAGCCTTCAATTTTGGAATTTTTTGACCTTTTTTCGCCCGAAAATAAAAATTGCCGAGATGTTTACCATGGTCCCTAATACCCTCCGGGACTCCAATTGGGTGGGTGGAACTATCCAATATGCCTTAAAACGGTCAATTTACCCGTTTGAAACTTGCACCGATTTCGTGAACTGAAGCCTACCACGGACATTTTTGACAACATATAATGCTCATATACGTTCCAAACGTCATTATATGACCCTAAAATGTATCCCCTAGGGTCTCAAGACTTTTCGCCACCGGGCCCCGTAACATCATAAATTCCTCAAAAAGCGTGGATTATAGCCTTCAATTTTGGATTTTTTTACCTTTTTTCGCCCGGAAATAAAAACTGCCGAGATGTTTATCATGGTCCCTAATACCCTCCGGGAATCCAATTGGGTGGGTGGAACCATCCAATATGCCTTAAAACGGTCAATTTACCCATTCGAAACTTGCGCCGATTTCGTAAACTGGAGCCTACCACGGACATTTTTGACAACATATAATGCTCATATATGGTTCAAAACATAATTATATGACTCTAAGATGTATCCCCTATGGTCTCAAGACTTTTCACCACCGGACCTCATTACATCAAAAATTCCTCAAAATCTTCAATTTTGGAATTTTTTTGACCTTTTTCAACCGGATATAAAATTTGCCGAGATGTTTATCATGGTCCCTAATATCCTCCAGGAATCGAATTGGGTGGGTGGAACCATCCAATATGCCTTAAAACGGTCAATTTACCCGTTTGAAACTTCCACCGATTTCGTGAACTGAAGCCTACCACGGACATTTTTGATAACATATAATGCTCATATACGGTTCCAAATATCATTACATGACCCTAAGAAGTATCCCCTAGGGTCTCAAAAGTTTTCGCCACCGGGCCCCATAACATAAAAAATTCCTCAAAAAGCGTGGATTATATAGCCTTCAATTTTGGAATTTTTAGACCTTTTTTTGCCCGGAAATAAAAAATTCCGAGATATTTACCATGGTCCCTAATACCCTCCGGGAGTCCAATTGGGCGGGTGGAACCATCCAATATGCCTTAAAATGGTCAATTTACCCATTCGAAATTTGCGCCGATTTCGTAAACTGAGCCTACCACAGACATTTTTGACAACATATAATGCTCATATATGGTTCAAAACATAATTATATGACCCTAAGATGTATCCCCTATGGTCTCAAGACTTTTCGCCAACGGGCCCCGTAACATCACAAATTTCTCAAAAAGCATGGATTTTAGCCTTCAATTTTGGAATTTTTTGACCTTTTTTCGCCCGGAAATAAAAACTGCCGAGATGTTTACCATGGTCCCTTATATCCTCCGGGAGCCCAATTGGGTGGGTGGAACCATCCAATATGCCTTAAAACGGTCAATTTACCTGTTAGAAACTTGCACTGATTTTGTGAACTGAACCTACCACGGACATTTTTGACAACATATAATGCTCATATGTGGTTCCAAACGTAATTATATGACCCTAAGATGTATCCCCTATGGTCTTAAGACTTTTCGCCAACGGGCCCCGTAACATCAAAAATTTCTCAAAAAGCGTGGATTATAGCCTTCAATTTTGGAATTTTTTGACCTTTTTTCGCCCGGAAATAAAAATTTCCGTGATGTTCATCATGGTCTTTAATACTCTTCGGGAATCCAATTGGGTGGGTGGAACCATCCAATATGCCTTTGATTGGTCAATTTACCCGTTAGAAACTTGCGCCGATTTCGTGAACTGAAACCTACGACAGACATTTTTGTCAACATATAATGCTCATATTTGGTTCCAAACGTCATTATATGACCCTATGATGTATCCCCTAGGGTCTCAAGACTTTTCGTCACCGGTAACATCATAAATTCCTCAAAAAGTGGGGATTATAACCTTCAATTTTGGAATTTTTTGACCTTTTTTCGCGCGGAAATAAAAATTGTCGAGATGTTTACCATGGTCCCTAATACCCTCCGGGAGTCCAATTGGGTGGATGGAACTGTCCAATATGCCTTAAAACGGTCAATTTACCCGTTCGATACTTGCACCGATTTCGTGAACAGAAGCCTACCACGGACATTTTCGACAACATTTAATGCTCATATACGGTTCAAAACGTTATTATATGACCCTAAGATGTATCCTCTAGGGTCTCAAGACTTTTCACCACCGTGCCCGTAACATCCAAAATACCCTCCGGGAGTCCAATTGGGTGGGTGGAACTGTCCAATATGCCTTAAAACGGTCAATTTACCCGTTCGATACTTGCACCGATTTCGTGAACAGAAGCCTACCACGGACATTTCGACAACATTTAATGCTCATATAAGGTTCAAAACGTTATTATATGACCCTAAGATGTATCCTCTAGGGTCTCAAGACTTTTCACCACCGTGCCCGTAACATCCAAAATTTCTCAAAAAGCGTGGATTATAGCCTTCAATTTTGGACTTTTTTAGCCCGGAAATAAAAATTGCCGAGATGCTTACCGTGGTCCCTAATACCCTCCGGGTGTCCAATTGGGTGGGTGGAACCATCCAATTTGCCTTAAAACGGTCAATTTAATCGTTTTCATACACGCCTCTTGTATTGGCTATAAGTTGTGTTTGGTGTTTTTTATTGCGTCCATTGCGAGGCTGAAATTTTATTTTGTTGCAAAAGTGTTGAATTCTTATTTTGTGTAATGTGCTTACTTTTATGAAATTATTACAACTTTTATGTAGATCATGTTGAACTAAAGCAAGAAAATGTTTTTTTTTTTTTTTTTTTTTTACTTTTTGGAGTCAATACAAGCTTTATGTGTAGATCTTGTCTGAATTAAAGCAAGAAAATGGTGGTGGTGGGGGAAGGAGATCTATATATTATAGGTTAACATACCCTTATTAAACAGAACCCTAAGGCCCTAGATAATAATGCAAAGTTGATCCCTCTTTTTTCATACCTTAAAAAATCTTCACTAAAATTCACAAAATTAAAGTGAGTAAACCAATTGAAAGAAAGAAGAAAGCACTTTACCTTACCACTTTTAGATTATAACATTCCACTTTTAGATTATTTTCTCAGTTTTGTCCAAAATATTTAAATTCACTTCCAAGTTAAATTTATTCTAGATGAAAATATACATATATGTATATAAATTGAATACAAATTCATCATTGAAGGAAAACCATTAGCTTCCAATAATGTAAGTTGCACATATTGGCGCAACAACAAATCTTCCAAATGAAACCGGTACATCTGTGGTTTGTTGCTACTGTCTTTTGATCAACGTGACTGATCTGCAGAATGCAAATGAGACCAGTATTCCTTCACAAGTTGGCCAAATAGTGAATCTTCCTTCTCCATTAACTTAATCGGTTCGTCATATTCAGCTAAATTTCCTGCAATATCATTTCATTGTTACATTTTATCCTACCAAATTATTTAGCACTTGACTCAGTAATCTCTGCCTACTATTAAAGAAAACTGACCTTCACTAATGGTAAGAACCTTGGTGCAATCCATCACAGTTGGTATCCTGTGAGCCACTGTAATTACTGTGCAATCTACAAACTCTGCTCGTATCGTCTTTTGCAAAATCATGTCAGTTGCATTATCAATTGATGCGGTTGCTTCATCGAGCACTAATATCCTGCTTTTTCTCAATAATGCGCGGCCTAGACCGAATAGTTGTTGTTGTCCTATGCTCCAATTTGATCCATCCTCCATAACTAATATGAGAAAGTACGGTAGTAATATGTCAAAAACTAAAAATACTTTTGTTACTACCTCCGTTGCATATTATTTGCAACGATTAGACATTTTTCCTCTTAACTTTATGTCAAATTATTGTAAATTATATGTAACGGAGGTAGTATTTAAATAAAACGAGCATCTTGGTCACACTATAAGGAGAAAGTCATACCAAAGGAATCTAGGCCTTGCTCCTTTTTTTGCACAACTTCTTTGAGTTGACATTTCCCTAGCACCTTTTGCAAACAAAAAAAAAAAAAACAAAAAATGGTTAGAAATTGCCCTGAATTCATATTGTTAAATATATACGAAAGAAAGAGAAACAATACCTCCCAAATTTCTTCATCAGTATGCTGACACAATGGATCCAAGTTGAATCGTACACTTCCATTGAAGAGTGTGGGATCTTGAGGGATAATCCCAAAATGAGACCTTAAATCATGAAGTCCAATCGAACTTATATCCACTCCATCAACTATAATCTTGCCTTCTACTGGCTCTACTAGGCGAAACAATGCCCCTATTAGGGTACTCTTTCCACTACCTGTCCTACCTACAACACCAATTTTATCTCCACCTTCGATTATACAACTGATTCCCTTGAGTACCAGTGGTGTGTCTGGCCTATATCTTATCTGCTCCATACATAAAAATGTTAATTATCTTTCTAGAATACATGTTGATAAATTATACTACTTTCGTTCTTTTATTATTGCACCACTTTTGCACCATTTTCATTTAAAGAAACAAAATATATGTGTTCACATTGTAAATATCCAATATATCCTTATTTTAACACTTGATTCTTTACTCTATGTTTACATCAGATAGCTTTTTTTTGTACTTTTATCCTTCTCTCTGCTCATTTTTCCCATTACTAAAAAATGTGTGCCCAACATATACGGTGCAATAATAAGAAAAACGGAGAAAGTAGAATAGTTCACCTGTAGATTGTGGACCTCCACTTTTCCAACAGATGGCCAATTTTGTGGAGGGCGACTATCATCAATGACTTCTAGAGCTTCACTAGGTATATCTATGTATTGATGAATCCTCTCCACTGAAATGATTTGGTTAGCTATTATGCATTGATTTTGAATTGAGACAACCATACCCAAATTCAACCCTAAACCATATGATAACGCCATTCCAATGAAGCCTGCATTATTAGTAGGTCTATTATAATTACTAATAAAAGATTTGTAAATACAAAAACCGAAAAAGAGAGATCAAATCTTTTACCTGGGGCAAATGTTCCAGGTGGAAGCAAAACCATGCATAGTGCTGCAGTTGCAAGAACAGCGGCGCTGAGGATCTCAATCCTCTGAATAAGCCATTCAGTGGCTGCAAAGTTGTGGAAAAATGGGCTTGCATTTGTGTCAATAAGATCAAGACTTTTCTCAAAGAAACGTTCTTCCTCTTGAAAAGCTCTAATTGTCATGGCTCCTGCTAATGATTCGGCTAAATGGTTTGCAACCATAGACTTGGTTGTACCATTGAGTCTCATCAGCTCTTTTGCGGTTGCAAAGTAGTACCTCTGTCGTGCATGTTTTTAAATTAGTAATTAGGTGCAGTGGTAAATCTAACAATAACTTTTACTTAAAAAATCCTTTTTCGCAACTTTTTACTTAAAAGATCCTTTTTCATAAATTTCTCTTTTTCTTACAATTTAGAGATAACGTATACCAATAATTATTCTATGCTTTGCATGGCAAAGTAAAGGATGACAATATGTTAAGCTCATAGGGAGAGGATGCCCCAGTTTCTCACGGTGGCATTTTTATGAATAAATCAACAACTTTTTCAACTTTATTCAACTGTGGAGCCCACAATATTGAAAAAATTGTTGATTTATTCACGAAAATGCCCCCATGAGAAACAAATTTTGTTTCTCACCATGAGAAACAGGGAATTTCTCTCATACGGATGATGCAAATGAGAATTTCACTGCATTGTGGAAGGTTTTTTTGAAAACTTACTTGTATTCGTATCATCATGTAAATCACTGGTATGGTCACAAATACGACCTGCCAGATCATGACAGCCAACACTCCCAAATTAACATATGCTGTTGTAGTAGCTCCAAGGGTTGAATGGAAGCTAAACGGGAGATCAAGATCAACAATGCTTAAATCAGAAGAGACCTGTAGAGTTAAAACAAGTTATTGTGCAATTAGTCTACTCCACTTGCATGAAATATAATTGTGAAGCAAATGACAACTTTATACTTACCCGGCTGAGTATCCTTCCAAGAGGTGTAGAGTCATAGAATGACATTGGAGCACGAAATAGGGAGTTCAGTAATTTAGAAAACAAGAATCTCGACGAATCCATCCCTAATCTAACCATTGCAAGAGATCTAAAGAATAAACAGATTGTCGAGGCAAGTCCAATGATGAAGTATACCAAAATTAGTCTTGATTTGCTGAGTTGAGGATTATCAATGCCTTTGGCCATCCAAATATTCTGTGATATCTGCCCTGCTAGAAAGGCTACATAAGCAATAAAAACGATAGAGATGTACCAGTATCCTATATTCTGCTTCAAGTATATCAAATATGGTTTAAGGCCAGTGTCTCCTACTTCTCTTTCTTCTTGTTTAATCAACTGGTCTCTATTCGCTTGATTTTCATTATCCACATTAGCTATCTGAATTTCTGCACTAGAAAAGTTTTGTTTATTAGGTGTGCTAGCTTCACCCGTTGTTTTGGTACTGGCAGTCTCTTTATGTGCATTTACAAGATCTGAGAACTCCTGACTTGAAGCTAATAACGTATGATAAGATCCTGATTGAATGATCTCTCCATCTGACATCAGCTGCAAAAAAAGATGTCGTTTCACTGATAATTGTTGGGATTTTATTCATAAAAATTCAAGGTAAACTAACCTTAACAAAGATGGTGTGCAAAGTCATGTGTGTGCATGCTTGTGTGTGTGTGTCTATGTGTGTACGCGTGTAGGTTAGATGATTAATGCCAATTAAGAGCTTAACGTTAACGTTGATTAATTTAAAAGCTTTGCAAAGATACACTCACCAAACAACAATGAAATGCTGGAAGAAAATCAACTTGGTGAGTCACAAGCAAGACAGTCTTTTCGGAAAGAGCTTCCATAACATATTCCTAGCACAACATAAAGAGTCATGTTAGTTAACGTTAACTTGAAAAAGTTATCCATGTTTAAGGACTTGAGGTGTGAGAAATAATACATTAAAGAGGCTAGTTGCAGTTTTTGCATCAACAGCACTAAATGGATCGTCCAAAAGGTAAATGTCCGCATTTTTGTATAATGCACGAGCAAGTTGAATTCGTTGCTTCTGCCCACCACTCAAATTAATTCCTCTTTCTCCTATTTCAGTCATATCACCATACGGAAGAAGCTCAAGGTCCTTCACCAATGAACACCTTTGTAGAGTTTCTCTATATCTGAGGTCATCCATGGCAGATCCAAATAGAATATTTTCGCGTATTGTCCCTGATTGAATCCAAGCTGTCTGGGAAACATAGGCAATACTCCCAGAAACTTGTACCTATAAGAGTAAAATATGTTTAAAATGGGAAATTCCCTGTTTCTCATATTGAGAAACGAAATTTGTTTCTCATGGGGGCATTTTCATGAATAAATCAACAACTTTTTCAATATTGTCGGCTCCACAATTGAATAAAGTTTCCACAATTGAATAAAGTTGAATAAAGTTGTTGGTTTATTTACGAAAATGTCATATCTCACCAATGGAAATTGGGAGGATGCCCCTCTCACATGACATTTTCTTAAATAAACCAACAACTTTATCAACTGCGGAACCCACAATAATGAAAAAGTTGTTGATTTATTCACAAAACTGCCCCCATGAGAAACAAAGCATCCTCGTTTAAGATATAACATTTATATAGCTATTTATAGAGTCTAATCCTAGTTAGCTAACTCATCATTTACCTAGAGGTCTACATGCAGCTTATTGGTTAATGACAAAAATAGTTTGATACTGCTTAAGAAATATGAAAGTTGCATAAATTGAAGCTTACTGTTCCATCTATGCATGCTATCTCTCCGAGAATTGCTGCTAGTAATGTCGATTTTCCAGAGCCAACTTCTCCACATATAGCTATTTTGTTACCAGGATGAATGTCTAGATCTATGTTTCTCAATGTTGGCTTTGATGTATCCATTTCCCACGAAATATTTGCTAATCTTATCATAATAGCATGATTTATATTGCTCATTTTTCTGACATTTTCAGTTTGGAGCTCTGGTGCTGCAAGAAACTTTACAATTCTTGCAAATCCAACTTTTGCATCTATGATTACACCAATGACATCAGGGATAACTCTGATCGGCTCTTGGACTAGACGCAATGTTGCAAGAAATGTGAATACATTGTTGGCGTGCAGAGGGATATGGAGTAAATAACATGCCCAAAATGTAGCAGCAGAGACCAAAACAGGAGATATCCAAAAGAGAAAGTAGTTGTATGACTTTTGTAATTGCACGGCTGATAAGCGTTTGGACTCGTCTTTTCTTAAGGTCTTGATTGCGTTCTTAAAGTGATTCTCCCAAGCATATAACTTTAGAACCTTCATGTTCACTAAAGCCTCTGAGTATGCCTTTAGCCTCCTGTCTTGAGCAACCATCAACTTGCTTTGGTACTTATGTTGTAACTTTGCAATAGGCGCGTTGCAAATCATAGTTAATACAATCAGTACTAAGGATGCCACAGTTGCGAGTCTGACTGAATGGATCAAAATAAGTAATGCAAGACAGAGTTGGAGGCTCGTAGTCCAAGTTTGATGAAACCAAAAGGGGAACTCGCCGATCCTATAAGCATCCACAGTTACATGATTCATTATCTCACCACCAGAGTGATTCTTCTTAGCTACATTTGAGAGACGTAGATGCTTCCTATAAATCGCTGCAGTAAGCATGGATCTTACTTGAAGACCAATCAATTTGCTACGAAAGAACCATTGCCTCTGTGTAAAAGATTCTAAGATCTTCGATACGAAAAGTGAGACTGCTAGAACATATCTTTCGTATTTGAAAGCTTCTTTACCCTGACCAATCTCAATGAAGGAATTCAACAATAGAGGTCCGGATGACATTGCAAGTATCTTCAAGAAAGCAAAGAATCCTGTCACTAGAATCTCTTTCCAATGGCATTCAACAATCGTCCACAAGATTGAGGATTCAGATAGCATATCAGACTTTTTTTGTTTACTCAATTGATCAACAAACTGTGAGTAACAATGACTTGCTTTGTCTATGTCCCGTAGTGTGGGTATGTCCTCTTCCTCCATGGTTTTTTTCGTACCTGATTTCATCAAAGGGTTCAACCAACAAAATAGCATCTTGTTGAAGAACCCAGCTTTGGCAAATGGTGTAATCTTGGCGGGTGCCCTCTTTTCGCTTATGTCCCCTTTATCCTCAGCACTATTTTTTCCACAGTCAGATTGCCAACAAAACATTGTCCATAAATCCCCTATCATTCTTCTGCCACTTTCACTACATCAATGCAAAACTACATAAGTACCAGATTATCACATAAAATCTACTCTTGTTTTGTACAAGTTGCTACATTTTATACTCATCTCATTTCACGTTTGACAAGCATTGTTTTAACCAGAAATATCTTTAGTTATCGGTATTTTAAAATGACAAAATGTTGATATTATCTAACAATATTCCACAATCCACATGAATATATTTATCCTTAATTATAAAATTATCAAACTTATCAAAGTAGAGTATTTGAATAGTGAACAAGTTAAAGTGTTAGCAAGTAAAAAAAAAATGGAAAATGTATGAAAAATGATGTTGGATTTACATTTTTCATATGATTCTTTATTTCGTTTCTTAATGGATGCATGAATTCAGGGCCTTTCTAGATTCATGTACTCTGCAATTATTGCTTCATGGTCTTTGTATTTCCCATGAAGTGGTAAAATCATTCATCCTCCACTTAATAAACACAATGAAAACAGTACCCCAAATTGACAAATTTAAATCGAAGAGTTAAAAAAATACTCCGTAAGACAAACCGAACAATATGACCACTTATATGTTCAATCTAAAAATGATATTTATAAAATTCATTTCAAGACTAACCCAACAACATCCTACATGATATAATTTTGACGTTGACGTTGACCACTACAGTCAAAGTTTTATTACATTCAGAGTTTTTAGACGTTGACCACTATAGTCAAAATATAATAATAGGAGGGGGAGGGGGGGGTTTTGAAGAGTGGCAGATTATTAAAGATTGCAATGTTTAACATTTGTCACCATCGCCCACAAAAAAAAAAAAAAAAAAAAATAAATAAAAAAAAAAAAATAAGGGAATTGAAGTCTAATGGCAGTCTTTTGTGTAACACAAATCTCATTTTATATCTTCCTCCCTATTAATGACAAAAAGTAGTAATGTTACACTTATTTTGACTCTTTCGAAATTGAGAAATGTTATGCTCATAAAATAATAAAGATTAAAATATAAATAAATAAAACATATCAGAGAAAGTATGTACATTTGAATCCAAAAAAATTTAGAGATGACAAAAGTAACGCTACCTTATTTCTTTTTTTGAACTTGTCGATGTAAAGCACCTAAAGTTTTGAAGGAAAACAACTGCAAGTGAACATTATTCCAATTTTGTTAGTATAATCATCAATACATCTAAAATTTCAAGTTTAACACTTATAATAGGAAAATTAAATATATAAAAAATATTTAAAAGGTTGCAACAATAAGAGGAGAGGCCAGGTGAAATACTTCAATAACATCAAATCTCAATTTAAAACTTTCACATTAGGAGCGTCATTTGCGAGGATGAATTTCTCAAGTTTCTTTTTCTCACTACATAGTACTTGTATTTTATAAAAATCAACTTAAACGATTTTTTTTTTTTTTTTTTTGGGAAATAAAATCAACTTAAACTTGAAATTACCCAAAATGTAACATGCAAATTAATTGAAACCCAAATATACAAAGCAAAACTTACATGCAAATACTTTTATTTTTGTTGGAGAGAGAGGCGAATGCTAGTGTTAAGCTTTGTCTCTAACTCTTTATTCTTTGTTTCTCTCTACTTATATAAGTCATGAAAGTTTTTAAAAATTCAATAAATAAATGAATAATGTGTACCATGTGTCACAAAAGGAGAAGTGAGAATGGCAAACAAATAAGGTAAAAAAATAAAAGGAAATAATTATGATAATTACCAAAGTCATAAGTATGAACAAATCATCTCCTATAATTGTTAATCTCATTTAATTTAGTTCCTTAAATGCCCAAGAAGAATCACCTAATTTAATATTAGGATTTCTTGTCATTAAATTCTGCACAAGAGTTTTTCTTCAAAATAAATAAATAAATAATAAAAATAAAAAAATAAAAATAAAAATGAAATCTGCACAAGAGTTTTATTTTTATTTTATTTTATTTTTTTAATTGTGCACCAGAGTTTGGTTAAACAATCTGTGTCTTGTACAATTGTACTGTTACTTTGTATATAATTAATGACTTCATTGTCAAGATTTTTTTTTTGACAGCCAACATTATTAAGAACTTACAACTTATACATAGTTCCAATTATAAACATTTAAACATAATATTCCTGTCAAAAAATAAATAATTAAACATAATATATTTAAGTATATATTTTAAATAGTTGATATCCTGAGTCCTGACACACTGACCTACATACATATGCATATCAACATATTTAACAAAGTAGATTACCACATGATGAATATGTTTTTCATTTATATAATACTCTATATTTGTTAAATTAAGACAATATACCTAGATTATCCAGGCCCTAATGCCCTATATTTGATTTCATTTTCTTTGAATTTAAAGTTTTTAATATTTGAAAGACCACAATCTTTGTCACATAAGTCAAATTCTGATTAATATCTAGATTATTCTTAGCCCTATTCTCAAGGCCTTAAGTTTTAATCAGTATAATCTTTTCCATTAGACCAAACTTATTTTAGTAAGGAGTATATGCGGAAAATGATTTTGGCACACCAATAATTGATTTTGACACCCCTATATAAGAATAGCATAGATAATTGTATTCTCACCTAAGAGTGTGCCAAAATCAATTTTGATGTACCAAAATTAATTTCTAGTATGCCTCTGTAGTCTGTACTCTATAGCAGCGGTGACGTTTTCTTTCAAAGTATTAGTTGCATATGTTTCAGTGCACAAACTTTCTTACATATTATAAACCATAATTTAAGGAGAAAGCATTAATAAAGAAAATAATAAACCCTTACGTTTATGCCATGTGCTACACACTGCTCATCTATCCGCAAAATGCAAAACATTGTTACATGAAAATCTGGACTATAATTTGAAGGAATCAACTTCTGCAATTTGAATGTCCACACATATTAAATGCTAAATGTTTCACTATAAATGTAGTAGCTTTATTTATGTTGTCTTTTGACAATATTTTGCAGTATTTTTTATGTTGAGTTTCAAAGAGGTATATTTTATTTTACGGAGTAGTGTTTTAGGGAAGAATGTCGGAGTTTTTATCGTCAATTATATGAGAATCTACACAATAAATTATCTTACGGTATAATCTTATTTATCCCTTCTTTTGTATTCAAGGAATACGAAAAAAAAAAAAAAGGTACGGAGTTAATTAATGAAGTGTTAAAGTTGCTACTCTACTCCCTCTATCTCTATTTTTTATGGTCCATAATCAATATTTGGGTCGATTTTATTACTTTAACCATAAATTCTTATAATCTATAAGAAATAATATAGTCTTGTCACTCTTGTGGGATCTTATTCGTTTTGTCTATTTGTAAATTTTATTAAAATCATTTATAATTTTTACAATTAAAAAAATGGAGATATATACGTTTTAATGCACATCTAGAAAATTGTAAAAAGTCAATTAGGAAGGCAAATGAGAGTTCTCCCATTTTGACTTGTGAATACTGAATAGTGTGACCTGAGTCACAAAAACATTAAATTTACGGTTTTCCTCAGATGAAACCCAAAAGCAAGGCAAATGCGCATTTAATGAGCTAGTTGTGGAATTATAGTGTAATAAAATGCTTTTTTTTTTTTTTTTCCATTTGCATAGTATAATACTTTTAAGTTTAAACTATCCAAGTAAAGCACAATTGTAAAATAATGGAGCATAATTTATGTAACAAATTAGTACTATGTACAATACAGTATTTTTGAACATTAAAAGGTCTACGTTCGTAACCAAGTTTTCGCTGAAGTTATAGCTGTCGAAGTTATAATCTTCAAGTTTGCATATAATACAAGTGAATAAAAATTTCATTAGTTGAGCTTGATAAATTCTTGCAGCTTAAAACAGGAGATAGCTTTGAACTTCAGCAGCACTATCATCTACTAAGCTACATTGCTGCAATATGTACAAGATTAACAAAATTTTAATTGATGTTTGTAATAATTGTGACATACTTATATTTAGAAAGGAATTGCTGCTGTCTTTTGTTCAATGTGCCTGTTCTGCAGATTGAAAATGAGACCAATATTCCTTCACAAGCTGGGCAAATAATGAATCTTCCTTCTTCATTAACTTTATAGGGTCATCATATTCCACCAATTTTCCTGCAACAACATAACATTACATTCTATAGTTAGAATTCATTCAATTCTTAGGACTTGCCTTCATTATTTTAATCTAGAATATCATTCAGAGTATTATTCAGATTAATATTCAGAGTTATGCAACTCTTGCATCTTGTTGATTAGAAATGACCACGAAAATATTGGAAATGTTAAAAAGAAAATAACCATCACTAATGGCAAGGACTTTTGTGCAATCCATCACAGTTGGTATCCTGTGGGCTACTGTGATCACAGTACACTCTGCAAATTCTGTTCGTATTGTTCTTTGCAGAATCGTGTCGGTTGCATTATCTATTGATGCAGTTGCTTCATCAAGCACCAATACCCTGCTTCTTCTCAGTAAAGCACGTCCTAGACAAAATAGTTGTCGCTGACCCATGCTCCAATTTGATCCATCCTCCACAACTGACATCAAAATGTTTTAGTATAATAGTTGACTAGCTCGTTTTGGTATAATATCATAGAATCATTCCCTACACTACACCCTCCAAAACAAGGACAGTAACCAAGTTCATAGTACTGAAAAAGTTTTACCTGCGGAATCTAGGCCCTGTTCTTTATCTTGGACGACCTCTTTGAGTTGACACTTCCCAAGAACCTTAAGAAGATAAAAAAAATACAGTAAAGAAGTGCATCAGAACTTGTCATGCATTGCAAAAAATATTGCACGACATAATTAGATTACAGAAGAAAGGTAAAGTATACCTCCCAGAGCTCTTCATCATTATGCTGACACAATGGATCCAAATTGAATCTTACAGTTCCATTAAAGAGTGTAGGATCTTGTGGAATAATCCCAAAACGTGACCTTAGATCATGAAGTCCTATTGAGCATATATCGATACCATCCACTATTATCTTCCCTGCCACTGGTTCAACCAACCGAAACAAAGCCCCTATTAGAGTAGTCTTTCCACTGCCAGTCCTACCCACAATACCAATTTTGTCTCCCCCTTCAAAGGTGCAACTTATGCCTTTAAGAACCAGTGGTGTATCTGATCTATATTTTATCTACAAGAAATCAACGTCTCTTAGTGTGAAATTCTATCTAGTATAGTATCTGTCTTAAATTATCCCAGTGCACTAAAAGTTACCTGTAGATTGCATATCTCCACTTTACCAACTGATGGCCAGTTTTCTGGAGGGCGGCTGTCTTCAATGACCTCTGGAGCTTCACTGGGAATATGCATGTATTGATCAAGCCTCTCCACACAAATGATATAGTTGGCTAATGTGCATTGATTTTGGATCGAATTAACCAGAGACATATTCAAAGAAAGGCCATATGATAGAGCCATTCCAATAAACCCTGCATTATTTATAATTTTAGAATGAAATATTTTACAGCAAGAAAAATCTATCTTCGTCCCCTTTATCTACTTCAAAACAATATACAAGTACTTCGTAAGAGATAATACTACTCACCAGAGCTAAAAGTTCCAGTAGGGAGCAAAACCATGCACAAAGCTGCTGCTGCAAGAACAGTGGCACTGAGGGTCTCAAGCCTCTGAATAAGCCATTCACTAGCTGTAAAATTGTGGAAAAATGGACTTGCATTTATATCGATTATATTAAGACTCTTGGCAAAGAACCGTTCTTCCTCCTCAAAAGCTCTAATTGTTATGGCTCCAGCTATAGATTCAGCTAAATGGTTGGCAACCAAAGACTTTGTTGTGCCATTCATTCTCATCAACTCTTTCGCTGTCGCATAATAGTATCTCTGTTGAAAAAGCTCATTAGGTCTAGGGGGGAAAAAATAACAACAAAAACAAAAATTATCTTGTATTAGCTGAGGTGGAGGTGGAGGTGTATGAGAAGCCCTATCAAAACATGAGTCCAGGCCATTTTAAAAATGTTAGCAAATGAGCCTATAATTATCAAGCATAATGCCATTATAAATACTTCTCAAAATCTATGCAGGAGTTGATTATTGTAGAACATATATCAAGTTGTTGAATGTTCAAAACCTAAATTCTAAACTTTCGTAATAAATCAAATATCTAATCCTGAATTATTCTTGAAAATTTAAGCAACACCTTTGGCTATGTATGGACAGCATATTAACTTTGCACTAGCTATCTCATTAAATGTCAAATTAGTGTTTTGACACTCACTACTCCATGAAAATTCATAACGTATTCTATGGACTTTCTTGGTTCTTTTGATGACACAACACATAAGCTTTTGAAGAGAAACTTAATTTGAGGTATTATTCACCAATTTGCTTACCTGCAATCGAATTGCCAAATAAATCACTGGTATGGAGACAAACAAAACTTGCCAAGTAATAACTGCCAGCACTCCTAGATTAGCATATGCATTTATAGTAGCCCCTATCGAAAAGAGAAGGCTGAAAGGAACATCAAGATCAACTATGCCCAAATCAGAAGAGACCTGCTTGTAAAGAAGGAAAAAATATTTATTAGCATTAGTACACACCCCTGTATAAATCAGAGTTATGAAGCTTATGACAACTCTATGCTCACCCGACTTAGTATCCTTCCAAGAGGAGTTGAATCATAAAAAGACATAGGAGCATGGAAGAGAGAACTCAGTAATTGAGAAAATAAGGATTTAGATGCAGTCAAGCCCATTGCAACAACAGCAAGAGATCTGAAGAGTAAAAATACTGTCGAGGAAGCTCCGATGATAAGGTAAACCACAATCAACTTAAATGTGCTGACATGAGGATTATCAACACTAGTGGCCATCCAAGTGTTTTGAAGTATCTGGCCTGTAATAAAGATGAGGTGGCAAATAATAGCTATAGAAAGGTAAATGTAGCCTTTGTTCTGATTTAGGTAGGTAAAGTATGGCTTAAGACCAGTGTCACCCTCTTCTTTTTCTTCTCGCTTAATTAACTGATCACCTTCTGATGCTTCATATTGCTTCTTAACAATGGTTCTCTTGATCTCCTTTGCAGGATTATTGTGCTCTTCATGTGCTCCAGCCTCAGGTAGTTTTTCGGCTCCAGCAGTCTCTTTGTGTGCATTCACAAGGTCCAAAAATTCTTGACTTGAAGCTAACAACTCATGGTAAGAGCCTGATTGAAGAATTTCCCCATCTGACATCAGCTGCAATTAAGGAAAGTAATTACCAAGCAATAATTAAGCTTTCATGAAATGACGGAGTAAAATAAATTTTTTAAGGACCAAAGACCGCGATAACCCTTTGTAAGCCCTCAAAGTAAAACAAGGACTCAGGATACAAGTGAAAATGAATTTGCCTAGCAGTAGGTAACTCCAAAATTGGACATTTTAATTAGAAGTTTGGGTCAAATCATTATATAGTCATAAAAAAGTTTCCATCAAAAAAATAAAAAAAGATAGTCATAAATAAGTTAGCTATGTAATAGCTCTTAAGTACAATGCAAATAAATGACCGGTACCATTTGAATAATGTCTTCAACAATCAACATTATCTAGCTGACAAGGTTACTATCCTTAGTAGAGTAATTAAGGGGGATCTGATGTACAAACCCTTATCTAAGTGAATATAAAGTAGTAGTTTCTAGTTGATAAATGATATGCAATGCCATAACATCTGCTACTTACTAATATGTATGATGCAAAGATAGTCTAGCAAGATTAGAATATAGTTTGTATGGTCAATAATTGATAGGACTTTTTCACCCCATCTTATTCAAGTAGGAAAAGGTGGACAAAATAAGACTGTAACTCTTTGACTCCATACATATAACAGAGACTATGTCTTCTTTAGCCTTGAGTTCAATGTAATTAAGATAGTAGTGTTTAAGTTACATTTACAGTATGCATAGGCATATCAAGCAGAAAGATAAAACTGCTTGAATCTATGTCAATTGTGAAACTAGTTAACTGCTCCTTGATTCTAAGGTGAGTAAAAACTGGCATGTAAGAATATAAATGCAAGCATCTACAATTGTTTTGTTTACGCAAGAGATCCCTTAGCTTGTTAGTTATTAGCTCAATGAATCCCTAGATGACAGCCGCAAGAACATCAGGAAAAAGTGATCGCTAACTCACCAAACAACAATGAAATGCAGGAAGGAAATCAACTTGATGTGTCACTAGGAAGACAGTCTTTGCAGACAAAGCTTCCATAATATATTCCTGCAACAATTTCAATTCAATGTTACTGTAAATTATAAATGAGGAAATATAAAAATGCATGGATAGGATCAAAGAGTTACACTGAAGAGGCTAGTTGCAGTATGTGCATCAACAGCACTGAATGGATCGTCTAAAAGATAAACGTCAGCATCTTGGTATAATGCACGGGCAAGTTGTATTCGTTGCTTCTGACCACCACTTAGATTAACTCCTCTTTCCCCTATTTCTGTCAGATCACCGAAAGGAAGAAGGTCAAGATCCTTCATCAATGAACACCTGCGAAGTGTTTCTTGGTACCTTAGCTCATCCATAGAAGACCCAAAAAGAATATTTTCACGTATCGTCCCTGTCTGGATCCAAGCTGTCTGGGAAACATAAGCAATCTTACCATAAACTGCAACCTGCGTGATAAACAAATTTATTAACAGCCTCTGAATTTAGATAGCCCCAAAACTACTACAATGAGAGACATCAAAAATTTTATTATGTAACATTACTGCAATCTTCTAGATAAGTAACTACCACTAATAAGTTAATTCGCAAATGCCTACAAATTTGGGCTTTTAAATATGCAAACTTTAAAAATGCACAACAAAATAAGAAATATGAGAAATGCTTGAGGAGGCTTACAGTTCCCTCTATATACGGTACTTCTCCAAGAATTGCTGCCAGTAATGTTGATTTTCCTGAGCCAACTTCTCCACATATTGCAACCTTTTCACCAGGTCGAACAGCTAAATTTATGTTCCTTAGTGTTGGTTTTGATGAATTTTCTTCCCAGGAAAGATTCGCAGACCTCAACTTGATGGCATGATCTAAGTTCCCCATGCCGCTCTTCTTTTTGACATTCTGAGTCAGAAGCTCTGGTTCCAGAAGAAACTCCACGATACGTGTAAATGCAACCCTTGCTTGAATCACCACACTGATGACATCAGGGATAGATCTGATAGGTTCTTGCACTAGCCGCAGTGTTGCCACAAAAGTGAAAACATTGCTAGCATGCAAAGGAATTTTGAGAACATAACAAGCCCCAAATGTAGCAGCAGAAACCAAAACGGGAGATGACCAAAATAAAAAACCATTGTATGACCTACGCAATTGTACTGCTGATAACCATTTAACTTCCACTTTCCTCAAGCCCTCAATTACATTCTTGAAGTGCGTCTCCCAAGCATACAGTTTAAGCACCTTCATATTCACAAGAGCTTCAGAGTAAGCCTTTAGCCTAGCATCCTGTGCAACCATAAGCTTACTTTGGAATTTATGTTGTAATTTTGCAAGGGGGGTGTTGCAAAGAACAGTTAAAATTATCACGGCAAGTGCTGCAAATGTTGCAAGTCCCACTGAATGCACCAGAATAAATAATGCAATGCAAAGCTGAAGGCTTGTAGTCCAAGTCTGGTGAGCCCAGAACGGAAACTCACCAATCCTATACGCATCAACAGTGACATAATTCATTATCTCACCAGCAGAGTGTCTCATCCTAGCAGCATTTGATAATCGTAGCTGCTTCTTGTAAATTGCAGCAGTAAGCAAAGACCTCACTTTCAGGCCAATTAATCTGCTTCGGAAGTACCATTGTCTCTGTGATAGAGATTCCAAGGTCTTTGAAAAGAAGAGTGCAAGGGCCAAAAGATAGCCTTCATGTTTAAAAGCCTCTTTTCCCTCTGCAACCTCAATGAAAGCATTCAGCAGAAGAGGTCCAGCTGACAGGGTAAGTATCTTCAAAACAGCAAAGAACCCAGAAAGAAGTATATCATTCCAATGGCATGCTACAATAGTCCACAAAATTGAGGAATGTGAAGAAGGTTTATCCTGTTTCTGTTTACTCAACTGGTTTATGTACTGCAAGTAACAAAATTCAGCTCTATCTGCATCCCGTAATTTGGGGATATCCTCGTCTTGAAGAGTCTTGAACTTACCCAATTTCATCAAAGGATTCAACCACCAGAATGTTAACCTACCAAACAACCCAGCTTCAGCAAATGGAGAGACTTCGACTGCTGAATCAAATTTACATCTGCCATTAGCCTCACCATTAAGAGGAGTGTAAAGGGTACTTCCATTACTCTCCCCATCTTCTTCATTTATGTACCCCTTGTAAGTACATAATAACAGTAAAGTTGCACCTAGGAAAGACAGTATATCCAAGGCTATTTTGACTGTTGCTTCTTTATCAACTATGGCAGCAAAAAGCGCTAAGAAGCAGAAAATCCCAGCAGAGAGAAATGCAAAAATGGACAAGATTCGCAATGGGGCTCTTGGAAAGTATTCTCCTCTAAGGCTTGTTGTTAATCCCACCAACACCCACGTAAACCCTTGGAAAAAATATAAGGCCCACCAATGAATTGGTAAAGAAGAATGACCATTTCTCAACTTCTCCACCAGAATCCAAGTTCCTAAACCTATGTAAAGTAGTCCCAAACAGCCATTAAAAACAGCTGATGCTATCTGCAAGTTTGAGTAGCGTTTATAACGAGCCGATAGCTCGATTCTCTTGGAGGAAATTTTACAAATCACGTTAACTAAGAGCACTGCCAGTAGCAGTATGTCAAGGCAAATGATTAAAGCATGATTGACACATGAAGAAGGATGGGTCACAAACACAAATGGCACTCCAGTGCAAGGCTCTGTATCAATAATTGAACAATTAGATTGCCCACAATATGAATTCCAGAGACCCTCCATCAACATTATGTAGCCTTTCTTCCTCTCTACAGTCTCTGAATTAACCTACAGATAATATCATCAATTAAAACTCCTTATCTAACTAGCCTAGAATTCTTCAATAGTACAAAGAAAAACTTGGAACTCAAACTAAAAAAACTATTTTGTGGTACGACATACAAACAAAATACCAATTTTAGATGTGCATCATACCCCCTAAATGGCTAAATCAAGTACGGAGTACATCTCAAATTCAAGAACACATAGTTAAGAATACGAGAGTATGGTTTCATTAATATATGAATACTATACCTTGTTCACAGTTCAAAATAAATGAACATTTCGTAACAATAAAGCTAAAGTACGATGAAATAACCATATAACATGCATGTTTAATGCAAATGACATGAACCAGGGTACATTATGCACATTGTGCTATTGGGTCCACAATATATAACAATTGACGAAATACATTAAAAGGAGAAGAAAGTAATATTCAAAGTAATAGAATATATAGTTCAAAATTCAAGACCATGTTTGATCTTCATCCATAAATAATTATCCCATATGTAACTAGTTCAAACTAAAAGAACATATCATAATAACAAAACTAATGAAAAAACGTGCATGTATATGAAAAGTACATTAACTAGATGCGTTATGCACATTGTGTTCCCGGGTGCATTATTTCACAATTGACAAAACACATTAAAACGATAAGAAAGTAATAGTACTAACAGCAACTCAATGAAGCCAAATTATCTCATTTCTGTTGGCAGCACCAAAAGTTGTCTTATCTCCTGCAAGAAAAATTCAGCACTAATTATAGGTTTTTGAACAAACTAATTGGGAATCTAAGAAAATAATTCCAATGAAAAAACAGAGAAAAACCCAGAAACCCTAAATCCAAATTAAACAAACTTACATTACATTAAGAAGGAAACCCATGTGAAAGATGGCATCTTGATGACACGAGAGTTAAAAAAAAAAAAAAAAAAAAAAAAAAAACCCAGAATTTGATGAATTTGTTACAGAAACAAGAATTTGAATGCAACAAATTACAATTAAGTAAATGATTTCTGCAATAATAGCGAGAAAATAATGGGAGTATAGAGTCAACATGATTTGGTGTTAATACTATATATAGTACTACTTCAGTGACTGTTGTTGCACACAAACTGTTTGATGAAATGCCTAGGTGAGAGAAACGTGATCCAGTTGAATTTTGTGAATTTTGGGATGAATAATTTGTGGGCGTGTTGCGGTGTAATACAAGTATGACAAATATATATAGCGTCATGGCTCACGTACCATTTTGGAATATTTTTCTAAGGTTTTGGACGTTTGTTGCCTTTTTTATATTTGGATGTATTCAATGAAAAAATCATGAAGCATGTCAACATTCATCGACTTGATTGAATAAGACTACGAGTATAAGAGAGGTTGAGAATTTGATCTAGCTCCAATCTTGATCTTGTTATCCAAAGATCATAAAAGAATCAATACTCGTTGTTCCGGTCAAGATCCGACAACCCGTATCCGAAATCCAAGAGCTTGAACCCGAGATTCGTAAAGCTCCTATCGTCCGATTAAGCACCTACACAGGAAGCAGAGATTAGCTAACCCCGGAGTGAATCCGGGGAAAACCACTTCGATGACGAAGTCAGTAAGTGTTAAGAAGGAGAAGATATGAAGAGAGAGAAAATAATAAATGTTATCCCTCAAATAAGGGACAAACCTCATATTTATAGCAATTTTAAGTGCTAGGCGGCTGCATGGCATGCAAACCATTTTATGCCATGTGTCAAGCAGTTGTTGCCACGTGTTGACTCCTGACAAGCTGACATGTCTATCTCCACACACAATTGGCGATATGTTACCAGGTCTGAAAACCCGCGCCCGTTTTATTCTGTAATGTTGTAGATGTCGGCACTATGTATCATAGTATCCTATCGGTATCTCCCTATACAACTAGCCCCAAATGAGGACGTTAGGTTAAAGTATAATTCGGGTGCTACAACTCTACAAGCCTACAACCCGAGAAGCGAGAACATTTGATGCAGTGAGGCCCTGTTCTTTTGAGCTTCTAGGCAGGGTAGAGCAGAGCAGAGCAGATTTCAGCAGAGTAGAGCCGAGCAGATTTCATTATTATTATTATTGTTATTATTATTATTATTATTATTATTATAATTATTATTAGTTAAAAGTATTATTATTACTATTATTATTAAATATTAATTATTATTATTAAATATTAATTATTAATTATTATTATTATTAAATATTAATTATTATTATTATTAAATATTATTATTATTATTAAATATTAATTATTATTATTATCATTATTATTAAATATTAATTATTATTATTATTAAATATTAATTATTATTAATATTAAATATTAAATATTAATTATTATTAATATTATAATTCAATATTAAGTATTAATTTTAAAGCAGAAGCAAAACATAACAAATTTCAGCGGAGCAGAGCAAAGCAAAGCAGAGCAGAGCAGGTCTAAAGAACGAGGCCTGAGTCAGTAACTAATATCAGCCTGCCAAACAGGGAATTATTTTCTCTTCCAACAAAATTTCTACGAAGTATATTACAACAACATTCGGGTGATACATTCGTGCTTTTTGGTGCAAATGCTTGGATGTTGATTAGAAATCCTCAATTCCTCACTAAATTGGGCATGACGAACACATTCTTGAAGGTAACCCCAATTTCCTTCTCTGCAGTTGAAACTATATTTGTTATATGTGGGAAACATTCAATTTGTGATTATAGATTCATGTTTGTTCAATTTGTTTTGGGATGAAATTTAAAGGGTAATTCACTAAAGTTTCAATTTTTAGGGTTTAGTGCTCTTTTTAAATTATACTCCGTAATGGGTGTTATGTATTGATTTCTTAATGGAGATTATTGTAGATTTGTAGGCGGCAATTTAATTGTTGTGTGCTGCCAATTGTAGAATTAGGGTTTTATGGTTGATTCGGGATTCTTGCATAAGACTGTCTGACATTCACACAAATAGTATTGGAAGTTAAGCTAAGCAATGTAAATATTTAATCCCCAATTACTCTTGGAATTTGGCTAGATCATCAATGGCTTGCGTCAATTTTGGATGCAAACAACCTCAAATGGTATTAGTCGTAGTCGATACCTAATGGCTAGCGTCGAATCTGGATACAAACAACCTTAAATGATATAAATTAGTGCATAGTTGGTACCTAACTAAGTAGCATTACACTTCATTACTGGTACTAATTAGAATTTAGACTTAAGTGGTAGTGTCCACATTAATTAGTACTAATAGGAGTCACTTGGGTTTAGACTTCCTGTCACATTCGGCAACAATGGTCACTTGATCAGTTGATCTTCTGCAAGTTTTTGTTTTTTTCCTTTTATTTGGGAGCAATATCTTGTGTGTTGTGCTCTTATTCTTCAGTATGAATTCTTCTTATTATTTGATGGCCTATTTATGTGTGGTGTTTCATGATAATTACTGTAGTGTAGAATACTTTTAAATAATTTGCATTATAAAATTATAAACCCATTATACGAAGTATTGTTTTCGAGCCTATTAGCTCAAACGGTAGAGCAGCGTGCATTTGCACAAAAGATGTAGGTTCAATTCCTACATAGGCTAAGGCATTATGAACTTTGATGTTGCACTGAAAGAATGGACTAGAGAAGTGTCAAAACCAATAGTTAAGGTTAGTTTTTGTGATTAGATGCAGTAGCTAACCAATATAGTGAAAAGCAGATCATAATTCATCTGAATTAGTTGCACACTGTGAATTATTCTGGTAAGCTTAAAACAATATATCAAGCTAAACTAGGGTATTTGAATGGATGGATGTTTAATAAATTTCTCCAAAACAACACTTCTTAATTTGAGACTTCAAATCCAAATTTCTGACAACAAAATTTGACTTAGACTGCAACAACTCTAAGGGTTCCAAATTGACTTTTGGGCTAACTTTCCTCTCTTTTCTTTGATAATCTGCAAATGAAGCACATATCTGTTGAACCCTGTAACATTTTTTCATAGGGTAAATCCTTCTTCACTAGCAATCACACATACTGTCGCATTAGAGCTAGCAATTTAGCTCAATTAGCTCTCATGTTGGGTAAATAATGTAGTTTCATTTTTGTTGGTGGTGCCACTGGCTGGCACTGATATAGCTTTGTAAAGTTCTCCACATCTCTCCTTTTTCCTTTTTTTTTTTTTTTTTTTTTTTTTTTTTTTTTTTGATATCAACAGACTAAAGGACAATAGATAACATCTTGTCTTCGGTCTCTCCTCAACCTCTTTTTACTTCCTCATTTGATCTAAGGTTTCCACCTTTGTCTTTATATATTATCTAAGGTGAAAAAGATGTGTTCTTAACTTCTTACAAGTGAACATATTATGGCCATACACCTTCTGCACTTATTGGGCTTATGCATTCTCATATGTTAAAGGGGTGTTTACTTTCTTACCAGGCTCCTTTCTTCTCTTTTTTGGGATGGCCTTCCCGGTAACTTTCTAGTAGTAGATGGGGCTGGTTCAGGCAAGGAATTCTTTTCAGAATGTGTGACCTGCGTAGGATTCAGCACCACAAAGCCAACATATAAAATGTCTTTAGTGTTGGCTTAATGTAGATTTTACCTTTTTTCCACTATGCAAGCTAATGCGTAAGAGCAACAGCTTCCTGTCTAATCCCATTTCAACCTTCCAGTCTTCCACAAGTCCTCTGCTCTGAATCAATAACCAAAGTATCATCCTTATATTGAACTTCAATCGTATTATTGCCAGGTCAAACAACAAATGTCTAGCTTACACCCTTGTAGTGATTAGTGTGGTCACCTTTAATGCTATAATACTCATAAAGTTTGTAGGAAATGATGTCAAACTTGATTCTAACAAAAGGTACAAATATGATATCAAACTTGACTCTCAAAGAGGTACAAAATTTTGAACAATATAATTTTCCTCTTAAATGCTAAACTCATGAATACTAGGTATAAACATATCTAAAATGACACCTTTACATGAGCATTAAGCAGGGGAAAGTTTTAGCCAAAACAGGAGCTTGATCTCCTTAAATCCCAATCTAGGCATCTGCCTAACTGAAATATTTACAAGATTTAATATTTATGTTTGACTTCTTTTTTTATTGGCCAAAAATAAACATGGAAGTGTGTTATTGAATGAAAATAGTAGGTGAAGTATAGTGTAGCTGCCGCCTTTAGTTTAATGTGACTGATCTGCAGATTGGAAATGAGACCAATATTCCTTCACAAGCTGTCCAAATAGTGAACCTTCCTTCTTCATTAGTGTCATAGGGTCATCATATTCCACTAATTTTCCTGCAATATCACATTACATTCTATCAGAACACATTATTTAGCACTTGCCTTAATCTTGTGATCCCAGAAATGCCAGAATGTCAAATCTGCTCCGAATTCAGCAACTCCTGCTTTAGATTCATTATAGCTGCTCACATATGCAAAGGCATAGAAAACATTAAACTCACCATCGCTAATGGAAAGAACCTTTGTGCAATCCATCACAGTTGGTATCCTGTGTGCTACTGTTATCACAGTGCAATCTGCAAATTCTGTTCGTATTGTTTTCTGCAGAATCATGTCTGTTGTATTGTCTATTGATGCTGTTGCTTCATCAAGCACCAATACCCTGCTTCTTCTCAGTAAAGCACGCCCTAGGCAAAAAAGTTGTCGCTGTCCCATGCTCCAGTTTGCTCCATCCTCCACAACTAATAGGAAAAAGTATGTTTGATTAGCACATATTGGCTTAGTATGTCAAATTCTCTATTTCATTTCAAATTTCAGAATAAGCAGATTATTTACCTAAGGAGTCTAGGCCCTGATCTTTCTCTTGTACTGCCTCTTTGAGCTGGCATTTCTCGAGCACCTTTACAAGAATATAGGAGGGGGGGGGGGGGGGGGGGGGGGGGGGAGCATCAGCATCCAAAAGTTTCCATGCTTGTACAAAATAATGAAAATTTAATTCCTGATATAAAGCTTTACCTCCCAAATTTGTTCATCTTTATGCTGGCACAATGGATCCAAATTGAATCTTACAGAGCCATTGAAGAGAGTTGGGTCTTGAGGGATGATTCCAAAACGTGACCTTAGATCGTGAAGTCCTATTGAACATATATCAATGCCGTCAACTACCATCTTCCCTGCAACTGGTTCCACCAACCGAAACAATGCCCCAATTAAGGTTGTCTTCCCACTGCCAGTCCTACCAACAATACCAATCTTGTCTCCCCCTTCAAATGTGCAACTGATTCCTTTAAGAACCAGTGGTGAATCTGGTCTGTATCTTATCTGCAAGACACCAAAAAATTATATTGTTATCTATCTAAAATCTGTCAAATATAAATTCCAGTGCACTAAAAGTTACCTGTAAATTGCTTATCTCCACTTTACCAACTAAAGGCCAGTTTTCTGGGGGGCGGCTGCCTTCAATGACTTCTGGAGCTTCACTAGGTATATGGGTGTATTGTTCAAGCCTCTCCACACAAATGATATAGTTGGCTAATGTGCACTGATTTTGGATCGCAAAAACCATGCTCATATTTAGCGAAAGACCATAAGATAGCGCCATTCCAATTACCCCTGCATTGTTTGTTATATTATAGCAATGAAGATTTTATCTACTCCCAAAAGGCAAGAGCTCCAAAGAGAGAAAGAGAGAAATCTTACCAGAACTAAAAGTTCCAGTAGGAAGCAAAACCATGCACAAGGCTGCTGCTGCGAGAACAATGGCACAGAGGGTCTCAAGCCTCTGAATCAGCCATTCATTAGCTGCAAAATTGTGGAAGAATGGGCTTGCATTTGTATCAATAATATCGAGACTCTTAGAGAAGAACCTTTCTTCCTCCTTGAAAGCTCTGATTGTTATGGCCCCAGCTATAGATTCAGCTAAATGGTTTGCAACAAAAGACTTTGTTGTACCATTGATTCTCATCAACTCTTTTGCTGTTGCAAAATAGTATTTCTGTTGACAAATTTTATGGAAAATTAGGTCGTAATTCTCATAAAAGTTGAAAAAAAAAAAACAAACAAACAAACTATGATAGGTTCCTATATTTCTTTCTATTATCCTAGATGTAGATCAAGAAGTCAGGTTATATTCTTTATTTTTTTGGTTGAATTTAGTTCAGAATTTGAAACCATGGACCTTCAGGTAAAATAGAGCAGCTACTGCTCAATGGTACTACTATGTGTCGGGATTGATTAACAGCTTTGTCATTACAAATGACGAATCATAGTGCATGATGAAACACGAGTATAATAAAACTATTTGTGAACTTTCTTGTTTTTCTTTTCAACACACAACTCTGTTGGAGGCAAAAATTATGTTGTGGTAAAGCTGTACAAATATTTCTCTGTTTACCTGCAATTGTACTAACATGTAGATCACGGGTATGGAGACAAACAAGACTTGCCAAGTGATAACAGCTAGCACTCCTAGATTGGCATATGCATTCATAGTGACCGCCATGGATAAGAGAAGGCTTATAGGAACATCAATGTCAACAATGCTCAAGTCAGAAGAGACCTGCAGATTAAGGGTGCAAAAGAAGAAACGAAGCCCCGTAACATTAGTTCTGAAATACCCTACCAAACAAGCATACATCAAATTCTTGAAAAATTTCATGACAACTTAATGCTCACCCGACTTAGTATACGTCCAAGGGGTGTAGAGTCGTAGAAAGACATTGGAGCACGAAAGAGAGAACTCATCAACTGTGAAAAAAAAGATTTTGATGCTTTTAATCCCAATGCAACAGCAGCCAGAGATCTAATTAGTAAAAAGATTGTCGAGCAGGCTCCAATGATGAGGTAAACCACAATCAATTTCAAAGTGCTGACTTGAGGATCATCAACACTGGTGGCCATCCAAGAGTTCTGTAATATCTGGCCTGTAACAAAGATCAGATGACATATAGTTGCAATAGAAAGGTACAAGTAGCCCTTGTTCTGATTAAGGTATAGTAAGTATGGCTTAAGGCCAGTGTCTCCTGTTTCTCTTTCTTCCCGTTTAATCAATTGATCCCCTTCAGGTGCTATATGTTGTTTCTCAACATCAGTTTTCTTGATCTCCTTTGCATTATAGCTGTTCCTTTCAGTTTCAGATGTCTTAACCTCTGATGGCCTTTCAGCTCCAGCAGTCTCTTTGTGTGCATTTACCAAATCCAAAAATTCCTGACTTGAATCTAATAATTGGTGATAAGACCCTGATTTAAGGATCTCCCCATCTGACATCAGCTGCAAACAGCAATAACTTTTCATTAGGACATGATTAATCAAAAAACAAGTGCTCTCTCCATCCTACCTCAAGGTTTCTATCAAAAAAGGATGTCCAAACTTAAACATTCTACTTTTACCCATTTTTTTCACTCTCATCTAATTTTCACTCTATTTATCTATATCCTTAATCTTTGTGCCGAAACTAAATCTTAACTAACCCAAGCTTAGACAATGAGGATGGCCAGTTGACATCAAAATAGAAGATAGAAACTGTGAATTGTTGATACTGATGACTGGCAATATCTGATAGATTTCTTGAGCCTTGAGGAAGCTCAAGATAGTTGAAGTGACAGCCCCCAAGTAGATTGATCCAAACTTCTCAGGGAATCAAATTACACTCCTTTGAATACAGAGTACCTCGGACTACTTTGATGGGTGTGCAATGGAATTATAGGTTTAAACCAAGTTAATGAAGGCTCCTACAATCTGTTATACTGAAGCAAGAAGTCTTTTGGCTAATGAAAATTCCAAGATTTATTTTAAGAAGAAAGCTGCACTGAACATCAGGAGAGTGATAGTTGACTCACCAAACAGCAATGAAATGCTGGAAGAAAATCAACTTGATGTGTCACAAGTAAGACTGTCTTTTCGGAAAGTGCTTCCATAATATATTCCTGCCACAATTTTAGAAGCCATAATTATCAGTTTATGCTGTAACTAAAGAAACATAAAATTACGTTGTAAGGGTGAAAAAGTTACATTGAAGAGGCTAGCTGCAGTATGTGCATCAACAGCACTGAAAGGATCATCTAAAAGATATATGTCAGCATCTTGGTATAATGCACGAGCAAGTTGGATTCTTTGTTTCTGGCCTCCGCTTAGATTTACTCCTCTTTCCCCTATTTCTGTCAGGTCACCAAATGGAAGAAGCTCAAGGTCTTTCACCAATGAACACCTCCGAATGGTTTCTTGGTACCTTAGCTCATTCATGGCAGACCCAAAAAGAATATTGTCACGTATTGTCCCTGTTTGAATCCAAGCTGTCTGGGATACATAAGCGATCCTCCCATAAACTTCAACCTGAAAGACCAAACCAATTTAAGAATGTAAAGCTAAAAGCTTAATAGCATGCTTCTGGTTATATGAGATATACAATTCCCAAATATAACTTGAGAGTACACATAATGGCCTAAAAATGTGTCAACCTACACAATTATGTGCCCAACAATTGTACTAGTACAGGAATTGATTTGAAAACTTACTGTTCCCTCCATCAATGGAACTTCTTTAAGAATTGCTGCTAGTAATGTTGATTTGCCTGAGCCAACTTCTCCACATATAGCAACCTTTTCACCAGGTCGAACTTCTAGATTCATGTTTCGTAGTGTTGGTTTTGATGGATTCATGTCCCAGGAAAGATTCGCAGACCTCATCAAAATGGCATGTTGGGCATGGTTTAAGCTATCTGTATTGCTTTTCTTGTTGGAATTTTCAGTCTGAAGCTCTGGTGCCTCAAGAAACTGTGCAATACGTGTAAATGCAACCCTTGCTTGAATTACCACACTTATAACATCAGGGGTAGCTCTGATAGGGTCTTGCACAAGACGCAATGTTGCGACAAAAGTAAAAACATTGCTGGCATGTAGAGGAACACTGAGGAAATAACATGCTCCAAATGTGGCAGCAGAGACTAGAACGGGGGATGACCAAAAGAGAAAACCATTATATGCTTTCCACAACTGCAATGCCTTTAACCACTTAATTTCCACTTCCCTTAAGCGCTCTATCTTATCCTTGAAGTAATTCTCCCACGCATACAATTTCAGAACCTTCATGTTTACAAGAGCCTCAGAACAAGCCTTCAGCCTTGAATCTTGTTCAGCCATAAGCTTACTTTGAAACTTATGCTGTAATTTTGCAAGGGGGGCGTTACAGAACACGGTTATCACAATCATTGTTAGTGCTGCAAGTGTAGCCAGTCCCACTGCATGTATTAGAATACATAGAGCAATGCAAAGTTGAAGGCTTGTAGTCCAAGTCTGATGAAACCAGAAAGGAAACTCGCCAATCCGGTAGGCATCAACAGTGACATAATTCATTATCTCACCACCAGAATACTTTATCCTTGCAGCATTTGATAACCTCAGCTGCTTCTTGTAGATTGCTGCAGTAAGCAAGGATCTCACTCTAAGGCCAATCAATCTGCTTCGAAAATACCACTGTCTCTGTGACAGAGATTCCAAGGTCTTTGCAATGAAGAGTGCAATGGCCAGAAAATACCCTTCATTTTTAAAAGCCTCCTTGCCCTCTGCAACCTCAATGAAGGCATTCAGCAGAAGAGGTCCAGCTGACAGGGTAAGTATCTTGAGAAGGGCAAAGAAACCCGAAATCAGTATATCAGTACGATGGCACGCAACAATAGTCCACAACAATGAGGGCTGTGAAGAAGGTTCATCCATCTTCTGTTTACTAAACTGATCCATGAACTGCAAGTAACAGGCCTCCGCTCTGTCTGCATCCCGTAATTTGGGAATGTCCTCTTCCTCTAGAGTCTTCTCCTTACCTAATGTCATCAAGGGATTCAACCACCAGAATGTCAACCTACTTAACAACCCTGCTTTAGCAAATAGAGAGACTTTGTCTGCTGCATCATTTTTACAGCTGCCATTAGCCTCTCCATTCAGAGGAGTATAAAGGGTACTTCCACAATCACTCTCCCTATTATCTTCATCTTCGTACGAACCATACCCCTTGTAAGTACATAACAACAGCAAAGTTGCTCCTAGGAAAGACATGATATCCAAGGCCACCTTAACTGTTGTTTCATGGTCAACTATGGCAGCAAAAATCGCGATCAAGGAAAAACTCCCAGCAGAAATGAAAGCAATGATGGACAAAATTTTCAATGAAACTCTAGAGAAGCACTCCCCTCTAAGGCTAGCTGATAATCCAACAGAAACCCACGTAAATCCTTGAAAGAAATACAAAACCCACCAATGAATTGGTGATGCAGAATGACCATTTCTCAACTTCTCCTCCAAAATCCAACTTCCTAAACCTATGTAAACTAGTCCCAAACAACCATTAAAAACAGCTGATGATTTCTGCAAGGCTGAAACACGTCTAAAACGAGGCGGTAGCTCGACTCTCTTAGAAGACATGTTTGTAATCATGTTGAATAAGAGCACTGCCAGAAGCAGTACATCAAAACAAATGATAAAGGCATGATTCACACATGAAGAAGGATGAGTAACAAACTCTAATTGAGGAACACAAGTATTATTGATATTTGAACAAGTATTTTGCCCACAAAATGTATTCCAGAGATCTTCCATCATCATTTTTCAGCCTTTTTTTTTTATCTACAGATTCTGCATCAAAATACAGGTACAAACTTATCAGATAATAAAACTTAACATTTTGATCATGCTATAATCTTCATTAAAAGATAGATTAATCAGCAAAAATCAAAGAGCAAAAACATTTTGCAATGTGATTAGTTTGGAAAAACAAATTCAAAGTCAATATTTTTATCCTTGCAGTATACAGAAAAGACGTGACATTTTGAAGAAAGTTCTACTGAATTTTATGTAACTTATAAAATTAGTAAGATATAAACAACGAGGTCATTTTTTAATACTACTAGCAGCTGATTTATTTCAAATCTGCCACCAAGTTCTAGGTGGTTGCCGACTTACAATATTATTACGATATACTTCCTCTGATTTTTTTTTTTTATTTGACAGCCTTTAAACAAGCAATTTCAGGAGTTAATTAGATCAGGTAAACGAACGATTTATTTAAAACAAATTTAACATTGAGAATATAGAAGTGTTGATTACAGCATGTATAAATTATTCAAATTAATTTGTTCCTTCTTAAAGTGCACGTAAAAAGGGTAAGTTGTAAATTTGCAAATAGAGGAAGTGTAAAGACTTTAATACGTAGAGTTAACGTGTGAGAACATACATCACCCTATAATACATTATATAAGTCCGTTTGACGCATATTACACTATATTTCGCGTGATGTCTCCCAATTTCCCATATAATGTTTTTAAAAAAATAATATTTTTTTTGGACAGTAGTAGGATTCCTTACTTCATTAGATTTTGTAATGCATTAAATATATACTTGTATTATATTTGTTAAATTATACTATTGTCGTGTACAGCCTACGAAGTAGATGGTTCATGAAAATTGATAGGATTCGTGAAATAAACGTGATTTACTTTAATTGTGTGAACAATGTGACTACTTACCTCATTACCTGATGTAGCATGTAGGTATTAATTTGTCATGTGACTAACCTAATAATGTTCTTGCCAATTATTAATCATGTACACCATAAAATACACTTTTTACTGCAACTTGAGGTGTTAAAAGTGATGATCTAAAATGTAATTTTTTATGTTCAACCAAAAAAACTAATCATGTAACAATAAGTTGAGAAGTTTAACAATTATTTTTTATTACAGGGTACTACGTATTAATCTTTACAAGTCACATTTACGTTGTCAATCTGTTTTTGGTTAATTGTTAAAATCATTAAAGTAATCAGCAGACACTTAATTTGATGCAATTTACTAAATCAACACAAAACCACTCATCATCACCGTACAAATTTGAAACCACCATATTAATTGATTTTCAAATTTTAGTTGGGAATCTATACTAATATATTAAAAGGAATTCCTAAAAACGTCGATGTGCTACGTAGTTCCTATTTTGTTACGCCACGTCATTTTTCCAACATCTCATGATGCCACATCACCCAAGCAACTAACATTAGTCCAAATAAAAACATAAGGATAAGGAGGTTCAAACCCTCAACCTCCTACTCCCTCCGTCCCCTATTGATGGTCACTTTTGCCATTTTTGTGACTCAAAATGTTAGTCACATTTGCTTTTTTCAAGTACCATTAATATTATTTTTTTACCAAAATTCTCTAACATTTGCAAAAATATTTGTGCAAATTTAACTTTCCATGTAAATTTTACTTTCCCATGTACTTTAATTACTTTCTCTCTCTACTTTTTTGCATACCCAATGTAAATTTACTTTTTCAATATATTTCTTTATTTCTCCTTAATTCCCGTGATTTTTTAGCAAAAGTGACCATCAATAGGGGACGGAGGGAGTATAACACATGTGCCTATTATAACCATCTAAGCCAATATCAATTATGTTATTTATATGGAAAAAAAATTCATATAAGTTCAAACCACAAGGTTCAATTAAAAAAATAAAAAATAAAAATAAAAAAAAATAAAAAAAAAATTATATTAAAAGGATAACTCAATTTTAGTTTGACAATGACAATTGCAATTTTGAAAAGCCTTTCATAAAAAAATTATCGATTGTACGTCTACAACAGTAGGTTGCCCCGGGGTCACTCACTAGTTGTTTATAAAAAAATGAATTAGTACTGTTTTTTTTACAATATTTCATTTATGTTAGGTATCTCTAATTTCCTAAATGTATAATAGCAGTATTGACATTTGTTTTTCATTTTCTTACCCGTCTCTTCCTCATCTTTACTCGACATATCATTAATTAGAATAGCCTTTATTTTGGAGTATGTCACAAACTGCAACCTTTATTCTTAAATTAAAAATTTGTGCTAGCTCATTCATTTGGTCAAGTTGCTAGTATTAATTAAATACAGAGGAAACACTCGTATCAAATTAAGGGAGAACCGTAACAATAAATTGTCATGATTTCTATTTTAATTCTCACCAAAAAAAAAAAAAATGATTTCTATTTTAATTTCCTGCCCCCTCCATATTTTTCGGGGGGTAATGTGGTAAAAATGAGGGTTGATTAAATAACTAAAGACAGAAAATGGGCAAGACTCTCCCTTTCATTCATTCAATAATTGCTTTCAAATCGAGTAGATGTGATACATCGGCAGAGGATAGATTATGGTTTTACCAATCTTCATGAATTTATTGTCCAAACTCCCAACACTGTTACATCTTCTTCTTTCTTTAATGCTTTTAACGCTTTGTGCCTCGTATTTTAGGGCTACCAGATTATTACTACTTTATCAATATGCCTTGCTTTGGTTGTTTAGTCATTGACAGATCTAGGATTTTAACGCTTTATCAACATACTAACACGACCCAATTTAATACTTATATGTAGCCCTAAGGGCTATGTATAGCATTTCCCTTTTATATATTCTCTCAATTTAATTATACATACCAACACGACCCAATTTACCAACTTTTTTTTATTTTAGTTTTTTACAAGCACAAATGATGATACTTTCACTATATAAGCCAAAACTTAAACAAGAACTTTTAGAGCTAATTCAAGAGTACGTAGTGTATTAAATTCTAATACTTTTTAAAAAGGGGTTTGTTGTTAAGTAACGTCATTGTATACCTTAATACATGATTACATATTCATTCTGGACCATACACATGTTATTCATCGTTATTAAAAGTATATTTCAATATAATAGTATAGTATTACTATTATACTCCAATTATACTAGTGTCTAAAGGAGGATAAACATTGTACAATATAGTGAGTATATCATTAATGAATGAAAGAACAATTACTCATTTTCATTCATTTTTCAATTCTTCGAAAACTCCCCTTTCAGCTGAACCAAACCATTAAAGCTTCTTATTCTTTTTGTCATGATTTAAAAAATAAAAAAAAAAAATAAAAAAAAAACAATTAGAATCATAAAAAATAGGGTCTCGAATCATTAAAAAGCAAATGTTATATGATCGAACAACGTCAATGAACATAAAAACATATAAATTTCTAGATTTAAAAGTGAAGCTTAAAATATACTCCATACTTCGCATAAACTTAGAAACAAGCATACCGTGTGTTAATTTAAGCCTTAGATTGTTACTCGTAATCAACTGGTGATGATAGTAAGCTGTGTACGTAGTGTAGTGTAAGAGTAGTTGTTCCTCCTCCTGCTAGAATGTATAAGATCTATATGTTAAACATGCACATGTATAAATTGCATCTTCAAAGCTTGTATGTACTAAATATAATAATTACGAAAAGTTGAGAACCATCTCGAGGAGAAACATAACATAAAAATCACTATGGACATGTTCGGCAAAATTAATTAGAAAAATAATGCAAAATCGAAACTTACTTGAGTATGAAGGATACACTGCGTGCACACTTTGCAAGATGAAATTTTGATGAGATAGCATAGGGAGTTTTTTCTTCTTATTTTAGTGTTACAAATTCTGATATTTATGTACTAGTAGTACAAAGAAACAAGAAATCTAGTAGGACGACATGAATGTCCTTCATTAGATTCTTTTCAATAATAATATTTGATTTTTTCTATAATTATATACAGAGTAGGGAGTACCATATAATATCATGAGAATCTAGGTATTAAAATCGGGTTTAAAGAAAAAATAAAAGACGTAAAGTGTCTTCAATATTAGTGTGTGAGTATAGTTACTCCACGCCACTATTTGATGAAATAGGCACGTTATTAATATATAGTTTAAGAAAATATTAAATGAAAATGATTTAGAAGTAAAATTTTGTGGAGATAATTAGGGCAACGTTGAAGGCTACTGTATTTGGTCTGCCCTTCTCTCTTTGATTTATACTCCTACGTACTTACCCGATTTTGAAAGACTAACTTTTTCAACGATTTTTATTGAAATCATTTAGGGTTTTTTGTCGTTTTGTGATAAATGCATGAGTCTCTTTATGTAGAGTGGACCTATTGATTCGATGTCAAAATTAATTTGAAGGTCCTTGAATTGCTTAGCATGTTGAATGGTTTTTGAGTTGTTGATTCTATGTCAAAACTCTTGTTGAGTATGTGGCGTGTGTTGAGAATTGAGCATTGAAGGTTCGGAGGTAATAACTAATAAGAGTATGTTTGTCTGTAATAACATCGTATCATCGATCATTTGATTAAGGATGAAGTTTTGGGATTGATCATGTTTTGACTAATAACTGTAATGACATTGATTTTAACGTAAAAATGGATGGAGTGTTAGTGTGATTTTAAGAAGTGGTATTAAAAAATTTAATTAGTACTATACAATATGTTGACATGGTAATTTTGATATATATGTGTGTGTGCAGATTGTTCCTTACTACTAGAGTTACTACAGAGTAACTCGCACAAGATAGGACTAATTGCTTTGGTTTTTAATCGTTATGTTGTATTAACCACTTTATTATAAATATTTCCTCCGTCTCTAAATTATATTTCTACTTCTCTCTATTATGTGAGGAATAAATGTTAGAAGTAGGAATGTAATTTAGGGATAGAGGAAGTAGTAAATAATACTACGTAATTATTAATCAGAATCTAGAATTTTCATTTATTAGGGAGTTCTTGTCTAGATCTAATAGTATAAGCAAATTATTGTAGTGGTACTGTACATCCAACCCTTCCTAGAAGTTCGGGATTTGATTGTCCCAAATTCTCAATGTTATTGTGGTCTATAATGAAAGGTACACTAGCTCTCATTTCAATAAGTAAATCTTGATGAATTATTAAAAAAAAAAAAAAAATTAAAAAAAAATAAATAAATAAATAAAAAAAACTTATTAACATAAGAATTATTGTATCATTATTGTTACTTTTATAACCCTGCCCTTAGAAAGTTGATGGAGACTTGGAAAGGACTAAAAGAGAATTTGAAATGGGCAGGATCCACCTTTGCTCCATGCTTTTTTGTGCGATTTCTATGCTAGCTTTTTGGATACACGACGACGGGTATGAATTTTGCCACCATTATTTGACCATATACATCTAACAACCACCACAAGTTCTTAATCATTCAAGTAATGTGTATACCCTTTCTTCAATCAACTTAATTTAATTCTTTTGCACCTCTTGAGAATTTGCCAAACATTCCAACATTCCTTGTCTAAAACGACTCGATATTAACAAGCTGATACATTAAAGACTCACATATCAAATTCCATGTATGATGTATATATATGGATGTTGTCATAACAATTTTTATTTTTTATTTATTATTTTATTTTTCTTGTGGCGTATGAGCCACAAGAGCAATACAGATTACAAATGGGGGTAGGGGATTTGAACTTGTGACCTATCATACGCAGACCCTCAGTATTACTCACTAGGCCAAAACTTCATTGATTCATAATGATATAGCTAGCATAGTATACTTCGTGAGGTTGTGTACCATTTCAAAGAAAAAAAAATTGATTTTGTTCATATCACCCGTCTTTGTTGTTCCTTTTAAAGATAAATGTAATCATAGTTACGGTATATAAACCTTCTATTTAACCCTGCGTAAATGGTCTTGCCTAGTTGCCTTATAGGTTAAATTATGACCCAAACGTCCACGGCGGATTGTTAAAAGTGGGTCAAGTATTTCTTTAAGTTCTATGTGCTAGTGGTTACTTATTACTTGGTGTATTGCATGGGCACCGGGGATTCCACATGGTCAAGTGAGATGAGCCAACGAGTAAGGCTCAAGTTAAAGAAGTTGAGAGTATTTGTCATCAATTATCAATGTCATATCTTGTAGACAACGCACGCAATGCAAGATATGAGGCACTATGGAAACCACTAGTCTTTAAACTTACATAATTGCATACCAATAAATCTATAGCTTCGTTATAGATATACATTTAACTCAACCTTAGATCAAACATGAGTAAAATAAAGTAGTCGTCGTGGATCAAACATGAGTATAATAAAGTACTCACCATATATAGTTTTTTTTTTTTTTTTTTTTTTTTTTTGAAAAAGCTCACCGTATATAGTAGTTGACAAAAGACAATAGACACGAATTTTATTCACCTTGAACCAATTGTATATCTGGACTCAGTTTTATTGACTTGAACTAACTAAATGTCTAATTGACATCGGAGTATTATTCTTATATTATCATCTTAACCTAAATTAAAATGAAGCAAATAAGAACTTTATGAACCAATGCAAAAAGATATTTAAGAAATAAAGTGATATTATTATAATTATAAGGAGCACTATAATCATGAATTGAAGTGAGTACAAAATTTCTAGTTGAAGGTCAATTTCCAACCCTATAGAAGGTTCATTCATTTATTATAATACAAATTGTCGACATACAAATAAATGTCAATTTCTATATCTTTTCACCCTTTGAGTGTCTTGAAATGGAAAATCAAAAGGATTCGTCTTATGATCTATCAACTTCACAATTCAATGTACTCAACTTAAATGTCAATAAGTAGTTAGAAATACTAGTAGTCACGTAACCAACTACACAATGCAACTACGAGTAATATTATTTAAATTAATGCATGTCTATATAATATCTAACATATGTGCATGCCTTATTATTTTTTACTGTAGTATTTATTTCGTCCTTTTAAGTTGACAGAGGAAGTACATAATCAAATCAAAGTGCGTTGAATTGCTGATACGCCGCTCTAATTCTTTCATGTATGGTCGAAAATGTATGGAAAAAATAAAATGTTTTTTTTTTTTAAATTATGTGTTTTAATTTTAAAATGAGAATAGAACGAAAAATAAAATAGAGGTCCCTGATTAATAAGAGGGGGACGAAAGACTATATGAAGAACTTATTACGAAAGATGGGGCACGATTTGATCAATCATTATAGCAATTTATCACATTTGTAATTTGTTAAGGAGTAGTCCCTTTCTAACTTTTTTGAAGCATTCCCACACCTATACTAATTAAAACCAAACAAAACCAATTTTGTGGTTGTATGTATGATAACAAGTTGTGATTTTTCTTCTTTTTTAGGTAGGTAGTTGACAATAATTCATTTTCGTTCTAGTTGTGTTTTTATGTAACATTTGTGTTACTAATAACTAGAAATCCATATATATAATGATTTATGTTACGCCCTAATATTTGAGTTTGTCATGTCTAATGTCGTAAAACAGTCAATTACTATTGGATCTCATCCTCCCAACTAATTGATCCACCAAAGGCCAAAGGCCAAAGGCATAGTTTGTTGTACTACTATAGTATTTGATTACATTCGTAGTAGAAATGTAGAAGTTCCAAAGAAACTAATCCTCACCTATTGTCACTAGTGTCTATTCATTTTATTATTTACGATTTCTTTAGAAGGTTATTTTATTTTGACAATTAATTATTACGAGTATACTTTAATCCCATAAGAGGACTCTTTTTTTTTTTTTTTTTCAAATGCTTAGTTTAAGTCTTTTACCATGCATATACGAAGTATATACAAGAATGAGAGCCCCACTGTAGCTATTCCAATCTTAGTTCTGGTGCAAATAGTTGTTGAGATAATATTATATTTATGTAAAGATAATATTTAGGGAAATATTGTTAGGATTCCTTAGTTATCTTTATGTTAATATTTGATTTGATATTATTCCTAAGCCTAAGATAATTAGGAATATATTGTAACCTATATATGTACACATTGAGGCATAATGAGAATTTGAGGTATTGAGTTAATTTGACATGGTATCAAGAGCTAGGTTTTAGTAATCCACAAAAAAAAATTTCCCCGAAAATAATTGCTGATGGCGAAGGAAGATGGTGATGTTTCGTCACCACCTCCAGTTGATCTTGAGTATAACCTGGGATCGAGTGATCATCCCGGGATAATTATCACACCGATTAAGCTTCGAGGGGCAAATTACGATGAGTGGGCTAAGGCTTTGCGTAGAGCTTTAATTGCTAAGTGGAAGTTTGGGTTTGTGGATGGCTCCATTAAGGAGCCTGCAGCCGACTCTACAAAGAAGAAGCACTGGATAGCCGTGAACTCAATGCTAGTCTCGTGGATCAGTAATACGTTGGATGATGCTTTGCGTCCAACAATCGGAGATTATGATGATGTGCGTGAGTTATGGGCACATCTTCATCAACGTTATTGTGTTGTGAGTGGTACAAGAGTCTGCCAATTGAAGAATTCTTTGGGAGAGTGTAAACAGATGAACTCAGAGTCGGTGACAGATTATTTTGGACGACTATCCAAAATATGGATGGAGCTGCTACAATACTGCCGTGTTCCTAAGTGCTCTTGTGGGCAATGTAAGTGCAATATTGCACAGCAAGTCAGTGACATTTGCGATGAAGATTACTTGCATTATTTTCTTATTGGGCTTGATGATCCATACGAGGCAATCCGGGCTCAATTGTTGGCACAAACACCCTTGCCTCATGTTGATAGTGCTTATCAGGCAGTGACAAATACCGAGAGACTTCGCTCTCGGGATGGGAAGACAAAGGATAATGTCATGGCGTTTAAGGTGGACTCGCGCCCTAAGTCGAACTCCGGCGATGGTGAAAGACCCTTTTGCACCCATTGCAATCGGGAAGGACATGATAAAGAAGGTTGTTATCAACTGATCGGGTTTCCTGAATGGTGGGACGAGAATCGAAGAGGAGGTAGAGGTCGAGGACGAGGTGGCCGTGGGGGAAGAAACGGTGGTCGTGGTGCTAGTGGGGGGCGAAGTAGTGCTTCTAAAAACACCACACATCGAGCTAACGCTGTACAAGGGGGTGTGAATAACAACGGTGCAGCAGGCAGTAGCAATCAGTCTTCTCCTACGCAAGGTCTTGCGGGTGTGACCTCTGACCAAGCTCAACAAATCATTGAATTGTTGAGTAATAAATCTAAGTCTCGCTTAGAAGGTAAGACAAAATTCCCGTGGATAGTAGATACCGGAGCCTCTAATCATGTGATGAATGATTTGTCAATTATGAGGAACATTAAAACAATTCAAAATTGTCCGGTAGGATTACCGGATGGCCAAACGGTGAACGCGAATCAATTGGGTTTGGTTACACTAGAGGGTGGTCTCGTTATTGATAATGTCTTATTTGTACCAAATTTGAATTGTAACTTAATTTCTGTTACTCAATTAAGTGATGAGTCAAGATGTACAATACAATTTACTAACAAAATTTGTGTTATTCAGGACCAGTCGACGAGGATGGTGATTGGCGTGGGTGAACGAGAAAACAGACTTTATTTTTTCCGAGGTGTGCCGCAAGTGAAGGTGCTAGCAGTGGATTGTGTGGTAGATCTTTGGCATCAACGCATGGGTCATCCGTCGGAGAAAGTTTTGAAGTTACTTCCGCCTGTGAGTAACTCAATTAGAAAGAATAATAATGTTTGTGATGTATGCCCTTGGGCAAAACAATCTAGAGATAGTTTTCCTGTTAGTGAAAATAAGGCTAGTGGCTTGTTTGATTTAGTTCATATAGACTTGTGGGGGCCTTACAAAGTTCCCTCGTCGTGTGGTGCTAAGTATTTTTTGACAATAGTGGATGATTGTTCTAGGGGCGTTTGGATTTATTTGATTAGCAATAAAACTGAAGTTGAATTTCATTTTCTCAATTTTATTGCCTTGATAAAACGTCAATTTAATAGAGATATAAAAGTGGTTCGGAGTGATAATGGAACCGAATTTAATCATCTTAAGGAATATTTTGTCAAAAATGGGATTATGTTTGAATCTTCTTGTGTGGGTACCCCTCTACAAAATGGGAGAGTGGAGAGAAAACACCAACATATTTTGAATGTGGCACGGGCTTTGAGATTTCAAGGTGGATTGCCGATTAAATTTTGGGGGGAGTGTGCTTTGACGGCTTGTTATTTGATTAATCGTACTCCGAGTTCACTACTTGGAAATAAAACTCCATATGAAATGTTGTTTGGCAAAATTCCTTTCTATGAGTCGATTCGTGTATTTGGATGTTTGTGTTATGCACATAATCAGAGAAGTAAGGGAGATAAATTTGAATCTCGGAGTAGGAAATGTGTTTTTTTGGGTTATCCGTTTGGACAAAAGGGATGGCAATTGTTTGATTTGGAGACAAAAGAGTACTTTGTGTCTAGAGACGTCAAATTTCATGAGCATGTTTTTCCTTATATTGGAAAAACGGATGAACCTTTGAGGTTGAGATTGGGAGAGGAGTCGTATGGTGTAGGCAATGGAGATGAATTTGATGAGTTTGAGCAATGGAATTTGGGTGACTTACGAGGGGTGGAGAATGAAGTTGAGGATGCCGAAGGAGATGGAGCACCCATCGGGGGTCCATCGGGTGCTACCAGCAACCCACTGCCTTGGACGCTGGGTTACCAGCGAGCGCTGGCCAGGTCAGGCAGCAAGGCAGCAGGGCAGGAGCTGCTCCAGGCCATAGCAGGCAGCAGGGCACCTCTGCCTTGGGTGCTGGCCGTGAACTCCAGCAGCAGCAGCTCGAAGCAGGGGCAGGGGCAGAGCAGTCCGTAGGTGGGTTGCGGGGAAGTGAGGAAAGCCGCAGCCCCCCTGTGGAGTACTCTGATGTGCAGCAAAATGGCGACTCAAATACAACTACTCAAGGTGAAATAAGTGAGGAAATGGGTCGAGTGAAAAGAGTAAAGATTCCTTCAATAAAACTTCGTGATTGTGTCACACATACTATTCGGAAAAATAAAGTCCCATCGTTGTCATCCGCGGAATCATCTTCCTCAGGTACTCCTTATCCTATAACCTATTTTGTTAATTATGATCGGTTTTCCGAAAAACATAGAAATATATTGCTGCAGTGACAGAGGCACGGATTCCAAGATCCTTTAAAGAGGCAATGAAACATGAAGGGTGGAGAGAAGCAATGGCATCCGAAATTAAGGCCTTAGAAGATCAAGGTACATGGACCTTGGAGACACTTCCGGAAGGGAAGAAAGCACTTGGAAGCAAGTGGGTTTACACTGAGAAGAGAGATAAAGAAGGCAAACTGATTAGATTGAAAGCTCGATTGGTTATTCTTGGAAATCATCAAGAGGAAGGCATAGACTATAATGAGACGTTTGCTCCGGTGGCAAAGATGTCTACAGTTCGTACTTTTCTAGCTGTTGCAGCGGTGAAGGAATGGGAAGTGCATCAAATGGATGTACACAATGCCTTTCTACATGGAGAGTTGGAGGAGGAGATCTACATGAAAGTTCCCCCCGGGTTTCAGAAAAACAATTCAGATAAGGTGTGCAAAATGAATAAATCATTGTACGGGCTAAAACAGGCGCCTAGGTGTTGGTTCAAGAAATTGTCCGTGGCTCTTAAGAAATATGGTTTCAAGCAATCATATAATGACTATTCGTTGTTTACTTTGACGAAAGGTAAATTGCAACTGAATGTGTTAGTTTATGTGGATGACATGATTATTGCTTGTAATAGTAAATTTGCATTGGAAAGTTTTAAAGCATATCTGTGTGAATGTTTTAAAATGAAAGATCTAGGAGCCGTGAAATATTTTTTGGGGTTAGAAGTAGCTCGTAGCAAACATGGATTTTATGTTTGTCAGAGAAAGTATGCCTTGGATATTATTTCAGAGACAGGATTGTTAGGTGCTAAACCTGCAGATTTTCCGACGGAACAGAATCATAAGCTAGCAGTTTCAGGGGGGAAGGAGTTTGCGGATGTTGAGAAATATAGGCGTCTGGTAGGACGTCTAATATATCTGGTCGTGTCTAGGCCAGACTTGGCATATTCAGTGCATATCCTATCTCAGTTTATGCGATCTCCAACGGAATTGCATCGGGAAGCAGCTTTGAGAGTAGTACGTTATCTAAAGAAGTGCCCGGGCCAAGGTATTCTTCTTCAATCTGATAGTGCTTTGCAATTAAAAGGTTGGTGTGACTCAGATTGGGCAGGTTGTCCATTGACTCGACGATCTTTGACTGGTTGGTTTGTGTTACTTGGTCTTTCTCCTGTGTCGTGGAAGACTAAGAAACAACCTACGGTGGCTACAAGTTCGTCAGAAGCAGAATATCGTTCAATAGCAGGTGTGACGTGTGAGTTGAAGTGGTTGAAGAGAATGCTTCGAGATTTAGGAGTTGAGCATAAGCAAGGGATGAAAGTTTTCTGTGATAGTCAGTCAGCTCTACATATTGCTAATAATCCAGTTTTTCATGAGCGAACCAAGCATATTGAAGTTGATTGTCATTTTATTAGAGATGCGATTCAAGAGGGTCTCATATGTCCGTCATATGTGTCTACGAAGGTACAGTTAGCAGATATCTTTACGAAGGCATTGGGTAAGGCACAATTTGAGTTTATTCTTCGCAAGATGGGCATTCGAGATCTTCATGCTCCATCTTGAGGGGGGATGTTGAGATAATATTATATTTATGTAAAGATAATATTTAGGGAAATATTGTTAGGATTCCTTAGTTATCTTTATGTTAATATTTGATTTGATATTATTCCTAAGCCTAAGATAATTAGGAATATATTGTAACCTATATATGTACACATTGAGGCATAATGAGAATTTGAGGTATTGAGTTAATTTGACAATAGTGTTTGCCAATAGTATTAAACACTATAGGGCTACCAATATACTCATTTACTAGCATGATGCGATTGAACTTAAATACATGATGCTATACGCCTATACCGTGTGATCCAATCCATATGTTGCATGTTAATTAATTTTCCAAAAGCCATATTAATGTCACACTTCTTGTCTTCAATCACTCAAATAAACAATGCATTCATTGTGCAACATAACCAGGGGCGGAGCTAAGGGGGAGCTGGCAGGGGCCCGGCCCCTGTAACCCAATCCCATGGCCCATAATTTTATGATTTGGCCCCTGCAGTATTTTTGGATATATATTAAAGAACTCATATTATCATTAATAAAATTTTATTGGCTTAGTGGTAAGTGGATTAGAAATTGTTGTCATATTCCCAAGTTCGATCCTAATCTCAGTACTTGTATGGTTTTTGACTCCCTAATTCTTCAACTAGATTAGATCTTCCAACATATTCTTTCCTTTTTTTCCCCAAATTTTCTACTAACCTCTTCTATAAGTATTTTTTTTTTCTTTTCATTTCTCCAATCTTCTACTTGTATTCAAGCTGTAATTTTTTTTTTATATAAAAATTACCGGCTTCATTTTACAAAACTTAAAATGATCACTTATGATTAATTGTTTAGTTTTGATTTGTCTATAGATCACTCTTATTTTATGATATGATATATATGATCATGAAATAAAAAAAAAAATAAATAAAAAAAAAATAAAAAAAAAATTCTAAATTTGTAGAGTGATATATATTCAACAAGTAGATTTTACACCAGTTTTATACATAGAAAAACACTACTAGAAAATAGCTTATTTCCGATGGTTAAAATCCATCGCAAATCACCCAAAAACCGTCGGAAATATGGTTTCCGACGGTTTTCCATCGGAAATGTGTCATCGGAAATCCCTTCGTCGGAAATTTCCATTTTTCCGATGGATAAGCCATCGGAAATCAATTTTCCGATGGTTTTTCAAGGCCATCGGAGATTTCCGACGGCTGAAACCATCGTAAATTTCCGATGGACAAACCGTCGGAAGGTTCCGACGGCCAACCAAACCGTCGGAAATTCCGACGGCTTTTCCATCGGAAAATCCGGCAATTAAAAAATAAAAAAAAAAAACCCAAAACCCCTACCCAAAGCCACCCCTGACGCCACCGAGCACAATCACCCCTCCCTTACATCCAAATTCACCACCACTTCTCCCCCCACCTTACCCTAACCCACGACCCCAGACCTACCCACCCACCTTAAATCCCCTCAAAACACAATCATAGACCCAGATCCACCCACCATATTTTAAAACACGAACTATAGACCCAACCCCACGACCTGAAACCGAAACCTACACCGTTGACACCAACCACCGCAACAACCACCGTTTGTTTCATCAACCACAACCCAACACATTTAAAAAAAAAAAAAAAAGTGAACTCAAAAGTAGAATTAATAGTACGAAAAATATAAAAACGAAAACATACCTCAAAATATACCACTAAAAACTCCAATCGACTTCGAATTTGGTTTTATAAGGTCAAATTCGTTCATAAAAACTCTAGATCTAGAGTTTTCATGGATGAATTTGGCCTCAAAAACTTAACTTTGTGTTCAAACGTTAAAAATCTAGAGCAAATGATGAGAAGAAGGAAAAGAGAGAAGTTTATTGAGAGGAGATGGAAGAACAGAAAAGAAAGAAGGGAAAATGAGGAGAGAGAGTAATGTAAGAACAAATCAAAAGAAAGAGAAGAGAGGAAGAACGAGAGGGATAGAGGAAATGAAAAGAGAGTGAAATGTAAAAGGGGCGGCTGGGGATCAGTTTAGGGTTAGGAAGTTTCAGGTTTTTGTTTTATTTAAAAAAAAACTTTCCGAGGGTTTTTTTTGTAAAAAGCCATCGGAAATTTCCGATGGCTTTCAAAACCATCGGAAAATATATTTTTTCCGATGGTTTTAAGCCATCGGAAATTTCCGATGGCTATACAAGCCATAGGAAATTTCCGATGGCTTTAAAATCCATCGGAAATTCTATATTTTCCGATGGTTTTATAAGTCGTAGGAAATTTCCGAGGGCTTTTGTCATCGAAAAAGCCATCGAAAATTAATTTTCCGATGGTTTTAAAGGCCATAGGAAATTTCCGAGGGCTTTTTCCATCGGAAATTATACATTGTCATCGGAAATTTCCTACGACCACTAAAACCATCGGAAATTATGTATTTTCCGATGGTTTTATATGGCCATCGGAAACTTTCCATCGAAAATGCCGTGTTTTCTTGTAGTGAAATAGATTGCCTAGCAATAATTTTAATATGTAACCTATTATTAATGTTTTTTATGTGAAAAATCATGAAATACAAGTTGAAAAAAATCGTATTAATAATAAGTTATATATTGATTCAACTATTGGCCCTCGCAACTTAAAAATCCTAGCTCCACACCTGAACATAACAACAGCGCAAATGAGGGCTCCAAAGTCCCCCAAAAAATACTAGTCATTCCTTTGGTTTTTGGTATCAAATTTAATTTACAAAAATCTTTTTTTTTTTTTAACTAAAGTTACTAGGAATTAGTATCTTTGGACCTACGATCACTCGACCAGTAAAGAGTACTCATATTTGAAAAAACAGTCATAAAATATGGGGAAAAAATATATTGTATAATAATAGAACCATAGTTTGTCTTTCATAAGGTTGGCTCAGTTACAAATTATATCTAGCATTGATCAACTTGGCATACATTGATCAACTTGGCATGTATTGTTAATCCAACAATAAAAACCTAGATATTTTTAGGATTTACCATCAAGTGTTATGCAATATTACATTTAATGAGTGATACCAAAGAAGTCTCATCGATACCTCTTTCATTTCTCTATAGGATCACTCCCTCCAAGATCCAAGCATCACCTTTCGCCTCGTATTCATCCCCATCGTCCATCCTTAGCTTACATCTTGGAAGACAACTCCCACCTACTTTTTCAAACTCTACTTTGACAATTTGGTTTGTAAAACTCAACAAAAACAATAGTCATTAGCAAAGCCCTGATTAAGACATGCACATTCTACCTCAACAACACCAAGTGTTTGTAGCAGATTATATAACTCTTCATAAATGGTCAAACTAGATCTTTGACGAGCTATTCATAAAATTCAATTTGCAACAGGTGATAATCTATCACCATTGATTAAATAAAACGCATTAAGATAAAAAAAAAATCCCTTGGTAGAATGAGCACAGTGTCGAAGACACGCTCTCCTCATCCATTTTCATAGTTATTGAAGATTTGGAGTATCCATCATATTACCGAAAGGCAAATAACACGTCAAAATGCATCTTGACGTAGGTCATTTGTAAATGATGGTACGAATATCAATGTGTGTAGTAACTCTAGCATTTGACTATTCTCTCTTTCGATTCATTAGAAATTATTGTCGTGAAAAGGGATTCCTAATGCTCATTTTCTCTAAATTCAATTTTATAAGGTTGTTGCAAAAAATTTCGAGTTGGAACAACATTACCCAAATTTTTTGGCTTCGGTACTCGAACAATTTCCCCAACCATACCCAACATATGATCACCTCTCTAATTGTTAAATCCATTTAACATCCAAAAGGGCCAAACTTTCATGATTCAAAATTGCAAAACTATACTCCCTCTATATCTATATCTATATTTATCTATACTTATACTTATATATTAAAAAACATTTTTAAAAACGTTTTATGTGCCACGTCACTACTCAATATCCTATGGCATCGCGCCATGTCATCACTCAATAATTCATGGCAATGGTAATTAAAAACGCATATAAAGAGGTTTGAACTCCTGAGTCCTAACCTCATGGAGGAAACATCACATGCCTTACCATCTTAACTACCAATTATTTATGTTCTATTCTTCCACATAAATGTATTTAAATGCATAATACAAAATTGCATCGATCCAAACTCAAAAACAAAGAGACACATATTATTCTTTATATTCTCTTCAATATTCAACATTACATTCCAAATTAGTAATACTTCAAACACTTTATTAAAAAAAAAAAAAAAACGAAAAGAAATTACTCAAAGTAACATCCCGGGATAACGCCCGGGTGACACACTAGTTTGGAAAATTATATAAATACGGCCTTAAAAGGAAAGTGGATCAATTAATCAAACAAATGATCTTCTCCAATTAATTTAAAGGGTAAAATTGTCATTTCAACATTACCAAAAATGGCTTCCTCTCATTCAGTTCACCTTTCCAGTGTTCATGGACCTTGCGCTGAAACCTGTGTGATTCTCTCTCCTCCACTCTCTCTCTCTCTCATTTTCTCTCTCTAAACCTGAGATTCGATCTTCATCAATTTTACAGCAAAAAACCCTAAATTTTCTGGGTTGATTAAAGAGTAGAGAGAAAAAATGCAAAGAAAAGGATCAAATCAAAGATTATCATCAAGTAGCAGTAATAATACGCTGCTTCGATCTCGAATTTCATTTCTTATGCTCACCATGTTAGCCACCATTGCTTCCTTCTATGTCGCTGGAAGGTTCGTCATTTTTTTCATTTCATTGCTTTGATTCTATTGTTTTGATTTTTATTTGATTTTTTTTGGTGATGACTGTTGTATTAAGTTTTGTGATGATCGATTGTTAATGTGATTGGAAATTGAATTAGATCGTATACTCGAGAGCATGATGCGCATTGTACTCCCAAAAGCTAGAAATAAAAGAACATATTTGATCTTTGTTTTGCAGTAGAGTAGTTGAGAAATGTTGATTTTAGGCTATTACTAGAAAAATTACTGAAATTAGAGAATTTATAATTTATAATGTAGTGTGATCGTTTAATTTTATTTTAAGTTGAACATTTGTATGTTTCAGAAAATCAATTTGAAGTTTGGAACATTTGTTAAATGAACTTGCATATGATGATTTGTACACAATGAATCTAAATGATTTACACAGTGAATCCGAATGATGTACACAATGAATCACTGGTACATGGGCGCATTATACTCCCTCGGATTCTAAATAATAGGTCACATTTCTAATCGTGTTTTGGTTTTTCCGAAATACTATCCAGTCTCTGAATTGAGTTTAGAAAACTTAAAGCTTGTCCAAATTACCTTAACGATTATCTTAGGAAAGACTATCTTGTGATATGGTAAGGTTGGAGTGTGGTCTATTATATAGGGGTGAAGAGAGCATAGTATACTTCAGGGGTAAAAAGGGTTCAAGTTCCACAGTTTGTACAGGGGTGTATATGAAGTGTAACACCATCTTCGTGTAATCTGCTTAACTAATAAATATGGTTTATAAATTACACACTTTTGCTAAGTGGTCACCTTCCTTGAAAGGGATTTTATCAAAAATATTCTTTCAACAAATATAGGCTTTAAAGTTGTGGTTTGAAAAAGAATACTCTTTTTGATTGGAGAGAATCTGAATTCTTCTGAAGGTTGAAAAGAAGTCATTTTTTCTTTGGGAGAGGAAAAGTTTTAATGTCCATAATCCTTCTTAAATGCTGAATGAATGCGTCCAAAGTCCCTAAACAAATTGTAGAATGTAGGCTATGTTCAAGTCAGCTCATCTAAGCAAATATCTGCTTATTTAAGAAACAATCAGATTATGTCACACTCAAATCTTTTATTTGTGTTTACTTATTGGCTTATCGCTACATATATTTAATTTTTAAAAAATTATGAAAATGTCATGTTTGGAATGTACACATTAATCCCAAGACATCTCAGCTGGTAATATTCTATCTTTAGGATTAGTGTACAAATAAACTCAAAGTTTAGTGAAATTTGGAAATTAGATCAGATGAGATTCTATATAGATCAGGTGAATTGAACATGGCCGTAGTCGTAATACTTGACCAAAGTAAGATTCTAATAATTAAGTTGATGTATCTATAAGATAAAGGCTAAGAGAAGATGTCTTTTATAGAATTAGGAGAGTATGTCACTCTTCCAATCGGATGAGACATTAGCTGTTAACTCTTTGATTTTGTGGTTTTAGTTATTGATATTGACTTCTTATGGTTTGATCCACCTTGACTAACTGTTTTTGTGACAGGTTGTGGCAGGATGCACAGAATAGGGTTTATATCATTAATGAGCTTGACAAAATAACAGGTCAAGTAAGTTTAATACTCTGTACAATTTATTTACTTTTTGTAGAACAATTTATGTACTTCGTATTTATGTGCTTAGACTATATATCATGCAGGAGAGTGATTATTGGTGCAAATTTGTGCATAAATGAACTATCCTAGCCAGTAACAGGATCCGTATGTGCTGGTGATTAGTAGTAATAGTAAATGTAGTCTTATTGCCAATTAGCTACTTGTAGTGCAATTGATTTCCATAGTACTTTCTTCTGCATCATCTCTATATCTGAAATTAAGGTATTGCAGTACCTGATGGTTCTTCCTGCTCTGATCTCCCGTGTAAATGGAATTATCGTCTGTCTCTCATTTGTGCAAGATATATAATTGGATGAATGTGCTTCTTTTGACAGGGGCGAAGTGCCATTTCAGTTGATGATTCACTGAAAGTCATAGCCTGCAGGTAATTTATATTTATCTTGGCCTTACAACATTTAACTTTATCTTATTGTGAATAAAATTTCGTTTTCAAGTTTCAAAATTAAAAGGTCTGGTTGTCAGGGAACAGCAGAAGAAACTCTCAGCTCTTCAGATGGAATTGGCTGCTGCTAAAGAAGAAGGTTTTGTTCCAAAACATTATGGGATTGATAAGGATAAACCTAAAAAAAGGCCACTGGTTATAATAGGGATATTGACAAGTTTTGGCCGCAAAAATAAGAGAGATGCAGTTCGTAAGGCATGGATGGGAACAGGTAAAAGTGGAGTTTCCGTCTTTTCTTGCTTCTTCATTTGAAGAGGTGATTTATTTGGTACCTCAGCTTTCATGTAAGATATTATGTGAACATTAGTTGTTAACATAATAGGAATATCTCAAGTGGAATGTTATATTAAGGTCCTGAGATTGGGGTTATGATTTTAACTATTAAAGTGCTTGGTATCGGAACTATAGCCAATGGTGGGTGCATAATAAAATGGTGTATGAATTAATCTACTAGGAGAGGCTTAGTGCTTGATATAACATTCACCTCAAAATGCTTGCCTGCTAACTTGCTATCTTCTGTTGAAATCATGGTCCTCTTATATCTTTAATCTTACAAGTTACAACATATATTTGATATATTGGCCTTGATCTTATTTCAGTATGCTATTAGCTTCACTACTTTGATTAATTGAATATCCCTTCCTTTGGGATGTTGTGAATCTTGTGATTTCTTTCTTGACTTTTTTCTTGGCTGATTAACGCAATGTTGTATAGGTGCTGCTTTGAAGAAGATGGAGAATGAGAATGGAATTGTTGCTCGGTTTGTCATTGGAAGAAGGTGTTCACTTGTTCAATCTTTTTCTTATGTGATTTGTCAATGATTGGTAAAGAACTGATTTGATTGTTTTGTTTTTTTATTTTTTTTATTTTTTTTATTTTTTTTATGTTTGCAGTGAAAATCGTGGAGATAGTCTAGACTTGGAGATTGACATTGAGAACAGGCAGAACAATGATTTCATTATCCTTGTATGTATCTGACATTTAGATACTTAATTAAATTCCTTTCCCATTCCCTTCCTTATGTATGATACTCTGATGTTTGGCTTCTGGTGTTGCTCAATTGTTACTTTTTTTTTTTTTTTTGGTACCTCATTATTAGATTATCACAAAATATTGAGAGGATTATCAGGGAGGGGGGGGGGGGGTGGGGTGGGTGGGCGGAACCAAATTAAAAATTCATAATGGCAGTAATGAGAATGTTGCTGTGTCATAACAACCATGGTCCATCTTTATAGCAAGCATACCTAGAAGAATAACATTGAACCACTTATTAGGTGTATGTTATATGTTACTTGTCTAATTGATTAAGATGTTCTGGAGAGAATTATGTCCTGTAGTAAACATTATTTGCTCTATTCTTATTAGTGCCATGCTTGGTATAAGAAAATTGAAATTGGGGGAAACAGAATCGATTAGGGACTAGATTAAGGGGTATTAAATATGTGGAGGTGGTGGTTATTTAAAGTTAGCACTGGGTGAGTGGGTGGAGGAACCTATTACCCCTATCTGGCAGTAAATTATTATTCTAAGATGGGGCAGGGGAACCTATCATGCCTGTTTGGGGTGATCTATCATCCTTTTCAACCATTTTAAATAGCATGGCCTAAGTAGCACATAACTTGTATATATGTGAACAACCTTATTACCTTTCTTGGATTATATTGATTTGGACTTTACACTTCATGTTTACAGAATGACCATGTGGAGACTTCTGCACAGCTACCAAAAAAGACAATGTATTTTTTCGCTTATGCTTCCAATTGGGAAGCAGAGTTTTACGCAAAGGTCAATGATGACGTGTATGTTAATGTTGGTAAGTGTATATAACCCTACCATCCCCACCCCCTCTCCCTCCCAAAATGTGTGAAAATGTGCCTGTTGAAGCTCTCTCTCTGTTTTTATTTGACAGTGCCAATTTCTTACTTACTGAATTGCACATTAGTAGCCATGGTTCTGTTTATAACTTGGACCTTAGCTTTGTTCTGCATTGATCAAGCATTTCCAATCCCATATTTCAGTTTTGAAAGGTCAAGGACTGGTTAAACTCATGATCAAAGATGCCTGAAGGTTATAACTTGACTTGATTTTCTCGAGACAAATGTAAAGGGAGTCCCTCAAGATCATTTTGTTATTTGTATAGAGTTTTAAAGCACAAAGGTATTCTTTCGTATTTTAGTTTACTCTGTTATCTTGGTGAAATTGAAAATACACGTTCTGATTTTTTTTCTTCGTTTTTGGTCATTTAGTTGGTAAATTATAAATATTTCTTAGTAGTTTTGTTGACCTTGTTGAATGACTTGCATGTTAAATCATGTATATTCTGAAAGCATGATAATTTTTTTTTTTTTTTTTTTTTTTTTTTTTTTTTTTTTTTTTTTGATAAATAAATAAGTAAACCACCATCCTATATTGTTTAGTTCCTTAGTTCTATTACTCCCATATTTCACCTAAACTTCCCCTGAATCAGATTTTTTAATCAGTATTTGTAACTTCCTTCTTTACAGATGCTCTGGGAAATACTCTTGCAGCTCATGTGGATAAGCCTCGTGTTTATATGGGATGTATGAAGTCTGGTGAAGTTTTCTCTGAACCGTGAGTAAATCCAAAAGCATAGTATAATGAAAGCTGAACTATTTGAATATAACTTAATATTAAGATTTTATAAATGCTTGCTCTTCCAGGAATCAAAAATGGTATGAGCCAGAGTGGTGGAAATTTGGTGATGGAAAATCGTAAGTACAGAAAATAGCTGAATTTCTTAGCTTGATATCTTTGGTTTGCAATTTAAGGAGAGAGGGAAACTTTATTGCTTCTTATTCTTAACAGTTCAGTTTACTTATGTCCAAACAGTTACTTTCGTCATGCTTCTGGTGAAATATTTGTCATATCACATGCGCTTGCAAAATTTGTCTCGATAAATAGGTGAGTCTGTTCTGTGTTTCTACTTTCGTCATTGGTTGACCTCAGGCCGGGAGGCTGAATTTTAGTTTCAGATCTACTGGGGACCCAATCTAAAAATCTTAAAATTCCTTGTTACAATTGTAATTATGTGTGTAGTGCATACCATTTATCAGTCTACTTCATTGCCTTGACAGATCTAAGCTCCGCACTTACGCACATGATGATGTCAGTGTTGGTTCCTGGTTTATTGGGCTCGATATCAAACACATTGACGAAAAAAGATTTTGCTGTTCGTCGTGGGCTTCAGGTCCCTCTCTCATTTCGCTCTCGTACACAACATGCAGACTACTTATATACGAGTATACATATTGAAATTTATGCTTGCATATTAGTTTGATACCTAAGTCTTGGAATGCCATTTACGACCTAGTATCTATATTACAATCAGTAAAATCCTGCAATACCAACAATTTATACAGCTTCGTGTAATTGTACCCTTGGAAAGCTGTCAACAATATTACGGGCCTGTTCACTTCAGCTTAATTTCACTTCAGTTCAGTTCAGTTCAGCTCCAATCAGTTCAGTTGAGTTCAGCTCCAATCAGTTCAGTTGAGTTCAGCTCAGCTCAGTTCAGTTACCTTCTCTCATAAAATATTCATTTAAGCTTAGTTCAGTTCAGCTCAGCTCCAATCGGTTCAGTTCACTTCAGTTCAGTTCAGTTCAGCTCAGTTGAGTAAATGTGAACATGCCCGTAGTATTGGTGATAGCTAATATATTAATGCTATCCTGATTTGATACTTAAGTCTTGGCATAACATTTATAACCTAGTATGTTAATACCCTCTCAATTAAATTTCATGTAATTGTACCCTTGGAAAGCTGTCAACAAAATCAGAATCCTCATTTTCCTACCAATGTTATCCTGAAAACAATAGGTTTCGCATAAGCAGCCTCTATACTTTATTAGCTTGTCAGGTATAAGGTCATCTGCACTCAAAGGCTCAAACCACATCTTGACCTTTGGACCTTTCATTTAGTTGTGGAACACCCTGTAGATGTTGTCATATATTTATTTTTTTTCATCACGAAGCAACCAGAATACTGATAGTTTTAGATCAGATTTCATTGTCATTTTCACTTTCACTTTTTAACAAGATGTTTGGTGCATACTTAAACTTCAAAGCCTCTCCAATTTTACTGAACAAAGTTTCTCTGTATCAGGAGCTATTTGTGCAGGAGTTCGTTGAAGACTTCTTATTTTTTTCTACTGATTGGAACCTCATGAAAACGGCTACTGATTTCTTCTGCATGAGCAAATCGTTTTTCTGTGTCCAAGAGCCATGCCTGGATCCTGGGCCATACAAAATACACCAAATCTCTTACTTGCCTTCTGTACACTGTACACTGTACTAGATACAGTCCTAGTAGATAGCTACAGATGAGTAGGAATAGGGAATGATAGCTAACCACAGCTCGCCTATACATACATCTTTTATACTGCAGTACTGACATTTTTAAGCATCTACTCCTCTCAGGAGTCAGGACAGTAATTCTAAAGAACATGCAGTTACCCTCGCTATAGAAATGTATTAGATGCGATATCCTCTTTAAAAACTGAGTTCTGTGTATAAAGTTCATTATTCTTGTTATGTTTACTAAATGCAAACTGATTTCTCGAATTGCTGGATAGTTTAATGATTTTATAAAATCTTTCCTAACTGCCCTTGTTTAATCTTTCTCCCTTAACATCACCTCCTATTATCATTTGATTCATTTCAAATATTAAGGATGGGTAGATGATTGAGGTTAAAAAGCCAGGAAAGTGCAGACATTGATACAGAAATATGCAAGATTCATTATGAAATACCAAATGAGTTCTGGGATCACTTCAGTAGTTCAGTATGAAGGACAACTAGCTATATAGAGAGCTCAATTCTCAAAAAGAAGATACTAAATGATCGTGGCTGGTTTGATACTGAGATCACGTATTAATAAATACGAAGTAATAACTTAGATATCAATATATCATCTTGTACAAAGTTCCTCTACACTCAAGTGACATAATGTATTTATACACACTACACAGTATAATGATACTGATATTAAAATCTCTCTTTTGTATTAATGGCACTAAAGCCAGATATTGCATCAACAGCAAGTTGGCTATTTTGTACATCAGAAAACAGGTTATAGATGGCTGAACCCACAACTCCACAAGTATGCTTTACTGGCAACATGAAAGGAGAATTTTGCAACAAGTAATGAGGACCTCTATGACGAACTATTCAGGAAATAAGCCACAGCTTTATCTGTATCATTGTCGTGCATAAGAAGAGCTTCAGCGACACTGTTGGACGCGAACCCCATTTCTCGAAGGAGGGTGTAACCATTCACAAAATCTCGTACCTGCAAGAGTTCCAAAAAAGAGAGAACAGTAAAGTTAATAATGGACCTTAGCAATTAACAGTAAAATGCAAAGACCCACCAGGCCATCTAAAAGCCCAAGAAAGGCAAAGGATTACTCAAATTGTCCCGGGAACATGAAACATATTCAAGGAAAGAACAGAACACTGCATCCTTTTGTAGCCTAATTCTACAGACTTAAACATCATTATTTACTTTGTCAAACTAAGAAAACATATATACAGACAATACAAGGTTCCAACTAACCCTAGTCGACAGCAAGTGCTGAAGCACAAGTTTCCAGCAACCTAATCCCGAAAAAGTAAAGAAGCAAGTGGACAAGTGCTAATAAAAAACTACCATAATACAGTATAGAGATCAGATCCAGAACTTAGACAAAGCAAACAAAGCTCGTGTAAAAGACACCATACCCACGCCAACACACTTTGAAAATTATGGGGGACTACTAATGTGGGAAGCAAAGTGGCAATGGTGCTTTAGCAGCATGACATAGCGAGTCTCTAAATAAGCTACAAGTTTACAAAACATAATTAAAAAAAACTGGCAAAATCATACCTTAGTAGGATTGTCCCCAAAAGCTGCAACTGCCAAAGGAACTGCTTCTCGGTTAAGGCCTGATGCAATATATTTGCTCACAACGGGATCCGCAGCAGTGGTCTACAAGAGTTGATTACATCCAATTAGATTCTAGAACAACAAATTAATGGAAGCAGGGAGGATAAACCTGACAATGTAAAATTCTACTTCTAGGGGCAGTAACAGGAAACAGAAATCTGAATAAATGTTCAAATAGCTTATGCCAGAAGAGGGGGGAGGGGTAACCACATTTTAAGGCAATCAGAGATAATGCCTTGAAGTCAGAAAGTATAGTGAAAGTAAAAATAAAAATAAATAAAAAACATAACATACGAGAGCCATTTTATATACATCTTTCAAAATACACTAAGCAAGCATCAATATAAATCTCGATTAGCTATTAACTAAAAAGAAATCAAATAGAAACTTAAAAAGGTCTGTACGGATTATTTAGGACTAAAATCAATGTTACTCAAGATGTTATACATAGAATGTTATTAAGAAGCTCATATCAAAGCACCTAACCTAAGTTACCTAACACCTAGCAAGATGCATCAACAAAAGTTGCACACACAGAGTCCAGACGGAACACAATTTGCACACGCTTCACATATATACTTTGCTTCTGCCACCTATTTATCCCCAACGATAGCAACCTTTTCTTGTCCCAGAATCCAGAGAATACCATTTAATGTTTCGTCCAGCTTGAATTTTTAACTTTTCTGCATCAGCAGTTTTGTTGTTGCCTCACTCAGCCACTCATATAGACATACTCTTCTTTCAGCTTCCAGTAGCAAAAACATGTCGTCTATCTCCTTCTTCCCCTCGGAGGAAAGAGATTATTTCAACTATCACCAAGTAGCACAATTCCAAAACATAAATATAAAAAGCAAACCCCAGTAGTGCCAAAGTATTATCATCCAGTTCCCACCAGGGCATTAAAACTTACCTTGTATAAAAAAAGATTCGCAACACTTGATTATGTGCACACACACAATAATAAATCCAAACAATTGGAGCCAACAAGTTTGATCTAAACTAAGATTGATTTTAAGCAATAAACATAAAGATCATGAAGTACTTAAAAGATCACATAAAAGTATCTATTCTTCTCTGATTCAATATAGGTTGATTCAGATTACGGCAACAAACTAAAGAGTCCTTAATTGCAGGGAACTTTGAGACTAAACACAAACAATGCGAAGGGAGAAATAGTATGATTGAAAAAACAGCATAACACACTTCATAAGACAATCTACACTACAAACATCAATAGTACATAATATTACCGATGATGGCATGGATTGTGGTGTTCTTGATGGGAAATTTTCAGATGCAAGGCGACTCCAATTCTGATTTTCCTTCTCTGCTTCAGCAAGTATCTTTTTCTCTAAATCAAAATCAAAATGAAATGCACTTCGTGGAATATCTCCCATTTGTGGCAACAATTGAGGCTGTTGGACAGAATAGCATAAATGGAAAAGGTTAAATCCCATATATAAGTAAGATAAATACAACAAAATTAGTGACTTCTCCACGTGAATAGATCTTATGCTTATTCACTAGCAACCTTTACCATCATCGTAATTAATTTTTAAGTAAGTCTAGAAATCACTGAAATTACAGACTTGCTTAGTCAGTGTCATGAAGAAGTACATATCCAAGCATTCAATGCTTATTCACTTGCGACCCTTACCATCATCGTAATTACTTTTTAAGTAAGTCTAGAAAATAGAAATCGCTGAAATTACAGACTTGCATGAGAGTGTCATGAAGAGGTACATATCCAAGCATTTGATACACGTATTTAAGAATTTAGAGCTCTAAATATGTAAGATAATTTTAGACACGAGTATATGGACATGTCACTCCTCTTGAAGATTTATACATTAATGATTATTTTATCATAACATAATGAACGTAGAAGAAGAAAGCATATAGCCAACGGGCAAGTATAAAGATTTCAGAGGAAAGGGGGTTTGGAAAAGAAAGTCAGTAAAGTAGAAATCTACTACTCCATAATAAAAAGGAATCTGAAATCCTGCTTACTTAAGACAAAGCCAATTCTATTATAAAAAACACATATACTATATACGTAGAATTTATTCTCCTTATTTACTTATAATAGGTCAAAATTAAACATTCTATTAAAAAATAAATAAATATATAAAGACTTTTTTGGCTCAACATGAAGTTCTAACTTTATTAACTCGAGTGAGTCAAGTATCCCAGTCCATGTCTCTCCTCTATCTACAATTCTGTAATCCATTATACTTAGCCTCACGCTATCCACCACAGCCTCTAATGGCTATACACTAGTTGACAACACCTGGCAAGAGTCTCACTCTCCCCTAGCTTAAATGAAACTTGACAGACAAACAATATTATCGTATGCAATGGTATAAGAAGTTACCAAGATAGAACAATTTATGCCAAAATTGAACCATTAAAGAAGATAAGTTCAAAAAGGTTTCAATCTATAATCCGGATTTATAAATTACTTGTTCAAGGCTTAGGTTAGTTTCTCCCCTCTCTACCTTCTTATATAATAAGATTAATAACCGTATCCATGTGCAAGAATAGCAAGATGGCAGGTCTAACACCTATACCATAAATGTAAGTAACGTAACCATGTCTCGTTAAGGCTTATCCGAGTATAACCGGAAACTAGCTGTGTTCAAGTAACATAGGTTTTACACATTTGCTTTTTCAGTGCAGCTAATCAGTGGAGCAAGTTAACAACTAGACATTGCTTCATGTCTAATCCAGCTCTAATTTCATAAATCCAGCTTCACCTGCATCCTTTTGCAGGGAGCTTTTTAAAAGACACCATAGTTAAACGTGATACATTACATTTTACAATCATACCCTATAAATCAGAAATCTTGTATGTCATTTTCTTAACTACAGATTATATTTCTAGGGTTTCGTGTACAGGAATTTTGTCAACCACTATACAATTACCTATCTAATGACATTCAATGGAACTTTGCAAAATATGACAACACGAATAGTCATATACGGAGGAAGAGAAAACACAATGCTTAAAACACAGCCCCAACACACCAATCTCTTAATCATACTTTTTGAAATGACAATGCAAGTGGTGTGACATATGAAATCCAATCAATTATGATGCAAAATAGAAGTAGAAATATGGAACTTACAGGAGGAGTTATCCTATATTCTGGCTTAATTTGAACCCTGATACCAGTTCCTGCTGCAAAATTTAACACTCCCATGAGTAAGAAAAATATTGTATCAAACATCAACATGATTAAGATAGCGGGAAAAAATTGAGGACCTCAATTGGACAAACAAAACTCTTCAAAATGAACAACCACCCAAAAAGCCAATAACATCAACTGTACATGCTAGCCTACACCTAAGCAACTGCTCAATAAAAACCACTTTTTCATACCCACAAGGCCGCAATTGGCTTAAACAATCAACTCAATAATCATATGTTTATCACAGTCTCACTCATACCCGTGTCAGATCCTCAACACTCATACAACTATACAAGGTCATGGATACATTATTTGAATCAAAACTATGTAAAAAAAATTATAATAATAGCCGAGTCGGACTCTTGGACACACACCCGAGTAACATAGCAATAATCCATACCCAGTCACAAAATTCCATTCATCATTTCATCATCACCAAGTTTAAAAAATTAATAACCTCAATTCCACTTCAACAATGCCCACCAAATCAATAAGCACCCAACAAAAAGGAAGAAACCCAAAAAACCCCTAATTCACAAAATTTCAAACACCCCACAAAAATCCAAATCAAAAACAGCAAAATCAAACACAAACCCAGAAGAGGAGAGAGAAAGACTTACAAGAAGAGGGAGGAGGGGCAAAAGATTGGTGATAAGGAGGTGCACGGGCAGGAGGAGGGATGACCGGCTGACCGGGTTGACCGATCTTAGGGTAAAGAGAAGATACATGAGGCGATTGAGAGGAAGAAGAAGACATCTTTTGGTACATGGGGATGTGGGGATCGTAGGGTGAAACGCCTGCTCTGTTCCTGCTTGAATTGTAATCGTACTCCATTGTTGTTCTTCCTCAACAAATCAAAACCCCAATTTCAAACCCTAATTTCTAAAATTTTGAAGAGAAAAGAAGGTGAGGATTAAGAATTTGGGATGAATCGTATATTGATCTATTTCTTCATAAATTATTATTATTATTATTATTTCATTGGACTTGAAACAAATACTGCTAGTCGCAATGTTTTGATTTGACGCCTATGCGAGTATTCTGTACTCTACTGCTCTACGATATATGGTCTCTAACTCTCTATCCCACGATAAATGACACGATCAAAAATATTGAGGAAAGGTGAGAATAAAACCGCTATCACAAGGGTTATGTAGTGATACATGATAATAATCTTAGAAAGACCGGTTGTATATTATTTAATATACCCTTTAAATACTCTTTATTTGCTAATAAAGCATTGGTGCATCGCAAACCATGCATTGCAACAACCTCGACGAGTCCTTACATAAGAATGTTACTTATATATAACATGAATAAGGTCATATAGAGCTATCAATACAGTAGGTCAATTTGAGTATTTTTATGATCATGTGGTTGTATATTAAATTTGATTTGTCAATGTCATATTCAATTACTCTTATGTAGCATCTAGTCAAGTTAAGCACGGAGATTGAGTTGCTTTCAAATAGGTGTATTGTACCTTTGGTAATATTGCGGCTTTTAAGCAAGTGTTTCATTACCTTAGAACCTAAATCTTTCACAAACTTTAAAAGAATCTTACAAAATAAGTATTGTGCTAAAGATAGTTGATCAGCACTTATCCATCCATGAGAAATGTTGTGTACCTATAATTATGCATTTTATTATTTTAACATCTTTTTGATTTAGGATTCATTCCCATTGACTTGACCTAAGAACTACGATCACATCTACTTATTAAGATTGATAGAAATGTTGTACACAAGTAGTCAAGTACATTATTATTCAACAAAAATGCCATCGGACAAAAGTGAAAAAATAAAAGAATGATTTCATCTATTGAAAATAATTACTCCGTAGTTTATAACATCTCTATTATCTCTAGTAATAGAGATGTTATTTACTACAGAGTAATTTTTACACGGGTATCCTCTAGTTTAAAACAATGGAGAGAATAAAAAAACGAGGGAGATGAGGTGGGAAGAGGGGCAAAGTGGCAAACTAGAAAAGAAGGAACTAGAATATTTAACAAGCAGGAGAACAAAACACGTGTATTGGCATTGACGTGGCTGATAGCCTGGCAAACTTTCACCTTTTTTTTCTTTCTCATTTTCATTTTCCCCCTCTTTTCTCGCTTCTGCATCACCATTCACCCCAATACCATACCAATTTCTCAAATTTTTCTATTAATTCCACCAAATTAAGCATAAAACCCATCTAAATTTCCCTCCTTTTTTATACCCAGAAAGAAATATCATAAAGTTTCCTTCTTTGCAACTTAAAGGGGTATAGATTGTATCTTTGACTGATACCCAGAAAAAAAAAAGACAGAATTTGGAGGATTTTTTATACCCAGAAAAAAATAATTATAAAGTTTCCATCTTTTGAATTATAAAAATAAATTGGAATTTTCTGGGAATTGTACTGTTTTTTTGTTGCATTCAGGTGAATTTGGAGGATTATTGTTGTTTTGGATTCAAAGGTATGTTAATTTACTTAATTTTATAGCTCTTTCAATTTATTTAATTAATTAGCTGTTTTTCAAGTAATTACAAATAATTGATTTTTGGTGATTTGAGTGCAATATAAAGTTTTCTTTTGCTTGAGTAATTCTGCTTAAAATTTCAGTTTTGATGTACTTGTGGCCTTGTGGGCGGGCCCCCATTTCCCACTTGAACACTAGGTAATTATTAATTGGCATTAATTTTTATTTCTTTCTAGAATTTATATTCAGAAAATTGTAAAAATTTAATAAATTTAATGGAAAAAGGTGGCTTATTTGACTTGTGGCTTCCCATAAAGATTTGATGCGGTGATTACTGATTAATCTGTGATTATGAATGATTATTTCTCTTAGTTATTTATCATTGCCGAAACTTTGTTACCTGGGCTTTAATTTGTCTGAATGTGTTAAATACATTAAAATGGGTAAATTTACATAAGAGAATTTGATGTGGATGTCAACAAGTTGTAGCGGTACCCAAGACCCAAGATCAAATCTGTTCATTCTTCAGCTCCCTATGTACTTAAACAGAATGCTGTGAAATCTTAATAGTACTTTGATTGTTGGACTGTGGAAAGTGAAAACAAAATGAAGCTCTAATACATTGAACAATTGGAAGCTCAAAACTATTGGTTATATAATTTGAATCAACTTTGAGTCTTTGTTTCTCAGGCTCTTTGATTCCTGGGTTCTATTTACAATGGAGTGTGGGTGTGAGTGTAAGATTCACTGTTGTTTGGGTGTTGGATTGTTAATTTGTTATGGACTCAAACTGAAAACGCCACGTTAAATTATCTATGTTGCTTTCTACTCTTTTGTTAAGCAGTGGAGCCGTAGTTTTAGTTATTCTCTACTCATCCAATGGATATCGCTTTTCTGTGATCACAGGGGTAAGGCTGCATGTGTTCGACTCCCTCATCATGATTTAGACTTTAGAGTAGACACTTGATTAATGGTAATGTTGGTAATGATTTAATGTGCTTATTTAATACTAAATGTAGAATTGATGCTTGGATTGGTTCTTTAAATTTAACCAAAGATTATGGAAAGTCCAATTCTTATTGTGTTGTTTAAATTGGTGGAAGTGACTATTAATGCTAATGCTACATAGTTATTATTCTGGTATTCCCTTTGCAGCAATGCTTACCTCTTTTTCTCTATGCACTCCTCCCCTTACCCCATTAGAAAAGCATATTAACTTTCAAAGGAGCAGTCTTATATATCACAACTTAATTTTCAGGGCTATTAAGTTTTGGATACATCATGGGAAATAGTGAAGGGGAGAAACCAGCAAAATCTGAGAAAGCAGCGTCTCCTCCTCGGGTGAGTTATAGTCTTGCTTGATGGAGATTTGTTAGTGATGTTCATACTTAGGTTTTGAATAATACTGTTAATTATATGCCGTTGTGGAATGAATTTTTTTCTTTCCCTACAGCTGTATTGCTATTACATATTCGGAATTTTCAATCTATTGTAAGAAGCCTATAATTAATGCTACCTTTCACTCCTCCTCCTTATTAAGTTGTTTGAATTAACAGGAACAGAGTAGCGTTCATGTTTATCCTGATTGGGCAGCTGTTCAGGTTACATTCTGTTTAGTTGACTAGTATTATTTTATTGGCCTTGTTCTCTCTCTTTCATTTCATAGAAGTGTGTATCATTTGCTGCTTCTATAAGCTGGAAGAAAGTATGTTCGGAATTTGTGGTATATGGGAATATTGCTACTAGCTATACTGAGTTATTGATGTTTGTCTCGGTTGTAGGCATATTATGGATCAGGAGCTTTGCCACCACCTTACTTTAATCCAGCTGCTACATCTGGACATGCTGTTCCACCATACATGTGGCCACCACCACAAGTACTTGCATCCCCCCCCCCCCCCTTTAGCTAGATATTTTTGAGTGCATACCGATTCCCCCCCCCCCCCCCTCTCTCTCTCTCTCTCTCTCTCTCTCTCTCTCTGTGTGTGTGTGATTGAGGAAGCCCAAATCTTTGTAAAAGAAACACTTGAATATTAATCACTTTTTTTTTTCCCCTTATTCGTTTGCTGTCTTGTTGATGTTTTGGCTAGATGATGGCGCCTTATGGATCTCCTTATGCAATGTATCCACATGGAGGAATGTATGGTCCTTCTGCTGCACCTATTGTGAGTTTGTCTCACCCTTTCTTGCTCTCTCCTAATCAAACACTTCTATAAACAACAAGTTACACAACGAGCCACTATCTATAGATCACTTAGGTTATATGCTCAATATGTGCATCTTGTTTAACAATTATAGCTTTTGTATGCTCTAAAATTTTGGATAGATGACCATTATAATAGAAGGTACAATATTCCTTGGTGGGTTAGAATAGTCATTACACACATTAATTCTATTCATTTCTGTCATCACTTGATTAATCCTGTCCAACCCATCCATATTAATATTCTTGAGCCGCATCTATGTTTTCCTGATATGGAGCAGTCAAATGCTTGATTTGTATCTTCTGAAAGCCAGATCAGGAATGGCACATAGATGATGCTACTGTATCTTAGTGTATGCAGATTCCAGCTCCCTTAAGTTTAGAAACTCCAACAAAATCATCTGGAAAAGATAGTGGTTCAGGAAAGGTGACTAAAGAATCCGATGTTCATGCAGCATCAGGCAACGGCAATGCCAATGCTGAGAGTGCTGGAGATGCAGCTGCAGGTGTCCGTGGTCAGTCACTGAGGTTTGTCCTCAAATCTTTTGTTTGTGTTGCATTTTTCTGCTTTAAATTTTTGGATCAGAATTGATTGAGATGAACATATTCAACTCTAGATTTTTATTTTCTTTCTTTAAAGAAAATCTCTCTTTAAGAGAAAGAATTAGTAATGAAATTTACACACTGTCCCACCAAACAAGTTGAATCATTTGATTTTTGTTGTGAGGAAATCATATTGCATAGTCATACACTGGTTGACATTAGATTTGCTCATTTTGGTGTCACTATCCAGAATTAGGATTTGGACTTGCATTTGAGAATGTTTCTGCCAATTGCAAATGAATGCTCATATGGTATGGAGTGGTTACAGCCTACTGATGTGGGCTGAATGATTAGATTAAAGTTATCATTCCCAGCACTATATACATTCTCGTAATGCTGATTTATAGTGGCTATTTCTTCAAAAACTTTAGTCTGGCAGCAATAGAATATTTCCAAGATATAGGCAGTGTTATGAGCCAAGGTAATAAATTTCTTAAAAGCAAAAGTCTAAATTTTAGTAGTTGTATGACTTGTATAAAATAAATGCAAATATCATTAAATTTTAATATGAATTTGTGGACGTGTAAGGTTTTTCAAAATGTTGTTAAAATGTTTAATTACTTCTCATTTTGCCAAAAGTATGATTCAATGCATTTTGCAAGATGGTTGATGAAAATAAATTTAGTTATATCAAGCTCCTGTAAATGGATTTATAGCTTAGTTAACTCACTTAATAGACAACTAAATAAACAGGCTGTTCTGAGCTGATATCCTGATCCGTCATGATTGATGCACAGGTAGATAGTTTAGGTCTGTTTGTGTGTACATCTTGCATCACTGCATATGATCTCTTGACATAAATTATCATGTTTCTAGACCTGCTATTTGCGATGTAGGAAGGACTCCAAAGTTGTTTGCATTGCAGGTAGGGTGAGGGGTTGCATTTTGTACTTTTCTTTATGAGATGAGTGATAAAGCACCAATCTACTGTTTGAGTCTGTTATTACCTTTCTCATTTGTGATTCTTCCAATAAATCCTATCTACTGAAGAGAAAATAATACTCATTTTATCATGTTTGGTGTATAGCACGGATTGTGGAACTGAAGGTTCTTGTGAGAGAAGCTATGACAGTTCAGCAAGAGTAAGGCATCCTTTATTAGTATAATTTCATGATGTCATTAATAAATGCTTTGAATTGATGTATGTTTCTATTCCAGGAGGACAATAGTAGTAGAAGTTGTAATGGGGTGCTAGACACAGGTAATGCATTCTAAATTCTTTAAATGTTAACTCTTGATAGTGATCTGACTAACTACATAATCAGTGATTTTACGGAGTATGAAGTTTGAATATTAGATATTCGGAAATATTATGGCTTAGGCACACATTTGTATGATTGCTACTTCATGGTTAAAAAGGCGGCAATAGACATAGTTCGCCTTTACCTTTTGTTTCGATTAAAATGTGATTAGTTTCCTATATGCTAGCTGGGAGGTAGGAATGTTCAAGTTATTGTGGAATTTTTGTTATTTGATATTGACATTAGAATATGGAGTACCGAAGTGTCTCAAGTGTATTTGTTTCTTATGTAGTGGGTCTTTTGTGCCCTATTTATTGAATTTCTATCACTGACTAATTTCTGGTGGTCTGGCTACACGTGCTAAAGGTGCGTGTAACATGCAGATGAACAATGTAGTTCCTGGCATCCCAATGGCTTCTGTGAATCCTGTGGGAAGCTCTCCTGCAAATGGAGTAAATTCTGCTGCTCCTGGTGCATCCCGACAGGTCTTGCACTAGCATTATGTTTTGATGTTTGTCCATGCCTATGAAAATCTAAATTAACTAAATTGCGTTGCTCAAATAATGAACATACAAAAAATATGGGTATTAGTAAGATGCAGATATGCTCATTGACATACTTTATAAGACTCGTGGAGTGTGTTATTGGAGATTTAATACAGAAATGGAACATTTATTGATGTTTCAAAAGGATTTTTTAGCATTAATATGCAGTTGTGGTTAGTGATGTGCACGTATCCTATGGGAGAGGCATTCAGGCATATCCATATATATTATATACTAATTGAATGAAGATTGTGAGTGGCTTCGGCTATAATTACCATCCTTTGGGTATCATATTTACCTTCATAATTGGTTATTCTACTTCGATAACATTCATTATTGTAGAAATTTGCGAATAAACAAGTTTAAACTATAAAGTAAGTTTTTTTAATTAACAAGCTTGAAATGGCAAGTGAAAGCTTACTTGAGCTTGTCGAATTGATAGAGCAGATAACTAATTTTCGGATTGCATTATATATATGCTCTTATAAAACTGCATCCTTGGGTATTGGGTTTAGGAGCGTTTTTTAATTTGTAACTGTCATGTTCCGTTTGATCTAATGCATTTGTGCTGTTTGAGATAATGTGATAGTAAAAGTCAGCTCAAATCTGGAATTTGGACTTTGGTTCTTATGTAGCATATAACTATTGGCTGAAGAAATTGCAAAAAACTTTGCATAAGTTATTGACACTGGTATCTTAATATTTTTGCAGGATGAAAGGGAGCTAAAACGGGAGAAGAGGAAGCAATCCAACCGAGAATCTGCCAGAAGATCTAGGTTAAGGAAACAGGTTGATAAAGATGAGCAAATAAGTTTTTGATTTTGTCTTACTTTTTTTTGGTACTTTTTCTATTCATCCTTTAAATCCACTTTTTGCAGGCCGAAATGGAAGAACTAGGGAGAAAAGTTGATGATTTGAATGTTGAAAATCTGGCCCTTAGATCTGAAATAAATAAGTTGGTGGAAGATTCAGAGAAACTGAGATCCGAAAATTCTTCACTAATGGTAAATCCTTTCATCCTTTGTCGCCTCATGTTGTCCATTACTCACTTTATGAAAAATTTTCACCATGCGTTCAGAAATGTGTAATGTGTACAGTGTACCCATACGACCATACTCGTATATTTGCACCCCCTACCCATGGACATGTTATGCACGATTATTTCCAACATGTAGGCATGAAATAATGTTGCAATGACAGAGATGGGGTGTACTCTGTGCAATATTTACTTGATAGTGTCATAAACGGTTTCTATTTTATGTTTCAGCTACTACAAAATAGTGCAAGTTTCAGGCACCAACTCGGTAACTGTTTATAGTATGTTAGAGAAGTGAATTTTTTCTTTTCTGACATAATTCTGTCTGCTGTTTTCAATTTTGCTGTAGGATAAGCTGAAGATTATGCAGGGACAAAGTGATGAGATGGACTCTGATAGGACAGAAAATCAAGAGACATCTCATATTAATACTGAGAACTTGCTGTCTAGAGTAAACAACCCGGTCTCCAATGGAGTGCACGAGCTAAGCGAAGAAAAATGAAACCCGTGGATGCATAAATAACTCAGTCTAGCTAGTCAGTTTTTTTTTTTTTTTTTTTTTCTTTTTAGCCGGAGAGACCTGTGGATATAAGCTGACCAAAGGACCAGTTTTGTTGTGTCCTAAAGAATTGTGACCTTAAATTATGGCCAGTAGTTGGCACAAAACAGTTAGTAGAAAAATAGACAGGTTTTTAGAGTCACAATGTTGTAGACTTGTAGTCATGTTGTGTGTTCTCTTAGATCTAAACAAAGTTGTATCCAGATTGACAGATAATTTTTTTTTCCTCTCTTGGGTGTATCTAAATAATTTTAGTTCGCTTTGTTGTTAATCATGAATTGAATGGATTTTTTTGGGTATTGTATCATGCCTGCGGATAGTTTACTTGTCAATGTTGTAACTAATGTAAGGTATGTCGACACAAGTGAAGGGTTAGATGGTGCGTGTTTTGTCTTGGCAAGAACAATAATATTGACCGAGTGAATTCACAATACTGACTATGAGGTATGGTTATCAGCTTATCAGTTGTCAAATTATCAGGCTGGAAATTACTTGCCTTCTATACCGAAAAGCATCCCAAACTTAACAAATCCATCTCTATTTATTGATAGATCATGCAATGTGACATGTATGGAGTATAGGGTTAAAAGAAGTTATTTTGTACTAAATTCATGAGCATTATGCCATTATGTAATCTTTATCAGCAGTCATACTCTAGTATGTTGTGTACACACTCAACAAAGTCAACACTCTATTGTGGTTGCATAAACATTGATATACTAACTAAACATATTCCTAAGATGTGTAATATTTTGATCTTGGGCATATAGTACTCTAGAATTGGTTAGTATCAAGAATAAACACAACAAAGAATCAAGGAGGAAAAAATTCTCCTGCCTTTCCTATTATCAGCCTTAAACATTATAGTTAGAAGCTTAGAGGCATTGTGATAATCTATTTTGGGTTGTATTAAACTATTAAACATCACTCCCTTTTTACCAGGTAACGCTTTATAGATTGCATAATTTTATTTTTCGAAAGAATTACAGATTGCATAATAAGATTTTGTTTGTTATCAAATATTTTATTTTTTAATTTATTTACTGTTTTTTTTTTTTTTTTTTTTTTTTTTTTTTTTTTTGAGTGTTACCGTTTTTATTTCACATTTTACCCCGAAAGATTTAATGGTACGTTAAGCTCTGAAACCCTGAACCAGTGAACCTTCAGGTCGTCCTTAACACATTCAGCTCTCAGTGAATACTGAATAACACAACAAATTTGGGTCGATCTCTCTCCTAATCACCAACCAGGTAATCTCTCTTCTAGATTGTTCGATCTTAACTTACTACAATAATTTGATTGATTAAGCAAACCCTAGTTCACAACTCACAAATTTACTCTTCTTAATTCATTTTAATTTGTCGAATTATAATCATTATTTGCTTCGCAATCCGAATTATTCAAGTTTAATGCTTTAATTTTGTTCCTCCGATCATATACTCTTGACTGACTAGAAATTTGTAAGCATTTTTTGTCTTTTTTTTAGAAATTTGTTGCACTTTGATTAATTAAAATTTGATACTGTAATGATTTTTGATTTTTTTTTTGGGGTTTCATATTTAGGGAAGACAAGAAAATGACAAGAACAATACCTGATAAATGGTCAATGAGGCTTCTTTGGCTTTGTGCTCTTGGAAGTGCAGTTGGTAATATGCTCATTATTCTTCTTATTTTTCCGTCAAAATTATTCAATTTTTGTTCTTGTTAATTTTAATTGAAAATTATACAGGTTTCTACATGGTTGCTGTGGAAAGGCAAACACAGAATAGAGATAAGATGATGGCTGAATTGGGCAACATCGAATCGAGTGGCGGTTCCAGTGAGGATGTTTAGTTTGAACCAAGACTCAAGAGTATTTCATCTTTGAGAATTTGTGTTGATTTGTTTTTTGAATAATCTGAATGGCAATTGTGACTTTTTTTTTGTTAACAAAGTGTTGTTCAGTTTCGAGTTCACTTGAAATTTTACTCTTCAGCAGTACTGTGTTTTGATGATTCAGAGTTGTTTCTATTTGAGAAAAGGATTTTGTGTTGCATAATTCATACTCGTAAGCAATAGTATTTGAGAATTCAGAGGGTAATTTATCTACTCTTTTGGTTCGAAAATAGTTGTCACATTGTACGAAATGTGTAAAAAAAAGGTGTTCCTGTCAAAAAAATACTTCATATCCTTGTTTCAGATGTTCTTACTTGACCAATATTGATCTGCATGTCATCCCTGGCCGATTCTAGAGAACCTGTTTTCTTATGTAAGGGATCGTTATATCAACCAATGCCAACTTAATATCGAAGAAAATTGGGATAAAGGATTTCATTATTACAAGTTTACAACAGCTATTACAAGGTAATTCTACAGCTAAACTATAAGAATATTCACATGATACAAGGTTACAAACACGGTTTTTGGATCCTATAGTCACAAGCCAAAATCATTTGCACCAAAAAATGCAGTGCTGAATTGTCTTGTGTTCAAGTCACTAACATCGTAGGACCCAAAGCGATCAAGCCACTGAGTAGGGCTTGGGGTCTCAATTTCTTCCACCCATTCTGAAGTCATATCAATGTCATCAAGCTGGATTGGATCCAAGTCAAAAGACTTGCTCCTAGGTTTACCTAACTTGAGGTTGTAATTTATGTAGACAAGATCATTCAATGAGTCTTTGTCGATTTTGTTCCTCTTCTCGGAATGAATTTGCTGAAATGTACTCCATTGCTTGTCGAAGGTTGGAGTACTGCAAACTTGACTGAGGATTCTTATGGCTGCTTTTTGCAAAACTGGAGCTGAATCTCCATATTGCTCCCACCATTCTCCTGTAAAATATATTAGAATCAGTTAACTTCGAGACCATAATATTACCTAAAAGATGAGCTTCAGCGCACCCACAGGGCAAATGAACCACCAAGTCAATCAATTTTACAGAAAACCACAACATTGATAGAACACGATGTGAATGGAAGGCATGATGTAAAAATATGGGACAATTCCTTGCAAATGTCAGATGAAGAACTTAGCATACTGAGAAGTAAAATTTCAAGAATGGTGAATCGATACATACCAGGTGCAACTGTATCACGTGCTTCTTTAGCTAGGTTACACCCAAACATTCCAGTTGCTCGTTGGAACAAAAGAATTTGATTAGTGATATTGTGCCTTAATTCAGGTGTTGGTAGCAATTTTTCCAAAACATTGAAGAAGTCTTCTTTTATAGCAGCTAAAAACTTGACTTCAGGGTTATACTGGATGCAAGGATTCAAAAATGCTCCAGCTGAATGTAATGATGTGTGAAGCTGATTATGCCAGCTCTTGTCTACTATATCTAAGAATGTCTTACACTTGCCCTCATCCATAATATAATACGTTCGTATTGATTCTTTGGCCTTTGTCATCAGCTCATAAATGAACCCAATTGCAGGTTTCCCGTCAGCTACTTCCCTCAGAATTCTTAAGAATGGCTCGAAATAGCAATGCATTCTTCAACTGCTCTCCAAAATTCATTTATCATCCAAAATTGATGCACAGGAAATGCTCTGTTGTTTGTTCACACAAGCAGAGTTAACAGAATACTCGGCACTATTGACCATAAGCTTCAGCTTACTCCTTTGCTTAAACAATGCTTGCAGAGAGAGGAAACTGGACACAGACTTGGTAATGCCTGTTCTCAATACATCCTGGCCAGCAGTAAACTTTTTCATAAATTCAAGCAAAGACGTACTATTGTAGATAAATCTTGTGATAGTTTGTGCCTGTACAATACATCTATTCACCCAATCAATCTTGCAAAAATCTTCAAGTATCAAATTTACGCAGTGAGAAGCACATGGGGAAATAAAAATCGTTCCATAGTTCTGCAAAATATGGTTTGCCACACCAGAGTAACTGAGTGCCCCATCGACTATTATCTGCACCACATTCTCAGGGCCGATTTCTTGAATGACAGAATCGAATAAATCAGCCAATGATTTAATGTTCTTGTAATAAGAAGAGACATCTACCGACTTGTGAAAGAAGGTTCTTGAAGGGGAAGAAACCAAAAAGTTGACCATTGCCCGGGACTTGTTATCAGTCCATGTGTCTGCAATAATTGTACAGCCTGTTCTGACCCACTCATTGTCTGTGTCCTTCAACCCCAGATTTACTTTGGACTTGATCCTTTCCAGCCATTTAGTCTTCAGTGTTTCAGCAGAAGGTCCAGAAAATCCCGAACCACATTTTCCTATCGCTTCAATCATTTGCTGGTAAGAAGAAGATCTTGCCACACTGAAATCCAACTTATTCTCAAAGAAAAACAAAGCAATACTTTCCTCTGCATTTTCTTCGTCGCTTGAGGAGGAAGAATTATCTAATTGGTTCAGTGTAGGAAACCCTTTTGCAACAGGAGACGATGTCTCTACAAACAACAGAGGTTTATTTGGGAGAATACTCCCTGGAGAGCTAGTTTCTCCAAGTTTTGGCTTCTTAGTAACAGGAATTTCTCTAATGTCGTCTTTTGCTGCAATGATAGCCCGAACTCTATCAGTTACATCATCCCTTACTTTGCTGCATGGATTTACTCCTTTACTGGGAAGCCGAGATAAATGATGCTTCAATCTACTGATGCCCCCATTCAAAACTCTTAAACAGAATTTGCATCTCACCTTATTCCCATCCAGCTTATCACCATACTCCCAGCAAACATCCTTTTCACGAACCACTAACACAAAATGAATGCAAATCAATCTCTATTTATTATCAAGAGAAAATGCCTAACTAATTTGTTATTGAAACACTTCATATTTATAGAAACCTTCCTCTCATAGGGGAAAAAAGGGAAAAATGACTTGTATTTGAGTTACTATCTGCAAAAGCAACCTGTATGCTCATTTGCTTATACAATAGCAAATCAACACACATGATGTGAGCGAAAACTGATTTACAGCATAATAATACTGAATTTGGTAACAATGCCAGATTAAGGTAACTAGGATAGCCCAACACAGGCTGATCAATGAATGCGTCTATTAGCAAAGTTTTTTCTGTTACATATCAAGTACTTATGTATTCATATTTCATACATTGGAAAACAAACATTTACTTACTTCTGATGACTGATGCCGAAATGCATAAGCATAACCCATCTATTACGATTTTATGGTAGTCTGCACTTTATAGAACAATGTATCATTTGCATCTTCTGCACCAATATATTCTGCTTTCTGCAGGACATAAAACTTGTCAAACAGATATCGAATTAGAATAAGCATCTGCAAATAACTGCAAAAAACACAGTAGTATGCACCTAGTTGACTGGTTCTTGTCTAAGTAATGTAACACAGAACCGACCATTCCGAAGATTTATAATTTTATATGATCAACTTAATAACACTTGAATATCACAAGTATTAATTCTGCAAGATTAAGCTACATGTAGAATCTCATATACCCCGAAAACATCATTTTACATTTACATGATTAGCAAAGTTTCTAAACAACATTCATTATCTATTACACTGACCTTCCAAATAAAAATTGCACCTGATACAAGTATTCTCGAATAATGTGATAACAATCTAATCGCATACAGTAGTATTAAGTATTAAACCCCTCTATGCAATCACATTTCATGATCACTCCTCTTATTTACATTACATAATTACTAAGTTTTAAACCATATTTATTAATTCATCCACTTCCAGATAATTAGACACACCCACAACACAAGAAGTACCCTCAAACAACGTGACAACAATCCGATTCCAGGTCGAAATCTAAGGGGTGTAAGCTCGAAGTTCCTTAACTCCATAAGCAATAGCAAGATTATTCACTCCTTAAGTCCAGTCAAATTCAATGAGTTTCAACTAAAAAAATCCCAATTTTATACTTGAATCCTACACAAAATTACTACATCAGAAAAACCCCATTTCAATCTATGAGTATATATTCTAGCTCGATATAGAAAGATTCATCGATTAATAGTTGGTTTCATGATAATATAATTAGGTCGTCTTTAAATCAGTAAAATGTTTAAAAATAGGGATAAATGAAAAAAATAAAAATAAAACTAAGATGAGAAAATAAGGAGAAGAGAGATTGATGTAAGAACTTACAATTAGAGGAGAGAGAAAGAGATAAACGATTTGCAGATTCCGACGCGATATTTTGACGCAATTTTAGGGTTTGCATTCTACTCTTTCTATTTTTCACCTCTCTAAGAAATAAGAATACGTTTCTTTGCTTATTTCGTGGGTCATAATATCGTGGATGTCTGTTTTGACTTTCGAGAAAAATTGATCTCGTATAATATGGGCCTGTAGAGCTATTATTCAGATTGGGTTTGTGGTTCAAGTTTAAATATGGATCGAGTCATGTTGAATTCATGTACGAAGTACTCGTAATGTTTAGAGTCGGTAATAGTTGATGGAACACGAATCAAACATTAAAAAAAAACAATTAGATCGTTGTCAAGATTATGAACCCTTTTATAAAATTGGTCGATATTACACGATTAATTAAGCAGGTTGGGTTAGAGTTGATATTTCTGATTTAACAATATCTGCCTAAGAAAAAAGAACCAATAAACCAATAGTTGGAATTGATGAATAAATAATGTATTACGCAAGATTAATTGTTTTTTTTTTACATAACACAACTACTTAATTCGGACATGGAAAGAAATCAAGTTAATGACGAGAGTTTTTGGTTATTGTTGAGATTTCATAACCCATTTATCCTCAGAGATGAGGATGACACAACATAACACATTGGCCAACTGTACCACTCTAGTTATGTTAGGCTAGTTTGTCAATATGGGTCAATTTGAATGCCAAGTGAAGTCAGGTTATTTACTATTTTGATTCGAGTTGATTACAATTTTTAGTCTTCTTATGTGCGATTTAAGATGGTTTGGGTTTGGGACAGATTTGTACATATGTATTTTGAGTTCATGTCAAGTTTTATTTGGTTTTTTTTTTTTTTTTTTTTTGAAAGAAAAGTTTTATTTGGTTGCGTAAGGAAAGGAGAGTAGGTACATATATAAGACTTGAAACTTAGGCCTACATGACATTTTTCAAAATCTAATTTATTTATCAATGACAAATCTACAAATAATATTGAAGAAGGTCAAAGCTGAGTGATTTTTTTACTAGACACTAAATCGTCAACTTAATAAGAGCGAGAGATTTCACAAATTTTAAAGATAATTTGCCAAAAATACAAATTTAATGACTCATTAATTTGACCCCACAAATGATTTTTGTAATTTTTTTTGAAAGTAACACAAATGATATTATGTATACCCTTACTTCATCTTCTCATTTTCAAAATTAGAGTATATCAAAGCTTTTTGAAATTTAGACAAAGTCTAAAATGTCATGAAGTCTTTTCATCACCTAATTTGTATTGAAGTTAAATATTTTAGATAGTTAACTAACACTTGTTTGTATTGATTCCTTTAGTTAAGGCTTTTTAATCAAATTATACTTTTTTAATTTAAATTATAATACTGTTTAAAAACTCTGATTAATTTAATTGCTAGAAATTTTGATTCATTTAAATGACTAAAAAAAAAGGGAAAATAAACAAAAAAATTGGGCGATGGAAGCTTTCTCTAGAATATCAGAGCCAGGTTTCGATCCTGGGACCTGTGGGTTATGGGCCCACCACGCTTCCGCTGCGCCACTCTGATTTTGTTGCTATAATCGTTCAATTAAATTTATTTATCTTATTTTCATGTCACATAAAACAAAAGTATTTTCAGTGGGTTTAAACTGTACGCGTTGACTCGCAATAAACATATAAAATTCCGTGACTTTAGCGTGCAATTAAAGATTTTACAGTACATTACTACTAACATTAGTTACAACCGAAGCTTAAATATATGAATTAAGTAATATCAAAGTCGTCCTGAAATTATTCAGATTAATTGCATGATTATACATTATTAATATAAGATGTAAAATTTTAAGTTATGTGGTTAGGAATAACGTAAAGAAGTGGTAGAGGGTTGCGGATTTTGATGATAAATTATTATTTGTCAATCGTATCATTGAATAATTGCAAAGCTAACGACAAACATGGTTATTGATGAACTCGTACCTCCATTATCCATGCATGTTGGTTGACTGGTTGTTACTTGTTATGTCTTATGTGTATGCACAGTCTTCTAATTAGTATTTCATCAATTTTTCATTATACGAAATTATAATTCGTATCATCTATGTTGTTTTAATCATGTAAATAATTATCACACATGTTATACATGTTACTAATAACTTGTTATATCGAAAATTGGGAGTATAATTAAGGCTCGCTCTAACATCACAAGAGCTATAATAATATGGACTAAAAGTCTAGATGGAGGAGAACAAAATCTCATTATTAGATAAGACCTTATAAGTTGTCACACCCTAAGTCATTCAAACACTTGAAAGACTGTATAATTAAATGTCCATCTCAGACAATTCGACCACCATTATCTATCAATGGCATGCAACTTTATTACTCCGTTTAGCCAACACACTTGTTAGAACTATAATACCTTATTGATATCATGATGATTTACTATCGAAATATGTAGATCCAAAAGTTTCTTTCACTCTTACCATTGATAGTTGTACGATATACTTACATGATACAAAGTATGATGAAGAAAATAAAAATAAAATAACCATATCCGAATCTTCCACAAAAATAAAATATATTATTGTCGCTTACACTAATACAATTGTTATTGCATAATTACCATAAATTTAAGTAGTGATCATCACATGAGCCCTCTACAATTCATCTTTGCTTGCATTAAGATCACTTTCATCCCACTCACTCTCTACTTTGGCAAAACATAATAAATATAATCAATGTTTTAATTACAATTAATTTGCAACTTTTCTGAACGTGGATTTATCACCAATATACCTCGTAGTAAATTTAATCTATTGAAAAAGACTGGTGAAGTGGACATTTGTAATTATATTAAGGCATTTTTCATTATTTCATATGCCATTAATATTAGATAATAAGGTAGGTGGACATAATAAAAATATGAAAGCTTTGTAATTAATTTGGATAGTTATTGAAGGTCCAAGATCCGATCACCACGTTACCGAATAAATATAAAAAAAAGGGATATCCAACAACCCATTTGTGTTATATTGGTTGTCTATCAATAAGTTTGCGGCCAAATGGGAGATCCTCTATTTAATCAAAGTGTGGCAATGGTGGCAATGTTAGAGTGATAATGTTTTTTAAACTAGAAAAGTAAGTTTGAATACATTTTACATTTATCAACCTTTCATTTCTTATCATTGTGTAAGATACATGTTAACCTCATCCATTTAAATTGATGCAAGAGTTGTGGTAAAATAGCCACCACAATACATCAACTATAAAGACGAGGTGTTAGGCCAGTACGTGCCACAAGGTTGTAGTGTTTTGCCCTAGTTATGGATCTTCCATTTGATTTTCAAGAGTGATTCTATGCATAGTGCATAATACGGTGTGTTTATTGTTGTACACTCGATGCATGACTAGCTAACAAAAGAATATAATGGATGGTTGTGTTTTTGTGTAACCCTCATTCATTTAGACTAATGCGAGATTTATGGTCAAATCACTACCATAATACATCAACTATAAAGATGGGTATGGGATTAGTGCCACGAGAGTTTAGTGTTTACCCTATTACAAAACTTCCAATTTATTTTTAAAAGTAACTAATGCATAGTGCATGATACAAAGTGCGGAGTAACAATTATTGTACACTCAATGTATGACTTGCTAACAAAAGAATACCCGTACATGATAATAAAGACGATGCATAATTTAGAGAAAATAAATATCGTACACTCAATTGATGAATACTCGTACATGTCAAAGACAATTACTAAAAGTTGAGAAAAATGGAAGACCAGGTGCTCCACATTGAAACTATTTTAATTATCAAAGTAATAACATTACAAATATCTATTTTATAATTCCAATAATAAAAGGAATTTAAGTTGTAAGACCAAACAATGGAGTAAATGCAATGGTCATGTGAAGAAAGCAAGAAAAGAAGTTACTCCCTCCGTCCCTAAATTACATTCCTCTTTGGAAATTTACACGGGAATATTAAGGAGGGAAGAATAAGACAAATAACAATAATTAGATAATGCAATGGGAAGTACAAAGATAGATTAGTTATTACTCATGACAAGTCATCAATCCTTTGCAAAAAAAAGGACCAATCACATGCTCTTAATTAAAAAAATTTAACCAATTATATTCATTGTAATTTGGTACAAGGATTATGAGTGAGATTAGGTAAGGATGAGTGAGAAAGCATTAAATATAAAACAGAAAAAGAAAGTTGATTTACTAAAAAAAACTTACCAAAAATAGAAAGGAGGAATGTAATTTTGGAATACCAAAATTAGAAAGGAGGAATGTAATTTAGGGACGGAGGGAGTAGCAAACAAGGATTTCCAATTTACTTAGTTGTCTCAATTTTGTCCCCACATGCATCTCCCCCTTCCTACGCCCATATATTTCTCACAACATTATTTTAATTAATCATAATAATTATAGTTTCATGAACTTACACAACCAAACCCATTTTATATTCACTAAATTTTAATGCCATTTACCATCTTAATTAATCAATTAATTAATTTCATTACCATTTTAATTAATCAATTAATTAAAATCAATTAATTATTAATTTCATTATTTAAGTTTCCTTTAATGATCATCAATTTGTAATAATTAATTTTCTATTGGATGACCTCTCTATCTATTCATGACTTACCCTTTTGTAAGCAATAAACATTATTTCCATTTCACATGCTCTTGTTTCTCTCTCATCATTTTCTTTCTCTCTCATCATTCTCTGTTTTCTCTGTTTTTTTTTTTTTTTTTGGGTGATTGAATTCAGAGAATTAAGTCAGACTCATTGTTGATTTTGTTGCAGATTATGAACTTCTGGTACAAACCCACTTTCTGAAAGTGTAAAAAGTTTGCAACTTTGTTGTTTTACTTTGTATTCTCACTCAACTTCAACTACTTTTTTCCTGCAGTTGAATTTTCAAAAGACAGGAACAAAAAAATGAAACAGAATTACAAATATGGATGTTCAGCCTTTATCAGTCTTCTTGTTATCTGATCATCAATAAGTAAGTTTACCTCTCTTTCCCTCTTCTTTCTTTGTTTGGTTGGTGCATATAGAGCCAAGCGTGTAGTGTTGTAGACGGGATTTAATCTGAGGTCCCGGCCCTAACTATATAGTGGGAAATTCTGTGCTTGTTACCCGGGAAAAAAGGTTTTTTTTTTTTTTTTTTTTTTGCCCATTTTTCAGCAAAAGGTTGGAACTTTTTTGTGTACAAGTAACAAGTTTCTAGCCTAAATTAGGTACATATTTCCTGGGAAAACCAAAAAATTCACCTAACTTAGAAAAAAAATGTATTAGTAGTAATTCCGTAACTGAATTTTCTTAATATTGCTCTTAATACTTGCAGACAAAAATGACCGTTGAAATTATTACTCCTAACGTTTTATAATTAAATGCATTCAACATATAATAACTATATATGTCTGTCCTTCTGAATTCTGATGTATTTACACTTACATCATCCTTATATTTTATCAGATTATGACCCAGATTGTCAGAACCAGTAAATAGTGTAGAAAAATCTGTTTCCTGGATTCTTCATTTCAGAAGAAAATAATGGGCAAATTTGGATTCTTGATCAGATCAGTTATCTTCTTTGGGTTGTGTTTGTTACATGTTTATAGTGAGCCATGGGAGGACAAGCAAGCCCTGCTTGATTTCCTACAGAATACTTCGCATTCGCGGTATCTGAACTGGGATCAGAACACTCCCTTGTGCACTAGTTGGACTGGTGTGACTTGTGATGATCGTCAGACGGGGGTTATTGCTCTCAGACTACCGGGAGTCGGAATCCGAGGCTCTATACCTCCTAACACACTTAGCCGGCTTTCTTTCCTTCAAACACTTAGCCTAAGAAACAATGGGATTTCAGGTGTTTTTCCATCTGATTTTTCCAAGTTGAGTAACTTGACTTCTTTGTATCTACAGTCCAACAGGTTTTCTGGTCCCCTACCTTTGAATTTATCTGCTTGGCATAATCTTGTGGTACTAAATCTATCCAATAATGATTTCAATGGAAGTATTCCTCTTTCGCTCTCGAATTTAACCCAGCTTACAACTCTTGATCTTTCAAGCAACTCATTTTCTGGTCAAATTCCTGATTTGGGGATCCCAAGTTTGAGGTTTCTCAACTTTTCCAACAACCATTTGAATGGGAGTATTCCTAATTCCCTTCTGAGGTTTCCTAGTTCATCATTTTCGGGCAATAATGTTACCTCGAAGGAGGTTGCAATTCCTCCGATACCATCATCAGTTCCGCCTGATAGTTCAGTTCATAAGGCTAAGAAGATCAGTGAGACAGCATTGTTGGGAATTATCATTGGTGGTGCTGCAGTCTTGTTTGTTATGATTGCAGTTTGCATGATTGTTTTGTGGTCGAGCAAAAAAAGCAAGCAGCAAGACAATGATGCAGAGGCACAAAAGACTGAGAAATTCTACTCAAAGAAGAAAAGATTGCCTACAGAAAGCCGAGAAGAGAAGAACGCGAGGATCACATTTTTTGAAGGCTCAAACATGGCATTTGACTTGGAGGATCTTTTAAGGGCTTCAGCAGAGGTTCTTGGTAAAGGCATGTTTGGAACAACGTACAAGGCCGCCCTAGAGGATTCTAACACCGTGGTAGTGAAGAGGCTCAAGGAAGTGAGTGTAGGAAAGCGAGAGTACGAGCAGCAGATGGAGATTGTTGGTAATATTAAGCATGAGAATGTGGCTGCACTCAGGGCATACTATTATTCCAAAGATGAGAACCTCATGGTTTATGACTATTTCAGACAAGGCAGCTTATCAACAATGTTACATGGTATGTGATTTTGTATATTGTTTGGTTTTCACTGAAATTAAAGGGTTGTTTATATAAAGAAGCTCTTATTATGTTTTGCAGGGAAAAAAGAAAATCGATTGCCATTGGATTGGGAAACCCGGCTAAAAATCGCCATAGGTGCAGCAAGAGGCCTTGCTCACATCCATTCTCAAAATGGTGGAAAACTAGTCCATGGAAACATAAAGTCCTCAAACATATTCCTCAACCCTCAAAACTATGGTTGTGTATCGGACCTTGGTTTAGCAACCATAGTCACGCCCACAGTCCCACCAATCCAACGAATTATAGGGTACCGGGCACCAGAAGTCACAGATTCTAGGAAAGCAACTCAATTGTCTGATGTCTATAGCTTCGGAGTCCTGATACTCGAACTCCTAACAGGAAAAACTCCCCTAGGAGAAGGTACACATTTAGTAAAATGGGTGTATTCTGTGGTTAGAGAAGAGTGGACAGCAGAAGTGTTTGATGTAGAGCTATTAAAATTTCCTAACATAGAGGAAGAGATGGTGACAATGCTACAACTAGGAATGGCTTGCACTGAGAGAGTCCCGGAGAAACGGCCAAAGATGTCGGACGTTGTCAAAATGGTGGAAGACATACGGCGAGAGAGCACCGACACCCACCCATCATCGGAGGTTTCAACTCCAACACCAACAGGCCTTTCACATACAGGTGAAACAGGATCATCTACCTATGTAACCCCACAATAAGATTGCTTGTGTTAGTTAAATTTAGTTGTTACAAATATTGTTGGATTTTTCTTTTTTGGAAATCATAATTTTTGCTTACAAATTGAGGCACATGGTCTGGATTATTATTATTGTCCATTATTTACTCTGTATATTTTTTAAGGAGAAAGTGGGATGAAAGTAGTTTACCAACCAAAGCCAGCTAATTGTCAAAGAGTTAGCTAAGAGCATTATTATTTCCCTCCAATATTCTTAGCAAAATGTAAACGGCCCAAGTCAATTATATAGCTACCTTCTTTCCTGGTTTTGAATCTTTTTGCGGCTTCAAGTTTAAGATTTTGATGCCTAAAAGAAATATTTGGAAATAGTATTGATAAACTAGGCAATTAGCTATGCTGATAAGGACAACCACCACCAAGGGTTTCGAAAGTCTAAACGCATGTGTTTTTTTTTATTTAACTGATATGAATGTACAACGGACAATGACGTAGACAAAATCTGATCCAAAGCCTTAGATAGCACCCTCAAAACTAGATCACTTTCTTTTGATATTAAGTTCCTTGCTTGTCTATTTTGATTGACTTCATAAAAGAGAGCTTAAAAAAGAAAAGAAGGAAAATCATTCGTTGTCAACTTGAACATTCTTTTGGCTGGAAAAGTTAGGATTCTTTAACTATACAATCATGTATGTCTTGGATCAGGAGTATGAAAATCACTTGCCCCACTTTAGAGAACATGTCAGAACACTTTGATTGTCTACCCAGCACATTTTCTGAGGAAAAAAAACCTTGAAGAAAGAAATTTTAATATTAAATTCATCAGGGGGTGCTTAGTTCACACAAAAAAATATATATACGGAGTTAGTACTCATTACATTAGAATGACTAAAAGCCATACAAGATACAACCATGCATATTGTTTGTTTAAGAAATTACAATTTCTAAACTCATACTCGTACTTCAACCCAAAAGTATGTGGTTTAGAAACTCATATGAGAGGTGGGTATGGCTCATTTCATTACCAAACGGAACCAAACGTCCAAGCACATGGTATTAAACAAGTTCTATACCCATATAACACCCTAATTTCATTCCTAGTTTCAAGCTTATACAAGTATCAATTAACGAGCCAAACATCCCTTTAAGTTTCGAGCTGGAAATTTAACAGCTATACAAATTATACTCGTATTCGTTTAGCACCATTTCACATTATATGAATGACACAATATTTTAAATATATAGGTAACACTGATACTTTCAAAAAAAGATGTTCAATATTGAATACTTGGATACCAACACTGCAACACACATGTTGAGTCACATAGACACATACGGAGTAGTATTTATATATAACACGAGTAAATCAAAACATTGAATTCTCTTAGCTAAGGGTCGGATTTAACAGCAACTTTTGGTATTCATTACGAGTACTTAATTGTAAAAGTGATACTAGTATTCATTACTAATATCAAGACTTTTCATTGATGGGTTTTCACCTTTGAATACTGGGTTGCATGTGAGCTTCATTATTATATGCTCACCACCCAAAACCAGATCAAATTTCCGCAATAGACTACCACCACCTGAAGTACACCCTGTCACCCTCTTGAATATCGGAAACCTCACTTAATATTATGATGGAGTACATTTACACATTTCACATTTGGATCATCTAAAATTTCCGTAAGAACAAACATGAGATTAAAAATTATGAAAACAATACAAAGAATGATGTACATGGTTACACGTTACGTAGTATTAAGGTTTTAGTATCGAGGACCTGGATACATGATGCAGAGCCTACCAGCAAACCCAGAGACATCCGTCATCATACAGCAATGTATCCGCAACACTAAAAATTCTCAACTCTTAGTAAGCCAAACTAATCTTCCTCCGGCTTGCGTAAAATTTGCGTCTTTACACCACCTAAGATAACACAAACAGAGACAGTACATTTAATTAGACGAACCAAATTGAAATTGGGACATTTTTCCCTTACTTGAGAGATTTTTCCCTTACAAGGGGAAGCAAGACAAACCTTCAACTTCCTCGAAATGAACTTCCTTCACCAAATCAGCAGCAGGATTATACTGGAATCTATAGAAGGGAAGATAGCAGGATTAACAATCTAACTGATATCACATATGATACATTAAAGAAAATAATAATTAGCAATTACATGAACTGATTATTGACACTATTAATGCACAAATAAGTTGTTATTTATCAGATTTGAATTTTGATAAAAAAAAATTAGTAGCCACATAAAACAAACATCACTACACTAGTATATCGCCAAAATTACTTTTGTTTAGTACAATCAGTTCACACTAGTATATCGCCAAAAATACTTTTGTTTAGTACAATCAGTTCAGCTAGACGAAAATAACAGGGCATGAACCAATCTTCTCGCTTCTTTAAAGAAGTCTTTCCACAATCATAAACCACCCTTAATTATTCAAATCTTACATCTACCTAGCTGGCAATGCATCTTTACCCTAATAGAGCAGTAAACGCCAGCAGTCATCCTAACAATATCTCTTCAAACAGCATCTCAAAATAATCTTAAAAGCAGTTCATTATTTGGGAGACACGTTTAATAATCATAAAATTCGAGTTCTAGCAGTAAGACGTGATAATTTGAAAGCTGAAAGGCTCCGTGATAGGGGAAACTTTGGGAAGTCCCAAGGAAGCTGCTACTTATGCAGAAAATAAGGCATCTATTTGACTGAAAGCCTATGTCTGCACTTTCACATAAATGTTGAAGCTTAAACAATACAAGATGAAGCACAAAAGGAAGAATGTTCAAAGGATGGGATAAGGTGATTGAGAAACACTACAATTAAAAAATACTTAGTATACAGAATGATCATATAAACATAGTCCATTGAGATTTGAACTTCATTTAGCATTAACCAAATATCATCAAAAAAAGAGTTTTGCAGATCTAGAATAATGAATTAGGGCGCAATATACTAAAAATTAAATTGCAGGAACTGGGGATATAGTTTTGAGCCACATCGAGATGAGAATAATTACCTGTTCTTGAAAATTACATCAATGTCAAAGTTAGATGTATTCTTTGCAGCATCCACCAAGACAGTAACAATTTCAGTCTTTCTAGTGCTCGCCATCAGGACATCATACTCTGTCGGAATGACAATTGCGAAGAAATTATCAGATAATTTACTTAGATACAGCTTCTCTACCGCTGAGAGGGTAATCCGCCGTTTAAGGGCATAACTCTCAGGATCAATCACATAGAGAGCGAAGTCTGTCACTATCAATATGCGCCTCTTCATCTTCCCAGTACTAGTGAACTTCAAAACTTTATCAGCAAAAAGAATTTGCCTGTCACCTATGAAACAGATGAGCAAACCAAATTGTTTTTAAATATCCAGTCAACAAAACTTGACAAGTCCTCATACCAAGCACAGAGAAACTATGAAAGCATACAGCACGTCAAGGTCTCAAAATGACACTCTACTTCATATTCACTTCCAAATACTCATAACATATATTCTCCAATATATTTTCCTTCCCTCTAAAATTCTTAACAGGGCAATGACCCATAATGAACTTAATATTTTCAGCCACCTTGCTGAATTTTAAATTATGTGGAATTTACACTCTGCCAGACATGATAACATAACAGTTCTAGGCCTTTAGTAGTTTTTGGTATACCGTATGTTTATCCTTAGAAATTGATCATGATACTGAAATTCTTCTAGCATCATTAGTACATCCACAATTCAGTAAAACAATCAAACTTTTTCAATGAGCATAACTAAATTAGCATATGCAATTGGGCAGTTCTTATGCCTAACAAAGATTACAAGGTAATGGTAAGTCAACAGAACAACACAATAATTGTGCATCTAATCAATACATAATGGCCTTTATAATACGTAACTTATATGAAATCAGAAGTAGAAAATTCACAATTGAAATAACATGTTAGTTTAATGATGTGAGCTTGAGAGCAGATTCTTGTACATGTCTGTCCGTTTGAAACGGCTTAAACGGCTTAACAATACTGAGAGGCTAAGCCAATTTTCAAACTATGTAAACGAACTAGGACAGCACATATTGACACAAATCTAATCCAACAGCAAAATTTATTTACAAGGGCAACACTCTCTATCTGCTCCAATGTCATTCTCGCAATCTTATCTTTCAATGAGTTGTTCAAGATATCACCTACAGTTTATCTCCACCTAGAATAAGGCAAGACTAAAGAGCATCAACACCAGAAAATCTATAATCTAAGCATTAATTTTCTCCAGATAATCTTAACCAGCTAGACAACTAGTGCTCAAATATTTCTATATAGTATATACATGTCTATGTCAATATGTCATCACACATGCCCAATAAATTTCATGGAAACCACTAGACAACTGTTAATCAATGTCTGAATTAGACTTAAACCTGTCTTGTTAATTGTTATACTAGTTCCTACCAATAAAACTTACTTATCTAGTCTCCTTAAAGACAATGCATGCAAACTTGGATTTATAACTGTGATAAATCTATCTGACAAGCTGATACGTACGAACTACCAAGTGCTAGGTATAGTAGGTAGCTATACTGGAGTAGCACAACAAATTGTTCTGAATTTCTAATGAAAGAAAGAAAAGAATAAATTTCAACTTATTCATCCCACTGAACAATCACCATTTAATTCTCGCCACTATAATGTCAAAACCACATTTTATCTGTCAATTATTATGTAAAATTTGACCTCCCCAGTGCCAGCAATGAGAGATAGTAATGATGTAAGACCTATCAGCAACCATAAGGGGGAAAAACACAAAAAGTATTCACTATTCAGCGTAGTAAGATAAACACATCAAACGTAGGCGTACCCACAAGAGATCCTGCATGCTCAAATCTCAACTGATGCTACATTTAAGCATAATAAGCCTAACATAGTCCTAAACATAACACAAAGCAAATAAACACCCATCTGTAAGATACATTCAAAATGCTTTCTAAAAATTAAGGCACCAAATGAAAGTGTAACCAGTAGTATGGTTCAAGTGTAATCACTCTTCCTAAATTCCGCACTTGTATAACAACAAAAGGATCCTAAGCAAAGCGTGGAACACCCAATCAATTTCATAACTTACTCCAAAACCTCATTATTAGTATAACCTCTCAAAAATTGCATATACTTGGTCTTGTTACCAATCTAAACCAATACAAACAGCAAAGGTTGCACTCGGTACTTAAAATCTATAGCAACTACACTTATCTTTTCAATACCAATATACCATCTGACATTTCAATTTAAGATTGAACAACCAATACAAAAATCACAAAACCCAGCTCAATAACTCATTACAGTAAATTAATTTCAGAGTCAAAATCATCACAACAGCTCATTTACACCAGCTCTTGAATCAGATCAACCTTCAACTTCAACCTAACTAACCATAGCATTCAACTTACTACCCTCTCAATTATGAAATTACATAGCATTAAAATTCCAACAACAGCCTTCCACATCAAACTTAAAGTAAATAACCATTTCACATTTCCTAATACGGGATTTAGAAATGCTTGACAAAATCACGCGTCGATCGGAGCTATTAATGCTCAATTATGCTTAACATTTCTAATAACATCAATCCCCTTCACAAATTTACACAACAAACCCTAAAAACACAATCCCAGAAATAAATACTTGTAATTCAAGAGAAATTAAAAAGGGGGTGTAAATTAGAATTACCTTGTTTATCGAGGATCTTCAAAATGTAAGGATTAGAAGAAACATCAAGATAATCCCCTCTATAATCCCGGTGAAAGGAAGCCAACCTTCGAGCTTTAACACCCATGAATGGCTCTAGATTTTCCGACGGATTATCAGCGGACGGCTGAGGTTCGGCGTCGAAACGAGGCTTGGAGTCGGTGAGTTGGACTCGGCGGTTAGTGTATCTGTTGCTATGGCGCTCCATTTCGTCCGAGTCGCCGGCGATTCAAGGGGGGTTGAATCGTGAGGTGAAAAAGGGAATGCGCCACTGGGTTTTGATGACCTGTGTGCGCAACTGCCTGGATCAGGGTCCCGCTAGATGATGTTTAGTTGATTTATTTTTTTTTAATACTTCGTACGAGTGACCCTAGGCCACGTATGAAACTTTGTGATTAAGAAAAAATTAAATATTATGGAACTTGTAATGTAAATTAATTGGAATTAGCATTAGAAAAACTCAAAGAATTGGACTCGTGACCACTTTTTTTTTTTTTTTTTTTTTTTTTTTTTTTTTTTTTTGAGGTAATTAGATCAATATATTGATTAAGCAATGTCAAGTTTGGCCAAGGTTAAGAGACCTTGAGGAATCGAAACAATACAAACTTAAAGAATTGGACTCATGACCACTTTGTTATGCTGAATTTGATATTATGTTAAAGGTATCTCAGCCAAAATCTTAAGCTGGTGGTTGAACTCCAATATCGATTTATATACTTTATAAGTTAGCTATATACATCTCCCTAATCTCTTGAACTATTAAAAAAAAACACATTGTCATGTTATTTATAATATTAATAAGTGTATTGTGTTTGTGTACATCTCTTTTTTTTTGTCTTCACAATCGATAACATTTGCCGTAGATCTTATTTGCATGAACTCCCTAATTTAAGTATATATAATGGAGATAAAATTAGATTAGAGTGCATTCCCTTCACCTTCTATATTTTGGTCATTAGCTTTTATGTTGATTTACACTTCATCAATGCCCTTGTTCATATCGAAATGCCTCAACATATAGTAACAATCTCTCTAATAATGGACATCTCTCAATGATATTTGAGAATAAGAAACAATTGTTTGGAAATTTTTCATAACTATGCATAAAATGTGGAAATTTAAAATATCAAATAAGTCTATTACTCTATTTATAATGAGTGGATTTGTAGGGCTTACACCTCATTTCCACCAAAAAAAAATAACGAGTGGGTTTGTACATTAACAATCAAGGGAGTAATATTTTCACTTGTGTGAATCTCTTCTTTTTAAAAAATGAATATTTACATGTTTGTTAAAGTACATTTCATAAGAATATAAGAAACAAACTTCAATGGAAAAATCAATGCCTTACAATTTTAATCTCATCCAAGGGGATGAACACTCTATAGTTCTAAACCACATTATTGAATGATATAAAATTATTTATAAATTTGTCTTTATTATGAAGTTACTAAATTTATAATGCGAAAGTTAATGACTAAAGTATTAAGACGTTAGGTGATGTGGTTAAAAACCTTAAAAAAAAAAAAATCATAAGTGTTATTTTGACTTAAAAAGTGAATATAATCACTGTATAAGCGCATAACACATAAATGTTTATTAGGTTGAATTGAGACGAGCTATCGCGAGTCAATATATTTGTATCATTTCTGGTATGAGGGTAATAAACACAATGAAAACACGTAGACATGACACGACACGACATGACCTAACATGACCTGACATAAAAGCTTATGCTTTTCTTTTGAAAAGCACATCACCGCACATGTCTAGTGGGCTATGCCATCATCAGTTATCATTACACGAGCTTAACTCAATCTAATGCCATCTTTAGTTATACGACAACGAAAATGACACCTAAAATAGCAATAATGGAGAACACCCAAGACGGCAGGACCAAGTAGACGAAGAACCAATAAGCAAGAGCCACAGCCCACAAACACACACTTGCGCACAACTGCACACAGCTACAGTTTACGGCATTACGTTACCTCCCAAATTTAATAAATAAACAAACAAACAAAAAAAAACGGAAATTTCACCAAATGCCACTGACAAATTTAAAAATTCACCAAATGCCATCGGACTTTTCAGAATTCACCAAATGTCACTCAGTTTTTAAATAATTCACCGAGTGCCATTAATGACTAACGGAAGCTTAATCATGACACATGGCAATCGATTATTGGTTTAAAAAATATAAATAAAATAAAATTAAAAAAAAAACTCTAAATCCTAACCCAACCCAACCCCACCACCGTAACCACCTGCCCAAGCCAACCGTCGGCCCAAAGCCAACCGCCGGAACTCCTTGAACTCCTGCCGGAACCCTCTAACCTTCCGCCGGAACCCCTTAACCCCGTCAAAACCGTCGACTCCTCTTAATCCCTCGAAAAACCACCCCAACCACCGCAACCATCTCACGCAATGCCCAATAACTCCAGCACCCATACACTGACCCACAAAACTCCGTTTACCTGACGACCTTGCGCTGATGCCCACCCCAACCCCCGCAACCACCTCACGCACCAACACGACGCATCACATAGCCACCACAACCGACCATGGAAACCCAAAAATCCAAAATAAAACCCGATTGTGGAAACCCTTCACCCTCAAACGATCGAAATCAACCATGGAAATCTACAATGGTCGATTTCTATGGCCGATTTCATCGTTTCAAGGGTAGAGGATAGGAGGAGTGGTTTTGAGCGGTGGTTGGAAAACGATGGGTGTTTAAATCAAAGCTCATGTTGGTGGCATTTGGGGTCGGGGCAGGTTGTGTGAGTGGTTTTGGGGGTCGGCGGTGGGTTAGGTGGAGTGCTTAAGGGCCGATCGACCGTTTTTTAGTGGTTAAGGGGGTGGCCGGCTGTTTTCCGGCGAGAAATAGGGAGGGGGCTAGGGTTTGAAGGTGGTGGGAAGGTGGCTGGGAAAATTTGTGTTTTTTTTTTGTTTTTTTATTTAATTTTTTTATTTTCTTTTAATTTTTAAGAATTAAAATAAATAGACTAATCATATCATGACATGTGTCATGATTAGACCCTAATGACTAACGGAGTTAACGGCTGTTAGTCATTAATGGCACTCAGTGAATTATTTAAAAACTGAGTGCCATTTGGTGAATTCTGAAAAGTCCGATGACATTTGGTGAATTTTTAAATTTGTCGGTGGCATTTAGTGAAATAGCCGGAAAAAAAAAGAAGAGAGAATTAAAATAAAAAAAGAAAAAGAAAAGAAAAGAAAAGAATTCCCCCAATTTAAAGAAAGAATCCATCTCTTCTATCCTTTTCTTTTTCCTCCCTTCTTCCGGCGGAAATCGGAAACCCTTTCATCCCCTTTTTCCTTCGCAAAATCAACGAATTCGTAGCAGTGTTCTTCAATTTTGCGCGATTTTCAGTCAGAGATTAGAGAAACAGAGACAGAATTTTATCTCTTCTTCTCTGAGGTATGATCATCTTTGATTTTGTTTTTGAATTTTAATGTTTTTAGCTTAATTTAGGGTTTTTTTGATGAATTTTGTTGGATCTTGAAGATCTGAGTTGATCTGATGAATTGTTTTGATTTTTTTAGGTTTTAAGGGGATGGCGTCGAAGAGGATTTTGAAGGAGCTCAAGGATCTGCAAAAAGATCCTCCGACTTCCTGCAGTGCCGGTATAATTTGATTAATTATTCTGTATATGTGTAGAATTGAGCTATGAATTGTTGAATGATTGGATTTGTTGGTTGGATTATTCGGTGAATGAATTTTTGTGATGATTGTATGGAAGTTGATGCTGAGAATAGGATGATTGTGTGTTTGGTGATTGTGAGATGGTGATATGATTAGACCGATGTTCGGTTTCGTTGTAATGATTAGTGAAATGTAAAATGTTGTTGGCATAATTTCTTATCAATTGTAGGACCATAAGGAATTAAGGATTGAAATGAATGCAAAAGTTTAGTGTGTTGTTAGCTGTGTAAATCGTGTTATCGAGAGAAGCTTTCAAGTAATCCAGACAAGGTTTGGTTCTTATGATTGAGGTTGTCTGCCCTACACATTTTATGTTTATGGTGCTCAACAATTTGGAGTGGGGCTGAATTCTGTTTACGCAGTCCTTATCGTGGAGAAGATTAATCAATATAAGATTATGATGAAGGTGTATGGATTATGATGTGGGCATCCGACTCTCCTTAGTCTGCTACCAATCCTACCATAGGCAGGTGCCTTGTTAGTGGGCGTTGGGGGAGTGTATAATGAGGATGGTACTCATTGTTGTGATACTATTCATTTCAGCATTGTTGTGGACTATTTGGAGCTTCTGATTCTTGATTATTTGCTCGTTATTATACTATATTTACTTGTTTAAGGATTAGACAGTAAAACAGTTTGTTGATCTTCCTTCTTTGTATAATTTCCAGAATTAGTGTATTCTAGGGTTTCTTCAGCAAGTGTTACATGTGTAGAAATTCATGCAGTTTTCTTAACTGAAAGTAGTTAATGTTGGGTTCTTTGACCAGGGGGATCTTCACCTGTTTGCTATTCCATTTTTGCTTCATGTGGCGGGTAATTTCTTGTGCCTCGTGGAGGCTTGCTATCTGATTATAGGTCTTTAAAAATCTTTGTTCACTTTTTTTTTTTTTTTTCCTCATCCATTTGTTTTTTTTTTTTTTTTTGAGGGAATCATCCATTTGTTTTTGAATAAAGAGTATTTATGCTTTTTTAAAATTTCGGCCTTAAAGGTTAGATAAGCTGTGTTATCATGCTATTTGAAAGTTTATCGAGCAACATACTAGTTATCTTCTACTCATGGATCTTTGTCAAAGATCTTACAAATTTTTATATTTCAAACATATTGGATTGTAAATTTTGATTTTTTTTTTTTTTTTTTTTTTTTTTTTTTTTTAATTGCTTCCTTTGGCGATCTGAAAATTTTGAATGATTCTATATTGCCTTTGGCCTTGTGGATTATTCTGTAAAATTTCAAATGTTCCTTTGATTACTACTTCCCAAACTTCTGCCACAAAGTCTTATCATGGTTTAGAACACTTCATTATCACAATCACATATTCTGCCCTACGCGGTGGCTACATTTCGTCTCAAGACTACTGCTGGAGCATATGACAGGCATGGTCTCCCGTGAACGCTGCTTACTTTCTCCATTTTGATCTCTTATCAAGGGGGATGTACATATGTCTTGAAATCTATTGAAAAAGAAAGGTACACATATGAAATGCGTAGTTGATGAGATTAATGCTTGGTTCTCTTTGTGAAAGAAGAGCCTTAAATGTCTATTATGCTTGTATACTGAATCGTGACAGAAACTTAGTATCTGGTAAAAGCATTCTGTTGTAAAATGCTGTTACTTTCTTTCCTCTTTAGCCTTTCTCTAAGAATCTCCGTATCATTATAGCTGACTTTACCATCACATTGTGTTTTTGCCTACTATTCTCTTGCCTGTTCAATCTCCACTATCTATCTTCAAAGCAAGTTAAATTTGAGAATCTTTACAGGGTCTGCAATTACATTTTTTTTTCTTCTCTTTATGTTAGCTATGTGTAGAAGAATTGTTAAGAAGCTGATGGTATTGAATGTACTTTTTGGCAGGTCCTGTGGGTGAAGACATGTTTCATTGGCAAGCAACAATTATGGGCCCTCCTGACAGTCCTTACGCAGGGGGTGTTTTCCTTGTTACTATTCACTTCCCCCCAGATTATCCATTTAAACCCCCCAAGGTAATTACTCCATAGTACTTAATCTGTTGGATATAGGCTCTCAATCCTTCTAGGAGTATTTAGAAGTGCTGCTATTCTTTCTGCTTTCTGGACCTATGTTGTGTGTTACATTTTCTTGTTTAGCTTTATGATCATTATTATCGTGCCTGCTGTTTTATTGCTGAACTTTGCACTCTAATAAAAACTAGCTGTTTCCTTTTCTATTTATTTATATATAATTGGTTGCTGAAAATTGCTAGTGATCTCTACTTTAAGGCTGAATGCTTACAGTTAATCTTGTGGGTACATGGTACTATCCCGATGTTTGAGATTAATTATTTTTGGTGGCAATATGAGCAGGTAGCATTTAGGACAAAGGTTTTTCACCCCAATATCAACAGCAACGGAAGCATTTGCTTAGACATCTTGAAGGAGCAGTGGAGTCCTGCCCTTACCATTTCAAAGGTTTGTTGGACCATGCTTTGAAGAGCCTCTCTTTTTTCTTTTTCTTTTTTTTTTTTTTTGGCATCACAGTTTTCTATAAATTAGTTCTCCTTGTCAGAGGCAATGCCTGGAGTCTATTGTCATGGCGTTGTTTAAAAATTATGCTAATGTGAACGGTGAATTTTGTTGTGAGCAGGTCTTGCTTTCCATCTGCTCACTCTTGACAGATCCAAATCCCGACGATCCCCTAGTACCAGAAATTGCTCACATGTACAAGACTGATAGGGCGAAATATGAGAGCACCGCAAGGAGCTGGACTCAGAAGTATGCTATGGGCTAAAGACTTAACATGTCAATTGGAAGGGGGTAGGAGGCAGCTTTGTCATTCAGATACTGTCTTCTAAGCATATGTACTCTGTATGTGGGTTTTAACCTTTTGATCAGTGTGCTTTGCAACCTAAGCTGGACAAAAGTATTGTCCGGCACTTCATTATGTTCAAAATAGAACACTTATATGTTGTCCTTTAAATGTTTGTATGAACAAAAATTAATCTTCAAGCTGTGAAATATGACCGATTTGTTGCCGCATCATTAGCTCTTACTCATCTCCCTTGAGAAACTACTGTTCTGCCATATGCCATTCAATCAAGCACTAATGCTGTACCATTGACGTTGAACAGATTTCTAATCTTTAACCAGCATGTCAAAAGTTGGTTTAACTCATCGATGAAACACACTTATTGCATTGACTTGCTTTTTAATGAGTAGGGTAATGAAATCATTAAAAGTATCCTTCAACCTGAGCTGCTAGTCTGCCAATGACCTTTCCAAGCAATTGTTTCGTGCATTCAACCAAACAATCGTATCTCATCCCAAGGAATTAAGTTGACTTTTAATTACTTGTTCAAAGCAGGTTGGAATGGAGAAACAATCAAAAGTTTCAATCCTACTATTTTTTGTACATAAATATCAAAATTAGTTGAAGGATTTAAATCTCTAATTTATTGGGAGTTATCTTATTAATAACTTTATCAAATGAGTACATAATAATAAAGTCAAAGCTCCCCATGAAATGACTAGTAGGAGGAGCAGGCTACCAAACCAATGACCCTTCTCTTCATGCAAGACCCAATGTCAGTGAGCCCAAATTGATTGATATTGCTCTTAACAAATTAAAGTTTTGTGATGCTGATTTTAGTTGTTCCAATCTTTTCTATTTATACCCTAACCAAGATGACAAATAGCATCCCACATTAGATTTTTGGTAGCTCTATGCCTCTGTACATTATCTGATGGGCCCCATCGTTCACGAGACTTTTAATTTTTTTAAAGAAGTTTTCAGTAATTTTATTACCGAGTATAATTTTCCTTATATTAACAATTACAAAAAGACAATCGTATATTTGAATTTCGAATATTTTTACTAAATAAATACCAATTAAACCATGAGATATTCACACGAATGGTATAATCCTAGGGTTAGCAAATGATACTTCGTATATGGTATTGGATAATGCACTTGACTTCTGTCATTTTAAGATGGATAACATTTGAAAAGTATAATATTGATTGATTTTGCCTTTTGATGGCTAGATTTGGGTTGACCAATAGATGTTCCAAAAAATCCAAAATTCATCCCTTTTCAACCTTTATTATTTGTGTTTATTGCATAGGCCATATGTTTGGTGGAAGTGTCACTTCTCAGAATATTGCAATTCTTGATCTAGGGATTTGTTAGGATGAGAGGCTAGAATAACCACCTAAAAATTATATTGTCCATACTTTCTCCATTTTGTTTTTAATGGCAACGTTGAGAGTTTCATATACATTTGTTAAAACATATCTTATAATACTAACATTTTCTTACAATCACTAAAGATGATCAAACAATTCTTCTTTTACTTAGACAAAAATTACCGCGTTTGAAAATTTTCAAGATTCACATTCTTCTTTGAGCTTTGTACATTTCCGACTAATAAAAAAATAAAAAAAAGCGATCCAAAATAGGGGAACATTTTGGATGTTCATGCATGCCACGTGGTAGCTTAATTATAAGGGGTATGTTTGCAATACGTAATTGAATCAACTAAAACTATTGCATGCATATGCCTATCGATTTATATGACTTAATTTTGTAAGTTTATGAATTCCATCAACGGGAGATTGAGACCTTTGAGTATTCCATTGATCAACTTCATATTATATGAGTTACAATTACAATATAAGTTCGAGAGTCCTGAATTTGTTTCCGTCAAACTAGGATAACATTTACATGAAAATATATGAGTAAATTATTTTATGTATTACTTTTAATTACAACCCCGAAGTTATCTGAAATTCTGAAAACAACTCCTAAGAATACAATAGGCTGATATTCTTTTGATGAGTAGAAATAAGATTGTGTCTATACGATAGGTTGATAATAAAGCCCTGAGTAGAAGATGGATATAAATGTAACGCAAGAGTTGTATTTTTCTAGCTTAGTGTTCTAAAGGATCAATTCGATCTCAATAATTAGTGATACTAGAATGTGTCCACGTTAATGTAAATGATATATTTCTTTCACTATCTTTCTAAAAATTATTGAATAATGTAATGGAATAGGTTTTTTTTTTGTATTTTTTTTTTTTTTTTTTTTGGAAACAACCCACAGCGGGGAAGGAGGTGTATTTTTTTTAATAGTTTGTAAAATGGGTAATCACTGGTTAATATTTGAAATGAAAAAGTAAAAATATATAGATAAGTAGAATGGCAAGGCCAGGATGGAGCTGAGTGTTGTGGGTAAAAATTGAAAAAACAAAAAAGCTCTGAAATTAATATATATATTGTGATTCTTCATGCATGAAGACCTATATCTAGCTTTTTCTTTATACTTTTGGAAGATCTAGGCCGGATTATTCTCAGCAGATTGCAATTCCATCCTTTTCAGAATAAAACGAGTCATATAGGAAATGCATGCTACACACCTTAAACCCTTGACTGTAATTAGACTAATTACCTAATTACGGAGTACTACGAAAAAAAGCATATTTAAAACAACAATTATAATAAGACATTAATTGTAATTTACTATGTACTCCGTATTTTTAAAAGATATGAGCACGTATGCATTATTATAATGATTATATATAGAAACAAAACATGCACTAATTGCCCTAAAAACGAACATGCACATCTGCGCTCGCACACACACATATATAGATTCAAGATATCCACACACACGCCTTAGAACTGCATAAGCTCAACTTAATAAGCTAAGAAATAAACAACAACATACCATAAATTGAAAATTCGAGGACTACTCATGTGATAGAGCATATAGATCGATATAATAACGAGCAATGAAGCTAAAAAAGAACAGGCCTAACATGAGAGAAAAGAGTCGGTCAAGATAGCCAAGGAGACTGCCTGAAACCAAGTAATTTGGGATCCTTTTTTTTTATAAGATCACCAAATAATTGAATTCATGGAGCAGGCAAGTCATCCTTGGCTACCAAACCAAAAACCCTTTTCTTCATGCAAGTCCCTTCTCTTCATATATAAAATCATAACATTTATTTTCTCATCTTAATATAAATTATGTGAATCATATAAATAAATATGTTGTGATGCAAATATTGGACTAGCAAGCTAATCTATTTATATATGGTCATGCAGCATAAAATTTGAGAAATATAATGATGATATATTCTGGTAGCCCACTATATAATTTCTCCATTAAAAGATGTCGGTAAGTGTTGACTTAGTTTTTTAATTTTATTTATGATGGAATATATTCTTACATTATGTATATATCAATATTTGTAACCTTAAAAGATTTCCTCTTTTGTACATGATATGATTTTAACCCTTTTTAGCTTAATACAATTGTAGACAAAATTGGCAAATTTTGGCTCCCAAATGTCTGATCATATTTTGAGCTTTAATTATTAGGTGATTGTTTGAGAAAATTAGTGGTATTTGGCATCTAATATGATTGGTGCTAGACTTTTGGCTAAAAATTGGCCATCCGTTATTTAAAAAGAAAAGTGTCATTTCCATACTCTCGGTCGATTGCTTGTACTAATTAATAAATAAATACTCCAATTTGTTCTAATTGTGGACTAAAATAATATATTTTTCTTTTTAGTATATATGGTTTTTATTATTTATACACTTGTTGATTAGTGCATTATTTTATTAACCGTTAATATATCACATGATATGAGTTTTTCGCCACTCCATGTATTTAACTTTGTATGTATAGTTATATGGAGTATTTACGTACGTAGTTAGCACTTTATCTACCATTATTGAGTCATTAGTATGACTTCTAGTTTACTGTGCAGTGTAATGTAAGTTGTATATATATATATATATGGAGTAGTAATTATATATATTTAGTCGTATGGATTATAAAGTACGTAGAAATTACTATATGTGTGTAGTTATTACTCCATGTATATGCCATTGAATCATTATAATGATGTTACGTTTAGTGTACATTGTAGTGTGGTAATATGGAATAGTAACTATATACGAAGTATATATAGCTCAATAGACGATAGTTGTATAGTATAGAGTATGAAAAAATAACTACCTAGACTAACGTAGTTACTGTTTTATCTGCCATTAAATCGTTAATGGTGTGTAGTATTGTAACTACGTGTGCCAAAATCCTAATAATAATGCTCTGCATACATGTATGCCATTACAATCATGTCGTTATGAATCATAATGCGTTAGTTGTGCACGTACTAGTAATTCTACGTAGTACTCTGATCCAATATACTTTATTTTAAATCGATCTTTACATGTTGTGTATGTAATTGTAGTGTAGTACGAAGCTTTAATTATAACTTATAAGTACATAGTAGTACTTATGTGACAAACAAGTGAAACGATCAAAGGGCTCATTATAATCCGTTATAATGTTGTGAAAAACTACCTTATAAAGCATTTTTTTAGCGATAAACTACCTAACAATAAAAATGTTGTAAGAAACTAACTTATAAAAGAGTAAATGTTGTAAGAGACTACCATTGGTCGAAAAGTCACTGTTGACTTTCATTTTCCGGCGTTGACCACATCACGTGCCGATCACATGACTTTTAATTCACCCTTTCCCTCCTTTTTTCTTGATTGGCACGTCACGTGATCAAAGCCGAAAAATAAAAGTCAACGATGACTTTTTGACCATGAGTAGTCTCTTACAACATTTACCCATTTATAAGGTAGTTTCTTACAACATTTTTTTTATTAGGTAGTTTCTCGCAAAAAAAATGTTTTATAAGGTAGTTTTTCACAAAATGTCTTTTTACAAATTACTACGTAGTTTGTATAATCGTATTACATTAGTATGTTCGTTTCATCAAATCTTATAAAAGTAATTTTATTCTATAAAGTCTCGATTTATTTTTTCATAAGACCTAAGATGTACGGAGTATTTAATTGTATTTATTTTTGAATTATTATATCCTTTAATGTTATGATCCATCCAAATTTGGAAAATGGAAACAAATCAAGATTATTTCCACATTGATAGAGTATAAAACATATTCCTGGGCCTCAACCATAAGCTTAAGCTTTTGGTTGAGTTGGTCCACTAACATGGTATCGGAGCCAGCGTGACACAAAGGTCACGGGTTCGAATCTCATCCGCCCCTCCTTCAAAGTGGAATTAATTCGCACCAGGTATGGGTGGAAATGAGATTCGAACCCGTGACCTTTGTGTCACGCTGGCTCCGATACCATGTTAGTGGTCCAACTCAACCAAAAACTTAAGCTTATGGTTGAGGCCTAGGAATATGTTTTATACTCTATCACACATAAATCACAATTATGAAGCCTTTCAAAAAAAATCACAATAATGAAGAGATATGTAAAATATTTAAGATATTATCTTAGCTCACATAATTATAATTGCTTTTTTTGTTTTAAGGTTCAGTCCAGCACAAAGCATATAATCAATGATTCAGAATTATTTCATAATTAATTATTTTATTTTATTTGATTGATGCCAGGTAATGCATGTATCATGCTTATGTGGTGTAAAGATTTGTAATTACTCTTGATATCTTACCATTTTTACTTAGTTTTTAAAGCTATATAAAGAGGGTATATTGTATGATAGGTTCAACAATTATAGTACAATTGTAGGTTCAACTATTATTTTAGTGGGGGTAACGATTAATCAGTCAGTAAATTACCTGAGAAGTGAGAAGAAATCCACATTTCTAGACTTAATTCTCAGGTAATTTACTGATTTGATTGATAATCACCTCTAGATTGACCATCAACGCGTATAGTAAATTAGTAATGCAAAAAGACACGTACATAACCTAGAAATTGTGTCGAGTTTTGAGATTTTAATGAAGAAGATGAAGGATCTAACATGAAAAAAGAAGAGGGTGTCGAGATAGCCAAGGAGACTGCCTATCGCCCATCAAAATGGCTTCTTGAGAAGATGATCAAGAACCCGAATTTGAAAGCGCAGGCAAGTCATCCTTGGCTACCCGACACAAACGACTCTTCTCTTCATGTAAGACCCTCTCTTCAATTTCTTTAATTTGTTTCTCAATATTATATCACGTTCACCTTGCATGAAAATATTATGGGTTTCAAAGGACTATATTTATAGCCAATAATTCTAGAGAATAATATAATGCATGTCATCATATTTTGATTTTGTGGAATCAATTATATTTGTGAATAGCTAGTCAACTATACTTTGTATAGCTTTTTTTGGTGATGAACATGCATAATGTATATTTGTAATATATATGGTACATATTCCAAATCTTTTATAGAATGTGACATAATTTGGTCAAATGGACGTACAAAATTTTGAGGGGAAAAAACGTTTTTTTGTGACCTTGGATACTTTTGATTTGGTTTGTGTGAAACATTGACTTGAATGAAGAACTTTAAAAATGGCATTTGTAATTTGATTGTCAAGAATTTGACAGATACAATTCCAAAAGAAAAAATGAAGCAAATTTTATGGTCCATTATATTCTTCTAACTTTATAACTTTAAGGTGTCGGATGGAAAAGATATATGAATAAAGAAAATTGATTATACCGCAGCAAACGCTATGCATAGGAGGTCGTTGATTTGGAATTTTACAATGTTTAACATAATTTATTATAGTTCTTTGAACCAAATTTGTAAAGAATACGGAGTATAAATTATGTAAATGGGTATATGAATAGAGGTGGATATAACAGTATAAGACTCAGTTGACCTAATAACCAGTCTGTCAAAAACTTATCAAATTGACCTAGGGCACAGCTCTGTTTGGACTTGCCCACTTAGTGTGCTGGTCTTGGGTTAAACCGTTACCAACCCGATCAAAATCAGCCCACCCGACTTATTTCAATCTACCTAGTAGTTATTTTCAAGCAAAATCAACCCACCCGACTTATATCCCCTCTTAGGATGATGATATCCACAAGTTGGCTCAAGAACCGCTATATGACTGCCGGTTTGTGTCCAAATATGAACTTTTGACCCAAACGACCGAGTTGCCACCTCTAAATTATCGGGAGTAATAGACTAGATGAATGTAATCTTGGCTTATAAGGAAATTATATTCCCTTTTTTTTTTTGTTGTCATTTCGTGGGTAACTGGGCTGAAAATGGTTAATAAGTCTGCATAAAAGTGTTTAGGTTCTAACAAATACTACGGGCTTCATGTGGGTCGAACAGACAGGCTATCAGAATGTGAAGTGCTTTTTAAAGCCCAATAATACTATGGCTCGTTTTGGGCCGAACAAACAGTCATCAATCTTTTGTAAAGTTCATAAGTTAGATTTTCTTTTTCAAAGAGTTTAGTCAATTTAGTCCAGAATGATTTAAATATTGACCATCAAATTTTATTATCTCAATTCACTCGTCATTAGAGTTTTGGTGAAAATGTTAGTATCCTAATTTGCTTTTAAGATTGACAAAGTGTCAAATTAGAGAATACTTCAAGCGAAATGTAAGATCACGCATTGATTTCAAAAGAATACTCTGTATGTTTAGGAAGTTGGTCGTATTTACATTCCTCTCTCCTTTATGTACTTTGAACATAAATTATTAAATTTCAGTTTTTATGAAAAATGGGTATGGACAACCCGAGGAATAGGGTTTGGTTCAGTTACTAGCCTAAAAATAGAACATACTAAAAACTAATTGGTGATATAGGAGTAACTGTACTCCTCTAACTTCTATGGCTCTAACTTATTACTTCGTATAAAGCTATAAGGTGGCATAACCACTATTGTTTCTCTAATACATATAAGTGATATAACACAACTCACATGTGGATAACAAAGGTTTCAACATAGAAACAAATTCATGTACAAGCTCCATATTCACACATTATAGTCTGACTACTATTTGTTTCATCAAATAGATGACCGGTTGGTTGACATGAAAAAGAACGGGAAATTGAGCGGTTGTGTGGTGTTGTTTGGAAGGCAAAAACATAAAAATTCACAGTTTTTATAAAGTTCTATGCTAACAAAACGAAAGAATCATTGCTCATAAAGAAATAAGTTGCTTTTTATGTTCATCCAAACAATATTTCTCACTTTTTTTTTTTTTTTTTTTTGGGTAAGAAAAAGGGCCCTATCAGGCTAAAACCTCTTACAGGTCTCCCAACTCAGGCTAGCAGGCTAGGCACTTTGAGAATCGGGTGAGAGATTTCTCACTTCTTATATATGACATGTTTATACATATGAAAAAATTGCTTTGTAACAAATTTCACTTTACATATTCAATTAACCAAACAACCACTAAACTTTAACACTTTGGATTCGAATTTGCATAATTATTTTCGAATTTGGTTCATCAGTATTCATGTGCAATTCACAGTCCCTAGCTTACAACATTTCAACAACAAAGAAAAAGGCACCAATATCAACGTGGTCCAAACTACAAAATCATACATTCTAGAATCAAATTGAATGAAGTACAGAATTTTCAATTACTGTCACAAAAGTAGTGCTAGAGCACGTCCTTCCTTCCTTCAATTCCCATTTTTTACCCTAAATGGTCAAAAATATCAGCTGCATTTATGGCAAAACATGCCAATACTTGAAAAACTCAAAATTGTAAATTTTAAAAATTCATATAAATCTAATTTTAAATCATTAAAAAATTAGCTTGTCGCTGTCTCATTGGTCACCTAAGTAAATATACTGTATATATAATTAAATTTACAAATAATATCAGCTTAATAATTATTGTAGTTAATAAAAACTGTCACTGTTGTCTAATTACTGAACAAAACTAGGCAAGTTGTGACATACGTAGTATTTTTCTCTTCAAGTTGGACACGCAAAGAATTTTTCTGATGTTATTATCAGATTATATTAATATTTATAAACTTTCAATATCTTTGAGAATATTCAACTTTGTATTCAGAAAATAGTAATTATAAAATTTGCTCGTTTTTGCATGATCTTGTGGTCCTTTCTCTAAACTATTGTTTGATATTTCATACGTAAATATAGTATTTTTGGTAAGGTGATTACCTAATCATTGTGATGATGTAAGTGCTGGTGCTTGTGTGGCAGTTTACGTTAGGCAAAAAAACGTCTACGTAGTGTTGAAAAAATTGTCACTTTCTATAAACAATAATTAAGGATAATAAAAAACATGCAACGTTTAAGGATATAATTTTCTTACTTCTAACTCCAATGGCAAGCTAATTGACAAATTAGCTTGCCATGCCACATAAGCTTTTAAGCTAATTGCCATTTTAGCTAATTTGAGCTCCAATGACTAGCTATTAGCTTACTAATTAAAATGAACCCACCTCCTTAATGTACGTTTTTATATTACAAAATATTTATTCTAATTTGTTTTATTTTGGCAAGTTCTTTTCCAAGCAAATTAGCTTGGCAAGGCTAATTTGGTTGCCCAAGCTAATTGCATTTTCTTGCTCCAATGGTCAAGCTGGTAGCTAGGAATTATTTAATATTGCAAACAAGTCCCTAGCTACAACCATAAATACGCTATCTTTTCTAAATTAATATAGAAAATTAATTAATGTATGACAAAATTATATGTTGATTAGTGTAATTAAAATTTTACTCCGTGTTATATTAAGTACTCGTATTACTTTTACTTTTTGCTTAATAATTACTCCGTATTATATATACTAGCGGATCGGAGTATTTTTTTAATCTACACACTCTGTAACTTTTCAAATACTTTTTGGTTTTAACATATATGCTTTGCAATGTCTGTGTTTTTTAAAATGATGTTCCAAGTGATGAAAGTACATATAAATGACAATCAATTACTCCTATAAACTTTTTTTCAAAAAAATCTATAAAGCAAGTCTTTTCCTTAATTATGGATTGGAGGGAAAGACATCATTATGAAATCAGAAAAAACATGAGAATTATTTATAACCTATAGATAGGAACTAGGAAGTACTCCGTAATTGATTATTGTGAAGTTGATATTTTAATTTAATTTGCCACTTATCCAAAAATAAATAAATAAATTTGTACTACTCCATAGCTGAGGAGCTGAGGATGAACAACAATATTGTAAGGGAATTTTTTAAACTAGAAATAACAAGGAATGACTATCGGTTTTGTTATAAATATTAGACCACTTCATTTCTTTAGTAGTATAGTTCTACATAATCACTTTTAAATAATTAATTTGTGAAATATGTCATAAATTTATTTTAAGCAATGTCGTATATAATACTATTTCTATCCCTATATACTTCCTCCGTTTTTATTGCTTGCAACACTTTATATTTCATGACTGTCAATGCTGAATTTCATTTACTTATAGTTATCTTGTTATCAATAAGTAAAATCATAAAAAAATATATATATAAATAAATAAAATCGACATTATAAAATATAAATCAAGACGAATCAAATTAAGAAAATCCCAATAAATATAAGTTTTCTCTATTTTACTACATAACTCATTAAAAATTTAGGGCCTATTTTCATATGATTATTTTCAGTTCAGTTCAGCTCTAATAAGTTCAATTCAATTAAGTTCAGTTCATCTCCTAATTTCTTTCTCTTATAAAATATTCATTTCAGTTCAGGTTCAGTTCAGTTTAGCTCTAATCAATTCAGTTCAATTCAATTTACCTGAGTTCAGCCAATGAGAACAGGCCTTTAAAGGTAGTCAAAAGACTCAAAACTCAAAATACCATATAAAATTCCGTATGTAATAGTGGTGGTGCAAGTAAATAAAATGCAGGATTTATTTTATATTTTATATTAAGTTCACTAATTTTTAATAATAATAATAATAATAAAGCTAAGAGTAAAAAATACTCCATGTTATACATAAAAAGTATCTTTGTTGTACGATGTTCTAAAAATCTACGGAGTATAAACCCAGGTATTAATATTATTATATCCTAGGAATATTCGTATACTAAAAAAGAAAATTTAATCATTTCTAGTTGCCCATAAAAAAGTACCGACCAACTACGTTTAATCACACCCCTAACTTCACTCTCATAGTATCTCAGTACGTTGTACTTTCAATTATTATCTTAATTAAGTACAGCAATGACGACCCATGTCTTATACGAAGTATATATTATGTAACATTGTATTATTATTTATATAAAATACTTTAGGTATACACATTATTAATTATATTATTGCACGTCGTCGTATCTACTACTATTATTAAACCGTATTTAAATATAATTCAAACTCTAAACTTTATATTAAAGTTATAATCACCCGGCAATAGGTCGTGTCCACGAGTGGAGAAGAGTATGGTCTTCCAGAAAATCAGGTTACCATTAAAACTATCCATCAACTAAATCACTTATATTAAGATAGTTATTAATTTAAAGTTTATTACATAATTATAATTAATAATAGTAATTTGGAGTTCTAATTTGTCTCTTATTGAAGACAATGTGTTATATTTATACGTTAAAAGGTCACTTACTAGTTGATATCCACCAAATATTTCTGGCCTTTTGGGTACATGTACGTGCATGTATCTTATTAATTTATGTGGCGAATTGTGTAATTTGGTCGTACTAATTATGCTGAGTTGGACTTCAAATCAGTAATATTATTCCCTTAATTTAATATTAATCATGTAGTTAGAGCTAATCTTTTATCACTAATTATTGTCTAATCATCATAGTCTAGTGGTTTTCATGTTAGTTTTGTGATTCGTTCGCGGCGAATGGAATAAGGACATTATATCTAAGTAGATTATTAAGAAGCTTTGAATATTTAATCGATAATTAATTAGATAATTAAACAAAAATATGTGTATACCTAAAGATTGGACATAGCAAATTCAGTTGTTAATCTAAAGCCGGGAAATGTTGACGTTAATAAGGTAGCCGAACATTTGCTTTGTGAAACACATACCAAATTTTTTTCTTTTTGTTTCCTACCAAAAATTGATTTGCATTAAAAGTAATTTGAAATACAAGAAAAGTGTTTATTGTTTAATTATCCGTTTTTAAAAAAGGTCCATACACTATAATCTTAGGTTTTAATGTTTTATAGCACTTAGTTCAATCCTTCAGTAAATCAAGGATTGAATATTGTTATACTCCTTACATTACACTAGCTGGTATAAATTATATATTAGACATAATTTTTTTTTTTACGAAGTCGTAAATTTTATATGTGAGCGATTGATAAAGTATATAATGTACATGTCTATGAAACTCGAAAAAATTTGATTCAAATTATTTCTATCGATGCTTAAGTAATGTACGTTGTCAAAAAAAGTATGGTTAAATTATTTGAGAATATCTAAAAAGCATTAAATTATCACCTAAAATAGAGTTTTTCCGGTTCATATCAAAAAAAATTACTAACGGTCAAATAAATTTTTTGTAGAGTTATAGTGATAGCTTATAATCTTTAATTTAGATTAATTGATTTTTTGTACCTATTATATGATCTACCTAATTAAGAATCTATGATTAGGAATCTTTAGGGTTTTCTCCTTGCCTTGATCAATCAAAATTTGAGTATATATAATTGACAGTGATTTTGGAGTTAACTATTGAAATTGATAATTACTTCTATGGTTCTATGTAGAATTGTAGATATAGAGAAGGAAAAAATAAAATAAAAACACTCTTCGTATAACATATAGTTTTAAACTAGATTAGCTGACATGAGTGACATCACATACACTTCTTTTTTTCAAAAAGAAAAGTTTGTAATTTTCTTACTTACGAGATAGTCCAATACCATTATTTTTATTGATCTCTAATACACTTTTATGGGAACTATAATTTCCTACTAATTTTTGTTAGTATGGCAAATTTACAACGAGTATAAGATCGTTGGTGTATTTGCTACTACAAATCTAACATTGATTGGAGTAGGAGTTGGTGAAATTATAGTATTAGTCAAATATAAATATTAAAAGTGGTAGACCAAGACCCCTAATTTTAGGCAGTTGCTACGTACTATAGCTGTTTCCAAAGCTTAAAACCCCGCCAAATATGAGCTTGATTAACAACAACATTACATTACAACTTATATAAAGCCAAAAACACTTCCCACCATTTTTGCTAATTCCAATATAACAATTGCTATTTCACCGTTGCATCTACTTTGTTTTTTTAAATAAATCTTTTTTAACGACCGTAAACAATACAGTATCTATTAAACCGCACAAACTAAATCTTTGATTGGATTGGCTTATTCCCTTGGCATTTTTGAATTGCTTGTGTTTGTATTTTACGTGATCTTCACTATACCATATTTTTGATCACTAATACTGTATTTTTTTAGCTAAACATTATAAAAAAGTTATGAAATAATTATTCTATATGAATACAATGAGTCAATGACAATGTTTTTTCTTACTAATTTCGTATAATCATCACATTAAAGATGATCGATAATTGTATTCTGACTTTGATCACAAGAACATCAATTGAGATGGGAGGACCTTTAAAGAATGGTAGGGGACTATGTGTACAGAATAAGGTCACCTTGGAGGAATATAAGTTGTTGCATAGGTTTAATTGCTATGTTATTTGTATATTGTTGCTGATCTTCTCCTTTCATGTAAAATAACTTACGTTATGCTGGTTTCACTCGAGCACTCAACAAGAACCTATATGGTCTTGACTCTATATGCATGTTGTGCCTTATGTCAAGTCCATATGACCATATGTATTGGGGTTGGTTAAGCCCTACGCCGTGTTGAATCTCAACAATAATGCATGCCGTGTCATGATTTTTGACTTATTTTGTCATCCTATGTTAAGGTAAGTTGTGTTGTGCTCTGTCTTGACGTTATTTTATCAACAAAATATAACCACAATCCAACATGCAAATTATAGTGTCATGTTATTTGTGTGTCCGAGTCGTCATTTTTTTTATAAGTCGTTTTGAGTCTCAAATCGCCCCATTTATTATCGTCTTTCAACAAAATTTAAAAACTAGAGAAAAATATCACTTTGTTTTAGCACTCATATTTTTTCTTCGAATAAGCCACGAGCAATATAACTTAGTAAAATTACAAATCTAAATGGAGATGGGAAATTTTACTTACGGTCTAAAGCACACTAAACTTCAGTCTTAACCATTAGGCCAAAATCAATACCCTTAAATTTTAGTGTTTGGCCATAGAGGAGTTGTGCAAAATAAAATTGCATATTGCCAAAGTGTGGCCGAGTCACCCCCACATGGACAAGTACACGTGCCGAGGAAATGAGTTGACTGTAACCGCAAACCTCGCCGGTCACCGGTTCACTGCAAACCGGTTTTTGTCATTTGTCATTTACTCTTAAAGCCGGTTTTACAGCTATGTCTTTCAGTCACAGGACAAAATTCTTTAGCCTTGGTTTTTAACTGTTTTCTTCATTTTATATTTTATACTAGTAACAAGTAGCCAAGTAGGAGTACACTTCTTTTGTTTTTATTTCTCTGGCTTTTTTCTAACAATTAATTGCAATTTAGCAGTATAATGTATGTAGCATAGTATAGTATAGTATAATATATAAGACAATGATAAAAATAAAAAATTTGTCACACTTACAAGTATATATTATAAGCTAGTTTGAATGATGTGTATCTATCCTTTAGAGTTTGACCCCTAGCTTCCTTAATTAATGAATGGTTGGCTATTTAAATAGCCTTTTTTATGCTAATGAGCTAAACTCTAATGCTTTGACTAACCTATATTACTAGATCAAGTACTTCTAATCTTTATTTAATTTCGATTAAATTGGTATAGCATTGTGAACTATGTTTCTTTGCCAAAAAAGACAATGGCTCCAAAAAAAAGTACGGAGTATTTTCTGTTTTTTAATATTTACAAATGGTTTTGTAATTATTGTAATTAGAATTATTAATTACTCAATGTCACTAATTTGTGAATCTTAGTAGGATCGTTAATCTTAGTATATATTAACATTGTACACACGTACATATATAACGTATATTAAAATTGTATTGGTTGTTTGCTTGATTGGTTATATATATTTAACTTTTGAATTAAGAGACCAATTTAATGAAGCGAAGTACATTTATATACTCCGTAGCTTAGTTATTCATAAAAAATGTCAATATATAAACTGTACTGACCAAAAAGTGAAAAGCTGTGATTTTTTTTCATATAGCAGTGTTTATCTGATAATATTATCTGAAAGGGGCTACCCAAATGATTTTTACAATAATTTCACATTAAATGGAATTACTATATTAGTATATTAAGATTTTTTTAAAAAAAAAAAAATGAATGGGAATGAAGTTGATCAGCTTAGACTGCTTACTGAGTACAATGTGCATTACTTCAACTAAATTAAGGAATTAGTATTAATTCAAATGTAGCACAAGTTTTCGTTGTGTGTCAACAATGACTAGGAATGCAGGAGTTTTTCAATTTGCATGGAAAAAAAAAAAAAAAAGTATTTTCAACATAACGGATATATGTGAAAATCCATAACTAATAAATAAATTACAGTATAAAAGATGATCAGCAAGGTTTCGTGGTGTAGTTGGTTATCACGTCAGTCTAACACACTGAAGGTCCCCAGTTCGAACCTGGGCGAAGCCATTTTATTTTTTTTTATAATTCGAGTAAGTAGACATATTTCTGTGATGAAAAATAAGTGTTTATTTTTTATTTATTTTATTTTAAGTAATTAAGTAGACTAAAACTTTTATTTAACACTAACATTTAGGACTACAAATGATCCCAATCGAGCAGAGTTTTAGTCTGTTCAGGCTAAGCTTGTTAAGAGATAATTGTGTTCGAGCTATATCAATCAATCTTGAACGAGCTTTTATTTTGACAGTCTTGTTTGAGCTTCAGTCGTTAAGGATTTGGCCTGATGAACTGTTCATTCACAAACTTGTTCATTGTATTTCAAGTTTAACTTCAAACTTGAACGAGCTTTAATCAAACTTAATTATTAAATAAATGAGCCATTCATTAAAAAAAAAATGATATCTTTTATGTTTAAATGTACCCACTTAATTTTATATGAGAAGTTTTCATTCTTTCTACTGAAAAAAGATAATGCTAATGTTTCCATGTCTATAGATGAAATAACTTGTAAGTTTTATAAATATCTATTAGTACAAGATACGAAGTATATAAATATACAAACAATAGATATATGGAGATTTTTCGAGCTTGAGCGAGCTGTGATTCAGTTATAACCGAGTGTGAACAGTTTATAAATGAACTTAAACGAGTTGTTCATGAGCATTATCAAGTCGAATATGAAGTTGTTCGAGCTCTATTCATTTATTTGACGAACTTAAGATTTTTTGATAGATATTATAGGATTATGATAATATTTGTCGCAAAGCTAGGATATATTCGTATATTTTGTGATATAGTTTTTATTAACGTACTAGGTTTCCTAACAAGATTAGCATTGTAACTCTATATATATTGATCAATGGTACACACTTCAATCTGAAGAGTGGTGACTGAACTTGTTCACGAGTATTTATGAACGTATCGGATCTCTTACACCCCTATCAACATTGCAATATAAGCACAAGAGTAGATTAGAATAAGTATTGAGTATGTATAGATTCTAAAGCGTATTGTCTAGTTTGTCCAACTCCTAATTGAATAGTAGATCATTTTCATCCGGTTGTTTAGCAGCAAGGTTTCGTGGTGTAGTTGGTTATCACGTCAGTCTAACACACTGAAGGTCCCCAGTTCGAACCTGGGCGAAGCCATTTCATTTTTTTTCAAGAAATTTCCAAATTATCATTTGTCTAATTATGGATTTAGTATAAGTTCAGGTAATGCAGAAATTGTACACAGATGGTTTCGTGGTGTAGTTGGTTATCACGTCAGTCTAACACACTGAAGGTCCCCAGTTCGAGCCTGGGCGAAGCCATTATTATTTTTTTCAAAAAAAATTAAACTGAGTAAATTTTTATTTTGGCCAGTTTTAAATTCTGCACCAAGTTTACAGTAGTACTTCAAACTTTAAAGGTCCTTGAATGAATCGAGGGAGGAACACGCCTGTGGAGGATAGACGAAATATTATACTCCGTACTACGTATTTACGAGTGTTTCGTAAAGGTAAAGAGAGAGACCTTAGAAGTTAGAATACTGGCACCACTTACAAGTTATGTCACTCTATTTTTGCAATCCCAAATAACATTTTTGGAGTCTAGGGACATTACATTTTTGCTAAGATTCTTATTTATAAAGGAATTCCACATTTTTTAATACCTACTTTTCTAAAATGTTATTTATTTATTTTTTATATGATGCATGCTTTATTTTCTAAAATGTTATTGATCTGATTGCATTATTTATTTATTTGTTCTTGACATAACTTTTAATTAAATGACAAAGAAATTCTTTTACTAAATTATCCTGATATCCTTTTCATCACCTTTAATAAAAACAAATATCATCATCAACTAATAAAATTGAATAAAACTAAATACAGTAGAATTTTTTCATGGGAATAATATATTTAAACTAATTATTTAGAGAGAAGAAGAAGAAAAATCTTCTTTTTCCCTTCTAAAAATCTATGACAAAGGAATTCCAAAGTGTGATGATAAATAAAATTAAATAAATAAAAAAAAAAGGTCTAAAAGCCACTAATAGCAAAGTTCTGAAACTTACTTTTTTTGGTCAAAAGAAATAGAGTATGAATATTTGACTGCAAAAATACCAAAAATAATACAAGTAAAGGTTAGACAATTGCGAGTGTGCATGTGATCTTCTACAGTATATGTTTACTCGATTTACTTAAAGTAACTTATCTTTCATCAGTTGAGCGTGGAAATTTGATCACTTAATTAACTTGTCTATTATGTTTAATTAACTTGAGAGATAAGTTTCTATATTTACCACAATTAATTAGTAGCCCCTCTCTTGATATATGGGTTTAATCATTTGAGCCAATTAAAAAAGGAGTTAATCATAACATTGAGGTAAAATATCAATCATATATATGAAATCAATTTAAATTAAAATATTATAATAATAACTTGTCATGCATGGCAATGGCTTGTAATGATGTGGCATACATATTTCCTTTTTTTTTCTATATAAGTCATATAAATGAGTGTTCTCTTCATTTCAGATCATAATGGCCTTCTAAATTAAATTAGCGTACCAACAATATAAAGAAAGAAAATGAGATATTACAATCCAAAGTCCAACACAATGTATTGCCTGAGGAACAAGCTAAGGTGAGTTTGTGTTGTGTCACACAAATGAAGTTAAAAAGTTTATGTTTGTATACATGAATCAGTTAATATATACTACCTCCGTTAAATGTTATGTGCAACTTTGGAATATTTTATATCTCACAAATAATACCCCAAAATTATAACATTTAACGGTGGTAGTATATAAATTTGACACTTTATTTTGTCATCATTTTTGTTTATTGATATTAAACGTACGTAGTTTTAAATAATTTTATTAGAGATGAACTATGTTATATATTATGCTTATATCGTAGGGGTGTTTGTTCATCGTTTATATGTTTTCACGATAGAGATGAAGAGGACATACAACTATAGAAGTATAATAAGAAGCACATCAAGCAAAGGGTCATCACAAAACATCTCTTGATTGCTTGTTAGAGACGTTTAAAACACAAATTATAGATGCCAAAATAAATTAAAACAATATTCAAATAAACAGAGGCGTCATAATAGTAAAAATAAAGTTTCTAATATTAGAATGTTATGGAAATAGTTACTAAAATAAGTAAGTTTTTTACAATATTTTTACTGTTAAAATGTGGGCATCTTGTGATCTCAGTTACATTTTGATGCCATTATACTTGGGAAGGGTAAAATTTTATACTCCACATTAAAATCCGAGCTTAAAAATGCAGCTGTCTCAATATAAACGGTTAAATTAAAAGGGGGTCCATCTTTTCATAATAGATCTTGTTCGTTAATGCTAGTATTTGTTTGCTTAATTTGTTTTTCTTTGGGATTATTGATCGAGGAAACATAGGGATTAATTCTTGAATTACTGATTAAGAGTAAGAAATTTCTTAATTATATTCAGTAATTTTTTGAACTATTTTCCTTAGGTCCATAAGTCTTCACTCTATATGTATAAATATTCATCTGTTATTTTATGGGTTTCTCAAGATGAAGATTTCATTGAAAATATTGCTATTTGTTTTCATAATTTTTCTTTGTTGCTTTTCTTTGATATTAGTAAACTACTACGGAGTACTTTTTACCTCCAAGTAGGTTAGTACTTAGTAGTGCTGTATATTTTAATGAAATTTAATTTGATGGTTTAAGTTAATTAGCTATATATTTAAAACCGGTGATTCAAGAGTAAATAACAGAGTAAATAAAAAAAAGTGTGTCATGATTTATTTATAAATATATCGATCCTATAAAATTTTAGATTTATACTCCGTAATGTTGTTTAACACATTTAAACCTTGTTCTTTTGCAATTATTTAAGACCCTGTTGGCCACTTTACCGATTTGATCAGATTTCTCTTTTAAAATTTTATGATTATGGTATTGTGTAAAATATAATTTAGGTCTATTTTTAAGAGTACTCAAGGTTTCTGAAGAAGATATTAGGATTTATATGTATCATTAGTAGGCATGGTTTTGAACAAGAATATTTAAGACTAGCACCTTGTATATTTCCTAGCGATGTTTCTCTATAAAGAAAACGATTTTTTCTTTTTCTCCGAAGACGATCCCCGGCCTGTTTGTTGATTAGCTAGGTTAAATCGATTTAACAAGACAATAAAAATCCTCATGTGAATTGATTTTTTGCCTTCTGAATTTGTGTTTATTCATCGTTTTTTATTGAGTATGTAAACTAACCCTAGGATTTAACCATCAGCTTGAGCTAATGGTTGGTGTGGATCCAGCATGAGCCCTCCTCATATCCATCGCTTAATATTCCACTTGAAAGTAAGGAGTGGATGAGATTTGAACCCGTAACGTTTGTGTCACGTTGGTTATGATATCATGTTAACGGACCAATTCAACCAAAACTTTAAACTTATGGTTAAATTCCATGATTGATTTATATACTCTACTAGATAAAGCCCGTGCGATGCACGGTTTGTTTGAATTTTTTTTTTATTTTTTTTTTGTATTAATGAGCTAAAATTTGTTATATATTTAGATAAAATTCCTAATATTAAAAGATAATATTTAATATTAATTAATTTAAACTTAAAAATCTCATTTGCCAATTTTGCTTACGTGGCATTTGAATTATTTAATTCTAAAAGAAATTAATAATCTCTTATTTAATTGGCTAATACTAAGATTTATAATCCTACATGGCGCGCTGAGAAAATTAGATTCTGCGTGGCTCTCTAAAAACTCGGGGAAAAACTCCCCTTTATATATATATATTAGATTAGTTTTTGTTCCACATAAATAATGATTAATGAACCTCAAGTTCACTATCATAAGATCTAATTTAACACTGGTAGTTTTTACCCCAATGAAGCAAAAAGAAAAGAATGGACAAGTAAAATAAATTTGTGAATATACAATATTAGTATATTTATTTTTTGGATAGGATGAGATTAGATCCCCACCCCTTTTCTTTATCGCCAAATGAATCAATGCCCTTCTATCCAATGGGAATAAACAAGAGATAGATCAAATTTAGAAAGTACATTTGATTCTCATTTCAATATCAGATATACACACCAATTAAATTAAACGTCCAAATTAAAAAGCCTCAAACTTCCAAGTCCATGCACCCAAAAATGTGGCTATTCTAATGCCATATGCATCCATATAAATTTAGGTAGAAACATGATGAGTATGACTAGCCGATTATTGCTAAATTCGAAGCATATTCTAATCTATGCTTACGATTTCATGTTTATTCTCTTTTCATTTTGATGGGAGATTATGATTCTCTATCGAATCAATGCCATGACGCTTAATTTTGGGGTTTGGCGCAATATATGCCAACTTTTGCTCATTTTGTGACATTTTTTTTTTTTAAAAATCCTTATCTATAAACAAACCAAGACAAATATATTACTATATTTACTATATTAGAATAGGACTACTTCGTACTTCCTCCGATTCTATTTAATTGACACGTTTCCTTAGTCACGTTTGCCAATGCACTTACTCAATCATTAACATCTGTAATTATCGATAAGCAAAAATTATAAAGTTGATATTTTGAAAATGTATAACGTGACGAATCTAACAAGATCCCACATGACTATATTTTTCATTATGTATAAAGTACAAAACACGGTCAAAAGGAGGTGTATGAATAGTGCTAAAGTCAAAACGTGTCAACTAAATAAAAACGGAGGTAGTATTTGATTGATTCCCATTACAAAGATAAGAAAAGTGATAAGAACTATATATATATATATTAGGTAAAGTATTAAAATCACTGACATGTTGTCAACTCAATTTGAGTTAGCGGGCTAGACACTTTAATTTAGAGGTGAGGGAAAGGATTAAGAGACACCCCTTTCTAATGGTTATTAAACCTCAAACCTTAACGTTAGAAAGTGCTCTCCATTCAAGTATCTAGGTCAAGCTTAATCTAGTCGTAGCCTCGTAGATCATATCGCCTAAAGTGAGAAGGTCACTTTATTAAAGAGACCTCTCCTCTGACCTATAAATGATATTTTGAGAAGGTCTCTTTATGCAATTTTTTTATTAGCAATGTAATACTAATTCAACAATTGTACTTTGGCGCGTAGCTTATAACTAGGGCTTATACACTATAACTCTATAAGTGCAAAGATTTACTTTCACAAAAATATGTTAATACTTTACAACACTCAATTAAATATTAACCCAAGCCATATACTACCTCCGTTAACGGTTATTTGCAATATATACTATAAATGAATGCTAACTATTATGTGCAACAAATGTTTTTTTTTCCTTTTTAGGTAATCATTTCTCTCTATCTCTCTTCTCATCACATGCACCCAACTTTTTCTCTCTCCATTTTACTCTCACAAACAAATTTTGCCTAGGAGTCCGCAAACACCCCCTTTGTTGCAAATAATAGTTAACGGAGGAAGTATATGAAATATAAATTTCTCTAGTTAAGATACACGAAGTATTTGGAAATAAGTTGATGACTTCATAAGAAGGCGCTTCGAAGAGAATCGAACCGGCGACCTTGATACAATTAAGAAGTTGAGTTCCAAAGTCCAAGATTTGGTAAATGTTAATATTGTTATGGTGAAAAACACAAGAGTATGAATTATGAAATCAAAGTTTGTCATATTAGAGGTTCACTTGGCTCAAAGTGGGGCCCAGTGTTCAAAGGAGCTAGACCTTTTTTTGTCTTTGTCATTGGATACATACATTTCATTTTAGATACGTTCGCTTATCTCCACATCAAACACACATAGGATCTAGGCGTCTAGCTGTATGTCTTTACCCCATTTAATTTTATATTTTGTACTAGTATAATTTATTATTTTTTTTATTAGGTCGAACGTTTTAGGCAAGGGAAAATCTCTATTTTCCTTGGATTTTTCATACTCTATATTTTCTACAGTATTTTCTACGTATGTTGTATTGAGTGAGTAATATATGCGTAGAAATTTACTGATAAATAGTCATGATTAAAAATTACTGTACAAATTTACAATATATTGATGTTATAAACAAGTTATTGAGAATATTACTAAAGTTTACTACATTAAATTAGCTTTCAAATAAAATAATACTCGATACTACGGGCATGTTCACATTTACTGAACTGATTGGAACTGAAATACACTGAGTTAAAATGAGTATTTTATGAGAGAAGAAAATTAGGAACTGAACTAAAAGTCTGAAATGAACTGATTGGAGCTAAACTAAACTTAATTGAAATGAAGCTGAAGTGAACAGGCCCTACGTAAATGTATCAAAGGCAATACAACTTTTTCTATTATGTTCCTTTTGTTTCCAATTATTGTAGGTTGGTAAACATAAATACAAGTACAAAACAAATGAGGAAAGAAAATGTATGTAAAATCATATCATTCTTTTTGTTTTTTGTTTTTAAAAAGAGAGATTGATCAAATAATAATGTGGAAGTGAAAGTGTGCATTACAATGTTAAGTGACTCCAATAAATGAGGTAAGAAATTTAGGAGATAATGGAGCTGGCCGGGAAAAAAACATTACCAAGTGAAAATGATTTTAAGAACAATATAAACAAAAGATAAACTAATAAAAAAAACGAAAGAAGTACGTGATAAAATCGTGATAAGCATGGAGAGGCAAAATAGTCCGTGTGGAACAATTTAGGTACCACAACACACCATGCATAATGATTTAGGGCTCATACTTTAATAGATAAATCCCTAGTCATAAAATTCTTTTGAACCATCTTCTTCCCCACTCCTTTTGCTTTTTTCATTCTTCGTATGTGTTTACGTGCATGCGTGAGACTAATATATAGTTGGCGTGGCCCTTAATTACTTTGTATATGTGTATAGTCTATGACTGTGTATATAGTACCTTTTCTTTTCCTTTTTTTTTAAAAAAAAATAAAAAGATCTTTATTGATTCTCTTTCATAACAATGTATGGAGTACTACGTATTTCTATTGGGAGGAGCTTAAAGGAGGATGGAATCGTTGATCAAATCTCAAGATTCATGGTATTCCACAAAAGAAATACTTCTTATAATTTAATATTACAAAATTAGAAATTACTCCATAGTGTAGTATTAGGATTGTATGTATTCATAAAGCGATAGTCATCATTTAAAAGAATATTGTACGTTATTCTAGACTTAAAATCATATTTTGTTTACATTGTGTTATTTGTTCGCTGTAATTTTTTATTTTCACAAAATAAAAATATATAGAATTTTAAAAATAATAAAAAAAAAATGATAAAATACAAGCTTGATTGCATATTCTAATCATGTATTTTTACTAATTAAGTTGCATTGGCAACTACCTAACGCTAATGGGGTGATTATTTACTGATTACGTAATTGTTATGATTAATTCATATGGAGTTCAAAGAATATGTTTAGATACATGGATCGATTCAACTTTAACTTTCACCTTCATTGTCAAAAAAAAAAAAAAAAAAAACTTTCATCTTCTTAGAGCTTGATTTTAAAGTAAATTTATAAATAATTACAACATAAATCTATTGAAAACCCTTTATTCTACACACTCTTTAGTTAAACTTTATGTAAGTAGTATGAATTAAAAGAGGTCTTATTAAGAAAATCAATTATATTTTTAGAGTCTCTTGGAATCATTACGTAAAAAGCATCCTCTTTCTGCAAATTAAGTGTCAAACGTTTTACTTTGTCCTGTTTTATACAAAGTTCTGTTCAATTACTGTCTTAACTTTGCATCAAATGGTCAATTAATATAATTAATCAACAAAATAAAGCGTAAATTAATTATATAATCAATGTTAACCAAATTAAAATCATATAATAATTTATGTTATAATTAGATATAGTAGGCAAATTAAAATGAATAGAAGGTCACGTGAGGGGAGTCGTGGATTATAAGAAACGTACAAAACTACTAAATTGTGCAATTTGTTTTGATTGAATTTAAGAAAGATATAAAAGATCCTGATTGAAAGAATGTTTGCATAATATTAATCCAAAAATAGCTTAATAATCAAGATACTGCTAAGACCCACAGCTGGTGTACCCAGTACGTGAAGAAGAAATGTTAGACAAAATCTCTGGTGTTTTTTTTTTTTTTTTTTTTTTTTTTTTTTTTTTTTTTTGTCTTCTTTATTACTCCAACTTTTTGTACAACTATTCTTTCAATTTTTTTTGTGGTGAATCCAAGTGGTCAAATACTAAGGATTTAGAAAATTGCACTGATATTTATATTGTTCCATTCATTATCATGTTAAGTTGAATATTTGTCCACTTTTTAGAGGTTGGTAAATTATGCTTGGTTTGGAAATTCGGGAATATTTAGTACTCTAATAAAGAGACGGAGGGAGTATTTAAAGTAAACTATGTCATGAAATATATTGACCAATTATTACTATTTTTTTTAGTAGTGTCTTTTATTTGTAGACGTACATAAAATTGTTCAAAATAAACTAGATTGAAATTGGACCTAATTTAACATGATAAATGAGTTGCAATTTTGATCAAAATTTCTCAGATATGCTCCTCTATCCACCAAAGATTATAATTTCAGCCTTCATCTGCAATTGGTTCAAGTCCAACCAAGTCATCAGGTTCACTAGGCGAAAATATAAATTGGCCACCGGTTCAAAACCCCCCAATGCCACCGGTTTTGAACCGGTGGTCAGTTGGGGGGTGGCAATAGCTCCTTTAAAATCCAGCGGTTCAAAACCGGTGGCAAAATTAATTATTGCCACCGGTTAACCGGTGGCAATATTCACTTCCCACTTTTTTTTTTTTTTTTGATATTAAATTTAATGCCACCGGTTAACCGGTGGCAATTCTCCCATTTAATTTTTTTTTTTTTATTAACTTGAAATTAAACCAACAAAATAAATTCCCAGTATCAAAATATAAATATAATCGCAATCTTTAACAATTAAACCAACAAAAAAATTCCCAATATCATATTATCAATTTATCATTCAATATAATCGCAAACTTACAACATATAATCAAAAAAAAAATTTACAATATCTACCCATTACAACATATAAATCAAAAAAAAAAATTACAACATCAAAATTTAAAAAAAAAAACCCATGCAACATCTAAATCAATAATCCTAAATCTTGATTCTTCGATTTAAGATCTAAATCAATATACCTGCATCAATTAAAACAAAAAAAAAAACAAATCGATTAAAATTAAAAAAAAAAAAAAAAAAAAAAAAAAAAAAAACTCAGAACACTATGCATAATCGATTACAATCATTAAAAAAACCCAGAAAAAAAAAACCCATAATTAAAATCGAATTAAACCCAGAAGATCGAATTAAATTCAAATAAAATCGATTTTAAAACTCAGAAAATTCGATTTAAAAAACCTAAAAAAATTCGATTTCATACCCTGAAAAAATCGATTTAAAACCCATAAAAAATCGATTTCAAAACCCAAAAAAAACCCAGAAGAAATCGATTAAAATCAAATAAAAATCGAATTAAAGTCGATTTTAAAACTCAGAAAATTCGAATTAAAAAGCCCAGAAAAATTCGATTTAAAAACCCAGATATATTGGATTTAAAAACCCAGAAAAACCAAGAAGAAATCGAATAAAATAGATTAAAATCAAATAAAGTTCGAATTAAAATCGAGTAAAACCAAATTAAAATTGAATTAAAATTAAAAAAAATCGATTAAAAATCAAACCCTAACCTCGATTAAAGTAGGTGTTGCTCATGCATGTGTTCGTGGTGGTATTGTAGCGGCGGTGGTGTTATTGTTGCGGGAGTGGTGGAAAAATTGGTGGTGGTGGTGGAGATCGAAGGAGAAGGGTATGGTGGTGGAGATCGAAGGAGAAGGGTATGGTGGTGGAGATTGAAGGAGAAGAGGTGGTGCCGTGGTGGTGGAGATTGAAGGAGAAGAGGTGGTACGGTGGTGATTGAAGGAGAAGAGGTGGTACGGTGCAGATTGAAGGAGAAGGGTATGGTGGATCGATTGAAGGAGAAGGGTGTATTGGGGCAGATCGATTGAAGGAGAAGAGAAAGAGAGGAGAGAGAAAGAGGAGGAGAGGGGAGAGAGAAACGGTTGAGAGGGGAGAGAGTAGGGTTTGGGTTTTATAAAGGGGCGATTTTTTTTTTAATATTACAATGCCACCGGTTTTGAACCGGTGGCAATAATATTTTCCTCACCGGTTCGAACCGAACCGGTGGCATTACTATCCCCGCCCATTTTTCTCCTTTTTATTGCCACCGGTTCTTAAAAACCGGTGGCCATTGAGCGTTGTCTTTTTCATTTTTTCTACTAGTGGTTTCAGACTTGTACACAATCCTAAGAGCAAGTTTAGCCCCAAGTCTTAAGACTTGGATGTGACATCATTTTTTGTGGTCCCCATTGAAAATGATGTCATCAAATTCTTGTTAAGACTCACTAAGACTTACACAAATTTATCACTTTAGCCCTAAGACTTAAATATTTGACATATTATATGTAGAAAGTGTTAAAAAAGGGGGGGGGGGGAGATAAAAAAAATAAAAATGAAGTGGGTGAAGTGGGTCCCAATCTCAAGTCTTAAGTTGAGTCTTGAAATTTCAAGACTCAACTTGAGACTTGTGTAGGCGTCACTTGAAGTGCGCCTACGTTAAGCATGGTGTGAATATGCTTGACACTCATAGGAAGTGGGAATTGACATATACGATTAGGGACAACGATTAGGGACAAGGAAAGTAGGGAGCCGCCAACAAGTTTTTAAGGAACTTGTAAACCGTTCACGGATCATTTAAGGCAACCACGATTAAGGGACAACGAAGGCAACAACGATTGACCCGTGAAGGTTACACCCCATTCATAATCCATGAGATTACTAACTCCATATGGTTCGGAACCACGAAAGGAGGATCGGGGATGATGGTACGAAGTGAGTCATGGAGTCACATTCGCCCGTATTGGCCTCTACTCGATTCTTATTGTGAAAAGCATTCCTGTGATCTCAAAGGCATACAAACAAAATTCAATTCGCTCCAAACTATTATTATGTTAAATTGGTTTAATATTAATGCGACATATAATTCTATAATATCGTGATCACTTGATTAAATAACAAGATTAAAGGAACCTAAACCGGTTGTCCAAATTATCTTATTAGGCGTGATTTTCAATTACATATTCCCTTTAACATGAAATATGGTGATCAACAAATATAGACATTAATAAACATTAATATTGGAAGCAATATAGCAATAAATCCAACAATATAAAATCGTTAGTAAAATAATAGAAATAAAAGGGACATGATTCCTTACTTTGATTTTGTTTGCTTGCTACTATAAAAACAATAAACGCGTTAGTAACTTCAAGGAAAATAATTAAACAATAATTAAAATGGAATTAAATTAAATTAAATGAGAATTGATTTGGGGCCAAACCCTCAAACAGTTCTACCTTTCACGCCGTGGTTTAAGGACAGAACCCCGGGTAAAGCACGGACTCCTTGGAGTGCTTAAGGAAGGTATTTTGAAAGAGAGAAAGGTAGGCTAGTGTTTAGGCTAGAGTGTAGAAGAGAAAATGAGAGAATTAATTGATGCCCCGTACATCAGAAATGAGGAGTTATTTATAGAAAAAATGTGCTGAGGGAACACACGGAACCCTAAAATGACAGAAACCCTAGAACAGTATCCCGTGACACGGCAAAATGTACCGTGACACGGGAAACTCCACCGTCAGACGGGAGAAAATCCCGTGACACGGGATAATTTTAAACAAACGGGGGAAGAAAACGCGTTAGGGTTTACGCGGAAGGGACACATACTGTACCCGTGTCTCATCAGATCTCCCGTGACACGGGATTCTTTGCCGTCAGGCGGGTAAGATTCCCGTGGCGCGGGATTTCTTGCCGTGACACGGGACAGTTTTGTCCTTTTTCCCGTCTAAATTCATTTTTAACCCTAATTTCATTCAGCATTTTAAGTGCCGATTGATAATTTTGGGCCATTTTCTGATTTATTAAAATTGGGCTAAATTAAGAAAATAATTAAAAAGAAATAAATAAAAGGTTTGGGCCAAAAATAAATAATAAAACAATAAAATAAAAAAGGTTTTGGGCTGAAATTAAAACTATGCTTTTACCAAACACCAAGACTGATCCATGGACAATTCAGAAATACGAATTTAATTAAATATGATTTTTAAGCACTCTCGAGATTAAATACTAAACCCGACCAATGGTGGCGGTGAAAGGTTGTTCATCATCGGGTTTGGTTTTGGGGAGACATTTTTAGGTGTCTACAACTTGCTTGAGATTTTTGAAGAAAAATGGGAAAAATCTTAAGTATAAATCTTAGGACTCAAAATGATGATGTCACTCCAAGTTTTAAGACTTGGGGCTAAACTTGCTCTAAGGCTATAACAAGTGAGTCAAATGTTGTACCTCAGGCATATTACTAAGAATGCGGTTGTGACACAGTATATGACGACTCATTTTTATGCTTTTTAAGATTGAAATAGACTAGTGTTAAATTAAAAATATATTTTGTGTATTCTTAGAGTAGCCCACTTGTTTACACAAAAATCAGTCAAGTAGACATGTAGCAACCCTCCTTCCTCTAGCCAACATATATGCTAATTTCACTATATTTTCCAAAAAAGTCTATAAAAAAATTATAGAAAATTAAATAAAGAGAAATGTACATATAGTTGCATATGAAATATTGCTGTCCTCTCCAACTCCAAGAAATGCATGAGTACTTGTACTAAAAGCCTTGAGCCCCAAGTAACATGGTAAATTTTGATCGTCATCATCGTCGTCGTCATCATCATCAATTGTACTAACCATTAAAAAACACACACAAACACAAGAAAAAAAATAGAACATTGATGTTTGGAATCACTTATCATTTGGTCCAAACATTGTAGGTATCTCGTTCAGAACACCACCCCATGTCCATACACATGAGACACTCGCACACAACACACAACACACACATACACATCTTCTTCATCAACTTGCACTTGCCTCGTCCTCCAAAATTTCATAAACGGCCCTTGCGACTACTATAGTTAATTTGAAGTAAATCGGTCCCATATAAAAAAAGTGTAAGTCTCACGCGCTATTCCGTTACAATTGAAAGTATAACAGCCGTTGGTCAAAGAGCGTGGGGTACACGCATGAAGGGGATACGTTGTAGTGGAAAACAAGAAATGCTGAAAGGCCGTACATTTTAACCGAATTATAAATGGCGGTAAATTCTAGGTTGCCCGCCACGTTACTTCTAGCTGTAAAAAGTACGAGTAAATTTTTTTTAAAAATTTATCATTTTTATTTCTTGCCCTTGTTAACGGTTCGCCAGCCAAAAATGCACTGGTTGTTATGAAATATATAGAAATTAGAGGATTATGAGAAGGAGGTAATAAGAGAAGTATTACTTCTTTTATGTATTACTCTTGGTAATATTTTGTGTGTCATACAAGTGAAATTACATGGCTATTTATAGTAGTAAAAACCACTATTACATTGTGGGCTATAACCTTAGAGGGTGGCAATTAGGGTTGGCTACTACATTAAATGTAATGAAGAAATTGGAGTGTGGACATTCACACCTTGACTAAATTAATTAACTCTTAACACTCCCCCTTGAATGTCCATACAGAATAGGGTATATGTTGCCTCGTTAAAACCTTGCTAGGTAAAACCCTTTAGGATAAAAGCCATAGCTAAGGGAAAAGAGTACAACAATATATTACTATATGCTTTAGTGTACTGCCTCATTAAAAACCTTGTCAGGAAAAACCCATTGGGATAAAAACCTGATCGAAGGGAAAAAGAGTGCAGTGCATATAATGCTCCCCCTGATTTTAACATAGTTTATGAAGACGACGCATCCCAATCTTGTGGACCAACCGCTCAACACTCTTCGAAGGTAGGGACTTTGTAAACAAGTCTGCAAGATTATCAGATGATTGGATCTGTTGGACATTTATCTTCCCTTCCTTCTGCAAATCGTGTGTAAAGAACAGTTTTGGGGATATATGTTTAGTCCTATCACCTTTAATATATCCTTCAGTTACTTGTGCGATACATGCAGTATTATCTTCATAAATGATGGTTGGACTTTCAGTTACTTCTTTCATCCCACATTCTTCTTGGATATTGCCGATCATTGACCTTAGCCATACACACTCACGTCCTGCTTCATAAAGGGCAATCAACTCAGCATGATTTGATGATGTCGCAGTTAAGGTTTGCTTTGTTGATTTCCAAGAAATTGCAGTTCCACCATAGGTGAACAGATATCCAGTTTGTGACTTGGCGTTTTGTGGGTCTGATAGATATCCAGCATCTGCATATCCGATGAGGGTGGCATCTTGCCTTGATTGATAAAACAAACCAAGATCTTTTGTTCCTCGTAGATATCGTAGTAAGTGTCTTACTCCTTTCCAGTGTCTCTTCGTTGGTGCGTTGCTAAACCTGGCTAACAAATTCACAGAAAAAGCTATGTCTGGTCTAGTATTGTTAGCTAGATACATTAGAGCCCCAATTGCACTTAGATATGGTACTTCAGGACCAAGGACATCCTCGTTTTCCTCTCGAGGTCTAAATGGATCATATTTCATAGTCAAAGACCGAACAATCATCGGGGTGTTTGTTGGGGTCGCTTTGTCCATGAAAAAACGTTTTAACACTCTTTCGGTGTAGTTGGACTGATGGACGAAAATACCATTATTTAAGTGCTCAATTTGCAATCCAAGGCAAAATTTAGTTTGTCCAAGGTCTTTCATCTCAAATTCTTTCATCAAGTATTTTGCAGTTATTTCAAGTTCATTTGGGGTTCCAATGATATTCAAGTCATCAACATAAACTGCAACAATTGCAAACCCTGATTGTGATCTCTTAATGAAAACACAAGGACTGATTTGATTATTCTTGAACCCTTCTTTCATAAGGTATTCACTAAGACGATTATACCACATCCTCCCAGACTGTTTTAATCCATAAAGTGACCTTTTTAATTTTATGGAAAGTAAATGTCTAGGCTTGTGGTTTACTGGTAATTTTAGTCCATCTGGGACTTTCATATAAATATCTGTATCGAGTGACCCATATAAATATGCGGTTACTACATCCATTAATCGCATCTTTAGTCCTTCTGAGACTGTCAAGCTTACCAGAAATCTTAACGTAGTTGCATCAACTACGGGAGAATATGTCTCCTCATAATCAATCCCTGGAATTTGAGAAAAACCTTGGGCTACAAGTCTTGCCTTGTATCTAACAATTTCATTTTTCTCATTTCGTTTTCTCACAAATACCCACTTGTATCCAACTGGCTTTACACCTTCTGGTGTAAGGGTTATTTTTCCAAACACTTCTCGTTTTTCGAGTGACTTTAACTCTGTCTGCATTGCCTCTTTCCATTTTGGCCAATCATGCCTGCAACGACATTCTTCCACTGTTCTTGGTTCACTATCATTTTCGTCAGATGCCATTTCAATTGCAATGGAATATGCAAATATTTCATTTACGATAACATCATTTCTATTCCAATAATTCCTGGTAGAAACAAAATTTATTGAAGTTTCATTGTTATCGATGTTATGGTCATCTTGTTCATCCCCTTTCGGATTATCATCTTTTTCTCTATTCTTATCTGTACTTTGTCTTTCTTGACCTTCTGTAAGGGGAATATTGTCGATCTCATCAGGTCTTTTTAATTTTCTTGGTTTAGAGTCTTTTGAACCAAGTGGTCTTCCACGCTTTCGGCGTGCTAGAGATTCATTTTCAATGATCTTATCACCAGAAGGAATTTCAATTCGTGCAGGGGCATTTTCAGCTGGTATATGTGATTTTGTCACTTTCTTTGCATCTATAAATGCATCAGGCAGCTGATTTGCAATGCTTTGTAAATGAACAATTTTCTGAACTTCTTGTTCACACATATTTGTTCGTGGATCAAACATTGACAATTGTGTTGCATTCCAAATGATTTCTATTTCTTTCTTTCGTGGGTCCACTTTCTCTCCCCCTAAGGCTGGGAATACTGTCTCATTGAAATGACAGTCGGCAAATCTGGCCGTAAATAAATCACCGGTCATTGGTTCAAGATATTTAATTATGGAGGGTGATTCAAACCCAACATAAATTCCCAGCCTTCTTTGTGGACCCATCTTTGTTCGTTGGGGTGGAGCAATAGGAACATACACCGCACAACCAAAAATTTTTAGATGTGAGACATTAGGTTCTCGACCAAAAACTAATTGTAGTGGTGAGAACTTATGATAAGCAGTTGGTCTCAACCTAATTAGAGTTGCCGCATATATTATGGCATGACCCCAAGCAGATGAAGGCAATTTTGATCTCATCAATAATGGCCTTGCAATCAATTGTAGTCTCTTAATTAATGACTCAGCAAGTCCATTTTGTGTATGAACATGAGCTACTGGATGTTCTACAACAATTCCAATCGACATACAATAATCATTAAATGTTTGGGATGTAAATTCCCCAGCATTGTCAAGCCTTATTCTTTTTATTGTATGGTCTGGAAATTGTGCTCTTAGTTTAATAATTTGAGCAAGGAGTTTTGCAAAAGCAACATTTCTACTGGATAAGAGACTTACATGTGACCATCGAGTTGAGGCATCAATTAATACCATAAAATATCGGAATGGTCCACATGCAGGATTAATTGGTCCACAAATGTCTCCTTGAATCCTCTCTAAAAATGTTGGAGATTCAGTAGCAATTTTGTTCATAGATGGTCTTATTATTAATTTGCCAAGTGAACATGCAGAGCATGTTAATTCATCTGATCGAGGGATTTTAACATTCCTAATTGAATGTCCTACTGAATTTGCTATAATCTTGTGCATCATTCCTGTACCAGGATGACCCAAACGATCATGCCATAAATTTAGCAGATTCTTATTATCTAACTTCTGGTTAGATATCGAATTTATTTCAACTGGTCGTATATCTATATGATATAACCCTGAAGAATATGCTGGCAATTTCTCATACACATGTTTCTTGCCATGTTTTTCTGCCGTGAGGCATAAATATTCCTTTTGATCTACTATCATTGTTTCTAAATGAAAACCATTTTGACGCACATCTTTAAAACTTATAAGATTTCTTCGAGATTTACTCGAATATAAAGCGTCAATAATGATTAATTTTGTTCCATTTGGGAGTATTATGCAAGCTTTTCCAGAACCTTCTATTAGCTTGGCTGACCCAGAAATGGTATTAACATTTGCTTGAAATAATTTTAACTTTAAAAAATATTTTCTATCCTTCAGAATAGTGTGTGTTGTTCCACTGTCCAAAAGGCATTGAAATTTGGAACCAACTTCGGGCAGATCCATATCTTCATAAAATAATAAGTATAAGATTAGTTTAAGATAATTTAACTGGACTTACTTTATTAATGATGAAAAATTAAGAGTACATAACTTGAACATGAAAAAAAAAACATACAAGAAAAGTACATAATGAAAACATAATACATATCATAGTAATTGATGAATTATCTAAACATGATTATTCTCTCCAAAGATAAATTCACCACCAGCTTCACCATTGTCTATGTGGAAATCAGACACATCAAGGCTAATTCCAGGGACATTTTCTTCATTAACATAATTTGTTTCGGCATGTTTTTCTTTCCCTTTAATGGAAGCCTGGTATAGTTCTACCAGATGTTTGGCCGTACGACAAGTACGTCCCCAATGTCCAGTCATGCCACATCTATAACATGTGTCTTTTCCTTTTGTGGTGGCTTGATTTTTGTTTCCTTGTTGATGCCCCCTTTGAGTGTTGTTTCTAGGGGGAAATTGGCCTCTACCACGGCCATAACCACGTCCACGGCCACGTCCACGGAAATTTCCACGACCTCTGCCACGGTTATTATATTTTCCACGTCCACCTCTATGAGCAACATTTGTCTCAGGTGGATTTGAGCTTTCTACAGCATTTGTTTCATTGAATGCTTGAGACCCAGTTGGTCTTAGGTTGTGATTCTTCAACAGAAGATCATTATTCTTTTCAGCAACCAATAATGTAGAAATAAGCTCAGAATATTTTGCAAAGCCTCTTTCACGGTATTGCTGTTGCAATACAATGTTGTTAGCATGGAATGTAGAGAGTGTTTTCTCTATCATTTGCACTTCAGTGACTGGTTGATCACAATATCTCAATATTGATACGATTTTATATAGTGATGAATTATAATCACTGACAGATTTAAAGTCCTGAAATCTCAGGTTTGTCCACTCAAATTGTGCTGAAGGAAGGAGTACCCTTTTATGGTGGTCATATCTTCCTTTCAGGCTATCCCATAGTTCTCTGGGATTTTCCACCATTAAATACTCAGTTTTCAAACTGTTATGTAAATGATGCCTTAAGAGAACTATAGCTTTTGCTTTCTCTTGATCAGTTGGAACTTTAACTTGAGCAGGGGCATCTTTTTCGTTTCCTGGGATGGTAATTTCTTTGATTGTATGTTCCAATCCCTGAGCCTTCAAATTCATTTGGGCATCAACTGTCCATTCAAGATAATTATGTCCAGACAAGTCTAATACGTCAAATTGTCTTTTCATCAAGTCTCCCATTTTAACTACAATCAAATAGGTAATTATTATTAAGCCAATTAAGCAAGTGATAATTAAAGTAATCAATTTGTAATCATAATAATAATCCATTTAAAACATATTTGCTTCTCCCCCTTGGGTTATTATTATGATGTACATAAAGTTAAGCTAAAATTAAACATGATAATTACGTTAGTAACGACAACAACAATAATAACAATAACAATGATAATAATAACAATAACAATAAATACTACTACTATTACTACATCACCGACAACGACAACAACAACAATAATAATAATAATAATAATAATAATAATAATAATAATAATATTAATGACATACATTAATGATAAGACAAAAGAAACATTTATTATAACAAAATGCACTTATAATCTACCTAGAAGACAAAAAAACTTGAAGTACTACGGAGATTACATGCATGAATTCCCTTTGTCGAAAAACCGAGCGCTACTTATGTAAAATGATGAAAATCATCATTGCCATTAATAAAACTACTAGGGCCATAATTAAAACTAAATATAGTTTTAATTTCCTTAAATCTTCTTCAAAGGTAAAGGGGTGTGGTGGTTGTCGGTTGTCGACGGGGAACATGGTGTGTGACCGGTGTAAATGGAGGAGGAAGAAGAGGAGATAATTTGGGTAAAGTTTAAGGAGGGGATAAGGTTTGTATGGTGAAATAAGGGGGTGTAATCCGCCTTTTATAGGGGGGTAAATTATCCGTTTCAGCTTTACACTACTGTAAAAATATCATACAATGTTCTAGTAGACTGGTAAAATAATCGTAATCAAACTATAAATATTTACAAACGTAAATAAGTATCACACTGGGATGCAAGCCGTAGTGGTCCGAGAACCCTAATCTATTCATGAGGTCAAGGGTTCGAAAACTGAAAGAAACATAAAAGTGTGTAATCTAAAAATTAAATAAATATAAAGGCTGCATCATTTTTTTTCATTTCAGTAATTATGCACAAGTAAGTAAGTATAAACATGATTTGTGTGACCATGAAATTTACTCTATTAACATGCATACAACAAATATTTCCACATGCAAAAGTAATTATATATTACTTTCTATAACCATGCATGAGAGTTACCAAACTAAATATCATAAATAAGGTATGTATTGATATCCTCATTTTTAATCAACATGGCTAATTATGTGGAGTAATTTTGTGGAGAAATATATTGTGAGTTTCTGGTATAGAGGATCCCATATGGGCAACTATAGAGCATACTCCTCAAAATATATTTCGTGAAGGAAATTGAATCTTTGTAAAAATTGGATAATCGGTATAAGTATACCTGATTGAAGATGGTGCTGATAACGTGTTATGAAATATATAGAAATTAGAGGATTATGAGAAGGAGGTAATAAGAGAAGTATTACTTCTTTTATGTATTACTCTTGGTAATATTTTGTGTGTCATACAAGTGAAATTACATGGCTATTTATAGTAGTAAAAACCACTATTACATTGTGGGCTATAACCTTAGAGGGTGGCAATTAGGGTTGGCTACTACATTAAATGTAATGAAGAAATTGGAGTGTGGACATTCACACCTTGACTAAATTAATTAACTCTTAACACTGGTTTAATTTTTACTTATTTATTTTTTATTTTATTATCATTTGGTTGGTCAATTTAAATGTTTGTTGTATTTTTTGGTACAAAGATCATATTTTCATGAGCAGATTTTGCGCTACAAGTTTAAGAATTAGTAAATACTTACTCATATAAAAATGAAAAACCAGATAACCGAATATCATTGACAAAATAATCCCTTAATATACTATATGATCCATAATGAATAACCCTTAAATAGCAAATAAAATAGCCCCTACAACATAGATTAAGCCCTATATTATTGAAGTTGAACTGAACTGAAATTAAATAAATGTGAACAAACCCTTAATCTAAAAAAAAAAAATCGAAAAAATAATTTGGATTAGCATATATGAATTTAATATATAAAAACTATGGAGTACTTGTAACATTATTAAATCAAATGTAATAAATATTCTATAAAAATAACTTAAGTTTAACAAAAATACTTTAATTTCAATGTAAGACGGGATAGAACAAAAAAGGATCCAATACTTATTTTCGAAAAAAAAAATTTATGAATCATGATCAAGAGCGGGTGTAATCATGTAGTTTATTCGTTCGTTTTACTTGACCAATTTTAACTTTAATAGTATTCACATCCTCTACTATAACCATCTTTTGTGATTTATACATAAGAAAAACACGGTCATATGTGAAATTCTTATAATTACACGTATAACAAATTAGCAATATCTATATTTTATAAATTTGACTGATTGAAAATAAAGGATATTAACAATAAAAGTGATGTGTTGATAAGTGTGATAAATAAAACTGATCATGTGAAAAGGAAGGGACGAATCATTCTATGGAGTAGTATGTTTTTTCTTATGTACGAGTATAAAGTAAAACATATAATGAATTTGTGACATTTAAAATGGGTCAATCTTTAACATGTGATTAGACTCCTAGAGTTCCTATAATGTTGTAATAAAACTAAATTTTAAATTTTTGCACAGTAGTTAATTAACATGTCATATTATTCAATGGTCTTTTGAATTCACAACATAAATAATAAAAAAAAAAAAAAAAAATCTAATTTTACGTATGTGGAAACACGATCATGATTTTTTGTAAATCTTCATAAAGACTAATACGTTACCAAATATGTTACCAAATTTAACTAATTATTGTTCAAATGGTGTTGATTGACTGTACTTGATTCATTAATGTCTTAAAGCCGGTCCGTAAAGTTAAATCAATAACCGCGTGACACTCCAATAATTAGAAGCAACGTCATCGGTCAAAATGTTGACCATATTATTCTCACCCTCATTTTGCTTTCCTTAATCCTTAATTAACAAAAATTCAAAAACAAAATATCTTGAAAATTAACCCTTTTTAAGTTTTACAATGAGAGAGTTTTTTTGATTGTAACTAGTAAGCGATGAAAAGTGTTGGAGCATGAGTGGCATGAGTGAAGAGTGATGAAAATATTTTTGACCGACAAGTTAAAACGAAGAAGTCTGGGCATCTTGGGTCTCACGTGATAGGCGAAAACACATTAACCAATGTTTTTTTTTTTAAAATTAAAAAAAAAAAAAAAAAAAAAAAAACTCATGTTTTGCTGACTCAGCCGTAACTATCAACCTCCACACTACCCAGTTGGAGCTTACTCCATTGGATCACAAACATGATTTCTCTCTCCTTGGACCATCTTCCACGTGTTTAAATCGTGTCCATTCAATAACCCTATGCGGCGGTTCGTATCGTTCTCCCACTTCACTGTGACAAACCCTTCCCTCACCGCACTGTGACCCTATCACCTCCCCTCACTCAACCCATTCCTCAAGTAATTTCTTTAATTAGAGATATTTTTGCCCCTCTCTGACCCAATTATACTAACCCAAAAATTACAATAACTGAGTGTACCCGTGCAAAATACACGGGATATATATTTTATAGAAAGATATTACAAAGATCTAATAACAAAAATATATTTTAAATACGTGAAGTTGTTTGTGATATAGTAACTTGCTCTTTTATGTGGCTGGATACGTACACCGTGTAGCTAGCTATTATGGAAGTTATTTCGTCAATGTTATAGGAATTATTCAGTCAATATTTTAAGGGTTACTTGTTCAGCGTTATAGTTGTTATCCCGCCAGTGTTATAAGGGTTGTGCGTTTTGTGTTATAGGGGGTTACTCCGTCAATATTATAATGGGTTATTTTAGTGCCACTGTTGGCTTGTCGGGAAAAAAAAAGTGTTGTCGCACAAAAAACATTATGTATATATATTTTTTTCGATGATTATTGAATTAATAAGGTAGTTAGCTGATTTAAAAAAATATAAATAAACAATTAGAAGAATTTTTAAAAAGGAAAATAGTAGAACTTATAGTGGCGATATTATTTAAAAATAGTGCACGTAATTTTGGAAAAAAAAGTGCAATTATTGTAATATTGGTGTTTCCTAAAAAAAAAAAAAAAATTAGACAACGTAGGTAGTTTTTTGGGGTAGTGTGTGTTATTAAGAAAAATAATAGTGGAAGTTTTTTTAAAGGGTTTTTATTTTTTTGAAAAAAAAAAGGTGGAAGTTTTTTATAGGGCAAAAAAAAAAGGAAAAGAAAAAAAAAAAAAAAAAGGGAGTGAATGAGAATTGAGAGATTGAGTTTTGAAGTACTGTGGTTAAAAGTTGGAAAAACCACTCTATAATTATAATATAGATTATTTTTTTAATTTCAATTCATAATTTACCGTTTTCCAATTTCGGCTGATGGTATCCTATATAAAACCCAACTCAAGCATCACTTGTTTACCTCCTCCTTTTATTGCTCCTCTTCACACTCCCTTCTTTCTCTCTCCTCACTCTCCCAACTTTCTCTCTCCTCTCTTCACATTACATTTTCACAAAATTAAATAAAATTCCCAAAAAATTGAACTTTCCCATTACATTGAATCTTCCTTTCTCCCTCACTGTAGTCTATTTTCCCCAAATTTTCCCACCAACTTTCGTCTTTGTTGACGATTTGCTCTTCTTAATGCGAAGAACAGAAATAATTTGAACAAATCAAAAGATGGATTATTCTCAGTTGCTATGCCCGGTGAAATACACCGAGCATCGCAGCGTGACAAAGAAACAGAACCTAATCAAAGTGTCAAAGAAATCGATACCGAAACCACCTCCAAGAGTGGTCCGTGTATCGGTTGTAGACAACGACGCAACCGACTCATCAAGCGATGAGGAGTCGGACTTATTCGGCCGTCATCGTGTGAGGCGGTACACGAACGAGATAGTAATTGAGCAAACCACGTGTTTGAGTAATGCTGCAACAACAGCAGCAGCAGCCCAGCCTATTGTCGCCCCTCTTTGTAAGAAGGGCGGGTCGAGGAGGAAGTCATCAGCAAACACGGCCGTGGCAACCGCCCAACCCGGTGGCGCGTTGGTGACTTCCGGTGGTGTCCGGAAGTTTCGAGGTGTCCGTCAACGCCCTTGGGGCAAATGGGCTGCGGAGATTCGTGACCCGGCGAAGCGGGTTCGGTTATGGCTTGGAACGTATGACACTGCTGAGGAGGCTGCTATGGTTTACGATAACGCTGCGATTAAGCTTCGTGGTCCTGACGCGCTGACTAATTTTGCTACTCCGCCGCCGCGTGAACCACCGGCTCCGGTGGTGGTTGAGACTCACGCGCCGTCGACTTCCGGTGGGTATGAGTCTGGTGATGAGTCAGCTTCTCATAACATTCTCTGCTCACCCACTTCTGTCCTCCACTTCCGCGGCGGTTCGACCGGGGAAGAACTCTCCCGGTTCAAACCGGACAATGTTAAAAATGAAATTGAAAATGATTTGTTGTTTTGTCCGGTTCAAGAACCAAGCAACAGTGTGAGCAACAGCTTGATGAGTATCAGCAACAGTATGAGCAACAGCAGTAGTAGCTGTCACTTGGAGGAATGTCAAGGAGAATCATCATCAAATATCGGCGATTTCTTAGATACGCCGTATTTGAATGATTTCTTCAACTTTGAGTCACCGGAACCCATGATTTTCGAAGATTCAAAACCGTTGGACAATCTATTTGCTATCGGTGATGATTGTGACAATCAGTTCCATAACCAGTTCGATTTCAGGGACGTGTTCGTTGATTCGTTTATGGATGATTTCGATTTTAGTACGATGAATAACAATAACAACAATAGTTATTCATCGTCTAACTTGTTACAAGTGGACGATTATTTTCAAGATATTAACGAGATTTTTGCAGCCGATCCTCTTGTAGCCTTGTAATCTGACTGAAAAAAAAAAGGAAAAAAAAAAAGGAAAATGGGAGAGAGTCATCTTTTTCCGGCCGATTGTTGATCGGCAAGTTTTGTACCGGCGGCGAGTATTAATTAGATTTTTTGGTTTAATTTTATATTAGTAGTACTAATATAATTCTCTGTTAGAAATATAGCGGAGAATTTTTGAGGAATTAATAAAATTAATTATATGAGAGTAATTATTTAGGCCTTTAATTTTTGTGATGAGTTGTATACAGTAATTCAATTTTAGTTGAAGAAAAATGGAAATACAGATTACAATTTGTTTCCTACTTTTAACTATTTTCCTAGCTGTTCTGCTTGATTTTCTACCATATAGTTTTGTTCCCTTAACACTGATTTATTTCCTTAAAAACAAAAGAAAATAAAAAACAATTGTGATTTATTTCCATTAAAATCAAGGTGTAAAAAGATTGTTCAAATGAACCTGTTCTCATTGACCTTAAATTTATTTTCGCCCGTCATAATAAGTACAAATGTAGCTCGTTGTTAACATTACTCTAATCGTGTCTATTTAGTGTTCGTTGATCAGAATGATCACTCTTCACTTGAGTGAGGTGACTAAGGTCAATTGAGTCATACTCAATATGTACTTGCAAAATTTTTGTGAACTCATATTATCGTATATTATAATTACAACATAGAGTGAGTATAATTTAGCGAAAGTATTTTATTCAGTATACTAAATATTTTCAAACAATGGTATCTATATAAATAAAAAAATAGTAAAAGGGTGGAATAAGGTAAGGACGTGGGATTGGCAGCTAAGATAATAAAGGATCTTACAAGTGAGGTAAGGAATTGACTATAGAATGAAAATAATTCCACTTCTAAGTCACGAATGTAAATTTATGGTACAATATTGGTACATTGTATAATTAGATATTTAGGTAGGAAAATTTCATGTATAAATAAAATGGACCCAAATTATTACTATAACTGTTATACTAGTAATATTTGTAGTAGGTGCAGATGAAGAAGGTGAAATTAATTTTGGCGAGTATTATAAATGTTATTTAAAAAAGTCAATTAAATAATTGGGGGTTGGATGTGTATTTATTTATTTTATTTTATTTATTTACTGAGATTCTGTCCCTCTTGTGTCGTTGTAATAGTGTTAGCACGTGGATTCAAGACTTTACTAACTTTTTTATTTTAATTTTTTTTTTTTTCTGAAATACTACTAACTTTGAAAAATAAATAAAGAAAGAAAATTGTAGAAAAGGAAAAGAAAATAAAGTGAAAGAACATTAGAAAAAGGAGTGTGGAGAGAGAGTGTGGGGATGCCAATGTGGCATTCTTTTTGCCGCTCCAACCCACACGAGTAGGCGCAATTTCCGCTTTTAAGGCCGTTTATTTGACCCTCCAAGCTCCCAACTTGCTTATTTTTTTTGTGTTTATTTTTTTTTCTATTTAATTTTATTTTAACTTATACTTCGTATCACAAACTCTAATTGTTTAAACTCTTATACACATAAATCTGTTTAAAGTATAGTTTCTTTTTGTTGTTTAGTTCATAGAAAAGCCCCTAGATTGAGAGAGAAAGATAGAGGTGGTTTAATAAAAAGCTAGTTAGCAATGTGGTTAGATATTAATTCAGTTCCTTATCTCCCCAATTTTTTATTATTTTTTTTTGAAAGGATTTCCCCAACTTATTACTACCTCCGTTACATATTATTTACAACGATTATTTGGCATAAAGTAAAGAGGAAAAATGTCTAATCATTGCAAATAATATGTAACGGAGGTAGTACATAAATTAGTTTCATTGATATTAGTTTTGATAAGTAAATTTAGCATGTGTTTAGTACAATATATAGTGTAAAAAAAAAAAATTAAAAAGTAGTGCTGATCAAGTCTATTAAAGTTAGTTTAGATATGTTCAATGATGTGAAGAGACCCACCCAAAGTTTAACTATCTTAACTTCTTAAGTTATAAATAGCATGACAAAAACGCTTGTAATAAGTTTTGATTTAGTAAAAGTCTGTAATTTTAAAGTTTTGATCAATACGGATGATAGTTAAGTAAAGTGTATAACCTCTCAACAACAGAATAGTTGATATGGTTTGCGACATGATCATAAAAATTAATGCACAAGTATAGGACTCCTCTAAAAGTATATATTTTTTTTATGCAAAAGAGGGTAGAGAGTAGTATAACGGTATGAGAGTATATATATTGTAAAAATTATATAAAAAATAAATATTGTGATGAACTATATATAAATACTGATCTAACAATATTTTACATGAAAACATTTATAATTTATACATTTGCTAAAGAATATAATCAAAGTTTATATGAGTAACGCAAAAAGTCAACCGTATCAATTAATTATCAATGAGGGGAGCAAGGAATGTAAGATAATAAACCTGAATACTACGTTGTTGCGATGTATGTATATGACAAATTAAATTTCCAAACATTATTTTTTTTTTCATCATTGATCAAATTTCATTTGTGTCAAAATTAATTTTACAATCTTCAATTTACATAGTATAATATTTGCCTTTAAAAAAAAAACATACTACATGATTGAAGATTAACGAACAAAATTAGAATATGGATATATACATTTAACTCTTTAAGCAACGAGGATAGCATCAGGCAATTGTAGAGATGTGTACTACAGGAATTAGTAAAGGGCTAAAGGCTATATATATATATTGAGTTATTGACTTGTAACTTGTAAGCTAGCATAATTGGGGGGCTAAAAAGCCTAATAAAATGGCTCATTATTTTGGTTACATAATTTGATTAAAGTTTAAACATTATAATCTGTAAAGTTTATATGTATAGATGGAATGCATTATGCAAACAAATACTACTACTAGTCTAGCTATATACTATACTAATTAACAATTTAGGATGTTTGTTTAGCATAACTAATACAATAACTACCTAATTTCATGTTAAAGTAATCTTATTGTCTGCCATTTTGTGTTAATGAGTGAAGAATTTAAGTTCTCATTGGTTAGCCAATAATTAATATCATATAATGACAAATTAAGGAGTGAATTGCTGAATTGCTTAGCTCAAAAAGGCAATAGATGTGCTAGCAGTAGTATCAAATTAGCTACTCCATAACTACATATATATATCATGTAGTATTTGTAATTGTGGGTATAAATTAATGTGATTAGTGTGTTACATAAAGTTGATTTTGTTTGACCATAGTTGTATATTTTTAGGCTTTTATGTAATTGTCGGTCTAATACTAGCCGACTTATAATAATTCAAAACTTATATATGTCATTAGTCAAAAGTCAATTGGAATTGTTATTAGTAATTTTACCTCCTTCATCTTTTCCCTATTTTTGTGGAGATTATCACAAATATCATGATCGAGACGACAAAACTCTTTTTTTCCTATTTTTATGGCTAAATATTTTACTTAGACTCGAGTATAATTTATTAATTAAGTATGAATTGCTTAGTTTGAATACGACTTATCATTTATTCGATATGACAACTACGTATAAGGGTATTGATTTCCTTTGATTCATTTTGCATCTTTATCATAATATCCTTACAAAGTTATTATTGAAGACACTCGATTGTGAACAAACTTTATGAATTGATTATTAGATGACCTTTTTTCTTAAAATAATAATAATAATAATAATAATAATAATAATAATAATAATAATAATTATTATTATTATTATTATTATTATAATATACGTATTATTTCATATGACCCATCAATGCTCTATAAACCAGAAAATCGACCAACAAATAAACCTGTATTGTATTCAACATATGTAGATACTTTACATATTGTTTATTTCGAATATAGGACACTCGCAAATATTGGCTCGACCTACTTCTAAATATAGCGTTAAATAACCTATATATATACATATATATACACATATATATACACATTTGGGAAACTAACTACTTCGTGATTATCAATTTAAACATATCTCGTATTATATTTTAAAACTGATGGGATACCTAAGTGACACTCAGAATCTCAGTCCCCTTACTAGATCCGCCTACTATCATTAACACAATTGGTCAATTTGCTTTGTGTTGATTTGTTTAAATTGGAGCTTGAGTATCCATGATCTTCATATATGATAGTTCATATCTTGCTTCAAAAATTATATACTTGTATATATGGTGGTGGAGGCCCTAAAAAATTAAGGTGTATGGGATGCAGCTGACATATTATTGAGAACAAGTGTTATGAATAATCTAAGACACGTTATATATTCTGTGATTTTCAGTTTGCTTATATTTCACTCAAAGTTGCATGGCATGAAATATTTGTCCCTCCTAATAATTATTATGTCTAAAAAACAAATCAACAAGATAACGTAATTTATTATTAATATTTATAATTTTAGTAATTGTAGGACATGGAACACCCTACTGAATACTACTACTACACTAGATTACGCTCACGCTTACTGTACATGCTTACTATTATATCAGAATATAAGAACATTCTACAATTATTATGTTCATTCTAATATATATATACTCGTATTATTATACTATTATACTGAAATTATATTAATTATACCTTCCATTAGTAAGCTTAATTAAGATATTATATTATAATCTTTAGTTACTAACTTTATGTTAATAGCGTGCATAAATTGGCAGGCTAAGTAAAGATTTAGGTAGGCATGTACTATGTACTTATGTTATTGTATGTAGGGAGCTTATAATTTGGATGTTAGTTGTGTTAGTTAGAACTATGGTTAGATTGTAAATGCTAAATAGCGCGTGGCTTAAAGGGTTATGCATTAATATGTATGTTAAAACTTGATACTTATTATCATTTATTAACATCAAATGACACTTGATTTCCTAATAAATTTCCAACTGATCTAGTGATCTAATTTAAGTATTTGTACATAGATATTTTTGAATTTTATCACGTTTCATAAATATATAACAGATTTAATATGTAACAAGATCTTAGTTTGTTGGTGTGAATTTATGTCATTGATTTTTTTTTATTTGTGCTTTATGCAATTGAAAATATGCAATATGAAGTATCTCTTGTGAAACAAGTTAAAAATGCATCAATTAAGAAATGAATTCACTACTTACGGTTAAGTTTACCTCTTTAGTTAAATCCAATGTCAATTATTTCTTCATCTACATTATGCTGTATATTAAATGTTTGAAAAAGGATTAAACCCCCTCCCCTAAAAAAGATTGTTGATAATTATATAAATAAAAATTAACAGGAGAATATTAATGTCTCAGTAATTAACCCATGTTCTACTTATTAAAATTCTTTATAAAGTACAGCAAATTAGCTAATTACATTAATATATAGTTATAACTATCACTTGTAAAATTTATATGTATAAAAAAAAATTATAATATTTTTGTCCTATGCAATTACATTTATATACAATTAATATGTTGCAGCTTAAATTTTCATCCTCAGATCACTAGTCTATCTTAAGTGAGCTAGAGTACAATTTTTCACCACACTTGCGTAACTTTCAACCTCTTTTACAAGTTGATGATCAAATATTTTGAAGGATGACTTGCACACACCCCTACCACTAGCTTAATTCCTTGTAGCATTGGCTATGTGACCTTGATCACTCTACAAATAACAAACTTATCCTCCGTAGTTTTGGGTTTTGCTAATATAAATATATATACAACCTAACTAGTGCCGACTAATCAACTTAAATGCTTAATTCCTTGGGATTATGTTGTGCCATTTGCTAATTCTACAGTATTATGATAAAACTTAAAGTGATTAGACATTAATCAATTTATAAATATAATTAAATAAAAGTAGAAAATTACATATAAAAACCAATAATCAAAAGGCCGTGTGCGTCTTTGCTGGTCCCGTGTTCCAAATGATAGTGGTTACCGGTCGGCTAAAAAGGCTAACAAAAAAGTTGGAATAACTAAAAAAAAAAGTCCCTATCAAAGTATATCTAATATTAGAACAAAATATAAATAATTAAAGATATAAAGAAGAAAGATTTTCCAACAAAATATTTATTATTAATAATTAAATTAGGGACCCATAAAATAGGAAAAATGAAGTTACATTAATATTGTCAACTGTCAAGTCAAAATTTTCCAGCCTCATGTAAAATGTGGTGCTCACAATTTGTTGTTGCTTGGATTAATTTCCTTCATTTACACTCAAATTGGACCCCTTCAGAAAAAATTAAAATGCCACCCTTTAGAAATTGCGGTTATACAACTTGTGCGTGTAATTTTATACAACATCGACTTATCAAAAACTGAAGTTTCTACTATTGATTTTTCATATTGTTCTACCAATACGTACTTTGTATTAATTTGATGATCACAATGAATATAGCATATTAGTTGGAAGGCCGATTATTAATTAGACATGTACGTACTATATGCCACCATGTTGTTATTATAATAACTCTCCAATTATTTCACTTGAGGAATAAAGTTTAGGAAAACGAGTGCAATATAGAGTACTATTAACACTCCGTACTTTTTATAAAACAAGAACAATCATATTATAGTTAATAGTTGAAATTATACCCTTATTCAGTTCACCCAATGTTTGCTTATTATTTCAGTAAATATATACTTCAATTCACGTAAGTTACAATAAAAGTTAATAAGGACTACAATACTACGAAGAATTAAAATTCAAGTAAATGAAAATCTGATTAGAACGCGGTTACATTTCAACTTATTAGTCCAACAAGAGGAAACTTAGAGGGTTAGGTGATCAAATTTGTATATTCAATGTAACAAAAATAATTTAAAAATCTGTTGTTAGTTAATCATAAATATTTTAAGGAAGCTCCTCTGTTAAATGATTACACCACTTTTAGCAGAATGAAATACAAAACCTGAGCGTAAAATCAGAGATTGTAACGGCATGGTTAGACATCATGAACTTGTATAAAATCTTGATCATCATCACAAAATGATTGCAATTTTAAGCGTTACATTATGGTATTATTCTTATACGTTATCTTTATAGCTTTAAGAGTATTACTTAATTGAATTTTAATATTAATACCTGTTTAATTTTTATATAAATTTATACAGTAGTATAATTATTTATCAGTTATTTGTACATGTACTTATTAATTTAACAAACCGTATCCCATGCACGTGGAATAGAATGGGAACTATCAGCTTTTATTTTTCCTTTCAGACTTTCATTTACTACTCTGTTGATTTTTATTGGGAGAGGGTTTCTTTGACAGAAAGTGTTTTTTTTTTCTAACAACTTTATTTTATTGGATGGGGATTTAGCAAAGCTAATGGCTTTCCTTTATTACAGCAGTTAATTAACTTACTACCTCCGTTTTATATCATGTGTAATAATCAGGAATTTTTTGTGAGATATAAAAAAATTAAAGTGAAGTAGATTGGTCGGTTTGTGTTTAAATGATAGATAAATATAATATATATTATGAATTAAAGTATTAATTTCAAACATCGACAAAATATTAAGTTCATGAAAGATACATATATATTTTTGAAATGAAGGGAGTAACTAGCTTTTTTTTTTTTTTTTTTTTTTTTTTTTTTTTTTTTAAAGGAAGGGAGTAACTAGCTATTTGAGTGGTTGTATTCAAAAGCTTTTGAAAAATAAAACCAAATAAAATTTGTACATATGATAAACAAATTTATTTTTTGTAGTTGTTGAATTCGTCTAAGCATTGGTATGTATGAAGTATATTTTAATTAATATCATATCTAATATGAAATTAGAGTTTTTAACTAGTATTGAGAAAACTATTATATTGAATTTCAAATTCTAGACTAGTTGGAGCTCTATTGGTTCCGCAACTTGGCAAGAAATTCAATTGCAATTGATAAAAAGTTGTAAATGTGATGTGAGTAATAAAATGAAAATTAGCGTATACATGTAAATGCTGATCATTGTTTAGATTCATCTAAAAAAACTAAGAGAGCATGAAAACGAAACAAAGAAACTAACATCCAACTATTATCTTCAAATCTTTATTATTTAGACGCATTTTTTTTGAATTTTATTTAATTTGTAGAATAGTACCGTACAAATTACAATATGTGCTAACCTTTTCTTTTATTGATCCGTACTTGATGTAAGCTTTAATTAACAAAGCCAAAGCATGTTTTTATGTGACTTTTATTTTAATATTGCTATTAACACTTCAACATCTTTTCTAATATTCTTTTAAATGCACCCTTTTGTACCATATGAGATCTTTGAGGATTATATAAAAGTTATTTCAAGAAAAAAAAAAAAAGGTTTGACGTAAAAGTTAAAGTGGATTCAACTGTTCAAGATGTTTGCAACGTTATGAATATTTTGTTTTGTTATTACTCTTATAGCTGTAATTTATCGATAAACTAAGCTAATAGGTTCTTCTGTAGTCTATACTACGTAGAGTTTATTGTATAATACTCGTAATATTGTTTCAATGTTCAATTAATTATAAATTTCCCCAAAATATTTAGGCATGCAATGCAATTCTTTAGCATATGGTGTTAGCTTTTAATTTTTTAGTGCATGCATAAAGTTATTAATATACTTTTTTGGGTTTTGCTTAATTACATAAATTAGTACTCTACTTTGTATGAAGTATATACATAACCTCTAATAATAAATTAAATTATTTTTGTAATTCCTTATTCTTTTAATAAGTACACTTAGCTTGAATCGGTTGATCATTACATGTCTATTTATTTATACTCCGTATCTAAAAAGGTTAACCCATCTTGACCAATTTACTACGTTCTCATTTCCCATACGAATTAAACCCGAACATCAATCAAAATGTAATTGATAAAATGAATAAGGCGAATTACCATCCCTTGTTCCCAAGGTGATCCATGATCACATAAAACTTAAACCTAGCTACTGTGCATTAGTGCCTTTTTCCCTCAATTAAACATTTAAACCACATCCTTGATCGTCGTACTACACATCTTATATACTTGTAATAAGTATTAATCTCTTGATACTCGAAAACAATATACCTTGCATATCAAAACCTAGCACATCAATTCGTAATATAGAGCATGATGCCTAAGCAGTCTTACCAATGATAATATATAACAAACTTGTCTCAAAATTCAAAGATGTTTGGTTCATTATATTTGTTACGTTCTTGACATATCCATACTCCATATCCTTTTTTTTTTTTTTTTTTTTTTTTTTGCATAACAGCGTGTACTAAATTCAAATTACACAATAAAAACACACACACGTGACACACATATACTTCGTGTACATTAGTACATACACATAGTATTGAGTATATTATAATTTACACTTTTACATAGAGTAGCTAACAACCAATTACGACCAACGACCAACAATTGATTGCATGGTGTACACCGCCTAGCGTGTATCCGATTATAAGTCCTAGTATTCAAAATAAGAACAGTGACATAGCAATGACTGCATGGAAAAGGAGGTGGAAAGGAGTCACAAGATAGTAGCAGCCTTAAGAAGAAGCTAAGCTGTAATGCACAGAGAGGGTTCAGAAACGGCTAGATCGGTCGAGGGGGTACGTACAAGTTGCAAAATATGAATATGATCTGCAATAATAATCTGCAAGAGTCGCAAAGCTAAATTACAATTAATGGTATAAAAGGGACAACACATTCTACTCTGAAACATATACGGTTCATTTCCATTTTTTGGTCCCCCAACCCACCAGGCTAAACTCCTAATCACATTAATATGCTGTCCGTACTCCATCCTATAGCTTCTTTTAAGGCCGGTTTTATATAAGCGACATTTTATTTTTCTTAAAATTGTAACATTTTGACTTTTACTACCTCTGTTTTATATTATTTGTAACGATTAGACATTTTTCCTCTCTACTTAATGTCAAATCATTGCAAATAATATGAAACGAAGGTAATATATATTTGTCGACTCAAGTTCAATTATCAAATGTTGAAATCATATTGATATTACACATATAGAAATAGAACAATAAAACAACATTTCACGTACATTTCAACATTTGCTTTTGTTATACTTCACATAAGTTTTGTAATATCATAAAAGTGCAAAAAATTAAATTGTTGCAATTTTGAAGATGAAGATGAAATATTTGATTTAGTTGGGAGTTGTTTGGGGGAGGGAGGAGACATTTGCAAATCTTTAAGGCAGCTTTCATTGGTTCCCACTTGCTAATAATCAATTGGCCCACTTTATTTACCTCCCTATTTTTTTTTTTGTACTTGTAATTTCTTGTAAAGACGTAAAGTAAATTTAATCCACTAAAATCCACTAAATACAAATGAGTACTCAGTACACAGTGACTCAGTGATAACAAAATTCTCTCATACTCAACTTAGCTCATCCATATTATGTTACAAGTACAATTTTCATAACACATCCCAATATAATTCCTAGAGTTTAAGGTTTAGGAAAGAATTTAAGAATATATTTCGTATACACATCGAGATACACCCATATATGTATACTCGATATACAATTCATATTTTTTACTATGGCGTATGGACTTAATCAAAAAGCGCATCTTTTTTTTTCCCATTTTATTTATTTATATTTATCAAATTTTAGGGAGAGAAATTAAATTTGATGTTTTCAGGGGCAAGTATAGATTTAAATTAAGGTATTTTCAACCTAAGTAGAACAATCGTAATCAAAAATTACTTAGGGACCCACAAATCAAACATTTGGTAACCTAATTATGTTATTGGTCGTAGTCTTCGTAGCTTTGGGTTGGGAATTTTTATATGGTGTTTGAGAGTTCCACATGAATTTTTCTTTCCACGTGGCATGGAAAATATTAATTTTAAAATGAAAAAAGAAGTTGAAATAGGGCTATTTTATGGGCTAATGATGAATTGGTCAACTTTAAGCCCAAGAATGATCATAGGCTTTTTCTATACATAAGGCTTTCGTATCGTATGGGGCGGCTATGTAATGTGGGCCAATATTTGGCCCACCAATTAACCTGCCCGCAAGTAAAGGAATTGTCAATTTATTTTAATATATAGTATTACTCTCAATTCTATTTGGGACCCTCATTAAAAAAAATTCTTCATGTCTTTTGTCAATGTTTATATTGGTTACTTCCTCTTAAAATAACTTTTTACTCGTCATTATTTAAATGAAATGATATCAATGTGTTTGATGGGGTGATTTGAGTGTATGTGTTTGATGGGGTGATTTAAGTGTGTGGCCTATTGACCTCTCGTATGTACACATATCATCAATCTTAACTTTTAACCATTAAACCATGACTTTTATCGAATGGATACTTAATTGAAGTTTTTAATTATGCGTGCATAGGCTCTATTTCAATAATCAACCAAAGTTATTACCAAGTAAATAAAATTTGATTATTTCGTGATTTTAATTTTATACGGATGAAATGAATAGTATCACCTTGACTTCATGCCAATATGTTTGAAGACAAATTCCCTTTTCCCACTAATGAGGGGTCATTCAATATAAATGTACGTGGAAATCCTTGAGAGAAAGGGAGATAAGCAAAGCACCCTATCTTGCTTGATATACCACAAATAATAAGTATTTATCAATGTATATATAATGTATGTAGTATATGGCACTATAACCAATTAAATGTGAAACTCTATATTTTAATTTCTTTTTGACTATTCTAAGATTGACATTCTTATTCGGCACCGAAATGATAAGAAGAAATCCAAGAAATAGTAAAAAGAATAGTACAAAATAAAAGGGTGGCAAAAGTAAAGGATTTGATTGGATACAAATGATGATTCATGAAGATAAAAAGGTGAACAAAACTAGTAAAGATGTTTAGTTGTTGCTTCCTAAATCAAAATATATTCACACACTTTGCAAAACAAAAACAGTTGTTTCTACTCATTTGCTAAGAATTATAGTAGGATCCAATGGTAAGTCAAAAAGGGGAAAAATGTGATTGTCATGATGTTTACACTTATCAAATTTTAGCTGTATTACTACTATATTTTGGGCCCTTATTCTTAATTAAAAAGGTCAAATTTATGAGTTTTCCGACATCATAAGAAGCAGTGTAAACGTTATGTTTATAGACATATAGTGGGGGATGATTGGCATTTTGAAGTGATTGAAGGCCAAGTTCTTCCGCCGGCGTTGGGGCCTAAGGCTGCTAAATTTGAATGGATTGTTCAAGTCATGGATCATGAATCTGTCTTGTTTGTGTGCGAATTCGTTCACGGGCCAAACATAATACAGTGACAATATACGTGTCTTTCATATTCGGTAATCAACAATCTAATAAAACAATTTGCATATAATTTGATAGTCCGAGATAATAACCTTCAATTTTGACAATTTTTGACTTTTTTTTGCCTGCAAATAAAAATTGCTGAGACGACTACCATGGACCTAATATCCTTCGGGAGTCCATTTGAGTGGGTGAAACCATCCAATTTGCCTTTAAGCATCTAATTTACCCGTTTACAACTTGTACCGATTTCATAAACTCAAGCATATCACGGACGTTTATGGAAACATATAATGATCATAAATGGTTCCAAATGGCACTATATGACCTTGAGATGTATCCCCTAGTACCTCAAGACTTTTCGACCCCGGGCCCCGACATCTCCAAAATTCCTTAAAAAGCATGGATAATAGCCTTCAATTTTGGAATTTTTTGACTTTTTTTTTCGCCCATAAACAAAAATTGCTGAGATGTTTTCCATGGACCCTAATACCCTTTGGTAGTCCATTTGGGTGGGTGAGACCATCCAATTTGCCTTTAAGCATCCAATTTACACGTTTACAACTTGCACCGATTTCATAAACTTAAGCCTATCACGGACGTTTATGGAACATATAATGATCATATATGGTTCCAAATGACATTATATGACCTCGAGATGTATCCCCTAGTATCTCAAAACTTTTTGACACCGGGCCCCGACACCTCCAAAATTCCTTAAAAAGCATGGATAATAGCCTTCAATTTTGATAATTTTGGACTTTTTTTGGCCCGAAAATAAAAATTGTCGAGATGATTACCATGGACCCTAATATCCTCCGGGAGTCCATTTGGGTGGGTGAAACCATCAAATTTGCCTTTAAACATCCAATTTACCCGTTTACAACTTGCACCGATTTCATAAACTCAAGCCTATCACAGACGTTTATGGAAACATATAATGATCATATATGATTCCAAATGGCATTATATGACCCCGAGATTTATCCCCTAGTATCTCAAGACTTTTTGACACCGGACCCCGAAACCTCCAAAATTCCTCAAAAAACGTGGATAATAGCCTTCAATTTTGATAATTTTGGACTTTTTCTGGCCCGAAAATATAAATTGCCGAAATGATTACCATGGACCCTAATACCCTCCGGGAGTCCATTTGGGTGGGTGAAACCATCCTATTTGCCTTTAAACATCCAATTTACCCGTTTACAACTTGCACCGATTTCATAAACTCAAGCTTATCACGGACGTTTATGGCAACATATAATAATCATATATAGTTTCAAACGGCATTATATGACCCTGAGATGTATCCCCTAGTATCTCAAGATTTTTCGACATTGGGCCCCGAAACCTTCAAAATTCCCCAAAAGCGTGGATAATAGCCTTCAATTTTGGATTTTTTTGACTTTTTTTTTCGTCCGGAAATAAAAATTTCCGAGATGTTTACCATGGACCCTAATACTCTCCACGTGTGCAATAGGGTGGGTGGAACCATCCAATTTGCCTTTAAGCATCAAATGTAACCGTTTTTGTACATGCCTCTTGTATTGGCTTTAAGCTTTCATGGGACCTTTACGTAGCCAAATAATGGTTATATATGGGTCCAAAAAATATTATATGACCCCGGGATGCATTTCGTAGTGTTCCGTGAATTTCCAACACCGGGTCCTGACACCTAAATTGCTCCGATATCGTGTATTATAGCCTTCATATTTGACTTCTGTATATCTTTTCACCCGGCGAGATTATACGTGTCTTTCATACTCAGTAATCAACAATTTAATAAAAAGAGCTAGTGTTTAATTTGAACAAACACGTAGTAGAAGGTGAAGATGGAACAACGTGAAGTTTAATAACCTGCCTATTTCGTGAAATGAAATGAAGGAAATGCAATTATGCAAGTACTAAATTCCAATTCACGTTGTTTTGAAGTATAACCTTTTCAAACAATACTTGTAAATGTCCGCATCGATAAAAAAAATGATTAAATACATTAAAAGATTAAACACCGAGTTCATCTCACAAGTCCAAAATAGTTCCATTCCAAAAACCATATGACAATACGATTAGCTCCTCATGAAGGCTATGCCTCGATATGTTGGAAACATTTATCAAGAGACAGCTCCATAAACAATTTTCTAGATAACGGCCAATCACAGCAATCAGATTGCTAACACTATTTTTGCTAAACATAGCATAAGAGCCTCATCATACCATTTAATACAATTATAACATTCTCTCAAAGATAATACTGAAATTCCAAGGCTTGGAATTTCAAACAACCCAAGGCAATTTTCACATCAAAATGGATACAAGCAGTTTCCAAACTTCTTTATCTGAAATCGAAAAATCTTTATCAAGCATATATTTTCCACAAAAGACAGCTTCAACTGACATATTCAGAAAATACCACACAATCCCCTTACAGAATTCAGGGGAAGACAAATTCTTCGACAAAAACCCATGGCAGAGCCAAGTATACCAAATTAAATTCACCAACCTAAAGAAAAAATATTAAAATTAAATAATAAACGGATAGCCTGATACATATATACAAGCATTTTGAAGAAACTACAACGCCTACAAAACCCTACATATACCAACAATTCTTGGCAAATGTCTTGTTGAAACAGTTAATACCTACAAAACCAAATGAGCAAAAAGACGGGAGCTCGTATTTAACCTCTTGCCAACCGTACATCTAAGGGATTCAATTGCCCTGTAGAGGAGCAACCATCTCGTTGCAATAATTTCTTAACTGTTCTTCTATCTTGGTTCAGGGCACTGTCTAACATATTGTTATCCTTAGACGTTGCTTGTTGTAGATGGAGTAGTGCAACCATGCTTATGGCAAATAATGCAGCATTCCCAAAAACTCCACCTAATTTGTCCAGCTGAAGTGTTCTTTTGGCAGAATCTAGTCCAGAGAATAGAAGTCTTACAAAAATGTTTGAGCTGATACCTTTTTTCTGCATTGAATGTTCAGCAGGTGCACTTGCAGGAGGGTTCGAGATATTATCAGGACCGACAAAGCAAGTTGCATCTCTTACATTTCCCACAAAATCCATAGCCTCATCTATAACTTTGTATCGTTTCCCATGGTGTTCAGCTAATCTCAATGCAAGAACAATGCGGCTTTGCTCTAATCGTGCAAGTGCTGCATCCCTTTCTGCACGCTGCTGGATTTGCACAGTCTGACAATATAGAAAAGCTTAGTCTCATTAAGATGAATGAAAACCAGATAAACAGCAGACAAATCACACATCCAAATAGTAGCATAGAACAAGATGGCACTGATCGTAAGTAGATAGATGATTTTCCAAGGATATACATCTTATTGATACCCCATTTCAGAACATTGAATCAACCATAGATAACAAAAACAAGTTCGGGGGAGGGGGTGGAATTTTCTAAGGCCACAGTGCTACACAGCGTCACACAGCCAACATGAGCACTTGCTGATAAACAATTACATTGAATTGGGGCTCAAGCCCACGTAAACTAACTGCCAGTGAACGGCAATGTTAAAATTCCCTTTTGAACCTTCCTTCGCTATAAGAGGTAGGACACACAGATAATATCTATGAGATGACGAATTTAAAGATTTCAGGGAAAACTTTTACTCATAGATACAATACCAATACCTGCCGCTTTTTTCTCTTTTCCCAATCTTTTGTGCAATAAGGAAAGGTCTCGATTTCTCTTTGACCCTGTCATCAAGTTAAAGTCTTTTCAGCTGGGTTTAAATGCATTATAGGCAACATTTAGTTAATCAATATAGCTTCCAGCTTCAAACATGATTTCTCCATCATCTAACTGCAAACATTCTTCGGGAATTCTCCAAATCCATAGTTAAGTTATTCCAAAATTACTGTGTGGTTGCAATATAAAAATTTCTCTGATTATCATGCAACCATTAACCTTGGCAAGTAACCACCATGCACTACCTTTCCATCAAATGTTCTGGGGGAACACAAAGGTTCTAATTTCTAATATGTGTTTACATCTAGACCTCCCTGCTGTTTGCCTCCTCTTCTAAATAATATAGTCTATAGCTCTCACATAGTCGAATCCACACACATCAGCCCTTCCATGCTCGACATAAACGAGTATGTAGTAATTTGGGGTTTTGCATCAGAGTCCCAGAATGACACAAAAATTGAATGACAGAAAAGTGGGTATATGCAGGACAATAACATCCAAAAAAAGAATGATGCAACTGATGTTTTATATCCTACAGTATTACATTATCCACAATAGTTTATAGCAGAACAAGTGAATAATGTTACTATGAGTGCAGAAGGAAGCATAATGCGCAGGAACACCTTATCCATACGATTATAAAGAAACGTACAGTTTCAAGAGCAACTGTAGTTTAAGTCTATTAAAAATTAATATTTAGGATATGAATTATAAACCAACCCCCAAAATTTTGTTGAATGCACATAAAACAGACATAAGCAGCAATCCAAATTACAACTTTTCAAGCATAAACAACAACAGCAACAAATTATTTTAAATCCAAATTACAACTTTTCAAGCATAAACAACAGCAACAAATTATTTTAAATCCAAATTCAGTTCTCTTAACAAGCTAAAGAATTCTGTCCACAAGGGAAAGATAGAAAGTCACAACTCGTCCCTTAATCGTATTTTATATATAATGGGTACAAGCTAGCTACCTAACTTGAGTAAAGCTTTCCATATGAACAGAAGATAATCAAAGAAATCTAGTAATCAACAACCAAACCCAATCAAAAGAGTGAATGGCCATGCATTTGTTAGCCTCTGATGAACTCATGAAATTTTAACCTACAAGGCCACCGGCAATTTACTAGATCACATAGACTTTGCCAAAAGAAGAAGATAAATGCATAATGACTTATCCACATTTTCTTGTCAATATAGTAAACAAAACCATCTTTAAATGTTCCTTCCTTTCCGGCTTCCACTTTTAATCACTCATATACTTTGAACTACATATTGATGAGGAGATTCTCTCCCATTGTTTTATGTACTGAATATGCAAGATATCCATGTGGAAAGGGCATACTGGGCACATATTTCATTTTTCAGAACTTTATTTCAAGCCAACAACACACACACACAAACCAAAATTGTTTGTTTTCCACAGCTTATTTATCCTCAAAAAACATTATTACAATGGATCTATAACTCGTCATTCAATGTATCCACCAATTAAACTCATTATCTCATACCAATTAACCCATCCTTCAAACAGCCCTTAAGGAACATATTAATGTTAAGAAACAAGAGTTACCCCCATCTCTACTGCCAACAGTCATTCCCCAAACCCTTAAAATCAATGGGACAGAAAACATCAAAGCTAATCATACCCTCAATAACATTCACTGGCTCGCAGATATTGCAAACAAGGGAGAAAGTGGAAACCTTCGAGTCACTTGACTTAATAGTATAAAAGTAGGACACAAAAATCGGGGATGTCTACAGATCACCCATCTGATGTAATATAATCATAACAAATGCTATAAGTGTCGAGTTAATGAATCCAATCTAGAAAAAGTGTGCTGAACCACAGAAAGCTCTATCAGAAGGCCAACTTGGACAATCTTCTGGCACAAATTGCGCTTTTAAGAAGCCAAACCCAAGGAACCATGTCAGAACCTAAAGAAAAGGTACGGAGTTTCTAATTAGTTCAAGTTATGAGATTGGTATGGAGCTAACAGATGTTCAATAGAACAGTCACCAATTACTAATTACACTTCTATCCATCTATATACTCACTATCATTCAATATCCATAAGCACAAAGGAGATGCTAGTACAAAATTTACACAATAAGCATACTTGAAAGTGTAGAAGCTAATTCACGTATACACCTAAACTCCACTCGATTATTCTTAATAACCAAACTCAAGCAGCATATACAAAAATGCAATACACACTACTCATCCCTTTTTTTTTTTTTTTTAAAGTAAGACTTCCTATTCATTATGCAAGGAGAGACTTAACAGAAAGAGTGTACATTATTTACATTTTGGGTTAAATGAAGAAAGTTGTTTAAAGATGTGTATAATTAAATACTAGTAGCAAAAGATAGTCTTTTTTTACAATTTAATAGTAGGAAAATCAATAAAGAACACGCCTAAATGGAAGATTAATAAAGGACTAGGGTAGTACTAATTGACTATCCTCCCATTAATATCTTATTGATTACCTAACAGGGTCCAAGAACCACAATCCAGATATGTAACATTATGAGTAAGCGCCAAACCAAATCACCTATCAACTAAACACACAAACAAATAAAAACACTATATTAATTTCACAACAATCATACCACATACATTAGGGGGTTTTACTTAAAAAGAGAAAAAAGACAATCATAACAACCAAATGACAACAGAATCCAGCAATAATTTGGTTGCTACATCACCTGGGTTAGATTCATGAAATTATAAAACCAATTAAATAACTCAAACTGACTAGGCAATCACAAAAATATACACGAATACAGACAAATAATTCTCCAGGTGAAAAAACTCTACATTCATCGCAGTCGAAAATTGAGCTTAATTTCTAAAAAAATCCAACATATTACATCAACCACTAATTGAGCTCAATTTCTTACAAAAAAACCCAACATTTCACATTAAACCAATCGTTAAATCGAAGCCCGGAAAAAAAATTTACCCCAATGTTCTGGGTAACCAAAAATCCATCCCAATGGGTTAGCCCAAGACCTCGGATCGAATTCCGTCTACATCATTACCTGCGTATGCTATTCTATTCCCTAAATTATCCATTAAACATGATTCTGGGAAGAACATTTCAAACCCTACATATTACCCACCTGAAAATTTCGACATAATCTCTATCTAAACCTATCATTCTTATCAATTAACCTGAAAAATCAGAACCCATGTTCTATGAATACACAAACACACATCAAATGAAGCAAAACCCTACAATCTGGAGCTGAAAATTAACAATAAAGGAATTTCTCCTTCATTTTCGCAAACCAATTAAAATTCCCAGAAAATATGAACAAACTAAAAGCAAAAATAGAAAAAAATAACTAACATGGAAGAATTCGAGCTGTTCTTCGAGATTCTCGAGGGCAGAACGGATTGAATTAAGACTCTTAGCCTCAGCAATGGCGCAATTCTTATCAAAATCCTTAAAAAAAACAAACCCATTAGAATTAACATTATTGTAATCCTTAAAATCATGATCAAAAAAATGATTCTGATTCTGAGGCTGAGATTGATGTTTGATGTTATTGTTCTTGAAATGATTTTCATGGGTGTTTGAATTTTTGAGGGATTTAGTGGAATTAGCGAAATGGGTACGAGAAATAGAGTGAATTTCATCACTAAGTTTGTCATGTAAATCCCAAATCTTCTCTAAAACAGCTTCAACTTCATCCATTTCAACATCTCGTTTCATTTTCAGAGTCATGAAATTGGAGGGAAAAACAAGAGATTATTTGGTAAATTTTTGGGGGGAACAAGATTGCTTGTTGTTGGGGGCTAATGAATGAAAAAGAGAAAAGCAAAAGAGGAGAGAGAACTTCCAAGAGAACTGGCAAAGTAGGAGAGAGAAACAAGTGGTAAAAAAAGTGATGAGTGGAAATGGTAAGCACGTTTGAAAATTGGACAATATTTTTTGTAATTTTTGAGTAGTGTTTGAGAAGAGATTGTATGAACTATGAATATTCTTCTATCTTTATTTTTTATTATGTGGGCTTTTCAAATGTTTTGGCCACTTTTGGCAAAGATGTTGAAATAAATTGTGATTTTGGGTTTTGTCCGAAATAATGAAAGGTGGTGGTAGATTGGTAGTGTTGTTGTGGGAGAAGTCCTTGTTAAGTCATTACTCTATATACAAAATACAAGTAACATTATTGTGTTATGGACCCGGTTTCATGGAGAAGGATGGATGATAGCGAGTTTACGCACGCACCGGTTTAAGGAGCGTGCAGATGTTGTCGCCCTGATGTGAATACATAGTTTAAAGTTGGCCATGGGTTGAGTTACGAGTATATAGGAGTAAGTGTTGTGTCTTCGTGTCCCGTGCTTGTACGAGTAATGTTTAGAACGGGCTAAGAATTAGTCGTGTACTCGTGTTGTTCAATGCCTGTAACAGGCTCGTGGTATATTAGGTCATTTTCATATCGTGGTCGATCATCTCTCGTGCTGGCTTAGCCCAAACCATACTCTAACCATGATAGATCGATAAGTATGTATTCTAGGTCTCTAGGGAGCGGAACATTATTGCACGACTCTAAAGGTCATCCTATCACAAGACCATGTAGGATTGTAAAAGTTCCTAAATATACAATATATCTGAAGTTTTCAACAATATATAGATGAGTTGTGTAGTTGTGTAAAGGTAGTGTTTTGGATCTATATATTTTTTTCAAAATTGTGTATGTTAAGTTTGTTGACGTTTTTGTCTTCTTTATAAATTATTAAGTGGTTTAAATAATTAAAAATCAAAATTATCTATAAGCACAATCCAAACATATAAAATAAATAGTTAAGTTACCAAGTACTTTCTAAAGAAAAAAAAATACTGTTTATAGGATGGAAAATGTAACATACAATTTTCCAGAAATTATTAAAATCGAGTGGCATAATTTTGTCTTTGTATTGCCTCGACTCATAAGTCACTCATGTGCTTAATGTTGTGTAAAATAACAATCCGCACGTTGCAACCTAAATGAGGGCAGCCCATCCACAGCCCTACATACTCGAGCATTAGTGCATTACCACTAACTTATGATACGTCTAATAGTACAACACCCTTTATCAAAAGAGCCACTCAATTCTTGTTGTTGTCCATTCTCTGTGCACCTTATACTTAGCATTCTCTAGATTTCGACCATATATTATAGTAGATTTGTTTCGAGCATGTTTTAGCTCCTACGCCCACCTAAAATAATTATATTATCAGACATCCTATACTAGCTAAATTTCATCATATAATCATATATTCTGTAGAACCTAGCCACTAAGGGTCTGTTCTCTTCAGTTTAATTCAATTCAGTTTAGCTCCAATCAGTTCAGCTCAGCTCAGTTCTATAAATCAGAACAGGCCCTAAGTGCCCATCCTATGAAGTCATAGGTTTTTAATTTGTGTACATTGTACTACATACACTTATGTTATCTTAATTATAAAGAATATTATCAGCATTATCAAGGACATATAGTTCATTCAATTCATAAATATATTGTGTCGTGATTTTAAAATTGGGAGTAGATTTTTTTTAATGGGAATACAATACACAATCTCTATTCTATAAGCTACCTCTTAAAAAATTATAAGTCTCCTTATAATACCTTAGATGCCCTTATTTTTAAGGCTCTCTTTTAAGTCATCATGCTTATTATTTTAAAAATAACAACAAAAAAATTGAAGGATGTGGCTATCCTAGTTATTGCCATTTTTGTAGGATCTTGATTAGATAATTTATAATTGACCAAAATTTCCTTCTATATTGTCAAAAATTTAATTAACAATTTAATTACATGGACTAATACTTCAAAAAATAAAAAAAAATAAAAACTTATTTCAACAACTCAAGTGAATAATCCTTATTCCAAAATAATTGTCAATTTCAATTCTTGAAATCAAAATTTGACTGTTAATGATACATGTATATCTTATTTTCTCAATATATTCATTTTATCATGTATAGCATGCATTGTGGATATATTAGAATTCGGTTAAGGGTTAATTTGCTATTTTTGAATGCTTAATTTATTAATTTATATTGTAATTTCTCCCTTTTGAATTCATGAATAGTTTCCAAGAGTAATAATACATGCGAATTTTGAGTTGGACATTAGTACAACCCATTAAAAGGATGTTTTTTTCTTACCTCTTTTTGGTAATAATGGGTGGCATTCAAGTAATACTATATGTCTACAAGAATATATTCTGTTTTATGGAAGAAATTGCAAGCTTGATGTTAATTGGTACTATACCACTACATTATATTCAAATATATATATATATATAGTACATTTACAATTTAATATATATTCTTTATGTACCACAATAGTAGTTTTCCCTATATATGGCTCTATGTATAAAGAAGTAATGCACTAAGATCTTGCACATACATTCATACACTATTGCAATCCAAAATAATGCAAGTATAGATCTTAAATATAATGGCTTGCAAAGGAGAGGATCGGAGAGGAGATCGAAAATGTGTGCGCGCATGCGCGTGTATGTGCGCGAGGGAAGATGGCTTACATGAAAATGAGAGTGATACGTTGAGTAGCCAAGGATGACTTGCCTGCACCTAGGTGTAGAGAGGGTCATTAATTGATGCTCTCTAAGAGGTTTTAGGCAGTCTCCTTGGCTATCTTAACTGCCTCTCATGTCTCTCATGCTAGCCCTCTTGACCCTTCTTCCTTTCAATGGCCAAACTTAATAGCATATTGTCTCAATATTACCTTTAAGGTACCATATACTCTCTCCTATTTCTTTTGTTCTTCCCATTAAGAATCTTGGCACCGTTCATAAGATAGATACCCCCTCTGTCCCAAAATAATTGACACTGTTAAACTTTGCACACATGTCAATGCACTAGTTTCACCTTATTTTAGCATAAGTAATTAAAGATATTAACGATCGATTCAAATAATATATCGATAAACGTGAAAAGGAAAATGTTGCAAGTTGAAAATACAGAGGAAGTATGATTTAATTACACATGATTATCAAGACTCAGCTCAAGAGTAGAGATGATCGTTAGGCGCGCGGGCTGGGACGAAGCCAAAAGGTAAGCCCACTAATCGGGCCGTGCTGGATCGGGGCAAGCTTCAAACCGGAAATTTGTGCTCAAATCCGCTCAAAATGGTCGGGCCGTGTTTAAAAAAACAACTAAATATGCATAAAAACGATTTTCAAACTCGCTAAAAAAAATTCGGGCCGAAAAATTATGTCCAAAACCCGTCCAAAATCGGGCCGGACTAACTTTGATCACCTCTACTCAAGAATTAAAATTTGGCCTCTTTGGACAAAAGGTTGGTGTTAGTGTAACAATGTGACCTTAATCTTGGTGAGATATTCTCTAAAATTGCTATTGTGTAGAAATGGTCAAGGCCACGGCCTCAGACTGGTTGATGCTTCGCCCAGCCCGGCCCATATGCAATGTAAAATGGGTCAATCATATTCAAGTTCTCGTATATTTGGGTTAAAGAACTCAAATTAAGCCGAATTTTTGGCATTTTTATTGCACTAATACAGAGAATCATTCACGACGAAATCAAAGATATATAATACTATACCAGATTACTAGATGTTTTATTTACTACCTCCGTTACATATTATTTGCAACGATTAGATGTTTATGTCAAATCGTTACAAATAATATGTAACGGAGGTAGTATTTATTTCTTTTTTCTATAAAAAAAACGAGTATTGTAACATGTCAGCTAAAGGTATAGATTAGAATGGTTTTCTATAAGTGTGATAATTAAGGGGATGTTGCAATATAATAAAATGAAGAAAATGGTAAAATTGGACCATCAATTTTCGTTGTCATAAGAGAAAATTGAGAATAAAACTAGCTTCGTTTTTTTTTTTTTTGACATTATTTACACATTGTACGTATTTCATTTGTTAATTTATGTGTAAAAACAAATATAGTCGTGTGAGATACATGGAAGACCATTTCTTTTATATGGAAAGAGATCACAGATCAAGGATTCATACACAAGTGAAATCAACCTTATTAGCTTGCTGATAAAAAGTATTTACAAAACTCTAACTTTTTATACTCCTATTGATAATTGTATATGTGACTTTTCTATACGTACAGAGTATATTTTATTCACCAAAAACTTTAATTATATAATCTTTAGCCCCTTAAAATTTTGCTATCGCATAATAACACTTTTCAAAATCTCTACACCCATTAAGGTTGATAAGAAGAAACACTCAATCGAATACTTTTGTTTATAAAAGTAATGCCAAAACACAATACATTGAACATTGTCTTTGCTGCATGCTACAAGATTGAGCAAATCAAACTCAAAAAAGTCAACTTCTTATTTACAAATTAGGGCTAATGTTCGTTGAATTCTTACTTTCTTAGTCATTTTCTTTTCTATCATGCAAGATCACTTTTTTGGGGCAGATTCGTTACTCGACATGCTGTCCACGTTAAGATAAAATAAAATGGAATATTTTGCCATTATGCATGGCTTGCCATGCAATGCAAATAGTAAGAATTAAATTTAACAGATATCATGAAGAAAAATGACAAATTAAAGAAAAAGATACTATAAGATAAGATCTTATAATATATACTTGCATTATACCCATTTTGGTGGGCTATATATAGGAACATATTGCACACAATACTATCATACAAATTCAAAGATAACTAAGTACTTCTCCTAGAATGTATTGCATAAATAATGCATGAAACGATCGTTACGATTTTGGTGGTGTCATGAAGAAGAGAAGGCCTTACATGAAGGTGAGAGTTCGATAATTGTTTGGTAGCCAAGGATGACTTGCCTGCTTTTTAATCTTTTGGTTGAGAGTTTTCGTTCTCAACCAAAATTGTAATTGCCAGGCAGTCTCCTTGGCTATCTTGACAAGCTCTCATCTTTCATGCTAGGCTTTTCTCTTCATTATACAAGCACGTACCATATTAGTGCGCGAATTAAGGTAAGTCAAATCCTTTTTTTCATGTGAAATGCAAGGGAGTATATTGTAAATAGATTAGCTGGATATTCAAGACGATAAATATGAGTTGAAAATTCCTTTAATAGGGGTCTACTATGGAAATTTAATATTGAAAAAAAAAACACATCTAATAATTTGTATGGTTATAAGGTTTCAAAAAAAAAAATAAAAAATTGTATGGTTATAAAATATTGACCACTTCAATTAAAATGAAATGTTACAGTGAATGATTGAATATTAATTAAACATGTAAGGTTAAACTATGTTACCTATGTTCTACTTCGTCAATGTGGAAACTGGAAACGCTATACATTGCACGTAAATGGATGAATCTACGACGTTTGATATACGATAAACAATACACCATAACGTTTATAAATTCAACCATAACAACAAAAAATTACACTCGATTTATTGGGTTCTGTTGATATCCAGTGGAAGTGTAACAACGAATAACAACATACTTACGTACGTACGCACTAATCTCTTAGCTAATTGAAGGTAAACGAAAAATGGCTTCAATTCTATAGTTATATGATACATGTACAAGACTACAAGCTAATGGCTAATGTAGAAAAGAGAGTCAAACCTTAAGATCAAAAATAATGGAGATATATTTTTAATGGCAATCAGTCAACCAAATTATTATGATCATATCAATAAACTACATTTTACTGTGAGCTAGTGTTTATTTTTGATTCAATTCATTTTTCAACGTAAATAGAAAGATTGCGGTACGGTGGTGTGACTGTTTTGATGGACACCGTCCAACATAATTAAAATTTTGTTAGAGATATGAGATAATCAATATTAAAGTTTACATTGAGTTGTGTCTCATGGCATAGAGTTAGTTGTCTAAAGACGACCAATTAGCTCTGTCATGTCACAATTTTCAAAAGGGCAAGTACTTTCCTAGGTCACATGCCCACTATGTTAAGTCACATGTGAGTAAAGTGTTGTCTCGGAGTGTAAAATTGAAGAGGAGTACTAGGATATGTATTGCATATTGAAGAAAAGAGAAATATATATCCACTTTGTAAAGCTAAGGGGCTAGCTACTCCCTTCATTTAATTTTGTCATATGGTTTTGAGGTGGAATCTCCTTGGACTTATAAAATGGACACCCGTGACGGCTGCGGCCTAGGTCTGTTTATCATCATGCCTTGTCAAACAAAATTAGATTCCATATACAGGCCACGACATGAGATGCATGGTAACATGTTGTATTTCAGTTCAATTCAGCTCATCGGATCTATCTTTAACAATAATAAATAACTTAGGGCCTGTTCTCATTGACTGAACTCAGCTGAACTGAACTGAACTGAACTGAACTGAACTCAGCTGAACTGAACTGAACTGAACTGAACTGAACTGAACTGAACTGAACTGAACTGAATTCAGCTGAACTGAACTGAACTGAACTGAACTGAACTCAGCTGAACTGAACTGAACTGAACTGAACTGAACTGAACTCAGCTGAACTGAACTGAACTGAACTGAAATGAATATTTTATAAGAGAAGGAAATTAGGAGCTGAACTGAACTGAACTGAACTCAACTGAACTGAACTGAACTGAACTGAAATGAATATTTTATAAGAGAAGGAAATTAGGAGCTGAACTGAACTGAACTGAACTGAACTGAATTGAGCTGAACTGAACTGAACTAAACTGAACTGAACTCAGCTGAACTGAACTGAACTGAATTTCAACGTAAGAGAACAGGCTCTTAACCAGGGTTGTCACAACTATAAAAACGAGAAACTAGTTATACATTGTAGGTTGATGTGGCAACAATAATACTTCCTTCATGTAGTTGTTATTAGCTACTTCTAATGTGAGTTGTAAGACTAAACTTAGGCCCTATTCTTTTGAGCTTATGGGCAGAGCATAGCAAAGCAGAGCCGAAAAGAGCAGATTTTATTATTATTATTATTATTATTAGTAGTAGTAGTAGTAGTAGTATTATTTTTAATCAGAACAGAGCAAATTGAAGTAGAGCAGCTCTAAAGAACGGGGTCTAAGAATATGTGGCTTTTAAATGAGGAAGATTTTCATCCACATTATAAAGGGCTTCAGAAATGTCTCTTATCTTTGCTTAGTTTGGCACATCAAATTAAAAGGAAGTCAATATGCTTGTATATGTAGTATTATTGTACAAAACATAGAATAATTGTGTAACAAAAGTAAAAATTAAAGTTATTTATCAGCAAATAAGAAGCCAGTTTTTTTTTTTTTTAAAAAAAATTATTTTTATTATTTATTTTTTTGTTTTTGCTTTTTCTCTTGTTTTAAGTTTATAATAACTCTTCCTCTTCTAGGAGGAATATTTCTCCTTCGAAAGACAGGGTTTTTCTTCTTTTTTTTAGGAGGATTTGGCTCCTTTAAAAGACCGGGTTTTCTTCTCTCTTTTGAGGGTGGATTTGCTTTTTTATTTCATGGATTGCTATAGAGTTGTTTTATGGGTAAAATTTTGTGTTGGACTGAAAAATGGGTTAATATTTCGACAACAATCTAACGAATCACACGGAAATTTTCTGCACGGCTACAACCGATCGATAGGCCCCCTTGCCGAAGAAGACTGTAAATCATAGCGATATGAAAAGAGGGTATGAAGAATGTACGATTTGCAACAACGACTGTAGCTTTGCTTACGAAATGTTTTATTTGATTCAATTATTATGTATTTGTTAGATCTAAATCTCTTTGTAAATGTCGTATGACTTGTTTATGAATCAATTTTATTTCAAAAAAAAAAAAACCTTTATAGCCCAGTTAAAAGTTTGGGATCTTATGTCCATTAAACAGGATTCCATGTAGCTGTCAAAAATCAAAATCAATATAATTTGGGTCAAACCATTTGTCTATGCGCACGTATTACACTTATAATCTATATGGAATATATAGTACACTCTTTTTTTTTTACAACCAATATAGTACACTTTTTTACAACCAATATAGTACACTCTTATACTGGCATGATAATAAGATACGGGGTACTTTTTTTTTTTTGGTAAAGAAAAGGTAAACACAATTATGCATGGTAGCAAGCATGACAACTGATAATTTATAATCACTAATCAGGAGAGAGTGAGGGATAGCTCAAGTGGATAGAGCTTCCCTCCCGATTCCAAGAGATCTTGGGATCGATTCTCACCCCGCCCTTGTGGCTCTCTAAACACCAAAAAAAAAAAAAAAAAAAAAAAAATAATCACTAATCAGGATAAAATCTATCAAAGCCAATATCTATCTTAGTCGGACTCTTTATTTCGTTCCATCACCTCAAATTTTTGTATGGACACTTCACACCTACATGGATTGTTTTTAATATAACTAATTTCATCTAACACTTATTACATGTATCTAACAGTGTCAATTCAGATGATTGTTAGATTGTGTCGTGTTAAATTCATTTTAATTTAATTGAGTCATGCTAAATCATTGTATTTATACAAATCAAGTTGAAATTTGAATATGATTACTTTTGGATCGGGTCACCTATCTATGTACGAAATGAGAACCTGGATCAGAGTCATATAAGTTTACGCAATCCCTTCTTTTAGAATTAATAGTCACATTATGCACATACAATATATAAATTTAGGACCCAAAAAAAAAAAAAAAAAAAAAAAAAAAAACAAACTAAAACAAAACTTCACCTTACTTAGAATAGTTACATATAGACGAAGTAGTGGATTAATAAATTCTAAGGAAATTCCAACAATTAAAAAATTTGATTGAAAGCAGATTGAGCAAATAACCTCTAATCCTATTCTTTTCTCCTTCCCATTATTTTATTGATATCTCATGACTTGTCGACATATAAAAGGATGATTTCAATTTTCAATTAGTAAATAATGTACAAATAAATATTGAGTTGACAATTTGAATTGCTTTCCATAAATATGAATAATCCTGTCAAGATCATAAAATGATTTGAGTCAAAATTTTGTTCTCGACACAATGACAGAATATATCTTAACACAAATAAAGATAAGATGCACCTTGCTAGACAGCAAAGGCGTACACTATATGGATCACACACACAATCACCCATGACTTCACGAGGCCGATTTATTAGCTTATATATAGCGTGTTCTTTCGTCGAGCAACTCATCAAGCAAAGGCATACGTGCGTTACATAGTACTTCATAGAGCATCTATTATACACCCGCGATAAAGAGGAAGAGGGGCCTTACATGAAGTCGAGAGTCTTATTGTTTGGTAGCCAAGGATGACTTGCCTGCTACTTATTATCTTTTGATTAAGAGTTATTAATTTTCTTTAATTAAGCTCGTAATCAAAATTAAGTGTGCCAGGCAGTCTCCTTGGCTATCTTGACAAGCTCTCCTCTTTCATGCTAGGCCTTCCTCTTCTTCCTTTGGAAAATTGTACGTACAATCTTTTGTACGTACATTTCAAGGTAAAGTTAATTTTTGAACTTAAAAGTATTGGTACGATGTTTAATTTTGAATTAGAATTGTATAATCCATCGTTCTTGTTCAATTTCTTGATCTCAAGTAGTACGGTATTGTTCTACTTGAAAAGAAAATGATAGGTTCATTCAAGATACATCCACAATGCCAATGTCACATAATGCATGAGGCTCATCACAATAAATTAATTATTGTTAATCTGTCTCACATAAGTACACCTTGACGGGCTTGCATTTACCACAGTAACTATCTGTTTTCTCTGTTTTTCTTTTTATAATTTTATAAAAGTATAACTAAATATATTAATGATATAAATTGTGCATTGACAAATATGAAAATTCTTACATTGCAGTTTTAAAAAATGGAGGAAGTATAATATCTTTGATGACATTCACTTGACAATTTTTGACATGCTTGCTACTCTAACTCCACTTTATTTTATGCCCTGACAAGCTCTCCGGCTTCTAGTTAGCTAATATTTGTGTGTAAACCTGTAAGTGTTAATTGTTAATGCTTGTATATTCACAAACAACACATGTATGTGAATGTTCATCATTGAAATAAAATGACTAAATGAGTGTTAATATTTTATAGTATCGAGTCGGTTGGAGGGTGACCTCTTTTCCACTTTGTCAAAAAAAAAAAAAAAAAAAAAAAGAAAAGAAAAAAAAAGGGTGTTAATAGTGAAACCTTCATTAGGATTTTTGAAGTGGATTATCTCTTTCCATGATGGACCTTTCATACTCTGGGCCAAATTAATTAAAATGAAACTAATGAAACAAATGAAAGTGGCCTATATTTAATAGTAACTTAAAGATTGGGCTTTCGATTTGATTTAAAATAATGTATCATCATACTATGGGCCAAATGGGCCCAAATCCGCTTTGTTGCCTACTTGCCTACTGCGCACAAAAAAAAAAAAAAAAAAAAAAAAAAAAAAAAAAAAAAAACATAGAAAAAGGTGATGTGTTAGCTAGGTTTTTATTTTTGACTTTTTAATCGAAAAATATCAAAGTTGTTAGAAATAGACATAAAATAAGAAATAAGACCATGGTCTTTTCACTGAATGTAGCTGAAATAAACTAAAATGAGATTAAATTATTAATATTATGATTAGTTGAGTTGAATGTAATAAACAAAAATGGCTTCATGAACTAAAATAAACAAAGCCGAAAGAAGCAAACCAGGTTGCAGACTAGTTGGCAAATCAAAGCGTTAGCCAAAACCACATTACAGAGTTGCTTCAAGTTTCTCTTTTAGCTTTAGGAATAATTTTGTATGATGATGTAGTATGGGTAACTATGCCACGTTTTGTTCCTCCTTAGTTTGTTTTTTCCGCGTTTTTCTTTCCCGCGCGGGGTCTAACCCCTTGTGTGCACCAAAAGAAAAGGAACTAAGCCCAAGCATTTGTTTTAAAAATAATCCTGCCATGGAACTAACAATCTAGGTTATAATTAGGAAGTTTGGCAATAATGTACACTTTGTATTACGATTTACGGGTAAGACCGTAAGAGTATGTGATGTGAATCACGGTTATTAAATGACTCATCGGAATATATCAAGCAATAATTACTGTATATAAGTGTTTCAAATGAGTTTACACTTGATTATGAATGGTAAGAAATACTCTCAACTATGGTACACACATTTACAAAATTATGGTCATGGCAAAGGTGGTTCGTTAGTTCGTTGTGCATTTTCAGCCTCAAGCTGAATCACGTCCAATAAACTTTAGAAGAACCAAAATAAATAATTAAGACTAAAATAAAAACAAAAAATATGACGCACAAAATGACGCATAAATGCAAGTCAATTTAGCTAGTATGCATGTACACAGTAATACATACACTAGTTAAAGTTAGGATTTATTCCATATATTCTATATACAAAATTGCATTCCCAATCAAAAATATTATTTGGTCTGATTTTATTCTATATCAGCTGTCAAGATCACATATTGAATGAATTATACGTCAGAGTTTTGGTCTATATACATTGTGAAATACTCGTATATCTCTATATGGGCAATTATTTTAATATGGTATTATATTATGATAATTATTAAGGATAACAGCCATATATATTCACCTCACAAATAATGACTTAATTACCTTTATTTTTCATTAGATATGTTAGATTTCGGGAAAACTCCTCAATCTGGAGTGTGTACCATTGATCAAATATATAGAGTTTACAACGCTAGGCCTAATTACGTTAGGAATCCTAGTTACGATAAACATACAAAATATACATTTAATATATCCTAATCTGCGACAAATATTATCCTAAATATAATATCTATCACACCCCCGCAGTCGTAGCGGGAGGAGGTCGTACGCTAAGACTGGACCTAAATTCCAGAAATAAATCTCGTGGTAAGCCTTTAGTGAAAATGTCTGCAAACTGATATCTAGTAGGAACATGCAGAACCCGTACTTCCCCCAAAGCAACCTTTTCTCGAACAAAATGAATATCCATCTCCACATGTTTGGTGCGTTGGTGTTGTACCAGGTTGCCAGAAAGGTAGATAGCACTGACATTATCACAATAAACAATAGTAGCCTGCCGTAGAGGACAATGTAACTCAAGTAATAAATTACGAAGCCAACATGCCTCAGAGACAACATTTGCGACGCCTCGATATTCTGCTTCTGCACTCGACTTAGACAAAGTATGTTGACGCTTAGATGCCCAAGACATGAGGTTGTCCCCAAGGAAACAACAATAGCCCGAGGTAGAACGCCGGGTATCGGGACAACCTCCCCAGTCAGCGTCAGTGTAAGTAATCAATCGATGTGAAACAGTAGGATATAAATGTAAGCCGTGATCAATGGTACCCTGAACATAACGCAGAATGCGTTTCAAAGCCTCATAATGAGGTTCCCGGGGATCATGCATAAATAGACACACCTGTTGTACCGCATAAGAAATATTTGGCTTGGTGAATGTGAGATACTAAAGAGCACCTGCTAAACTGCGGTACAATGTAGGATTTCGAAAAGGCGGTCCTGCATCTGCACTAAGTTTGGACTTAGTGTCAACTGGAGTAGCTGCAGGCTTACAAGAGGCCATACCTGCACGCTCTAAAATCTCCTGTGCATACTTTTCCTGTGAAAGTAGCATATAAGAGGGTTTGCGGGTTACCGCAATCCCCAAAAAATAACTCAAAGGACCCAAATCAGTCATAGAAAACTCAGTTTGCAACTGAGAAATAATTCCTGTAAGCAACCTGTCAGATGAGGTAGCTAAAATAATATCATCAACATATAAGAGTAAATATGCCATCTTATCACCCTGCTGGAAAGTAAACAGAGAGTTGTCACTCTTGGAAATGACAAAACCCAATTTAACAAGAAAATTTGCAAAGCGTTAGTACTAAGCTCTGGGAGCTTGTTTCAAACCATAGAGAGCCCTGCGGAGCCGACAAACATGAGTAGGAGCCCTCCGATCAACAAAACCCGGAGGTTGATGCATATAAACAGTTTCCTGCAAATCACCATGTAAAAAGGCATTTTCGACATCTAGTTGATGTATCAACCACTTTTTAGCCAAAGCTAAACTGAGAACAGTGCGAATAGTGGCCGGTTTAACTACCGGACTGAAAGTCTCATCACAATCTACACCAACTCCTCAATCTGCATGTATTTCGATGGAGTGAACATCTCAAGCAAATAAAGGCAAACATGCATGCATGTAATAATGATTCACACCCTCACGTAATAGGATGAGGATTAGAGTTTGATCCACTTAAAGGAGGTTCCATGCATACTACTGCAATACTCCGTAAGAACATTTGATAATACAGAAACTAACATAGGAATGGCATTTGCTTGCCTCTTTCTCCAATGTGAGCATAGGGTCGGGTTACAGGGCAACTCACATATGAACAACAAAGGAGTTTCATTCAAATTACTACTCTGTAGTATAATCATTAGAATATAAAAATTGTAATGAATTTTCACAATAAAAGAACTAATTGAGTCCACATTTACACTAACGAACATTTTATAAATTGAGTTATTTGATGAGTAAAGTTTATTTTATTTTAATTTTGTGTAATGATTATGCAGAAATAATCTACTCCGAACTTTCTTTTTATGTTTTAATTAACTGCTACACTGTCCCTTTGGCATGCATAATAATTAAGGAGGGCATTAGAAGAGGTAATTATAGACAGATCAATTAAGATAACTTGACTAATAAAAAGGGGGCCGAGATATAATAGGCTAAGTTATGACTCTTATGAGTATATAATTATTCATTCGTTTACCATCTTAAATCTCCACCTTAAAATGTGTGCTAAAGGATAATATACTTATATAAAAGTAATGAAATTATATAAAATGAATAATGCTACTGTTGTCCGAATAAACCACAAAGGCATAGCTCGTTATTACAATATGAACACGTGTCCATGGATCAATATAAAATTGCACGACCAGTTGACAATAAATGGTCCACTTAAATTTATTCCAAATCAGGTGTCAAGATCACAAATGATTTTCAACCCAAGTCAAGGTTTTGGTCTATACTCTATACATTATTATTGAATATATTCCAATTTAAGCAATTTTACTGGTAGAAAACTAAGATAAGATGCAGTCCATGCACCAAAGGCATATTTATTAGTCAAAATAACGAGCTTATTTTTGGCTATTTACGTATGTACTCCGTAGTATATATAGAGGAGCGTACAATGAAGTGAGCAACTCATCAAGCAACAAAGGCAAATTGAGAGAAATTGAAGAGAGGCCTTACATGAAGTTGAGAGTTTTATTGTTTGGTAGCCAAGGATGACTTGCCTGCTTCTTTCATCTTGAGGGTCGTTCTTAAGTCTTTATACTCTCGATATCCGAGTTGATGAATAATCACGTTACATTGATAGTATTTAACGTGGAAACTAAATTCGGATGGAGAAAGCAAAGTATAAGACTAAAGGATGGATCCTCATGATTTGGTGCCAGGCAGTCTCCTTGGCTATCTTGACAAACTCTCCACTTTCATGCTAGGCTTTCCTCTTCCATGGATTTCGCGTGTTTGATCAATAATGTATGTAAGTTTTATGAGGTATTTAGGGTGGAATAAAATGCAATGAGAGAGGTAAGTAATTTTATATGTCGAAACGGATTTAATTATTATCTATGTTTACAAAATCTGTTTTAGATTTGGATATGGATACACTCTAGTACGTTAAGTCTAGAGCGAGTAGTAATAATAATCTTGTTGGTAATAATGTGAATTTATTTTTACACATAATGGATATTTCAGGTTGGATCTATTAACTTTTAAAGATCAATAGTGCTTTACATAATTACATTATATGTATATAATTTTTAAATTTTCGAAATCCATTTTTAGTCCATCCTTATACCCCGGTATATATTCTCTCGAGATTATAAATTATTGCTGAATGATAATGTATGCATAATTTTAAATATTATTCGATCTAATACAGTGCAACAAAAACAACAGCATTTTTATTGTCTTCTTCTTCTCTTTGTTTATTTATTTTTTTATTTTATTTTTTTTATTTATTTTTTTAATAATTCTCCTACATGTAAGTTAAGTTAAGGGGTTTTTTTTTTTAACCCCCCCCTAATAAGTTAAGTTTCAGAGTTGAGAAGAAGAATATCCTAATGTACAGTGTACCTTTCTTTTAAATTCTTTTTAATGATGGCTGCAGGATGCTCGTCTTTTCAAAGACGTGAACCCTTGGCCTGGTCCAGCACTTTTATGGGTCGACTCTTTTATCAAGCAGTGTATGATCTTGAGCCTAATCAGATCGACTCGCCAAGACTTTAACCATGTGGCATGTTTTTCACATAGATGCTTCATCAAATTAAAGTGTACTTAGTAATATACTTTGTACTAATTAATAATGATTATATTAATGAAATGATGCCTTTATTTTGTTGAAATACTTTGTACTAATCAATAATGATGCCTTTGTTTTGTTGAAATGAAATTTGTGTATCTTTATTTGTACTGTATTGAAATACTTGCACTATCACACGCGTATTATTATTGGAAGGAAAGTACACAACAAATTAAATCATACAAGTCGACCTCATTCAAAAGGATAGATGACCAGAGCTACAAGTATACCTAAGGGAAAAAAATGAAGAAAAAATAAAGTAAAGTAGATACTTGTACAAAAATTCACAAGAAAGCGACCAAATAAAGAAAAGACGTACATTAAGGTACTAATTGAATACTAACGAACTCACGTATTATTAATAGATAATCCTACATCCCTACAATTAAACCTTTTTTGCTATTGTCAAAAAAAAAAAAAAAAAAAAAAAAAAAAAAAAAAAACTTTTATAAGCACTTGCTCTTACCAACACATAAACATAAATGATTAAATGGAGTATAAGGTGTTGTCTAAATGACTTCTTCCTTTCAGCATTTACGATCGATCTACGAGTATTTGACATTGCATGATGATTTGATGATGATGTTTTTGGCAATTTTTTGAATATTAGGGTGTTTTGCACGCGCTTCGTGCGCGTTACTAATTGGAATTTTAGGGTGTAATTGTTGTCTTGAGTGCGGCAATGTGGGGTTTTTTTTTTTTTTTTTCAAATACGTAATGAGTTTAAAAAGAATTTTAATATTCGGGTGCTAGTTACATATGTGTCTAAAGTAGTATTGAGCATGGTTATTGTTTTGAAAAATTGATAATAATGTTTTTGGTAAGGGAAAAAAAATGAAGTTTTCTATTGATTTTCCCAATTATCATGCCCTTCTCCTAAGCTAATTGCCCTATTAACTAAAGTGATTCCTTAAGTAGTCTATTGATTTTCTTATGTGATATTTCTTTTCTTAAGTGATATTTCTTCTTGAGTGATCTTTCTTCTTTATTGAAAATTCTTTAGTGGTATCTCTCTTGATGTCGTTTTAGCATTTAGTAACTCTTTTTCCTAAGCTAATTTCTTTTTTTAGTGGTCTTTAATTTGTTAAGTTGTCTCTCTTTTTTCATGTTAAGTGATCTTTCTTAAGTGGTATATCTCAATGATCTTTTTGTTAAGTGGCTTCTTTCTCTTTTTCTCTCTTTAGATTATTCCCTTGATTTTCTTAATCTTTTGTGTGGTCTCTTTTTCTCTCGCATTTTATTAAGCCTTTTTCCTAAGATAATTACATTTTCATAAGCTAATTGTCCTAACTTTCTTAGGTCATGGGTCTTTCCTTAAGTTGTCTCTCTCACTCATGGTTTCTTTCTCTCCCTCTCCTAAACTAATTACCCTAAGTTTCTCCCTAAACTAATTGTCCTGAGTTTCTCCTAAACTAATTGCCCTGATTTTCTCAAGTTATCATTCTTTTTTTAAGTGATGTTTCTTCTTGGGTGATCTTTCTTTATCTTGAGTGATTTTTCTCCTTAAAGTGATATTTCTTAAGTGGTTTCTCTTTCTTGTTAGCATTTTATTAAGCTTTTTTCTAAGCTAATCTTACTTATTTTCACAAGTGATTTTTTAAAAGTGGTCCTCCTCTTATTGTCAAGGGATTTTTCTTAACTGGTTTCTCTCAAATAATCTTTCTTAAATGTTCTCTCTCTTTCTTTCTATTTCTCTTTCTCACTCTCTCATGTGTTATTTTGTAATTGATCTCTCTCTTTCTCTCTCTCAAATGATCTTTCTTCAGAATTTAACTTGAGAAAATATGATTAGCTTAATTGGTCCAATGAACCTTTTCCTAAGCTAATAACTCTTATTTTAATTTCTTAAGTGAACTTTCTCCCTCTAATAATAGTAATAAAACTTATAAATTTACAAAACAAAATTATAAATTATAAGTCTTAAGTGAACTTTCTCTCTCTAACAATAATAGCCAGTTCCATAGTGCAAAGGTCGAACCCCCATCATCACCCCATAATTATTCCAAGGGGTTCTAGGAGCCATAGGCATCCCATAACCAACTACACCATACCCACCAATAGGACTGGTGGTGGTAACAAGGAATTGACCAAGATAATTAAAAGTGATAAACCCAAATCCTCTAGGCCTGTTATTGGAGTTATCATACATCACAACTACATCTGCAATCCTACCAAACTTCTCAAAGTACTTCTTAAATTCCTCCTCAGTTAGATCAGCAGACAAACCCCCTACAAATCTTTTCTTTGTTTTATGGGTATGATCACTGTTGCTAGCACCATAACTACCATTACTGTAATTCCTAACAGATCCTTTAACTGTATGAGAGTACCCTTGCCCCGGCAGTTGCTGCCGATGAGGCGATTGTTGTTGCGATTGTTGAGTATTTGATTGTTGTTCATGTCTTGGTATAGCTTTTTTCACTTCTACCGCCAAAATTGAACCAAAAATTGAAATCTTATCAAATCTAGTCTTCTATATTTAGCCTAATTTTAGATATACATTTGTTTTTGAATATGAGACTAATTTTATTTTTTATTAAACAGAACTCAAAGTTCTACAACAATAACTTCCAAATAAAACATATAATAAAGAACACAAAATAAATTGATATGTAGAAGCAAGATAAATTGATGGACCATTTACTTACTTTGACATCATCACCTACAATACAGAAAATTAATATTTGAGACCCTAAGAAAGAAATGAGTTAACATTATCAGTTTATAATCCTACATATTACATCTCATAATCATCAATTGTAATCTAAATTGATATTAAAAAATGTAACAAGAACAAACCTGCACACAACTCACACATCTCAACATTTGTGTGATATCTTTCCAAAAATAATTCAGACTATGCTGGCCAAATTGCCAAAGACAATCAAATTAAAAAGAAACATCAAAGCACACACTTTGCTAATAGTTTCAGACTGCTTCATGAGATCGAACAGCTTGCTAACCAAGACACTAAATATTAAAATTTTCGGTGGTCTGATAACGGTGAGAATCTCCTTTGCTACATTGATTAGGTAGTGCACTGTCCAATATGGATCAATCACCTGCACCCAAAATCAAACCCCACAATAAATTTCCGAAAATTAGTACATTCCTAAGAAATTTCAATAATCTAATAATTTTTCACACCCTAAAACATCTTAAACTCACAAATTACTTAATACAAATATACCCCAGAAAGAAGGATGCAACAAGGCCAGCAACATAAAGAGATGATGTGAATGAAGTCAACAATTCACTGTTGAATTTGCAGTAGTTGCTAATTTTGGTGTCTTCCATCATATTCAAATACACACTTGGGAAGAATTTCTTTAGAAATGGCTCCATTGATGTTACTCCACCTTCAAATTCGATACACATTTTATAGTACATTAAATTTCTAAGTACTAAACTAAAGCCAAGATTAATTAGCCACCTTATATATATTATGCTTGATAATTTGAGACGAAAATTGACAAGTATGAAACAAGGAAATCAAAGTTGTAAAAAAGAAAAACCTGAAATTCCAATGTCATAACCAAAAAGTACTCCTCCCATAGCAGCCATCATGCAAGATATTATAAGAGTACCCACAGCCATTAACTATTTGGGTGGTTATTAAGAGAGAGAAAATGAAAATATTAATAAAATATTGAGGAGAGAGAAATTATTGGGGTATCAATTGAATAACCAGGTTATTCAAATAACCGGTTATGTATATGGTCATGCAATTTTTTTTTTTGCTTTTTGGTTGACATGGATGGCTAAGATTTTGACACGTAATACAAATATCAATGGTTGAGATTTGCTCTGAATTTATAACCGTTGTAATTTTTGTAACGGCCATAATTTTTAAAATACAATTCTAAAAAAAAAAAAAATACACCAACGGCTCTATTTTATTTTTCTCTATAAAATGAGCCCAATATTGAAGTATTTTGAAACAACTTTTTTTTAAGTGAAAATTACTCTTCTTATTAGCAAATTGTGTTAAGATGAACATTCCAAAATCTAACAGAAAAAAAAAATCCACAAAATCTCATAACTCATCACAGCCCCAAAATAATCCTAATCCTCAACCTTACTATTCTAATCTTCCAATTGATCTCAACTCAGATTTAGATACAAATTTTCAAAATTTTCCGAATTATGGTTCACAAAATCTCAATTTCTCAAATCCAAGTACTTTCACTCTGTTTCCTTTTCAACCACCACAAAATCCTAATTATTCAAATTCTCCAAATGTTATCCCATCTTTTGAAAATATTCAAATCTCTCAAATTGATTCAACATTTCCCATGTCTCAACATTTTTCTATGTCACAAGGTGATGGTGCATTTCCGAGTTTCGATTGTTCATACACATCGAATGCATCAGATGACGAAAATGAACCAGAAGTTGAAGAAGGCGAAGGTAATGAAAGAGGTAATGAAGGAGGCAATCAAGATGGAAGGAAAATTTTTTGGTCAAAAGCTGAAGAAGTGGTTCTTGTGAAGGCTTGGCTTGAGGTTAGTCAAAATAAAAAAACTAACACTAACCAAAAGGGGGATGTTTTTTGGAGGAAAATTGAGGAAATGTATAATAATGTTAGACTATACAAACAAAGGTGTTTCGAAGAAGGTACTGATCGGGTAACACGAGAAGATTTGTTGAAAATGAGGGGTACGGAGCAACTTAGAAACCGTTGGAGAAGGATTAATGCTTCATGTTCTAAATTTTGTGGCTCACATGCTCATGCTGAATCAAAAAAGGGAAGTGGTATGAATGATGAAGATGTTATGAAATTAGCATATAGTATATATGCTAACGACAAAACAAAGTCTTCATTATGCTCTAAAACCTTTCAAGACAAGCATGTTTGGGACATCTTAAAACAACATGAAGCATGGAAACCAAGTGAAGATGTTGTTAAAAAATGCAAGGAAAAGACATCCACTCAAGGAAGTGACTCAAAGAGATCTCGTATCAATGAAGCTGGAAACTACTCCTCTTCATCAAACCCAGAAACACCAACCAGTGGTGATATTGGGTATTCAGGCTTTCCTTCTAGCAACGAATCTAGCAAAAATAAAGGAAAGAGCAAGGTGCCAAACATGCCAAGTGGAGCATGGCAACAATGGTTGGACACTGCCCAGAACATGAACCTTATAAGGCAATCAGAAAATGAAGTTGAACTTACAAGGTTGCAACTAGAAAGGGAGAAAGAAGCAAGGAAGCAAAGAAAAATTAATATGGAGTTATTTAAACACCTCGATTCAAAGCCAAACTTATCTTCGGAAGATCAAGAATTAAGGAGCACTTTGTTGAAGAAGTTGTTCCCCTCAGACTAATGTATTAGTGTATGGTTGATTATAGTCGTAATGTTGGTTGATTTCAAATAATTCCTTTTTTATTGTTCTTTTTTATGTACTTAAGGTCTGATTTGTAGTTTGAATATTTTTAATAAGTTGTTGTTTGAGGATGTGAATGAATTTTATATTGTAATGTCATTATTAATAAAAAAATTAAGTTAAATTACATGTCTCTTCTTATAATCGTATTATAAGCTTAATAATATTATTCAATACATTAAAGTTTGTATATAATAACATATAATTATTATTGATCTGACTAAACCTATTGATTCACTTTGATATATCACTGCAAAAGATGTACATTGATTTACATTACACTGTAAAGTATTTGATGTACCCAACACTGAAAAGCAAATATTAAATACTAGACATTGATGTACTTAACACTGAAAAGGTAATAGTGAATTTTGTTCAGTGATGTACTTAACACTGAAAAGGAAATAGTAGCATGCATCACTATGCTTTGACGTACATAACAATGTTAAGGTGATAGTGACAATGCAAAGGCATGCATCTCCATTACTTTTAAAAATTATTAACTACTTTATGAATCATTGCATGCATGCAAGACTTCAAATTTACCATATAAGACAAAAAAATTACTACATATCATACACACTTGTTCTATAAGATGGATACATCAGAGTGGGATTCCCTTGAACAACCATCCATTTCCCCCTATTATACTTCTACCTTCCATTCTCATATCAAATTTGGTTTTAAAAATATGTCATCTGACGATAGCTCCAACTCTTCTAATTCCTCTTCCAATTCAGAAAATAGCCAAACCCAACGATATGAAAGACGAAGGCAAGCCAATCGCCAGTTCGATCGAATGATGGATGAAGTTTTTATGTCCAATCCAGTTGAAGTATATCAAATGTTTAATCAAGTGCCAAGGCCACCAAGGGTTCCCGTTCCAAGGGATCGTGAGGATGGACACAGTCGTTTATGGAATGACTACTTTACCGACCATCCTGTGTTCCCTCCACAATTATTCCGTCGGAGATTTCGCATGAACAAACATATATTTCTCCGAATTAAGCAAACTTTAGAAGAACGCCATCCCTTCTTCCAGCAAAGACAAGATGCTACAGGAAGATTTGGTGCCTCTGCATTACAAAAATGCACCGCGGCTATGAGACTAATAGCTTATGGCACCTCCGCTGATTCTGTGGATGACTACATTCGGATTAGTGCATCTCTTGCAAGAGATTCACTTCAGCATTTTGTGGAAGGAATAGTCTCTTACTTTAGTGATGAATACCTTCGAAAGCCCAATGAAGAAGATCTAGTAAGACTACTAAGGATTGGTGAACGTCGTGGATTTCCTGGCATGTTAGGTTCTATTGATTGTATGCATTGGAGGTGGAAAAACTGTCCACTTCGATTAAAAGGTATGTTTTCTGGAAGACCAGGTAAACCCACATTAATCTTGGAAGCTGTGGCATCATATGATCTTTGGATCTGGCATGCCTTTTTTGGGACACCAGGTAGTCGTAATGATATTAATGTTCTTGATAGATCCCCATTGTTTAATGATGTTTTTGAAGGTTGTGCACCCTCTATTAACTATGTTGTGAATGGTCGCACATACAATATGGGATATTATCTCACTGATGGTATATATCCTAAATGGGCGGCATTCATTCCTACAATATCACTACCACAAAATGAAAAAGAAGGTCTATTTGCCAAAGTACAAGAAGCTAAACGAAAGGATGTTGAGCGTGCTTTTGGAGTATTACAAGCTCGTTTTGCAATAATACAGAATCCAGCGCTAGCTCGTGACGCATCAATGTTAGGAAAAATAATGATAGCGTGTATTATTATGCACAATATGATTGTTGAGGATGAAAGAGATACATATAAAACGTATTACGATCCAAATGAATATGATCAAGCTACAAATGCGTCTTCAAGTAATGAAAATAATGAAGAGCCTTTTCAGTTCCAAAATAGCAACAACCGAATTGCAAGTTTGGAAACTTACATGTCTAATAGAGCACGTGTTCGTGATGAAGCTATGCATAAAGCATTGAAGAAAGACTTAGTTGAACATATGTGGCTCAAATTCGGTGTTCAAAGTAGGGACAATAATATGCATTAATAGATGTGTAATCGCAATATTATATCATTGTGTTTGTACTTGTTCGCGGTTCGTTATTATCTTTCAAAGACTTTTGTCATTTGATAGAATATATATGTATGATTTTTATTATTGTGGAATGTAGTAGGGTTACAATTATTGTTTGTGTCTTAATTAACGACTAATTACGTACTAATTAATATCAAAATTGCATTATTTTTAAATTTTTGAGATTTTATCTAATTAATGTATGCTAATAAATAATTATTAATTTTGAATGATTATTACCAAATGCATTATTTAATAATAATAGAATTTAAGTAATAAATTGTGTGGTGGGGTTGGGTAAAAGTAGGAGAGAGAAAATGTATAACCAAAATATTATGGTTAACTATTGGCATACATTGGTTATTAAATGGTTATAAGAGTGGTTATAAGTGAGGTGGAAGATGGATAAAATAATAAAATAATCAATAACCAAGATGGGGTTGGGCAACCATTGTGTATGCTCTAACAAACCATGTCACCTTGCCATTATAATTATCACCTCCGCCCCGAGTTATAACTGCTACACCACCTGCCATCACTTGTATGAACAAGGCCAAGGGCCAAGGCCGAGGACAACGATGATTGAGTCAAGGTCGAAGATGATCAGTAGAGGTTGTTTGTGAGGTTACGCTATTTTGTTAAATATATCATCTCATGTTCTGATAATCACGATTACTAACAAAATTTCTCGGCCGAAAAAGAATTATTTGTTTTTTCACCCAAAATTTCTCCAGATCTGTAAAACCCCAAATAAGAAATATGGGTGAATTATAACTGATAAAGTTTTTCTTCTCACGCGCCGTCGCCGCACTCAATACCAGAATTTTGTGTAACCTCGATCTGTTTTCGAAGCTCATCAACCTAAAAAACAAGAAGATAAAAAGGAAAAAAAAATCAAAATCAGAGGATCTGAGACAAACCCTAGAAAATAGAGAACGAAATTAGGGATTGAAAACAAACAAATTGAAATAATTACTCAATATAAATATCCACCTGGTGAGGGATCGTATGAAAGAGAGAGAGATGAGCATGGTGAGATACTTCCAGAATTAAAGATCACTCGCCGCCATTAGGAAGAAGATTGAGGTCGACATCATCGGAAGAGTTGATGAGAAATCCGACAGAATTGGGAGAAGAATTCCTTCTCTAAGCAATTGTGTTCTTCATGAGTGTCGTCGGTGAGAATGTGAGATAAGGAAGAAGGACGAGATTGAGAAGAGGAGAGAGAACAGAGAAGTTTGTCTGTGTGAGATGAGAGAGGAAAGAGATGTGAACTGTGAGTTTTGTCTTTTTCACTGCAAAATAATTGGAGGGCAAAATAGGAAGACCACTGTAGATAAGGAAACCAAATGCAAAATACAGGGGTGAAATCGTCCGGCCACTGTTCATAAGGATTCCAACCTCCTTTGAGCAATTCTAATTTGTGCTCCCTCGCTTTTATAGGGTAGGGATAAGAAAATTCTAGCTATCCCTTCTTTTTGCTAATCCGAGTGTAAATGTTTTAATCAACGCTAGACATACACTGATACACAAAGTACGTACTTGTATTAGGTAGCAAAATTTAATGAGTGCCAAAAAATTGATGTGGGTACGTAAGGTATAGTATAAAATATAAATATAGGAAAGGGTTTTCTTCAAAATAAAAAACATTAGTTTTAAATTAGGGATATTTGATAAAATAATTTTCCTCAAAAAAAAACATATAAAAAAAAAATATTTGTTTAAATAATTAATGAGTCATACAATATGTCTTATAAGGTTATACACATAGGTAGCCATCATCTCCTTTTCTTTTCGTAGGTGGATGGTTTTCACTTCTCATAATACACTAACGTCTATATACAACTCTCAGCTACTATACCTTAATGGAATTGTATAATTGTTGAGATTGTGATTTTTTGTGATTCAATGACAGCTAATCACTATAAATGACAAGATTGAAGTAATCAAATTATATCAATCTTTTGATCTTATATGTTAATGCATACTACTATATTATTCATCTACGAAGATTGTGCGATACATGCAATAATTCCAAATTAAGCTTTTTTTCTTCAATATGTTTGCTCATTTAGGAAGCTTCTAGCAAAAAAATGGGTGTAACTAGACCATGAGCATTATATACTCGAGTGTAGTGGACATCCTCACATCTTGGCATAAAATTGGGTTCAATTTTTCATGGTTAATTTTTTTTTTAAAAATTGTTTTTTGTGCAAACCTTTAGAAAAGAAAATTCCATCAAAAAAAAAGTGACAAGAAAACGACGCGATTTTAAAAGCTAATTGCTAGTATGTATATTGCTGGAAGTTTTGATTATATTCCATGAATAAAAATATTACATGCCCTAGTTGACAATTTTTCCTACTTTATTCCATATTAAATGTCAAGATTACCAATGATTTAATTTCCAAGTCAAAGTTTTGGTCACTATATCATGAAAGAATAAATCCCTAGATGGGCAATTTTGGTAAAAATAATTAAGATAAGATTCATCAAATAAAGTCGATCATATATACGTCACAAAATATTGAGCTTCTAAGCTATATAAATAGAGAGGCTTCGACAATAGATTGAGCAACTCAGGCAAATAAAGGCATTTGTGCATGTATAATATAGCTTTGAGAGGAAGAGAGGCCTTACATGAAATTGAGAGTTTATCGTTTGGTAGCCAAGGATGACTTGCCTGCGTCTATTATTTTGTCGATCTTAAATCTTTGTCAACGTACTCTCTCCATCCGGAATAAAAAGTCATTGTACATAATAGTATTAGTACTATTACGTACGAGACTATTAATTTTGGATGAACGTATTGTAAGATTATAGGGTCCGCATTAATTGGTGTCAGGCAGTCTTCGAGGCTAACTTGACAAACTCTCCATTTTCATGCTAGGCTTTCTCTTCTATGGATTTCATATTTTTCATGGTGATCGACACCAGCCTTTTTGAGGTCTGATGAAGCAAAGTAAGTACTATCTCCGTTAACTATTATCTGCAACAAAGGGGTATTATTTGTGAGATATAAAATATTCCTTTGTTGCAAATAATAGTTAACGGAGGTAGTAATTTTTATTGGGAAATCAAGCCTTTTTTTTTTTATTTACGTAGAATTTGTTTCCTTTGAAACTGTTGTTAGTACATACTAGTGTAATATAAATTTATGCAATAAAATTCAATGGAAAATAATAAAAGATGGGATATTCTACTTAAAGTACAAGTATATATTAATATATGTTAATTATGTACTTGATATTTGTTGAAAGAGCACCATTTTAAATATGAGGCGGAGCTAGTAATGTTGAATATTGTATAGCTATTATATCTCCAATCAATACATATGAGTATTTCACATTGATAAAAATAGAGGGTAAATAAATCACTTAAAAAAGGTAAATGCTTCTCCATCGTATGGTTATAGGGTGGAATTGAATCTTCTTCGAGTTTATGAAGTGGACCATTTAATTTACATTATGAGATATTCATATCAAGATTCTAGTACGAATGTGAACCAAGTTGATTTTTTTGGTTGAATTGTTCTGGTTATGGATAAGTTGTTTTCTCCTTCAAATATTTTTTTCAACTTTAACTGATAATAATGAGTCCTATATTATTATACCAAGACCAATTAAAGTGAGGATGAAATTAAAATAAAAAATTAATAATAAATAAAAAGTTTTGTTTGTAAGTGTTCTTTTTAATCAAATGGTTATTTAAGTTCACAAACTTAAATGGTTATCACGGTGTTTTCTACTTTGTCCTAAGGACTGACCTAAGATTGATGCTATAATGAAGCAAATTTTAGTGTGACATTATAATGTCTTATAACGTACCTCATTTTTATCGGTCCTTCTCTTCCACGGTCTCCTTTTTTGTTTCAATAAATAGGGTTTTATTGGGAAAAAATAGCCAAATTATTGTTTTGTTTTTTATTTATTTTTTTGTATTATTTTTGTTGTTAGATTCAATAAAACTACGACATTTGAGTGTAGTAAATGTCTCTGCATGAGATTTATTCGAGATCAATTATTTGAGTTCAATCCAATACGAGATGATCCTTTGGCAAATATCTACTCGAGATTGTATTTATTTATAATAAAAACGAATTATGCATTGATCTTCTACATGGTTACAACATATTGATAAACTCTCTCGAAGTCACGATTAAAGAAGATTGTAAATCATGGCAATAATAGATCTAGCCCATCTAGGGCATGAAAGTGATCGATATGCAACGACCGTGGCTTTGTTAGTTCGTTGAAAGCAAGTTTATATACAAGTATGATATATTAATTTAAATATTTATGTATTTTTCGCATACTTGTTCATAAAAAACAATAGCGATTTTGACGATAATCAAGAGTATAATTATTTGTTATTAAAGATGATATTGAAAAGATTTCCCCTTAATTTTTTATTTGTTATGTAAATATATGGAATTCCGAGAAATACAAACATTTATCCTATATTCCTATTCTTTTTAAATAAAATTAATTAATATACCCTTTTCATTTTATATACTGCATAGACATTTAAACCAATATATATTGGTAATTTCAGACAGATGTATAATTTTTGTAATTTTGTATTTTGAAAAATAATTGTAACCAAAATATCGGTTCTTATTGTTGGTGCCAACTATGCTTCCCTCAAAAAAAAAAAAAAAAAAAAAAAAAAAAAAAAAAAAGAAGAGTTGCCAACTATGCATTATGCATCAAGTAGGATATTGTAGATCTGTAATACATGTAATCTAATTTTCATTAGTTTTGAATGCAATTAATTTTAAATCTATATTTATATTTATACTTATATATTAAAAAGCGTTTCTAAAACAGAATAAGTTTCACGTGTCACCTTTTTCAAGTTCGACATGTCAGCAATATGCGCCACATGTCATTATAAACATGACATGTCACTTTCTCATGTATTAGGTTTGCATCTAAAAAATGCAAATAACAAGACTTGAACACAAGACCAATAAGTCTTTAAGTTAAGAGTCTTACCATCTTAGCCATATATTAATTGTATTTTATTATTCAACAAAATTATAGTTAACTTTGGTAAGTTAATTTGTATCTTATTACACTATTTGTTTCCATTGTATAATGAATGAGTTTGACAACTTAAAAATATATATAGCAAGATTTAAATTCGAAACCAACAAGTCTTAAGGCCTGTTCATATTTACTTAATTTCAGTTCAGTTCAATTCAGTTCAGCTCCAATCAGTTCAGTTCAGTTCAGTTTAGCTCTTAATTTCTTTCTCTCATAAAATATTCATTACAGCTCAATTCAGTTAAGTTAAGTTCAGTTCAGTTCCAATCAGTTCAGCTCCAATCAGTTCAGTTCAGTTCAGTTCAACTCAGTTCAGTAAATGTGAACAGGCCCTTACTATCTAAACAGTCGAATTTAATTAGCAAATTGAACAAGTACAAACTAGCAACTCAGGGCATCGCCTGCGCCACACACTAGTTAATATGTTAAAAATATTCGACAGTATGGCAACAAAATAAAGGAAATTAATGAATGGAAAAAAGGAAAAACCAAAAGTATTTATTGTTTGGTTGCTCAATTAAAAAAAAAGTAATAAAAAATAATGTTTGGGCCTAACTTAAATCCAGGCCCAATTACCAATGAAATGATGAAAATATCCTTTCCAAGGATCTAAACTCATTAGTCCATTACTATTAGATTATTCTACCAATTCACAATCACAAATTTACTTGAGAGATTGTTAATTATATACATTTTGGTGCACATTTTTTTTTTTTTTGAAAGGGAGCACAAGGCTTAATCATTCATTAATAAGATTATCCATGAGTACATAAGGAGATGCATTATTAGGCACACAATTCTCCCAAAATTTATCTACATTATAAGGAATATACTTTGCAAGATTATGAGCTACTTCGTTGCCTGTGCGTCATACATGAGACCATCGCATGTAGGAGTAGGAAGAGCTCAGAGTCATAGCATCAGAGAGAGTTGCGTCCAGATCAGTGAGGTGGGTGGCTCCGTTGGACAGACGGCTAGTAACTACTTGACTATCAGTCTCAAAAATTACCTTATCAAGCCCAAACTTGCGACCCAATTTGATGGCCATTACCACGGCTTTGGCTTCTGCTATGTCAGCTTGCCACCATGCTCGGACCCTTCTGCAAGTAGCGAACAGGACTTCACCATGGATGTTCCGAGCAACAATACCCAACCCAATCAAACCTTCTTCTGATAAAGAAGCGTCAGAGTTAATCTTGACTACACCAGCAGGGGGAGGCACCCAAGAATTGGGGCTGGAATGCGTGGCAGCAGGAGGAGTAGGATAAATTGCCTTGCTGTAATTTTCATTTTCATCTACCCACCTCTGAACACGGGCAATCAAAACATGATTTGGTGTTGCCTTTTGCTGGAAAATTTTCACATTACGATCAAGCCAAATTCCCCACATAAGATAAACTCCCCTAGTAATTGTTTCAGCTCGTTTTCCCCTCCAACTCTCTACCAGATCATAAGCAAAGGGTATGTCATCTCCACACCTCAAATCAGCACAATTTAAATTAGTTCACAAGTCTCGTACACGAACACAATCAAAAAAAGCATGCTTCCAGGTTTCTCTTTCAGTTTCACACCATGGGCAGGCATCATTCTCAGTAAGATGGCGATGCTTCAAGAGGCTTCTGACCGGGAGAGTTTCAGTGCAAAATCTCCACATAAAATTTTGAGCCTTGGGACAAACATTGAATTTCCAGAGATCCACCCATGCATTATGAAATTTATCCAAGTCACACCCCTTCCCAAGCATATAAGCTGTTTTTACAGAATACAGCCCGTTCTTTGAGAAAGCCCAAGTCAGATCATCCTTGGAGAAACTCTCTCGAAGGGGGATAGAGAATATACCACGACAATCTCGATCATTAAAGTTTGCACGGATAAGATCATAATTCCACTCCATAGACTCAAAATTGATAAGGTCACTAACCTTAGAAATGTTTTCATTGACAGTACTAGTAGCAAACCTGTCCTCATCATCAATGATCCAAGGATCAGACCATATTCTGATGTTTTCCCCATTTCCAACACGCCACACAATACCCCTTCAATAAAGCTTTAATTTTGAACTCCAAACACTTCGCCATGAGAAGCTGCCACCTTGCCCCAAGAAGGAATCGAGAAAATCACAGTGAGGATAGTACTTGGCCTTCATTACACGACTTAGAAGAGAGGTTGTATTCGTGGCCAACCTCCATGCTTGTCTCCCAAGAAGAGCGTCATTGAAAACTGATAAGTCGCGAAAGCCCATTCCGCCAAGACACTTTAAAGTGCACAAAGAGTCCCAGCTCTTCCAGTGAATCTTTTTCTTCACCTCACTTTGGCCCCACCAAAAATTAGCCATAGCCGAGTGAATCTTGGTGATAACCTCTCTCGGGAACTTATAAACCCCCATTAGATACGTAGGGATTGCTTGAATAACGGCCTTGAGTAGGACTTCCTTTCCGGCTTGTGAAAGCAATTTTTCCTTCCAACCTTGCAATTTCTTCCAAATTCTATCAATAAGAGCCATGAATACACCTCTCCTTGATCTCCCCAAAACGTTAGGGATACCAAGGTACTTCTCGTGCCTATCAACATATCTCATCTTCAAAATACTCAACAAATCAACCCTTTGCTCCTCTCCCACTCCCTTACTAAAGGACACCTCCGATTTCTCATAATTGATTTTTTGCCCCGAAGCTGCTTCATACTGGTTGAGAATATCAACAATGAGTGAGCACTCCGTTCGGTTGGCCCTAATAAAAAGAATACTGTCATCCGCAAAGAGTAGATGAGAAACACCCGGCCCATTTCTGCTAGCCTTGGCACCATGGATAATGCCTTTCTCCACATTACTTTGAATCATATGGGAGAAAGCATCCGCAACAATAATGAAAAGGTAGGGAGATAGAGGATCACCCTGTCTCAAGCCTCTTGTAGGAGAGATTGAACCACAAACCTCACTATTGATAATAAAAGAATACTTCACAGATTGCACCAAAGACATAACCATATTTACCCACTTTCCGTCAAAACCCATTTTCAGCAATAATTGACATAAGAAGCCCCATTCAACTCTGTCATACGCCTTACTCATATCAAGCTTCATTGCCATATAGCCCTTCCTCCCTTTGCTCCTATTTTTCATAGTATGGAAGAGTTCCATAGCAATCAAACCATTGTCGGTGATTAATCTTCCCGGCACAAAAGCACTTTGATTTTCCAAAATAATGGTGCACAAAATATCTTTTAAGCGCAAAACAATACACTTGGAGATGAGTTTGTAGATCACATTACAAAGACTAATCGGCAGAAAATCGGCTGGAATAAGAGGCTCTTTAATTTTTGGAATTAAAGCAATATTAGTCTTATTAATGTGATCAGGGAGAGAGTTACCATTAAGAATGCCACAAACAAAATTTGCCACGTCGTCACCAACAATGTGCCAAAAGCGTTGATAGAAGATTGCGTGCATTCCATCCGGCCCCGGGGCTTTGCTAGGATGCATATGCTTGAGTGCCACATGAACATCATCTTTTGTAAAGGGTCTTAATAAAATAGCATTCATCTCACTTGTTACGGACTCCTTCACGCAATTAAGAACGACCTCAGTATCCTGAAATGTGGGGTTGGCAGTGGAAAAATCCCATTAAAATAATCACCTATGATACTGGGAAATTCATCTTCATTATCATGCCATTCTCCATTCTCGTCTCGCAAGCCCTTGATGGCATTCTTTCTTTGCCTTTGAGAAGCTTTATGGTGGAAGTAACTTGTGTTCTTGTCACCATCTCTTATTTCGGCAACCCGGGATCTCAAGTGCCAATAAGCTTCACACCTATCATTCAAATCATCAAGTTGCTGCTCGAGCCTAGCACATTCATCACAATTTTCGTCTGTAGGAGGACGACTTAAAGCTTCTTTCAGCGCTGCTTCAGTGATGCTCACTTGCTTCCCTAAATTATTGCAAAGATCCTCACCCCACCTCACAAGACCTCTACTCACTGCACCAATTTTTGCTACAACATTCCCATCTGCAGAATCTCCCCAGGCAGCCTTAACCACATCTTCACAACCATCTTCTAATAGCCAGCAAGTCTCAAACTTGAAGCCTTTCTTTTTCTTCTTTTTCTTTTCCTTGGGTGGAACTAAGGACAAGAAGAGCGGAGCATGATCTGACTTATATCGCAAGAGGTGCTCGACTTCAGCATTTCGAAACATAGAACACCAGGAGTTTGATCCGAAAAAACGATCAAGTCTTTCCCGAACCCGTGTTACTTGAGTTCTGCCCCTTTCCCATGTAAACCAATCCCCCTTATACCCCAAATCTCTAAGACCGCATTCATCAACAACCTCCCTAAAAGGCTCCAACTCCCTCCTTAAACTTTCAGCCCTTCCCTCCCTCTCATCATAGGACAGAATCTCGTTGAAATCCCCTCCTAAGAGAATCGGAACAGTAGTATCACACAAGTGTCTCATGAGCCTCCAAGTATAACATTTTTCTTCAGTTTTTGGCCATCCATACACACCTGCAAAACGCCAACTTACACCTCCTCCATTCCAAATATCCCCACATATGTGATTTTGCGAGAAAGAAATTAAACGAAAATCAACATTTTCACGCCAGAAAATACACAAACCCCCCGAATTACCCCTACTCGAAACACCAAAAGCCCCTTGAAAGCCAAGGGAAATTTTCAATTCTTCCATCACCTGCGCCTCCATCATCGTTTCAGACAAAAAAAGTAGCTCAGGGCAATATTTACGACTCCATTTACGGAGTTGACGAACTGACCGAGGATTGCCCATTCCTCGACAGTTCCAAACAAACACACTCATTGGTACACCCATGAGTATTTTGTTCTCATGTTTTCCATTTAATCATCAAATGAAAATTAAAAATTAACCTTAAGTTAGTTTGGTGTACGTTATACCCGGATGCATATAGCAAATTCCAAATTTAATTAGGCTCAACTCAAGAATTCAAGATATACTAATCAAGAAATACAATCATGTCATCGCCCATAGGACTACGTAACAAACACATGTAATTTTTCCTAATTTTTTGGACCTACATTATATTTTCTTCTTCTAGAGAGGATTATAACTCGATCGTCGAGGGGAGTTACTAAGAACAGCCCAAGAGCTTACACTTTTTTCTTTTGCAAGATCATAATTTAACTCACATGAAAGTTGAAAGGATAACAATTGGTCACATATGTTACAGGACACCAAACCATTAAGATTATTGATTATTCCCTATAAACCTCATAAAATTAAGATACAGTTTATGAGGTTAAGAATAAAGGAGCATTCCAATCCTCTCTTTCTAATTGCATTGCTTAAACGAATTCTCTTACTTATTACCAACAAAACTAAAATTCAATTTTGCATCGTACTAATTGTGAAGAAGACTTTTAGTGCTAGCATGATACTAAACTCAGCATAAACTAGTATTGGATATTATTATAGTCATCAATGACTAAAACAATTATAGATTGAGGTGAGAGTGTGAGAAATCTGAAATAATTTTGGATGCACCTATTTTTAGATACAATATAGAGTGTATTATAATTATGTCCAAAGCTTATTATCCTTTATAAAACATTTTTTATTTTTATTTTTTTTGAAACAAAACCATTTTTTATTTCTTACAATTGTGTTGATTAGAATATTATTTGGTCCCCTTATTTTATGTTTATTTTTCTAATTTTAAAAACAAAGATAATGGAGTAGCAAATATTTTGGAGATCTTCAAAAACAAAAGGTCCAATCACAAATTTGAACCGACCAGAAAACTGGTCCAAATTCAATTGCAATGTAGTGCCATTTTTAGCTAAAAATAAAAATAAAATAAAATAAAATAAAAATAAAAATAAAAAGGTTTAATACTTTTTTCCTCAATCTGATGTCCACATTGCTCACGATCCTAATTATCCACAATCTGTGTGGCCGCCCCATAAATCTGACACTGTCTCAATTATGGAATATATTCCATTTTTGGCATACTAATATTATCCTACATTGCCTTATGATTTGAAGAGCTAAGAGGTGGGACAGAAAAATATAATTATAAAATGATTAACTAAATTTAAAATACAAACCCTTTTTTTTTTTTTTTTTTTACATATTCTCTTAACTTATAAATAAAGTGTTCGGAGTCAAAAAATAAATAAATAAAGTGTTTTAAAAAAAAGATGGAATCAAATGTTAGTCAACAATAATCTAAGAACGAAGATACATACTAGTATATAGCCCCCATTGGAAAAAAAAAAAAAAAAAATTAAAAAAAAAAAAAAATAATAGAGATAATTTGGATATTGTCAGGACAAGTGCTTGGGCATAAAATCTAAGTAATATTACAAAATTTTAAGGAAAAACATACGTAGACACGTAGTGTATAGTACCACTATACATGAAAAAAAAAGAAAAAGAAAAGAAAAAAGAAAATTGTTCCTATTTTAACATAAATACATGGTGTGTTAATAATTAATTATCCCTTTAATTAGTATGTGAAATAGAAATGTCGTAGTACTTAATTTTGCCAAGATATTATGCATGCCTCAAGGGCTCAAACAGCTATATTCCTATTACCAAATCAAAACCCTATTGAAGTCGATGTAAATATGTCATTAGAAAATGTTACTCCTAAGAAATAAGACTAACATAATATAATACGGAGTAGCATAATTGTTTGTTGTGGATATAATTTAGAGAGGAGAACAAAAATATACTTGTATAAGTCAAAGCGATTGACCATTACTTTTTGGACCACGCACTAATAAGCTTCCTCTTATCTGAAAAATATAGACATGGAATTCATTCGTGTTTTTTTGTTGACCGTGTATAATAATCTACGACTTTTTGTTGATAATCATAATAAGGAAAAAAAAAGTTTGTGATATGATAGAAATTGGGTGGCTTATGATACGTACATATGCTTTCATGTCAATTTCATCACAATATAATTAATTAGTTAGTGGTAAATCTTCATAAAGTTATACATGATGTACAAGTCCGAGTCAAAAATTATTCCACTTTGACTATTTGGATGGTAAAGTTTATGCATACAGGGTGCTAGGGTGTATGATTGTATGAAGATAGTGTACTTGTAATAATGGTCTACGTACATTTGACCATATATGGTCCCTCATATATTTCTTTATTTATGAAGACCGTTTAAATATAAATAATTTTGAGAAAGATAAAGGAATTAGATTATTAAAGAGGGGGACAATGCTAAAATTTAGGGTAAAAGGGCATAAGATTCAAGAAGATATGGGTGGAGGAAGATATTATTATTGAAGGATGGGCCTTAAAAATAAGGGCAACGGCAAATCTGACATGCACTATAGTGGAGTATTTTTCAGTGGCTATATATACAAGGGAAATTCAAGGCATTTGAGTGCATCCAAATATTTAGGGGCATTTTGCAATTAGAATTATGAGTTGTCTTTCTAAGAAAAGGAGGGCCTTACATGAAGGGTTAAGAGTCATGGTTTAGTAGCCAAGGATGACTTGCCTGCTTCTTTTTGCGAAGGTTTTTTACCTAATTAATTATTACGTTACAGTTCTGTTATGTTCTCTTCATCTCATCTTTTATATGAAAAATATACTAACTTTATGAATAAAAATATTATTTTTTGAATAAGTGAAAGAAAAATATTTTATTTTGATGAATTTAGTTAACTTGTTTTTGCTTAATTCAACTTTTGCGAAGTTTTATTTGTCGAACTTTTATTGAAGTAGTTGTTATTTCTATGAACCATTTTTTTTTTTGACGGGTTATGAACTTAACTTATTATATATAAACTTTTGCTATATAAAAGTCATTTTTTGAAAAGAAAATAAATTCTTGAAATTTACATTTTTACTAAATCTTATATATCTAAATGAGATGAAGAGAACAAAGCGTAAACATTATTATTTGGTTGATTGGAGCTTTGAAAAAGGCTAGTCAGGCAGTCTCCTTGGCTATCTTGACATACTCTTCTCTTTCATGCTAGGCTCTTTCTTTTCTACTACGTACTTATCATGCATCATTCCTTATTTCCTTACCAAAGCATATAATGCTAGACATAAATATTAGGTTAATTAACCTCATTATTGCTGAAACAAAGCTTTAAACCCATTTCTTAACTAACTTTATTAATTTCTGCAGATAATTCTTAACCAATACAGTATTAGCAAAGGCTATTGCAAACATTTCATAATAAACTGATCATATTATGATGCATGCCAATATATATAAGTAAATACATATGCTCTTTCTTTTCTATTATTATTATTTTTTTTTAATAAAAAACAGTTGAAAAGTTGTGCTTGTTCTGTAATACCATACGTAAATTTATGATTTACCCTATATGAATAACATTTTGTAATACAATAATAATAATAATGATGTTTGTCAAAAAAAATAAAACTAATAATGATTCTTTTAAGTATCCTCGACCTATTTAATCTATATGAATAATACGTACCATGCATTTTGTAATAAATATAAAAATACATTTAGGTATTCTCGATCTATTAAGTATATAATATTGATTTTTTAATCCATTTTGAGGAGGATAATATATGGTACATTGGTAAGGTACCTCCAAAAGTATGGATAACCGATAAGGTTTTGAACATTATTCGGTCAATATTAATTATTTGAACAAGATCCATATATATTGTTAGATTTTATTATTCTTTAAAATAGAATATCTTTATCAATTTAGGCCATTATCCTAAATACATGCTAACATGCTCTCCTAATGCTTGATTAGGAACCTAATTAAACTTGCGGTGTTAATAAGCATTTCCTTAATTTTCGTACATATATGGCTCGTCTTTCTTGCTAATGAGGCTCCGACGTTCATCCTTTCATCAAGCGGATGTTTTGGTATATAGCACGCGGATTCTTGTAGTGCAAATCGTCGATCAAGTCAAAGAAGGTGAAGCAAGTGTTAGCTAGAAAGTGCAGTGTGTGTTAAGGTGAATGTGTACGTGGATGATAGTGTGTGCTTTTGGCGGCGATTTATTTTTTTTAATATAAAGGTAAGAAAAAGAGAGAACATTGGAGAGCCTTTTTCTTGGCCATAGATGAGGGGGTTGGATTAGGGGTCATAATGATACGAGGTCATTATGGCGACGTACAATTAGTACTTAGTAGAGTGTCCGTGTGTTCGTCGAAGATGATGAGGTGCGAGTACTACGGATGCGAAAACGATTGTGTTGAAGAACGACAGCTTACAAGTTGTTGAAGTTTACCCTATCAAATAACACATGTAAGGCTAAGAGACTAATCCTCTTATTGCCATATAGTTTGGGATGGAACCTCCTTGAACTTATGAAGTGAATTCTCTCTCTTAGATTGCGGGTGCGGCCCATACCCGTATTTAACACAAGTGGTAAAGAAGCATTGTGAGAAGTTATGTGATGGGTCTTAACTTGGAGATAGAAGTAGATACATATGTTTGCTTTATTAGTGTGTTTGATGTTATTTTCATTCTCATGTTTCGGAAGGTTATATTAATGAAGCGGCATATACAATGGCTCACTTAACTATAAAATATGTAGAATGGTAGATTAATCTATTGAAATATAGGTGGAGAATATAACCATTAACCAATATTTTATTATAGTAAAGTTAATGGTGTTGATTTTTGTATAATCATTAATAACAAAGAATTACTCCTTTTCTTTTCTTATTAATTGCAATATTTCTTATTTTATTCGATACTCTTTATTTATTTACTTTATATTATGGGTAATGAACTAATGATACATGTAACCCTTAGGGTTATATGTAAGCATTAAATATATACTTCCTAAAATGGAATTAAGTTAGGAATTTATGACAAAATCACGGACAGATCGGTATAATTAATGTTATTTTATCTTCAATATTTTCTTTTTAACTTCTTGTACTTGTACATAAACCTAAGGGCTATGTTTATCATTTTCCTTATAATATAATATAATTTTAAATAATGTAAAATTGGTTCGACTTTATATTGTAACTTGGAATACATTACTTTAACCATCAATAGTTCAAGATCCTTGGATTAACAATAAGTAAAAATTACTACGTATGAAATGTAGATACACAGAAAATAGACATAAAGATAATTTGTCAAAGTTTATAGCCTAAAGAAAACAATTGTGGTAAATTTACTATTAATTGGGCTTTATCTTATTGACATGCTATTGGGCCGTATTGGTTAGTCTGGAATCTAATCTTAGACAAAACAGACCCCAACAAACCTCCGACCAAAGGGCCAAGGCTGTTGTGTTCATCGGGCCTGGACCAGTCTTGGATTGTGCATGGGTTGGCCCGCTACCTCATCATTTTTTCCCCTGCATTTCACTTTTTTCCAATGCTTGTTTGGTTGTCAAAAATAAATTGTTCATACTGTATGAAATTTTGCTTCTATTTTTTTTTTTTTTTTTTTTTGAATGGGTGTTCTTGCTTCTATTTAATTTGTACTTGTAATTATTATCTAGCCTATACTGAATTTTAGTTTTATAAATAACTACTCCGTAAAACAATAAAATTTGACACATGTCAATGCATTAATTTGATTCATTTCAAAATAAAATTCTTGTTCTGATTTGCACGTTCTTCAAGATGAACATTTGATCATTAAGATCTTTATTTAATATATAAACAAAAATTATACCCAATAAAACAAAATTAATACGGAGTATTATTATAAAATTGAGACGAATTCAACAATAGCTCTCATGACAATATATTTGTATACAAATATTAAAAATTATTTAAAAAAAATATTATGAAACTTAAAATAATAATTATTCAACATTATGTTCTATATAGTAATCCCACACATTTTGCATTTCTACAACTCAATAATCAATCAAATTTTCAAGCACCTTATACTAGAAGTCAGAAATGCTAAAATTGAATTGGATTATGTGACATTTAAAAAGATTGAACATGGCGTAAGGGCAGCCGTCAGCCTAGATTGAAGCATATGAATGCCTTGATATTAATTGGTATGTCATGACTTTGTTTCAAATTAATAATTTGATTGGTTGATGGCAGTTCACACGTAGCTAAAAATATTGAATGTCCACCTCAAAACCACAAATCCTAAAAAAGGGTTACACGTATTGCAAACTTTTACAGGTCCTCTTTTGCTTGCCCATTCACATCGACATCATAGATAAGATCAAACCAAATTCCCTCTTTGCCATGCTATAACGCAATTATTCTACCAAGTATTTGGAATCTCTTCCTCATATTTCGACATTATGTTTATAACATTAGTGAGTGAAAGTAAGCAAAAAGTATAAAAGTTTTAAATTTATATAGGAATAACTATAAATTATATAGCTATTATCATTTAGTATTTTTCATAGGATTATCGGTCAATTAATGAAAACTAGGTAAAATATTTTTACTTTACAATATGGTTTTGCTTATTAAACAATCAATATAATTATAAGTAAAAACCGATAATTTATGTAGTTTTACTTTTCTACACATTTTCATAGTTTAACTTTTCCATTTGCACCAGTCAAATTCTCAAGTTTAATGTAAGTTTCTAACCATTTTGATAAGTGATGGTACACATATTTTTGGCGAGATTTAAAGCTCTCAAATCAAGGGCTCTTTCATAATTTTAAAAATATTAAGGGAAGAAACAAGATGACCTAATAAGCATATAATCAAGGGCTCTTTCATAATTTTAGGATATTAGGGGAAGAAACAAGATGACCTAATAAGCATATAGAAGAATATGGGTTAAAATATTCGTTATCTAAAATGGGTATACCTTCTCTTAAGATATAAATGAGTTAACATAAAAAGAAATAAAAAAATTAAAAAAATACCTTGATCGCTGATCAACTACAGATCAAGTCATTACTAAATAACTACATATGGATCATAGTAAACTTGAAATGTTTAGATTTAATTAGTAAAACTTTAAAAAATTAATTAATCATGGCGTTTCAAAACTTTTTCTTGTTAATTAAAGATTTAAAGGTGACAAACAAATCATTATATTAGGTTTCCGTATATAAACCATATCATAATCCGATTTGTTGCTAAATTTGCTTATTATGAGAAATACATTTTGATTTGAAAAGATTTCGATCAATTCAATATTGAATTTGGTCTATTATCCTTATACAATTCAAATATGATTCAATATTAAAAATATATATTTTGTAATAACAACAAAGATATAAAAAACTAAGAATATATTATAATCTTAAGTGCAATATTCTAAAGATACTAATTATATTTATACATTTTTTATACCATAATATATTAACCATATATATACCTTAATTATCCTTAATTAATAAATTATATAATATATCTCTAATTTTTAAGGTCTACATTTTGATTAACCTTCCACCTTGGACCATATATACTTCCAATTTTTCTTGAGAAATATTGACTTTGAAAGGAACCAAAAAAAAAATTGACTTCCCCCAAAAAATAGGAGAACCAAAATAAAACAACAAAATAAAAACACTGTAATAGTTGAAAAAACACCACCTTTGCGCGGCTACCCTAGACCCTTCTTCAAGGTTTTTCCGCTTCTCTTTCTCTCTCCTTCTTCTGGTAATTTCTCTTTAATTTCATGAAAATTATGTTAATTCTTAATAATATCGTTAGATTATTATTACATGTTATGATCCCTTTCCTAATATTCGCATATATTCTTGCTTAAATTTTGCTATAAAGTTTGCCCCTTTCCAATATTCTGTTACTTTAATTCCATTGTACTTTATTTTTTTATTGAGTTTTTGGTTTCTGGGTATCAAATTCTTGTAAATTTAGAGTGACCCATTTGCTTTTTTTTTTTTTTTTTTGAATTTTTTTTTTTGGGGTTGTAGGGAGAAAAAAGTGGAGAAAAATATGGTGGAATCTGATGAAACACACATCAATAATAAGCCATGGATGAAGTCCGAGGAATCATATGAAGATAATAATGGGTTTTTGAGTGAAGAAATTAATGCCATTATTATGTCAGAACATCTGATTAATGGGTTATTGAAGCCACAATCTCAATCTCTACCTCAAAATCAGTCAAAGAAGAAATGTTCAAGTGATACAAGATCTACTAATTTGGCTGCAAATGCGCTTTCGGCTGCCGGTGCTGCCTTTCTCTCTGCTGTCATTGTTAATCCTCTTGATGTTGCCAAGGTTTGTATTATTTTCAATTAATTTGAGGTTCTGAGCTATATTTTTGTAAGAAAATGAATTGTTTGGGATATTTACATTATAAGTTATCTATAATAATGCTTATGCTGATTGATATAAGTGGGTGTTTATGTGTTGGTTTGCTGAATTTGTTTTGGGTGTAGAGAATTGGTTTGAAACTTTGAATGTTGATTTCTATTGGTTTTGTATGTTGTAAGAGATTGTCGATTTCATAAATAGGATTTTGCAACGGAAACAATGATAACCTAGTATGATTGTATGAATTTCACTTTTGGCAAGGCATAGAGAAGAAAAGTACAGATGTAAGTGACTGAGCTACATTATATGCCTCTAGGGTAGCAGTTGCTGCATTTCATTTTAGTTATTCATGTAGGAAATGCCATGTAGTTTGGGAACTTGGCTAGACTAAGGGGGTGTTTGGTATAATGATTTTAGATGTAGGAAACAGATTTAATTAAGTGTTTCCATTTCTAATTGTTTGGTATGGGTTAAAAGTAATAAATACCAATTCCTAAGGGTAACAAAATCCCCCTATTTGTTACCCTTGACAAACTAGTGGAAACAAAATACGTTTCCTTACTCAATAACAATCTACTCAACTTGTTTCCATTCTACTAGGATACCAAACATATGGTAAGGGTAACGTTTATCATTACCCTTTCCCCTATTTATTTGAATCCTTTCCGTTTCATTAACAATGTTTATACCAAACACCCCCTAAAGTTGTTTAGTGTTCATTTTGGCATGTAGCTTTGAAGTTGTTGAAGTATTCTCCACGTTTTGGGTATGGTGTAGGTTTACCTTTGTTTTGACAACGATTAGAAGTGTGAGAATGTATGCTTCACAAGTCATTAAGTCAAGATGCTGGATTGTGGTTTACAAAATTAGAAAATTATTGGCCTCACTGAGAAAATTCCTTGTGATACTTAAGTTACTTTCCGTTGAATGAGGCCTTGATGGTCAGACTGTCAGAGAGTGCATCTGGTGACTGGTTTTGGAGAGGTTTATTATGGCCCGAGTGCAATAGATACATTACATGTAACAGCCTCTTGATGGCTTACGTGAAGGTGGTTGGCATGTATTAAGCTACTATTGCTTAGTTGTGCAGACAGTGGCTGATACTCTGATTTAGATTGACAGCTTGGGAGACGATTTGCTAGCCTCTTAGCTTATCTTCCCATTGATTTTGGCCACCCATACAACTTCTAAATTTTAACCATGGTAACTTGTGGTCAGTGCCCAACGTATGAAATGATAATCATGAATTTGGGCATTTCGCAAGTAATGTAGGGTTGTCTCTCATAAAGTAATTAATGCAAATGTTCAATTGGTACTAGGGAATGTCAATTTAAATGCGTTTGACATTATTTTATTTAGTGTCTGTTTGTTATAATAAATTTGGCAAATAATGTGGCAAAGCTTGACAAATGAATTTGGTGATCTAAGAAGCTTATTGTATATACTGGGTTCTTGTCTGTGTAAATAATAATCATCTGCATCTCTCACCTATGGCAGACAAGGTTGCAAGCACAAGCTGCGGGAGCTCAATATGCACATCCATTAAGTAATGCCCTTAGTCGCATGGCAGTTTTTGGACCAAATATGGTATATTTTTTACTATTAAAGACTGAACCAGTGCTATTGCATGGAATGTTTATGAATAACATTCATTCTTTACTTATCCTGTTTTTATTATTGATTGCAGTTGTTCGCAGATTTAAGGTGTTCCCCATCATGTGCACGAGCTGGCATTCAGGGAACGGTATCGATGTGTCCACCTGATTGTTTTCAATACAAAGGAACTCTGGATGTTTTGTGCAAAATTGTCCAACAGGTTAGTGTGTGGTTAGCTCCTTATTTCTACTTAAGGGGGTTGAATCTTACATCCATTGACCCAATAAAGCAATACAGCAAAAAAGGGGCTGATAATCCACCTATGCTGACAATACAATTTTGTTGTGACTGTCTACCCCTATAGGCGCCCCATTATACATTAAAACCTTTCTTCTGCTTGTGTTTGATCTGTCTGCCCGAGTTTTTGTGGGTATTTGTGCTAGGGTTCTAAATGTTGGAAATTTATACCTGTCTGTGTTCCATTGATCTGTCTATGTTATTCTGCAATGTATCTGTTACCTGCGATGACAATTATGTAAGGTCGACTCCATATGAGCAGTATTCTTTAGCTTTACTTTGTGTTCAATTTTTTCGGGGTTTTTAAATGTAGTCACTGTGCAGGAAGGAGTTACTAGACTATGGAGAGGAACAAATGCTGGTTTGGCACTGGCTATACCGATGGTGAGCTTCTTGTAGATAAATGTGATCTCAATTTTACCCACTTAAGTTTTAGGTTTGACAAGGTAAGTTCTGCTGTGTGTTACAGGTGGGAATTTATCTTCCCTTTTATGATGTATTCCGTATCCGCATGGAAGAATTTGCAGCTGAAAATGTTCCAAGTGTAGAGCCATATGTCCCATTTGTTGCCGGTGCTTTAGCACGCTCCTTAGCTTGTACCACATGCTATCCAATTGAACTTGCTCGAACAAGAATGCAGGTGCTTATCCTTTCCTGTCTTGCTAGATTAGCACTGATTAGGGATGCACTACTATTTCATTTTTTTTTTTTAGTGAACTTTGTTGGGTGAATCACTGTAAATATGCTGTTTTGGCCCTCTCAATTTTGAAAATTTCTTCTTTCTTTATTGTAGGCATTCAAGGAGACTGGGAAGAAGCCTCCTGGCGTATTGAAGACCTTAATTGGGGTTGTTTCAAATGCCAAAAATGCATCCACCCAAAGCAAGTGTAAGTTCATCCTGGCTGTTATGTAACCAATGCAGTCTCCTTTTTCAGTCTTTGCTTGTTAGTTTTCAGTCCTTCTCAAAGCTGTGAAGGAGCTTTTATTTATTCCCCGGGGCTTATCTTAATGGCTATTTAAGTATCTGACATATGTTGCCTACTTTCTTTTGGCAGTGCAAAGTTATCGCGTTCTCTGGACAGGCCTTGGAGCACAACTTGCTCGTGATGTACCCTTTTCAGCAATCTGCTGGTCAACGCTAGAACCTGTACGATCTTATTTTTGTTCTGTACTGCTGAAAGTCTTTTGTTTTGTTTTGCTGCTCTAATCATTGTTGCTAATTGGTACCTTTTCATAATAGATGAGGAGGAAACTTAGTACTCTAACGGGAGATGAAGCAAGTGCCATCACTATTCTTGGGTCGAATTTCGCTTCCGGGTTTGTGGCTGGAAGCCTAGCTGCTGGTGCTACATGTCCTTTGGATGTGGCTAGAACACGCAGACAAATAGAGGTGTGATTCAAACTAAATCTGCTTCCTTTGGCTGGACATGATACTGGAGTTTAATATATGGACTATTGACAGATGACCACCTCGAAGTGGTGCATTGAATTAAGATATGTTCTTGAGTGCAATGCAAAATTACGTAACTCTACACCTAAATCCCAATGTGTTCAAATTAACATCTTTAAATAATTTCGTACAGTCCATTGTCAGATTTTAAAAGAAGGTTCACATATCTGGACTCTTCACCTTGACAATATGGTGCTTCATAATACATGACCTCTCAGTTTTTTTAAACTGCTTAAGCCATTAATCAGATTGGTAAATTGATCATTTATGTTTGATGTAACTATTTAATTTATTATCTACAACTTCATGATGATCTACAAAGGTATAAAACAAAAAAACAGTCTTGGTATTGTAGGCTTGTAGCTCCTACTATAATTTCCCTCCGAGCCCAGCCTCTTTCTAAACCCCCTCCAATGCTTTTCTATTACTGAGTATTAATATCACCTTAATTTTACCACTTACTACCTAGCCTCCATAATTTTATGGCAACATCTTTGTCATGTTTTTCCTCATTACTTGGCCCTTTGCTATGCACCTAAAATCATTTTAGTCATATCCAAATCATTGTAATAAGTCACATTAGTGGGGAAAAAAACCATTTTGGGGCAGAACAAAAAAGTAGCTGACTTTCCTCAAAGGGAAGAATATCTGACACGAAGTGAATTACTTAAGAATGAGGGTAAATGTGGGTTCTCATGCTAATTTTAACATATGATGAATGGAAAACATTGAAGGGTGTTATTCCATAGTTTGTACTCCGTACTAAATTAAATTTGTGATTAAGGGCCCAAATTAGAGGTTGTTTTATTATAATTTTTTTTTTTTAAAAATCTTTATATCCTCGTAGAATTTGTTTGGATAGTTTTATGAACCTTATTATCTCAGTTCTGAACGCTATTATTGTTGAAATTCCAGAAGGATCCTCACAGGGCACTCAGGATGACCACTAGGACGACTCTAATGGAGATCTGGAGGTAGTTCTTTTATCTTTAATTTGATAAACCTTTTTATGAATCTTGACAAAACATGAAAATTGCTGATAGCCTGATATGTTGGTTAGAACAAAATATTCATTACTAATGTTTCTCGATAAGGAAGTGCAAACGTGTTTGCTGTAGACATGTGTAAGTGAACTAGATAATGAGACTGTTTGGAGTAGATGTGGTTATGATCTGATGTTTTTTTTTTCCTTATCAATGTAAAATTGTTCTCTAATCATCATCAATGTGAAAATCATTGAAGTAAATGGTTTTTATTATGGCCATCTACAAATGAATTGAAAATCCAGCTATTATGATCTATGTAATTTAGAAGAAATAAAAAATCCCTTACAGATTGATCTAAGATGCTTACTGTAGTCTAGAGAGATATGCGAGTCAAAATTTTGACAATCAGTTAAACATCTCCCAGCATGGCTGTATGATAAATGAAATTGCATTTAGTGGAAATTTTAGTCTACGAAGCTATTATTTGGAAGATGTGCAGGAATAAAATCCGTTTGCTGAGTGAATTATATAGTGACTATAATGTTCACTCTTGCTTTTGCTTGTGTTCCTTTCTGCAGTTTGTTTTTCTTACTTGTTACATTTTCTTATTTATCAATGATAAACCAATGTGTGCCCCTGTTACTGATGGCTGTGTTCAAATATGGAAACAGGGATGGAGGAATTAAGGGTCTCTTTGCAGGGGCTAGCCCTCGTATTGCTCGTGCTGGGCCTTCTGTCGGGATTGTGGTTTCATTCTATGAAGTTGTGAAATACATAGTTAACACTAGGATAACCCCTGCTTAAAGTTATTGGCAGCTCACAGAACTAGGATTAGATCGCTCATCCAATGAAGAATGCAGTTTTTGGTTACTTGGCTTCAGAGAATACAGTCTTCAAAGTTACATAAATAAAGCAAAGAACAAAGTTCGGACCTTGAAGTATAATATCGGAGGTTACTCAAGCGCAGGTATAGATTATGTCAGGTTACTTAACAGGTCTGTTTTCAAGGTTGAGCAAAAATTTTGTCAAGTACAGTATATCTCAAAGTAATGAAAATTTTTTGCTGAGAGTTTTCTCGGTTTTCCTTGTACATTTGGTTTTCTCACGTTTTGTTTTTGCTTATATGTATACCAATTTGGGTTACATCATTCTTTTCGCAAGATAGTTGTAGTTCGGGTTTTGTTATGGGTGATACAAATGAAAAGCAAGGGGTTTGTATGGGTGATGATTTTTGTTCGCGTAATCGCATGTGGTACGTCCCCTTGGATGCAATAATGCTACACCGACTTCCTGCATCATCTAGCACTCTCATCTAGCATGGTCTTTTCATGTCCTGATGTTGTTCTGTGCGATAGTGTGGCTGATTTGATAGACCCTACGTTGGGTTCATGGGACACAACGTTGGTCCATCAATTATACGTAGTACTTCGTATTTTCATTTATTGTTTTTTTTTTAATTATTAGTATTATTTTTACATCAGGTTAAAATAGTCAAAGTTACTCGAGTACAGATCTACAGCCTTAACAAGACAATTAATGTAGATTTTGCTTACCTTAAATGAAAACTATTAATTTTAGACTTCTAATCTCTTAAATCTTAAAATAAGAGCTTAAGAAGTCTACAAAGACATGGACTTTTGACATTATTCACAAACTTTTTTTTTTTGTTCATTTATTCACGAACTTTATTTTGCTTAGTTTTTGTGATTCATTAATAAGAAAAAAATATAATTATAGGATATGAGATATTACGATGAGATTTATATATTGACAAACTTAATAGTATGAGTACTCATTTAAAAAAAATGTGTCAACTGATTTAGAATGGAAATTATGGATGAGCATGCAATTCCCCAGCGATGAGGTATTGCTTCTCTTCCCTCACTAATTAGTAATTACCTTTGGTGCTTAGCATGAAAGTCTTATTTTCCTATTGGTGTTTAATAGGCTTAATTCACGCCTTCCCTTAAAATTGACATTTTTTTTTTTTAAATATATTGATTCAAATGAGTCACCATTCAAAGACGGCATGAATTGACCTAAATCGAAGACCAATTTACTACCTCTAGTCGTACTAATAGTCTAATACAAGTGGTAGTAGGCATTATTCATCGAAAGTACAAAGTATTTTTTTTATGTAGAACATGGAACAAGTGAATTGCTAATTTTTATTTGTTTAATTGATAATTCTAGTTACTTGCACGATTAACGTGCAATATCAATTGTACAAATATTACATGGATTAGCAAAAGTTGCAATTAAATATTTTTAAAGTAAATAATCAAGGTCACCTGGATTCGGAGATTAGTTCTGGGTGGTTAGGTTCCAGTCCCCTTCCGATTGTTGTTGCGGAGGATCGAAAACGATTCCTCCCAACCGTGTGTAGTCTCAATCACCACTACACCAACAACCAATTGATTAATGGCAATTAAATGTCCTTGTGCTAACATGACATTCACTTTTCAAGTGTTATAAACTCAGTAGTGAATGAATACTCCATAGTCCATGCTATACCAATCTCCGGTCAAAATTAATTAACTTTGTGTATGTCAACTAGTTTAATGTGTATGAGTACTCCGTAACGTGTTGGAAACTTATAATAAATTTTATAATTTAAAATTAGAGAAAAGTGAAAATTCAAAAGTATATGGATTCCTCGTTATTACGGAAGCCCATTCGTTCAAATAAGCCAATTGATGGTAGGTTGGTGCACACAAATCACCCTCAGTTCCCTTCTTGTCAATAAGTACACAAGGTTATGTCTGTCTCCATCTGGTTGATAGTGTGTTTAATGGGATTCCCACATGAACAACACACAAATACACCAAAAGACCTTTGTTTTTTTAAAACATGATAATTACAGTCTCAACTAGTTTAGCTGGTAAAATCTTAAACTGGTCGTGAACGGCGGGGAGGGGGGGGGGGTGGAGGAGGGGTTTGAAACCGAAGGAACGAGAATAGAGGCCATAGCTGTATTAGATGAGATAAATTTATGTGCAAATGAACTCACAATCACCCCATCTAATACAAATTAGATGTTACACCACCATTTCTAAAAGGGCTCAAATACACCTCCTAGTCAATCACAATCAATCATACTCTCTATAAGCATCAATTAAACAAATTGGGAATAGCAACACTAATCCCACTCTCACGTTTTTTATCATTTGAAAGAAAAATACACCAAAAATCACGAGCACTTTCGTCATTTTTAGTGCTCAAGGTGATGTTACTGTTGATGATGCCTCCACTGTTGCACTTTTTTGTTCAATGGATGAGGTATGTAAGCGCCAAGGCGACCAGCATCAACGCGTATGCTATCCCTTGATCAATGCTTGTCCCTGAAAGGTACCGATTGATGAACGTAAGTCAATTGTGTGCATAATATACGAGTATTCGCCTAATACTATTAATTCATACACGATGAAGTGGTTGAGGGTGGTGATTTTAACAAGTCTGTCAACATCAACTATGATAGACCAAGATTTTATTTGTATCAAAAGAAATTGCAAGCACATTGTTAAATCTTGGGTCTCATTTTCATGTTGATACTATAGTTTAGCAAAAGAAGTGGAGGCAGGTAATTGGTAAATCTTATCTAAATCTAAATCAACAACTTTTGACAAACATTCCATCTGCTACTATTCTAATTTCCATCATACTTCAATCATACAAAATGAGTAAATGACTCCCAAGCTCGAGATTAAATCTCGTCTACATCATTGTTCTCTTCATGCCAAAAAAAAAACCTCCAACATTGGATAAACAAAACCACAAATAACACCATAGAATTAAACCCTTTTTTTCCTACTAATTTCTCCAAAATTATTGAAATTCAATCTAATAATCACCAAACCCTTAGTAGCCTAAACCTCGGCAAATAAAATGCAACAATAAATAGTATTTGTTCAAATTTTGGGAACAAATCTAAAACTTCAACCTTTTTATAATGGTTAAACAATCAATATGTATTGATTTTGAAGGTGCAAAACAAAAAAAATCAAAACTTTCGTTTTAAAATATAAAACTCTGGGTAACAAGAATCGTTTTCCCCCCAGTTTTCTCTGCAATGACATAGATCTACAAAATGCGCAATCCTAATAAAATGCAGAACATTAATACATTCTTGTTTTTTTTACGAATGAATGTTAGGTATTTGATGAAATGTCCCAAAGAAAACCCCATTTTTCAATAACAACAGAAATTCTTGGATCTGACATCAACCCATTTTTGCATTCTCACCGTAGTTATTGGAAATGCAGAAAACCAACATACCCATCTCATAAATTCAATCAAAGTTCAATAATTTCAACAAAATTCACATTATTTAAACCAAAAAAAAATTTAAAAAAAAATAAAAATGAAAAATTACCGTCACTGGTAGGAGCAGGTGCGGGACCCGCAGCTTGAGCCTGAGCCATTGCAAAGATGAGAGAGAAAACAACCAATACAATGAATGAAGCCTTTGCAACCTCCATTGTTGTTCAACTCTGTTTTTTTCTAACTTTTTAATAAAAAAAATTAAATCTTTGGTTAATAATCTCTGGTGCAAGAAAAAAAAAATAATGCAGGGATCTCTACAGCCCCTCTCTCCTTAAAAATAAAGGGTAGAGAGTGGATTAGAGAGAGAGAGGTTGTAGAGAGAGAAAAAATGGAGGAAAGAGAGAAAGAGAGAGAGCACACAAAGTGTTTGATGAAATGCGTCAATGAAGAGGCAGAGCAGCATGTGCTGGGGGTAGAAGGAGGGGTCTTATAATTGTCTCTTGTGTCGGCTTTTTTACGAGGACCCCACCAATTTCAGATTATTTTTTCGTTTTCCAGTTTTTATTTTACATTTTTTTGCTGTTTTTTTTTTAAAAAAAAAAAAATTAATTTTTTGGAGGGTTGAGAGAGGCATTAGGAGAGAAATTGGTGGAGGTCCATTCCTCTTTCATAGGGTTACCATTTTTTATAGTGCTATAAATTTCTTTCTATTAGTAGTAGGTTTTTTTTCTAAGGGAATTGGAGGTTTGATAATTCATGAGCTATTAGACTCATTTAGATGTGACTCGAATTGAAGCTCTAACGGAGGAAAAATTGTTCTAATAACTTTCACTTGTATTTTGAGAACTTAGATTGATTACTTATAAATTTGTACATATTATATGAAGTTATATATCATTAATTTTGACGTGTCTAATACCAATATCTTTATTTTTTTTTTCTCTTGATTCCAACACTTTTGAGTTTTGACAACCTTTTTCTTTATTGTAAATTGATTATTTACATTTGGTGTAGTTACATTTATTGTCGTTGTCAGATACTCTTCCAAAATTGATTTAGAACTTGTATCATAAATTCATAACCTAAGCAATTGTTGAATTCAAAAACAAATATGTCACTTGTCATCATTCAGAAAATTATCTAGGAGCTTAAAAGAAAATTTTCAAATAGTTTTGGCTTCCCGTTGCCAGTGAAGCAATCGGTTACTTATTCACTAAATTCTAAAGTTTCTAATACAACTCATAAACACATTATTGGACTTTGTGGGATATATACCCCTTAAAAAAAAAAATTCATTATCTTAGAGGGATACTACCTAATTCCAAAATGTCTATATTATTATTGCTTGTATATGATAAGTTTGTTAAATTTATATCTATAATTTAACCATGGTTTTCTAAAGTAATGCCAAATTATAATAGAAAAAGATAATACTCTCTTATTTCGTTGGTTCTATTGCTATTGTAAATCTATAGATAAACCAAGAATGTAAGTACTTCTAATTAAAAGAGATTGAGTATAGCTTTTTTTTTTTTTTTGATATATTTATAAAATATGTTTAGTTTCTGCAAACTTTATTAACTCGATCTTATTTTCTAAACTTACTAATCTCAAATCGAGCTTAAATAGCTCAGCAATCAATTAAAGTCATTATCTTTGTTATTTGTTCCTTATATCCAACTTTAACTCTAACTATTAAAACGAGTTTATTATCCTAAAACTACAAATAAACATACAATTTCGAAATTAGTCACGTTTGTTTGGATGTTATTTTTAAGAATTAAGGAGTAGTATCGAGGTTATATGTGGTGTCCAAAAAAGAAAAAGGCAAAGAATAGCCAGAACAATTTGCAAAGGACATGTGATAAGGACTTTGGACCATGTGACCGTTTGGTACCAAATATTTTGTTCTAATTTTTAAAAATTTGATAACGGCCAAAGCGGTCTTCATTCTCTCTCATTGTCATGGAGTTAATAATAATAATCCTTTTTTGCTTTGTTGTTTCCAGGATGTATCCTCTCTTTAACAGAAAATTGGACCATTTTACAACTCAATTTACTCAATCAAACTAAAAGTTAATTTAGTTTTTAATTCTAGACTTTTGAAAAAAATATTCTTTTATATTAATAGTTTGAACATGCAACTATGATCAAAAGTTAAATAGTTTTGCGTATTCAATTATGATTCACCATATTTCTATGAAAAAGATTTTTAAAAAAATTAAATTACGTAAATATTACAGTATAATCATTGAATAAAGATAAGAGGTATACGTTCCAACCATGAATTTGAGAGTTCGATTTTCATGGCTATGTTAATGATGTTTGATCATCATATAGAGGTTCAAAATTAAATACGAGTTCTATTTCGTTATCCAAAGATAATTTACATAAAATAAAACTCATCTCCAACAAAGTTTTAGATTTCAAATTCAAATTCAAATTCAAATTCTAAATTAAAAGTCAATACCCTAACAGCTTCAACCTAAAAACATTGAATAAGTTTACGTTAATACAATCATTTTCTCCTTAATTAATTTTTTTCAAAGTTTTGTTAGCATGACATTAACCCCAACGCACATAATGCGTATTAATAGAGAAGAGCTAATATTTGACTTAGGCCCCGTTCTTTATAACTGCTCGGCTTTGCTCTGCTCTGCTCTGCTCTGTTAAAATCTGCTTTGCTTTGCTCTGCTCTGCTCTGCTTCAATCTGCTCTGCTTAAAATTAATACTTAATATTGAATTACTATAATAATAATAATAATAATAATAATAATAATTAATATTTAATAATACTAATAAATAAATAATATTTAATAATAATAATTAATTAATATTTAATAATAATAGTAATAATTAATATTTAATAATAATAATAATTAATATTTAATAATAATAATAATAATTAATAATCAATAATTAATAATTAATAATAATAATTATTATTATAATTAATATTTAATAATAATAATAATAATAATTAATATTTAATAATAATAATAAATAATTAATTTTTAATAATAATTAATTTTTAATAATTATAATTAATATTTAATAATAATAATAAATTAATATTTAAAAATAATAATTAATATTTAATAATAATTAATTTTTAATAATAATAATTAATTAATATTTAATAATAATAATTAATATTTTTTTTTTGAAAACACGTTGCGAGTATCATTAAAGAAGATCAATTTCCGCCAAAGTAATCAATCTTTGGGGAAACGACCCGAGGGAAACAAATTCGTTACAACCTCTAGTATCCCATCTAGCAATGTGATGGGCTAGAGTATTACCCGCACGTTTAATATGAGAAAACGAGAAAAAATTAAAACTAGAAGCAAGACAATTAATATCTTCATAAATCAGAAAAACTGGAGAGAAACCCTTTGCCTTGGACTTGACAGCCTTCACAACCTTCTCAGCATCAGATTCCAGCAGCACTTCTGTGAAACCAAGTCTGCTTGCAATTTGCAGCCCAAACCTGCAGGCAGCAGCTTCTGCCACACAGCTATCCCACCCTGCATCAGCCTGTCGAACAGCAGCAGCAAGAAGTAAGCCCTGCTCACTTCTAATAACCACCCCGAGCCCTGTCTTGGCACCTAAGTGAGCATCACAGTTCACTTTCACCTTTCCTGCAGTGGGGCAAGACCAAGTACTTGGTGCACGACACACAACAGCAGCAGCCTTGTTAGATACCCTTGCCATATGTTCATTGCTTTCTCTAACATAATGCATCCAACCTCTAGCCACCTCGACAGCATTGAAGGACTCTTGCTCGAAGACACTCTTATTTCTGCAGTGTCAAGCAGCCCAGGCTAATGTAGCAACCTGCAGCAGCTCCTCCTTAGATAAATTCGTGGAACACCAAAGTAGCAGATCAGCAAAATTGCTGGCAGGAGCAGTCAGAACCTGATTGCACAAGGGGCTAGCAGCCCACATCTCAGCAGCTGTGCAATTAAGGGTGGCATGCATAATTGTTTCCTCAGGGACATTGCAGATACTACATGTCTGGTTAGGAACAATGTGTCTATAAAACAATCGTTCCTTGACAGCAAGGAAACCCTTACACGCTCTCCACAGAAAATGCTTCAATTTCGGAGGACAAACCATTGACCACACAAGCTTCCATACAACGTCTAAATCAGGGCCTTGTTCATTCACACAATTTTTCCCCAGCCAGTACCCCGACTTGACAGTATAATCACCATCATTTGAGGGCCACCAATACATCTTATCTGGGGGGCTTCGAGCTGACAGGGGAATTGATAATATACTAGCCACATCCTCTTCATTAAAATTGTTCTTTAATGTCTCAATGTCCCACTCCCCGCATTCATGGTTAATCAGGTCACACACCCTTAAATCCACACCCTTAATAATAATAATAATTAATATTTAATAATAATAATAATTAATATTTAATAATAATAATAATAATAATTAACATCTAATAATAATAATAAATAATTAATATTTAATAATAATAATATATAATATTTAATAAAAATAATATTATTAAAAATTAATATTTAATAATAATAATTAATAATTAATAATAATATTATAATAATTAATATTTAATAATAATAGTAATAATAATACTTATAACTAATAATATTAATTGTAATAATAATAATAATAATAATAATAATATCTACTCGGCTCTGCTCTGCCCAGAAAAGCTCAAAAGAACAGGGCCTTACTTGCATCAACAATTCACCTTTAACAACTAGAAATTGTTTCCCTTTGTCAAAAAAAAAAAAAAAAAAAAAAAAAAAAAAAAAAAAACTAGAAATTGTTTATTCTTGTACGGAATATCAATCAACAATACGTTATGATAAACTAAAACGATTATATGTCATTAATGTGAACCTATACGTGATTAACTGATTACACATAAAAAATAAATAAAATAAATTATACTTTGCTATTAATTATGCTAGATTGATAAATAATGCATTGTGGCGCTAATGTATTGTGATTAATGTGTAATTTATTTATTTGTTTTTTATGATTTTTACTAAAAAAAATCTTAGTGAAGTCCTATGTTATTATAGGGTATTAGGGTTTATCATCACAATCACATATATATACGAAGTAAATGGAAAGGTTATAGGTATAAACTTGACATGACCCGTCATGATGTAGCTAGGCTTGATCAAGTTGTGGTCTATTCTCGGCATGACCCCATAGCATAATATCACAATATTGCATAGCATGATATGATTCTTAATTAGCTTGTTAATTTTTACCTGCACTGAAATATTTAAAATGGTGTGTTGACTGCCTATAATCCACATTTTTTGAGAAAATTTTGAGGTTTCGGAAACCCGGTAGCAAAAAGTGTTGAGACCCTAGGAGATATATCTCGAGCTCATATAATTCCGTTTGAAACCATATATATCATTATATGTTGTCATAAACGTACGTGGTAGGCTTGAATTTACGAAATCGCTTCAAGTTGTAAACGGGTAAAATGACCGTTTAAGGGCATATTGGATGGTACCACCGACCCAATTGGACTCTTGGAGGGTATTAGGGACCATGGTAAACATCCCGGCAATTTTTATTTCTGGGCAAAAAAATGTCAAAAAATTACAAAATTGAAGGCTATAATCCATGCTTTTTGAGGAAATTTTGAGGTTTCGGGGCACGGTGGCGAAAAGTCTTGAAACCCTAAGTGATACATCTCGAGGTCATATAATGCCATTTAAAACCATATTTGATCATCATATGTTGTCACAAACGTCCGTGGTAGGCTTGAGTTTACGAAATGACAACAAGTTGTGAACGGGTAAAATGATCGTTTAAGGGCATATTTGATGGTTCCACTGACCCAATTGTACTCTTGGAGGGTATTATGGACAATGGTAAACATCTTGGAAATTTTTAGTTCCGAGCGAAAGAAAGTCGAAAAATTACAAAATTAAAGGCTATAATCCACGCTTTTTGAGAAAATTTTGAGGTTTCGGGGCCGGTGGCGAAAAGGCTCGAGACCCTAAGGGATACATCTCAAGGTCATATAATTCAGTTTGAAACCACATATGATCATTATATGTTGACATAAACGTCCGTGGTAGGCTCGAGTTTACGAAATCTCACTACAAGTAATGAACGGGTAAAATGACTGTAGAAGGGTATATTGGATAATTCCACCGACTCAATTAGACTCTTGGAGGGTATTAGAGACCATGGTCGTAAACATCTCGGCAATTTTTATATCCGGGCGAAAAAAGGTCAAAATATTACAAAATTGAAGGCCCGGTGGTGAAAAGCCTTTAGACCCTAAGGGTACATATCAGGGTCATATAATGTCGTTTAAAACCATATATGATCATCATATGTTATCATAAACGTCCGTGGTAGGCTTGAGTTTACGAAATCGCTTCAAATTATGAACGGGTAAAATGACCGTTTAAGGGCATATTATATTGGATGGTTCCAGCGACCCAATTGGACTCTTAAAGGGTATTAGAGACTGTGGAAAATATCTTGGCAATTTTTATTTCTGGGCGAAAAAAGGTCAAAAAATTACAAAAGTGAAGGTTATAATCCACGCTATTTGAGAAAATTTTGAGGTTTCAGGGCACGGTGGCGAAAAGTCTTAAAACCCTAAGTGATACATCTCGGGGTCATATAATGCCGTTTGAAACCATATATGATCATTATATGGTGTCATAAACGTCCATGGTAGGCTTGAGTTTACGAAATCACTGCAAGCTGTGAACGGGTAAAATGATCGTTTAAGGGCTTATTTGATGGTTCCACCTACCAAATTGTGCTTTTGGAGGGTATTAGGGACAATGGTAAACATCTTGGAAATTTTTAGTTCCGGGAAAAAGAAGGTCAAAAAATTACAAAATTGAAGGCTATAATCCATGCTTTTAGAGGAAATTTTAAGGTTTCGGGGCCCGGTGGCGAAAAGGCTTGATACCTACCCTAAGGGATACATCTCGGGGTCATATAATTCCGTTTGAAACCACATATGACCATTATATGTTGTCATAAACGTCCGTGGTAGGCTTGAGTTTACGAAATAACTGCAAGTTGTGAACGGGTAAAATGACCGTTTAAAGGCATATTGGATGGTTCCATCGACCTAATTGGACTCTTGGAGGGTATTAGGGACCATGGTAAACATCTCGACAATTTTTATTTTCGGGCGAAAAAAGGTCAAAAAATTACAAAATTGAAGGCTATAATCCACGCTTTTTGAGGAAATTTGAGGTTTCAAGGCCTGGTGGCGAAAAGTCTTGAAACCCTACGGGGTACATCTCGGGGTTATATAATGCCGTTTGAAACCATATCTGATGATTATATGTCGTTATAAACATCAGTGGTAGGCTTGAGTTTACGAAATCACTACAAGTTGTGAACGGGTAAAATGATCGTTCAAGGGCATATTGGATGGTTCCACCGACCCAATTTGACTCTCGGAGGATATTAGAGACCATGGTAAACATCACGACAATTTTTAATTCCGGGTGAAAAAAAGTCAAAAAATTACAAAATCGAAGGCTATAATCCACTTTTTTGGGAATTTTGAGGTTTCAGGGCCCGGCGGCGAAAAGCCTTGAAACCCTAAGGGATATATCTTGGGGTTATATAATGTCGTTTGAAACCATATATTATCATTATATGTTGTCATAAACGTCCGTGGTAGGCTTGACCGCTTGAGTTTACGAAATCACTGCAAGTTGTAAACGGGTAAAATGATCTTTTAAGGGCATATTGGATGGTTTCACCGACCCAATTTGACTCCCAGAGGATATTAGGGACCGTAGTAAACATCTCGGCAATCCACGGGCGAAAAAGGGTCAAAAATTACAAAATTGAAGGCTATAATCCACGCTTTTTGAGGTTTTAGGGCTCGATGGCGAAAAGGCTTGAGACCCTAATGATACATCTCGGGGTCATATAATTCCGTTTTAAACTACAAATGATCATTATATGTTGCCACAAACGTCTGTGGTGGGCTTGAGTTTACGAAATCACTGCAAGTTTTGAACGGGTAAAATGACCGTTTAAGGGCATATTGGATGGTTCCACCGACCCAATTGGAATCTTGGAGGGTACGTATTAGGGACCATGGTAAACATCTCGACAATTTTTATTTCCGGGCGAAAAATGGTCAAAAAAATTACAAAATTGAAGGCTATAATCCACGCTTTTTAAGGAAATTTGAGGTTTCGGGGCCCGGTGGCGAAAAGCCTTGAAACCCTAAGGGATACATCTCGGGGTTATATAATGTCGTTTGAAACCATATATGATGATTATATGTCATTATAAACGTCAGTGGTAGGCTTGAGTTTACGAAACCACTACAAGTTGTACGTGAACGGGTAAAATGATCGTTTAAGGGCATATTGGATGGTTCCACCGACCCAATTCAACTCCCAGAGGATATTAGGGGCCATGGTAAACATCTCGGCGATTTTTATTTCCGGACGAAAAAAGGTCAAAAAATTACAAAATCGAAGGCTATAATCCACGTTTTTTGAGGAATTTTGAGGTTTCAGGGCCCGATGGCGAAAAGCCTTGAAACCCAAAGGGATACATCTCGGGGTTATATAATGTCGTTTGAAACCATATATTATCATTATATGTTGTCATAAACGTCCGTGGTAGGCTTGAGTTTACAAAGTCACTACAAGTTTCGAACGGGTAAAATGACCGTGTAAGGGCATATTGGATAGCTCCACCGACCCAATTTGACTCCCGGAGGATATTAATTAGGACCATGATAAACATTTCGGCAATTTTTATTTCCGGGGGTAAAATGTTCAAAAAAATTACAAAATAGAAGGCTATATTACACGCTTTTTAAGGAAATTTTGAGGTTTCGGGGCCCGGTGGCGAAAAGCCTTGAGACCTTAAGGGATACATCTAGGGGTCATGTAATTCCGTTTGAAACCACATATGATTATTATATGTTGTCTTAAACGTCCGTGTTAGGCTTGAGTTTACGAAATCACTACAAGTTGTGAACGAGTTAAATGACTGCTTAAGGGCATATTGGATGGATCCACCGACCCATTATACTCCCGGAGGGTATTAGGGACCATGATAAACGTCTTTGCAATTTTTATTTCCAGGCGAAAAAAGGTCAAAAAATTATAAAATTGAAGGCTATAATCCCCGCTTTTAAATGAAATTTTGAGGTTTCGGGGCCCGGTGGCTAAAAGCCTTGAGACCCTAAGGGTACATCTCGGGGTCATATAATGTCGTTTGATACCATATATGATTATCATATGTTGTCATTAACGTCCGTGGTAGGCTTGAGTTTACGAAATCACTTCAAATTGTGAACGGGTAAAATGACCGTTTAAGGGCATATTGGACGGTTCCACCGACCCAATTGGACTTTTGGAGGGTATTAGAGACCATGGTAAACATTTCAACAATTTTTATTTTCGGACGAAAATGGTCAAATAATTACAAAATTGAAGGCTATAATAATCCACGCTTTTTGAGGAAATTTTGAGGTTTCGAGGCCCGGTGGTGAAAAGTGTAAAGATCATTGCCGGTCCTGGTACAGGTTGGCCTGGGTTCAGATCATTGTCGGTTCAGGTTGAGTTCTCGGGTCGGGTCAGTTTTTAACAGCTCTAGTTGACTCTTATTATTCGATGCGTGTGATACAGATGTGTATAAGGGCACATGTCCCTCACTCCCTCCACTTTGTATCGTGTAACATGCTAATAAATGATCTATATGAACATTATGTCTTAATAGGTGAAGCAATCACACCATTATAATATGTTGTTTGTGCCCAAAATGATCGATCCATTGAAATGATGCTTCCAAAGTCCCAAACTACAAGTTGTCCTCGGTTGCATACAGTAAATATGTACCTAATTAATTAAAGTAATAAGCATTAGAAGACCTAAGCAATAATATTTTTCTCCTACGTAAGTTAAAAGACCCTTTTACTCATCAACTCACAGAAACTTCAACATCAAAGACCCCAAAGAAAAGTTCCCATGGCAAAAATCCTCTTCTGTTTAGCATTGCCAATAACGGGAAGGCTGTATTGCTTGAGCAAGCAATCAAGCTGCCACTCCGGCATAGCTTCATAGTCGGTTTTTGAGTACCTAGGATAATGAACAGGCATTCGAAAATTATCCGTATGTGGCGTTTCCATTGATGATTTTATGCACACACACACCCTCTTCTGAACAATCTTATTTGTAATTTGTAAAGAGATGTTTGTATATATTGTGATCAATTTGTGTGCTAGGAGAAATGATAAAACCATGAGGCCTTTATATATATGATTTTGTTATTAGTTTTAGTAGGTAAAACCTAAACGTAAAGCTAGCAAATTAGCAATGTATGTATGAATTCATTTTTTTTGTGACACCAATTTCTTAACAACCTATTAGAGTCACAAGTCATATGTGAACCTTCAAAGAAAACGAAAATAATTGCATCTTACAAAACAATGTTATATATTTATAACTGAAAATATTACGGAGTATGTTGTTCATATTTAAAGATTATACAAGTATGCAAATACATTCTTCCTCATCTTGCATTGTATGTTTGTTAAGTATAGCTATACAAGTCTTCCATGTATACAATACTGATTTCTTCCAATGCACATAGGTTATCACACATTCAGTCATTCACACTATTAGTTATAGACTTTTAGGGATAAAAGTAAATTTTTTTATACCTTCCTTGTTTCACGCACATTTCTTTTTTATCTATTTTAATTTATTAAAAAAAAAAACACCAATAGGTTAATCTTTCTAATATACTGATTATCTTGAATTACAATTTATATGAATAAACAATTAATTCGATTTAAATTGGCTTGGTTTAAACATGTGGACATTTAAAGTTGTTTTTACTAATTTTCCATATACTTTAGTAATTTAGAGGATTTTTTAACAAGAGATTAAGGTTAATAAATTCAGAAATGGAGGTTAAGATTAAGATTGAAGATGAAAATTGATCAATTATAGAGGATTTTTAAAATTTATTATAATGACAACATTGATAAGGTTAGGGAACAGTGGAACACTGATCAAGATTGAAGATGAAACAAATTTTTATGTAATGTGTCGATTCATAATTTAATGTTTTGTTGCTAGTTAAATCTTAATAATATAATTTACTTGATTTTACTTTTAATCTCTTAATAAATCAGTTAAATACCCTTTTAATGAAGTTTTTAAATTATGATTGGTGTGGATGGTTTAGATTAATGGACAAAACATCAATGATGAAGATCTTATTCATTAATATGTAGTCGACCATGCATAGTTCAAACATAATTGACCATGACCGACGATGAAAGGATGTGCAATACGTGATCGGGTAAAGAAATGAAATTGTAACTTAAAAAAGTTTTGTTCCTTTTCAATTTTTATTTTTGTATAGATTGTGATCGGGTATGGATCGATGATTTGGTGCAACGCGATTCGTTGATTTCATTTATAAGCGGATTGGTGGACCCTCGTGAACGGAGCTATGTGATCCATTGATTACAATTGTTGGATTGATGACATGGAGCAATAGGATCCATTGATCTCATTAGATGGATTAATGAGGTGGCCCTAAAATCAAGGAGGCTAAACTATAAATAGTCCTTAACGCACCACACCCTACTAGTCACTAATCACTATTCTCACAAATTAATCATTTTGCATAAAAAGCAAAGCAAATTAAATTACCATTACATTAATCATATTAGTCTTATAAATGGCTCGCATCAAGATGAACGCACGCGTTTACGCTCCTGCCCTTCCAAAGTCCGTTCCTAGGACCAGACGACGTCTGACCGCGCGCATGACTACATTAGGCCCTTGCCCTTTTGCTCTCGCCGCTCGAAAGTCCGTACCTAGAACCCCTAGACAGGTTAAGAAGGCTCATAGATACAAACCGGGTACAGTTGCTCTTCGTGAGATTCGAAAGTACCAAAAGACAACCGATTTATTGATCAAGAAACTACCATTCCAAAGGTTGGTTCGCGAAATTGCTCAGGATTTAGGGACTGATATGCGCTTCCAAAGTCATGCTATTTTTGCCCTTCAAGAAGCATCTGAGGCTTACTTAGCAGGCTTATTTAAAGACACTAATCTATGTGCCATCCACGCGAAGCGCGTTACTATCATGCCTAAGGACATTCAGCTTGCATTGAGGATCAGGTCTCGCAAAGATTAAATCAGCTCGTTGTCTATACAATTCCATTTTCATGACTTTAGTTTACAAAATAAACCGTAGTAGATTTATATTGAATCAACAATAAATTAGGTTTATTATGTTCGTCTTTTATTACATTTCATCCATATTCTAATGGTTACAATTTAGAATCAAATATATATAAAACTTTACTCCTACTATATTCTATAAATGTGAAAATGTAATCACAATGCTTAGCTTCATTCATTCATTAGAACCGCTTTTATTTATTATTAATTGAATATGATAAATGGAAGCTAAAAAGACTGTTAAATTATCGATTTAATTCTCTCCATTATCATCCAAGTAGTATTCACAATTCACAAAAGCCCAAAAAATAATTAGTACAATCCAATCTTTTCCTTGGCATGTATGAGCAGGATTTCATATACGACGAAGTAGATGTTTTCTCATGAGGTCGAATAGTCGATCTTATTATAAATGATGTAATATGAATAATCAAATTAAAATGCATGTAAAAAAAAATTGAGGTAGGATATTGCTATATACAACCCTAAAAACAATATCTAAACTTGTACGGAGTATAAATTTAAGATTTTTTTTTTAAACCAATTTATGAATTTATAACAAAAAAAAGTACATATTAGTGTAATTAATACTTTAAAAAAAAAAAAAAAAAAAAAAAAAAATGCCTAGACCAATTAGGGTTTAAAAAAACGAACAAATCAGTGTATAATAGGCCCAAATAAAGCCTTTATTATTTCAACAAATGTTTTTTTACAGTAAAATTAAAAATAATATTTTTTTCAGAAATATCGCATTTTTTAGTTTATAATTACTGGGTTTTCTTCAAAACATACATGACTTGAAGGATCAAGCCCTAGGCCGGGTAAGGTGAAGTTATTTAAAACTTTAAGCTCTACACTAAATTAATGTCGTCTCTTCATATCTTTAAAAAAATGAGTTGTTCATAATTACCGTCTCTTCATATCCATCTTAGTCACTTAATTCATTACTAATTACAACTTGTATTGTTATATTTATGATTTCTCATTCTCTTAGACTTCTTCGTTATAAACAGTCACACACATAACGTAAAACACTTAGCCTCCTTCCCTCTCTATTATAAATACACGCATAACACATAATAACCAAATTATCATTCTACCACGTAAAATTGCCCACTTATTCTACATAACATAGCCTCTATAATATCATTCACTTATCATGGCAATGTCAAAATTCAATCTTCTCCTAATAATCTTCCTAGCATGCTCTACCAACATGACCACATCCTCAAGGCCATTCCCGCCATCAAACAACACGAGTCCGAATGCTCACTCGATGTTGCAAAGGTTGAAGCTTGACCATGGAACACCAGGCTCATCATCTTCTGTCAATTGCTGGGCCTCAATGTTTGAGCTGCAGTCGTGCACTGGAGAGGTGATCCAGTTCTTCTATGAAGGTGAGACGTACCTAGGTCCGAATTGTTGTCGTGCCATTCGAGTTATTGAGCATCATTGCTGGCCTAACATGTTGGCTACTCTTGGGTTCACTACTGAGGAAGGGGATATTCTTCAAGGTTACTGTGACTCTGAGGAAGATCAGCAAAATGGAAACTGATGATATTAAGGTTTTAGTAATGAAGGTTGTTTTTGTTTTAGCTTGTTAAATAAGTGGATTAATTTCCACGAGAAATATCAATGGTTTTGTTTTTTAATTTTAGTGGTTTATATACTCATGTATGTGTTTTTTTTTCTAAAGAAATATGTTGTTCTTTGTTGAGATTAATGCGTTTATCAAACCAAATTAAGCCTTAAACATAACTTACATAAGGAAAAAATAAAAAGAACAACGAATTTTTTTATTCCTAGACTACTATTATTCCACATTTATCAGAACCGGATCTAATTAAGATGGTCTTATAAAACAGAGTACGAATTACAGTATGTATGACATGCTGCTGTTCATCGGAAAAATGCCATCCTACTTAAACCTGTACGTCAAAAACAGCATCAGCCTATGGAGCAAATATCTTTTGAATTACATACAGTACAGTACCTCTGTTCGCGAGGTGTATTCATTCTCCGGAGAAAAAACCATCAAACTTCAACACCTGAAGCTGTAAGCTGTGTATTCACAATTCATTTTTGACACAAACACAATATTCCAACAACAGACGAATATATACTGTAGGAAAGTGCAGAATTATTTCATAGTAATAGATGTTACGGAGTAACTTACAAGGGATATTAGTTAGCCAAATATACACAGCAACCTCCTACATTACTTTCCATTACTTACACAGGGTTACCCAAAAGCTCAGTTTACTCCTACTAGGTTAGATTGGCTAAGACCAAAAGTCACAAACTATGATGACAAAGATGGTTGTCAGTTGAAGCACATATAGTGGAAACTGGTAAGACATGTCCATGCTTAAAGATAGAAGATCATGGGAAGTAAGGATCTTCTCCGGTCTCATATATATTGAACAGTTGCTTAGAATAACGGTCTGCCAAAGAGCGACATTCTTCAACTCCGTTTGGATGATACTTTTGCAATTCCTCCACAGATTTTACCAGGTCGCCATTTGGTACTTTGTCAGTTAAAAAATCCCCCAAGTATGTTCCCCTAGCCATGTAAAAAACAGTAAAACTAAATCAATCCAAAGAGCCAGTTTCTCAAGGAAACGAATTAATCAGATATACTCCGTAGTAACTTTACCTCGTTGCATCGAATTTGCTAAAGCCTCTTCCATTATTGACGATGCTTGCCTTACAAGCCTTCTCTTCATTGGTTTGCTGTCGATAAATAGCACATACAGCTTTCATGCACAACTCGGGATTCTTACCAAAGTCAGAGAGCATATCAGCTTCCGAAATCCATTTTGAGTTGGGTTTTCTTCGGCCCTTAAATCTAGAGATAATCTCTTCATAATTAAGATTACTATCTGATGAATCTCCATCATCATCAGAATCATCTCCACCATCTTCTTCCGATACATCATCTTCAACATCATCAGAATTATCTCCAGTATCTTCTTTCGATATATCATCTTCCACATCCTCATCATCAGAGTCATCAACGATGAAACTACTTAAGTGATCACTACTTTCTGACTCATCTTCTGATGACTCATGATCTGCAACATTTTCAGATGTTAAGGTATCAGGGTGATTTTCAGTATTCTGAGTTTTATCTCTCAGTTCACCTTGTCCATACTTTACCAGACGTCTCCTTGGACGGGTTGTATTCAAGGGGAGAGCAGTTTGACTGCCTTGAGCATGAATTCTCTTGAGTTGACTAATTGGAATATTATCATCGTCGTCATTTTCACTTTCACTTTGCTTTGTTGGTGTAGTGTCATCCTCCTTATCTTCACCCTCGCTGTCGCTGTTCTCTATTTTAAGCGATCGTTTGTTGGGTGTACATTTGTAATTGTCACACTCATCATCACTTGTAACCACCATAAGATCTCGCTTTCTCTTAGTGTTTGGGGTCATAATACCACCAACTGTTTCTTGAACACCATATTTTGACATCATACCCGGAAGTCCCTCACTTTGTGAATTATGCTTGAGTCTAGCAAGGACATCATCATCATTGTCACAGTCAATTATATCAATAACAGTAGCTGGAGTTGAAGGAGCAATCTTCTCAACACAACTTTTCTCATTGTGAAATGCAAGTCGTCTTTTAACATGCATTTGCTTAGTTGAAGTACTATTAGTACGTACATACTTCTTGTCCAGTGATCCTATAAAAGGTGACAAGTATATATTCAGTAAAACAACAAAATACTCAGAAATAAACGGATGTTTAAAGCCTTCTCTCACATCACATATGTAAAAAAACATACGTATTTTTAAGCATTCAGTTGGAGAGGTAAAGGCTTATAGAACATTTCAAACTAAAGGCTAACAAAATAAATCTCAGAAGGATCGTATGAGAATGATTGTGCAATAGCCACTACCCCAGAGACAAGTTTCCGGTTCAGCTACAGAATGCAGCAGTACAAGTAAGGATATTTGCTAACTTGAGCAGAACAAGAAATTTATCAAACTTGCAAGAGAAATGCTTTTTCACATGCTGTCAAATGTCAACCAAAGTCAGAAATACAATACTACTTATTGTCCTTAAATATAGACCAAATATCGCCCACATCCAACTTGCCTTAAGAAAAGACTTGTGGGATGGGTGAATATAAGCATTTATATAGACAAGATACTTGTGGTGTTTCAGCCCAAAATCTCATAAATGACCATCAATCATATGCGACCTACTATAAGGGAAGGAAAAAGGACTTCAAAAGTTCAAAGTTCAAAGTTCAAATGCTCAACATAAAATGCGTCACAATGTCACTTGAAAAATATACTCCCTTTGTTTTTCTTTAAGAGTTACACTTGCTTTGATTGGCCATTATTTATCCACCCACTCACACATACTCTTACTTTTCAAAGCCCCAACTACCCATTTACACCTTATTATATTAAAATCAATCAGAATTTAGCACTAAAAAAAAAGCCACGCAATGGCAAAGACTACATTATGGACTTATGGTATAAATATTTCACAAATATAGCATAATCACTTGTGCATGGTACATAGAGAACATACAAGTAAATCATAAGTCCAGTACTAAAGAACCAGCCAAAAAATCCAGTCCACAATAGCAGGCTTTAAAACAAAATGGTCTTAAAAACAATTCAGGCAAGAAATAACATCCTAAACCAGGCTAGCTCTACAATGAATGAAACAAGAAATGCAGAACCAAAATCTAAATGGGAAAAATTAATTACCTTCAATTGGTGTTACTTCCTCTATTGCCCCTAGTGAATGAGATGGAGAACCGAAATCTCTTGAAGGACTTGAAGCACATACATCATCACCAATCACGGTATTAGCTCCGTTAATTCCAATAGTGATATCATCTTTACCATGACACTTCAATCTACCCTCCAATTCAAGCACGCGCAACTCCAACTCCTCACATTTCTGCTTCCACACCTCAACATCCTTAAGAGCAAAATTCTTCTCACATTCCAACATTTTATTCTCAACCATCAATTCACTAACCCTAGACAAATCCTCATCCGACGAAAACTCATCACCTACATTTGTTCCTACAAGACCAGCCTTCTTCACCTTCAAACCCTTGATTTCCTCTTCAATTCTCAATTTTTCACCTTCCAAAACCCTAATTTTACCCTTAATTTCTTCCAAGTTCATATCTTTGTTTCGAATTTCTAATTCGAGTGCTAATTGCTTCTCTTCTACCTCCCTACATCTTTGTTCTTGTTCAATAGACTTAATTCTAGATTCTTCTGACTCCTTATCAACTACACCATCAAAATTTCCCACATTTTCCTCCTCAAATTTCACCCCATTACCTATTTGATCACTAACTAGAGTGGGTACTTCGTTCAAATCCATTATCATTCAAAACCCAGAAAATTTCCACTGCAATTAAGTTCAAAATTCCAACCAAAAGTAAAAAAATTGAACATGCCTAGAATTTCAACATTCACAAATTAGCACCTGAGAAAATATATAATTGACAAAATTAAGAAGAATACATTATAATTGACAATTATACACTAAAAATCTCATCAAACGTAAAAATAAATTGAAATTAAACAGTACAATATATTCGAAAACTAAAAACAGAGTAATTGTAAAAGGAGAGAAAAACTTACAAAAAGTTGTAGTTTCCTCGGCACGATAGACTCTGACGCTTGACGAAGGAGAAAGAAACTGAGAAATTGATGTTGAAAATATTTTGTTTTTGGATTTTGTTGGGTTTACCGTTTTAACTTTTCCTGTGCACGTATGTCCTTTTTAATTTTTTATTGTACTTTGTATTTTGTACAATCCTTGTTTTATGTACAATGACTAATTTACAATACATTAGGAAGAATCAAGAGATAAAGAAAAAAAAGAATTAAAAGTACAAGAAAAAAGAAAGAACTAAAAATACAAGAAAAAAGAAAGAAAATTAAATACTGTTAAAAAAAATACAATGGTAAGACAAGAGTTTTCGAAGAAGCCATAAGAAGTAATAATAATAAAAACACAATAGTAAGACAAGATTTTTTGAGGAAGTCATAAGAAGCAAAGCAAGCTTTTTAAGAAGGTTTTAAAATTGGAAGAAGTGGCAAAGGAAACACCTCTAACGAAAAAGATGATGAAACCACCAAAACGTCAAGGAATCAATGGAATTGTGCTGACAACAAAGCAAAGACGATGAAAACAACCTATAAAACGACAACAATGACAAGGAGAAAAGTTGTGACGACTCTTAGCTACATTGTGTTATTATACTATTCACATCCATAAATCCATTGTATGATCTCAAAAGACAACCACACGTAGGGCCTGTTCTCATATGTTGAAATTCAGTTCAGTTCAGCTCCTAATTTCCTTCTCTTATAAAATATTCAGTTCAGTTCAATTCAGCTGAGTTTAATCAATGAGAACAGGTCCGTAGTCACACTTGCTAGTGTCAATCTAAACGGAATAGTTGATCACATTATCTACCTTAAAAATTGTCCATTAGAATCTCGGAGAAAGAGACATTTGTATAAAGCCATGCACTGTTGTGACTATTTGAGTACTATATGAACCTAAATGATAGTTCATGTCGTTGAGGCTTTGCTTAAATTTAATCCAACTTCAATCATCCTTATATACATTCACCAATTTGCGTCAAAAAAAATATACATTCACCATTCACATTCAATATGCTGGTAAATGTTTACCATCAAAAGATAGAGGTGAATATAAAATTGGACAAGGTCAAAATTTAGACCACCAGTAGCCCATTTTGATTGACACATTTTCAACGCGTTAATGAAAATATTTATTGCCATTTACAAAATAAAGGTTCAGAAAAAATATGACATGAACCTATATACCTAATTTCCAAGTTCAAAGCAACTAAAGCTTTAAACTTTGTAAATAAGACGGAACAACAATTGGAAGGAGAATGGACCCTAATCATTCAGAATTGATCCCGAATTCGAATCAGCCCAAAGAGTAAACCGAGTGGAACACCAAAACAAAAAACAAAAAATGGAAATTTTTTTAGTAACTACACGCTTAATAGGGTTTTGTGAACAACTAATCGCTAAAAAAGTTTATAAAAAAACTACCTCTAAATTTTAAAACTTGTACTAGCACTACTCATTTCGACGGCAACAAACTCCGGCGTGTGGCCCTACTTGTTTAGTACTCGTGTCGTGGCCAGCAGGACGTATACTTCTCTTGTTGACTTGAGTCTTAAACTCGTGCCGTGGTACTGGTAGTCTATCTATCTCCCCAAAACACAAACTTTCACTGCCCACCAACACCACTAAGGCGGCGCCGGAGAACGGATTTTTGGCCACCAGGTTTAATTATCTGATTTCAATCTCTATTTTTCAGCATTTCCCATTTTTAATTCTGATTTTTAAGATTCTAGTAATCACAATCGTCTTCCATTTCCTCTCATTAGATTTTTATTTTCTGATTTTTCATCTTTGGTTTATTTTTTGTATAATTGTAGATAGGTATGCTAAATGTGAAATTGAAATTGATGTGATTGGAATTGAAATTCAATATAGGTTTGATAAAATTGAAACTTATGTCATACTGTGAATGATAATTTTTGTATTGGTCTTGAGAATGAATTTGAACAACTTGTTGATTTAATTGGTAATAGGATGATTCATTTGTTGGATTAATTATGTTAAGGAACTAATTATTGATTTTGTTAGTTGGTAACCATGTTAATGTTGGTTGATTATTATGGAAGTTGTTTTCGATTTGTTATTTGCAAGTGTGGAATTGTTTTATTGGAGTTAGGATTGATGGAATTGTGGTTTAATGGCGGTAACGTAGTTAGGGCCAAATGTATGATGCTTGTAAGTTACAGAGTAAGAAGTTAAAGTCGATGGCAAAGCAACCGAACCTTATATGATTAATGTGTCTTGTAATTGAATAACTGAGTGCTGAAATTTGGATACTAGTTCATGTTATCATCCCGGGCTGCAGAATCATCGATTACCTGTTCACGGGACTAGCTTGTACTGTTGTTTTCATATGGAGCATTGGAGCTTCTTCTTTTTAAGCATTTTATGCAAATATCGGACTTGCTTGTGAATGTAGAATACCATGGAGTGTGAAATTATTACTCTGTATAAATAGATAACGGAAATTAAAATATTGCACAATTAGAACTCCTATTCACCCCTTGAAAATTGAATTTTACTTGGCAGGTTGTGAATACACTTGGCTATGAATCTTCATTAGATTAGATGAGGAGAATTGGACTTGTGGGTTACAAATAGCATAATTACCCACCAGCAGAAATTTTTCTTTGTAAGCCATGACGGTCATGGGCAACATAAGTGCTACATAGGCAACTTAAATCTGTCTTTGGATTCCCCTTTTGTGTTAGCAGAATGAAAGTATTTACGTCTATCTACAGATGTGCCAAACTGTCTAAGCACTCAAACTTGGATAGTAGTTCTATGATCCCAAGTGTTAAACTAGGTTGTATTAGAACTTTGAGTCTAGCCTCTACATCCTCAGAGACACGAGAGGTGGAAGAGTACTTGGATAGACTAAAAAATTTCGAGAAAGCAGGAGTACCAGATAATGCTGGCACTGAAACTGATGATGGATTTGATTTGGGTCGTATGATGCGCTTGATGGACCATCTTGGAAATCCACAATCTAAGTTCAAGGTCACTTTTCCTTTTCTTATCTCTTTAGCTTTAATTGATTATGAATCTTAATCTAGATTTTAGTCATTTAGTCTTTTTGGAAGAAGAGTTCTTGTTGGCTATTTGATGTTATAATTTTGTAATCCCAACCATTACTATATTGATTTAATAAACTTGTTCCTTAATATTGTAATCATGCTGTTGAATACCTTGACATAGGAATTTGGAAATAAAATTGACGACAAGTTTTTATTTCATTGAATAGTCCTATAAAATGGTTACTTTGTCATCATTTATAGGACGACTAAAGCTCCCTTTCCAACTATCTGCCATTTGTTATCTTTATGATTTGCCCAAGTGCTCATGAATCTTGTTTTGTCATTAATTTACAAATGTGGTTTGCCTGCCTATCAATTGGTGCAGACAATTCATGTTGCTGGGACCAAAGGCAAGGGTTCAACAGCTGCATTCTTGTCTAATATTTTGAGGGCAGAGGGGTATCGTGTGGGTTGCTATACAAGGCATGAAATATCTTTTCTTTTGCATTTTCTTAAAAAAAAGTTTTAGTTAGAGCTTTGGTCTGATTTGGTCCAGAAACTATTTGTTGCGCCTTAATTTTATCTTAAAGTTTTGCACAAGACTTCATAAAAAAAAAGCCTTATAAAGTATTATTTGGCGTGAATTTTATTTTTTAAGTTTATCAAGATTAGCTTAATGTTCAAAAGCTTTGCTTATTTACTTAACTCACCATGTATCTCTCTATTTGCACAGCCCTCATATACAGACTATTAGGGAGCGTATGTCGGTTGGAACACAAAATGAGCCAGTTGCAGCAGATTTGTTGTATTCTCTATTTCTTAGGATCAGGAAGTCTCTTGATCAGGCAGTGGCACATGAGTCTGGATGCCTGAGTCATTTTGAGGTATTTACTTGTGTACTACAAGGTATGAGTTGCTAGAAAAGATATGTTTTATGGAGAGGGAAATTATTTATTTTCAGATATGGATTGAAAGATTGATAAATTATAGCGTACTTAGTGAGACTTATGATAATTGTTTTTAATATGAGCTGGTTTCCCACATCCTACATTGTGTTATTATTAGAAATGCATCCGCATGTAATGTGTAAGATTCTAGCTTATCAATTGAACAACTGGGCTTCAGGGCTCCACACCTTCGATCTTGAGGTAGGGGTTTCAAATATAATGTGCTTGTTAGTTTGGGTTGTAAGTGTTGGTTTTCTCTGTAAGGTTTTCCAACTCCCCCCTTCCCTCCACCTTGGAATCCGCTTCTTGCTTTTGTCTAATGGACTGGGTTGGGATCTTTGTTACCTAACTTACCGCTGTTTGTCCCGTGACTCTTTAAAATATTTTTGTTGTTGTGGTATGGAGGTTGAATCTAGTACAAGTTGACCATTGAGGGGATTGATCGCCTTAAGACATACTCTCTTGATGACTTATTTTGTGGTTAAGAAAATAGATTGTCTTGTTCCTTCTGCATTTATGTTTCTCATGCTATAGAATATTCTCCCCCTATGTTGCTAGGCCTCTTCCTAGGTTCTGTGCTTCTGTCCTGGTTAGATTTGTCTCATGTTTATAGTTTATGATAAATAATACGTTTGTACTTGTATCTGTTAAAAGATTTTGAATACATGTCTTGTTGTCCTACATAGTGCAAAAAGGAAAACCGGAATAGAGTAACAAAGCTCTTAGTTTCATTCAACATTTGGAAGTTTTTTCTTCGTCTGCACTCCTATAATTATTGTTATAATTTTTCTTTTCAACTGATGAATGGAAATCTTTTAGGTCCTTACAGCTATTGCATTTGCTCTGTTTGCTGATCAGAATGTTGATATTGCAGTTGTTGAGGTAACTGTTTGGCTCTGCAGTCTTTATATGTAATTACTACTTAATTTGAAATGTCGACTTGTGCAATTATGTTCTTGTTGTTTATGTGTGCTTATGTTAGGCTGGGTTAGGAGGAGCACGTGATGCTACAAACATAATCACAAGTTCTGAGCTTGCTGCTGCAATTATAACAACTATAGGAAAAGAACATTTGGCTGCTCTTGGGGGTTCCTTGGAAAGCATAGCATTGGCAAAGTCAGGGATTATCAAACAGGGTCGCCCAGTTTGGTGCCTTTTCTTTCTTTGTAATTATCTATATGAGATGATTGAATATAATCATATGACATGCTACATGTGATATCTTATGCAAATGTTAATCTAAGATCTGAAATACTTGCAATCTGCAAGTTGCCTAATGCAGGCTGGACTGCAGGGCTGAGTTACCTTTGATCTGGGTTTGAGATGTTTGTGACAGACCTTGGGAGTTTTGTAACATATTATTAGTAATAACGTTCTATATTATTTTGAGAAACAAAAAGCTTACAAGATTTCAAATTTTGAGAAACAAAAATTATTCTGCATTAAACTAAAAAGTTGAACTGCAATGTTCGATGCTTACAAGACTTCAAATTTTGAGAAACAAAAATTATTCTGCATATGATCCAAATATTTTTTTTAGTCACAGTATCTTCTTAATTGCTTATGTCTATGTTATATTCTTGACTTAGTACTTTGTTCAACTTTTTAGGTGATTCTTGGTGGACCATTTCTTCCTCACATTGAACAAATTATACGTGATAAAGCTCTATCAATGTTCTCACCAGTTGTATCTGCTTGTGATTCTGGAAACAGAAGTGTCATTAATGGTTTTGGCATCATCAATGGTGAACCACGCCAGTCTTGTGATATACTGCTTCATATTCAGAAGGACATACCATTAGTAAGCACTTCATTAACCACTTTCTAATTGATTATATTTTTAGTTAGTGATGTTGGACTTCCCCAGAAAAAAAAATTTAAGCCTTGCTGTAGAACATTGATATTTATCATACAACTCTGTTATTAGCTAAACTAAATATTTCTTGTCACGTAGTGTATTGAGTTATGTGGTGTGAATCTATCATTGCTTGGGCAACATCAACTTCAGAATGCTGTGACTGCAACTTGTGCTGCATTATGCCTCCATGGTCAAGGTTAGAATTTTTTATTGTATTTTGATATTTTAGCTGCTCAATACATGGATCATGTAGCCAACAGTTCTATTACAACTGTACAAGTGTGTGTGTGAGATCCATCGTGTTTGATATTTCATAAAATTAGTCTCAAAGATTTTTCAAGATGTGAGGTGTGTCGTTATGCCTTGATGGTTAAACATATCATCATCCCAAATACCTGAACTCTAGCACTCTATGTTTTTTTCCCTTGTTAAATTATTAATTTAAACCTTGCTTGATTATCCTCCTTGCTTCGTTTCAAGGTAAGTAACGCACAGCCGCATAGGCCACATGGATTGGGGAGGGGTGGGGGGAGAGAGGATGTCGATATTCTGTCAATCCATTTTGAATCCCTGTATCATACTTCATACAGATGATCTAATAGACTGGTGGGAGTGATACTATTCTTCCACTTGAATTTTGCCTCCTTGCTATCACTTTCTTATCATTGTCTGCTCTGTTGTTGTTTCAGGTTGGAGGATTGCTGAAAGATCCATTCGTTGTGGGTTGGAGAGCACGCAGATGCTTGGGAGAAGCCAATTTCTGAAGAAAGAAGAAATTGATGCCCTTGGACTTTCTGGATCAATGGCATTGCTTGATGGAGGTTTGTTAGTTTTATTCTTTTCCATTATATGTATAAGTCTATAATAATGGACTAATGGTAGTGGATGGGAATCATGGGATTTAAAATGCTCTATCAGTGTGAGTTTGTTAATTTTACTCTTTTGACATACTTTTCAAGTCTATGTAGTAGTGGTGGTGGGTAGTACTCAAATCACCCCAAGTGTGGGCTGGTAATCTCTTCAGGCTTGTACATAAATGGAAAAGAATAACTTCTCTTGAAAAAGAGTGGATCTTCAGGCTTCTCAGCCTGCAGCCCTCCAGAATAGAAAATAACTTCTCTTGAAGTCTATTAATACCACCACAAGGAACTGGGCAGTACTCATACGTGGTTGGTTTATTATGATACATTAGCTTGATTTTTGGGGTCCTTTTTTTCAATTAAATTTTGAAGCCATTATTTTGTTGAAGCCTGGGTATTCTGATTATAATATGATCTTACTAACAGTTTAATTTGTGTTTAATCCTGTTTCAAAAAAAAAAAAAAAAATAATAAATAAATAAAATAAAAGTGTTTAATCCTGTACCTTTTTTTCTGATTTCAGCTCACACTCAGGAATCTGCTAAAGCATTGGCAAATACGATTTCTACCATATGCCAAAACTCTAGGGTCGTCCTTGTGGTAGCGATGGCAAGCGACAAAGATCACAGTGGATTTGCAAAGGAACTCCTTATGGGTTAGTTATATCCCTACTGATGGATAGATTTTCACTAAGACCAAGATTATGGACTTATAAATCATAAGTGGGCACTTATATTTTGCTGCATAATTGTTACGTAAAGTATTGTTAATTCTATTGACGTTTCTGGTTCATTATCTGGGATGACTACTAATTGTTTCTTAAGGATATCACCTTTTTGTTTTTGTATTATTATGCTGTAAAAGGTTAGCAAAATGTGATTTTGGTTTTCTGTTTCTGTTCAGCTATCAATAGCTTACTGAAGGAAGTACTGGGTTTAAAGAGAGCTATAGTTTTACTGTGTTTTTTAATTGCAGGTCTACATTTTGAAGCTGTTTTCCTGACAGAAGTAGATATTGCAGGAGACAAGTCTCGAAGCACTTCAGCATCGTTTTTGACAGATGTCTGGATTAAAATGTGCAGAGAACTTGGTATAGAATTTATTTGTGAAGATTTAAAAAATCTGAAATTGGATGCATCAGTTCATAATGTTGGAAATTCAAACAAAATGATATTGGCTGCTGAAAGTTCTTTACCAAATTGCTTGAAGGCTAGTAATAGGATTCTCAAAGCAAGAACAGGGGACCAATCAGGTGTAATTGTAGTTACCGGATCCCTACATATAGTTTCATCTGTATTAGCTTCTATCCATGGTTAAGCTGCAGTTAGGAACAAGGTATCTTCTTTACTATGTAGTACTTTTTTTGTCTGATATTCAAAAGTAGTTTACTACACCAGAGCCAGATTATAATGATTATTTGTTATTTCATCATTATTCACCATTTGGGGACCCGAAGTCTTTTATGATTTGTAATTTTTTGAGCATGTTGTCTTACTAAGTCAATAGTAAGAATAAAAGTAATGTATTCATAGGCTTATCGGAGCTCCATATGTCGAGTGTGATTATTACGAATTTGTAGCTGGAAATTTTATTTTTATATATACTTGGCGAATGTTAGCCAGTTTGTGACTACAGAATTGCTGTGATATATTGCATTAAATTATAGATTGCTACTAATCTACTATACCTCTCACTGAACAATTAAACTAGGTTTTGACTCCCGGGTAATTCCGAAGTTTTTTTGTGTAAGGATGAGTTTTTATTACACGTGGCATACCTTCAATTTGTTTATCTACATTTATTGTATCTAACTATCTACTGCTGTGTGTTTAGCAACTTACTGCTGTTAAAAATATTACAGGTCTCAATTATTACAGTTTTAGTATCAGTAGAGTCGTAGACAATAGTTGCAGTATTTTCAATCCTCACTAGTATCCTTTTATCTTTTAAGTGGGCTGAGTAAAGTAAATTTGGTATGACTGTCCCAACAACATTCAATTTCAATCTTTGAAATCTTTTCGTACCTAAGAATGGTTTTCAGAGTATGTCTGTCTTACATTTTTTTACTGTTATGGTTCCTGTGTTCTCCATTAACCTTGTCAGTAAAATTTTACTACTGGTGCACTTAGGTTTTTTTTTTTTTTTTTCCTGGTTTATTGCATAATGAGTAATGTACTGCATATTTCCACTCCTTGGTTTTTGCTTTTACTGGCAGGCATTCTAAGCGTAACTTATTGGCTACTTGATTAACTCTGTTGCTTATCGGCATTCTATGGCGTGGACTTGGAAATTTCAAATCAGGCCTTAACTAGCTACATTGAACCTTCATATGATCATATCCATACTGGTACGGTACCTGGTCCCCCTGGCTTTGGTAATTTATACTCATTCAATTACTAAATACCCAGTTGAAGAAATAAAAGAGTAGGAGCAAAAGGATTTGGGTTTTGTTTCTTGTGCCTTGTATTGAATTTCATTTAAAACCAAATTGTTCTCTTGCATTTGGTGCTTACTTATTGCAGTCACAGTTTTCACAACTTAGTGTTTTTTTTTTTTTTTTTTTTTTTTTTTTTTTATTCTTTAAAAAAATACTACGTATTTATTTATTTTGCCGAAATTCGAATCAGCAGCAGCCAGCAGGTGTCACTATCCAGTTGAATGAGGCTTTGTATTCATGTTACAAAATCTGGCATTGATATTGCTATTAATTTTTGCAAATCGTTTTTGAAATGTATGTTTCAGATTGTATTAATGCACCTTCTCTTTACTAGCATTAGGCCACCTTTTAAACTAGAGTTATCAATTACAGGTTTAAACAATGTGACAATATGTAAGAGTGGAGAGGGGGATTAACTTCTGAGAGGGAAACCCATTACTCATTTGGGAAATTTTTCTCCCAAAATTATAAGACGTACACGAGTCAAGTCCTAATACAAAACCTTTAGATTGACTTATAAGTTAACCTTGAACATTTAGGAAAAACTCTGTTTTGAGGGAGTTTGGGGGAATGCAAGATGTGGTAGAGGCGTAAAGCCCTTGATCTTACTCTGTTATTTTGTTATGGTGCAACTAAAAAATAGAGGAAGTACGGAGTACAGTTTATGTAAAAAAACGCGGTGACTTGGTAAAAGTCCGAAGTTAGCAAGTGGTAGGCCGGATAGTCATAGACTCATAGCAGTACCTTATTTTAGCAAAATTTGTTTGTATATGGTTGTCTCACTTGTCTGCACACATTAAAGTGTAAAAGGGTAGTAAATGGTTGTTGGACAACATATTGAGCGATGCTAATAATATGATCGATCTATGTATTCATTCATGATGGTTACGCCCACTTTAATCTACCGGCGAAGTTTGCGGTCTACCACTTTGATTATATTAGAGAAGGTGGCCTTTTTATATGATAGTAACCCTTTTAAATGATGTATTATCATTGCTTTAATCTACACCACATTATTTCCTTTTATATGCACTTCTTTTTTGCATGCTGCTATTATTACTCAATGTCTACCGTTACTATAATCTCTCTCTGTGTTATTAACGGTTGTGAATGTGAATGAGAATTGCCAGATTTGAAACAGCTTTTTCTCAGAGAACAATCATGTAATATAGCAGCCCTATGCATTGCATATTGCATTGTCAGCTGACAATAGAGCATATTGGACTATACTAGGGGTGTTTGAAAACCGGTTTGGGCCAAAGTTTAAATTAGTCCAGTCTTCGGGTTGAGAAATTTAATTTTCGGTCTCTATAATGGTTAAGTTCAAAACCCTTTTTAGTATATAAACACAATAATACATGAGAGATTTTGGGGGTGCTCTGCTAATTTTTTGTCATTTCCGATAAAGCATGAGATTTTTACCATACTAAAAAAAAAAGTCAAAACTCGTACACAATAAGTAGCGTATTGTGTTATCTGCATAAACGTAAACTCAACGCTGCAAATGGTGGGACTTTTTATTTTGTGATTCGGACTTATAAAATGCCTAAACGTAATACAATACACTCGTTGCATATGAATCTTCCCATTATTGGCGTAGTAAAGTTAGTGGTACTCTTTATCTTAGCAATCAAGAGATGAATGTTTGTCAACCAATTTGGTCTGCGAAATTATATTGTTACCAAGGGGAAAAAAAATACAGTACTCCTTAAATTATTAAACCTGTAGCTCTGTAGGTACAGTACTATAGTAGTTCAGTTATAAAACATTCTTTGGGAGCTATTAATTTTTAAACCAGTGGACCAAACAGTAGTACTACTACTGTGAAAAAAGGTACTCCTACATAATTAATTAATTAGGAGTATTTAAAAATTAACTATGTTTGCATAGTTTTGTACCAAACAGAAACCGTGGTTACAATAGTCACATCAATACATTGTTGATCACTTGATCAGTTACTCAGTTAGCAAAAGTTCTTCAATACATTAATTAAGATCATTTTTTTTTGCTCATTGTAGTGAATCTTATTAAGGATTTTTGTAATGTTCTGAGTTTGGTTCTCTGCATGCTGTAATTTAATCAAATGTACGAGTACTTCGTAGAAAGGAAGTTCGTATAAATAGAATATACGAACTTCCTCTCACATTTAAGCCCATATGTATTGAATGGGAAAAGCCTAGTTGAATCTAATTGATTAGCTAAAATTAAACTATACCAACCTTTATTTTTTTTTAACGGTATAAATTACACTATCAATATAACAATTATTTTGTTATTTCCAATAGTTGAGCAATGATTTACTCCGTTGTAGATCTTGTACAGGTACTTTTCTTTTCCATATATTATCATCGTTTAAGAAGACAAATTCATAGAATTCAGTGGTGTGGTGTCTTAGGCTAGAAGGAAGAATACAGTGGTTTAGATTTATTCATGCATGCAAAAATACTGTAGTTCAGATGATGGTGTGTGTTCTTGTCTCCCAATGTAAGATCCTCGTAATACTCCATTTTTTATCATTATATTTATATAATGTTGGTTGAGAAAATCAACAACGCTTTTTCTCATATTTAATGTTGATGATTTCTTTCTGGTCCTGCACTCCTGCCTGGTCTCATGCCAGGAAGCTAAGGTTCATAGCTCCCCTCTTTAAAAATTTAAATCTTGATTTTGATTGTGATATTTTGAAATATTTTCCAGACGTAATAATTTAGAAATTAAACTGAATTTATTAATTAGCTGAAATAACCTTTGCGGAATAAAGCTAATGTTTATTGATTGAAACTTATGTATATGATAGCCCGTCTTGTGTACGGCTGGCCATATTTGTGGCCGCTTGTAAAAAAACAACGTAACCCTTATAACACTGACCGAGTATCCCTTCAATATTGATTGAGTAACCCCTCTAACACTGACGAAGAAACCCCTGTAAGACTGATCAAGTAACACCTAAACACTAACGAAGTAACCCCCAGCCACATATAAGAGTTTGTGCCAATTTAGTATTTGAAACTTTTAACCAGCTAAGCTAATTGGCATCTACTCTTAAGTCATTTTCTAAATCAATTAAGTTTATGTATTATACTATCTGTTTGTCTCCTATAAATAAAAATAAGGGGATTAATCGTTGTCGATGTTGTCAAGATCTTGATAGTGGCCTTATGATACGGTGTGATGGTACAATGTTTATTTCATTAAATTCAATAAGATTTGAAGTAGATTTTGTTCATCTAATTTTAATGAAGAAAAAATAATGAATGAAATAGAAATCCATGAAAATGGGCCTAGTGGGCTTTCAAGTGAAGAGCAGCAATCAGCTCAACTCCCCGAGGTTAACGCTTAAACATAGATAAGGACTATACATTTTCATGTGGGCCTCCCTTTCTATATCTGAATATTTTGCAATCAAATTTGTGGGCCCCACTTCCGTTCATGGGCCCCATTTCCAGATTCAGCCAAACCCGGGAATTTTTGGACTTTTGCCATCCCCAAATAATTACCGTCACAAATTTGTGTAGAGTACTTCATTTTGAAAAAATTAATCTTATGATAATTTTAATTAGGGTTCAATTCAAAGGGTAGTTTCCCATTTTTATTTTAAGCACACATATTAAGGAGAGAAGAGAGAATGATAAAGCAAGTGGAGTACACTAAAAAAACAAGGTATAAAACTTATCAAAAAAAAACGTGTCAACTAAAATAAACTTCTTAAAAAGGATTATGTGTCAATTTAAAAAATTAAAAAAAAATTTATAAAAATAAAAATAAAAATAAAAAAGCCGGAGGTAAGTATTTGACATTCTTAAAATAGATATTGTAATGACTATTACAAGATTACCCAAAAAAAAAAAAAAAAAAAAACCTCCACTTAATCATTTTTAACTGTATTGTTTAAGGTAGGAAAGGAAAGTTATATTACCTCTGGTCCAAATTACTCGCAACTTTGGGGTATTATTTGTGAGATATAAAATATTCCAAAGTTGCAAGTAATTTGGACCGGAGATAGTAAATAAACACAAGTAAATAAATTATACAAATACAAGTATAAATTTCAGCTAGCTAGGTCCACAAATTAAAACAAAAATACGATCACTGATCATATAGATACCACATAATTAAATTTCACAGCAGCTAGTACAATCTAAGTCCACGCCTGAAAATCTAGCTAGTTGCAGTAACAACTAACAAGTGGTTGACCTTCACCTTTGTCCTCGTTGATTGATGAGCTAGTTGGAGTTTGTTCTAACTTAACATTTTCAAATTTTAACATGTTTATTAAGGGTTTGTTTTTATTCAATTTGTTTCGTTTGAATTGTTTTAACATGAACTGTAGAAAAATTAATTTGAGAGCATGTCTAAACATTATGTGACTTTAGCATGGCTTATTTATTCTTATTCTTATTTTATCTTATCTAAATCTAATTTGAAATATTTTGTCGGAAAGCTTAATTATACTGTACAAAAACGAACCTTAAGACTATATATATTAAACTTTCTTAAGAGATAATTGTTTGATTTCAAAATTGATACCAATTTAAGTATGATGTATCTGGCTTAAAGTATGTATATAGGTTTTCTTTTAGGCATAAAGGAGAGAAAGTTCCACTAAGAGTGAGGTTATAAATTAAGATTGGCTAATTGATAATAGGATTAGTGGAACACTTGACTTACGGTCTGTTCTCTTCAGCTTAATTTCAGTTCAACTCCTATCAATTCAGCTTCAACCAGTTCAATTCCTAATTTCCTTCTCTCATAAACAGTTCAGTTCAGCTCAATTGAACAAGCCTTTTCTTTATAAACTTCACATAATTTTTTTTGTAAAAAGTTACATAGTAATTAACTCTCTCTCTTTTTTTTTTTTTTTTTTTTTTTTAACAAACTAAAAGTTTTTTTGGTTTCATCTTTCATTGCATGACAAATATTTTAACACTTATACCTATCCATGCATATTATATATTTTTATTAGCTTAGCATCGTGTTATACAAATGATAACCAGTGATTGATCATACTAATTTTTAATTGTAATTTTACTATTTATCTTCATGGTGATGGAGGGTAGTTTTATTTTATTTTATCTTCTTTGAAGGAGGATAGTTTTATCTATTGCAGTTTATTATTCAATTTTTTTAAAAATATGTATATTGGAAGTGCCATAAATAACGGTGGTAAGTTGAAATGAGGAGTAATGTCTCACTCAAAAATTTCGTGGTGCTAATAAATGGTGTATCAGCAATTGTAAGAAATAAATGAAGCCTGAAACCACTGACCCCGCCAATCTACTAGAAATATAAAAGTTTGTGTATTAAACTTTTGTCCCATATATATTCCCATTTTTAAATGGTTATTTATTATTTTTAATTTTTGTAAGTGGTAGGGTAAGCACACTCGTACAAAATTTTCAGAGTATGTGATGATAAATTTAATCTTATTTTGTATTAGGTCTCTTAATTACAACATGTAACTACTACTTTTCACTAGTAGTTTAAGGATAAGTAAATAATTTTGTTTTATTGGTTAATTGGGAGGGTTACTTGAATCCTTATGATTTATAAGTTGTGTAATTATTTTAATTTATAACTTTAGGGTAATTCTATATGTAGTCTTTAGGGTCAAGAATAAGTATTTAATATCTTTCATAATTTGATACTTTATATTAATTTAGTAATGTAAAACAAAATCACGTGTCAGTGTAATGCAATATTTTCATTTGTTTTTCCAATTTTCAGCTCCTTATATATATATATATATGTAGTTGTTAAATATTGGGGAAAATAAAATCTCAACATATAAACTAAAATAAAATCAAAATTGTAGTGTATCATCAAGCTATGATGACATGATGCAAATTTTATTTAAGTATTTAAAGGCCATGTAAAACATTTTTCATTATTTTATGATTTCGCCCTTGTAATCATACAGTACGTATATATTTGCATAAATTGTGGTACCCTTACTATTATAAGCAGTAATGCATTGCACTCGAAATGCATAAAAAGCTGAAGAAGTTGAGTGTATTGCATTATTCTCGGTCTCATCTTTCTTGCATGCATGCACAACTCAACGCTGCCCAGTTCCCTCAATTTCTTAACTAAGATCAGTAATCATCTTAAACGATGAAGATAGTAATAAGGTACAAAATTAAAAGAAGAGTTAAGGCCTGTTCTGATTGACTGAACTGAATATTTTATAAGAGAAGGAAATTAAGAACTAAACTGAATTGAACTGAAAATAATCTGAAGAGAACATGTCCTTAGTAAATTAAAGTTGTATAATATTATTGCTACAAATTTGGGAATCCAAGAGAATATATCAATGAAACTTGCACATAATTGGTGCATATAGATGTAAAATAGTAGATTAGTAGTAATAAACTGTATGAGATGAAAGTAATAAAAAAAAAAGGTTAAAACTGTAGTAGAACAGTAATATAAGACATAAATTCTGAGGCATTTATTTAAAAGTATAATAAAAACACATCTCATCTTAAACAGTATATATATAACGTCTCTTAGATTATTAATGGGCCAACTATAAAGTATATCTGTATACTGATGTATAAATGCATTGCAATGCTTGTTAATTACTTACATGTATATGCATATATGTTTACTGTACTACTGATACTTAAATTAATGGCGTTGTCAACTGTCAACTAACACTTCTAGTGATGTATGTAGCTGGTTACTCGAGATGCTCTTTCATGATCGATCATCACTTATATCTTCAATAGTAGTAGTCTAATAATACTCATACGAGTACTATATATGTTTCGACCCCATCTACTGATACAAACATATTTAAGGTCCGTAGGGACTTAGGGTCTTATATATCGTGTTAAGTGATTGCTTGATTATTTGATGACCATTTTGTAAATTTTATCCATAATGTACAACATAATAATGATCGAAAACATTTTTTAATCAGGAAAATTTTCTCAATGTTGTATATGAGTAAATATGCTCGAAAACATTAGATTCCACTCTCAAAATTAAACTTTAACCAATCTACTACACTATAGTAGTTGGCATGCATCCATCGAAAATCGTAATTTGTTTGATTGTTATCGAAACAAACTTAACAAGAAATGAATCTAGTTCGTATATGAGAATTGAACTGCAAAACAGGAGAATGTTTATATGCATTGATGGATAATTCACTAAACTGAGCGCAATAAATAAGGTTAGAGAAGATAAATGCAAGTGTAATGATGGAAGAAAGACGGAAAGATGCAGTAAAGAATGAAATTAGATGATCATCGTAGACACGAAGATGCCGTGTCTGCGCATTGAAAGCTAGTAAGGAACTACAAAATCTTGGAGGATGCACCTAGACACTCGATACCCTTGTTGTTTAATGTCAAATTCTATTTGTATTCTCACTCATTTTTATCCAATTCTATTGTCTCTTGTTTATCCATCTTTTATCTTCTCCGACCAGTCCGCCACTAGACCAAGCCAAGCTTCCTCAACCTTTCTTAGGGCATGCTCTCTTCAGCTTAATTTCAGTTCAGTTTAGCTCCAATCAGTTCAGTTCATTTCGGCTTCAATCAGTTCAGTTCAGTTTAGCTCTTAATTTCCTTCTCTAATAATATATTCATTTTAGCTCTATTCAGTTCAGTTCAGCTTCAACCAGTTCAGTTAAGTTAAGCTCCAATCAGTTCAGTTCAATTCAGCTCAGTTCAGTAAATGTGAATAGGCCCTTAGTCGTCTAATAGTGTGTTTAACAGGAATACTACGTACGTACGTTTATAGAAGTAGAATTACCACATCGATCTTTGACCATTAAACTACTACATATGTATAATTTTATGTTTCACGTACAATAATTTTTAGCTAGCTTTCAATGAAGATCATACATGAAGCCAGAGCGCGCTTATTGGGTCTCTATATGCAAGTTATATATATTGGGAAAAATACACTTTAATAATCCCAACTATTGCCGATTTACCTTCAACAATCCCAACTAATGTTTATTTTTTAACAATCCTAACTATGCACCCAATTTTCCTCCAACAGACCCAAAAACCGGTTACATGTTCAAACGGTAAACCGTTTTTAAAAAAACTTTTAAGCGCCACATGTTAGCACATGATTGGCTGCTTAATATTAAATAAATAAATAAATAAATAAACAAATTACCAAAAACCATCTCAGCCACCCTCCTCCTCTCTTCACCCACCATGAAATCTTAAGCCAACCATCCCAAAACCACCAGTCAATGAGCCCTTCCAACCCCCAAAATCACCGGCCACGTGAAAACCTCACAACCGCCAAAACCACTGGCCACGACACAACAGTTACTCCTCTAGATCGCCAACAATGACCATCCCAACCCTTAAAACCACCAGCCACGATCCAACCCAACCCCTAATCGCCGCCTGGTCGCCGCAACAACAATAACAACTACAACAACACAGCTAGCCATCGACGTCGTCAACACATAAGCAGCCACCAACAATTCAACTGACCTCCAATAATCGACGCAGCACAGGGGAGGTTAGGGAGTTTCGCTAGCACGCGGATCTAGGCGAAAAAGGAGATAAGGAGGGAGATTTTTGTGGTTTCACGAGCAAAGCTAGGCGGAAAAGGAGGGAGGTTAGGGTGGTTTCGCGATCGGGTAAACAAGTGGGAGGTTGGGGTGGTTTCGCGATCGAGCAAACAGGTGGAAGGGGTGGTGGTTTTGCGGATTGCTGGAGGTTTAGGGTGGTTTCAAGGATGGCTGGCAAGTTGATGGTTAGGGGTTTAGGGTGGTTTCGCGAATGGCCGACGAGTTGATGCGGAATCCGGCTAGGCTACGGAGGATGGGGGTGGCTGTTAGGGAGGAGATGTTTATTTTTTATTTTCTAATTATTGTTTTTTATTTTTAATTTTTGTAAACCACTCATGTGATGCCACGTGTCAAGGCAACCTGTTATATTAGGTTGATGATCGGCTGGGTCTGTTGGAGGAAAATTGGGTGCATAGTTAGGATTGTTAAAAAATAAACCTTAGTTGGGATTGTTGTAGGTAATTCGGCAATAGTTGGGATTATTAAAGTGTATTTTTCCTATATATTGTTGAAGCAATAGTTTACACAAAAAACCCATGCGAGTGTCGTAAAAGAAGAGGGATTTAAAAGTCTTAAACACTATATTTTATAGGTCTATGGGACTATTTTCCTATTGGCATATAATCGTTTTGGGATGAAATCTCATTGGACTTGTAAATTGCTCTTTTTTCTATAAACGTGCGACTCATAGTTGTACTTTGTCTTTAACATGATATTAGAGTTAGCCTCAAGTACTTACCTTACATATGACGGGAAGTACGTGTTGAACTATAGGCTTCCCAAACAACACATATAACTGATATGAGTGTCTATTGAAAGCATTGATGAGATGGAAGGATATAGGAGTTCTATAAATAAAATTTCTTAAATGAGGATATGTAGCCCTAAGGGCTATATATAAGCATTAAATACAGTATGGAAAATTGTATAAAATTAGGAATTCATGACAAAAACACGCGTAAATCAGTGTAATTAGTGTTTATAGTTTGATGATTTCTTAACTTTTTACGATTTTCAAATGTAAATTTAATGCTTATATGTAGCCCTAAGGGCTATGTATAACATTTTCCTTATTAATTATCTCTAGCCTTATATTTTTTGGTGCATTTGATATATATTGAACGTCTATTATGTCACATAACAATGTTTGAAAGATTAATCCCTTCAATATATTTTTTTTTCTTTAAAAAATTCAGTTGGAAGATGTCCCTTGAGCTAAGGAACGTGGCCGGCGGGAAATTGGGCAGAATTATTATTATATGCATGGAAATCATAATATAAAGTTTAGAATACAAATAAGTGCATGCAATCCTTAAGAAAATGGAAGTCTCCAATCACAGGCAAATTATGTATGAATGTGTACTTGTCAAGTGGGGCTCGTGACATCTTTAATGTCTTACAAATATATCATCATGTCAATTACGTACACTTACAACAGATTGAACTGTTCAATTGCTTCTGTTTTGGTCTCAAAGGACAAAATGGAATATATTTAGTAATTTTATTTTCTTTTTCAGATCAATTAGGTTAATAATATGTATAGAAAATTTCATATATATAGTTATGTGAAGTGGTGGCTTGATGACTTTGTCATGAGTCGTCTAATACAACGTGTTTATGGAGGTTTAAGGAGATTACAAAAAAATAGTTGTTTAATGAAGGTACTCTAGCTAGCCTCAAATGTCTATATACTGATTAGAATTGAAACATCATGAAATGCGTAACACGCAAGACCGGGGTACCCAGTATACTATGTAGAGTGTGTGTGAGTCTTAATTCTCATAGATACAGGACAATAAATTAAACGCACCAGATCAAGGCCAGAATCCAAAAAAAATGTGTCTTCAATATTTAAGTTACTTATTTTGAGGATAAATTTGCCGAAATAAATTACGGAGTACATAATTTGAGCAATATAATGGTGAAGTATTTACTCCATATCCATTTTGTTTGTAAATTAAAACAGTCTAGGATTTATTGCGTAATTAAAAATTTACTGAAGTGGAAGCATGAGAAAAGTTAGAGTTAGCTCCCCAAAAAGACTGCATGTGGTAGATAAGCTGACAACAGGCAAAGACGTTCAAAAATAAAGGCCGACCGTTGAAATCATGATTGATTCATTGCAGCCCCTTTTAACCTAAATCTTTTCACATTTATGGTCTGCTTCCACCTTCTCTTCATGGGACACTCTTTCATCTCCCTCACTTGCTCTTTATCTACAATTATATATAATTCATTCAAAAAAAATTTCCAAATATGACTAAAACAAACATCTTATCCGTAAATTTGACAAATTTTACATATATTTACGTATTAAGGATGATGTAACTCCAGAGATATCATCTGAAGTTGAGATTGAAAAATTATATGTCAAATTTTTCTTATACTCTTATATGATAGATGCAATTAGGCTACTCCAATCCTCTTGCAATTGGAAGAATCACTCATGTATGACAGTATGATGTATCCATTCATAATAATACTATACTTTAATTATATGTTGCTATCCTTTAATTTGGTGATGACTTGATCCTACCATTTTTTAAGGCGTCATGTCCATGACACGGTTTTATTAGTTTGAATACTATACTCTTTAAAAGTATGGTTCACTAAAAAATAAAAGTAATCTTATAAATTAGTATAGGCACCCTAATTAAGTTTATTAGGAAGTATATGCTTTCCATTCACTTAGTACAATATTATGATTTATCTCCTAATCCTGTCAACTTCGAAAATCATTTTCTAACATCTTCAATCGTTAAAAAAAAAAAAAATGAAAACTTCCTTAATCAATACTCCATTTGTAGCTGAATTACTAGTCTAGCTAATACTAAAATGATAAAAAATTATTATTACTCCTAGCTATATATATTTTTTTCCCAATGGCATTAATATTTTAGGATGTTATAAATATCCATGCAACTTGTACCTCAAAAAAAAAAAAAAAAAAAAATAAATAAACAAAAAAATAAAATAAAAAATAAAAAAAACATGAAAGTCCACCCCTTTAATTCAAAAACCCTATATAAAAATGAAATGAATAATAAAATCGTGTGGACCCGGAGATGTCCTGAAAGCCATTATTACTAATAGCATCTCTTCTCTTTCTTCCCCCATTTGTAAGAGTACACATGTTTTCTCTCATTTCATCTTCTTTACTATAACCCTTTTCTCACCTCTCTAGGTTTTTATTTTCCTAGGATATAAAACAAAGCAAAAAAAAAAAAAAAAAAAAAAAAAACAAAACCCTAGGAAAAAAAATAATGGGTGATAGCATTTCAAGTTTCTTTGATGATCAAGATTTGTGTGATCCTACTTTTTCGGGGCTTCCGGCCTCACCGGAGGACCTCTTTAGCATCTTTGATGCCTTAGAGGGTTTAAAAGAGGCGGCAACAACAGGTTCCGGTTCCGGTTCTGGTAGTGTAGATGAAGATACATCAAAAGGAGGTTTTATGATGTCCTTCCAAGACTTGTCTGAGACTGAGCTTGATGCTCTTGAAGCCGAGTTAGGTGACAATGAACAGCCCAAGAGTAAGAGGCCTAAGATTGTAGCTTTAGAGGAGACGGAAACGGTAGGACAAGTAGGAGGTGAAGATGGAAGTAAGATATCTCATATAACTGTGGAAAGAAATCGAAGGAAGCAAATGAATGAGCATCTTTCTGTCTTGCGTTCCCTCATGCCTTGTTTTTATGTCAAGAGAGTAAGTTAGTTAAGCCTTTTATTTTACTCGTATTTGTTAGCTAGGGATAAGACTGCATACATCTCGAGTCTTTCTAATTAAGAGTTACTCGAAAAATTATAGAGTTGCTTGGTGGTAGTTATAGTAATTGATCGCATATATATATCTAGATGTACAATGTCTTTCATTTGTTGTACTATCTCTATCTGAATTTAGTTGTCATAATACTAGTTCAATGATACCGTCAGTGTGACTAGGGTGTAATTTTTGGTCACATTTTTTACCTAGTATCGCTGCTTGCTAGTTGCTAACTAACAAAAATTCAGCTAGCTGTTAAAAATTACTGGTAGATCTCCTTTAAACATTTTAGGACCATCTATAGTGCATGTAAAGAAGTACTCCATAATTAAACTTGCTCTTTTTGTCATGTTGTACCATTAGTTTTTACACATTCTAATGGAAAATAAAAATGTAAGGATGTAATCTTTGTCGTTCAAAAATACTATTGTTGTTTGCTTGTGTCTTATGACACTCTATAGTAATCCAACTAGTGTACATTTATGTTTGGTACGTCTCTAGCTCAAACTCAACCAATATGAGGTACATGGTGGGACACAAGTTCTTTTTACCATTATTTCTAGGTTTGGAAATACATATACTCCTATAGCTTAAAATCTTTTTCCACTAAATAAGCATTAAAAATGTTAATTTATTTAGTATGTATTATTATTTTTTCTGTCTTGATAGAGTCATAAAGACAACAGTGATGTAAACAAGTGTTCTGATGAATATTTCGCACTAACTAACATGAATTAATGTTTTCCTGATTTAACTAGGGTGATCAAGCATCGATAATAGGTGGAGTAGTGGACTATATAACGGAGCTACAACAAGTTCTTCAAGCACTTGAAGCCAAGAAGCAAAGAAAGGTTTACAATGAAGTACTTAGTCCTAGAGTTGTTTCAAGTCCAAGACCTTCACCTCAAGTACTTAGCCCTAGAAAATCACCATTAAGCCCTAGAATTAACCTACCAATTAGTCCAAGAACCCCTCAACCAGGCAGCCCTTATAGACCTAGAATGAATATTTCTTCCGCAATGGGTAGTCCTATCGACCTTTCGCCCTCTTCTTCAAGCTCTTCCATCAACGATTGTTTTCCTAATGAGCTCGTAGCAAATTCGAGATCTCCCATGGCTGTGGTAGAAGTAAAGTTCTCCGGGCCAAATCTTCTCCTTAAGACAGTTTCGCCTCGAATCCCAGGACAAGTTGTTAAGATTATTTCGACCCTTGAAGATCTCTCCTTTGAGATTCTTCATATCAACATTATCACCGTTGAAGATACTATGCTCAACTCATTTACTATCAAGGTAAAATTCTTTTTTTATTTTTATTTTTATTTTTAATTTTAATTTGCATGCTATATACTGCATTTTTCTATGGATTGTGAATCTACTTAATTAATTAGCCCTAAGAGTAATTTAGAAAAATGTGAAACAATCTTAGTTAAACAAAATTTTCACAAATTTCGGAGTTCAATTATTTATAGTATATTGGAAAGTTTTGACATTATATGAACGATTGTTAACTTATCCTACCAATTCTACCCATAACTTTTTTTTTTTTTTTTTTTTTTTCCATATGCCTACATTTAATTATAAACCAAATGCAATTGAACTAGTCCAGGTCACTATAAGTAATTAATAAGTATATAGGTTAAGGATATACTCCCTTCGTCCTCGATTGATAGTCACTTTTGAAGAAAAATCACAGGAATTAAGGAGAATTAAAGAAACTACATTGAAAAGGTAAATTTACATTGATTATGCAAAAAAGTAGAGAGAGATTGTAATTAAAGTACATGAGAAAGTTAAATTTACACAAATATTTTTGCAAATGTTAGAAAAATTTTGATAAAAAAATAATATTACTGGTACTAAAAAAAAGCAAATGTGACTAATATTTTGAGTCACTAAAAATGGCAAAAGTGACTATCATTCAGAGATGGAGGGAGTATAAAATGTCTAAACTAAATGTTTCAAAGAGCATGCAATTTTAGGAATAATTATATTACACGCTCTCATGTATGTTATTATGTATTGAAATACCTATACAAGGTTAATTCATTCGGACATTTAAAATCTAAATTAAATTCACCAAATAAGAAAAGTAAAAAAAATGTGTTATATTTACGTACGACATTTCACAATAAGTTACCTTATTAATTAAGGTGTTAAAATCATGAAAGTTGACCTACACATTGCAATATTGCATTGAACTTTGATACACTATTGTCATTTTTCTTCCTGCTCATAAAGTACTCCTTTCTCTGCCATCTCTTACACAACATTTTCATAATTATTTTTTTGAGTTTATTTTTGCATTGTTATATTTTCAATAATTAAAAGTTGGACCTGCTGAAAATCTTAAATGTTATACATAGAGTAACATACAACATTACAACTGAGTGAGTGCATGTGTTCTTTTTCTTATTTTTGCAGATTGGAATTGAATGCCAACTCAGTGCTGAAGAACTTGCTCACCAAATCCAACAAACATTCTGCTCTACTCCACTCATTAATTTTAATTAAATTTAAATCCTTCCTATTTAAATTAATTAAAATTATCAATATTCTCTATGAATTTCCACCCTAACTGTACTCAAGAAAAAAAATTCCAATTACATACTGTAATAATTATTAATAATTATGAGGGAAGGAATTGCATTTACTGCCGTATATTTTACTGATCATGTAACTGTATTTTTTTTTTTTAATTCTCTTTTTTGGGTACAAAATGTAACTTTTTTTTTAATGATTGTTGTTCTCATTTGTGTAACACTTTCCCCCCCCCCCCCCCCCCCCCCTTTTTGTAATTTTAGACTTTTAGCTATGGTACAGATACCATGTCTCTATAGTTTTGATTTTCAGCAATGAGTTATTTCTATCCATTTCTTGGTACATTCTCCGATATCTCTAAATATTTAATTTAATGCTTCGTATTAGATTAGAGTTTAATTTATGTTTTCAGTAAATGAAAAGAGCGAGGAATGATATATTGGTAAGTTAATAACTTTTCTTGAAGTACCAAATAAAGTTTGTATCTCGAAAGTGTCTCAATCATCTAAAATATCAACACTTCAACATCACCACTATAAAATATAATATGGAAATATGTACCTCGCTCTAAAACCATACTTATATGATACAAGAAACATGTGTTATAATAAGAGGATTGTTGAGTTCATATATTTTTCGTATATTATTCCAATAAATTCGATCAATTATTAAATCATATTATTAATTGTAATTTCAAACTTTAGTCTCATTGTCATCGTATATACTATTAAATTAACTTTAGAGTACTACTCGTCAATAAAAGTTAACGTGAGCCTAGAACTTATACCCGTAATATGGACATATGTTAGTTAATTTTGTGAGTACAACCAATAATGTGAATTGGAAGTTTTTCTTATGACTAGACTAGATATAGCTAAATGCCGTCACATCTATCCAATATACCACTAGATCCACTTCTATTTCTCAATCATGTTGTTCTATTTTGTAACTTTGCATTATTATTAGAGCAAAAAGGACAAAATCGAGGGAGGAAGAAAATGCGAAATAAAGGTGGTCCAAAAAGTTTGATAATATAAATAGCAACATTATATAGAGTAGATATGAAAAAGGCTGCCTAACAAGTAGCAATTGAGTTATATATATATCTGTCACTGCATTGACTTTGCCTCATTTAACAACGTACACGTTTATTTCTATTATCCTCGTAAAGTTCCATCATATTATTGCATCACATAAAAGATGTGTTACATATTTTCGTGATTTTGCTTTACATTTTTAATGTGTACCTATGTAACATTATTGATGTATACATAATTGCTCAAATTGGACAATCGATGTAAAAGCAACTCAAGTCTTTGACATAATTGCTCAAATTGGACATTTTGAGTACTTTTCTTTGTTCCCATGTTACCCTTCAAATTAGGTGATGTCCTTATTTATCTATTTTGATTGTTTGCTTCTTTGTTTCGTATAATTAGGAAATTAATGTTTAAAGTACGGAGTATAAAAATTGATGAGTGCATTTACTATGTAGCACTCCATAGTATATAAGTAATACAACTAACATTATTGGTGGCATATTTTGACTTGAAAAAAGATACTACAGTAAAAGAAAATAAGGGTATATGATTTTTTTTTTTTTAATTATTAGCTTATTAAGTATTCATATATCAATTACTAACTGTTATGCGGTTGATGGGTGACGGTGACACAACACTCATAAAATCTTGAATCCGCCACTGAATAGAGAATTTATGGAAAAGATGAATTTATTTTCCTAATCAACATGTATTGATAAAAATGTTAAATCCAAAGGTACTAATTTTTAGAAATTGAGTAGTTGATTGGGTCACATTTTCAGTTAGTAGTAAATTAATCCCAAAGGAGGATGATCTCTTAAACCAGTGGCCCATAGGTCACCTCGCATACTTGAGGTTCAATTCTCATCTGGCACAAATCCCATCCTCCTACCCCCTCTAGGCATTGCCAGCTAGGCTTCATGTGATAGGAGCTTTCGATTGGGGTACAGTTGATCTTACAATATAAAATTAAAAAAAATAAAAAAAGTAAATTAATCCCAAAGACCCAAAATTGTTTCATACCTTAGTCAAATCTGATCATATAGCCCAACTTTCATGTTTTTCTCGGGCTTAATAAAGCCCAAATTATTATCAATTTCTGAATTTGGGCCACTCAGCGCTTTGTAAGGCCACCGATGGCCCAGTTTGCTACAATTGATATCTTCCTTCTAAAAATCAATTTTCCCTATCTTGGGTAGCTCACTTGTGTTGGTTCACTCCCATCTTTTGCTCTACATACTTCTTAAGGTAAAACTTTTTAACAAAAATATTTGAAGACAAATCCAACTATAACATTACACGAAGTATTAAAAAAATTCGTTGTTTAGAAGGTATATTGTTCAAAGTTTGAACATAAAAATGTTTCGCACAAAAAATTGACATACAAATTAAAAATGAGTAGGAAAAACATTATGAGACGAAAGAAGTATCATGGAACAATGATTACCTACTATACCTTTCATATCAGAGACATGTGATCATGTTTTTGATAAAAGCAAACACAAACGCAAAACTGTTACACATTGAATGTGTTGCATTTTTTTTTTTAATAATCTTACTAGTTAGCTAAAAAAAAAATGAAAATTCAATGCCTACTTGTAACTTGTGTATATGTATATAAAGAAGAATTACTGAATGTAATTTGGGTTGTCAATGAAAAAATCACGGTCAAATTCACCTTGATCAAATGAAAGGTGTGGTGCAATATCTGAATAAAGAGTACCTGAAGAATTTGAAGAAGATGGATGTGTAACTTCTCGAACGAAAGCACCTTGTACTGTCTCACTACGATGATTGAAGTCAAGCATGTTCGATTCACATGAAGGTGATTGGAACATACTTGTTGTATTTGTAGAAAAACTATGATTATTATAATTATTAGTGTTATAATTAGGCATTGTAGTGGGAATATGATTATTAGTTTGTAGAGTACTACTACTAAAGGGTTTGATATCATTTTCAAAGATCAACATGGTTTCCTTTGATTGTTGAAAAGGAGGATATGCTATAATTTCGAAGGGCTCGGGTTTTTGTGTAGGGTTAGTAGGGAAGGGGGAAGAGGAAGCCTTAGAACAGGTGTGCATACCGCGGTAAATGACTTGAAAGAAGGCAGGGTCATCTTCTGTTCTTTGAACTAGCTTTGTAGCAAAACATCCTTCAAGTGTTCTCTGATTACACCTAAAATATGCCCTGCAAAATATCAACATAACAATACTTCTTATTATTAGATATTAAGTAAGAATACCATTACATATAATAAGTTGCTGTGTGTAACAAGTACGTACATATATTCATTCCTCCTGTTAGTCCTGTACTGTCAAATTGTTAAGCTAGTGACTGTTAACGATTGTGGTACGTAACGTCCTTAGACTCTCTACATGAATATCTTTCGTGTATAGTGTATACTCTCTTCATTTCGTAATAATTGCAATACTTTTCTTTTAGGTCCGTTTCATTATATGGTATAATGGCTAAATACCTTGGAAATTTAGCTCCAAGAATTTCCTTTTGTCCATATTTTCTCCAATTAAAACCATCTTCAATCGGTCCTTCAAGCCCGTTTTTCGTACAACCTTGCACTCTTTGAGTCACTTGAGGAATAACCCTTCTACAATATAAAACACAAATTAATATATAAGTCTCAACTTAATTGATTAACATAAACACATTTATTTTAGATGTTTTAAAATTAGAAGAAACATTATCTTTTTGGGAAAATTAAATTATTATCCTGGAAATTGTGGAGACAGGTGATACGCATGTTAAAAATCCAGTGTGTATGGAATAATGGCATCTTTACAACTGACTCTTAGCTTAATTAACCTGATACTAATTAAGGAATCAACCAACCACAAAAAACAAAAGATACTTTACTAAATTTAATTATTTTGTTAATTATATTGCAGAAAGTATAGCTAACATAGATTCGACTAGGTCGAATCATATTACACTACAGTATAATGATGCACAAATCGAGCTAGGTCGATGTGGGATAGCTGGACGATGTTTTGCAAATAATTAATTTTTAATATTTCGAATTTGGCTTAGGAGGCAAAAAAAAAAAAAAAAAAAAAAAAAAAATAGAATGTTAACATGAAAATCCTTTTTTTTTTTTTGTTGGTAAAAATACATCAAGAATCAACTTTTGTTTGGTTCCTAATCTATAAAATTAATTCAATCAAAGGAACAGAAGATCAAAATGGAGAGGAATCGAAGGTACGGAGTGAAGGGAAGAAAAAGGAAAGTTAAACATGTACTCGTAAAGTTATAAATATATGTAGAAAATGAAAATTTTGAAATAACTAAACTCATTTCTTTACTAGGAAATAACTAAGAGAAGATATTGAAAATTTGTGATTTGTGAATAATGTCCTCTAATGTCTCTACTAGAGTTAAATAAATGTGATGATTAATTATAAATTTCTAGCAAAAAATTAAAATCCTTCAATTCCAATTAAACACTATTTAACCTACCAAAAATTGAACAATAAGCAAAGCATGATGTAAAACACTGTATTAATCTAATTATTTGGTTAAATTTAATGCTTAACCACTATAAACCCACCCACAAATAAAAAAGTTGACATGTTACAAATTTTCATTCATTAACAGTAATGTTGCTAAATCTAGTTGTTTTTTTTGGTAAGGGGAAAAATAAATTTAGCTATATCTAATAAATAAAATAAAATCCTAGCATAGATCAGATTATAACATATATGAAAAAGAAAGAAAAAAAAAAAAAAAAAAAAAAAAAAAAAAAAAAAAAAAAAAAAAAAAAAAAAAACAAATAATTGCATTAATTACCTCAACTTTTTGGGATCATTTTTAAGGTCAAAAGGATGTTTGAAATCACCATTATTATCAGAGTCTTGACTTTTAGGGCTTCCACTGAAAGAATAAGGAGAATCAGTTGTAATTTGTTGAAACAACTTAGACTTAGATTGGTTGTTGCTTGGATCATATTGCAAGATCTGTAATGACTTCTCAAACTTGGCTAATATCTTTTGAGCAATCAATCCGTACGCGTCGTTATCGTCGTTGCTAGAGGATGACCGTGGTTGTTCATGGTTGAGAATCATCAACAACAGCTGCTTTGTAAGATCTCTCCCTTCAACAAGCTCATTCACTAATTCACCCTTTTCTGAATGTTCATTTTTCTCCATTTAGTAGGTTGTGTTTATGTACTTTTCTTGCCCAAAATAGCTTATTATACTTCTTTTATTTTATTTTTTTTCTTGAAGCAAAAGTATAAGGACTTTGCTAGAGCAATTAAGAAAGATGATAGGGAGTAATAGTAATAATTTGGGACTTACAAGTTTAGAGATTATATGTAGTTTCTATTAGAGAATAAAACTGGGACCTTGGTTTGCAATAATAACTTTGAGTGATTTATCTTTTCGCTTTATAAAATATGTTATTTTTATTAGAGAGAAAAACTGCAACCTTGGTTAGCAATAATAAACCTCCGTCGACCCAATTTTATCCTCGTTAAAATATGCAATTTTTATTTGTTTATTAAGAGTAAGAGATTGAAGGATTATGATTGGGGACGAAAACTTTACAAAGCCTAGCAAATGCAAGTGGGATAGACTTTAGAAAAATGGGGTTGGTACCACCATATTATGTGAATTATAAAATTTTATTACTATTAAAAAAAATTAAAAAGACTTTAGTTGGCTATTAATTAAGCTGTAGTTTCTCACTTAGTGGCATAAAGAGAGACAAGGAAGAGGAAGGTGGTATGGCATGTATAAATTTGAGTTATTTGACTACTGACCAACAAACGTTTAAGAGCGTACTTTGATCAATGATGAATAAAACTTCAATATATACTCATTTTGTTTCATCTTTTTTGTCTATTTAGGAATGAAAAAAAAGTAACATCAATACTATCTTCATTTCGTAATATATAATTATAGTAATTTGTCTTAATCTAACAACGTCCCGGGACATTGGATAAGATAGCTTAAAGTTAAGAAATCCATTATTATAACTTGAGTAAGTCAAAATTTTTATTATTAGAACCTTTTAAGATATCCCACGAACTCGATCATATTCAGAAAATTATTTAAGATTGGTCTTTGTGATAACAATGTGGCAAGTTGTTTTTGGATGCAGGGTTCAATATATATTATTTCAAGCTTATTCTACAAGCACCTTCAAAAGGGTGAATGACTTATTATGAGAGGATGATTTCTACAAGCAATTCTCCAATTGTTCTATTTTAGAAATCACAATAATGTTTAATTTTGTTTAGTTCAAATCACTTATCACTCTATTCCTTTAGAATCGATGACATACATGTCTTCCTTTGTTTTTTGTCAAATTATAGCATTGAACAACAATTGAACAATTGTAATTGAACTTGAACAAAATCAAAGATAGTTTGATCGAACCATTTTTTTTTAGAAGAGATGAGCTCATGCAAGAACTTAGAGAGAGAAAGTTCTAGATTACAAAAGTAATTTTTTGAATGAATTACAAAATAGAGAGTAGTTCCTATTTATACAGATCTTACCTTTTCTTTTCCTTCGTTTACCTTATTGAACAAATGGGCAGTAGTGAACAAATATGGGCAGCAGTAAGGAGTACAGATCTTACCTTTCCTTCTCCTTCGTTCACCTTTCCTTCTCCTTCGTTCACCTCCCCCTTCTCCTTCGATTCCCTTCCCTTCTCCTTTAATTTGTTCACCTTTCCTTCTCCTTCGTTTACCTTTAATTTCCTTCTCCATCGTTTACCTTTCCTTCTCCTTCGTTCACATTTTCTTCTCCTTCGTTTCCCTTTCCTTCTCCTTCGTTCACCTTCCCTTCTCCTTCGTTTATCTTCCCTTCTCCTTCGTTCCCTTTCCTTCTCCTTCGTTCACCTTCCCTTCTCCTTCGTTTCCCTTCCCTTTTCTTTCGTTCACCGTACCTTTCCTTCTC